>NC_058371.1:34263750-35745625 GCF_018350175.1 Felis catus | reverse complement strand
TGGATGCTTAACCGACTGAGCCTCCAAGGCACCCCAAGATGGGTAGTCTTGATAGGTACTTCATATGGTTTCTTAAATGGTCCTGAGGAATGGAGCAACCAGACCGTTGTAGCAGTGGCCAAATTAATCATGTATCTTTGAATGAACTCTTCTGCCCTACAATTTCCTCCGTCCCTTACTCTTGTTCCCTAAGATCACACATACCAATAAAATCCTTGCACTTAAACTTTTATCTCAGGCTCTGCCTTCTGAGGAATTCCTGTTAAGCTACCGACCTATCAGACATTATTATTATTACTTGATTCAGACAACTACTTTCCTTATGACTCCTTTTTTCATCTCAGATTTTTCTTTTGGGTTCATTTTTCTTCATTTTAGTGTTTAGAATTTGTTAGAGAGGGTTTGTTGGAAGTAAATCTCTCTTCGTGTTTGTCTCAGAATGTTTTATTACACTCTTGTTCTGGAAAGAAAATTTCATTAGATACGCAATTTCTAGGTTGACAGTGTTTTGTCATGTTTTTTTTCCCCTCTTAACTTTTCAGGCCTGTGGATATATTATACCACTGTCTTCCAGGCTTTTTCTGTTGAGCCCATTTTCTTTCATTTGTAGGGAATGTGTTTTTTCTTAGATCTTTTCTTTGGTTTTGATATTCTGCTGCACAATGTGATGTATGTATGTAGTATGATGTGCTAAGTGTAGATTTCTTCTTACTTTTCTTTTGAGATTCACTGGGCTTTCTGATTCTTAAGATTTGTTTCTTCAGAGGTGCCTGGGTGGCTCAGTCAGTTAAGCGTCTGACTTCAGCTCAGGTCATGATCTTCTGGTTTGTGGGTTCGAGCCCTGTGTCAAGCTCTGAGGTGTCAGCATAGAACCTGAAGCCTGCTTCAGATTCGGTGTCTCCCTCTCTCTGCCTCTCCCACCTTGTGCTCTCTCTCGCTTGCTCTCTCACTCACTCTCAAAAATAAATAAATAAACTTAAAAAAAATTTAAGATTTGTATCTTTCATCAATTCTGAAGAATTCTCAGCCATTAACTCTTTAAATATTGTTTTTCCTCTTTTCTCTTTATTATCTCCTTCTCAAACTCTGTTCTAACTTTGTTCTCCATGTATCTCAACCTCTCTTTCAGCTTTTCCATCAGTGCCACATTCTGGGTAATTACTGCAGATTATTCTTATAATTCATGATGGCCCCCCTCAGCCATGTCTACCCCCTTGTGTAATTTTTCTCCTAAATATTTAATTTCAACTTTTATAGTCTTCATCTTTAGAAGTTCCATTTTGGTTCTTTTTCAAGTCTGCTTAGTCAACTTTGATAGACTTTGCTCTTGACTCGTGATTTTAATTGCCACTTTCATTTCTTGAAACATCTTACAGATTTATTTATACTGTGTCTAGTGATTCTTATTTTGAGATATTTGTGGGTCTTTTTCTGTTCATTGTAGTTTCTGCTTATTTCTTAATGTGTTTTTTTAAAAAGCTTTATTAAGGTCTATGTTACATATCAAAAATTTACCCTAGTCAAGTATGAAATTCAATAATTTTTGGTAAATTTATTGAGTAGTAAAGACATCACCATAAATCAATTTTAAAGCATTTTCATCATCTTAGTAAGATCCTTTAGGTCCATTAATAACTCCTCCTCATTCCTGCTCCCAGCCTCGGGCAGCTGCTAGACGACATTCTGTCTCTACACATTTGTCTTTTTTAAACTTTTCATGTAAATGGAATCATACAATATGTGGTCTCTTGTGTCTGGCTTAATTCACTAAACATAATGTTTTTGAGGTTTATCCATGGCATCTGGCATAGTTTGTTCCTTTTTATTGCTACATTTATTCATTGTTTCGATGTACCACATTTTGTCCATTCGCCAGTTGATGATAGGTTGTTTTTATGCTCTGGCTTTAATCAGTAATGCTGCTATGAACACTCTCGTGCGTGCATTGGGTGGACATATGTTTTCATTTCTCTTAGGTAGTTACCAAGAAGTGAAATTTTTGGTTCAAGTGAAATTTTTTGTTTAACTTTTTGAGAAACTGCCAAATGTTTTCCAAAGTGGTTGCACCAATTTACATTCCCAGCAGCCACATATGGGGATTCTGGTTTTGCTACATGAGCCTCTTGATAGTGATGCTGTCAGCTAGGAATGCCGGGGGGTACTCACCTGGCATTCACTGTTCTACTTGTGGTGGGCCCCCACAGACATTTCCCTGACTGGAGCTAATGTTGTGGCTGGACCCACCCTTGTGGTTCTTATCATTATAAGACCCATCTCAGCAACAACCATCAGGGAACTTTGAAACAAAACAAAACAAAACACAAAGTTTATTGTTTATTACTCACAAGTCCTGGAGGGTATACAAAATGCCTGAGGGCCACATAGCAAGGTCAAGGGGAGAGAAAGAAAGGAGAGAGACAAGGTGTGTGTGTATGGGGTAGGGGGGGACCTGAACTTCCACCTTTATTAGGATCAAAGGTGGGGTGCTGGCATTGTGTGGGTTTACTCTTTGTCTGGTGAATTTAAAACATAAGAGCAGGAATCAGGATGTGGGGAGGGAAAAATAGGGGCCCTCAATAAGTCAGACTTCCACAAGGCTTTCTAAAGAACTTCATGGATAAAGGCAGCCTGGCTCCTTATCTAGTTGTTTAGCTGGCAACACGTGTATTTGAGATGGAGGTCTTTGAAATGCGCACCTCAGCAATCAAAAAGCTTAATGTCAGGCACATACACTTGCACATTCTTGTTGATATTTATTATTGTATTAGTCAGCTACAGCTGCCATAACAAAATGCCACAGAATATGAGGGTGGTGACAGTGGTGCTTAAACAACAGACATTTGTTTCTTACAATTCTGGAGGCTTAGAAGTCCATGATCAAGGTGCTGGCAAATTTGGTTTGCGGCGAGAGCCCTCTTCCTGGCTTGTAGACAGCTACCTTCTTGCTGTGTCCTCACAGGGCCTTTCCTCTTTGCTCACATGGAGAGAAACAGAGATCTCTGGTGTCCCTTCCTCTTCTTAATCCTATCAGAGCAGGACCCCTACCCTCATGACTTCATTTAACTTTAATTATCTTTGTAGAGGCCCTGTCTCTTAATGCAGTGACAGTGGAGGTCAGGCTTCAACGTATGAATTTAGGGATGGCAAGATTCAGTCCATGACTTCCTGCCCTATGGTTTCCCAAAGTGCATGTCGTTATCACATGCAAAACACATTCATCCCATTCCAGTACGCACCCCATCCCCTAAACTTTTAACCCATTCCAGTGTTAACTCCCAGTCCAAAGTCTCATCTGGATATCATCTAAATCAAGTTTGATTCATCCTGAGGTAATTGTCCTCTCCAGCTGTGAACCTGTAAAGAAGAAACAGTTTTCCCTCCCAGATTGGGGTGTGAGTCCCAGCCCTGACATCTCTGAGTCACCTTTGGGGTTATTCTTTCCTCGCCTTAAAGGATAAAGCAGACTGAATAGCTGTATTGTCCTGTCTTCTAGAGTCCCAGAAGTCCAAAAGCCTTCCTTTCTTTCATCCAGGCTCTGTTCCTTTTGGTTCAAACTGGCAGTGTCTCTGCTGGTTATAATCCCATCTTTACTCCCAGTTTCTGCTGAGATAGCTGATTAACTCCATAGTTAATCTTAGATAATCTCCTAATGGACTGGATTGTCTAGCCACACCCTTGGTGTTGTCTCCAGAGCAAGATTTCCCATTTTTGCAATATGGGTAGGCTGAGAACTTTCCAAATCATCAAGTTCTAGTTCCTTTTTGCTTAATCTTTCATTCAATTAAAAAAAATTTTTTAATGTATATTTACTCTTGAGAAAGAGAGAGAGAGAGAGAGAGAGAGAGAATGAGCAGGGAAGGGGCAAAGCAAGAGAGGGACACAGAATGCAAAGCAAGCTCCAGGCTTTGAGCTGTCAGCGCAGAGACCTACTTGGGGCTTGAACTCACAAGCAGTATTATGACCTGAACTGAAATCAGACACCCAACTGACTGAGCCACCCAGGTGCCCCAATCTTTCCTTCAATTTCTCTCTCTCCTCTCACATTTTACTAGAAGCAGGAAGGAGAAGCCAGGTCTCACTTTCAACATTTTGCTTAGAAATCTCCTTAGCTAAATATCCAAGTTCATTGCTTATGAGTTCCACCTTCTACAAAACACTAGAGCACAATTCAGCCCAGTTCTTTGCCACTTTATAACAAGGATTACCTTTCCTCCAGTTTCCAATAACATGGTCCTCATTTCAGTCCCAGATCTCACCAGAAGCACCATTAACATCCGTGCTTCTACCAACACTTTCTTCAGGGCAATCTAGGCTTTTTCTAGCATGCACCTCAAAACTCTTCCCGTCTATACTAACCACCCAGTTCCAAAAACACTTACAAACTTTTATGTATTTGTTACAACAGCACCCCACTTCATGGTTCCAAAATCTGTTATTAGTCAGGGCTCTCCAGAAAAACAGCCATTAGGGTACATATACGGTGCTGTTTCAGTCTGAGAGCTGACAGGCTCAAGACCCAGAAACAGTCAATGTTTTAGTCTGAGTCTGAAGGCAGGAAAAAGCGGATATCCCAGTTCAAAAGCAGAGAGGTAGGAGGAATTCTTTTTTTCCAGAAAGGGTCAGACTTCTTGTCCTAATTAGGCCTTCTCCTGATTGGATGAGGCGCACTTACACTAGAGAGGGCAGTCTGCTTTATTCAGTCTCTCAGTTCCAATATTAATCCCATCCAAAACACAAAATGTTTGACCAAATCTTTAGGCACCCCAGAGATGGCCTAGTCAAACTGATTAATAAAATTAAGCATCACAGGTATTATCTGTCTTATTTATTATAAGCATTCTGGTGGGTGTGAAATGATATCTAATTGTGGTTTTAGTTTGCAGTTCCCTAGTGACTAATGATATTGAGCATATTTTGCATGTGCTTACTAGCCATTTGTATATCATCTTTTGTGAAAGATCAGTTGAAATCACTTGTCCCCTGCTTTTTTATTGTTTTGTCTTCTTATTGAGCCGTGTGTGTGTGTGTGTGTGTGTGTGTGTTTATATGTGTTTTAGATTTAAATTGCAAATAACAAAAGAACTGTTCACTCATTTTATTGACCCTAAATGTGTTTTGTATGTATCTATTTTTCTTGTGAGTTCATATTTACTGACACTTTTTAATGGGACATTTGAGGCCAGGTTGAAGCTATATTTCTCCTGGGAGGATCTGTATTTACTTATACCTGAAACCCAGAGGTACTACAGACATAGGTCTACTTCCAAGTAAATCCTCCCTGTAGTTTCTAGGCCCAACAGGCAATGTAATTTTCTGCCCTTGACCATGCTGTGGCTGTGGTGACTATATTTTCTGAACAAAAATACTCTGGAAATGTGGTCAGAATGGAAGTAGTTATGAGGACAAAAGGCCAGAGTGTTTGAAGTCATGATTGCCTGGGAAAATCAGATTGCAGGTAGTTATAGGGTCATCTTCATCCTGAGCTTTAGAGCCTGGCAGGGCTAAGTAGATGGAATTTGGTTTTATGAAAATATCGTTGATAATTTAATTTTAAATACTTAAGACAGTATGATGTATGCGTGCTATTTTTAATTGATATCCTACGTATGGTTAATTAACAAGTGAAGTACCCTGATAGGGAGTATAAACTCCAGGAAAGGTTGATTAGCTTTTGAAAGATTCTAAGCAGATGTCCACACTTTAGAGAGCTTCAACCATCTTTATGTCCACTCAACACTGAGACTATATGGATTTTTCTTTGGTGAAATAAGTAGTATTCATAATGTATGGATTGGCTAGAAACACTGTACAGAGGCCACCTACTCTTGCATGACAAGGAACCCTAAATATGCCCTTTGTAATACATATTACCATTACCCTTAGTAATGGTGCTCTTGGTTTAGGTTCCCAAACTGACAGCTTCAGAACATTACCTGAGAATTGTTGTTGTGAAGATCTGCTGAATCCTGCCCCTAAATATTGTTTCCTGGGTATGGAATAAATCTTCCATGCGAAGTTTGATGAAAGTACCCAGAAGGACAGGGAGTTGGGACTTTACCAAGGTTACAAAACAGTTTTTATTACTGTTTTTGAGTGCACTTGCTACTAAATGTTTGCATGGGCAACAAAATTCTGCCTACTATATATGTTATTAGAACATAACATTTTAACATTGCAAGGCAGGAAGGTAGTAGGGTAGAAGAACTTACAACGTTACAACGTTAAACAAATAATATCTACAAACAGTAAAGGGGTATCTTGCAGATAGATCCCTGCTTTGTAAATCCTCCTGCTCCAATAATTTTCAAACTCTATTCTGATTTGAGAAAAAGAGGAGATTCCTTGAATGTGTGGATTAAAACAAGGTATGAAATATCTGAGGTTTGGAAAAGCCTTCTCTAGTGCTATTTCATGCAGAGTATTTGCATGTCTCAGCAGCATCAGCCAAGGTTTCTTGAAGCTTAAACCCATCCACCTTGGAAAAGCTGGGTTTAGGTAAGGGTGTAGTTATTTGCCAAAATATTTGGAGTGGGGGAGAAATCTTTATTTTTTTGGGTGAAAATATTCTGTAATTGCAAAATTAACCACCAATACTTTTATATACTTTGGAGAAAGCTTTTCTTGGCTAACAGATTCAAACATCCATACATAATAATAGTAAGCAACATTTATTGCAGGCAATCTTGTGGTAAGTAATTTATATACATCATCCCATTAATGATGTATTTCCATACAACCCTGTGAATGGATGTTTTTATTCCTATCTTATATATAAAGAAAGCGAGGCACAGAGATCACATAATCAGGTGACCTTGAGTTTGAATGTAAACTCAAGTTTACCCTTTATTCACCACCTATATTCCTATATCCTCTAACTGAGAAGGATGGGGCAAGTCACTTACATTATGGACAAATTTTTTTAACGGGAGTTGCCCACAGAACGGAGTCTAGAGCTTAGAAAAAACACACTTAATTAGATTTACCCCTAACTTCCGGACCCCCATTTCTAGCACTTCTTTGGGGATGAACCTTCTGTAGAACGAAGCTGCTAGAAAGGGAGAGGTTCTTTTCTGAGACGAGCCAATGAGATGGCTGCATCATATGAGTGGCACGTCGTTTAGCCAATGGGTTCAGCCCTTGAGGCCTCGCGAGAAGACCAGAAATTGGTCTGGAGCATGTGGGCCTTTCGGCGTGTCGGGGGCGTTGAGCACCGGGTTCTCCTGAAGGCCGGCAGAGCGGGGCGACGGCTGGAGATTGGTGAGTGGACGGGACGCAGGTTTGGAAGGCCAGGGAGGCGCAGCTGCTCCCGAGGCAGGCCAGGTGGGCTTTCGCTCAAGCTTCAGGTGGCGAATGGGGGCGGGGAGGGTTCCTTTCGGCCCACTGCGGACTCTCTGCCCTCCACCCCCCAACCCCAGGCGGGAGGGGCTGTGGGTCCCCGGTGGGGCCGGGGCCGGGGCCAGGGCGGGGGCTGGAAGTCGTTATTTGAGGCTGGGTGTGTAGGAGGAACGCAGGACTGGAAAAGGTGGGAAGCTTGTGGCCAGAGGAGAGCGTGAAAGATACTTAGACGGAAACGGGGAGTGGGAACCCCGACAGAGCTATTGGTTTTGGGAATAGGACTTTGTTCTGGGGTGGGAGAGTAGGGTTCGCCTTCACAGGCCTCCCTTCTGGTTAGGCCCCAAGTCATAGTTCCCCAGCCCAGAGCTCCCACCTGGAGAGGTCGGGAAGGTAGGCCTACCTGGGGCCCGTCCCTATCGCGCCTTGTAACCAACCGGCTCTCTGCTCACTAATCAAAGGAGACAAGTCCATACTAAGGGAGGGCATACTGTAGGAGGAGCCTGAATCCCTAGAAGTGATGATGGAGATGAGGGAAGGGCTGAGAAAGAGGAGGATTCCAGAAATCCTGTAATTGGTAGGTATTATAGCGCCTCTCAGTGTGTGCTGGTTAGACAACTGATTCTTTGGGTGCTGTTGGGAAGATGTGAGCAAGGAGGCCAGGGCAACTGAAAAGGAGTTTAAACAATTAAAGGGGAGTACTATTGTAGCCTTTAAGGAAGGGAGGCATATCCTGCCATTTTAGTTTTACATTTATAGTTTAGTTAAAAATCAAAAGTTTGTTTTTTTGTTTTGTGGTTTTTGTTTGTTTGTTTTTTTCCCAGATCCTGAACTATAACCATCTGTAGTATTGACTTAGGAATTCTGTCAGTCTTTTCTGTATGTGGATGGCCTGATTTTTTGTAGCTAATACTTAAGGCAAGTTTGCAAAAGTTAAGAGGTTTCCTTGTCAGTTAAGGGATCAGGGGTGGGTCAGGGCATTGAAGGAAGCTCTTTAAAGAAGGAGTCCTGACTTCTATAGATTATAAAGTGATTTTGAAGAGGCTTGATGGTCCTGAGATTTGAGGAGCCAGGAAGAGTCTTATCCCTGGTTACCTGGGTGAGAAAAGAGTGTTAAATGTCACCCATGAGACTCAACAGGTATTGCAAGCTCAAAGCAGAAGAGTCTGCATCCTAGAGACTTCAGTTCTGGTAGAGTTTGAAAGAAGAGTTTTATAGAGAAGAATTGGATAAAGATTCAGAGAAGCAACTATGGAGATCAAGGGGGAGATGGAATAGTTTATGTGAAAGTAGACTGGGAAAAAAATTACGAGTCTAGTAGAGAAAAGAAGGCCCAAAACAAAGCAAAACCCATAACTATTTACTGACAGAATAATTTTGTGGTATGATTATGTTAACTGTGAATTTGTTCATAAACCAAAATCCTGTCCATACATAAAAAGTGCTTCCTTGTGCAATAGGTAGTTAACGCGCAGGACTGGGTTCTCTGAGAGGCTGTTTGGGTAGAAAATACAAGTACCTTTGAGGAGAGCTTGGCTTTTAAGGGCTTGCTGATGGAGAATATTCAAAATATTCTGGGCTAAATAGAGCTTTTGAAGTGAACATGATATAGGAAGGAGGCTGGTTGTATTACTGGTCTGACCTAAAGAAACTATATTTCCGGGGCATCTGGGTGGCTCCGTCAGTTGAGAGTTTGATTCTTGATTTCAGCTCTGGTCATGATCCCAGCATCGTGGGATTGAGCTGCATTGGGCTCCTCACTGAGCGTGGAGCCTGCTTAAAATTCTCCCTCTTTCCTCCCCCACCCCTGGCTTTTGTGTGCATGCGCTCTCTCTCTAAAACAAAAAAACCCAACTGTGTTTTTAATGCTTTGTGAATCTGTCTTGAAGGAGAAGGAAAACAATTGGGAATCTTTAATCTTTATAAAATGAAATGTTGGCAGGTAATTTATCAGAATAGGATCGACACCAGTGTCCCTGCAGCCGTTGAATGGATCCTGTCCGAACACCCTTCAGGGGCTCTTCTGTGAACCCATCTCAGTGTGTACGGATGCCTGGCTCTTGGCCACAAGCTCCTAAACCTTTGGACTCAGCGCTGGGCAGGGCAGGATCTACAGGCAGAGGCCATGTATTTGGGAAGCCAGGGGAACCAAGCCCACGGAGTGGGCCAGCACAAAGGGTAAGACCCTGTCTGGATGCAGATGTAGCAGCATACAGCTTATCATCAGAGGAAATAAGAGATTTCAAAGTGCTTAGAAAACTGAAGCCCTGTATGAAAAAAAAATGGTTGGGGTTTTTTGGTTGGTTGGTTGGGTTGGGTTGGTTTTTCTTTAACAAGTAATTGCATGCCGGGCATCTGTTTCAAATCCTAAAGTTGCAAGAGTTTAGAAAAAGTGCCTCATAAAGAATGATAAATAGAGTTGGGTAAATGCTTTAGTTCCCTAGCATCTATACATATAAATGCATATACACAAATGACAAGTTTAAAGATAATAGCTTGTTGTTCTTTTCTAAGTGTTTAGATTTTCATGCTGGGTTGGGCTCTGTGATATTAGCAGACAGTCCTGCTTCTGAGGTAATAATTGTTAAGAAAGTTTTTCCAGAAGGCTCCTTGCCCAAATCTTAAATAAAAAGATCTTCAGCCATTTCTTTTAATGTGTGTACTCTTGCATGTATATGCATTCTTAATCTCTTAATTATATAGTAATTTTAAAAGTGGTATTTGTAATTTAAAAATCTCAAAGAATAAGGAGTTAGCACATATAGGAAGAAGCTGATAAACAGTTATGACAATTTTAAGAGTTGACAGTGTCAAATGTAATATTCTGTAGGAAGAAAAATTGATGACGTTATGTTGTGTTTTTACTCAGATGACTTGCTTGAGTCTATAAGTGGCAGCTCTAACAGGTATAACAGCAGTAAACTTTCAAACCTGCCGCAAGAAAACACCAAGTTTTGTTAGAGGTCGTTAAAAAAAACCCACAAACTTCAGATACTTTTAAATGATCCAGTTTTTCTGAAAATATATTAACTAGTATATGTGTTTTCTCTTACCTTGGGTGTATAGGAAATAAACTAGAAGAATTGCACTCTGTTACTCTATACATCAAATCATGGGCTATAGCTGTATATATGCTTGACAGTCTAATATGACACAGTTATAAATGTCATATATAGTCACATGTAGTTATATAAGTGTTTATTAAAAGTTTATTGGGATGCCTGGGTGGCCCAGTCCCTTAAGCATCTGACTCTTGATTTTGGCTCAAGTCATGATCTCAAAGTCATTGGATCAAGCCCTGAATTGGCCTCCATACTGAGCATGGAGTCTGCTTGGGATTCTCTCTCCCACTCCCATCCCTCCCCTCCCCCCGCCATGCGTGTTCACTCTCCTGCAAAATAAATAAATAAATGTTTTCTTTTTTAAAGGGTTTATTAAATATACCTATAATTTTTTTATAAAGCATTTTTTCCTTTATGGTTGTAACGTATAGAATTCAAAGATGATTTTTATTACATCTTCTTAAACACTTCACTATGTGCATTACAGAATGTGCATCACTTCCAGTCATTGAAATAACACTGTTACTTAATTTTAGAAATGAAATACATTCTGCATCTTAGAATAACTTTTGAAATATATCTTAGCATAACTCTACTCTTTTCATAGGAATGTGTGGATTTGGTCTCCATGTTCCGAGGACTGGGCCTTAAAACAGTGTCTCGGACCCCTCTGAAACGGGAAATGCCTCCATTAGGTATGTGAAAAACTAATTTGAAAAAAAATGTGGTGGTATGTATGTATGGTTGCTTTGTTCTTAAATTCGTACAGTTTATCTTCAGGAAAATAATTGTACTTTAAAACATCTTCAGCTCACAGTTATAGTTGGGTTTTGGCCCTTCCATTCAGGTAGAGGCATTTTAGGTCGAGGCTTGTCTACCAGTATGGTACGCAAGGACAAAGAAGAACCCCATCCCACTTTTCCGGATCCTTCAGTGCTGGCAGCTGGGGATAACAAGATGGCAGAGGCCTGTGTTGGTTGGAATAGGTAGGTAAAGTTGCCTTCTCAGGTAAGTGTCAAATTCAGATGAAATAGCTCTGTAAATCCAGAGAGAAACTCTGAAAAGGGTTGTATTATCTTATAAACAATGCATGGTTTTATATTAAAGAATGGATATTTTGCAAGAATAATTAGGAGCCACTGATGTAATCAGTCATTAGAAAAGGGTAAAAAGTAGTTCTCCACTGAGCAGTTTACAACTCCATTTACTCTGTTAAGTTAACCTGATTGTGTGGTTCTTTAACCTGGCTGATTCTAACTTCCACCTCAGTTCTTCCATGAAAGTTGGCCCTGAGAGTCAGTATTAATAGAAATTAGCGAAATGAGTCATGTAGGTGTATTGGATCTGGAGAGAATCCCAAGGTTGGGTCCCTGTTGCTGACTCCTCCAGGAAAAGAATGTAGACTTGGAGGAATCATTTAGATGGGTTGTAGACGGTCAAGAAAATCCTGATTTGTTCTCTTTTCAATGTTTCAGAATGCTTGGAAGAGGGAATTCGGATATGTCTTTATTCCCTTTGGGAAGAGCAGCTGGTGGTATAGGCAGAGGAGTATACAAGGCTCCTGCTACTCTCAGCTTGACTTCTCGGGATCCTGCCCAGCTGTCATCACCACCACCTCTGCCCCCATCCTCACCACACTCTCTGGATCACCCTCTACTTGGGACTGTAGAACACAAGGGAAAGTAAGTCCGGAGCACTGCCTTCTCTGCTTGGCATTGGTGTGGGGAGAGGCCTTCTCATAATATTGTAAACACTGTTTTCTGTTGTATCTAAGCTCCTTTGTGGGTGGTAGCTACTGGAGGGTTGTTTGTTGTGTTTCTTGTTGTTGTTTTTTTTTGCCAGTGGGGGGAATGACAAGAGGTGGGACAATTCCTGATGAAGTAAAATGGGTTGATGGTATAGATAGCATGTACCAGAGAGTGATTCAAGTGATTTTTCATTCTCTTCTCAATTCAGACACAGCAGTTCTTTGTCACATTGAAGATAAGGAAGTCATCCAGGAAAGATATTGCAGCAGTTTATCTTAGTGGAACTAATTTTTGTGTTCTTAGTTATCTGGCCTAGATTATTCCATTTATATTACTGGAGCAAAGAAGGTGAACTTGCCTCTCTAATTAGAGATTGCTAAGAATTTAGCTTCTAGCCTTCAAAGCTTGCTTTTGTGTGTCTTGTGTAAGCTAAGTGTAAAATATTACTTCCCTCAATGTTTTTTTTATTTCTTTTTATTTATTTTCTTGTGGTATGGGTTTGCACTTTTGTTTTGGGTATATATGCATGCTTTTGTTTATTTTTCAGAGAGCTTTTTGTGAAGCAAGGATCAAAAGGTACACCTCAATCTTTGGGATTGAATCTTATCAAAATACAGTGTCATAATGAAGCAGTCTATCAGTATCATGTGACTTTCAGGTATTCACAGCTTTTTTCTCTGTATTCACTTCTTAGCATTAATGAAATAGTTTTCCTGGAAAAACCTGAATATTTTTCTGTGTGTTTCATAATGAACTTCTGCCTACAATAATGCACAAACTCTGGTCTTTGCATTAAATTTAAGGTTAATGTTATTTATATTTAGCTATGTTACCATTTCAGATTTTATTATTTTTGTTTTACCATTTTATGCGCCTGTAAGGTGGATTTTCTGTGAAGTTAATGAAGCTTAAGTGCAGGGTCTTTTACTTGCATAGACCCTTTCCATAATCTTTTAACTTATTTTGTATCTATTATTTTGTATTCCTTGTCTTAAGGAGAGACCCCTCTCCCCCAGTGGTGTGAGACCCACATCTCACAAAACGCAGATCCTCCTTGCAGTAAGTCTCCTATCATGATGGCTCTCCAGTGACAGTCTACGACAAAATCTGAGAGTGAGGGGTGCCTGGGTGGCTCAGTCACTTGAGTGTCCGACTTTGGCTCAGGTTATAATCTCACTGTTTGTGGGTTTAAGTCCCATATGGGGCTTGCTGCTGTCAGCGCAGAGCCCGCTTCAGATCCTCTGTCCCCTTTCTCTCTGCCCCTCCCCCACTTACACTCTCTCTCTCAAAAATGAATAGACATTTAAAAAAATCTAAGAGTGAGAAAATCAGAGAGAATAACTTTAATATTATGTCAGTAACTTCAGGGTTTCTCATTCTTAAAAATTAAGAATTCATTTTAGTTTGTGTTCTCTTTTAAAATCTCAGGAAACTTATTAGCTGGAGGTTATTGCTGGAATTGTGAAAATGAGTGTTTTGGAGTATCTTTGGGGAGAAAATAGGAAAATGGAAGACTGAATTTTTGAAGCACAGCTGCTAATTGGTACAAGAGGAATACGTAGAGTGTAAGAGAGAAGAAAGGAACAGTTAGGAGGAAATACCCTGAAGATAGATTATAAAGACCAAAGGAAGGGCTCCTTTGAAATTTTTTTTTTTTTTAACGTTTATTTCTTTTTGAGACAGAGAGAGACAGAGCATGAATGGGGGAGGGTCAGAGAGAGGGAGACACAGAATCCAAAGCAGGCTCCAGGCTCTGAGCTATCAGCACAGAGCCTGACGCGGGGCTCAAACTCACCGACCTCGAAATCATGACCCGAGCTGAAGTCGGCCGCTTAACTGAGCCACCCAGGCGCCCCAAGGAAGGGCTCCTTTGAATGAGAAGGAGGTGGTTGACTTTGGCCACAGTAAAAAAAGTTAACTGAATTTACTTTCAAGAGCACCCTTGTTGATTTCCTAGTAGCTTTGTTAGAGTTATGGAGAAAAAACTAGACTAAAAGAACCAAGGAGGGGCACCTGGGTGGCTCAGGTGGTTAAGCATCCGACTTCAGCTCAGGTCATGATCTCACAGTTTGTGAGTTCAAGCCCCCAGTCGGGCTCTTTGCTTTTAGCACAGAGCCTGCTTCAAATCTTCTGTCCTCTCTCTGCCCTTCCCCAACTTGTTCTCTTTCTCTCTCTAAACAAACTAAATAAAACTTAAAAAAAAAAAAAAAAAAGAACCAAGGAGAGCATAGGCCATGAGAAACAGCCACTAAATTGGCCATTTATTTAAAAAGTATGTAAGAGGAATGAGAAATGGAATGATAATTAAGGAGAGTACCAGGATGATTGCTTTAAAGCTGAGCACGTTACAGATGAAGAGAAGGAACTAAAAAAAGAGGGTAAAATTCAACCCCTGAGAAGGGAGGGTAGTGGGAATGTCCCTGCTCTGGAATGTAAGGGAAAGGAATGAGCATTAAAAAGAGGAAAGAACCCTTTCTGTGGAAATGGATTGACAAATGTTCATGATGCAGAAAGGAGTATGAGTCCTCATAGGTCTCTGCATTGACTGACAGTGAAAAAGACATGGATTTTATAAATTTTAAGATTATAGATCTGGACCTTTGAAGCTGCAATAAGAAGAGGATGCCAGGCCATGAAGAGGATACTGAGAAGATGTATTATAGTGGAGTGGTCATCCTGTGGCTTCCTTGTATTATGTGAAGGGAGTCCAGAAAGACAATTTTAAGTGTTGTGTTCAGGACATAGTGCCTTTCATGTATATGAATTTTTTTTAGAGAAGCTTTTTGAAATGTGATGTTAGCATGTGCGTGTTTAGTTTTGGGGACAGCTATGTTCGATTACCACTTGACGTTTTTATTTTTATTTAAAAAATTTGTTTTAACGTTTCTTTCTTTTTTTTTCTTGAAATTTTTTCTTAATGTTTATTTTCTTTTTGAGAGAGACAGAGACAGAATACGAGTGGGTTAGGGGCAGAGAGAGAGGGAGACACAGAATCCGAAGCAGGCTCCAGGCTCCGAGCTGTCAGCACAGCACAGAGCCCGATGCACGGCTCGAACTCATGAGCTGTGAGATCATGACCTGAGCCGAAGTCGGTCGCTCAACCTACTGAGCCACCCAGGCGCCCCTTAACATTTATTTCTTTTTGAGAGACAGAGAAAGAGCACAAGCAGCAGAAGAGCAGAGAGGGAGGGAGACACAGAATCTGAAGCAGGCTCCAGGCACCTAGCTGTCAGCACAGAGCCCAGCGCAGGTCTTGAACTCACGAACTGTGAGATCATGACCTGAGCCGAAGTTGGACGTTTAACTGACTGAGCCACCCAGGAGCCCCCAATTTTTTAATCTTTCATCATGTACTTGAACATACTCACCCTTTTAAGCCTTAGATTTGTTTAAATTTTGCAGTTAGAGAAGAGATGGTGTGTTACTGAGATGAAATGGGACAGTCATTGTACCAAAGTAGCTACTGGAGCTTTTCAAAGCTGTAAGATTTGTGACAATGAATCAATAAAGTGTAGAAATTGCCACAAGTGAAAAAAAAGAGTAAATTTTTTTTATTATTTATTATTTATTTTTGTTAATTTTGGAGTGCAAGTGGGGGAGAGGGGCAGAAAGAGAGAATCCCAGGCAGGTTTCATGCTCAGTGCGGAGCCAGACTTGGGGCTGGATCCCATGACCCCAGGTTCATGACCTGAGCGGAAATCATGAGTCACATCAACTGACTGAGCCACCCGGGCACCCCATAAAATCATGTTTTTAAAAAGTTCTTTTTAAAGTGTGTATCTCTGCAGGTTCTAGAGCAGGGATTGGCAAACTATGACTGGCCTGCAGGGCAAATCTGGCCCACCATCTATTTTATAATAAAGTTTTACTGGAACATAACCAGGCTCATTGGTGTACATGCCATTTGTGGTGTTTAGGTACGTGTTGGTCAAGTTGAGTAGCTATACCAGAGACCATGTGGCCTGTAAAATCTAAAATATTTGCTATCAGGTCCTTTAATGAAAAAGTTTTCTGTCTGTCTTTTCTAAAATCTGGAAGAACATATGCTGACATGCTAAGGCAGTTGTCTTTGGGTAGTGGGGTTTTTTTCTGTGGGCAGGTATTCTTGGGTTGAAGTTCCTTTTGTAGTCAGGTAAACTGTATTTGAATTTTTCATACGACCACTAGATGGAGCAGTAGTTACAACTGACTGGTTCTTAACAAACCTATTTAGTAAAGGTTGCCATTTGAGCAAATTGAAGTAAAATCCTTTTTGTTTTCTAGCCCCAATGTGGAGTGCAAAAGCATGAGGTTTGGCATGCTGAAGGACCATCAAGCTGTCACCGGCAACGTTACTGCTTTTGATGGATCCATTCTCTATCTGCCTATTAAACTTCAGAAACAAGTGAGACCAAATAGGAAATGTATTTTGGAATGAAACCTAAGAGAGTTCTGGTGTTTTGAGTGGTAGGAAGTCATAGACATCCTGACGTTTGAGTTGTTCTTTCCTATTCTTAGAGGGAAGACAGACTTCTCCATAACAACGAAATGTCAAACTAAGCCACTTTTTCATCTGAGTTCTCCAAGAAGTCCCTTCTTAAATAAGAGGAGTGGTTTGAAGCCTGTGAACTCAGTGATAGGAAATGGTTTAAGATTTCAGATGGAAAGGGATCTATTGCTAGTCAGTTCTCCATTACATTTCTCTTACCAAATCCTTTCTTAAATCCTTGTTGTCATGCTATGATTTTGTTCAGTGTGGACAGCAAGGTGAGGGGAAAGTGGAAAATATAGTTAAGATATTTTAGTGTTTTCTAGAACACATTTGATGAGATTAGGGCTTGGTAGTTTTGTCTTTTTTTTTTTTTTTTTTTTTTACTTGCATATATTTATTTGTTAGGTCCTTGAGTTAAAAAGTCAAAGGAAAACTGATGATGCAGAGATCAGCATTAAGATTCAATTGACAAAGATCCTGGAGCCTTGTTCTGACTTGTGCATTCCCTTCTACAATGTTGTTTTCCGTCGGTGAGAAAACAGCTTATTTTCTTTAATCACAGTCTTGTGTTTGTAACAGTGCTCTTCAAGAAGCTTGGATGGTATTATATACCACAGTTCCTATAGAGATGAGTTTGGAAACATTTAATAAATAAATGGATGGTATTGAGGCTAACTTATTCAAAAATTATGTCAAGTGATTAGCCAGATTTGGGTATAATGAAGGTCAGTAGCAGGATGCGTTCCTTGGAATCATTCAGGAACTTTAAAAGTAGATGTTTATATTGCATAATTTAATGGTGTTACTGACGGGGCTGTTCAAAGTGGTAGTGCACAAAAATTTTTGCTGGAAGAATTTTTTCTAGGTCCCTTGAATTTTTGGATACAGACAGTTCATATGTTTTTAACTTTTTATAAGATCCAAATTTTCATAAAACTTATTCCTGCACCACCTCTTTTTAAATGAAACACAGAACCTGATTTCTAACTAATAAGCTGAACTACCAGGACAAACATAACTTCCTATGCCAGAGTGATCTTTACAAACAGAAATTGACTCTCTTGCATTCTTTTTAGTTAATTGTGAAAAATAATGTAAATGGAACTTGGGAAATCAACTCAGTTTTTGGTTACCTAGTAACTAAGACAAGCTGTTGTCAGCTGTATGTACTCCAGGATAAATGCTTTGATAATTTTTCTTTTTCGTTTGGCAAGGGTGTTCTCAGCATAAAAGCTATGTTGTGCAAAGGACACCAACATTTTTGGCATTTCAGGCTTTAAAAGGAAAATATAACTAAGAGTAATAGAGCTTAATTTTTTTTCATTCTTCTCTAGAAGACCCATTTTTGCTCTTTATTTCAGGGTAATGAAACTTCTAGATATGAAGCTTGTAGGGAGAAACTTTTATGACCCTACAAGTGCTATGGTTCTACAGCAGCACAGGTCAGTGGTGTTTTTCTCTTCCTTACTTTTGAATGTTCTGGAAAGAAATTTTTCATTGTGATTACCATATTTAGTACAGAAATCTCAACAGTATTTTATGATTGTGAATACAATTTATCAGTTAAATCTGTTCCACAATTTAGTTTTTTTAGTAAGTTCACAATGATGTTGATTTAATTTGATTTGTGGTGCTTTTTCCATTGTTATTAGGGAGGCGGGTGGTATTTACTCACTTGTTTCAAATGGGGCAGGGAAGTATCTGTGGCCCTTTTAGAACCCTAAGATAAAACTCACCTGTCTCTTCAGGTTGCAGATCTGGCCAGGCTATGCAGCTAGTATCCGAAGAACAGATGGAGGTCTTTTTCTGCTAGCTGATGTCTCCCATAAGGTCATTCGGAATGATTCAGTGCTGGATGTCATGTGAGTGAATGGTGGGATCAACTTTTAACAAGCTAACAATTTTCTGAAAAGTTTAATAATAGCTGGTAATAAATACAGATTGGCCATTGTTCTCTTTGGGTTTTAAATTGTAGAACTGATTAAGGGTACTGAATATATGTGCTCTATTGATAAGTCTTGCTGAGATAGGTATTACTTGCTGTACTTTGAGGAGGAATTGTATTTAATGCTCTGGTTAAGAAGGCTTGGTTTAAAACATTCACACCCTGAGGTACCTGGGTGGCTCAGTCGGTTAAGCGTTAAGCATGTGACTTTGGCTCAGGTCGTGATCTCATGGCTCACGAGTTCAAGCTCTGCTTCCAGCTCTGTGCTGAAAGCTCAGAGCCTGGAGCCTGCTTTGTATTCTGTATCGCTCGCTTTCTCTGCCCATTCCCCACTCGTGTGTGCATGCGCGCTCTCTTTCTCTCCCTCTCTCTCAAAAATAAATAAACGTTAAGAAAAAGTTAAAAAAAAAAAACACACTGACACCCTGGATTTTTTTTTTTTTTAATGTTTTTTATTTATTTTTGAGACAGGGAGAGACAGAGCATGAACAGGGGAGGGGCAGAGAGAGGGAGACACAGAATCGGAAGCAGGCTCCAGGCTCCGAGCTGTCAGCACAGAGCCTGACGCGGGGCTCGAACTCACGGACCGCGAGATCATGACCTGAGCCGAAGTTGGCCACTTAACCGACTGAGCCACCCAGGCGCCCCTGGATTTTGTTTAAATGTGCTACTATAGTGAATCATTTATTATAGTAAATATAGATGTGTACAATTTGTAATGGCTTCACGAAATCTCATCTTATAGATTAAATCTGCGTTCATCGCGGAGTCTTTAAGGCTATGTACTTAGAAGTGGAATCACTTAATGAAAGGGCTGAACATTATAGAAACTTGATAAATATTTCTATAATAAAAATACTTAAATGTACGTTGACAAATTACCCTCTAGAAGACATTAGTTCATTTTTTTCACCATCTGTGTACAACTACTGGGTGTTATCAGGCTTATAAATCTTTGCTTATCTGATAAATTGATTGATTCATTCAATATGCATTTGAGCTCCAATTACATACCAGAGCCTTGAGATGTATCAGGTAACATAACAAAGATCCCTCTTCTCATGGAGTTTACGTTGTAGTCAGGTAAGTGAATTGTATAGTGTACTGGAAGTGTTGAGAGCTTTGGAAGGAAGAAAAAGAACACAGGGTAGGAGAGATGGGCGTACCAGGGGTGGGATGGGGTAGGTTGGAGAGCTGTAATTTTAAATAGAGTGGTCAAGTTTGTTTGTGCCAATACTTGCAGGAGATGAGGGATTTAGCCAGGTGAATATATGGTCGAAAGGACTTGTCAGAGAGACAGCTAGGATAAAGGCCTTTAAAAGACAGAAATATGCCTGGCTCATTCAGGGAGTGGCAGGAAACCCAGGGTGGCTACAGCAGAGCAAGTAAAAGAGTGGTGGGAGGAAGGGGAAGATGGAGGAAATGACAGTATAGGAAGGCTACTGTAAGGATTTTATCTTTTACTTTGAGTGAAGTGCAGGACTTGTGGCTGGAGTGACATGATGTGGCTTGAGTTGTAAAATGATCCCTCCCATTGCTGCACGGAGGAGAGACTTTTAAAAGGGTAGGGATAGAAGTGGGGTGACCAATCAGGAGTCTCAGTGGCGACATGAAGATGGCAGCAGTGGAGGTGGTGAGAAGTGGTTGACTCCTGGTTTCGTGTGTGTGTGTGTTAAAACTTAAGTTTATTTATTTTTGAGAGCAAGAGTGTGAGTGGGGGAGAGGTGGGGAGGGGGGAGGGGGGGGAGAGAGAGAGAGAGAGAGAGAGACAGAGAGAGAGAGACAGAGAGAGAGAGAAGGAGGGAGAGAATTCCAAACAGACTCCACACTGCCAGTGGAGAGCCCGATGCAGGGCTTGAACCCATGAACTGGGAGATCATGACTGGAGCCAAAGTCGGAAGCTTAACCAACTGAGCCACCCAGGTGCACCCTGGATATATTTTGAAAGTAGTGCTCAGTCAGTTTCTTTTCTACTCTTTCACCATTAAGTATGTTATCTGTGAGTTTTTTTTTTTCCTTCAGTGTTCATTTATTCTGATAGAGGGAGGGAGAGAGTGAGCAGGGGAGGGGCAGAGAGAGAGAGGGAGACACAGAATCCAAAGCAGGCTCCAGGCTCCGAGCTGATGCGGGGCTCAAACCCGTAAACTGTGAGATCACGACCTGAGCTGAAGTTGGACTCTTAACTGACTGAGCCACCCAGGCACCCCTCTGTGAGCTTTTTTAGAAGCCCTTTTTCAGAAGCCCTCTTTCAGATTGAGGAAGTTCCATTTTATTCCTAGTTTATGAAGTGTTGTTATCATGAAAGGCTCTTGGGTTTTGTCAATTGTTTTTTCTATTGAGATGATCATTTAAAAAAAATTTTTTTTTAATGTTTATTTTTGACACAGAGAGAGAGAGAGACAGAGCATGAGCAGGGGAGGGGACAGAGAGAGAGGGAGACACAGAATCAGAAGCAGGCTCCAGGCTCTGTGCTGTCAGCACAGAGCCCGATGCGGGGCTCGAACTCACCGCAAGATCATGACCTGAGCCAAAGTCAGACGCTTAACCGACTGAGCCACCCAGGCACCCCGAGATGATCGTTTTTTAAAAAACATCCTGCTTTTAGGGCGCCTGGGTGGCTCAGTCGGTTAAATGTCCAACTCTAGATTTCGGCTTAGGTCATGACCTCACAGTTCGTGGGTTCAAGTCCCACATCAGGCTCTGTGTTGACAGTGCAGAACCTGCTTGGACTTCTCTCTCTCTCTCTCTTTCTCTCTCTCTCTCTCTTTCTCTCTCTCCCCCTCCCCCTCCTTCCTTTCCCCTTTCTCTGCCTCTCCCCTGCTTGCTCTCTTGCTCAGAATAAATAAATTTTATTTAAAAAATCCTTTTTTAATTGATCTTTGGATATTAAATCAACCTTGCATTCATGGGATACATCTTACTTGCTCATGGTGTATGATTTTTTCTATATGTTGCTAGATTTGGTTTGCTTGTATTTTGTTGAGGATTTTTGTCTGTATTCCTAAACAATATCTGTATCTTTCTTGTGAGGCCTTTGTCTGATTTTGATATCTCGGTAATACCAGCCTTATAGGAAGAGTTGGGAAGTATTCCCTTCCTCTGTTTTTTGAAAGAGTTTGTGAAGGATTAGAATTCATTTTCTTTTGAATGCTTGGTAGAAAGTCAACAGAGAAGCCATCTGGGCTTTGGTTTTTCTTTGTGTGCAGTTTTTAAATTACTAATTCAATTTCTGTACATGTTAGATATTTATCAGATTTTCTGTTTATTTTTGGGTCAGTTTTGGTAATTTGTGTCTTTCTAGGAGTTTGTTCATTTTATTTAGGTGATCTAATTTGTTAGCATATTGCTGTTCAAAGTGTTCCCTTACAATTCTTTTTATTTCTATGAGCCAGTTGTGATGTCCCCTCTTGAATTCCAGGTTTTAGAAATCCAAGTCTCCTTTTTTCACAGGTAGTCTACCTAAAAGTTTGTCAGTGTTGTTGACCTTTTCAGAAAACCAGTATTTGGTTTTGTTGATTTTCTTTATTTCCTGTTCTCTATTTCATTAATTCCCACTCTTATTTCCTTCCTTTTGCATACTTAAGGTGTAGTTTGCTCTTCTCGTTCCAGTGTCTTGAGGTGGAAGGTTAGTTTATTTGGGATATTTTTTCTTTTTAATATAGGCTTTTACAGCTATAAATTTCCCTCTAAGTAATGCTTTAGCTGTATCCCGTACATTTTGGTATGTTGTGTCTTCATTTATATCTAGTTCAAAATATTTTCTAATTTCCTTTATGATTTCTTGTTTGATCCATTGATTATTTAGGGGAGTGTGTTGTTTAATTTCCATATATATGTGAGTTTCTGAATTTCTTCTGTTTTTGATTTCTAATTTCATTCTATTGTGGCCAGACAACAGAATTGTATTTCTATCCTTTTATATTTATTGAAGTTTGTTCTATGATCTAGCATATGATATACATTGGAGAATGTTCTGTGTGCGCTTTCGACATTGTAATTTTAACTCAAAATTTTTTTTTACATTTATCAAGGAAAGTGCCAGAATCAGAACAACTATGGTATACCTTTATATTGGAAGGAGAAATTCTTCCAGGCAGAGTTTGAGACCTTTGACATAGGCAAACTTAATGACAAACAAGAAAGAGAAGCACTAAAGTTGTCTAAGGATGTGTGTTTGTGAACCGTATTTCAGGTTCCAAGCACAGATAGAAAGGGCCATGAGATCAGTGATCCAACTATCATTGACCCTGGAATTTGAACTAAATAAACACAGTGAGCTTCTTTCACAAATTGCCAAGACAAGAAGTGCCTTCCTAACTAACGTTTGACCACTTGCTTTTTTACAAATTGGTTGCTGGATTAATGGACCTTCAAGTATGATGTCTCTGAAGTGGATTAGCTTAGTTTGGAGGCTTTCTCTGGTTTATGCCTCCGTGCATTCTCTATAGAACACCCTCATACATTTAACAGAGACAAGGAAATCTAGGGCAAAACAAAAACATATGAAAGAAGACTTTATGCATCTAGACAAATAACAGCAAAAGCAAAGTAAGCAAATGGAAAATAATCAAGTTAATGGCAAAAATAATTTTCAAAACAAAGACTTGGGTCCAAACAATTACTTTTTTTTTCTTTTTTAATTTGCATCCAAGTTAGTTAGCATATAGTGCAATAATGATTTCAGGGGTAGAATCCAGTGATTCGTCTCCTACGTAAAATACTCATTGCTCATCCCAGCAAGTGTCCTCCTTAATACCCCTTGTCCATTTAGCCCATCTCCCCACCCCCCCATCCTCCCCCCAACAACCCTCAGTTTGTTCTCTGTATTTAAGAGTCTCTTATGGGGCGCCTGGGTGGCGCAGTCGGTTGAGTGTCCGACTTCGGCCAGGTCACGATCTCGCGGTCCATGAGTTCGAGCCCCGCGTCAGGCTCTGGGCTGATGGCTCCGAGCCTGGAGCCTGTTTCCGATTCTGTGTCTCCCTCTCTCTCTGCCCCTCCCCCGTTCATGCTCTGTCTCTCTCTGTCCCAAAAATAAATAAAACAAAAAAAACAAAAAACAAAAACAAAACAAAACAAAAAAAACAAAACAAAAAACGTTGAAAAGAGTCTCTTATGTTTTGTCCCCTTCTGTGTTTTTTTTTAAATATTTATTTTTGAGAGAATGCGAGCGGGGGAGGGGCAGAGAGAGAGGGAGAGACAGAATCCAAAGCAGGCTCCAGGTTCTGAGCTGTGTGTCAGCACAGAGCCTGACGCGGGGCTCCAACACACAGACTGCAAGATCATTACCTGACCTGAAGTCCGACGCTTAACCAACTGAGCCACCCAGGCACCCCCCTTCCTATTTTTATATTATTTTTGCTTCCTTTCCTTTATGTTCATTATTTTAAATTCCACATGAGTTAAGTCATATGATATTTGTCTTTCTCTGACTAATTTCGCTTAGCATAATACATTCCAGTTCCCTCCACATTATTGGCAAATGGCAAGACTTCATTCTTTTTGATTGCTGAATAGTACTCCATTGTGTGTATGTGCGTGTGTGTGTGTATGTGTATCACAATCTTTTTTACCCATTCATTAGTTGATAGACATTTGGGCTTTTTCCATACTTTGAC
Organism: Felis catus; assembly: GCF_018350175.1. Lineage (NCBI taxonomy): Eukaryota > Metazoa > Chordata > Mammalia > Carnivora > Felidae > Felis > Felis catus. Next base: position 35,721,452 of record NC_058371.1, on the reverse strand, counting down.
TATTGTCAATAGCGCTGCTATAAACAGTGTACGTGCCCCTTCAAAATAGCACACTTGTATCCTTTGGAGAAATACCTAGTAGTGCAATTGCTGGTCATAGGGTAGTTCTATTTTTAATCTTTTGAGGAACCTCCATACTGTTTTCCAGAGTGGCTGTAACAGTTTGCATTCCCACTAGAGTGCAAAAGGGTTCCTCTTTCTCCACATCTTTGCCAACATCTGTTGTCGCCCAAGTTGTTAATTTTAGCCATTCTGACTGGTGTGGGGTGGTATCTCATTGTGGTTTTGATTTGCATTTCCCTGATGATGAGTGATGTGGAGCATTTTTTCATGTGTCAGTTGGCCATCTGGATGTCTTCTTTGGAAAAGTGTCTTTCATGTCTTTTGCCCATTTCTTCACAGGATTACTTGTTTTTTGGGTGTTGAGTTTGATAAATTCTTTTTAGAGGATACTAACCTTTTATCATGTATGTCATTTGCAAATATCTTCTCCCATTCCATCAGTTGCCTTTTAGTTTTGCTGATTGTTTCCTTTGCAGTGCGAAAGCTTTTTATTTTGATGCAGTCCCAGTAGTTCATTTTTGCTTTTGTTTCCCTTGCCTCCAGAGACATGTTGAGTAAGGAGTTGCTGTGGCCTAGGTCAAAGAGGTTTTGTCTGCTTTCTTCTCTAGGATTTTGATGGCTTCCTGTCTTATAGTTAGGTCTTTCCTACATTTTGAGTTTTGTGTGTGTGTATGGTGCAAGAAAGTGGTCGAGGTTCATTCTTTTGCATGTCGCTATCCAGTTTTCCCAGCACAATTTGCTGAAGAGGCTGTCTTTATTCCAGTGGATATTCTTTCTTGCTTTGTCAAGGATTAGTTGGCCATATATTTGTGGATCCATTTCTGGGTTCTTTATTCTTTTCCATTGGTCTACGTGTCTGTTTTTGTACCACTACCATACTATCTTGATGATTATAACTTTGTAGTATAGGTTAAAGTCCGGAATTGTGATGCCTCCAGGCTTGGTTTTCTTTTTCAGGATTATTTTGGCTATTCAGGGGCTTTTCTGATTCCATACAAATTTTAGGATTGTTTGTTCTAGTTCTGTGAAGAATGCTGGCATTATTTTGATAGGGATTGCCAAACAATGACTTCTAACCTGAAAGGTCATTAGGCAACCAAAGCCTAATGAAACTAGTCAGAGCTCAGCTTGTTGTTGGGATTGACTCACTGCAGCAGATCTGGTGGACAAATAGAGTTAAGCACAAAAGGCCCAGTGAGTGCATCTGTTGGTCTGAAACTCCTGGAGTGTTGCTGAGGAAGAGCTTCCATAGTTACCTTGGTGAAACCTTCAGAATTGCCAAAGAATGATGAGACTTCTGTTTTATCTGAAATAAAGAAAAGGCTGAGTTCCTGCTTATTGCAGTAAAAAGAGACTGCTGACCTTACATAGAGTATTGGAGAGGTATGGAGCTCAGGACGGCAGTCTTGCAGAGGGGCAAGCAGTAGAAAGTGGTTGCTCAGGCAGTCTATTGTTGATTGATTAGTACTCTGTGGGATGCTTATTGGATTAAGGCGTTCCTCAATGTATAGAAACAAGGGGTTGACATTGGTTAGATAGCTTGCAAGAGGTGACTTGATACACATGTATTAAAACTGGATCTTATGGGGGTGCCTGGGTAGCTCAGTCGGTGGAGCATCTGTCTGACTTAAGCTCAGGTTGTGATCTCACGGTTCATGTTCGTGCTGATAGTGCAGAGCCTGCTTGGGATTCTCTCTCTCTCTGCCTCTCCCCTACTTACCCCCCCCCCTCAAAAATAAATAAACATTTAAAAAAGTGTTTTTAGGGGCACCTGGGTGACTCAATATGTTAAGCATCCGACTTCTGCTCAGGTCACGATCTCAGGGTTCTTGAGTTCAAGCCCCACGTCAGGCTCTGCTTTGCAAGTGTGGAGCCTGCTTGGGATTTTCTTTTTCTCCCTCTCTCTCTCCCCCTCTGCCTGCCTCTCTCTGTCTCTCTCTCTCTCTCTCTCTCTCTCTCTCTCCCAAAATAAATAAAACTTAAAAAAAATTTTTTTTAACTGGATTTTATGGCTACTGGTTACTGTGGCTACAAAATTATCTTTTCCAAAGTTTGTGATGATTTCTTTTTTAATTTCCAGGAGGATGTGAATGTTTGTTATCATCTACTTTTATTACTTAATTTCTTACACATTAACATTAACTTAATAAGAATTTATTTTGTAAATGATTAGCAAGTGTTCTTATCCATTTTTTAATGATATATTTCCCCTCACTAACTTGAAATGCCACTAGTGATCACTGGACACTCAATCCTAATGTATATTCCAGTCTCATTTGGATCTTACTCTATTCTGTTTTTTCTTTTTTCAGATTTAGTAGGACACAGTGGACACAATCAACCTTATACATTTAAAGTATACAATTTAATGAGTTTTACTATACTTATATACCTATGAAACATCGCAGTGAAGATCATGAACATACCCATTTCCCACTCAAAATTTACTCATGTCTGTTTCAGACCTCTCTCTACCCACCATGGGCAGCAAGCACTGATCTGGTTTCTGCCACTAGAGATCAGTTTGCATTTTCTAGAATTTTCTAGAAATTGTAAGTAGAATTATATGGCATAGACTCATTTTTTGTTTTTTTGTTATTTGGTCTGCTTTCTTTTCAGCATGATTTTTTTTTATTTTAATTTTTTATTTTAATCTCAGTAGAGAAGTCAGAGTAAAATAGTACAGTTAAAAATCATTGATTTTTATCTACTTTTCAATGTTGAATATTGGAGTAACAACATACAGGTCTATATTCTTTATCTCCTGCCTTCCTCAGTCCATTTTTAGCTTTTTCTTGATTGGGCCTCCCTCTTCCATATCTTCCACCTACCTTTTCTAATGCAAAAGACAATGATTAGGGGAATGGGCTTTGGTGAGAGAATATTAAAAACTGTCATGGAAGATTTTGAAAATAAATTACAGCTTAAAAAGTGTTTGAATATAGACTGTATACTAGTGGTTACTTTTGACTTCCACAGCTACATATATATAGCGAACTGTGTTTGTAGCCATCTCTCCTCTGTATTTAACCTAGCAGACAGAATAAGGCCACACACACACACACACACACACACACACACACACACACACACACACACACACACACACACACACACACACTGCATCCGGCATGTATCAAGCACTAATGGCAATGATGGAGATGATATTTGCAAGCACTTAACACAGTTCTATTATCTGTGCTAGGCACTGTTCTCAACGCTTCATTTATATAAAGTCATTGTGTTCTCTCAACAGCACTATGAGTTAGGTTCTTTCACTGACCCACTTTCACATGAGGAAACCAAGGCACAAAGAGCAGTAACTCGCTCAAAAGTTTCATAGGCTAGTAAGTGTAAGACGCAAGATTTGAACCCAGGCATTTTGGCTCTGGGTCTGTCATCAATGTTGAACTGCTTCAGGTGTCTGATTTTCATCACTTACTATAGTCTTTCTTAGGGAGAGTTCTGCAGGACACTAATTATCCAGAGTGGTAATGAACTGAATGTTCATTCTGTGAGGTAAAAAGGAAAAAGGTGGGAGGAATCTGGTTAAATACATTGGAGGTAAATCAAGCTAAGTATGTTTCTTTAGTAGCCTGATATGCTAATGTATGCAGTGAATCTCTAAGCAGGGCTTATAATATGCAGAATGGACTCAACTTTTTTGATTGTACAACCTTTTCCACACTTCTCACAACTTCTCAAGGGACCAGTGTTTCTGAAGAATATACCCTGGGTGACACTGACCCACAGAACAAAGTCCAAGCTCTGATCCTTGACTTACAAGGACATTCACATCTGGTCCCTGCCTATCTTCAGCCTGTGCTTACCATCTTCTGTCCCTGTTCCACCTCCTTGTCCTCCCCATCCCCAGATCCCTGCTTGTCCCCTGCATACTGCTGCCTCTGCCTGGAGTGTCACTCATTCCTCTGCCCCCTGGCATTTCTGCTTGGCAGATTGCTTCTTCAAGTATCAGCTGCCTCTGTAAACTTTCCTGGACTCCCTGGGCATATTCACACATGCTTCCTGTGAGTTACCTGTGTTGGGCTTGTTCACGGCATTGTTTAGAGGTTACCTTGAGGGTACATTTGCCTATGGTGAGTCTGCTTATCTGCATCTTCAGCATCTTCACCAGTGCTGTATAATGATAGGTATTTATAATCCTTTCCATTAGCTCAAAAGGGCAAATATAGTTGAAAGAATGTTTTGTTGTTCCACTGTAGACTATCCTAATAATGATGATACAAAATAATTATTTTGTTTGATTTGTTTGAATAAATACCCCTTTTGAAGGCAAACTATGAATTTTACTAATTTGTAGTTGCTGTTTTTGACTTTTACCTTTTCACTATTTTTTATTGATTTTGATTTTTTTTGGTAATGTTAAAGAAAAGAGATGAGAGTCCTATCTCTTTAAAGAGACAACTGGAGCCTTCTGGTGCTATATAGCTGTGATCATATCCCTGAGGTACTTACTTGCATCCCCTATCCTTTTCATTGTGCTCTGCATGTACAAATATGATGAACAGTCTTTTGTCTCTTTCCAAAGGCATGCCATGTATCAGCAGAACAAAGAAAACTTCCAGGATGAGTGCACTAAGCTTCTGGTTGGCAATATTGTTATAACCCGATACAACAATCGTACCTATCGCATTGATGATGTGGATTGGAATAAGACACCAAAAGATAGCTTCACAATGTCTGATGGGAAGGAGATCACATTCTTGGAATACTACAGGTGGAAAGAAGAGACTGACTGGGCTTGTGCCTTTGGGAGGGTGTGGAATGTAATCTACCATTCTATTGCAGGATATTGAGTTCCATAGTAGCAAACAGCAGGACACTTTTAAAATAATTGGATTGGTAATACACCTAAGGTTGAATGAGTTTGTTTGTGGGATTTGATTTGAATATGGTACCCTTACAATTTCATTTCTTTTAGTGCATTTGGAAGTTACTTTATAAATTAAAGCCAGGGCTTTGAATTATATTTCTTTTGCTGGTTTAGAAGTCTGGTTGGAGAGATGAAATTCGAGTCATTAATCATTTGACTATCATTTTGCCTTTCCAGTTGCCCAAGCCTTCAACCTGATACAGTTTTAAGCAAATTTTTCCCTGGACTATTAGACAATTTCTCCTCCATTTAATTGCAGTGTTAACTTGAGCCTGCCTTTTCCAGCTATAAATATGCTATAATGAGTTTCTAGTGGATTCTTGACAAGGGTATTATGCAAATTGTGTGCCTCAGTGCTAGTTAAGAGAGTCAGACTGTGTTGCTGTTAAGAGTAGTGATGCTGCTTCTGAAATGTTTTCCTGCCTCTGCCCTGCTCTAGCAAAAACTATGGGATCACAATTAAGGAAGAGGACCAGCCACTGCTGATCCACAGGCCCAGTGAGAGACAGAATAACCAAGGGATGGTGAGTGGGGAGTGTCAGATTTGTACTTCCAGCTTAAGTTCTTCATCTTCATCCGTGGTGCTGGGGACCCTGGAGCAGAGTTACAATGTGGTTGGGGAATGCTGTGCACGGCTAGGACTTGCTTTTGAAGCCCCCGTAGTGAGGAGCTAAGTATCCATATGAGCAAGTTAGGTTAAGGAAGAAAGAATTTGCTGCTAAAGATTAGAGCACTGCATCCATTAGGGAAGTTGTAGACATTTAACAAACAGGGCTAGGGGCCAGGGGAAAGTGCCTTGATACTGATTCCTCGGTCTTAGGTGAGAAAGCTGAAGATCAATGGGTTAGATGAGATGGAGGTATCACCTTAGCTTGTATGGAGGCCCAAGAGGGACAGATTGTTTTCTTCTAGTTTTTCCTTTCTTTTTTACCATATCAGTATTTTCCCCTTTACCAGGGTGCCCGGGTGGCTCAGTTGGTTAGGGTTCTGACTTTGGCTCAAGTCATGATCTCATGGTTCATGGGTTCAAGCTTGGGTTCAAGCATGGGGCTCTGTGCTGACAGCTTGGAGCCTGGAACCTGCTTCGGATTCTATGTCTCCCTCTCTCTCTGCCCCTCCCTTGGTTGTACTCTCTCTCTGTATCAAAAATAAACAAACATTAAAAAATATTTTTTTTTCCCTTTACCTAATACAACAGGCTCAAAGTATTGTGACTGAAGGGAAAAGGGTAAAATACTTGCAGTGTTTCATTGCCCTCTTTGGGGTTTTATGTTCCCTAGTGTGCCAGTTATGTCCCTGCAGGCCCAGCCATGAGCATGGCATGTCTGTCAGGTCATGGGAACAAGACAATCTTCTACTTCCTTATTTTTGCTTTCCATTCTCTCTTCAAAGTTGCTGAAAGGTGAAATCCTGCTGCTGCCTGAGCTTTCATTCATGACTGGAATCCCTGAGAAGATGAAGAAGGACTTCAGAGCCATGAAGGTGAGAACTGCCCATGTTGAATGGAAGTCCTTTTTGATAGCAGCTTGAGCTAGACCTGGACAGGCTTGTGGCATCACCTGGGTAGGTCTGTTCTTCCAGGCTCCAGTTCTCCTTTCTATAAAACATGATCCAATGTCCCTTCCCACACGCTATGAAAAAGCTGATCAGATTTCCCTTTTGAAGAGTGTTAGAACAATGGAATGATTGGATTATAAGGTAAAAGGAAACAAGTATCTCTGTTTTAACCCTAACCAATCAAATAGATGACTGTAAGCTAGTCATATGATCATAAGAGGTTTTTTGAGAGCACTGAGTTTTTCTAGCATTGCTACAAGCCTTCAGTCTATTTGAAGGAGTGGAGGAGATAATGCAGCAAAAGGCAATCCACAAGTCAGAGGCTGACGTGAAAGGATAAAAGTTTATCTTGGGGCTTGGAGTGTCCAGGAGGTGTCAGGCTCAGCCCCCGTAGGAAATAGCTGAGAAGCAGAGACGTGTGCAGCAGCATGAATCCAGAGCCAGAGTGCTTTGCCTCCACTCTGTCTGCAACGCTTGGGACTTTCCACACTTGAACTACTGTGCTGCCTCACTTTTTCAGCCCTTGTCTGTGTTACCCTTGGATCCATTCCTGTCTCCAATGCCACAGACTATTTTCAGTAACATCGTCAAGAGCCTGAAGTGAAGCTTAACATTCTTGTAAGAGATTTCTTTCATGTTTACTTTTGTTCCTTCTCTGTTTCTTACATAGGTCAAGGCTCCTTCCTTACAAGGCTCAGTCACCTAATGATTTTATGATCACAGAGCTATCTGTGTAGCCACGTTGACTGGTGCTAATGACTGCCTCGCAGGGAACAACTGTACTGTTCTTTGGTCTCAGAAGAATAAAGAACTCACTTATGTGATAGTCTTCATATACACCTTCTAGATAGATATTCATTCAACAATAACATTTAGAAAGCACCTATTATTGTTGAAACATTGGACAAAAAGTGTCTTATGGTGACATTAAATATAGTGCTCTGTAGTATGACATGAAGATTAAGACTGGATGTGATTTTCCATTCTGTTATGTTTGATTCTGTGCTGGGTACAGAACACTTTCCCCCATATTTTTCCGAAATATTAAATAGGTATAATCAAGCCCCCTTTGCTCCTGTTTCATAGACTTTCTTAGGAATTTTAAATTCAGAACCTGACTTTGAGAAAGAGATAAGGTCATATGGGAGAAAGAAACAATAACATTTCAAATTCTTTTATGGTTAAAATTTTAACTGTAGACCTCATTCACATTCCTGACAGATGTTTATTAAAATCCTTGGAGGTATTTGAAAATTCTACAGATTTCAATGGGAAAGAGGTTTTCTTTTGGAAATGTTTTAGACACATTGGGGTTTAACTTCATGTTGGAGAAAGTAATAACTTATAACATTATCTCTGTCTTAATTCTATTTAGGATTTAACCCAGCAGATCAACCTGAGCCCCAAACAGCACCATAATGCTTTGGAATGCTTGCTGCAGAGAATTTCGAAGAATGAGACAGCTAGCAATGAATTGGCGCGCTGGGGACTCTGTCTCCAGAAGGATGTACATAAGGTGAACTGGAGGGTGTAGTGGAGTAGGAACCAGCATTGACCAGCAATTTTAAGAGCTTAATGAATGAAACTGGCTGATAGCTCCCTACCTTATCTTTATTTTGGAGTTTTGCTTTACTATTATACTTTTTTTGGGTCCTAGTCATAATATTTGAATTTCCTTATCTTAATTTGCTACTAGCTCTTACAGATTTTTCTTCCATATTTCCCAGGGCTCCGAGGTGTTAATTTTTAGTCAGGCAGATGGCACAAGGAATACTGACTTACAATTTACCTCATTTTCAGGTTTCCAACCCAAATAATTCTTAAGGTTCTGTATGTCCTTTTCTTTTTTTTTTCTTCTCCAAGAAGTAACTTGTGATTCTTTGAATATACTATTGTCATGCTTTCTGTAGGCATAGAGAGTCTTAGTCTTACACAATCGAATTTTCTTACAGCCCTTTCTACCTGCGGTTTGCTGGAATCTGCTATGTTGTATTTTATGCAGCGTGATCCGTAGGGCAGAGGCAGCATGAGATGGTAGAGTCCTTGGCCTTCAGTATCTGCTTATTTGTCTTTGAATCTGGGGGCGCCTGGGTGGCTCAGTCGGTTGGGCATCCAACTGTGGCTCGGGTCATGATCTCAGGGTTCGTGGGTTCAAGTCCCACGTCAGGCTCTGTGCTGACAGCTCAGAGCCTGGAGCCTGCTTTGGCTTCTGTGTCTCCCTCTCTCTCTGCAGCTCCCCCCTCTGTCTCTCTCTCTCTGTCAAAAATAAACATTAAAAAAAACCTTTATTTGGCTTTGAATCTCAGCTCTACCACTTGCCATCTTAATTACTTTGAACAAATTGCATAGCATATTGTAGTTTCTTTATCTGTAAAATGAGGATAATGATTGAATTATAAAAACTTAAATGGTACCATCTTTCGTATAATATGTGACACATAGTAGGTGCTCAGTAAACATTAGCTGTTATTATTTTTCACCTGCTTTCGAGATTATACCAAAATAATTAATTCTGTCTTTTCTGTAATTCTTTTGCATTTTGAATTGACTCCTTGTTAAAAATTTCTTTTTCTCGGGGTGCCTGGGTGGCTTAATCAGTTAAGCGTCCAACTTCAGCTCAGGTCATGATCTCACAGTTCGAGCCCCACATCAGGCTCTGTGCTAACAGCTTGGAGCCTGGATGGAGCCTGCTTCAGATTCTGTGTCTCCCTTTCTCTCTGCCCCTCCTCTGCTCACACTCTTCTCTCTCTTAAAAATAAAGAAATGTTAAAAAAATTTTTTTTTAATTTCTTTTTCTCTGTTTTAATAAAAGTAATGGATAGTGAATAAGGAAAATTTGAAATTTTAGAAAATATAAAAAAATAAAAACATCAGTAATTTCGTCATCCAAAGATGATATCTCGGTGACTTATTTTAGATATTTATAAAAGATAACTTCAGGGGCACCTGGGTAGCTCAGTTTGTTAAGTGTCCAGCTCTTTATTTCAGCTCAGGTCATGATCTCGAAGTTGTGGGATCAAGCCTTGTGTCGGGCTCTGTACTGAGCTGAGCGTGGATCCTACTTAAGATTCTCTTTCTCTCCCTCTCTCTCTCTGCCCCTCCTCTGTTCACACATGTTCTCTCTCAAAAAATAAATAAATAACATAACATAACATAACAAAATAACATAAAATATACTTTGGTGTATTTCCTTTCTCTACACATTTTTCTGTGAGAATAAATGTTTTTCTTACAAAGTTGTGATTGTATTGTGTATGGTTTTACATCTTCTTTTTCATTTAATATCATATCCTGAACATGTTTTCATGTTATTGTCAATTTGAAGACATAGAAAACATAAACCAAAGAAGAAAAAAGTTCATCTTGCTGTATCAAGATAACTACTCTTAATATTTTGGTACATAACCTTCATTGGATTTGTGTGTGTGTATGTATGTGCATGCTTACATGCTTACGCACACTCACACATAGCATGTATTCATATCGTTTCCTTTTTTCCCCTCAGTTTTTCCATGTCATTTAATATTTTTCTGAATATTTTAATGGCTGCCAGATAGTTTATTAACAATTTCCTTTTCTTTTACATTCAAATTGAATTTAGTATTTTTCTGTTAGAAATAGTTATTCAATGAAGAGCCTTGTAACTGAATCTTTTTACATGTTTATTTTCATAGTCAAATTTATGGAAGTGGATTTATTAGGTCAGGGGACACTTATGTTTTTAGTGCTTTTGTTGTATATTGCCAGTTGCCTTCTAGGCTCAAGTTTCAAGGTTTAAGGTTCAAGTTTTTACTTTCATATCATGAGTTTGATTCCTTACACTCCTGCTAATATGGGCATTGTTATTCTTTATGTTAGATTTTGATAATGGTAATTAAATCATTGAAATTTCTTTTGATTATAGATGAAATAAGTAGATACATCTTTTTTAATTTTTTATGTTTTTTATTTTTGGGAGAGAGAGAGAGAGAGTGTAAGCAGGGGAGGGGCAGAGAGAGAGGGAGACACAGAATCTGAGGCTGGCTCCGCTCTGAGCTATCAGCACAGAGCCTGATGTGGGGCTTGAACTCACGAACTGTGAGACCATGACCTGAGCCGGAGTCAGATGCTTAACTGACTGAGCCACCCAGGTGCCCCTGTATTACTTTTTTGTATTAAAATTTTTTTAATGTTTATTTTTGGGAGAGACAGAGTGCAAGCAGGGGAGAGACAGAGAGAGATGGAGAGACAGAATCCGAAGCAGGCTCCAGGCTCTGAGCCCAATGTAGGGCTCAAACCCACGGATTGTGAGATCCTGTGCCAAAGTCAGATGCTCAACCAATTGAGCCACTCAGGTGCCCCGCCTCTGTTATTTTTTAATAAGCAAATGTAGAGATCATAGAAAGTAAAAATCCTCTGTAATTATACATCCCCAGAGATAATCACCACTAAGTGTAGATGCATTCAATTTTTTTTTTTTTTTTAGTTTATTTTGAGAGAGAGCACAAGCGGTGGGGGTGCGGCAGAGAGAGGGAGAGAGAGAATCCTAAGTAAGCTCTGCACTGCCAGTACAGAGCCCAATGCAGGGCTTGAACCTGTGAACCTTGAGATCATGACCTGAGCCAAAGTCAGATGCTTAACTGACTGAGCCACCTGGGCGCCCCAGACTCAATTTTTATGATACATACATTACTATTTATTTTTTTGTAAAAACAGGATCATATTACCTGTTGTTACAAAGGGGCTGCAGACTGGTGCCACCAGTCTGGAAAAGAGTATGGAGGTTCCTCAAAAAATTAAAAATAGAACTACCCTACTACTCAGCAATTGCACTACTAGGTATTTATCCAAGGGATACAGGTATGCTGTTTCGAAGGGACACATGCACCCCAATGTTTATAGCAGCACTATCAGCAACAGCCAAAGTATGGAAAGAGCCCAAATGTCCATCGATGGATGAATGGATAAAGATGTGGTATACATATATATGTGTGTGTGTGTGTGTGTGTATATATATATATATATATATATACACACACACACACACACACACATATATATATACACACACACATTGTATACACAATGGTGTACAGATATGTATATGTGTATATATATACACACATTGTATACACAATGGTGTACATATATATGTATGTATATATATATATATATACACACACACACACACACACACACACACACACAATGGAGTATTACTCAGCAATCAAAAAGAATGAAATCTTGCCATTTGCAGCTACGTGGATGGAACTAGAGGGTATTATGCTAAGCAAGGTTAGTCATAGACAAATACATGATTTCACTCATGTGAGGACTTTAAGACACAGAATAGATGAACATAAGGGAAGGGAAGCAAAAATAATATAAAAACAGGGAGGGGGACAAAACATAAGAGACTCTTAAATATAGAGAACAAACAGAGGGTTGCTGGAGGGGTTTTGGGAGGAGGGATGGGCTAAATGGGTAAGGGAGTTAAGGAATCTACTCCTGAAATCATTGTTGCACCATGTGCTAACTAACTTGGATGTAGATTATAAAAAATAAATTATAGAAAAAAAGTGATTTCAATGTTTGCAAAATAGTTCATTATGCTGTTATATCAACTAAATTATTTTCCTGTGTTTGGATATTTAGATCTGATTGACTTATTCCTAAATTTAATTTGTTCTTTCATTATATTTATGTCTTTTCCTGACTGCTTTTCTTTTTAGAGTATAATAGTAGGTATAGTTTATGTTCAGCCTTATTGAGAAATTTTACTTTTCGGCACCTGGATGGCTCAGTTGGTTAAGCGTCTAGTTTTGGCTCAAGTCATGATCTCATAGTTTGTGAGTTCAAGCCCCACATCAGGCTCTGCGCTGACAAGTGTGGAGCCTGCGTGGGATTCTGTCTCCCTCTCTTTCTGCCCTGCACATATGTGTGTGTGCTCGCTCACTCGCTCTCTCAAAATAAACTTTAAAAGAATTCTTTTTAAAAAAAGAAATTTTACTTTAATTTTCTACTTGCAATTTGTCCCTTAAAATATTTTTAAAGATTATATTCCTATTTATCTTGAAATTATAGTTGTTTTATATGCATTGTCTACTTCTAAAGAGATAATTCTTTCTAATCCTTGTTTTGGGAGACCATGTTGGAAACTTCAATAATTAAAAGCCTTGCCTATAAAATTTTTACCTGTATTTGTCCAGGGTTTTATTGACCTGGACTTATTGCTAGCAGTTTCATTTTTGTGCCATTTTCAGGGGTTATAACAGGAACAGGTCTATACAGTGGAGTTGACAAGGCCCAAGAGAGAACAGCGTCAGTGTTTTTTCCTAAATTAGTGTTTGCAAATGACTCATGTCATGTGTACTTTGTTTTCTGTTATAGATTGAAGGACGTGTTCTGCCAATGGAAAGAATTAACTTAAGAAATACTTCATTTATCACATCTCAGGAACTAAACTGGATTAAGGAAGTAACCAGAGACCTTTCCATCTTGACTGTAAGTGACTTTTAAGGTGGTGAAGAGAGGACCAGTATTACTAAAAATATGGAAATTAGAAAGCAGGAATGATTCAGTGTCTTCTTTTTTTTTTTTTAAGAATTTTTTTTTTCAACATTTATTTATTTTTGAGACAGACAGAGACAGAGCATGAACGGGGGAGGGGCAGAGAGAGAGGGAGACACAGAATTGGAAACAGGCTCCAGGCTCTGAGCCATCAGCCCAGAGCCTGACGTGGGGCTCGAACTCATGGACCGCGAGATTGTGACCTGGCTGAAGTCGGACGCTTAACCGACTGCGCCACCCAGGCGCCCCATCAGTGTCTTCTTTTTGAGGGAGAGTACCAACTGAATTCCCATCCTGAATTATCTGCTAAACAGGGGTCCTTCAAATAGAGCAAATTGATGAGTTGTTAGAGGGAAGCACTTTGGTTGGCCATAGACTTAGGAAAAGGAAATAGATTGCTATGGTAATTCATGTAGTGCAAGCCTAATACCCAGTCTCCCATTTATTTTCCTTTATCTTCCTGGATTTTCCCTGGGAGTTCCTTGAAGACGTTTTTATCCATGAAAGAAGTAATTAAAACAGTCTCCCACCAAGAGAACTGAAGAACAAAATTGTGTATCAGTATTTTTAAATGTTTTTGGCTAATGTGGTCTTTTTGGCCATGCATAAAGTACATCTGTTTCTAAAACTTTTTATTGAAATATATTTAAAGGAAAATTATACTTACAAGTGTACAGTGTTCCACTGTGGGAGTATGCCACAGTTTACTTATCACCCACAACTATGTTAGTTATAGGAATTAGATCAAAAAGGACTCAAGCAAGAGAGAATTAAAAGCAGTTTCTTCTTTAGACTAATATCTCCTGGGTGTGAGTTTGGAGTGTTTAAGTTGTGGGAAGTGCTAAAAATAGCTTGTGGTTTATTCCTAGGTCCCCATGCATTTCTGGGCACTGTTTTACCCAAAGAGAGCAATGGATCAGGCCCGAGAACTGGTTAATATGTTGGAAAAGATAGCTGGCCCCATTGGTATGCGCCTGAGCCCACCAGCCTGGGTTGAACTAAAGGATGATCGAATTGAGACCTATGTCAGAAGCATTCAATCCATGCTAGGAGTTGAGGTAATAAACTAATTTGAGTATATGAGTAGAATGCTTGTTTTAAAATACTTGCATACTTGATTTTAAATTCTCTTGCTTATCAGTCTGCTGTTTATGATGCCCAGAAATCTGTGTCTTACTCATGTACACATGAGTGTGTACTACTATACCAAGTAGTCTTCATGCCCTTTGGTTAATTGATTCTCTCATTCTATGTTGGCAGTAGTCTCTCTCACTCTGGTGTTCTTTTTTCACGTAATTGACGGAGAGAATAGCTGACTTAACTTTAGTTTGTTATCTGTATAGAACATGTTGTGTTCAGAAAGCAACTTTTTGGGCCCAGTGCCATTTTGCACAATTCAGTACTGCACTGTCACGGTCTGGTCTGGCTTAAGATTTGAATTGCTCTGGCGATGAACTTGGCACCTGGGCCATCAGCTCGGTCCTGATAGCTGATTGTGAGTGCTGCAGCTGAGCAGGTCATAGCACTCATAACTCAGTAGTTCAAGCCTGCGGTTCTTACCTGTTTGCACACAAAACGGAGGAAGAAGCTTAAGGAACAAAAGCAGAGCAAATGTTTTGGGAAGTAATTAGTCTTTGACTTGAAGAGTCCATTGTTGTGAGATCAGTACTGGAATTAGATTTTTCTGGGATCTCTCTGATCCCCAACTCTGGGTTATCACCCAGAGCAGCACCCTCATATTCTGTCTTTGTAATTTCCTTCTGGTTCCCCATGCCAGTTGTACTCTGCCATGGCTACCCCCTGAGCCTGATCATTGATAATTCTGCTGTGCTTTCAGAAGAATTGCCCAGTGTAGTGCATCAACTCCCCAATCTCATACTTGTTCATGTTCTCTTTAGAAGAGTGTACTTCCAGCAGTTTTCATGCAGCATGGATAGAAGTTTCATTCATGTTTACCAAACTTAACTCATCTTGGTCTTACTGTCTCTTTGTCATCTTTAGGGCATGCTGTTTTATTATATTTTATTATTATTTTTATTATTTACTCATTAATTTATTATTATTATTTATTTATTATCCCACACATGTCTGCAGAAGCCAGATGAGAAACACAAGTGTAGTGGGCTAGGAGGGGACTATAGTGAACTTGAGAGAGTAATCAACCCCATGACTGCAGATAAAAGCCCAGCATTATCAAATTAATTTTTGATTTATTTGTTTTTCAGTAGAAGCAAAAAATCTGGATTTGTATGTGTGTGCTCCTCCATATGTTTAAATGTTAATTAAAAAAAAAAAAAACGTGTAACTCATTGCAGGGACTAAAAAGCTACATGTGTTTGATAGATCCAACCCATAGGCTCCCAGTGTGCAGCCTGTGTTCTACGTGACTTCAGAAGTTCTTTGATGTGATTGCTGGAACGTGTGTTCTCTGAGAAGTCTTAATCTAACACTAATCTTGATTTGGAATAATATATTATTGATTTACCATTAATAGCTGTTTCTGGCATAAAGGATTGGCACTTTCATTTCCCTTCAGTGCTACTTTTCTTTATTTATGCTGAAAGATCCTCTGTTTCCAGTGTTGGATCTCTTAAATGGTGAGGGATCACAGATGTTTATATGAGATATGCTGCTGGCAATATCATTCTCTCTCCTAACCAGGAAGTTAGGAAAAGCCACTTACAGATTTGGCAGTAGCTTCATTTCTTTGTACTTGGCTCTGAATCTTTTCTTGTGGTATTGCATTCCACGTTTGCTCAGTTTTGTGGTATGAATGTAATAAGGTGCTTGGTTTACTGAAGAGAGTGGTAAAAGCATTCTAGGGAATTGAAAGCAGCAACTAAAAAGTAATCTTTGCAAATTTTCAAGCCTGCCTTGTTCAGGCATCTTAATTTTCCTAAGGAAGAACTCAGGTAGTCAGGGCCACCTCTAGATAATTTATGGTATTCTATCCTGTATTTCTATAAAGAAGCCCTGAATCCAGCAAAGGTTCAAGGACCTGTTTGGGGTTGGAGTGTCTACCCTCTTTGTTTCAGTCCCTTTTGCCTTAAAGGTCCTATGACTTCACAGGCTCTTAGACTGCCCACAGCTAGAGTCCCATCGAGGTCCCCTGCGACTTCCAAAGCCTGACTTATATGTACTTTATCTCTTCAAGAGGAAGATACAGATGGTTGTTTGCATCATCATGGGAACACGTGACGATCTCTATGGGGCTATTAAAAAGCTGTGCTGTGTGCAGGCTCCTGTGCCCTCACAGGTGAGTGGAGAGCTAGGCAGGAGGCATACATGGAAACTCTATAACCTCCCTTGAGGTTTTGAAAAGAAGGGTACAGATGTTCAAAAACTGAAGTTACTATTAGAAGACATCATGTGTAACCCTTCTGGTGGAAAGTTCCCCTTATTAGAGTAACCTGGTGAAAAGCAGAGGCTCTTTGTAAATAAATACTGCCTTCATATCCACAAATGAGTACTCTTGCTGGTTCAGACAGTGAGCTGCTGGGTGGTTTCACATGACTGGGTTCTGAGAGTATAGGCTTCACTCTGAAAGGGGAAAGCTGTTAATCCTAAGTAGGTTGGTTTGTTTGTTTGTTTGTTTGTTTGTTTGTTTAATTTATTCTGTGTGAGATCCTTTTGAAAGTTTTTGGGTTTTGGTTGTCTTTTTGTTTTGATGTGTGTTGTGTGTGCGCGTGCATGCCTACATAGAAATCCTAGAATTAGAGCTAGTCATGCATAGTGTATTGCCTGCTAACTGGGGTTTCTTAAACAAATGTAGTGTTTACTTCAGGATTGTTTATATCGTCTGACAGGCTTATAGTGTCCCCTTTCTCCACACCCCTTTATTATAGGTCATCAATGTTCGAACCATTGGTCAGCCAACCAGGCTTCGGAGTGTGGCCCAGAAAATTTTACTTCAGATTAATTGTAAATTGGGTGGTGAGCTCTGGGGAGTGGATATTCCTCTGGTGAGTGATGCTGAGATGTTTCTTCATTCAATTTAGCTCTCCAGAGACTCCTACCTAGCTATTTTCCTAGTTTTCCTCATAGAGTTATCCTTATTCTCCATGCTTAGTGGTCTAAATGGTTCATGGCCTGCTTTTGTGTAGCCCACGTGCTGAGAATGGTTTCTATAACCTTAGTTGAAACCAATAAAAATAAGACTGATATTTTATGACACATGAAAATTATAGGACATTCCATTTTCATTGTCCTTAAATGCAGTTTTATTGGAATATAGCTATACTTTTTTACAGACTAACTGTGGCTGCTCTTGTGTTGTAATGATAGACAAAATTGAGTAGTTCCTACAGAGACTGTGGCTCACAAAGCCCAGTGTTATTTACTGTACGGTCCTTTACAGGAAAAGCATGCTGATCCTTGTTCTAGATCTCTGACTTATTCATAGTGTTTAAAAAAATGTCAAGTTGATTACAGTCTCTTTCTTCCTCCAGAATTTATTTTCATATGTTGCTTTTGGGGTTCAGATAATAATTGAAGATGGGGTGATGGATTGCTTGGTTTTTCTGGTTTGTTTTTTGTTTTCTAACCCAGAAACAATTAATGGTGATTGGGATGGATGTTTACCATGACCCCAACCGAGGCATGCGCTCCGTGGTTGGCTTTGTTGCAAGCATCAATCTGTAAGTCTACTCAGTTCCATTTTGTTTGGTTACCTCATTTTGATGCCTAATCTTATTGTAAATCCAGCAAATACTTTTTGAATATTTTGTATTATAGTAAAAGTATACTTTAGAAAAGAATACTAAACTCTATTTTCTCCTTTATCTTTCTATTAGTTTATGCAGTCTGTTTAGCAAGCTTGTCAGGTCTGTAAGTTTGTTGCCTCAAATGTGGTCTGGTCTTCTTCAGAATGGGGGCTCTGTCTTGGTGTTTTTTCCCCCTAGGAATGAGGGATTTTTTTGTTTGTTCTGATTAAAAACAAGACCTGTTCATGCAGATACCTGCAGAAATTTAGAAAGTGAAGGTTCCTTGTGGACCATCTTTTATTGACCACCACCAAAGGTTTGAAGTATATATACTTTTCAAATTCTCACTTATGTGCATAGTAACACGTATAGGTGGTGCATGTATGTTTACAAAATGGCATATTGCTATGTATACTATTTCTTAATTTGTTTTATGTACTTAAATTGTATATTGCAGATATTTTCACATATCAATACAAAGAATCTCAACCAATTCTTTTTAACTGCTGCATGGAATTTATTGTATGCCAGAACACTATTTAGTCCTCTGTTGGTGGATATCTGAAATTTTTTCAGTTGGAAGCAGTTTTGTATCAAATGTCACAATTATGCCTATATTTTTACATTCTGTGTATGACTTACATATATATCTTTTCTCATATTAACGTATGTTTTTATCTGTAACATAAATGCATTTACTAGATACCGTATTGGTGCATAGAGGCGCCTGTGTGCTGACATTCAGACTGTGAGCCTTCCTCTGTGAGTGTGTGTTCATCTCTCTCTCTCTCTTTACTACCTCCTCCACAGCACACTCACAAAATGGTATTCACGAGTGGTGTTCCAGATGCCTCATCAGGAGATTGTGGATAGCCTGAAGCTATGCCTGGTGGGTTCCTTAAAAAAGTTTTATGAGGTAAGGGGAACAGAAATTCTAGAGTTGTTTTTAAGGACTACCTATCTGACCACTTTAAGAGGAAGTCTGATTTAGTGGGAGGGATCCCATATTGGAGGTGAATCTCCTAAACAGACTCAAAAGTTAGTCATTGCTGAACAGGCAGCTCAAAGGGACTGCCTTCAGGCTTCTACTTGTACAGAGCAGCATAAAGAGATAAATGCTTTGATTTTGCTGGGTAAGTAATGATTATTTCCCAGATTGTAATAAGCCTGATGCCTATAGATATAATCTCATGCCCTTATCAGGGAAGTGAGGGTAAATTTCAGCAATTAAAGCTTTTGAGTTTACTCAGCTTTTTATGACTATTATTAGGCACTTTTCATTTTGGTTCAAGACAAATGCCTCCCTATAATCACCCCTAGAACTCCCAGGAATGCTAACCATAGAGAATTGCTGTCATTAAATTGATATTGGGTCTGGCACAATGAGCAAGCAAAATACTGGGTTTTGCCTTGGCCAGTACATCAAAGGAAGCGTTGATAAGTGGCTTTCATTTCTTAGGGTCAGAGTTAGCCCTTTGCATGGAGATTAACAGCAAGAAATTTAATAATTTCATATGATTACAGTCAGTCACTAGAACTCCACCTTGTTTCCTTTTAGATTAATGTTCCCTACACTGTCCTTCAAACAGTTTGATGTTTTTCAGTGTTAGAGATAAGGAAAAAAAAAAAAAAAGTTGAATTTTGTCTCTAAGGAGACCTGTATGATACACAACTTTGTCACCAAGTTCTAACACCTTCATTTTTTTTTCCTTTTCCTTTTTTTTAAAATTTATATTCAAGTTAGTTAACATACAGTGTAGTGTTGGCTTCAGGAGTAGAACCCAGTGATTTCATCTCTTACATAAGGATACCCAATGCTCATCCTGAAAAGTGCCCTCCTTAATGCTTGTCACTCATTTAACCTCTACTCCATCCCCACCAGCAACCCTCAGTTTGTTCTCTGTACTTAAGAGTCTCTTATGGTTTGTCTCCTCTGTTTTTATCTTATTTTTCCTTCATTTTCCCTATGTTCATGTGTTGAGTTTTTCAAATTCCACATATGAGTGAAATCATGATATCTGTCTTTCTCTGACTGACTTATTTCACTTAGCACACAATACCCTCCAGTTCTAGCCACATTGTTGCAGATGGCAAGAATTCAGCCTTTTTAATCTCTGAGTAATATTCTGTTGTATATATATACCACATTTTCTTAATCCATTCATCAATTGACGGACATTTGTGTTCTTTCCATAATTTGGCTATTGTTAATAGCACTGCTATAAACATTGGGGTGCATGTGTCCCTTTGAATCAGCACTCCTGTATACTTTGGATAAATGCCTAGTAGTGCAATTGCAGAGTCGTAGGGTAGTTCTATTTTTAATTTTTTGAGGAACCTCCATACTGTTTTCAGAGTAGCTGTACCAGTTCGCATTCCCACCAGAGTGCAAAAGGGTTCTTCTTTCTCCACATTCTTGCCAACATCTATTGTTTCCTGAGTTGTTAATTTTAGCCCTCCTGACAGGTGTGAGGTGGTATATCTTATTGTGGTTTTTGACTTGTATTTCCCTGATGATGAGTGATGGTGAGCATCTTTTCATGTGTCTGTTTGCCATCTGGATGTCTTTTTTGGAAAAGCGCCTCTTCATGTCTTCTGCCCATTTCTTTACTGGATTGTTTGGTTTTTTGGGTGTTGAGTTTGGTAAATTCTTTATAGACTTTGGCTATTAACCCTTTGTCTAATATGTCATTTGCAAATATCTTTTCCCATTCTGTTGGTTGCCTTTTAGTTTTGTTGATTGTTTCCTTTGCTGTGCAGAAGCTTTTTATCTTGATGAGTTCCGAATAGTTCATTTTTGCTTTTATTTCCCTTGCCTCCAGAGACATGTTGAGTAAGAAGTTGCTGTGGCCTAGGTCAAAGAGGTTGCTGCCTGCATTCTCCTGTAGGATTTTGATGGTTTCCTGTCTTACATTGGGGTCTTTCATCCATTTTGAATTTATTTTTGTGTATGGTGTAAGAAAGTGGTCCAGTTTCATTCTTCTGCATGTTGCTGTCTAGTTCTCCCAGCACCATTTGCTAAAGAAACTGTCTTTTTTCCATTGAATATTCTTTCCTGCTTTGTCAAGGATTGTCCATTTCTGGGTTCTCTATTCTAGTCCATTGGTCTATGTGTTTGTTTTTACGGGTTAAAGGCCAGGATTGTGATGCCTCCAGCTTTGGTTTTCTTTTTCAGCAGTACTTTGGCCATTTGGGGTCTTTCGTGGTTCCATACAAATTTTAGGATTCTTTGTTCTAGTTTTGTGAAGAATGCTTATGTTATTTTGATAAGGATTGCACTGAATGTGTAGATTGCTTTGGGTAGTATTGACATTTTAACTGTATTTGTTCTTCCAATCCATGAGCATGAAATATTTTACCATTTCTTTGTCTTCTTCATTTTCTTTCATAAGCTTTCTATAATTTTCAGTGTACAGATCATTTACCTCTTTGCTTAGGTTTATTCATAGGTGTTTTATGGTTTTTGGTGCAATTGTAAATGGGACTGATTCCTTGATATCTCTTTCTGTTGCTTCATTATTGATGTATAGAAATGCAACTGATTTCTGTACATTGATTTTATATCCCACGACTTTGCTGAATTCATGCATCAGCTCTAGTAGTTTTTGGTGGAATCTTTCAGGTTTTTCCATGTAGTGTCATGTCATCTGCGAAGAGTGAAAGTTTGACTTCTTTGCCAATTTGGATGCCTTTTATTTCGTTTTGTTGTCTGATTGCTGAGGCTAGGACTTCCAACACTATGTAAAACAACAGTGGTGAGAGTGGACATCCCTATTGTGTTCCTGACCTGAGGGGGAAAGCTCTCAGTTTTTCCCCATTGAGGATATTAGCTGTGGGCCTTCATATATGGCTTTTATGATGTTAAGGTATGTTCCTTCTATCCCGACTTTCTTGAGGGTTTTTATCAAGAAGGGATGCTGTACTTTGTCAAATGCTTTTTCTGCATCTACTGACAGGATCATATGGTTCTTATCCTTTCTTCAAATGTGCTGTATCATGTGGATTGATTCGCGAATATTGAACCAGTCTTGTGCCCGGGAATGAATCCCACTTGATCGTGGTGAATAATTCTTTTAATTTACTGTTGAATTCGATTTGGTAGTATCTTGTTGAGTTTTTTTGAATCAAGGTTCATCAGGGATATTGGCATGTAATTCTCCTTTTCAGTGGGGTCTCTGGTTTTGAAATCAGGGTAGTGCTGGTTTCATAGAAAGAGTTTGGAAGCATTCCTTCCATTTCTATTTTTTGGAATAGTTTGAGAAGAATAGGTATTAACTCTGCTTTAAATGTCTGGTAGAATTCCCCTGGGAAGCCATCTGGCCCAAGACTCTTATTTCTTGGGAGATTTTTTTGATAAACGATTCAAATTCTTTGCTGGCTATGGGTCTGTTCAGATTTTCTATTTCTTCCCGTTTGAGTTTTGGTAGTGTGTGTGTGTGTGTGTGTGTGTGTGTGTGTGTGTGTGTGTGTGTGTCTGAGAATTTGTCCATTTCTTCCAGATTGTCCAGTTTGTTGGCATATGATTTTTATAGTTCTCTTATAATGGTTTGTATTTCTGTGGTGTTCGTTGTGATCTCTTGTCTTTCATTTGTGATTTTATCTGTTTGGGTCGTTTCTTTTTGAGAAGTATGGCTAGGGGTTATCAATTTTGTTTATTTTTTCCAAAAGCCAGTTCTTAGTTTCATTGATCTGTTCTACTGTTTTTTTATTTTTTTGGATTCTGTAACATTTATTTCTGCTCTAATTTCTATGATTTCCCCTTTTCTGCTGGATTTGGGCTTTATTTGCTGCTCCTTTTCTGGCTTCTTTAGGTGTAAGGTTAGGTTGTGTATTTGGGACCTTTCTTAAGATAGGCCTAAATTGCATTGTATTTTCCTATTAGGACTGCCTTTGCTGCATCCCACAGGGTTTGGACTGTCATGTTTTCATTTTAATTTGCTTCCATGTATTTTTTTTTATGTCTTCTTTAAGTTCCTGGTTAACCCATTCATTGTTTAGTAGGATGTTCTTTAACCTCCATGTATTTTGGGGGCTTTCCAAGTTTTTTCTTGTGGTTGGTTTCAAATTTCATAATATGATTTGAAAATACTCATGGTATGATCTCAGTTTTTTTGTACCTGTTGAGGGCTGTGTCACGACCCAAAATATGATCTATTTGGAGAATGTTCCATGTGCACACTAAAGAAGAATGTGTATTCTTCTGCTTTAGGGTAAAGTGTTCTGAATATATCTGTTAAGTCTATCTGGTCTAGTATGTCATTCAGAGCTCTTGGTTCCTCATTGATTTTCTGCCTAGATGATCTGTCCATTGTTGTAAGTGAAGTATTAAAGTCTGCTGGGGGCGCCTGGGTGGCTCAGTCGGTTGAGCATCTGACTTCAGCTCAGGTCATGATCTTGCAGTCCGTGAGTTCGAGCCCCGCGTCGGGCTCTGTGCTGACAGCTCGGAGCCTGGAGCCTGCTTCGGATTCTGTGTTTCCCTCTCTCTCTGCCCCTCCCCCACTCAAGCTCTGTCTCTCTCTCTCTCTGTGTCAAAAATAAATAAACATTAAAAAAAATAAATAAAGTCTACTACAATTGGGGCACCTGGATGGCTCAGTCAGTTGAGCATCCAACTTCGGCTCAGGTTGTGATCTTGTGGTTCATGGGTTCTGGCCCTGCTTCGGGCTCTGTGCTGACAGCTCGGAGCCTGGAGCCTGCTTCGGATTCTGTGTCTTCCTCTCTCTTTGCTCCTCCCCTGCTCACACTCTGTCTCTCTCTCAAAAATAAATAAAGATTAAAGTCTGCTACAATTATGGTATTATTATCAATAAGTTTCTTTGTGATTAATTGATTTATATATTTGGGTGCTTTCATGTTGGGGGCATAAATATTTACAATTGTTAGCTCCTCTTGATGGATAGATCCCTTAATTATGATATAATGCCCTTCTTCATTTCTTGTTACAGTCTTTAAAATCTAGTTTGTCTGATACAAGTATGGCCATTTCAGCTTTCTTTTGATGTCCATTAGCATGATAGATGGTTTTCCATCCCCTCACTTTCAGTCTGCAGGTGTCCTCAGGTCTAAAATGAGTCTCTCAGAGGGGTGCCTGGGTGGCTCGGTTGGTTGAGTGTCCAACTTCGGCTCAGGTCATGATCTCGCTGTTTGTGGGTTCGAGCCCCGCGTCGGGCTCGGTGCTGACAGCTTGGAGCCTGGAGTCTGCTTCGGATTCTGTGTCTCCGTCTCTCTCTGCCCCTCCCCTGCTTGTGCTCTGTCTGTCTCTATCTATGAAAAATAAATAAAATGTAAAAAAAAATTTTTTTTTTAAATGAGTCTCTTAGGGGTGCCTGGGTGGTTCAGTCAGTTAAGTGTCCAACTTTGGCTCAGGTCATGATCTTGCAGTCTGTGAGTTCAGGCCCTGCATTGGACTGTGTGCTGACAGCTCCAGAGTTTGAAGCCTGCTTCCAATTCTGTGTCTCCCTCTCTCTGCCCCTCCCCAGCATGCATGCGTGTGCTCTGTAGCTCTCTCTCTCTCTCTCAAAAATAAATATTAAAATGAGTCTCTTGTAGACAGCATATAGATGGATCTTGTCTTTTTATCCAGTCTGATACCCTGTGCCTTTTTATTTAGTCCATTTGCATTCAGAATCATAATTTAAAGATACTAATTTAGTACCATTCTGTTATCTGTACATTTCATGTTTGTTGTGATGGTCTCTCCACTCACATAGTCCCCATAGGATCTCTTGCAGCGCTAGTTTAGTGGTCACAAACTCCTTTAGTTTTTGTTTGTCTGGGAAAGTCTTTCTCTCTCCTTCTATTCTGAATGACAGCTTTGCTGGATAAAGGATTCTTGGCTGCATATTTTTCTTATTCAACACACTGAATATTTCCTGCCACTCTCTTCTGGCCTGCCAAGTTTCAGTGGACAGTTCTGCTACTAACCTTATGTGTCTACCCTTGTAGTCTAAGGACATTTTGTCCCTAGCTGCTTTCAGAATATTCTTTTTATCTTTGTATTTTGCCAGTTTCATTATGATATGATATAATATGATATGGTACTGACCTGTTTTGTTGGTTTTGAAGGGAGTTATCTTTGCCTCTTGGACTTGGATGCCTGTTTCCTTCCCCAGATTAAGGAAATTCTCAGCTATAATTTGTTCAAATAAATCTTCTGCTCCTTTCTTTTGCTTTTCCTCTTCTATTACTCCTATGATACAGATTTTTTTTAATTTCATGGAATCACGTAGTTCATGATCTAGTACTTTCCTCTCTCTCTTTTTTTCAGATTCATTATTTTCCATAATTTTATCTTCTGTTTCACCTATTCTCTCTTCTGCTTCTTCCATCCTTGCCTAGTCACTGTAACTAGTTTACTAGTTTACTTTGCATCTCAGTGATAGCGTTTTTAAATTCATCCTGACTAGTTCTTAGGTCTTTGATCTCTGCAGGCAAGAGTTTCTCTGGTGTCTTCTGTGCTTTTTTAAAGCCCAAGTATTAGTCTTATGACCATTACTCTAAATTCTTGTTCACATATATTGTTTATATCTGTTTTGGCAATTCTCTGGCTGTGATTTCTTGTTGAACTTTCTTTTGGGGAAAATTCCTCTGTTTTATCGTTTTGGCTAAGTTTCTGTCTTTTGCATGTTTTAAAAGCTTGTTATGTGTCCTGCACCTGAGAGTATTATATTAAGAAGGAATCATAACACTGTCTAAAGCCTGGCACTTCAGCAAGTGTTTTAGACGTGTGTTGCATGCACTCTGTTGTGCTTTGGCTGCTTTATCCCACTAGTCAGTCCTCTGTAGAGCTCTTCCTTGATTGTAGTAGTGGGGTGTTTAGACCTTCAACCAGGTATGCTTTGATTCATTTGTTGAAGTAACCCTGGGAAACAAAAGGAAAGGTGAGGGGAAGCCTTGATCCTGCCAAGCTGTTTCCCTCCAACTGTGGAGATCCTTCTGCCACTCCACAGATCAATTTCCTGGGTGTTCCAAGTGATAATGACCTCAACACAGCTGTGTTTGAGGGACAAGGAAAATCCTGGTTCCCCTATTTCTCTGCCATCTTAACTCCCTCCCCACACCTTCCTTTTCCTTGTTGTTGATGCTATGGTTTTCCTTCAAGTTCTGTCTGTTAAGGCCTAGCTCAAAGATTACTTCTGTGAAGGCTTTTCCATTTCTCCCCACTGCTCTTTCCCGTAAAGAGACTTATTTCTTTATGTTCCTTCCTCTTCCAAGGCCCTTTGTTTATATTCTGTGTAGTGGATGTTATATCCTGCCTTATATTAGTTATTTGCATCCTTATTTCTCCGGGTTGTAAATTACTTGAGCACTGCTTGGTTATTAATGGCTGTGTAACAGATTTACCATAAAACTTAGTAGCATGCAGTGAGCATTTATAACGTTTAAGTCAAGAAGTTGGACAGGATGCAGTGGGCTCTGGTGCCTCTTCATGTGGTCTTTCCACATGAGCTAGTTTGGGCTTCCTCACATTGTGGTGGCAGAGTTCAAGATGTACGGTTTCCAAGAAACTGAGAGTTACGTGGAAGTCATGTTGCTTTTATACCTTAGCCTTGAAAGTTATGCAGTATCACGTTCACTGCATTCCATTTGTCCAGTATATCATAATGAATATGCCTTATAATTGGAGGAGCCAGAGTGGAGTAAGGATAGATTTAAAGAAACAACTAATCTGCTCTTTAAAGCTGTTACATACATTTTCATATTTTTGTTCTGATTTAATTGCCTTCCCCCCACCCTTGATTTGCCACTGTTTGTACACAATAAATTTGTACAGAACTCTTTGGCATAGAAAGTAGCTGGTGGTTTGTTAACCAATCTAGTTCTTTCTCAGGCCATTTGTTCCATCAGTTTTATATCCTGAAGAAGCATTAACCCAATTTCCCAATATATTTGATTATCAGTATCAGGATTATCATAAGATTTGTGTAAGTAATATAACTGAATCTTACCAGTGAGGTTAGTGTCACATCACATTGTGATATGGTAGTAAATATAATCTGAAATATGAGTCAAAAGATAGTGGCATGTTGCTAGAGTCCCACTCAGGCATGAATAATTAGTCTAGTTTTTCATCATATTACATGACCAAAATGTCTCCCAGAACTATGCCAGTTACATTTCCAGACTTCCATTTGACATTGTCAGGTTCTAAAAGCAAAAGTAGTCTCAGCAACATGGCTTCACCCTTTCAGGTTGCTGGTATACTTGAGCTAACACACAATAGGATCATCTCTTACTCTAAGCCTATTTGAGATACAAATACAATATTGCATAACGATTGATTCATTCTTTTATCCTCAGCTCCCATTCTTTCATCTTTCCAGTTCTACCCTAACATTTCTACTTTTGGAGCCAGTGTTAGGTTTGGCCACTGTGCTGGTGTAGATTGCTGACAGCAGTGCTAGGATGGCAGGTGCTTCCCCCTTAATCCATTCTCATTAATAGGGAAGGGTTACACAGGTTCAGAATTAGTGAACTCTCTGACCTCTAGCTAAATACAGTTTATAAAGGTTTTTTTGTTTTTTTAATGTTTATTTACTTTTGAGAAAGACAGAGTGTGAGTGGGGGAAGGGCAGAGAGAGAGGGAGACACATAATCCGAAACAGGCTCTAGGCCATCAGCACAGAGCCCAATGCAGAGATCGGACTCATGGACAGTGAGATCTTGACCTGAGCCGAGTCGGGCTCCCAACTGACTGAGCCACCTAAGCGCCCCTAGCTAAATACAGTTTAGCTGTATTTCCTGTGAACCTCCATTTTTGCTAGAGGGGATCAAAGCACAGTCCACCTCATGAGGCCCTTAGGAATTTTATCATAAAGGTTTAAAAATATAGTTATAAAAAATATATACGACTACAGTTTTTTTTCCTTTAACATTTATTCATTTTTGAGACAGAGAGACAGAGCACAAGCTAGGGAGGGGCACAAAGAGAGAAAGGGAGACACAGGATCCGAAGCAGGCTCTAGGCTTTGAGCTGTCAACACAGAACCTGACACGGGGCTCGAACCCACAAACAATGAGATTATGACCTGAGCTGAAGTAGCCTGCCCAACCGACTGAGCCACCCAGGCATCCCTGATTACAGTTTTTTGCTTAGGGATTGTTATAGGTTGAATTGTATCTCCTCCTACCCCCAACAAAGATACTGAAGTTCTAACCACCACCCAGTACTAGTGAATGTGTTTGGAAATAGGACCTTTGCAGATGAGATAGAGTTAAGATGAGGTCATTAGAGTGGGCCCCAATCCAATATGACTGTGGTCTTAATGAAAGGAGGAGATTTGAACACAGGGACGGATACATGTAGACAAAAGACAATGTGAAGACAAAGATCACCATCTACAAGCCAAGGAACACTTAAGGCCACCAGAGGCTAGGAGGGAGGTCGTAGAACAGATTGTCCCTTATAGCCCTCAGAAGGAGTCAACCCTGCCAGCACCCTGATGTTAGACTCTTGTCCTCTAACCCTGTGAAACAATGCATTTGTGTTGTTGAAGCCACTCAGTTAGTGTGGTACTTTGTTATGGTAGACCTAGTGAACAAATACACAGTTCATCCCAGTTCTAACACCTGCAGTTTCAGCTCTGGTATGAGAACCAGTAGGAAAAAAGAATATTGACATCTTGTGGGGAAAACAAAATATTGTTATACTAGCATTCTTCTCCATTCCCTCTTCTCTAGATCCCCCAGGGAAGGGGAGGGACATTTTCTGGGCCCTGTTCATGTTGAATGTTAGTACACTCTCTCGAAAGCATGCAAATCAGCCTTTCTCGACTTTATCCCTTTGGTGTTAGACAAAAAACGTTTCAATTGCCCATTCTATTCTCTACCAAACTGTTACTCTGAGGGTGAAAATATGTTCCTTGGTCTGACGAAACGTGAGTTGGCAGTCCAAATTGGTGCAGTATCTTCTGTTTCAGTCCTTTTGTTTAGTATTTTGAACATTTATATCTACCAGCAGGTATGCATAGCCCAGTCAACAATAGATGTCTGTTTATGTCAAGAACTGTTTGTTGCCTTCTGGAGCTACCAGGGTCCGTGTAACTTGCCAACTATGTGCAAGGCCTTCCGCTCAGGGAATCTACCCCAGAACCATCTGCATTCTCTGTATCTCCTCTTGTCAGAAGAATTCCTGTTGGCATTTTGCACTTCTGAGGGTATAAGAGAAATATCGAGATTCAACCCATTTCTGCATTGCCGTAGCCCCCAGTGTCATTTCATGGATCCAGGTGTCACCTCAGACAAACAAGCACACCAAAATAACTGCTTATTAGTTCCAACCTCTTTTTGATCCTCAAGATAATGATTCCCCATTTACTCTCCCCCCTACTTACTGATTATGTCTACTGTGCTTTTCTGTCTCTCATTTATTGATTTTGGGTTATATAGAAGTAATCGTAAAATGCATGACATTTTGTGTCTGGCTTATTGCTTCAGTGTGTTTTTAAGGCTCATGCAAGTTGTAGCTCATGTAGTTGTAGCTCATGCAAGTTTTGTTTTTTTGTATGGATGAATAATATTCCATTGCATATTTATTCCACAATTGGTTTATCTATTCATTATTGATGGACATTTGGACTTGTTCCCACCTTTTGACTATTTAGAATACTGCTGTAACATGCTTGATTTTGTATTTGCTTGAGTACATATTTGCATTTCTTTTGGGTAGATACCTAGGAGTAAAATTGATGGGCCATAAGGTAATTCTGTATTCAACTCTTTGAGGAACCAGCAAACTTTTCTGCAGTGGTTACACCATTTTCTTTCCTACCAGCAATGTATAGGGGTCTCAATTTCTCTGCATCCTTGCCAATACTTTGTTTTCCATTTTTAACTATAACCATTGTGAAGTGGTATCTCACTGTGGTTTTAACTTGCATTTCCTTAATAACCAGTGATGTTGAACATCGTTTCATGTGCTTATTGTCCATTTGTATATCTTCTTTGAAGAAGTCTTTTCAGATCTTTTCCCCATTTTTTAATTGAGCTATTTGTCTTTTTGTTGTTGACTTGTAAAGAGTTTTTTTTACATATTTTGGATACAGAATGCTTATTTGATAAGTGATTTGCAAATATTTTGTCCCATCCTATAGGATGTCTTACTTTCTTGATAATGTTAATTTGATGCATAAAAATTTTTAGTTTTTATAAAGTCTAATTTTTGTATTTTTCTTTTTCTTTTTTTGCTTTTGGTGTCAAATCTAAGAATCTGTTGCCAAATCTGAGGTCGTGAACATTTACCCCTATGTTTTCATGTAACAATTTTGAGTATTACCTCCTGTATTTAGGTCATTGATCCATTTTGAGTTATATTTTGTATATGGAGTGAGGTAGGGATCCATCTTTATTCTTTGACATGTGGTTATCCGCTTATCCCAGCACCGCTTGTTGAGGAGTCTGTATTCCTTCTCCATAGAATGGTTTTGGCATCCTTGTTTAAATGGTTTTGGCATCCTTGTTTGGTTGGGGGGCATCTGGGTGGCTCAGTTGGTTCAGTGTCCAACTTCATTTTGGCTCAGGTCATGATCTCATGGTTCATGAGATAAAGCCCTGTGTTGGGCTGTGTGCTGACAGCGTGGGGCCTGCTTGGGATTCTCTCCCTCTGGATCTGCCTGTTGGTCTGCTCACTCTCTCTCAAAATAAATAAATTAAAAATTTTAAATAAACTTTTTAAAAAATTTAAAAAATCAGCTGGGCATAGGGGTGCCTGGGTGGCTCAGTTAAGTGTCAAACTCTTGATTTTGGCTCAGGTTATGATCATGCAGTTTGTACGATCAAGCCCCTTGTCAGGCTCTGCACTGACATAGCTTGCTTGGGATTCTCTCTCTCCCGCTCTCTGCCTGTGCCTCCCCTGCTTGTGTGTGTGCATGCTCTCACTCTCTCTCAAAATAAATATTTTTAAAAAATCCGTTGGGCATAGATGTTTATTTCATAGAGTTTATCTCTGAAGTCTAAATTCTGTTGGTCTAAATATCGTACAAGACTGTTTTGATTACTGTTTTTTTTTTTATTTTTAATTATTTTTTATAATGTTGATAGATCTTATTTTTTTTAATGTTTATTTTTATTTTTGAGAGAGAAAGAGTCCAAGCAGTGGAGAGGCAGAGAGAGAGAGAGGGGGAGACACAGAATCCAAAGCAGGCTCCAGGCTCTGAACTGTCAGCACAGAGCCTGATGTGGGCTCAAACTCACAAACCTCAAAATCATGACTTGAGCTCATTTAACTGAATGAGCCACCCAGGCACCCCTGTTTTTTTATTTTTTAGGTAGTTTTGAAATTGGAAAGTGTGAGTCTTCCAGGTTTTCTTTTTTCAATATTGTTTTAGCTGTTCAGTGGCCCTTAGAATTTCATATGAAATTTCCATCTCTGAAAAAAAAAAAGCCATTGGAATTTTGATAAGGAATGCACTGAATTTATAAATTGCTTTGAATCTATAAATTTGAACTTACTAGGGAATAATTTTAAGTGTTTCAGTATTAAGTATATGTTAACTGTGAGTTTTCCGTAAACTTGTTTTATCATGTTAAGGAAGTTTCCTTTTGTTCATAATTTGATGAGCATTTTTATGTTGAAAGCATGTTGGGTTTTATCAAATGCTTTTTTTGCATATTAATTTTTAACAATCTTGTTCAGATTAATACCAAATTGATTTCGGTAGTACATAAAAACTTTGTTCTTATGTGATTCTATTCTTCTCCTGTTTTTGTGTGCTAATTCTATATTATGGTTCTCCAGAGAAACAGAATCAGTAGTGTGTGTGTGTGTGTGTGTGTGTGTGTGTGTGTGTGTATAGAAGGAGATTTGTTTACGTTAAGGCTTACATAATTTATGGAGGCTGGCAAGTCCAAAAACTTCAGAGTGGGTCAGCAGGCTGGAGACCTAGAGAATAGCTGATGTTGAAGATCAAATTTGAGTTTATCCTAATTTGTATTCCTTAGGCTTCTTGGATGTTCAGTTAAATTTTTCATCAAGTTTGGTAATTTCGGGTCCACTGTTTCTTGAGATATCCTTTTTGACCCTTTCTCTCTCACCTCTCCTACTGAGACTACAGTTATTTGTATTTGGTATGTTTGATGACATCACATTGTTTCAGAGGCTGTGTGCATTTTTCTTCTTTTCCCTTCTTCTTTTTCATACTGGATAATCTCAATTGACCGATCTCCTGCTTCAATGGTTATTTCTTATGCCTAGTCAAATTGCTGTCAAGCCCCTCTGGTGGAATTTTCCCTTTCAGTTATTACACTTTTTACCTCCAGAATTTTTTTTTTAATTTTTTTAATGTTTATTTTTGAGAGAGAGAGAGACAGATCACAAACCAGGGGTGGGAGGCAGAGAGAGAGGGAGACAGAGAATCCGAAGCAGGCTCCAGGCTGTCATCACAGAGCCCAGTGCAGGGCTTGACCTCATAAGCCATGAGACCGTGACCTGAGCCGAAGTCAGATGCTTAACTGACTTGACTGAGCCACCCAGGCGCCCCATTTAACTCCAGAACTTCTATTTGGTTCTTGCTTGTAACTTCTTTCTCTTCATTGATGATCTTTTTGGTGAGATACTTCCTATACTTTCTTTAAAGATTTCAGATCTGGTTTTCTTTAGTTCTTTGAACAGTATTTAAAAAAATTTTTTTTAACATTTATTCATTTTTGAGAGACAGAGACAGCGCGAATGGGGGAGGGGCAGAGAGTGAGGGAGATACAGAATCTGAAGCAGGCTCCAGGCTCTGAGCTGTCAGCACAGAGCCTGATGCCAGGCTCGAATCCACAAACTGTGAAATCATGACTTGAGCCCAAGTCAGATGCTTAACCATATGCTTAAGCGACTGAGCCACCCAGTCAGTTGAGCCACCCAGGCACCCCTGGACAGTATTTAAAATACTGGTTTGGGGATGCCTGGGTGGCTCAGTCGCTTAAGTGTCTGACTCCTGCTCAGGTCATGATCTTGCAGATCATGAGTTCGAGCCCCGCATCGGGCTCTGTGCTGATAGCTCAGAGCCTGGAGCCTGCTTCAGATTCTGTGTCTCCCTCTCTCTCTGCCCCTCCCCCATTCGCTCTCTGTCTCTCTCTCTCTCAAAAATAAACATTAAAAAAAATAATAAATACATTATAAAAAATAAATAAAATAAAATACTGGTTTAAAGTCCTTGTCCTTGTCCAGTAAAGCCATCTGGATTTATCCCAGGAAGTTTCTGTTGACTACTTTTTTTTTCATGTGAATGGGCCATATTTTACTGTTTCTTGGAAGGGCTGGATTCTACTGAGGTTTCTCTTTTTGTCTTATAGATGACTGTCTTCATCCTGTGTTTGTCAGGATCTGTGTCCTGATATCTTCCTTTTTTTTTTTTTTAGTTTATTTATTTATTTTGAGAGAGAGAGACAGAGCACATGTGTGCACAAGTGGGGGAGGGACTAAGAGAGGGAGAGAATCCCAAGCAGGCTCTGTCTGCGCTGTCAGCATGAGCCCGATGCAAGGATCAGTCCCACAAACCATGAGATCATGGCATGAGCTGAAATCAAGAGTCAGATGCTTAATCAACTGAGCCACCCAGGCACCCCCCAATATATTCTTATAAAAGCACTACTAGTCATATTTGACTAGAGTCTGTTCCTTGTATAAAAACGGGTGACAGTAGTTTAGACTTAATCGAGGCAGTAAGTAGTCAACTGAAAGATGGGGTGCCTGGGTGGCTCAGTTGGTTAAGCATCTGACTTTGGCTCAGGTCATGATCTCACGGTTGTTGAGTTCAGGCCCCATATCGGGCTCTCTGCTGTCAGTGCAATGCCCGCTTCAGATCCTCTGTCTCCCTCTCTCTCTGCCCCTCACCAGTTTGTGCGCACATGCACATGAACTCTCACTCTTCTGTCTCTGTCTCTCTCTCTCTCAAAAATAAACCAAAAAAAAAAAAAAAAGTCAACTGAAAGATAAGAAAAATATCAAACTGAAACAATGAGATACAAAGGGATGGGAGATAAAGGGTTAAAATATAATATATGCATAAGTGGCCCAGAGGGAAGTTAAGGAGGGTATACAACAGAAGAAATACCTGAAAAGACAATAATAAAGAATATTCCAAGAGTCATGATAGAAAATAACAAAGCACAGATACAAGATACCCACAAAATCCCAAGTAGGATGTATAAAAACAAAAGTATACTAGGCACATTGTAATAAAAGTCTTGAAAGACAAATACACACACACACACACACACACACACACACACACACACACACACGTTAAGAACAGTGAAAGGAAAATAAAAGAAAGGTTACATTAAAAGAGCAACAAATGGACTAAAAGCTAACTTGTCAAAAGGAAAAGTGTAAGCCACAAGATAATAAAATTAATAGCTATACAGTGCTTAAAGAAAATAACTGCCAGGGGTGCCTGGCTGGTTCAGTCAGTAGAGCATGCAACTCTGATCTTGGGGTCGTGAGTTCAGGCCCCATAATGGATATAGACATTATTGAAAAAAAAAATAAAATCTTAAAAAAAAATTGCTATCATAGAATCTAGTATTCACTAAAACTAATTTTTAATAAAGTGAAATAAAGACATTCCATGACAAATAAAAAAATTGAGACTTTTTGTCACTGGCAAGCTTGTATTGAAGGAAGATACTAAATGGCATTCTTTACCTGGAAGGAAAATTATCCTAGAGAGCAGCTTAGAAGTGGTTTTAAGAATAAAAGTGGCAAAAATGGGATAAATTTGAATGAATACATACCATCTAAGATAATATACTATCCTGATAATATATATCCTGATATATATTCATGTGTGTGTTTAAATTTCAAATTAGGGGCGCCTGGGTGGCTCAGTTGGTTAAGCGGCTGACTTCGGCTCAGGTCATGATCTCATGATCTGTGAGTTCGAGCCCCGCGTCGGGCTCTGTGCTGACAGCTCAGAGCCTGGAGCCTGCTTCAGATTCTGTGTCTCCCTCTCTCTCTGCCCCTCCCCTGTTCATGCTCTGTCTCTCTCTGTCTCAAAAATAAATAAACGTTAAAAAAAAAAATTCAAATTAATGACAATAGTGCATACATCAGGCAGAAGTAAATGAAATTCTGTTGCTTTTAGTTGCTTGAATTGTTTAATATACTAATTTATATTACACTAGATTCGTTAAGGATCTATGTTGTGATTTCCAGGTTAGCCACTAAAAGTATAATAAAAGTATATAAATATCAAGATAAGAGAAAGCATAATAATTTTTTAAAAACTTAAAAAAAGGAAGAGAGGGAAAATGTGGAACAGGTGAGTCAAATAGCATGCATTTCTTGAATCTTGAAAATGTTATACCACATTAAAGAAGCCAGTCATTTCAGTGAACAGAAGACCACAGATTCCATTTATTCAAGTGTTCAGGGGGTACCTGGGGGGTTCAGTTGGTTAAGCTTCCAAGCTGAAACTTCCAAACTGAAACTCTTGGTTTCAGCTCAGGTCATCATGTCATGGTTCGTGAGATCAAGCCCCACATCGGGTTCTGTGCTGGCAGTATGGAGTCTGCTTGGGATTCTCTGTCTCCCTCTCTGTCTGCCCCTCCCCCACTCATACTGTCTCTCTCCAAATAAATAAATAAACTTAAAAAAAATTTTTTTTAAATGTTCAGGAGAGGGAGATACCAGAGACAAAAGGTATACAGTGGTTGCTTAGGCCTGAGGTGGGGAGAGAGGATGAAATGGTGGTTAGGGTGGTAATGTTTCTGATGTAATGTTGTACATATCTATGAATATACCAAAAGTCAGTAAATTTTACACATTATATTGGTGGGGTGTATGGTATGTGAATTATATCTGAATAAAAAGATGTTTAAAAAAATTTTCAAAACCATACAGAAATTCTGGAGTTGTAAAATACAATAAATGAAAATTTCACTGGAGGAGTTTAATATCAGATTTGACTAGGCAGAAGAAATAACCAACAATCTTGAAGACAGGTCAATTGAGATTATCCAGTGTGGGGAAAATGAAGAAAAAAAGAATGAAGAAAATGACTCAGAGATCTCGTGGGACACCACTAATCATACCAGCATAAACATAATGTGATTCTCAGAAGGAGAACTGAGAGAATGGAGAAGAAAGAATATTGGAAGGAATAATAGCCCCAAATTCTCACATTTGATGAAAACCAGTAGCAAACTTATCCAAGAAGCCCAATGAATACTAAGTAGTAAAAACTCAAAGATATCCACACCTAGACACATCACGCTAAAATTGCTGAAAGAGCATGAATCATGAAAGCACCAAGAGAAAGCCACTTACTATATTCAAGGCATCTTCAGTAAGATTAAGACCTGATCTTTCATCAGAAATCATGGAGATCAAAAGGAAGTGAGATGACATATTCAAAATAATGAAAGAAAAAGGTTGAATAAGAATTCTATATCCAGGAAAAACTGTTTAAAAATGAGAGATACCTTGACAATATTAAGCTCGGTGAAAGAAGCTTGACGTAAAAAAGCTGCATTTTATATTCTTCCATTTCAATGAACTGTCCAGAATAGGCAAATCCATAGAGACAGAAAAGAGATGACTGGTTTCCAGAGAATGAGGATGTGGGTGAGAGTGGGGAGTAATTACTAATGAGTACAGGGTTTTGGGGGGTGGGGAGTGATGAAAATCTGGGATTAATGTTGGTAACTGCATAGCTTGGTGAGCATATTAAAAACCACTGAGTTATACACTTTGAAATGGGGAATTTCATGGTATGTGATTTATGTCAGTTTTTTTTTAGATAAAGACATTTCCAGATAAAAACTGGGAGAATTTGGCACTGGTAGACCTGTCCTACAAGCAATACTAAAAGGAGTCCTTCATGTGGAAATAACACTAGACAGTAACTTGTGTCCACATGAAAAACTCAGTAGCACCAGAAATGATAACCATACAGATAAATATAAAAGAGAGCAAAAATGTTATTTTTGTCACTTTTTTTCTACTCCATTTTTGAGAGACAGCTGCATAAAGCAATAAATGTGAGTGGATGTGTATACAGTGTATTAAGGTGCAATTTGACAATAAAGGCACAAAGGAGAGAGGAGGGAATAGAGTCATACAAGCAAGAGTTTTTTTTTTAATTTTTATTTTTTCAAGCAAAGTTTTTAATATTGCTGGAATTAATTTTATATTAGTCAACTAGATGATACTATTTCAAGTGAATAGGTTAATTGTAATTTCCAGGGAAAACTCTATGAAAAGCACTCTGAAAAATATAAAAAAGGGAGTTAAAATGGTAACTAGAAAGTGTCTGTTTAATAGAAAATATAAGGCAGTTGTTGAAGAACAGAGGGACAAAAAAGTTACAAAGCATGTGGAGAACAGTGAAATGGCACATGTAAATCTTCCCCTATTAGTAATTACCTTAATTGTAAATGGACTAAACATTCCATTCAAAAGATAGAAATTAGAAGAAAAAAATTAGAAAATGGAGTAAGTAAAAATACATGGTTATGCTTTCTACAAGAGACATATTTTAGTTTCAAAGACACAGTGGATTGAAAGTAAAGGATAGAACAAGAATATATACCATACAAATAATAACCAAAAGAGAGATGGAGTGGCTGTACTAACACCAGACAGAATAGACTTTAAGATAACAATTGTTAATAAAGACACGGAAGGATGTTTTATAATGGTAAATCTATGAGGAAGACCTCTTTCTCTCTCTACCCCTCTTCTGCTCATGCACACTCTCAAAAATATTTAAAAATAAACATTAAAACAACAACGACAGGGATGCCTGGGTGATTCAGTCGGTTAATCGTCCAACCCTTTGACTTTGGCTCGGGTCATGATCTCGTGATTTCATGGGGTTGAGACCCACATCAGGCTCTGTGCTGGCAGTGTGGAGTGCAGAGCCTGCTTGGGATTCTGTCTCCCTCTCCGTCTGTCTGTCTCTCTCTCTCGATTCTGTCTCCCTCTCTCTCTGTCCCTCCCCCGCTTTCTCTCTCTCTCTCTCTCTCTCTCTCTCTCTCTCTCTCTCTCTCTCAAAAAACAACAACAACTTAATGTTTAAAAAAAAATTTAAAAAACTCCCAGAAAACTAGCAATAGGAGAACTTCATAAACTTAATACAGAACATCTGCAGAAACCCTACCGCTAATATTATTATTAATTATGAAACAGTATATACTTTCCCTTAAGATTGGGAACATGTATTTCCCCTCTCACCTTTCCTATTCACATCATACTAGAAGTTCTAACTAATGCAAAAATACAAGAAAAGGAAATAAAATATATAAATATTGTGAAGGAAGAAAGAAAACTGCAGATAGACTATGTAGAAAACCTCACAGAATTAACAACTAAAAAACCTGGAATGAGCAAGAATTATAAAGTTGCACGATACCAGGCTAATATATAAAAGTCAGTTTTTTTCTTATTTACCAGTAGTGAGCAACTGGAATTTGAATTTTAAAAATGCTATTTCTATTGGCACCAAAAAATTAAATAATTAAAGTATAAATCTAACAAAGTTGGTATAAGATCTACATGAGAAAATCTATAAAACTGTGATAAAAAAAGAATAAATGGAGAGAGATTTCATGTTCATTGATAAGACTCACTACCATTAATATGTCAGTTCTTCCCAACTTGATCTGTAGAGCCAATGCAATTCCAATAAAAATCTCAGCAAGTTATTTTGTGGTTATCTACAAAGTATACAGTTTACACGTAAAGGCAGAGGACACAGGATAGCCAGCACAATACTGAAGAACAAAGTTGGAGGACTGACATTGCTCAACTTAAAGAGTTACTATAAAGCTATAGTAATCCAGGTGGTGTGGTCTTGACCAGAAAAATAGATGTCAATGAAACAGAATAGAGAGCCCAGAAATAGACTTCTACAAATAGAGTCCAGTGATCTTTGATAAAGGAGCATAGACACTAATGGAAAAGGTGTGGTCTTTTTTTATTTTTTATTTTATTTTATGTTTATTTTCTTTTTGAGAGAGACAGAGTATGAGCCGGGAGGGGCAGAGAGAGGGAGAGAGACAGGATCCGATGCAGGCTCCAGGCCCTGAGCGGTCAGCACAGAGCTTGACACAGGGCTGGAACTCATGAACTGTGAGATCGTGACCTAAGCCACCCAGGCAGCCCTGGTCTTTGCTTTTAAAAAAAAAAAAATTTTTTTTTTAAGATTTCATTTTTAAGTAATCTCTATACCCAACATGGGGTTCGAACTCACCATCCTGAGATTTAACAGTCACATACCCCACCAATTGAGCCAGCCAGGCCCCCCAAAATGATAGTCTTTTCAAAAAATGATGCTGGAACAACTGTCTGCCTACAAAACACACACACAAAAACCTAAATGCATACCTTTTACCAAAATTAAAATGTACCACAAACTTACATTTAAAATGCAAAATGTTAAAACTTCTAGAAGGTGATATAGGAGAAGTGCCTGGCTGGCTCAGTCAATACGGAATGCAACTCTTGATCTCAGGCTTGTAAGTTCAAGTCCCATGCTGGACGTAGAGATTACTAAAAGTAAAATCTTAAAAAAAAAAACAAAAAAAACAAAAACAACTGGAGATATAGCAGGTTACCATAGGGAAAAAAAATCTAGGCGACCTTGGGTTTTGGTGATGACTTTTTTAGATACAAAAGTACAATCCATAAAAGAAAGGATAAACTGGACTTAATTAAGATTAAAAACTTCCCCAGGGTGCCTGGGTGGCTCAGAAAAGCATGTGACTCTTGATCTCAGGGTCATGAGTTTAAGCCCCGTCCCCCATGTTGGGTCTAGAGATCACTTAAATAAACAAAACTTTTTTAAAAGATTAGGGGTGGCTGAGTGGCTCAGTTGGTTAAGTGTCTGACTTGATGCCAGCTCAGGTCATGATCTCCCAATTTGTGAGTTCAAGCCCTGCATACAGCTCTGCACTGACAGTGCAGAGCCTGCTTGAGATTCTCTCTCTCTCTCTCTGTCTCTCTCTCTGTCTCTCTACCCCTTCCCTGATTTTGCTCTTTCTCTCAAAATAAAAAAATAAATAAAAGCTTTTCTGTGAAAGACACTAAGAAAATAGAAAGAAGCTATAGACTGGGAGAAAATATTTGCAAAAAACCCACCTATCTGATAAAGGATTATTATCTAAAATATAAAGAACTCCTAAAACAGGACAGTCTAATTAAAAGATGGCCAGAACACTTGGGGGCAGCTGGGTGGCTCTGTCGGTTAAGCATCTGACTCTTGGTTTTGGCTCAGGTCATGATCTTGCAGCTTGTGAGTTCGAGCCCTGCATTGGGCTCTGTGTTGATAGTGTGGAGTCTGCTTAAGATTCCCTCTCTCCCTTCCCCTCCCCCCTCCCTCCCTCCCTGTTTCTCCCTCTTTCTGTCTCTCTCCCTCTCCCCCCTCCCCCTCCCTGTCCCTGTCCTTCTCCCTCCCCGTCTCTCCCTGCTTGTCACCCACTTGTTCTGTCTCTCTCAAAACAGACATTAGGAAAAAAAGATGGGCAAAAGACTTGAACACATACCTCACCAAAAAAGTTATAAAAATGGCAAATAAGTGTGTGTGTGTGTATACACACACACACACACACACACACACACACTCAATATAATAATATAACATTGGGAATTGTAAACTAAAACAATGAGATAACACTACACTACACTCCCATTAGAATGGCCAAAATCCAAAACACTGACAATGCCAAATGTCAATGAGGATGTGAAGAAACAAGAACTCTCTATTGCTGGTAGGAATGCAAAATGGTATAGATACAGTGGAAGACAATTTGGCAGTTTTTTTTTCCAAAACTCTATTAAAAATACTCCTGAAGTGCCTTGCTGGCTCAGTTGGTAGAACATGCAACTCTTTGATTTCATGGTTGTGAGTTCAAGCTCCATGTTGGGAGTGGAACCTACTTAACAAAAAGATATCCCTTACCGTAAGATCCAGCAGTAGCACTTCTTAGTATTTACCCAAATGAGTTGAAAATTTATGTCAGTGCAAAAACTTTCACAAAGGTATTCATTGCAGTATTATCCATAATTGCTGAAGCTTAGAAGCAACCAAGATGTCCCTCAGGTAAATGGAAAAATAAACTGCAGTACCACCAGACAATGAAATGTTACTCAGCAATAAAAAGAAGTGAGCTATCAATTCATAATGAGATGTGGTAGAACTTGAAATGCATATTACAAAGTGAAAAAAAGCCAACCTGTAAAGACTACATACTGCATGATTCCAACTCTAGCACATTCTGGAAAACACAAAACAATGGAGATAGTAAAGATCAATCGTTGCCAGAGGTATAGGAGTATAAGGAAGGGAAGCATAAATAGGGGGAACACAAGGAATATTCAGGGCTGTGAAACTATTATATATGATACTGCAGTGATGGACACATGGCATTATGCATTTGTCGAAGCCTAAAGAACATACAACACAAAAAATGAACCCTAATATAAATTATGGACTTTACTTACTAACAATGTGTCAATATTTGCTCATTAATTGTAACAAAGATACCATCTTAATGTAATATGGTAGTGGGGGAAAACTGTAGTTAGGGGAGGGAGTATGTGGAACTCTGTATTGTCACCTCAATTTTTGTGTGAACTTAAAAGTGGTGTAAAAATAATCTCTTAACATACAGTGAGATACCACCTCACACTACAGTGGCTACAGTTTTAGAAGATACTGTGTTGTTGAGGATTTGGAGGTACTAGAATCCTCATACATTGCTGATGGGATTGTAAAATGGTGGAGCTACTTTGGAAAACAGTTTGGCAGTTCTTCGGGATGGTAAACATAGAGTTACTGTATGACTCAGCAATTCTACTCCTAGGTATATACCTCAGAGAACTGAAAACATATGTCCACATAAACACCTGTACACAAATGTTCGTACAGTATCATTCATAGTAGCTGCAAATGGAAATAATCCAAACTGTCCATGAACAGATGAACTGGCAAACAAAATCTGGTCTATCCCACAATGGAATTTATTTAGCAACACAAAGAAGTGAAGGACAGATATATACTACAGTATGGATGAACTGTGAAAACATGCTAAGTGAAATTATTTAGTTACAAAAGACCACATGTTCTATGATTCTGTCCAGAATAGGCCAATCCAAAAAAAAAAAGTACATTGATGTGTTCCAAGAGGGGTGGGGAGCAATGTGGAGTGACTGTTAATATGTGTGAGATTACCTGTTGAGGTCATCAATGTGTTCTGAAATTAGTGGTGAAGATTGCAAAATTCTATAAACATAAAATCCTTTGAATTTTATACCTTAAAAGGGGTGAGCTTATGGTATAGCAAATTAGAGCGAAATAAAGCTGTTCAAAAAAAGAAAGAAAACACCTCCAAACCTTCTAGCCTTTTAGGCACTTTTGTGGAAACCAGCAACTGTTGCCAGGGGAAGAACAGATACAGAAGCCTGGTTTATTTCCTTAGGCCCCCATTCTCTCACTGATGCTACCTGGATCTAAGGCCTTCCCCTGAATGTTTATGTACTTGGTCCAGCTTTTCAGTTGTAAGGTTTCCTCAGTATTCCTGGTCCACCACCTGAAGCATTGCAGGCAAGCTTTAAACTCATCATGGCTTTATTTAATATCTGTATTTAGATTTATATTTCTAATCCAGCCATTCTCAAGTTTTTGGTCTAAGGAACCTTTTACATTCTTCAAAATTCATGAGTTTTTGTTTATATGGTATATATCTATCAATAATTACCTTCTTCAGAGTGAAAACTGAGGAACTTTTATTTTTTTTAACTATTTTTTAAGTTTGTTTTATTTTTGAGAGAGAGAGGGAGACAGAGAATCCCAACAGGCTACATGCTCAGCGCAGAGCCCCACATGGGCCTTGATCTTGTGAACCATGTGATCATGACCTGAGCTGAAATCAAGAGTCAGACACTTAACCGACTGAGCCACCAAGATGCCCCTCTTACTGTTATTTTAAATTAAATTTAAAAATACAAAACATTGAAGGCACCTGGGTGGCTCAGTCGGTTAAGTGACTCATTATTTAATTTAGAGCACTATGTTAATTATATCACTGTCAGCACAGAGACTGATTGGGATTCTCTCTCCCTTTCTCATTGCCCCTCTCCCCCTCAAAATAAATACATAAGCTTAAAAACCAATAAGAAATACCGGCAAGGTTGTGGAGAAAAGGGAACACTTGTGCACTGTTGGTGGGAATGTAAATTGATGCAGTCTCTATGGAAAACAGTATGGAGGTTCCTCAAAAAAATTAAAAATAGGACTACC
The DNA here is from genome assembly GCF_018350175.1 of Felis catus. Taxonomy (NCBI): domain Eukaryota; kingdom Metazoa; phylum Chordata; class Mammalia; order Carnivora; family Felidae; genus Felis; species Felis catus. The sequence continues at coordinate 35,678,457 of NC_058371.1, read as the reverse complement.
ATATGATTCAGCAATTCCCCTTCTGGGTATTTATCTGAAGAAGATGAAAACACTAACTTAAAGTGGTATATGCAGCATTATTTGCAGTAACCAAGATATGGAAACAACGTCATTATCCATTAGTGGATGAATAAAGAAATTGTGGTATATATGTCACCATGGAATATTACTTAGCCATTAAAAAAGAATGAAATCTTGGGGCAGCTGGGTAGCTCAGTTGGTTGAGCGTCCGACTTTGGCTCAGGTACCGATCTCACGGTTCATGGGTTCAAGCCCCGTGTCGGGCTCTGTACTGATAGCTCAGAGCCTGGAGCCTACGTCAGATTCTTGTTCCCCCTCCCATGCTTCCCCCACTCAGGCTCTGTCTCTCAAAAGTAAATAAAGATTAAAAAAAATTTTTTTTAGGGGCACCTGGGTGGCTCGGTTGAGCAACTGACATCAGCTCAGGTCTTGGTTTCATAGTTTGTGAGTTTGAGCCCTGCCTCAGGCTCTGCTGACAGCTCAGAGCCTGGAGCCTTCTTCGGATTCTGTGTCTCCCCCTCTCTGCCCCTCCCCTGCTCATGCTCTGTCTGTCTGTCTGTGTCTGTCTCTCTCTCTCTCTCTCTCTCAATAATAAATAAACGTTAAAAAAATTTTTTTTTAAAGAATGAAATTTTTCCATTTGCAACAACATGGATAGACCTTCAGGGCATTATGCTAAGTGAAATAAGTCAGAGGAAGAAAAATACCATATGACTTTATTTATATGTGTCATCTTAAAACACAAAAAAAATAAAATACCTAAGTTCATAGAGAGCAGATTGGTAGTTGCAGAGGTGGGGAGCAAGGAGAGTGGACAAAACAGTTGGAAAAAGTTGAAAGGTAGAAGTTATAAAATGATAAAAGTCAAAGAGATGTAAAGAACAGCATTATGACTATAGTTAATATCACATGTTGTATATTTGAAAGTTGCTAACAGACTAGATCTTAAAAGTTCTCATCACAAGAAAAAAATTGTTTTATGTGGTGATGAATGTTAAGTAGATTGATTTTAGTGATGATTTTGCAGTATATATAAATATGAAATAATTTCGTTGTACACCTGAAATGAATGTCCTGTATCAATTATATCATAAAAATAAGAAAAACTGTAAACTCAGTGTATTTTTGTTTTTATTTTACATATTTTTTAAGCAAGCATTATGCCCAACATGGGGCTAGAACCATAACCCTGAGTTCAAGAGTTGCATACTCTACTGACTGTGCCATACAGGTGCCCGAATAATATAACATTTTTTAAATGTTTATTCATTTTTTGAGAGAGAATGAGCAGAGGAGGGGCAAAAAGAGAGGGGAACAGAGGATCCAAACTGAGCTCCACACTGACAGCTGCGGGCCTGATGTGGGGCTCCAACTCATGAACCATGATGTGACCTGAGCCGAAGTTGGAGGCACAACCAACTGAGTGACCCAGGCGCCCCAATAATATAACATTTTTAATTAAAGATAACTATTTGCAAAATGTTTAGTGAGAAGAGAGCCATTGCTTTGCATTTTTGCAAAAGCCTTTAATATTTGGGTTAACAAAATGCAAGTAAATATTCTTTTTTTTTTTTATGTTTGTTTTTGAGAGAGCACAGGGGAAGGGCACAGAGAGGGGGACAGAAGACCTGAATTAGGCTCTGTGCTGACAGCAGCGAGCCCAATGTGGGGCTTGAATTCACAGACAGAAAATCATTACCTGACCTGAAGTGGGACACTCAACCAACTGAGCCACCCAGGCACCCCGCAAGTAAATAATCTACATTTAATCTGTTGTGATGTCACATATCATTTACTCTGGAAAATTCTAGTATATATTTATGAGAGAATTACAGAGAAAATGGCAGATAGTGTAGTAGCAGCAGCAGCAACATATTTTTGACTTTATGGACTCCCTAGAATGTTTCAAGGACTTCTGAGTAGAGAAAGATGGGACCCCAGAGAACACACTAGCCTATACTGTTCATCTGAACTCCTACTCTTATCTCCAACTACCTACTTGGCCTCTCTAGTTCAGTGTCTCAGGGGTCGTTGAAACACCTAGTATGTGAGTCTGAATGCCAGTGTTTACTTCTGCTCAAGTGTGAAAATCAAAACCAAGCCACCTCAGCTTTATCACTCGTGATGAGTAATCAGCAGATATTCAGTTCATCAGTTATTTTGCCTGAGCTTAAGAAGCTGGAACTCAGCTCTGATCAACCCTTGTTGCTGCTGATGTGATTCTGGCTGTGGCTAGGACTATGTAGGGCTAGAGTGTTCTTGACTAGTATTTGACTTTAGAGGGGGAAGAGCCAAGGTGTTGCCATTGGAATGAAAAGTTGCAGGCAGCTGTAGAATATGTGTTATGGGTTCTTTCTGCTTTTCAGTTCCACCTTCACTTCTCTTTTCTTAGCAGAATTGGGAAGAGATTGGGGCAGAGTGCTAACTTGAGCAAGTGATTATTGTTTAGAGGGGTCTTCCAGATGTCAGCCTGTCCTTCCTGAACCCACAGTTGCCAGTAGCTTGCCTGGCCTCTTCTTACTTTTTTTTTTCACATTTTTTTTAATTGAGTAAAATACATATAGCATAAAATATACCGTCTTAACCATTTTTGAGTAACACAGTTCATTGGTTTTAAATACATTTATAATGTTGCGTAGTCATTACCACCACCATCTCCATAATTCTTTTCATCTTATAAAACTGAAACACTGCACACATTAATCTCCATTCTCCTCTTTCCCCAGCTCCTGAGCAACCACCATTCTATTCTTTTGATTTGACTAAGTACCTCACATAAGTGGAATCACACAGTGTTTGTCTTTCTGTGACTGACTTATTTTACTTAATGTCCTGAAAGTTCATTCATGTTGTAGTATATTGCAGAATTTTCTCCCTTTTTAAGACTGAATAATATTCCATTGTATGTATGTATGAAGTTATGATTATCCATTCATCTGTCTATGGACGCTTGGGTTGCTTCCATGTTTTAGCTATTGTGAATAATGCTGCAGTGAACATGGATATACAAACATCTCTTTGAGAGCCTGCATTCAATCTTTAGGGTATATATCCAGAAATGGAATTGGTTGAACATATGGTAAGTCTTATTTTTAACTTTCTGAAGAACTGCCATACTGTTCTCCACAGCAGCTATACCATTTTACAACCCCACCATAAGTGTGCAGCGGTTCCAGTGTCTCCACATCCTTGCCAATACTTGTTTTCTCTGTGTGTGTGTATATATTAGCCATCCTAATGGACATGAGGTGGTATGTTATTGTAGTTTTGGTTTACATTTCCCTTCAATTCTGTCATTTTCATATATATTGATGATCTGTTATCAACTGTATACATGTTTATAATTGTTATATCTTCTCACAGTTTTGGAACCTTTTATTAATATATAATGACCTTTGTTTCTTTTGTTTCCAATTTGAAGTCTGTTTTGTCTGGTATTAGTATAGCCCTCCCTAGTTTCTTTTCATTACTAGTTACACAGAATATCATTTTTCATTATTTCTGTTTCGGTCTGTGTTTTGGATCTAAATTGAGTCTCTTGTAGACAGTATATAGTTGGATCATGTCTTTTTATCTATTCTGCCAATCTTGGGTTTTTTTACTGTAGAGTTTAATCCATATTAATAAGGGGAGAAATTCTGTCATTTTGCTATTTGTTTTCTATATGCCTTATTCCTTTTTTTGTCTTACATTTACTGTATTACTGTCTTCTTTTGTGTTCAGTTCATTTTTTGTAGGGAAATGGTTAAATTCCTTTCTCATTTCCTTTTTCAAAATTGTGTAATTAACATACAATATATTAGTTCAAAGTGTACAACACAATGATTCAATAATTATTATTTTTTTTAATGTTTATTCTGAGAGAGATTACACAAGCAGGTGAGGAACAGAGAGAGAGAAGAAGAGAGAGAGAGAGTCCCAAGCAGGCTCTGGGCTGTCAGTACAGAGCCTGATGTGGGGCTCAAACTCATGAACTGTGAGATCATGACCTGAGCCAAAATCAACAGTGTGCTTAACCGACTAAGCCACCCAAGAGCCCCTGATTCAACAATTCTGTACATTACTCAGTTTCATCAAGATAAGTATACTTTTAATCGCTTTTTTCTATTTCACCCATCTTCCCCACCCACCTTCCCTCTGGCAACCACCAGTGTGCTCTCTGTATTTAAGTGTCTGTTTTTTTGTTTGTCTCTTTTTTTTTCTTTTGTCCATTTATTAAATTCCACATATGAGTGAAATCATGTATTTGTCTTTCTCTGACTTGTTTCACTTAGCATTATACTCTCTAGCTCCATACATGTTTTTGCAAATGGCAAAATATTCTTTTTTGTGACAGAATAATATTCCAGTGTGTGTGTGTGTGTGTGTGTGTGTGACACATCTTTGTTATCCATTCATCAGTTGATGGATACTTGGGCTGCTTCCCTGTCTTAACTATTGTAAATAATGCTGCTATAATCATAGGGGTGCATATGTCCCTTTGAATTAGTGTTTTGTATTCTTTGGGTAAATAGTAGTGCAATTGCTAGGAACCTCCATACAGTTTTCCACAGTGGCTGGACCAGTTTGCATTCCCACCGAACAGTGCACAAGTGTTCCTTTTTCTCCACCTCTTTGACAACACCTGTTTCTTATGTTTTAGCTGTTAGGACAGGTGTGAGGTGATACTGTAGTTTTGAGTTGAATTTCCCTGATAGTAAGTGATGATGGACATCTTTTCATGTGTCTCTTGGCCATCTGTATGTCTTCTTTGGAAAAAATGTCTGTTCATATATTCTGCCCATTTTTTAATTGCATTATTTACTTTGGGGGGGTTGAGTTTTATAAGTTATTTATATATTTTGGATACTCTTTATTGGATATGTCATTTCCAGATATCCTCTACCATTCTGTAGGTTGCCTTTCATTGTTGATTATTTCCTTCACTGTGCAGAAGCTTTTTATTTTGATTAGTTCCAATGCTTTATTTTTGCTTTTGTTTCCCTTGCCTCAGGAGACATATCTAGAAGAATGTTGCTATGGCTGATGTCAGAGACATTACTGCCTTTGCTCTTTCTTTTTTCTAAGGACTTTGAAGTTTTCAGGTCTCACATTGAGGTCTTTACTCCATTCCAAATTTATTTTTTATGTATGATTAAGACAGGTCTAGTATCTTTCTTTTGTATGTTGCTGTCCAGTTTTCCCAACACCATTTGTTAAAGAGACTGTCCTTTTCCTTTCCTGCTTTGTTGAAGATTAATTGGTCATATAGTTATGGGTTTTTTTCTGGGTTTTCTATTATGTTCTATTGATATATGTGTCTTATATCTGTGCTAGTACTATACTGTTTTGATTACTGCTTTGTAATAGAACTTGAAGTCCAGAATTGTGTTGTCTCCAGCTTTGCTTTTCTTTTTCAAGGTTGCTTTGGTTGTTCAGGGTCTTCTGTGGTTCCATACAAATTTTAGGATTGTTTGCTCCAGCTCTGTGAAAAATGCTGCTGGTATTTTCATAGCAATTGCGTTAAATGTGTAGATTGCTTTGGGTAATATAGACGTTTTAACAATATTTGTTCTTCTAATCCATAAACATGGAATGTCTTTCCAGTTCCCTTCTATTACTGTATTACTGTCAATTTTTTCCTTGTCTGTTAATAGTTACTTTATATATTTAGGTGCTTTTTTGTTGGGTGGATAAATATTTATAATTGTTACGTCCTCTTGTTGGATTGTTGCCTTTATCATTATGTAGTGTCCTCCTTTGTCTATTTTGTCTAATACAGATATTACTTCCCTGGCTTTTTTTTCACTTCTATTTCATGATAAATGTTTCTCCATCCATTTGTGGGGGTTATTTTGTAACGTTTATTTATTTTGAGAGAGAGAGAATGCAAGGAGGGGAGGGGCACAGAGAGAGAGAGAGAGAGAGAGAGAGAGAGAGAGAATACCAAGCAGGCTCTGTGCTGTCAGCATGGAGGCCGACATGGGTCTCAGTCCCATAAAACATGAGATCCATGACCTGAGCCGAAACCAAGTGTTGGACACTTAACTGACTGAGCCACCCATGCACCCCTCCATCCCTTCATTTTCAATCTTTATGTGTCTTTATGTCTGAAGTGATTTCTCTTGTAGGCAGCCTATAGATGGATCTTGCTTTTTTATCCATTCAATAACCCTATGTCTTTTTATTAGAGCATTTAGTCCATTTAAACTTAAATTAATTATTGATAGGTATGTATTTATTAACATTTGTTGTTTTATGGTTGTTTTTATAGTTCTTCTCTATTCCTTTCTTCTCTTGCTCTTTTGCCTTGTGGTTTGATGGCCTTCTTCAGTGAACTTCCTGTATTCCATTTCCTTTATTTTTTGTGTATCTGTTACAGGTTTTTGATGTGTGGTTACCCTTAGGTTCATATATAACATCTTATGGGTCACTTCAGTTTGAACCCATTCTAAAAGCACCAAATTTTTATTTCCCCACCCCATGGTGTATGTATATGATGTCCTACTTTATATCCTTTTATTTTGTGATTCCCTTGACTGATTTTTATAGATAGAATTTATTTTACTGCTTTTGTGATCCTAATTTTCTTCTATAATGGCCTTTTTTCACTCAAATAATATCCTGTAATGTTCTTGTAAGGCTGATTTAATGGTGATGAACTTCTTTAAGTTTTGTTTGGAATACTCTTTATCTCTCCTTCTATTCTGAATTAATAACCTTGCTAGGTAGAGTATTCGTAGATGCAGATTTTGTACTTTCATTACTTTGAATATATCATGCCATTCCCTTCTGCCTTGCAAAGTTTCTGCTGAAAAATCAGCTGATAGATAGGCTTTTGAGGTTCCCCTTATATGTAACTGTTTTCTTTTCTCTTCTTTTTTTTTCTTTTTCTTTTTTTTTCTTTTACTTTATTTTATCTTGTTTTTTTTTGTTTTACAGAGCACATGAGTGGGGAAAAGGAGCAGAGGGAGAGGGAGAGAATCTTAACTAGGCTCCACTGTCAGTGTGGAGCCTGATGTGAGGCTTAACCTCACATCCCTGGGATCGTGACCTAAGCTGAAATCAAGAATTGGACACTCAACCAATTGAGCCACCCAGGCGTCCTTCTTGTTGCTTTTAAAATTCTCTCTTTAGGGACACCTGGGTGGCTTGGTTGGTTGAGTGTCCGACTTCAGCCAGGTCACGATCTCGCAGTCTGTGAGTTTGAGCCCCGCATCAGGCTCTGTGCTGACAGCTCGGAGCCTGGAGCCTGCTTCGGATTCTGTGTCTCCCTCTCTCTCTGCCCCTCCCCCACTCATCCTCTATCTGTCTCTCTCAAAAATAAGACATTAAAAAAATTTCTTTTAATAAAATTCTCTTTACCACTGCTTTTTGCCATTTCAATTATTATGTGTCTTGGTGTGGACCTCCTTGGGTTAATTTTGTTGGGGACTCTCATTTCCTTTTGTGTATATGTTCAATAGCTATTTTGTATGAGGTTACTGTGAGGATTACATTTAATATCCTGAAGTTAAAACACTCTAATTTGAATGTATAGTAGTTTAACTTCAGTAACATATAGAAACGTTGCTCCTTTACAGGTCTATCTCTACCTCTTTAGATGTTGATGTCATAAAATTATATACCTTTATATATTTTGTGCCTTCATATATAGACTGATAATCCTTTTAAATACATTTGTCTTTAAATTTTGTAAAAGACAAGATTTGGAGTTATAAACCAAAGTTAAATAATACTCGGTCTTAGACTAATGCTTTTTTTTTCTTTAAATTTACTTGAGTCATAAATGATATAGAAAAATTTTAAATGTAGTACAAACCACTGTTACGATAGTACAATGATATGTCACCTTTATTGAAGTCTTTATTTCTCTCTATGGCTACACATTACTGTCGAGTCATCTTTTATTTCATCCTACAGGACTCCCTTGACCATTTCTTGCATGGCATGTCTCTTGGCAAGAAACTCTCTGAGCTTTTATCTGGGAATGTCTTAATTTCTTTCTTATTTTTGACAAAGAAATAGTTTGCTGGTATAAGTTTTGAGTGGCGGTTTTTCTCTTTTAGCACTTTGATAATCAACCCACTACATTCTGGTCTCCAGAGTTTCTGATGGGCAGTCTGCTGATAATCTTTTCTGCGTGCAATGATTTTCTTCTATCTTGTTTTCATGATTTCTTTTATCTTCTGCTTTTGAAAATTTAATTGTGTGTATCAGTGTGGTTCTCTTTGAATTCGTATCACTTGGAGTTCATTGAGCTTGACTGTTTATATTCATGTGTTTGATCAGATTTAGGAAGTTTTCAGCCATTATTTCTTCAGATATTCTCTCTACCCCTTTTCTCTTTTCTTCATGGGAGTCCCAAGATGCAAATATTGGTCTGCTAGATTGTGTCCTCCAAGTCCTTTAGGCACTGTTCTCTTTTCTTCAGTCTTTTTTATTTGTGAACAATGATTTCCATTATACAGTCTTCAGTTTGCTGGTTCGTTCTTCTACCTGCTCAGATCTGTATTTGAATCCATCCAGTGAAGTTGCAGTTATGGTACTTTTCAGCTCTGGTAGTTATTTTTGTTTACTTTTTAGGTTTTCTCTTAATTATTAATACTTCACTTTTTCCAAACATTGTTTACTTTGTCCACATCCCCTTTGGTTCTTTGAGCATCTTTAAGACCATAGTTTTTTAGTTTTGTTTTTACTATTTTAGTGTTTATTTTTGAGAGAGACAGAGACAGTGTGTGAGCAGGGGAGGAGCAGAGAGAGAGGGAGACATAGAATTCAAAGCAGGCTCCAGACTTTGAGCTGTCAGCACAGAGCCCAATGCAGGTCTTGAACTCACAAATCATGAGATCATGACCTGAGCCAAAGTCAGACACTTAATTGACTGAGCCACCTAGGCACCCCTTTAAGACCATTGTTTTAAGGTCTTTGATCAGTGTAACTGCCATGAGGTTTTCATCACTGACATTTGTATTGATTTAATGTTTTCCTTTGGTCCATACTTCCCTGTTTCTTTCTTTGCCCTATGACTTTTGTTGCAAACTAGACATTTGAATCTAATAATGTGGTAACTTTGGAAATCAGATTGGCCCCCTTCTTCAGGCCTTTGCTCTGTTTGTTACTTTTTATTTCTTGACTGGTGTAGGTTACGATTGTGCTTGAACTTAAGGTCTTTCAGTGTTTTGAGCTTTTATCTGAGCGTGCATTGTCACTTTCTGATTTTTGACATTTATGCAGTTGTTTTTGAATGTTCCAGTCTTTAATGTCTAACTTCCAAAAAAGGATAAAGAGAAAAATGAAGGGTCAGGGGAGGATGGCACTTGCCCATTAAATACCCTGGAAGTCACTTCAGCTGGAGAGTTAGCTGCCAGCCTCTTTGTCTGCACTTCTGTGATCAGAAGCAGCACTCAGAGAACAGATCCCAGTGTTTGTAGGACAGGGCCCTGCAGTGTGGGTGAGCATAGGTATAGGACAGCTTTTGTATCAAGAGTGGAAATTAACCGCAGTTCACTGTCCACATCTTCCCTGGGAAATTGCAAGCCTTCAACAAACTCCAGAGTTCCAAAATTATTCACATCAGACAGATTCTGCTAGTACATTTGTTATCTAGGTGGGGAGAGAATGTCCTTTTCTTCCTCCTCTGCCATCTCCCCAGAATCCTGTCAGTCTTGTCTGTTCTTGGTAAAATTTCTGCAACCTCAGGCCGCCTCTTCCTGCTACCCACGTTCACTCTTGTCATTTGTTTCATGGATGCTTCAGAAATTCACTGCTCCTTTTTGAAGGCTCCTCACTGTTCAAGTTCATCGAGGCTTTCTTGCTTCCACTGGTCTTTGATAGTCCCATATGTAAGTGTGATTTTTATATTATTTTGATTTTTCTGGTGTTACCATAAGAGTGAAGGGTTTCAGTGTTCTCATTTGACATCCTCAACTGGAAGTGATCTGGTCCTAATACTCATTCTTAATCATCTTTGATCTGTTTTGTAGATGGTTGCCAGAGTAGTTTTCAAATGTATGACTGATAATATAGTGGTCTCTAGTTGTTTTCTTACCCCTTGTCCAGCCACAATCTAGGCCTTTGCTTGTGTTATGCCTGGAAACCTTTTACCCTTCTTTGCTGCCTGAATTATCTGCTGATTCTTTCATTACACCTTTTCCTGAGGCATAATGTTGACTTTTCCCTGCAGACAACAAATGTTACCTTTATTATGTTATTTGTAATTTATTGCAAACATTTACTTTATGTGTCTGTCTCTCCAGTTCTAATTTGAGTTCCATGAACATTTGGATTGTATCAAAGTAATTTTTTAATTTTGTGAGACTAACACAATTGCTTGTATGTAGTGGCATTAGGTGTTTATTTTATGAACGAATGGAGCCATGCCTAAAAGAACATCTCAAACTTTCAGCAGATATTTATTTTCTACTTGATCCTTGCCATCGTACTCAGTGCTAGCAATACAAGTCAAACAGGCACAGTCCTGCTTTCAAGGTACTCATTAATTTATTAATTTATTTACTCTTGTACTGAAGTGGTTTAATAATACACATTTAACATTTATGTTTCAATATTGTGATTTGTCTTATATCCTGACCCTTGTCTAGACCCTAATCTTAACCATTTATGAAATAAAAGAGTATGGATTAGATGACCTAGAAGAGTTACCATTGTTGACTATTACTAGATTTTTAAGCTCCTTGATAACAGGAATCATCTTTCACTTCTACTGGCAGCTTATATTATAGGGCCAAGTATAGTATCTCACACTGAGTGGTTGCTTAGCAAATTTTAAAGAAAGAGGTGATGTCAGTGAATACTTCAGATGAATTTGATTCTATTTTTCACTCCATTTATCTCGTTATGTTACTTCTCGATGCTTTGGAATATCTGTATTTCCTTAATCTAGTGCATTCTGAACAACTTTTAAAAATATATGCAGTTGGCTGTTGAACAATGCAAGGGCTAGGAGTACTTACCCCCCATGCAGTCAAAAAACTGTATACCTTTTGACTTCCCAAAAAAGTAACTACTAATAGCCTGCTGTTGACCAGAAGCCTTACCAATAACATAAACAGTAGATGAAACATATTTTATATGCTAAAGGCATTATATGCTGCATTCTTACAATAAAATAAGAGAAAAAAATATTAAGAAAATCATACAGAAGAGAAAATGCATTTACAGTAATGTACTATATTGAAAAAATTCACATATAAGTGGACCCACACAGTTCAAACTCATGTTGTTCAAGAGTCAACTGTGTATATTTTTTACTTTATCCCCCTTAACAACTCTGACAAGAAGATAAGGTGGTGGTTTATCTCCATTTTTCAACTGAGGAAACAGTGTTCTGAGATCATAGCCAAGGAACAGCAGAATCATACTCAGTCCCAGGTCTCCTGACCCCAGATCCATTGGACTGCCACTCTGTTTCCTTCTCTGAAATGATGGTTTCCTCCTGATCTAAGTACCCCTGGTATCTACCTTTTAACATAGTGTATCAGTAAGGGGTCTTTGAGAAGTCATAGAAATGTGTTAGCTTTAGCAAAGTGAGAATTAATTGGTAAAATCATGGAGAGTCTCAGATGATTGGTGAGAAGGCTTAACATCAAACTGGGAAATGGACAGGAGTCAGGGTAGCTCCTGGAGTTCCAGACGCAGGGACCTAAAGAGACACCACCACAGAGGGACCATACTCCAAGTGATTTTCATTATCTGCTCAAGATTCAAAGCAAGCAGGCGCATTATGTTGGCATAACTTGGGTCATCTTTATGTCCTTTGATTAGTGCAGTGGTCCTCAGCTGGTGGCAGTTATGTCCTCCCAGTGGGCAATGTCTAGAGGCATTTTTAGTGGGGGGCGATTGCTACTGGCATCTAGTGGGTAGAGGTCAGGAATACTTCTAAACATTGTCAGCCCCCCAAAACAATAATCTAGCTCCATAGATCATGAGTGTTGAGATATCCTGGATTAGGGGAAGGCACCTCAATTAATAGTCCCAGCAGACTTATCCTGTTGGGGGGAGAAGGAAACTAAACGTTCTTACCAAAAATGATAGAATAGATTCTGGACAGCCAAAGACAACACAAAAACAGAAAAGTCATACAAACAAGAGCAATAATTACAGTTTGGGACTGTGAGGTGAATTACACATTTGTAAAGGTAATACTTGAGGTGTCTCAAAAAAAGGCACATTTATAAAAATATTTGAAATTCTGAGCTTTAACTTCAGCAAGATTCTAGGGGATTATTTTTAAAAAGGATTCTTTGAGGGATGTCTAGTTGGCTCAAGTCGTTTGAGGTTCTGACTCTTGATTTCAGCTCAGGTCATGATCTCACGGTTCATCGGATCGAGCCCTGCATTGGGCTCCGTGCTGACAGCCTAGAGCCTGCTTGGAATTCTCTCTCTCCTTCTCTCTGCCCCTTTGCCACTTGCATGTGCACGCTCTTTCTCTCTCTCTTTCTTTCTCTCAAAATACATAATAAAATAAACATTTTTTTAAAAAGGGTTCTTTGGGGGCACCTGGGTGGCTCAATCAATTAAGTGTCTGACTCTTGATTTCAGTTCAGGTCATGATCTTATGGTTGTGAGATCAAGCCCTGTGTCCAGCTCTGCACTGTAAGCGCAGATTTTTGGGATACTCTTTCTCCCTTTTTCTGACTCTTCCCCACTTTTTCTCTCTCTCAAAAATAAACATTTAAAAAATTTTTGTTTAATGTTTATTTATTTTTGAGAGAGACAGAGTGTGAGCAGGGGAGGGCCAGAGGGAGATGGAGACACAAAATCTGAAGCTGTCAGCACAGAGCCTGACACGGGGCTGGAACCCACTAGCTGTGAGATCATGACCTGAACCAAAGTTGGACACTTAACAACCGAGCCACCCAGGTGCCCCAAATAACCATTTTTTTTTTTTTTTTAAAAAGGATGCTTGGGGCACCTGGGTGTTTCAGGTTAAGTATCCAACTTTGACTCGGTCATGATCTCATGGTTTGTGAGTTTGAGCCCTACGTCAGGCTTTCTGCTGTCAACACAGAGTCCACTTTGGATCCTTTGTCCCCCTCTTTCTTTGCCCCTCTCCCACTCAACGCTCTTTCTTCCTCTCTCTCTCTGTCTCTCAAAAATAAATAGAACATTTTAAAAAAATAGGATTCTTTGAATTGAAACTTAAAAAGAATAAATGTATAAAGAATGTATAGTGTATATATATATTTAATTCAGTAATAATTTAGGTTTCTGAGGGGAATTGTGAATAACCTATACGACTTGATTAGAATCAAACTACCACTTACGGACTGTGGACTAAACTAAAGCACTTTTCAGGGAACTTCTAGTTTAAAGTTAGAACAGCTTAGGGGCACCTAGGTGGTTCAATCGGTTAAGCATCTGACTCTTGATTTCAGCTCAGATCATGATTTCATGGTTGTGAAATAGAATCATGTGTCAGGCTCAGGGTTGGGTGTGGAGCCTACTTAAGATTCTCTCTCCCCCTCTCCCTCTGCACTTCCCCTGCCTGTGTACATGAGCATTCATATTCTCTCTCCCTCCCTCCCTCCCTCCCTCTCTCTCTCTCTCTCTCTCTCTCTCTCTCTCTCTCTCTCCCCCCCCCCCAAAAAGAACAGCTCATTCTCTTGAACTATTGAAATCAAACACAGCTAGAACATAATTATATTCTCTAAATGGGAAAAGCATTATTCTTCAAACTGATTGAATCCAGCATTCAAATTTGATTTGGATCCATGGATAATTTACCATAACTGTATGCTAATTTTAATTATTTAGTAAAAATGTTTCACATTATACCTGATTGTAGGATAATATTTTGTAAGGGGTCCTTTCACTTGTTAGCAACTTTAGATGTTGCTTGTACATAAAAATGTGAAGAAGATGGATCTGTGGGTTGTGCAGTCCTATGTTAGAATTTCTCTAACACTTACCTTGTTCTTTGCCTAAATGGTAATTCATGTGAAATACAAGTCAAAGGAAGGTTGATTCATCCCATAATTTTGCTACCATTTCTTTCAACTTTGTTCATATTTTTTGAGTATGGGCCTTATGTATGTGACTCATCACTGGCTTATTTTACTTTCATAGTTTATAACACTTTTGCTGTACCAGGTCTGTTTTACTACCCTGAGGAAGTCTAGAAATGACTAGAAGCTTTTCCTCCCTTCCCTTCTGACATGGTGGCTTTGGGCCCAGCTGTCAGAGGGACCTACTGCCAGATTGCCAAGCTGTGTGCTGAGTGAGCTTCATACTGCCTGCGGTCATCAACCCCAGACTCCATAGTTCACCTCAGGAGGGTGTCGTTTCAGGTGAACCACTGTCTCCCAGAGAAGATTGTGGTATACCGTGACGGAGTGTCTGATGGCCAACTAAAGACAGTTGCCAACTATGAGATTCCTCAGCTACAGAAGTGTTTTGAAGCTTTTGAGAATTATCAGCCCAAGATGGTAGTATTTGTAGTTCAGAAGAAAATCAGTACCAATTTGTACCTGGCTGCTACTGAGCACTTTGTGACTCCCTCCCCTGGGACTGTGGTAGATCATACCATAACAAGCTGTGAGTGGTAAGTGGGGAAGACATTATATTTCAGCAAGAATAGGTTGGAGGGGTTATTTGTTCCTTGGGTATTGGAATGGGGAGGTTGACTAGAGAGATGTGGAATGGAATCCTCAGAGATTTTATGGTCTTAAAATATTTTCAAAACAACTGAAGAACAAACCGACAATAAATCTTTTACCTCTTAAGTATAAAATATTGAACGCACATTCTTTTCCCAAGATTATGTATACTTTTAACTTCCTGCACACAGATTTGGTAGTTTCTGCTACCATTCCCTTTTTTTTTTTTTTTTTTAACAATTTTAAGTAATTTTACACTCAACGTGGGACTCAAACTTACAACTCTGAGATGAAGAGTCACACACTATTAACTGAGCCAATCAGATACCCCTCTAATACCATATACTGTTGAGTCCAGATTCCTGAGCTGTAATATGGTTTGGTCTGTGTGTATCCTTGATCCAGTCATTTGACCTCTCTGAGCCTTAGGTGAAGGAGGCAAAATGATCACCAAGATCTTTTTCAGCTCTCCTTGGCCAAATCTGACCATATCATTCCTTTGTACTTTTTCCTTCCTAGGGTGGACTTCTACCTTCTTGCCCATCACGTACGGCAGGGTTGTGGCATTCCTACCCATTATGTCTGTGTTCTCAACACTGCAAACCTGAGTCCTGATCACATGCAGAGGTGAGCTGACCAATAACTTACTCTTTCTCATAATTAATCATGGCCAACTAGCTAAGATGGGGTCACTGCCACCTGACTGGAATATTTACCCTTTAATTTTTTTCATGTCTTTCATAATGGTATTTTTTTTGAAGAGTGATTGGTAATTCCTGTGCACTTTAAAATTACTTGAAGAGCTTAAAACAAAACATTGGTAAAGCTGATGCCCAGGCTTTACCCCAAGCATTCTTAGGCATTCGTATTTTAAGAACTGCTCTGGGGGCGCCTGGGTGGCTCAGTCAGTTAAGCGGCCAACTTCAGCTCAGGTCATGATCTTGCGGTCCGTGAGTTCGAGCCCCGCGTCAGACTCTGTGCTGACAGCTCAGAGCCTGAGCCTGTTTCAGATTCTGTGTCTCCCTCTCTCTGACCCTCCCCCGTTCATGCTCTGTCTCTCTCTGTCTCAAAAATAAATAAACGTTTAAAAAAAAAAAAAAAGAACTGCTCTGGGGGTGCTTGGGTGGCTCAGCTGGTTAAGAGTCTGAATTTTGATTTCTGCTTAGGTCATGATCTCATAGTTCATGAAATCAAGCCCCACATCCGCTCTGTGCTGACAGCAGGGAGGCTGCTTGGGATTCTCTCTCTTTGGCCCTCCTCTGCTCACTTGCATGTGCTTGCACACATTCTTTCTCTCTCTCTCAAAATAGATAAACATTTTTAAAATTTTGTTTATTTTACTTAAAACAATTTTTCAGTTTTTTAATGTTTATTTATTTTTAAGAGAGACAGAGTGTAGGGGCGGGGGGAGGAAGAGAGAGAGAGGGAGACACAGAATCCAAAGCAGGCTGTAGGCTCTGAGCTGTCAGCACAGAGCCCAATGTGGAGCTCAAACCCACGAGTTGTGAGATCATGGCCTGAGCTGAAGTCAGATGCTCCACTGACTGAGCCATCCAGGTGCCCCTTATTTATTTATTTTTGAGAAAGAGAAAGTATGAGCTGGGGAGAGGCAGAGAGAGGAGAGAGAGAGCATCCCAAGCAGGCTTGCACTGTCAGAGCAGAGCCTGACACGTGGCTCAAACCCATGAATTGAAGTCAGAAGCTCAACCAACTGAGCCACCCAAGTGCCCCAGACATTTTTTTAAAAAATAATTCTTTAAAGAAAAGAAACTACTCTGGGGCGCCTGGGTGGCACAGTCGGTTAAGCGTCCGACTTCAGCCAGGTCACCATCTCGCGGTCCGGGAGTTCGAGCCCCGCATCAGGCTCTGGGCTGATGGCTCGGAGCCTGGAGCCTGTTTCCGATGCTGTGTCTCCCTCTCTCTCTGCCCCTCCCCCGTTCATGCTCTGTCTCTCTCTGTCCCAAAAATAAATAAACGTTGAAAAAAAAATTTTAAAAAAAAGAAAAGAAACTACTCTGGATAATTACAACACACAGCCAGTTTTGAGACCCAATGTCATTGGGCTCAGATTATTTCAGTACTTTGCTGGGGTACTTAACGCATTCTTCAGCCTATTCTTGAGGCAAAAAAAAAAAAAAAAAAATTCTGTTGTTTTCCTTGTTTCAGTCCAAAAATGAGGGTACCTAAAGTGAGGGAATTTACCCATGTCCTCTTACTTACAAATAGAAATGAAATGAAATAATTCCACTTAAAAGTAATGATTCCCAAAAGTTGCATCATGTATTTCTTAGTTCCCCAGTTTTCTGGAAAGCATGCTGTGTGTCATACACCCATTAGTACCTAATCATGTCCCAAAATTAAAGGTGGAGAGTGATTTGGATCCTATTTTCTTCTTGGCCTACAGGTTGACTTTCAAGCTGTGCCACATGTACTGGAACTGGCCTGGCACCATCAGAGTCCCAGCTCCCTGCAAGTATGCCCACAAGCTAGCTTTTCTGTCAGGACAGATCTTGCATCATGAACCAGCCATCCAGCTGTGCGAAAACCTGTTCTTCCTGTGACTGGGCAACCAGGATATGGGTGCTTAGGGAGATTAGACTTCTGAACTCAGCTGCAACTCAGGCAGGATCAAGAGGGACCCAGGGGGTTTTTGTGTTGGTGGTGGGTTGTTGTGTGTGTGTGTGTGTGTGTGTGTGTGTGTGTTTACTAACCTGGTAGAATAAGATTTCTTTTTTCTTTTTTTTCTCTTTTATACCTGGTATCACCAAGAAGTAAGTTCCATTTCTAAATATCAGCTGGAAATTTCCTTGTTGCCTTGTAGAGCAAGTGGTGGCAGTACAGGTCCTGTATATATGGAGGGGGTGAATACAAGGGAACCTCTAAAAGCCCCCATAGCCAACATGAGCTATGGAAACCTGCAGAAACAGCAGTTACACCTTGTAAGTTATGCTTACTAAGCACTTCCTATTTCTGTGCCAGAGGTGATAATGAATGAAGTCATTCCAAGTTTCTTGAAGTAGAGAGTTACTTTATTTGGGCAACTGAGAAAGGTAGTAAAAACACCTGTGAGGCAAAGTTTTTCTAGATATTGTGATTGCTGGTAAGTGTGAAAGGCACGTAGTAAAACCAGCTGGTGGCGTAGTCAAGTCCTACTGACCTAATCTTGTCTGGGAATTGAGTTTATGACACCTGTGCCTTGAGTTGGCTTTGAAGCTTTGAAAGGGGCATTTAGCCATTCCTTGGCCTCCTGAGAAAGGCCAGATGAAGTTTTTTTCTGTATACTTTAGTTGCTTTACAGTGTACCATGTTGATTTCTTCCTACACCACCTCCCCCGCCCCCCCCCCCCCACACACACACACACATTGGCTCTTTGTTATTGATCTTTAATAAAGTTTCAGCTTTTAAATTAAGAATCAGAACACGGTGAAATTCAACAGCTAGGAAGATTCATGATGGAGTGAGTCTTTCTTAAACCTTTTTCCTGGATGTGTGGCCTTCTTTTCGTTGATGTGTTTGTAAATGGAATCACTCATTTCCCTTGCTCAATAACCTATTCCTGGCTGTTGGCGCATATTGTTAGGAATTTTTCTGAATCCAGCTTAAGGTTTCCAAAAGTCAGCTTTGGAAAACATGACACTCCTGCCAGAGTCCAGACATTTCAGCTTAGAAAATTGTCAATATGCCTGTGGGGTTTTTTTGTGTTTATTTTTCCGTTTTAAAATCCTCTGACTCCTTCAGGGTTAATTCAGTTTTAACTTGCTTTAACTGGTTTTAAATGCCAATTTTATTTACCCATTTCAAATTTGTATTTATTTATTTATTTATTTATTTTTTGGTGTGATGGCAGGGAGGGGACAAAGCAGAAACTCCCATTTTATATAATAGTGTCTGAGAAGAGAAACTTTAGCTTAAAACTCCTTAGAAGAATAAAAGCAAGCAAGTTTTCAGTTTGTTGCAGTGCCCCACAGAGGTTGAGGAACTTTGAATGAGTGTTGCTAGTCCTGAAGTGCACTCCTAGTTTCATTTAGAGTGTGGGACATAGGGCAAGGCTAAAGCCTGGAATTTAAAACCCACTGAATCAAACGAATTGGACCACTGGTCTCCATCTCAACAGATCAGCTTTCTGATTCTCTGTGGAAGCATTTTGAATTTCTCTTTTGAAGTTGGATTTCCTAATACTCATTTTCTCTTATATAATCAGAAAAGACAAATGCTTGAATATAATACAAAATTTCTTCACTTTTTATTCCTGTTCTCTTGCCTTTTTTTTCAGTTTTAATGTGCAATGATTGGGTTGTGGGTGGGAAATAAAAACAAATTTGTATAAACATGTAGTTGTGTTTGAAATAGTGCTGTTGATATATTGATATAGTTCTTTTCCTTTGTAGAGCTGTATAGCATTTGTTAGAATTACTGATTTATTACTCAGCAAGCAAGGTGCAGCTTCAGTAATATTAGGTAATTTCACTGTGATCTGGTAGTAAGATTTCTTGGAAAATAAGACTAATAGTCTTACTTCTGGGACAATTGAGGGGTGTGTGTGTATGTGTTGTTTTTCAAATCTGTTTTCCCATCAGACAGTTTCTATTAGCCTATGTGAAAGCTCCAAGAGTGGCCTCTTCTCTCCCCTTATTCTAATGCTTGCCCTTCTTTCCTTATACTTTACAGTGTGTCTGTACCCCCTTAAAAATACCTTCCCAAAGCACCCTGGTTGCTTGCTTCACTACTACATCTCTTTCAGTTTATTTAGAAACTCCATTCTGAAATGGTGCAGTGCTTCTTGAACTCATTCTCAAGAGAACCAATTTTTTAAAAAGTAGGCTCTTTGCCTAACATGGGACTTGAACTCATGACCCCAGATCAAGAGTCACATGCTCTACGGACTGAACCATCTAGCCACCCCTAGACAGAACCTAATTTCTGTACAATGTTATAGGGCCCTTTTCATTGGGCAACATTTTGTTGAATGATGTGAAAGGAAGAAGTTTTTTAAATGACTGTCTTTCTACATTGAAAACAAAATTTGTGCCTGAAATTTCTCAGTGATTTGAGATTATTGGAGAAGACCCTACTTTCACTTTGTGGCTCCATACCTAGCTTTATCTGAGTTTCTTAGTTTTCCTGTCTGGATTTATTTTGTTTCTTTAAAAAATGAGGAAAATCAAGAGAATGAGAAAATGACCCATAGACTAGGAGAAAGTATTTGCCAAAAATATTGGTAAAAGACTTATCCAAAATATACAAAGAACTCTTAATAGGAAGAAAACAAACAGCCAGATTAAAAATTGGGCAAAAGACATGACCAGACTTCTCATTAAAGATATATACTTGGTAGGGGCGCCTAGGTGGCCCAGTTGGTTTAGAATCTGAATTCACCTCGGGTCATGATCTCACAGTTCATGAGTTCGAGCCCGTCGTCAGGCTCCGTGCTGACAACTCAGAGTCTGGAGCCTTCTTCCGATTCTGTGTCTCCCTCTCTGCCCCTCCCCCACTCACACTTTGTCTCTCTCTCTCTCTCAAAAATAAACAATAAAAACTTAAAAAAAAAAAAGATATACACTTGGCAAATAAGTATATGAAAAGATGCTGAGCATCACATGTCAATACAGAATTACAAATTAAAACAAGATACACACCCAGTAGAATGGCCAAAATCTAGAACACTGACAAAATCAAATGTTGACAAGGATATGGAACAATTGAAACTTCTGTTCATTGCTGGTAGGAATGCAAAATGGTACAACCACTTAGGAAGATAGTTTGGCAGTTTTTTTACATACATTCCAAAAGAGGTAACGCTGACTGAATGTATAAAAAAGCAAGATCCATGTATACGCTGGCTGCCTAGAAGAGACTTAACTTCAGACCTAAAGACACCTGCAGGCTGAAAGTGAAGAGATGGAGAAGCATTTATCATGCAAATGGAAGTGAAAAGAAAGCTGGCATAACACTACTTGTCATCAAACAAAATAGACTTTAAAAGAAAGACTAATAAAAGTCAAGGGGCTGCCTGGTTGACTCAGTTGGTGGAGCATGCTCTTGATCTTGTGAGTTCGAGCTCTGCATTGGGGGTAGAGATTACTTAAAATAATAAAATGGTTAAAGTAGCAAAGGTTATGTGTGCTTTGTTCCAGTTAAAAAAATTTTTTAAGCAAAAATGGACACGATATGGGGCGCCTGGGTGGCTCAGTCGGTTAAGCAACTAACTTCAGCTCAGGTTATGATCTCAGGGTTCGTGGGTTCAATCAAGCCCCATGTGAGGCTCTGTGCTGACAGCTCACAGCCTGGAGCCTGCTTCGGATTCTGTGTCTCCCTCTTTCTCTGCCCCTCCCCTGCTCATTCTCTGTCTCTTTTCTATCAAAAATAAATAAATGTTAAAAAAAACTAAAAAATAAATGGACACTATATGATCATAAAGGGAACAATCTATCATGAAGATATAAAAATTGTAAATATACACCCAAGGTGGGAGCACCCAAATACATAAAGTAACTAATAACAAACATAAAGAAAGTAATTGATAGTAATATAATGGTAGCAGGGGACTTTAATACCCCACTTAGATCAATGGATAGATCACCCAAACAAAATCAAGAAGGGAACGGTGGCTTTAAATGACACATTGGACCAGGTGGACCTAACAGCTATATTCAGAACATTCCAACAGAATAACACATTCTTTTCAAGTGCACTTGGAACATTATCCAGAACAGATTACATGGTAGGCCACAAAATAAGTCTTAACAAATTCGAGAAGATGAAGTCCTGCCGTCATCTTTTCTGACCATGGTCTGAAATTAGCAATCAACCACAAGAAAAAAATCTGGAAAAGACACAAATACATGGAGGTAAATAACATGCTACTAAACAATGAATTGGTCAAAGAAGAAATCAATGAGAAAATTAAAAAATGCAGGGAGAGACAAATGAAAACACAGCAACACAAAATCTTTGGGATGCAGCAAAAGGTGTTCTAAGAAGATTATAGCAATATAGGCCAACCTCAAGAAACAAAAATTCAAATTAACAACCAAACTTCACACCTAAAGGACTAGAAAACAAAACCGAAAACCAGTAGAAGGAAGGAAATAATAAAGATTAGAGCAAAAATAAATGAAATAGAAACTAAAAAAAAAAAAAAAAATCAATGAATTTAGGATCTTTCTCTGAAAAGACAAAATTGATAACCCTTTAGCCAGACTCCTCAAAAACTAAACCTACTCTTACCATATTCTCTGGCAGTCAGTCACACTCCTTGGTATTTGCTATTTGCTCAAATGTGTTGAAAACTTATGTCCACACAAAAACCTGCATGCAGATTTTTATAGCAGCTCTATTCGTTAACTGCCCAAACTTGGAAGCAACCAAGATGTCCTTCAGTGGGTGAAAGGATAAATAAAATGTGGTACATCCAGATAATGGAATATTATTCGGCAGGAAAAAAAAATCATGCCACAAAAAGACATGGAAGAAACCTAAATGTTTATTACTAACTGAAAAGCCAATCTGAAAAGGTATACGCTGTGTGATTCCAAATATTCTGGTGAAGGGAAAAACCATGGAGACAGTGAAAAGATCAGGGTTGCGGAGAGAGAGGGATGAACAGGCAGAGCACAGAAGGTTTTTAGGGCAAGGATATTTCTGTATGATATTGTAATGATGGATAGATGTCATTATATATTCATCCAAACCTGTAGAATGTGAAACATTAAGCATCAACCCTGATATAAATTATGGACTTTGGGTGATTATGATGTGTCAATGTAGGTTCATCAGTTGTGACACATGGGTCATTCTGGTAGGGGATATTGGTAGTGGGGGAAGCTGTGTGTACATGGGAAATCTTACTTTCCACTCAGTTTGTGTGAACCTTAAATTGGTCTAAAAAATAAAACATTTTTTTTATGTGAGTAAACTAGGGAGACCTCTGGCAACATGGCAGACTGAACTGACCATACTGACAAATGTTGGCCAAAATAGAAAAAAAGATTTTTTCCTTCGGTTAGGTAGCTGAATTTGGGGGGAAATGGAATGGGGAATGGGAAAGGAAAAAGGAAAGAAAATATCAAGGTACAAGAAAGAAAGGGAAGCCAGAATGGTAATAGCTGATTCCAACACAGCTCCCAGGGATACAGACAAAAATGCAGGAGCAGGAGCCCCCAGGATTCTTGTTCCACTTAAGGATAGAAGATACGGTCTCACACCGTATGAGGTACAGGATCCCAGGACTGAAATCTCTTGGATGAAGAGAGCTGGAATCTAGAAGGGGAGTCAAGGGTCCCTGCCAACCATCAGCAGCAAGGAACTCCGGGGTAAAAAGGCATTCGTGAGAGATCTCAAAGCTTGGGCCACATGTAGGTATGTGCAGGCTGAATTTATATTAGGAGGATGTGGAAGGATCACAAGCTGAAAAATTACCATGAAGATTGGCTCAGACTGGTGAGAGACGCTGAGCCCTGCGGAAACAAGTGCAAAGTCAATTGAATTGCAGCCCAAAGAGGTATAAATGGGAACTATGCAAGAAAAGTGACCAGAGGAGGAAAAAAAGAAAATGAGAAAGTTGATGTTTGTCTGATAGGAGCTCTTGCAGCTTAGAGAATGAGTGACACAATATGAAAAGGTAGGATTTTCCAGAATTCAAGACAAATATCAATCCTCTACTTGGAGAAACTGAGGATAAAGAAAAGCACATTCACTTCTAGATGTACTGTAGTGAAACTATAGAACCCTAAAGACAGAATCTTAGCAACAGTTAAGAGGTGAAAGACATTGCTTATGAAGTTCATCAAACTAGCAGCAGACTGTCATCATTCAACAATAGATGCTTAACACAAAAGGAATAATAAAAATGCAGCATCAACTTAGAATTCTTTTCCCATGGCACAAAAACAGACACATAGACCAATGGAATAGAATAGAAACTCCAGAACTAGACTCACAAACGTATGGCCAACTCATCTTTGACAAAGCAGGAAAGAACATCCAATGGAAAAAAGACAGCCTCTTTAACAAATGGTGCTGGGAGAACTGGACAGCAACATGCAGAAGGTTGAAACGACCACTTTCTCACACCATTCACAAAAATAAACTCAAAATGGATAAAAGACCTAAATGTGAGACAGGAAACCATCAAAACCTTAGAGGAGAAAGCAGGAAAAGACCTCTCTGACCTCAGCCATAGCAATCTCTTACTCGACACATCCCCAAAGGCAAGGGAATTAAAAGCAAAAGTGAATTACTGGGACCTTATGAAGATAAAAAGCTTCTGCACAGCAAAGGAAACAACCAACAAAACTAAAAGGCAACCAATGTAATGGGAAAAGATATTCGCAAATGACATATCGGACAAAGGGCTAGTATCCAAAATCTATAAAGAGCTCACCAAACTCCACACCCGAAAAACAAATAACCCAGTGAAGAAATGGGCAGAAAACATGAATAGACACTTCTCTAAAGAAGACATCCGGATGGCCAACAGGCACATGAAAAGATGTTCAGCGTCGCTCCTTATCAGGGAAATACAAATCAAAACCACACTCAGGTATCACCTCACGCCAGTCAGAGTGGTCAAAATGAACAAATCAGGAGACTATAGATGCTGGAGAGGATGTGGAGAAACGGGAACCCTCTTGCACTGTTGGTGGGAATGCAAATTGGTGCAGCCGCTCTGGAAAGCAGTGTGGAGGTTCCTCAGAAAATTAAAAATAGACCTACCCTATGACCCAGCAATAGCACTGCTAGGAATTTATCCAAGGGATACAGGAGTACTGATGCATAGGGCCACTTGTACCCCAATGTTCATAGCAGCACTCTCAACAATAGCCAAATTATGGAAAGAGCCTAAATGTCCATCAACTGATGAATGGATAAAGAAATTGTGGTTTATATACACAATGGAATTCTACGTGGCAATGAGAAAAAATGAAATATGGCCTTTTGTAGCAACGTGGATGGAACTGGAGAGTGTGATGCTAAGTGAAATAAGCCATACAGAGAAAGACAGATACCATATGGTTTCACTCTTATGTGGATCCTGAGAAACTTAACAGGAACCCATGGGGGAGGGGAAGGAAAAAAAAAAAAGGTTAGAGTGCGAGAGAGCCAAAGCATAAGAGACTGTTAAAAACTGAGAACAAACTGAGGGTTGATGGGGGGTGGGAGGGAGGAGAGGGTGGGTGATGGGTATTGAGGAGGGCACCTTTTGGGATGAGCACTGGGTGTTGTATGGAAACCAATTTGTCAATAAATTTCATATAAAAAAATAAATAAAACTCTTAGTCCTAAAAAAAAAAAAAAAAATTCTTTTCCCAGCTAAACATTCATGCAAGGGACAGGGCAAAAACAATGATATTTTCTAATAAAGATCAGAGCAGAAATTAATGAAAGAATAGAAAAACGAGAGAAAATCAATTTTGAAAATATTTGAAAAGTGGGCAAACCTCTAGCTAGTTTGGCAAAGAAAGAAAAGACTCAAATTACTAAAATCAGGAATGAAAGATAGGGGATTACTGACCTGACAGAAATAAAAAGGATTATAAGGGAATACTATGAACAATTGTATGCCAACAAACTAAGTTATCTTAGACGAAATGGGAAAATTCCTATAGTTGTTACTTAATCAAGTGTTATTTTTACCATTTGGCTTTTTTTTTTTTTTTTTTTTTGTCTGCTGAAAGCATTAGATGAGAACAGAAATGACTGAGGCTGAAAGGATTCTAGCTCTTTTGGCTGACAGAGTGTGGAGTGCTGGTGCTCTGACATGATTTTGGTAAACCAGACACATTTCCTCTGATCCTCTTAAATTCATTAAAACATGCAAAAACATGAAAAACTTGGAATGCCTGAGTGGCTCAGTCGGTTGAATGTCCAGCTTCAGCTCAGGTCACGATCTCACGCCCCGTGAGTTGGAGCCCTGTGAGTTGAAGCCCCGCGTGGGACTCTGTGCTGACAGCTCAGAGCCTGCAACCTGCTTTGGTTTCTGTGTCTCCATCTGCCTCTGCCCCACCACCACTCGTTCTCTCCCTCTCTGTCTCTTTCCCCCCTCCTCTCTCTCTCTCCTTCCCTCAAAAGTAAATAAACATTAAAAAAAATTTTTTTTTTTAATTAACATGAAAAACTCATTTTCCCCCTTGAAACTATCTTACCTGGTCATTGGTTTCTCTGTCCAGTCTCTTTCAACTGTTCTGAGAGCTGAGGAGTAGAAAGGGGATCTTTGGCCCACCCTGCTGATCAAGTTGCCTACCTTGTCAACAGAAACCACAGAGCGAATTTTTGTTTTCTGAGTCCCCATCCCATTTTATACACGCTCATAGCTGGGGTTTTATTTCTCTGGCTTCTTCCCCAAGGCTGTTTCATTGGCTTCAGCTATGGGTAATCTGCATATCTTTTGGCTGGTAGCTGTGGTACCTTGTCAAAAGGGAAATAGTCAAGAAAATGTCAGGTTTTTGTGCTTAGTTCCCTTAAATATCATCCAACTTCAAACTTTTAGTGAGCTGGCCTATTCATTCATCCATCAAATGCTGAGAATTTCTTACATGCAAGATGTTATGTTAGGAGATGCAGAAATCTTTGATAATCCAGACAGTTTAAGGTCAAATTAAGTTAGAAATAAAACTGAAATAAGGGGGAAATGCAAGTACCATAAACCATAAAATGTGGTGGGTTTTTTTGTTTTTTTAAAATAGGCTCCATACCCAATGTGAGGCTTAAACTCACAACCCTGAGATTAAGAAGTTGCATGTTCTACAGACTGAGCCAGCCAGGCCTGAACCATATAAATTTTTTTAATTTTTTTTTCAACGTTTTTATTTTTATTTTTGGGACAGAGAGAGACAGAGCATGAACGGGGGAGGGGCAGAGAGAGAGGGAGACACAGAATCCGAAACAGGCTCCAGGCTCTGACCCATCAGCCCAGAGCCTGACGCGGGGCTCGAACTCACGGACCGCGAGATCGTGACCTGGCTGAAGTCGGATGCTTAACCGACTGCGCCACCCAGGCGCCCCTAAAATATTTTAATTCTATGCATCATAACCCAATATTGGGTCCTGAAATCAATTTAGTGGGCTTGTTATGACTTTAAAAAAAAATTGAAGCAGGGGCACCTGGGTGGCTCAGTTGGTTAAATGTCTAACTCTTGATTTCAGCTCAGGTCATGGTCTCAGGGTTCATGGGTTCAAGCCCTGAGTCTGGCTCTTCGCTGACAGTGTGGAGCCTGCTTGGGATTCTCTCTCTCTCCCTCTCTCTCTGCCCCTCCTCTGCTTGCACACACACATGTGCACACACACTCTCGCTCTCTCTCTCTAAATAAACTTGAAATTGAAGTAAAATATAAAATATTAGTACATTGCATGTACAGTGATACCTTAGATTGCAGGTAATTCTGTGAGTGTTCTGCAAGATAAGCAAACATTTCTAATAAATTTTAACTTGATAAAAAGTAATGTCTTGCAATATGAGCAGGATGTGATGCCAAATGTCACATGATCACAACTGAGCCAATGGTTCTTCTCTGTCTCTCGCTGCGGAATTGTGGGTGATTGTCTTCCATGCTCTGATGCTGTCTCAGGCCGCAGTGTTTGGCAGAAATCAGTGAGTTTTCAGAACATTGGAAGGTGCCCACAACTGGCACTAGTGTATCTTTGTCACTTCAGAGCACCTATGGACAGTCCTTTGCTTTTCCATACAAGAGTAAGCTTAAGAATGCTTGGCTTCATTCTAGGTCAGGCTGCCTGCAGATATAGACCCTTTCCTCTGCTGCCTTATTGCCAGTTATATTAAATATAGGATATGACAAGAGTTTATTAATACTGTACTGTAGTCAACATCCGTGCAAGGGTATACAATGGCCCCCGTGCAGAAAAATGTTGAAAAGAAAGGCAGTAAGAGGAAGGAGATGATTATGGTGGAAGTAGGAAATCACTGAGAAGTACGAAGGAAGTTTGTGAGTGGCCAAAACTGCAAGATTTTGTAAGAAGTTTACATCTGCATTTCTTCTTCAGAGGAGGAGGGGGAAAAGGTGGAAGAATCACTCACTTCAAATGATATTAGGGAGGTGTGTAAAATGTGGGAAACTGCAAAATTTTGTAGAAAAACACCACCTGAATAAGTCTGTAGCAGTGTGAGTGATGAAACTGTTTAATGACAATGCAATGTCACACTTCCACGAAATCCTCAAAAGGAGGCAAAAGCAAGTGTCATTGGATAAGTGCCTTGTTAAAGTTGCTTGAAAAGAAGATTCCATTGAGCCAATTGATAGCAGTGATTCAGTTAGTGATAGTGAAAGTTGTCCTACACAATAACCCTCACATCAGCCACAAAGGTTTTCAAGGTAAGTGTGGGTTAATTTGTTTATTTTTCTTTATATTTTGTATTTTCTTTATTATTTTGTATTATATTATTGTAATCATTTTTACATGAATATTTTTGGGTTGTGGAACAAATCATCTGAGTTTCCATTATTTCTTGTGGGGAAATTCACTTTGATATACAAGTGCTTTGGATTGCAAGCATGTTTCCAGAATTTGTGAGCGAATTATGCTCACAAACCAAGGTATTATTGTATTAGGGAAATTCTGGAAAACATTTGTTTGCTATAATGTTATTTATACTGGAGTTGCTGTGTAAAATATTTTTTAATGTGGGTTACAGTCAAAAGAGTTTGAAAGGATAGGTCAAATGTGCCACAGAAGAATCAAGAAGCTTTCTGAAGGGAAGTAGCTTTGAAAAGTTAGAATTTTAATGAGTGGAAATGTGGCTCATAAGAGGAAAAAGGCATATTATGCAGAAAGAAATATAGAATTGTGGGCCCAAGCATGGCACCAGGCATAAAAAATTGAGTACTACTGAGCAACAAGGAGAGACTTAGGGTTCACCTGAAGGATTTTGTGTGGGGCTGGATGTGAAGAGTTAAAACCTTTTGATTTTAAGCTATGTTAATAATTAATTGTATTCCCCTAATGGATTACTGATAGCTTATCAGTTTTGGTGGACTTTGGCAACTCTACCCTTCAGTCTGGTTGCAAACAAGTGAAATGCTGTCGTAGGCCCTGTGGTGGGGTGTCTTGTCCTGCCTCCTCCTCTCTGACAGGAGCCTTCTTGCCTTGTTTCCCTGTGTGTAGTGCTGACACCTTGCCTGGAAAAGCCATGGGATTATTTTTGGACCTCAGGTTTAAGAAAAGATTAACACCCCTGTGTAATATGCATTTATAGCCTTAAAAACTTTTCAGAGCTGTATGTGTTAGAAGCATTCTTGTTTGATTTAATCTCTGGCTCAGCTGCTCATTCCCTTTCCAGTACTTTAAGAAAAGGAAGGAATGGTATAGACTGGACCATTTCTGACAGCCCATTGGAGATGGGATTAAGTCCCAATGGATGACATAATGTCTGAAAAATACTCTGAGTTTAACCAAGAAGGACAAATATTAAGGGTTATTACAAAGATGAAGGGGCTCTGAGGGAAATTCTGCAAGAGATACCATTACTTTGAAATCACTTGGAAAATGAGAGGACTATCACCCCACCCCTTACCCAACGGGAGCACTGACTGTAATTGCAGGATGAGAATAATTCAATTTTAGAAAAACCAGGGCCAGGCTAGTCTCTTCACGAGTGGCATAAACAATCTGGCCTCCTCTGGCTTTGTTTCAAGGCTTTCTTTTTCCCTCTCTACCCAGTCCTTAGGAACAAGCTGCCACTGAACTCTGGATTCTCCCTGCTACATGCTCCAGGGATTGTCTGCACTGCCAGCATGAGGGTTCTTCTCTCCAGAATTTGCAGCATGGGATACGGGGCCCCTTCCCTGTGCAAATTCACAGAGACACTAAGTGCCAGCTAGGCACCAGACATTGAACTACAACTGGTACCTGGATACCAACTGGCTACAGTTCTGCTAGACCTTTCCTGTGGGTCCCCTAGACCCAGGTGGCAGCTGGCTTAGCTGTAGAGGAAATAATCGTGATGTCCACCAGAATAGAACAATGGGCGTTTAATGGGTGGCTTATTTTCTCAAGAAATTTCCATTTCCGAGACTTGATATCCATCTCAATAGGACTATCCCACAACGGAGGAGACTCCTAGGACACGCCTCACCCCCAAATTAACATTTCTCCCTGACTGGGATTCAGAAATGTGGTTCCCTTAAAGAGCCTGATTATTGGGGGGGGGGGGGGAGGGTTGTGCGACATTTAATTGGAAAGTGAGTATAGTATGGTTTACTTGGAACTTGAACAGGAAATTATTTTAATTTTTGTTCTTTTGGCTGGTTGAAATATGGAGAAGAAACATCGTCTATGGGGCGTCCCCTTTTAGGGCACATTTCAGAATTGAGTTGGAGGTTGAGAAGCTTTTTACATTAATCAAAAGTGTTAAAATATAGACATACATATTAGGTGAGTAGCAGTCTTACTGCTAAGGGATGGAGGCCAGGTTGTAAGAGGTTCCCACGTGGAGAGGGAAAGGTCTAAATGGGAGTTTCCAGAGGAAGGAGGAGTCAGTCTGTGGGCCTAAGTGAATGAAGAATGGAATTCGCAGAACGGTTACAAGATGAAGCTGGTCCGCCTAGGATCCCGGAGAGCTAGGTCTCCTCCTGGGCCGGCGAGGTGCCGGCGCTGGGCCGGGTGGAGCAGGCGGCGGGCTGACAGCTCGCGCACGTCGCCCTATCGTGGGCCGGGGCCCCACGTGGCAGGCCCTGGGGAGAGCAGGGTGGGGCGAGGGTGGGGCGGGGCCCAGGGACGGGGGTGGGCCCTGTCGCTGACGCGCAGACTATATAGCGGGGCATGCGCGTCGTGGCGGGGACGGACGCAGGCAGGGGGGTGAGGGCACGCGGGCTACCCGCGCGGACGCACCGACCGAGCTGCCGCTGCCGCTGCCGCTGCCGTTGCCGCTGCGGGCCGCCGGAGGGCCAGGCTTGTGAGGTTGCGCGGGGCCCCGGTGGCGTCCGCCTGAGCTTCAGGTGAGGGCGGAGAGCTTGCGTACCGGCGGGACCGCGCAGTGCCCAACAGTGCGGCATCGCGCCGACAAGCGGCGCGCCTCCAGCGCTTGGGGTCACCGGGTGGGGGTGGGGGTGGGAGTGGGGGCCTGGCGGCGCCGAGGACCGAGAGCCCGTCTCCGGACTCCGAAGCCTCGGGTTAGAGCAGGGAGGCGCCCGGGAGGATCAGCACATGGGCCCGGACTCTGGATGGAGGCGACACCTGGCTGGGGTGTCACGATGGGGGATACTTGGTGGTGAGGGGAGGGGGTTCGCAGCTGCACTCCTTTCGACTGGAG
The DNA here is from genome assembly GCF_018350175.1 of Felis catus. Classification (NCBI taxonomy): domain Eukaryota; kingdom Metazoa; phylum Chordata; class Mammalia; order Carnivora; family Felidae; genus Felis; species Felis catus. Next base: position 35,647,571 of record NC_058371.1, on the reverse strand, counting down.
ATCGCGGGATGTGGGAGCTAGATAGAGAACGGTGTTCGGTACGTAGACAGCCTCACTAAAAAGCCGAGAGGCTTCCTGAAACCCGCAGATAGGACAGAAAAAGCAGAGGGAGTAGATGGGCAAATCTGGTGGGCAGTTCTTGGGGCAGCTCCGATGGGACACTGGTCTCCGGACTTTGCTTTCTGGGAACTGTGTTCCTACCCTGGCCAGATCACCTACCCGCTGGAGAAAAAAAATGCCGCGGATTTTCCGGCCGACTAGTAGCAGGAGCCGGAGAATGGCACTGGAGCCACTCTGATAAACCCTGAGCTGGCTTTAGCCATGGGCACGGGTTTTTGTGTGTGTGTGTGTGTGTGTTTAAGCTATTTTTGGTCCTACCGACCAAGTTGGGAGCTTATAGCTCAGGCTGCCCTCTCTTGGTGGGTTAGGGCAATGGGACAAAATAGCCATCCAAGCAGTTTCAGGAATGATTCTGAAGTTCAGTTAAAGTAAAAGAAAAATTTCCCAGCTCGGGGTTGTGGCTTCGGTTTTGAGGCTCTAGTGTCTGCCAGGGCCTGGGTGTCCAATAGGACGCATGATTTGATGAGGGCAGAGTGCTCACCTGGGGCATAAGGAACATAGGGGCAGGAGCAACTTTGCACCTGACTTTTCTTCCTGGACTTACCCTGGGTTTGGATTTGTCTTTAGAGTCATTTTTCCCTGGAAACCCCAGGCCACGTGGGTAGGCTGCTGGGAAGTGGTGGTGGTAGTATGTACTGGAGACTGGCCTGGCTACCCTGGTCTCTGTCCTAGCTCCGCCTCTAACTTGCCCTATGATCTTGGGAAGGGGTAAGTGCTAAGGTCAGAATAGATCTTTTATCCAAAACATCTGTGATTAATCCTTAAGTCTTAAGAGCCAGAGAAACTGAGAGGATCTTGATGATGAAGCAAGAGAAAGAATGTCCAGAATTGTGACTTTTATAGGGTGGAATTAAAAACTAATATTCCATTTCTTGTTGGAGGCTCAGAGATGAATTTTCATATATCATGTGATAGCTAGGAGATAGACTAGTGGTACTCCTTCTTCCATTGGTCTGCAAGTATGACTAAAGGGCACCAACCGGAATTATTGGCTTTATCATTTAGGCAAGAAGAATAAGAACTGCAGGTTCTATGACTCTCAGATGCATCCTCACCCCTCTGGTTAGCCAGTACACAGGGCCTGGTCTGTGCTCAGCCCTTGGAGTAGCCACTGCCAAGTGCAAAGAGGGGATGAGGCCTGGCTCCTGTAGACTTTTGATGGGGAGAGAGAACATCCAGACACGAAGAATAAGGTAGCAGCGCGAGAGAGGCCACGCTGTTGTGTTCCGTTAAGTTCAGAGAAGACAGCACTCTACTAAAGATGGTATGAGGTGGTAGGAAAATTCTGGACTTTTGAGCTAGATGAATCTGTTCAAATCCTGGCTCCGTCACTCTCAGCAGGTTTCCTAACCTCTGTGAGCCTGTTCTGCCTGCCGTGAAGCATGTTGTGATTGTGCCTGGGACATGGTAGAGGTTTGTCATCATCACAGTCATCATTATCATCTGTGTGGGATGGGGTGGATTATTTAGGGGTCCCAGAAGCTTTTAGGTAGGTTGGGTTGTAGGAGTGGTATGAGCTCAGACTTAGTGTTGATTCATCTCCTCCTTAGGAACATGGATACAATTTCCCTGCCTTTCTGAGTAGGCCACTTTTCTGTGCCCTGCTGGAGATTGTCCCACAGAATCACTGGGCAAAAGGAAAAGAGATTTTTTTTTTTCCACCTTTAGTTTTGGGAGCTACTCTGATTTCTTCAGGTAATAGAAGTATTCCTTTTCTGTGCTGATAATAGGCTGGAAGGACTAACATTGAGTTGGGGGTCTGGGCACTGGGTATATATCAGTCACTGGGCTCGTTCTCTTTTCAAACCCTGCTCGGTCTTCCTTTTTCCCTACCTGCTCAAACCCACTTTATTCCAGAGGAACCTGAATCCGTGTACAGTATTCACAGGATCTTGGGATCTAAATGGTAGTGCTGTGAATAGATTGTATATGTCTGGGAATTGGGACTTCCTTCTCCCTACTGTGCTAAAATAATTCAAACTATTTGCAGTGGATGCCTGAAGAAAGTAATGCTTAGGCATTTTGCAGAACTACAGACAATAGGATGTTGAACTGCAGGGACTTTGGGAATCTTCCAGTCTAGTCTCTTTGTTTTACAACTAAAGAAACTAGGTCTAGAGAGGTTAATTGGTATTCCCAAGTCACATTGCTTGCTAGTGACCAAGAAGCTTGATGGAGAAGACCAAAGACAGGTTCTGTTTTTATTCCTAAGTGTAATGATGAAATTGCTGATGATTCTAGTCTTTTCCTTAAAAACATGAAGAGGAAAGGAGCCAGTTATCTCTGGTGCTTATTTAGGGGGAAGGAAGGTCCTTTGCTTTTGTAGAAAGAAGTCACAGCACAGTCATCTTCTTCTGGAGGAGTCCTGCTTCTCTTTCCAGAATGCCTTGAGACATGCGAGGATGGGGTGTGGAAGGGTCATGCCACTGGGGCCCCAGCCAGGACTCACTAGATGTCTACAGCGGGACTTTTCTGACCTCGAGGCTGGCAGATTGGCGGCACGCCAGCAGATAAGGAGTCCAGAGTCTGCTGCCAGCCAGGGGCCTTGTGCACTCCGGGGGAGCCAGCAGGGCAGCCTCACCGCAGGGTCTCTGACACCTACCCTTGCTGTGGTCACCAAGGCTCCCAGAGACATCCCCTTACTGGGCCCAGCTGACATCCAGAGACAGAACTCCCTGTGGGTTCTCTGGGACCCCCAGAAGGGCAGGAGGGAGAGTGGCCACAGAATCAGCCTGGAGAGGGCTTGGCATGCCCAGCTGTGGGAAACCACATTCCCTGCCTTGGAAAGTCCAGATCTGACTGTGTTCTGAGGCCTCCTAACTACCTTCCTCCAGGAGAGTGCTGGGGTTTGATGGAACAAGGTGACAGTCTTGAATTTGTTACCATTGGGTCCCTAGGGGCTCTTAGTCAAGGCACTCAGTAGTTTTAAAAAGTCAGCTTAAAGTAGGGAGTTTTAAAACAATCCATGTTTTTTTTATTATTTTTTTTTAACATTTATTTATTTTTGAGACAGGGAGAGACAGAGCATGAACAGGGGAGGGGCAGAGAGAGAGGGAGACACAGGATCTGAAACAGGCTCCAGGCTCTGAGCTGTCAGCACACAGCCCGACGCGGGGCTCGAACTCACGGACCGTGAGATCATGACCTGAGCCGAAGTCGGACGCTTAACCGACCAAGCCACCCAGGCGCCCCAAAACAATCCATGTTTTAAACAATTCATTTTACTTTAAAAACATATGCATCTATTTTTCTTTATTCACCAAAACTGATTTAGGGCTGAGAGGCCTTTTCTTTGGGTTTCTAGGTACTCTAATTAAACTTGCAAATTGTATATAAAAATCACACCTACACATATCACCTGCAATTTCACGTTTCCTTTTATTAAATTTTTTTCACTAGGCTATGTGTTCACATAGTTCAAAAATCAAAAGGTTAAAAAACCAACAATACATGTACACACACAACATACCGGGCAGGCAGTGAAACATTGTACCCCTGCCCCCTTTTTCTTACAGTTGGTTCAAGTTAGCACTTTAGACATGTTGTTTACCACCTTGCTTGTTTCACCTAGCAACTGTATAGGATCTTTCCATATGGGCACATAGAACCCTTGGGTCATTCTTTTATTACACCTGCACAATATTCAGGATATGGAAGTGAGATAATTTTTTAACCAAGATATGTGGGTCACCTCTCTCTCTCTCTCCCCAGCCCAGAACTTGAGTTGGGTTGTTTCCATTATTTTGTCTATTTTGCTGTTATGTCCGAGGCTGCAGTGAATAACTTCAAATGGCATTTCCTACCAGTGTAATTATGACTCTAGAAGAAATTCTCAGAAGCGAGGTTGCTGGGTAAAAATATATATATCCGTTTATTAGTTTTTCTTAAAGAAGTGAAAAGACGTTACATATGACTCCACATGCAGAAATCTACTTTTTAAATACACTCACCTAACTTAGTCTTTATTCCCCTCATTTGTAACCTGTCTTTCTAGATGAGCAGTTCTCAGACTTTTTGATCTAGGATTCTTTAATATTATTGTCTTTTGTGTATGTGCCAAATCTATTGATATTTACTGTTTTAAAAATTAAAGCAAATTTAAAAAGTTTTCATTTAAAATAATATAAGGTCATTACATGTTAACATTAAAAGCATATTTTAATGAAAATGTTCTCCAAAATTAAAAAAGGAGAGAACAGAATGGCATTGCTTTTACATTTTTTGCTGATCTGCAGGATTTCAAAATAGTGATTTATTACATGATGAGATAGAGAGATTATAATAAGTCTAATGTAAGTTTGCTGGTAAATATTCAGTTGAAGTCCTGAGAATAAACTGAGTTAATCTCTGAAAACACACATGTTTATACCCTAAACTTTTACCTTGGAAACCTCTACAAAACTCAAGACCACTATATTCACCACACTTCATTTAGCCTCTGAAACATGAGCATGAAAAAGCTTTTAACATTTTAATATTATTATAATAAAAATAGTTTTTACCTGACAGCCCTCCTGAAACGGTCTCAGGGACCCCAGGTTGTCCTCAAAGACCAGAATTTCAGAATTGCTTTTCTAGATCGCTTAATTTTCATAGAAATCAAACCTTTTCCTTTCTGCACTTACATTTCAGTTGCTGTTCAGTTATAACCACAAAAACAAATGGAACCAGAATGAAGAGGCTTGGGCATAGGCACAGCTGACTTGGTAAATGTGACTGTGACTGGTGGCAGCAGAGGGGCAGTTTGCTGAAGGATGGGTGGGGGAGGGGGACAAGCCAGTGGAGCTCAGCTGAGAGCTTCCACTTGGGGAAGACAGGCAAAACACTGTCTCTGTTCTGAAGATGCTTGTAAACCCATGTGGAGATGCTCCAAGAACACGTGGAAGTTTATGTGCTATCTTGTGGGTTTGTTAAGTGATGTTGAGTGGAACAGGTGAGCTACTTAAGCAGGCTGGGAGAAGGTGAAGTGATTAGGGCAGGAGTGGTCTGGGAAGGCTTCCTGGAGGTGGAATTAAGCCACGTTTTGAAAGTTATGGAGAAAGGAGAACAGGAGGAGGAGCCCTAGAGAGAAGGGCTGTGTGAATAATGGCAGAAAGATGTATTATCCTGAGGCAGGGGGTGATCATTTTAGGGCAGGGGCTGATAGAGGGAAGAGCAGGTGACAGGCATGGCTGGAAATTTAGGTTGGATACAGGGGTTTTAGAGGGCTCTGGGCTCTAAGGTACTGATACTCTCCCAGAACACTTAGCTGTTACCATGTCAAAGACTTACTGCTCTGTTTCAGCAGCCCGCCCTCTCTCTTGGGGTTCAGACTGCACTTACCTAGAACAACTCTGTGGCCCCAAATCTATATCCTTTGCACCAGTCCACTGCTACCTCCTGCCTCCTTCTAGCCCTCCAGAGGCAGGGAACACCTTTTTATCCCATCTTAACACAGCCCTCTCTACCTTAAAAGCCTCTACCACAGCATCCCCAAGCAACTGTTTGGTATTTTTTAAAATTTTATTTTGGGGGCGGCTGGGTGGCCCAGTGGGTTGAGCGTCTGACTTCGACTCAGGTCACGATTTTGCGGTTCTTTGTTTGAGTTTGAGCCCCGCATTCGGCTCACTGCTGTCAGTGCCTGCTTTGTATCCTCTGCCCTGCCCCTCTCTCTGCCCCTCCCCTCCTGGCACCCTCTCTCTCAAAAACAAACATTAAAAAAAAAAAGAAAGAAAATTTTATTTTTTTCTGATTATCAAAAGTAATGCATGCTTGGGGCACCTGGGTGGCTCATTCTGTTGAGCGTCCAACTTTGGCTCAGGTCAGGATCCCACAGTTAGTGAATTCAAGCCCCACATTGGGCTCCCAGCTATCAATGCAGAGCCTGCTTTGGATCCTCTGTTCTCCCCCCCTCTCTGCCCCTCCGCTGCTTGTGCTCTCTTATAATAAATAAAACATTAAAAAAAATAAAGTAATGCATGCTTAGTATAAAGAAGTATTGGAGAGAGAATTGTAATCCTGCCACCCTGAGGCAACCTCTGTTAACGTATTGCACTTCCTTATAATTGTTTTTTCATGATACAATTGCAGGGATCCTAACCTTAGCATCAAAATTTCTCCTTAGGCACTGGGTCTGTATTATGGCTCTATAATAACCTAGGTGACCATTTCCTCTTAAACTTTTTATTTTGAATTAATTTTAGATTTAAAGTGGCAAAAAATGTAACAGTTCCTTCTATCCCTCATCCTATAGTGCTTTTATCAAGAACAGGAAATCAACATTGGCAAAAAAAAAAAAAAAAGTTTTTAACATTGGCAAATATTATTAACTAACCTGCAGGCCTTATTTGAATTTTACCAATATTTTCGCTAATGCCCTTTTTTTGTTCCAGGATCCCACGTTGCATTTAGTTGTTACTTCTCCTTAATCTCCTCTAGTGTGTAACAGTTCCTTTGTCTTTTCTTCTTAGAATGGGGTTGTGCATTTGGGGCAAGAACATCACAAAAATGATGTTGCATCCTTTTCAGAGCATCCTATCAAAGCATTCATGATGCCAGTATGTCTTATTACTGGTGATGTTTTCCTGGATCACTTGGTGAAGCTGGTGTCTGCTAGACTTCTGCACTGGCAAGATTACTTTCTCCCAAGGTGACTCCTTATGCCTCAAATGCCTTTTGCCAGGATGAGCCTATCTCCTTCAAGGGCTCACCTAATTAGTTCTGGTCGTATAAGGTAATTTCTGTGTTTTTTTTTTTCTTTAGTTTCTCTTAATGTTTGTTTATTTTATTTTATTTTGAGCATGAGTGGGGGAGGGGCAGAGAGAGGGAGACAGAGGATCCAAAGTGGGTTCTGTGTTGAGAGGAGAGAGCCCGATGAGGGGCTCAAACTCATGAATCGCAACTCATGACTGGAGTCAAAATTGGATGCTTAACCAACTGAGCCACCCAGGCGCCCCCGACAATTTCTCTGTCTTAAGATCAATGAATTTGGTTAGCTGACACCAGCAAAATCCCTTTTGCCAGATTATGTAACATAGTAACGGGAGTGGTATCTCCTGTTTGTAGGTTGTGCCCGCACACCAAGGGTGAGGGTTCCTGGGGGTCATTTTAGAATTCTGTCTGCCAGCCCAAGAGAACCCCAGATAAAAGTGATCAGGCCTTAATTCTAGCATCAAAATATTAGTCTCCAATGGCTGCTCTAGCAAATTATCACAAACTGGGTGGCTTGAAACAACAGAAATGTACCCTCTCCCAGTTCTGGAGGCCAGAAGTTTGAAATCAAGGTGTCAGCAGTACCACATTCCCCCCAGAGGCTTGAGGGGGCCATCTTTCCTTGCCTCTTCCAGCTTTTGTTGGCTCCAGCTGTTCCTTGGCTCACTCCAGTCTCTGCCTTCATCTTCAGATCTCCTTCCACTGTGTCCCTCTGTCCAAATCTCCCTCTTTTATCTTGTAAAGATACCAGTCATTGGATTTAGGGCCCACCCTAAATACAGGATGATTTAATCTCAAGATCCTTAACTAATTATATCTGCAAAGACCCTATTTCCAAATAAAGTCACATTCTGAAGTTTTGGGTAGATAAGGATTTTGGGGGATAGTATTCAACCCACTACACTCACAATGGGGGGAAATGTCCTTTGTAGACTGTCATTCACAGACCTGCAAAAGAAAAGGGAGGTTTCTTTTTAAAATCAAGACAGAAAGCAGGCCTTGATACTGAGGCAAGGGCCTGGCCTCAGCCTGCCTGCTCCCATCCTGTTGACACAGATCTGGAAACCAAGTATAAATTATACAAAATTTTTTTTTTTAATTTTTTTTCAACATTTATTTATTTTTGGGACAGAGAGAGACAGAGCATGAACGGGGGAGGGGCAGAGAGAGAGGGAGACACAGAATGGGAAACAGGCTCCAGGCTCTGAGCCATCGGCCCAGAGCCTGATGCGGGGCTCGAACTCACGGACGGCGAGATCGTGACCTGGCTGAAGTCGGACGCTTAACCGACTGCGCCACGCAGGCGCCCCTAAATTATACAAATTTAAAAAAAAAATTTTTTTTTTTTTGAGAGGGAGACAGTGTGAGGAGGGGAGGGGCAGAGAGGGGGACACAGAATCTGAAGCAGGTTCTAGGCTCTGAGCTGTCAGCACGGAACCCCACATGGGGCTTGAACTCATGGACCTCAAGATCATGACCCGAGCCAAAGTCAGACGCTCAACCAACTGAGCCACCCAGGCACCCCACCAAGTATAAGTTATAAAGCTGCTCTAAGAGGCTTTTCATGCCTGGAATCCAGACGCTTTGCAATCCCAACAACTTGCCTTTGCAAGGAGCTCTCACTGAGTGCTAGTTTCCCTGTAGGATAGACAGGGCAGAGATTGTGGGACCCATTTGGCAGAGGAGGGGGATCTGACTTCAAAGAGTTGAGATAAATCACAGAATGTTAAAACTAGTCTGCGTCTAGTCCGGCAGTCCTGAAATGATCTCTCAGAACTAGATGTACAGGTACCTGGATCTTGCCCAAGAAGTTCTGATCCCAGAGAACTGAGGTTGAAGCCCTGGTCACTGGGGCGGCCAGGTTAGGGAACCAGGCACAGATGTAGTCCAGCCCAGGGCAGAGGAGGACTGCAATCTATCTCCACACTCTTAAGTGAAGATCTTTAAAAAGGGGAGGGAAAAGCCTTCTCACCTGGTCATCATTAAGCTTTTCCCATTTCCTAACTGAACTCTTAAAGTTAACTTTCTTGTTAAAGTAATACATGTTCATTGTAGAAAATGCAGATGAATAAAAAGGTAACAGAAGTTACCATTAAAGCCACCATCAAGAGATAACAATTATGCATTTTTAGTTTTTTTCTGTGAATGTATACTTTTTTTTTTTAATTTTTTTTTTCAGCGTTTTTATTTTATTTTTGGGACAGAGAGAGACAGAGCATGAACGGGGGAGGGGCAGGGAGAGAGAGGGAGACACAGAATCGGAAACAGGCTCCAGGCTCTGAGCCATCAGCCCAGAGCCCGACGCAGGGCTCGAACTCCCGGACCGCGAGATCGTGACCTGGCTGAAGTCGGACGCTTAACCGACTGCGCCACCCAGGCGCCCCTGTGAATGTATACATTTTAAGGAATGTCTGTGCCTATAGTTTTATAGGTTCTGTTTATTTTTTTCCACTTAACATATCATGAACATCTTTCCGTGTTAATCTTTCCCCAAATAGCTAGCATTTATTGAACAGTTACTGTGGATTGGGCAATGTATTTATATTCAGTGTCTCATTTACTTTCTTCCTTCCTTCCTTCCTTCCTTCCTTCCTTCCTTCCTTCCTTCCTTCCTTCCTTCCTTCCTTCCTTCTTTCTTTCTTTCTTTCTTTCTTTCTGTTTATTTTGAGAGAGAGCATGAGTGGGGAGGGGCAGAGAGAGAGGGAATCAGAGAATCCCAAGCAGGTTCCGCTGTCAGGGCAGAACCCGATGCAGGGCTCAAACTCAAGAACCATGAGACCATGACCTGAGCTGAAATCAAGACTCACTTAGCCTAGTGAGCCACCCAGGTGCCCCTCATTTACTTCTCTTACCTGCTTCTCAGGAGGGACTGTCAGTAGGCTTTGTTTTTCTGTATGAGGAAAATAAGTCTTGAATTTCTGACTTGACCCAAGCCCTGAAGCTAGTAAAAGAAGATTCAAGATTGACACTGAAGTCTGTCTCACCCAGAACTGAAGCTCCTAACCTCTGTGCTCAAACTATAAACATTTTGTTATATGGATTGTGGTACCTTACTCTAGTAGTCCCCTTCTATTGTGTACTTATTTATTTTATTAAAAAAAATGATTAAGTAATTTTTGAGAGAGAGAGAGAACGCAAGCAGGGGAGGGGTAAGGGGTGGGGCGGACAGAAGATCTGAAGTGGGCTCTGCAGGGTCAGCAGACAGCCTGATGCTGATGCGGGTCTCAAATTTACAAGCCGAGCCACGAGATCATGACCTGAACTGAAGGTAGACAGTCCTTAAAGCCTAGTACCCCCTTTCAAAATGATTTCCATAGGACGAATTCCCAAAGGGAAGTATTGGGACTAGACAAGATGACTTAAAAGTTTTTTTCTGAAAGAATGAATGTATGAGAATAGCCAAAAACAATTGAAAGAAAATAATGGGGCACCTGGCTGACTGCAACTCTTGATCTTGGGGTTATAAGTTCAAGGCCCACATTGGGTGTAGAGATTACTTAAAAATAAAATCTTTAGGGGCGCCGGGGGGCTCAGTCAGTTGAGTGTCCAACTCTTGATATCAGCTCAAGTCATGATCTCACAGTAGTGAGATGGACCTCTGCATCAAAGCTCTATGCTAGGCTCCTTCTCTCACTTTCTCCCTCTTTTTTTTTTTTTTTAATTTTTTTAAAAAACATTTATTTATTATTGAGAAACAGAGAAACAGAGCATGAGCATGGGAGAGGCAGAGAGAGGAGGAGACACAGAATCTGAAGCAGGCTCCAGGCTCTGAGCTGTCAGCACAGAGCCCAATGCGGGACTCGAACTCACAAAGCACAAGATCATGACCTGAGCCAAAGTCGGACCTTTAACCGAGTGAGCCACCCAGGCACCCCTCCCTTTCTCCCTCTTATTCTCTCCCTCTCCCCTACCCCCTCTCAAAATAAAATAAAATCTTTTAAAAAATAAAAAATGAAGAAAGTAGTGGAGTTAGACTTGCTTTACCAGAAAAAAAAATTTTTTGGTGACATTGGGACAGGATAGGTAAATGGAACAAAATAGAAACATCCAAAACCAGACCTCAATACATGTAGGAATTTAGCAAATAATGACATTGTTTCTTACTAGTTGCAGTCTGATTTTGAGCAAATATTCTATGTTTCCAAAATAGGGAGTTTCATGCAGTGTCTTTTCCTACTCTGAAAAGCTGCCCTTGGTCCTTTTATAATTAGGGAAGTCCTGTAGGCTCTATCGTAACTAAGTTTGTTGAGAAGATTAAATGAGCATGAGAACAAATTGCTTAGCCATGGTGCCTAGTAGACAACAATAAATCCTAGCAATTCTTACTGTAAAATTAAGGAAGAAAGAATTGTGGGTAAGTTACAGGGGTGTTTAGATGCAAATGACAGAGTCCAATCCATGCTGGTTTAGCAGATAACATATAAAGCATCTGGCAATTATCTGTGGGAGGTCCATGTTCCTGCTTGGTGCTGCCTGGGAGTCCCAGGCTCTCCTCTGTGTATATTTCTGCTCGCTGTCCTTTTGCAGGTAGGACTTTGTTCTTGTTTTCACTTGCCAGCCTGTCCCCTTGAGCAGGAAGGAGGAAGGGAAAGAGATGGCACCCATGTTTTATTAGCTACAACAGCCACCTGTATTTGACTTTATCTCTGTTCTTTCATCTTTTATAGACTCTATGGTTGAGGTTTATAAACAGAATAGACTGTTATATTGGATAATTGGGTATTTTAAGTTAATTTTTCTTTCTTACACTGTGACAAATCAAATTCTAGAGGACAGATTGAAATTTTTTAACTGCAAGAAAATACATGGGGTACCTGGTTGAGTGTCTGGCTTCACCTCAGGTCATGATCTCGTGGTTCCTGAGTTTGAGCCCCACATCACTGCACTGCTGTCAGGGCGGAGCCTGCTTCAGATCCTCTGTCCCCCTCTGTCTGCCTCTTCCCTGCTTGCACTCTGTCAAAAATAAAAATAAACATAAAAAAATATAATAATAAATCAGGAAAATACAGGTATATATTCCTATAATTTCAGAGTGGGGAAGGATTTTTCCAAGCATACTACCTAAAGCAGAAACCTTAAAGGATATGTGTGATATATTTACTTTGACTCTATTTTTTTTTAATTTTTAAATGTTTTATTTATTTTTGAGAGAGAGACAGAGCATGAGCAGGGGGGTGCAGAGAGAGAGGGAGACACAGAATCTGAAGCAGGTCCCAGGCTCCAAGCTGTCAGCACAGAGCCCGACGTGGGGCTCAAACCCACAAACCACAAGATCATGACCTGAGCCTAAGTCGGACGCTTAGCCGACTGAGCCACCCAGGTGCCCCTAGAATACTATTTTAATAGTCAATATTGGTGAGTGTCTTAGGAAATCGGCATTCTTGTACACAGATATTAGAAGTATTAAATTACTTAAACCTTCAGAAGGGTGGTTTAGCATATCACATAGTAAGTTCTTAATAAATATTTGCTGACTGCCACTCTGGGGCACAACTTGCTCCTGGATCTCACTGATTACTTTCCTTCTGTGAAGACCCCCTTTACCCCCTAGGGCCTCTCCCGTGTGCCCTGCTGCCAGATGGAGGTTGAGGGAGGAGGCAGTCAGCTTACCTGAAGGCCTTTCTCCACCACCACCTCCCCTGCCCCAGGATTACTGAGCTGTCCTCCCAAAGGGAGGAAGGGGAGGACAGACCCAACAGCTGTTTTTTTCTCTTTTTTATCGGAAGCCTGAAAGGTTGGTTTGTGAGGAAAGGGGGTGGGGTATGTTTGTGTCCTGCTAGTCAAGAAAGCCCTGTAAATCATGGGGGGCAGGGCACTCTCATCCTTTCCTGGAAACTAGACGGCTCCCAGCCAGCCCTGTGGACTCCAGTTTTCTTAGAGCACGGAGAACATGAGGCCTGGGGCGAGGTGGAACCATGTTGGCCTGGGGAAGCTGGCTCTGCTTTTCTTCCAGGGGATGAGCCAGAGGCGTTAGGCCCTGAAATCCTTTGCTGCCTCTTTCTCTCCCGCTGCTCACAATGGCATGCATGTGTCTGTGCTCTGCCATCCCAGGCCCAGGTGACATTGATTGGCAAATATATGTTTCAGTGCTGACCATTTTTCTCCAATGTTGGAGATGTTCCATATGAGAGGCCAGGCAAGTTCTCAGGATACTAGGCCCCTGGTTAGTTTCCAGGGGCAGCAAGCCATGACTGTTGTCATCACCTTTCCCAGAAAGGTGCAAAAAGTACAAAGTCACCCACTCCTCCAGACTTGGGCCACTAGCCAAGGTGGCTTGTGGAGTAACCTGACCAGCCCTAGGAACAGAGATTGTGTCCCAGGCCCTGCACCTCTCTCTTCAGCCACCCCCACATCTTGCAGACACTGTGGGGATGCCTCCCATGGCTGAGGCCTTGACCACGGCCAAACTGTGGTGTGTGCACAGCCCTGCCGGCCAGATTATGCTTGTGACCTTGACTATTCTCACACCACTCCCTCTTGGCAGCCACTCATGAGCCCCTCCCCCTGCATTTCAGGATGTGTGCAGTTGGCACATTTAGAGGTTATGTGCAACTAGGCTGAGACTCACAGTTTCCATCAGCAGCTGAGAAATTCTAGAAACAGCCTGTACTTGTGGAGTTTCCTTAGGTCCTTTTCTTCCCCTGCCATGGGGGAAAAGTTATGTTATTTTCGGCAGGATTATCAGATGGTTGCCCATCGTTGCATGTTTGTCTACGGAGTTGGAGGGAAGGGCGGCTGCCTGCCTGTGCCTGTTTCTCCCCCACCACCTTCCTCTTGGATCCCCCACTACAGTTGATGTTTCTCTTCAGTTTCTCTGCCTTATGTTTTTTATTCCAGCTCCAGACAAACTTCTCTGGCTCTCTAGGGGTCTTCATTTCTACTTAAGCTACAGGAGAAGGAGTCCAGTCCCTAAGGTTGTTAATAGTTCAACTGTGGATAGAGACCAAAGAACAATACGATTCTAAACTGTTGGCAGCTGGGAAATTAACACTTTCATTCAGCAGGTATTTTTTGGGGGCTGACTTAGTGCCAGCCACTCATTCCTCCACCCTGTGGGAGGGTCGTAGACCTGGAATCTGCACCACTGTAGAGCTTACACTGTTGTAGTAAGAGACAGAAAATAAATATGTAATCAAAACCAGAGAAAGAAGACTATTTTATAGATAGTGACATACGCTAGGAAGAAACTGAAAATGTGTGTTGGGAGTCTGAATGACTGAAAGTGGACTTTTCTTCCTTTTGAGTCACCTGGCCATCCACTTTGTAGAGGTGACATTTGAACTGAGGCCTATGAAAATCTAGGGGGAAAGCACTCTAAGCAGAGGAAACAGCAAGTGCAAAGGCCCTGAGCTCAGAATGCATATGCTACATTAAAGGGACAGAAAGAAGGCTGGGGTGGCTGGATCCTAGTGAATGAGAGGCCTCAAAAATGTCAGTGGGGTTGACAAGGGCCAGAGGACAGTTTAGGTTTTATTCCATTTGTACTGGAGAGTCATCAGAGGGTTTAAAGCAAAGAAAGTGCTGTGATCAGATTTTTAGTTTAAAAGGATGACTTCTTTCATTGAGCTATCCACTTAAGATTTGGGCACTTTACATGTGTGTACTTAAAAAAGAAAGGACTGACAGCATGGGGGTAGGTGCTCAGTGGAATCTGGAAGGCTGGCTAAGAGGTTTCATTTCAACCAGCCTTTCAACATTTCCTCCACTCAAATTCCCTGTGCTCCATCGGCTTTACAAGGAAAACTGGAATGGGCTCTTGTCCTCAGGGAGTTTACAGTGTAGTGTCTTCAGTTTCAGACAGTCCTTCCAAATCTTCCTGGAGGGGAGAGATCTAAGAATGAGTGGTATTCACAAGGCAGTTGTTATTAACATCTTGTAATGTACACTCAGTGTTAATGTAGCAGTAGCTGACTCACTTTTGTTTACTATTCTTCCATTGTGAGAATTGGTTAGTTTATTCATCCACTCCTGCTGATGGGCTTTTGGGGTTGCCTCCAAAGCTTTTGTTGTTGTGAACAATACAGCCCTAAGAATTACTCTTTTTTCTCTCTGTTTGGGGTGGAAAGTTACCCAAACTACAGCATGTCTGAATTGCAGGCTAAAATCAAACCCTTTCCAGGAGGCAGTCTGATTGCCCCTTGGCATTGGGGTTGGGGTTGGCGAGAGAGGAGTAAGCCTTTAAGTCTGGTCAGAATGTTGATCCCTTTTTAATAGGCAAGCAGTTATAGGAGGTAGGGGAGTGGAAGGGCAAGTGGAAACAGGAAGTCACTTCTGTACCACAATGCCCAGACTGCTGCCATACCCACAGCCTTGAGCATATTTTAACCTGGGGAAGGGGAGCTGTACCCTTTGGGTCTTTTGTTGGCCCTGGTCTGTATCTGAGTGTGATAGGAGCCAGAAACCTGGTTGCCTTTGCTCTGGAATCCATCTGTTTGTGCTCTTGACAGCCTCTCTAGAGCTCTGGCAGAGAAGGGACCATCTGGAGGGAAAAGGGTCAGATCCTCATGCCCTCCTTTGCTTCTTTACAGAGGGGGCTTTGGGAAGATAGTCATCTACTCCTGCCCTTGACTCCTTGGCTGTAAGCAGGCAGTGAAGTCTATCCCAGCCATTCTGTAATCTCTAGAAAAGGTGGGGGTATATCTGCATGCCACATGCAAGTTCAAATGAATATTTACATATTCATGCAGCAAGTACTTCTCTAGGTCCTAGCAACCCAGGACTGTTATGAAAGACCTGGGAAGTTAGCCTAAAACATTAGAACCAGCCTGGCCTTCTAGGAGAGGATACTATCAAGACGGGGTTGTTGGGAGCCAGAGGAAGGCAAGGGTGTTTACTGGGGTGGTAGGGCCTGTGCTGGGGAGGGTTTGGGGTCAGGGAAGGAGCTTTGGCCAGCAGGTCAGCCTTCTTTTTTTAAACAAACAAACAAACAAACAAACCACATCCAGGCCCTCATACCTTGTGGAGAAAGTGCTGGA
This sequence comes from Felis catus, assembly GCF_018350175.1. Lineage (NCBI taxonomy): Eukaryota > Metazoa > Chordata > Mammalia > Carnivora > Felidae > Felis > Felis catus. The sequence goes on along the minus strand of NC_058371.1, from coordinate 35,631,786 downwards.
AACACATGCGGACTTTCTGACAGGCATTTCTAACAAGTTAATCAGACTTCCTAGCCTGTGGGTTGCAGAGACAGGAGGTGCTGGGGTAAAGTGGGGCAGAGGCAGGATTCCGGGTGGAACCCAGGGTCCAGGCCAGAGAGTAGAGGCAGGTTATGGTGTAAAAGATAGAGCCTAGTTGCACGGAGCCTTAACTACAGGTGGAGGGACTGAGCTCCGAGTTTGCTGTAGGGTGGAGGGGAGTGCCCAAAGTTAGCATTATAGCAGCAGGTAAGGTGGCATGGGGCTGGGGGCGGGGGGGGGGGGGGGGGGGGAGGGACGGAGTGTGTAAGCAGACAGCATGAAGCTGTGGGTGGCACTGGTTTCTCTTCAGGAATGGTAGAAAGAGGGACATTCTGGTCACATGGCGAGGCCCACAGTGAGGAAGCAGAGGATGTGGTAAAGCCTTTTGCTTCAGTAATCAGATGGTGACTGCCAGTAACCTTGGGCCAGTGATGAGCCATGTGGTCAGTTTGGACAGTGGGAGGGAAAATGGAGGAATTACGATTCAGGAATGTAATTACTCAGTGCCCTTCCCTTTCCTGCCACTTTCCCCGATTTGGAAATATGGGCTTTTTCTTTCTTTTCCCCAGTAATCCCCTTTCTCATGAGAATAAGGCTCATTTATTACTCTGCTGAGAACGAATTACTTTGATGGTCACTGAGAAATCTAAGACCCCAGATGGAGCCTATGCCTGTCTATTGGGGCCTCTGGTCATGTGCAGGAGCAGTAGCTGGGCAGGAAGGGGTTGCTCTCTTTGGTGAAGAACTCTGGAACTCTAACGAAAGCTCTAGATCTTGCTCTGAGAGCAGTGGTCCTCAGACTTTAGGATGCATCTGAGATCACCTGAAGAGTTTCTTAAACTAGATTGCTGGGCCCCACCCCAGAGTTTCTGATTTAGCAAGTTTGGGTGAGGCTAAGAATTTACATTTCCAACACACTTCCCCAGCTGATGGTGATGCTGCTGGTCCAGAGACTACACTTTGAGAGCCACTTTTCTGGAAAAATCACACACAGTTCAGCATCTGAGCTGTAGAGATTGGCAAGGTCCAGAGTCTTTGAGGAGCAGTGGGGGGCTTGAGCGGGCTTGAGGATGGAAGGGTTGTGAAGGGGGAAGTTAGTGGTGCAGCAGGACATTGGAGGGGAGGGGTGGGTGGAGCAGCTGGCCTCAGGGCAAAGATAGGCTCCTTCAGACCGAGCTGTGGAGCTGCCCAGGGCCTGGCTTCTATAGAGAGAGCTTCACTGTGCCAGGGAAACCCAGCATGCCTCTGCTGGCTGTAGCTCAGGGTCTTATAAAGGCTCACTGTCTGAGAAGAGCCCACCTCACCTACCAAAGGGAGCCTGAGGCTCAGAGGATAATTCCTAACCCATTTCGGGAAGAAGACAGCATAAGAGACTTCTTGTCAGAGCCGTTGGTGGCCAGTTCTGCCCACAACATTGCTGCCAGGGAGTTTGGAGTTAGCATTTACAAATGGCCCTCCTATGACAGCAGGACAGTTAAGCAGACTGGTCTCAGCGTGATTTAGGAAATGATGGCGGTAGGTGGGTTGGTCTTCTCGAACTCACTCTGATACTTTGGTTATGAGGACAATGTTGTGGCTTATTCCTCCCCTAGTAGCGGCTAGAGAGGAGCCTGTTCACTTCTTTAATGGAAAGCTATGAGGCCAGTGGCTGCAGTGGCAGAGGAGGCACCCCAGGCTGTGTTGAAACAGGGAGAAAGAAGCCTGGCTCTTTAGACCAAACTGAGTGCTGTGTTCTCTCAGCTGGCCACCAGAGAACCTCCTGGTCCCCCAACTTCGGTTCTTAACCACCTCAAGCCCCTTCTCCACACTGCAACCAGGCTGATAAACTAAAGCCACAAATCTGATCACGTCTCTACTGAAAATGAGGTCCAGACACCTTAATGTGGCCTATAGGCCTGTCCCTGCCTTGGCCCCACGGGACTCTGAAGTCCTTACATGCACTATGCTAACTGAGTCTTTCCAAACTCAGCTACATTCTGGAACATTCCACCTCACCCCCATTCCCTTTACTTTTACCTGACCTGCTTTTACATGTCCTTCATGTCTCTGCTATAGTAATATGTCTTTGCAGGCTTCCTCCGATCTCTGACACTAGATTTGACTGTCCTGCTGTGTTCTCCACAGCCTCCTGTACCCCTCCTTGTCATGATCCATGATGAGTAGTGTGCACTGGCTTCTTCACCAGACATCCGTGGTCTGTGGTTTATTTCTGTTCTCCCCATGTGTTTATTAATGGCACCTCCTTTCACTATCAAGCCCACTACTTTGGATAATAAACTATGGTCCAACCCACTGAAAGTGGAGAATCAAAAACTTGCCAGGCATCCTCGCACTAAAATTGCCATTGTGACTTGGACTTGCCGGTTAGCTGCACTCCAGTCTTAAGTGTATGGCTTTCCTCTTCCTCAGGATGGACCCCAGGATGTCCATTTTGTGGGTGTTAGACGGTGGCAGGGGTGACAATTCTGGAGCAGGCAGCTTCTTGATGCCTTAGCTACACGATGGCAGCAGCCATCTCTGTACTGCGATTGGGGGAGGAGCTCCTCCATCGGCAGTGTTTCTCCAGCTCTTCCCGTGATTCTCTAAGCCATTTAATATGGTACACAAAATCCCTTTCTGCTTAAATAGCCTAACTGAACCCTGAACAGCAGGTAAACCTTTTCATCATTGTTCTTACAAGTTGAATTGTTCGCTTTCCCTGCTCTGTGAAGACAGGTACTAGGCATCCCCAGTACCGAGCGTTATTCCTCGTATGAAACCAGCATGCAATGAGTATGTCTTGAATAAGTTAACTCTTGCACTCAGTTTTTGAGTCTGATGGGTGTAGGTAGCTTTTTAGTTCAATGAATATAACTGAAATTGAAGGAATGGGGATTGTTTAGTCTGGAAGAGAGTGAGTGGTGTTGGCCACTGACTTCAGATAGTGTCTGTAGGCCCCAGGTGGGGGCAACAGGATGTCTCTGGAAGGAAGCACTGAGTTCACTGTTCCTATCTGGGTGTAGGAGTGATGACTCCATGCCTTCTAGCAGAAATCCTCTGTTTCTTCCTTGCTTGCCCAGCACTGGTCTAGGCACTGTGTTCTGGGGAGGGCTAAAGGGAGGGCCCTCCTTGCCTTCAAGGAACAAAAATCTGTCGGGAAGGATCCCTGGGAGACCAGATAATGAGGAGTCCAGAGTAGTTGGAGAAGAGTCCCCAAAGTCTGGTCCAAGACGGCTTCCTGGAAGAAGAGATAATTGAGCTGCCTTCTGAGAATAGGCAGGAGTCAGCTCTGGGTGAAGGGATTGGCCTCAGAGCTCCGGGGACGGAACAGAAGGAACAGACCTAAAGCTATGACCCTTAAGCTCTCTCATTTACCAAAGTGCCCTGCGAGGTGGGACATTTATTTCATAGCTTAATTGTGCTGGGGACACACGGTAAGTGTCCCTGTGGCAGGCCCCAAATTTGAACCCAGTTCTGCCCAACTTGTCATGTTGTCTGATGATTTGGCCACTAGATGATATATTTTTCTTATTTATTTGACTCAAATAACAAGTCAGAGAGTTTTGCTTCAAGCAGGTGACGTAAGTGGTGGACGTGAGCACCATGTTTCCTGAGCCACATGGCCTGACAAACAGGAGTGGACTTAAGGGACAACAGGTCAGAATTTTGCAACTGAGTGTCTGGGAAGTGGTGATGGATGAATGATCAGAACAGCGGTGACTCTTGCCCTGGCCTCTGGTGGGGAAGCCCCAGCTGGCCACTATTCCCCAGGCTGCGTGACTCAGTTAGTTAGTTTTGGAAGACTTCTCTGCTGAACGGTGGAGCCTGGCAAATGCACTCCCTCTCTCCCCTACTAGTCCAGCCGCCTGGACCTGGCAGTCATTTCCTTCACTCAGGGCTCAGCAGGTGGCTAAATCAGCCGCCAGCCACCCCACCCCCACCCCTTTGCCCCACCTCCAGCTGTCTGTACTGGGCCCGACACCAGGCTCTGCCCTTCCCAGTCTCCCTCCCACAGGCACTGACACACACAGTGGGGGCTCAGTAAATATTACCCGACAGGGAGCAGCAAGCTGCTGGTTCTAATTTTGTTCCCTGCTTCTGTGTCCCCACTTTTTTGTGTGTGTTTTCTCATCCTGCCCCTCCCAGTGATGGGGTTTCCTGGGTTAAGTAAAAAAGGCACTGCCTCCTGGTAACACCACCCTCCTCCTTGCCCCCAGACCTTCTGCATTGTTTTTGGAAATCTCCCATGCTGGGTGGCCTTGGTTGAGCCAAAGCTTGAGGCTAAGGATCTGGTAGTGGGAGCTGAGAGAAGAGAAGACGTCCTTTTAGGGTTTGTAAGAGAGCTAAAAAAGCAGAAGTCCAGAGGGGCCAGAAGAACGGGCCCTTTGAGTCCTGGGCCTCTTGGGTGAGGCCGCCTGCTGGCTACACTGCCCTGTACTTGGGAAGGGGCTTCAGCTTGCCCTGGAGGAGAGTGGCTTCTTGGATGGTGTTCATCTGGTGGGTGGGGAGGGCCGCAGACTGGGTAGTTTTTCTCAAAATTCTTTGAACTCCAGAGAGCCACTAGGGTGGTATTTACCTGAGGACCACTCTGTGAGACGACTGGTTTTCTAAGTGGGTCTGTTGGTACTTAAACAGACCACTGTATCGTTATTAGTTTGACCATGAACACTGGGAGTATGCTCATTATTTGTAGAACACTGGGCAGTGTTTATAGTCCGATGTATTGATCATTGCTTTTACAAGTTGTACGTTTTGTGCCATACTTAGAAAGTTCTCCCTAACCCCGTGATTATAAAAATAACCACCCGTATTTTCTTGTATTGCCATACCCCCACCTCCCATCAATGAGTTGAAGTAAAGGAAAAAAAAAAAAAGGCAAATACTCCAAATCCCACCATTCAAATAGTCATCACTACTATTAAATGAATACTATTCTGTATAACCCTCCAGGCATACTCATGGATACATGCATATAGAAATAAATAATCCTGTAAAAAAGTATTTAAAGTTTCCCTGAATATAACAGAAGAAAAGAAAACTAGCAAAATTAAAGGAATTATTAAGCTTTAAAGAAATGTTTTTTGCCAAGAGATTATTTCATGAAAGAGGTTTTAAAAAACTTTGTGAGTCATATCTATAATTACCCATTTTATTTTTATATTTTTTAATGTTTTATTTATTTTTGAGAGTGCATGAGCAGGGGAGGGGCAGAGAGAGAGGGAGACAGAGGATCCAAAGCAGGCTCTGTGGTGACAGCAGGGCTGGAACTCACAGACCATGAGATCATGACCCGAGCCAAAGTCAAGCTCCCCTCTAACTACCCATTTTAAATAGTATTTATTGACTCTGCTATGAAAGATGAGGACATTAGCATTTGCACTTTTTTTTTTTTTTAAGTTTATTTATTTTGAGAGAGAACAAGAGTGGGGCAGGGACAGAGAGAGAGGGAGAGAGAGAGAATCCCAAGCAGAATTCTCTCTCTCTGCCCCTCCTCTACTTGCGCTGTCTCACTCTCTCCCAAAGTAAATAAATAAACTTAAAAAAAAAAAAAAAAAGAGTTGGTTGCTTACCCAACTGAGCCACCCAGTACCCCTCTCATCTTCTTTTTTTTTTTTTTTTAATGTTTTATTTGTTTTTGAGAGACAGAGTGCAAATGGGGGAGGGGCAGAGACAGGGTGGGGACAGAGGATCCAGACTAGGCTCCACTCTAACAGCAGAGAGCCCTATGCAGGGCTTGAACTCACGAACTGTGAGATCATGACCTGAGCCTAAGAGCCAGATGCTTAGCCGACTGAGCCAGACAGGTGCCCCTCATCTTTTGATTGTATTAATTGTTATTAGTGAATTTGTCCATTTCTGTAGCATTTAGATTCTGTCCTGTAGCCATAATCCCGTGTGTGTGTGTGTGTGTGTGTGTGTGTGTGTGTGTGTGTGTGTTTGTTTTTAGGGGAGAATATTTTGAGCAGGGGAGGGGCAGAGAGAGAGGGAGAGAGAATCCCAAGCAGGCTTTGAGTCGTCAGCACAGAGCCCGACTTGGGGCCGATATGACGAACCGTGAGATCATGACCTGAGCTAAAGTCAAGAGTCAGACACTCAACCTTCATTTCTTTTTTGAAGGGCTTTAATATTTACCATCAGTGCATTATCATGGTTTCTGCATTCCTGTGACCTTTATTTTTATTAGCTAATTTCATTCTCCTGTTTTTTCACTCTGGGAAGGAGACTATAGCCTCTGACATCTTTCATGCTTGAAAATTTCTGCCTGTTGTCCTTATAGATTTGTGTGACATCTTGGCTGGGAACAATGTATGTGGGTTTCTCCTTCACTGTGTCTCTCAATGATGTAAACATTGTTGCCTTTTCTTCTGATACTGAAGGTTGCTCTGGTGAAGATGAAGGCTGTCTGAATTTTCTGCCACTTAAGAGAAGTTTTAATATGTATCAATTTTTGTAGTAAAATATTTTGGGGGAAAATTTTTCTTTGAGATGCCTGAAAATGTCTTTTTTTTTTTTAAGTTTATTTATTTATTTTGAGAACGAGTGCACAGAAGGGGCAGAGAGAGTGGGAGAGAGAGGATCCCCAAGCATTCTCCGTGCTGTCAGTGCAGAACCTGACATGGGACTCAAACTCACAAACCATGAAATCATGAGCTGAGCCAAAACCAAGAGTCAGATGCTTAACGGACCGAGCCACCCAGCTTCCCCAAAAATGTCTTTTTTAAGTTCAGCATTCTGCGTCAGATTTTTAAGTTGTGGGGCTTGAACTCACATCCTGAAACCAAGAGTCAATGCGCTCTACCAACTGAGCCAGACAGGTGCTCCTCATTGCTTTTTTCTTTTTTCTTTTTTTCTTTTGAGAGAGCGTGCAAGCAGGGGAGGGGCAGAGGGAGAGGGAGACACAGAATCCAAAACAGACTCCAGGCTCTGAGCTGTCAACACAGAGCCTGATGTGGGCTCAAACTCAAAGACTGTGAGATCATGACCTGAGCCGAAGTTGGATGCTTAACAGACTGAGCCACCCAGGCGCCCCAACTTTTTTTTTTTAAGAGGAAGAATGCAAGTGGAGGATAGGGGTAGAGAGAGAGGGAGAGAGAGAATCCTAAGCAGGCCTCACACTGTCAGCGAAGAGCCCGACATGGGGCTCGATCCTACGAACTGTGAAATCATGACCTGAGCCAAAATCAAGAGTTGGGCGCTCAATCAACTGAGCCACCCTCATTACATGTTTTAATCTGTCTTTTCCTTCTACATTCACTGTGGTTATTTCAGACCTTCTTTTGTCAGTATTTCTATTTTAAATTACTGGCAGAATTCTGTTCTCTGTTCATGATTATTTATTTATTGATTCTTTAGTGATGTTTTGTTCTTTTTTTTTTTTTAGTAAGCCTGCATCCCCTTTAATGTCACTTTGTTTTATAATTTCATCTTTAAAAAATTTTTTTTTTTTTTTAACATTTATGCCTTTTTTGAAAGACAGAGAGAGACAGTGTGAGCAGGGGACGGGCAAAGAGAGAGGGAGACACAGAATCCGAAGCAGGCTCCAGGCTCTGAGCTGTCAGCACAGAGCCTGATGCGGGGCTCGAACTCACAAACTGAGATCATGACCTGAGCCGAAGTCAGAGGCTTAACCGACTGAGCCACCCAGGCGCCCCTAATTTCACCTTTGAGCTCTGGTTTTATTGCATTAATGTTCTAATTAACTTATTCTGCAGTGTGAAGCAGTTGTGAATTGCTTTCTCTGGAGTTAATGTTTTACTTTGGGTCGACATCTTTGTCTTTTGCATGGTTCGCCTGCTATTCTCATCGTGTTCATGCTAGTGCTCTTGAGTTCTGTCGGCTCTAAAACGAGACTTTCTTCCCACTACATTGAGGCTGACTTGCCCCTCCACCACAACGACAGCAGGGTTGAGGGCCGGGTATTCATGTCCTGTTTTCTGTGGCCTGTAGCGAGTGGAGAGGAGCTGCGGTGGGGGAGCTGGATCTGCCCCAGATTCTGGGTTTTGGTAGCAGCCCCCATGGTGTGGGCGGCCACGTATCTAGGAGGTGCGTTCAGGTCTGTTGGAAGGGGAGGAATACTCACTGGGAATTGGATCACTTCCCCAGTTCAGTATGTGGCCTTGGGGCCCTGATTTCCCTCCAGGAGAGTCGCTCATTGTTCTTGTTCCAGTGTCACCTGTTTGTTTCCCAACAACTTTTCCCACTACTCCTTAATTGAAGAGAAAAAAGATTTGGCAGTTGTTTGCCTGCAGATTTGGGAGAGGTCAGTGAGAATTCTGGCTCCTCTGTCCTTGCTGTGGCTGTGAGGGCTGGGCCAGGCCTAGGAGAGAAGCCATGGATGGTGCCTCCTGCATTTTTTTTTTTTTAATTTTTTTTAACGTTTATTTATTTTTGAGACAGAGAGACAGAACATGAACGGGGGAGGGGCAGAGAGAGAGGGAGACACAGAATCCAAAGCAGGCTCCAGGTTCTGAGCCATCAGCCCAGAGCCGGACGCGGGGCTCGAACTCATGGACCGCGAGATCGTGACCTGAGCTGAAGTCAGACGCTTAACCGACTGAGCCACCCAGGCGCCCCCCCTCCTGCATTTCTTAACTTGCCTCTGGTTTTGAAGTTACTGATCAGATTATGTCCATCTCTGTGTTTGGTTGCTGTTGGTGTCTTTTTTTTTCTCTCTTTCTTTTTTTTTTTTTTTTCTCATTTTACTCAAAAAAAATTTCTTTTTTAAATTTTATTTATTTAAAAAACCATTTTTTTTTCAAAGTTTATTTATTTATTTATTTTTTAACGTTTATTTATTTTTGAGACAGGGAGAGACAGAGCATGAATGGGGGAGCGTCAGAGAGAGAGGGAGACACAGAATCTGAAACAGGCTCCAGGCTCCGAGCTGTCAGCACAGAGCCTGACACAGGGCTCGAACTCATGGACCGTGAGATCATGACCTGAGCCGAAGTTGGCTGCTTAACCGACTGAGCCACCCAGGCACCCCTCTTTTTTAAATTCTAGAGAAAAAGAGCATGCAAAGGGGTAGAGAGAGAATCTCAAGCAGACTCCACACTCAGCATGGTGCCCGACAATGGGGCTCCATCCCATGACCCTGGGATCGTGACTTGAGCCTAAATCAAGAATATGCTTAACTGACCGAGCTACCCAGGTGCTCCTTGGTACTCAAATATCAATCAATGATCAGGGGAAGGAAAATTGTGATGCCAGTTTCATTTCTCCATCTTAACTCAGAAGTCTTTATTTTCATATAATGTTTCAACATACTTTATATTAATACTCAAAACTCTGCATGTTTATTTTCCTCTTTCTGAACTAAGGAAACAGATCTAGTGAGCTCAGTGCATTGCTTGGAGTTGCTGCAAACTGGCCTTCTCATACCAGGTCCAGTGGTCCTTCTGTTGCCAAAGCTAGAAGTACACTTCTTTGGTACTTGGACCCACTAAGACTGAACGCTGGGGCGGGAGGGAGGATTTGATTCCTCAAGACCTCTCCCTCCTCTTCCCCTCCCCCTGGCTTTGTCTTTTGTCTGCAAGTTTCAGGGTTTTGCGCGTCTCCTGATGGAGGCTCAGGAATGTTGCCCCCTTGGGTCACCTGGACCCATCTGCAATAGTTAACCATTAGTGGGGAGTGTCTCCTGGGGAGACATTCCTACTGGGCTGACAGGTCACAGCCTTAGAATGGGGTGGGGGTAGAGACTGGAGAAAGACCAATCTATTTGAAGGTGTTCTACAGAAGTGAACTGTTGACCAGGAAAGAACCCTCGAGGGGCAGGGAATGGCCTTATAGCTAGTTGGGGCCTTGTAGCTAGTCACAGGCCTGAAGCCCTGAATGTGTACTGAAGTCATAGGTACCTTAGTGTCCTTGCTGTCTGTTCCCAAGAGGAACATAAGAGAACTAGACACCTCTTTTGACATCCTTTGGATTTTAGGTGGGGGAGAAAACAATTGAGGGGAAAACTTAAGGTGATTCATTAAGGCCAGGGGTTCTGGGGAGCCATCATTTCTATCACTATAGTTTCCCCTTCCCTCCACCCACACCTCCTCTTCCACCCCTTCAACCCCCATGGTCAGTGTCTTTCTGTCTTTCTTTTGTATAGACAATCAACCTTTTCTCAATTTTAAGTAAAGTGCTTTTTGTAAAAACCTAGTTGAGGCTGCCCTTCCTCTGATTGCTACCCTTCGACCTGCAGGTAAGACCTCAGCTTAAGAGTTCTAGCTTTATAATTTGTTGTGCTCCCACATAGCCCATGCCTTGAGGGGCACAGAATAGGCACAAGTAGGTGGGTTTACAGACAACATTGTTCACCCATTTCCTGTGGCTTACCAGTGGCCTTGGAAACAGTTGTTCCTTACCCATGTTTGTCTCTGGAGCATTCAGTCTTCGTGTTTCATTCCTCAACCCAGAAGGCTCCAAGAGTGAGTGAGAATGGTGGTCTCTTTGGCCAGCTGGTAGTCGGGGAAGGGAGTGGATGTTTGGAGGCCTGGCACTCCCAGGCCCGTTGGGTCCCAATGTCCAACCTCTGCACCAAGCGTCATAATCAGTCGCTGCTTTGACACTCTAGCTGGAAGTAAATGTTTTTGCTCCTAGTAAATGGGCATGGATAACCAGCAGCCTGTTAAGTACGATAGTTAAACTATGTCCACGGGACAGAAGTGCCATTTTTAGGATGAGATACTTCTGGATCCAGTGAAGGGATGGCAGGCAAGTGGAATCCTAATTCAGGAGCCTCCAAGATGGTGAGGAAACCTAAAGTTTCACAGAAGGTCTGAGAGCAAGCATCTGTTGCTGACTTTCTTTTAGGATTTTTATTTCCCCCTAGGAGGATTGGCTCTGGCGCCTTGGAGGCAGACCTAAAGGCACTAAAATAATTTACTTCTTTGAACCCAAGCCAGGTGAACAAAGGAGTGGAGAGACTCCAACTTGTCTTTAGTGGGAGGGCCTGGTCCTCTGAGCCAAGAGCACATTCGAGCCTTTGTCTCTTTCCAGCTTGTTTTCATGCCCTGCCCTGTTCACTCTTCTTACTACTCCTGGAAGGTGTCCTTGAGGGCAGCTGGCTTGGCTCCCTGGGACTGGGGGGAGTCCACCCAGGGGCCCGCCCATTTCCACAGCCTTAATAGACCCGGGCTTCCTCCCACAGCTGGGCCCATGTGGTGAGGACCCTTGCCTAGCTTCACCCTACAGCTGCATCAAGAGCTGTATGTGTTCTCTTCCTCTCTCCTTTTTTTCCTCCAGACAATCTTCTATAAACTCTTTTTCTCCCCTAAGAATAACTAGTAGCTAACGAAAAAAATCTCCATTGGAGCAGAAAGCTCCCCTTTTGTGTCTGCCAAAAGGCCAGGGTCACTTGAATTTGAAGTGTCTTTAGCAATGCCAAGATCCCTGGACCAGGACTTCTGAACTGCCCTCCTAGTTGTTTTTAGATTCTCGGGGGAGTGGGTCATGTCTTGAGTGTTGGGTCAGGCAGGAGGTTCTGCCTGTGCATTTCAGGAGGCTCTCCTGGCCACACCGAGGGGCCAAGGGGCCGCGGAGTTAACGGAGAACAGATACTCTTTGTAAATGCTTACTTTGACATGAATGCCCAGACAGGCAAAGCTTTTCAAGTTATGTGGGCTGTCTCCCACTTGAAGTGATTTTGTTTGTTTGTTCTGGATGTTTTGGAGTTGCTGCAGATAAATTTGAGAAATATAGCTGAAGTGGGGACCGTTGTTTTGTTGAAGTGATTGTACAGAAAGAAGGCACCCTGTAACACAGGCTAGCCTCTAACGTGTACCTGTGGGGTCCCTTGCACAGGTCTTCAGCGCATGTTATGCCTGGACTTGGGGTGCTTGTTGGGCTGATAGAAATTGGGAAGAGCTAGGGTGTCTGGCTGGCTCAGTCAGTAGCGCATGCGACTCTTGATCTCTGGGTTGTAAGGTCGAGCTCCACGTTGGATGCAGAGATTACTTAATTTACTTAAATAAGTAAACAAATAAAATTGGGAAGAGCTGCCTAGAGACCTGCAGGATTTTGCGGACCTCCTTGGGGACCCAGGGTGCGTATTTTATGTCTCCATACAGCGGTGAAGTGGTTCAGAGTACACTGACTTTCCCATCATTCAGACTGGCTTCAGTTCATGAAAAATTTAATCTACTTGACTTGTTGCCTATGGATCATGTTTCCTAATCTCTGAAACCAGGTTTCCTCATCTATTAGGTGAAGATAAGTATCCCAGCTTCTCTTCAAGGAATCCATAACTGTCACGGGCTTAGCGGCGTTGGTGCTGGTGCCACCAGCTGCTGACCTCATCATCTCTTTGCCCTCCTTTGCCAAATCCACGCGGCCCTCCTCTCCGTCGCTCTGATAGTACAACACATGCCTCAGATTATAGTGTGGCCAGGTAGAGGACGGTTTTCTTTGTACAGTGGATTTTAGCCATTTCAGCCTAAGATCCCACCTGCTGACTGTAACTTAACTTCTGGTTCTCAGTGTAGATTTGAGAGTTGTTAGTCTCAAAGTAACACTTTACTCCTATTTTGGCTGATGGCTAATCCATCTCTTTGTGTGACTCAAAGTACATTCCTTTGAAGAGGGATATTTTTCTGTCTCCAGATGCTGTGCATGCCCCATGTGTGGCAGCTAAAGCCTGGAATGTCCCGTTATATTTGTTGGGGAGACCTGTGGGATATGTGTGCTACAGGCCTGGAATAAAGTTAGCCATAGGGATATTCCCAGTAGTTCCATTAGCAGCTCAGTATCTGGGCTGGGAGGGAGTCAAAGTGGATTAATTATAATCAAATCACAACATTTGATTGAGTGCTTTTTGTATGTAGGTCAGGCACTTGGTGACTTGCTGTAGCTCATGTCATTAAATTTTCACAGTAACCCAGTGAGGTGCGTACCCATTTTATAGATGAGAAAACAGGTAGAGCCTAAGTAACTTGCCCAAGGTCACTAATCTGGCCAGCAGAAATTCAAGCCAGGTCTTTCTGACACAAAAGGCCAGGGTAAGCTGCATCACTCCTCTTTTTAAGTTTTATTTAAGTAATCTCTACACTCAATGTGGGCTCGAGCTCACAACCCCAAGATCAAGAGTCATACACACCACTGACTGGGCCAGCCAGGCACCCCTGCATCGCTACTGCGAGTGACTCTAGAATGTTTAAATATCTTGCCCAAGATCGCACGCTTTGTAAACAAGTGGCAGAACCAGGATGCAAACCAAACAAGCCTACTCTTAACCACTCTGCTCTAGCTCCTCTGTCACAAGCAAAGACCCTGTGGTGGAGTGATCCAGTGAGAAGAGTGCCAGGGCCCCGGGAGCCTGGGAGGTATGGAAACACCTGTAGTGATGGGGTTCCTGGGTCTGGATTAAATAGGAGGCTCATTTTCCCTACCTGGTATTTGTTTATTTCACTAATTAAATTATAACTATACTGAGGAAGTGATTAATGAAAGAAAATCATCAGCCCTGCTACTTTAGGCGTATGTTTCCCTGTTCCTTCTCACTTCCTACTTTTGTTACATAATTGTTCTGCTTGTTTGCTTTACATGAAACTCATGGTTTCGTTTTTATAGCTGCATACTATTCAATGAAATGGATATAATTTGCTTGATCATAATTTTCTGCCTACAGCCTTCGTAGTTTTGGATTGCTTCTATTAGTATAAATTCCAAAGGTAGACGTAATAATTCAAAGGATTGAAATGCTTTTATTATCATATAATTTTTCGAGTCTCATGATTTATATAGCCACCAGCCATATCTTACTCTGTTGTTTAACCTCACTAACATTCAGCTGTGCCTTTTGTAAATCTGTTTTGCTATTTTAATAAGCAGCAATATAACACTGTCCATCATTTAAACTTGTATTCTTTTTTTATTGAACTGTAGTTGACATACAATGTATTGGTTTTGGGTATGGAACATATTGACTCAATATGTATATGCGTTACACATTGCTCACCAAGGTAAGTGTAGTCACCATCTGTTACTATACCAATTTATTACAGAATTATTGACTATGTTCCTCAAGCTGTACTTTTCATCCCTGTGTCTTATTTATTTTATAGCTGGAAGTTTGTACCTCTTCATCCCTTTCACCTGTTTGCCCATCCCTCTACCCCCTTAAGTTTCTATTCTTAATTTTTTTTTTTTTCAACGTTTATTTATTTCTGGGACAGAGAGAGACAGAGCATGAACGGGCAAGGGGCAGAGAGAGAGGGAGACACAGAATCGGAAACAGGCTCCAGGCTCTGAGCCATCAGCCCAGAGCCTGACGCGGGGCTCGAACTCCCGGACCGAGAGATCGTGACCTGGCTGAAGTCGGACGCTTAACCGACTGCGCCACCCAGGCGCCCCTTAAGTTTCTATTCTTAACAAACGAGAGAATCTCAGTATTTCTTCATGTTCTCTAATTTAGGCAGTATAGGTAAACCTTTGTCATATTTGATGGTGTATTTATTCCCCTGGTCTATTTTTTCCCCCCTCTTTTAGTTGTAGGTTTTGTTTGTTTGTTTGTTGTTGAGAAAGAGAACAAGTTAGGGACAGGCAGAGGGGGACAGAGAGGATCCTAAGTGAGCTCAGTGCTGACAGCAGAGAGATCCATGCAAGGCTCGGACTCATGAACCTCGAGATCATGACCTGAGCCGAAGTTGCACTCTTAGCTAACTGAGCCACCCAGGCGCCCTGTTAGTTAGTTAGTTAGTTAGTTAGTTAGTTATAATTTAACTTTTTATTTTGGAGAAATTTCCAATGTACAAAAGTAGAATAGTATAGGGACTCCTGACTGGCTCAGTGGGTAGAGCATGCAACTCTTGATCTCAGGGTTGTGAGTTCAAGCCCCACATTGGGCATAGAGCCTACTTAAAAAAAAAAAAAAAAAAAAAAAAAAAAAAAAAAACTAGTATAATAAATTCCCATTCACCTAATTGAGCAGTTTCATGAGTTATTAACTCATGCCTGATGCCTGATTGTGTCTCATCTATGCTCCCAATGCAAATTACTCCCTCCTTTGTTATTTTGAAGCAAGTTCCAGGTAAGATATCCTTTAATCCACAATTATTTCTGAATCTCTAAAAGATAAAAACTTTTTAAGCATAATCAAGTAGTTTTTTACTGTGTATTTTTAAGTTTAGTCAAACCTGTTGAATTTGTCCTTTTATTATGTTTTTATTCCATGCTTTGAAGAGAAGTGTTTTTCTCAAAAGCTTGGTACAGGCATTAGGGAAGGGTAAAGAGTTAGAGGGGGAGGGAAGGCTGTCTGGAGTGAGGCTGCCATGTCTGGTGGGGAAGCCAGAGGAGAGGGTCGGTTTCTGGAGCCTCTCATTCACCTGCTTTTCCTTCTTACAGGCTTATTTGCCACCATGAAGCTGCTACACCCAGCCTTCCCTGACTGCTTCCTGCTGATCCTGCTCAGCTTATGGAGTGCTGCTGTTCCTGAAGCTCATGCTATGTCCACGGGGACACCAGCCATCAGTGCAGCCTCTTTCCTACAGGACCTCCTGCATCGATATGGGGAGGGGAACAGCCTTACCCTGCAAGAGCTGAAGGCCCTGCTCAACCACCTGGATGTGGGAGTGGGCCGGGACAATGTCACCCAGCCTTTGCAGGGACAGAGGAACCTCTCGACGGTAAGGCTCCCAGTGTTGCTGAACACTGTCTGCCCTCCTAGGGTCACAGTCTGGTTAGGCATGGGGAGCCCAAGCAGCTTGGAGCAGGTAAGCCTTGATGGCAGAGCAGAGGGGCCAACTCTTCTTCCTCCCGTTGTCTGGGTCAGTGAGTCTGAGTCCCCAGCAGCACCTCCTGCCCTCCCAAATGGCTGTTTTGAAGCCCTTAACGGAGGGAGCTGTCAGTGGGGGTTCTCGGCCTTCCACACATTTCCTTGCAGCTGCACTGGGATCACCTGGAACCGCTGGCAAACCGGAGCTCCCTGACAGCTAGCATTTCTCATAGGGCTTACAGTTTACAAGGCCCTTTGCCTGCAGTCCCAGGTGAACTTCACACTACCTCAGGTGCAGGTGGAAAGTCTTCATTGTTTAGAAAGCAATACTGAGGGTCTCGCGGTGACTCCTGGAGAGCTCAGGACTGGGACCCAGGTTCTTTGTTCTTTCTTCCATGTCATCTTTGCTAATCCTAGTCTGAGGCTATTTGTGGCAGCCAAATGTAAGTCAGCCAGCAGTGTCTTTATATATCTGCTTTGTTCCCTGTGCTGAGGACTGTGAGAAAGAGAAAAATGAGTCATGTTGAAGAGTTTGCTGTCACGATGGGGAGCTTAACCAACTGAGAACAGAGTCATCTGATAATAACATGAAGTGTTAAATTCTGTGGGCTGGATAGTCTTCATAGAGTTGAGAAATGAGACAGGGAGGGGAGTGTATGCTAGAGGAATCGAGGGAGGTTCGTGGGTTAGGCATCTGGGGGCTTCAGCCTGAAGGAGAACAGTTTGGAGAGGCCACGTAGCCAGGGGGCCAGGCAGCCTGGATGCAGAACCACAGGCACGCAGTAATGTCTGAGCTGGGGAGAAGGCTGCCCTGACAGGCTCTTGCAGACTGACCCCAGAGGGCCCCTTGGCACGGCAGCAGTAGCTTGGGGTCACCAGAGTCCAGCCCTCAGCTTTGTAGGCCCAGAAGCTCTCACTGGTCACCACACCCAGAGGGCTGTTAAGACGGCTCCATGTAAAACCACCTCAGATAAAGACTGATGTGTAAGTATATAAAGTATAATTAGAAGTAAAACTGCAGTGTTTCACAGGAACGGTATGTGAGAGTACTAACCTAACACCTCCCAAGGGGACTGAGCGTTCATGTCCTCTGGCCAGCCCGTACTTGCTCCAGCGTACACTGCATCTTTAGATTTTCCTTCCTTCCTCCACTAATCTCTGTCAACACATTCTTCAGACTGGGGACACGATGTATAGGGTCTTGGGGACTGATGTTCTTCTTTAGATGCCAGTGCTCAATAACAGCTCTGGACAAGTATCTGGAATCTGCATTTTAATATAACAGCTCCTCAGGCTATTGTGATGTGCAGCCAGATTTGGTATCTGAATGAAGCTGTTTCTTCAGGTATGCAAATAGATCATGTTTTCCACAAACCACACCCTGGTCACAAAGATTGGAATTCAGTTGTTCCCAGACCTTCTGGGCAGCCCTGTATGAATGGGTGTGTGTAAAGTGTGTGACTTTCACTGCATGGCTGATCTCTGAGATTACCTATCAGTTTTTCAAGTTTAGGAACTACCTTGCTCTCGTTCCTAGAGATTAGTCTACAGATTCCCCAAGATCAGGAAGGGTTCCATCTTCATTTTCTCCTCGTGGAAGGCTGTCGGTTGCTATAAGGGGTGAGGTGTGACTTTGGGTTCTGAGAGGCTTCCTGCCTCTCCCACTTTGTCTCAGTGTTTTAGTTCTGGAGACCTCTTTGCTGCCCACAACTTCAGCAACCAGTCACGGATTGGAAGGAGAGAGTTCCAGGAGTTCTGCCCTACCATCCTCCAGCAGCTGGATTCCCGAGCCTGCTCCTCTGAGAACCAGGAGAACGAGGAGGATGAGCAGACAGAAGAGGGGAAGCCAAGCGCAATTGAAGGTGAGCTGAGACAGGAAGGCAGGGGCCTGGGGCCGTGCTCATGTCACGTGGATCCCTGGGCTGATAGAAGGTGCCACTCACGGAAGGTCTCACAAGTGACCAGCTCATCACCACTAGGGGAGTGAATCAGAGTAATGATTACACTGATACCTTCTGCATTCCCAAGACTGCTCCAGCATGTTGTCAGACCGGCTGCTCAATGTTCAGTGTTGGGCTTTTGGACCAGCCTGGTGGGGTTTTTTTGGCTATTTTTTCATTTTTGTTTTTATTAAACTACAAGGGACTAATGGCCTTGGGTTTTTTTTGTTTGTTTGTTTTTGTTTTGTTTTGTTTTCAGTTTAGCTGCCCCCAGCCCACTTTATCCTTTCTCCCACCCTGCCCAGTACCTCTGCTCCAGCCACAGTGGACTCACCATGGTCTGTGAGTATCTGTGACTCCTGCGGGCCTGGGTTGCCCTTCTGAAATCCTGTCGCACTGATGTGCGCTGCCCACCCCTTGGTACCTAGCATATGCTGCCTTTGTTGTTTCCTGCTATCATCATTTCACTCCTATGGTTTTTTGGACTTTACTGTTTTCACTTGCTTCTCCATCTAAAAGGTAAGCTTCTTTGGATAGCGATTTTGCTGGGTTGTTTTCAGACTTCTCCACAGCACCCAGCAAGAGATGGACTCAACCGTTAATGTACTGACGGGTTGGTGCTCTCTGTCTGCCCAGATGGTAGCTGAATTGAGAATGGGCCACCCCAGGCAGCAAGAGCACCCCCACCCTCAGTAATGGAGGCCCTCGTCTGTTCTTGTTCCTCCACAGTGTGGGGCTTTGGCTTCCTCAGTGTTTCACTGATTAACCTGGCCTCTCTGCTGGGAGTCCTCGTCCTGCCGTGCACGGAGAAAGCATTTTTCAGCCGTGTGCTCACTTACTTCATCGCCCTGTCCATTGGAACGCTGCTCTCTAACGCGCTCTTCCAGCTCATCCCAGAGGTGCAGTAGAACAGAAACTTGCGCGTCCTCTTTCCCTGGGGGTCCTGCAGCTGAGCCCCTACCTAATGGCCCTGCCCCCACCATGTGTTCCGAGGCTCCTGACAACTGCCACCTGGAACATTCACTTCTCCCTCATATCAGGGAACACAAATGACTTCTGACTCTGGATCTCAAGGGACTTCTCTCCCTCCTGGGGCACCCAGGTTGGCCTGTGTCCTCTTCAGGTGATGTCAGATGCAAGGCTCTCCGCATGTGCCCTCGCTGTTGGAGATCTCTCAGCCTCCCTTTCCCAGTCCCTGCCTCTCCACTGCCCCGTTTGCAGGGCTCAGGAGGAACACTGCAGCTGGTGGTCACTGTCCAAGTCCTGGTACTCTGTACGTGCTTTAAGTAGACGCCCTGACAGTGTTCAGGTGTGGCCACCAAGGGATCACCCATCTGGAATGAGGTGGAAGGAAAAGAGGTTACCAACTGGTCAATAGAATTGGCCTAAAAAGTGAGGGATCCTTCCGCCCCACCCCAAGTAGGCCATAATTCGTAGCATAGAGAGCCAAATAGAACAAAAACTATTTAACGAAAACAAATTAAAATTCCAAGATAAATGAAAGGGGCACTCAGGCCTTCATACCTTGCATCTTGACTTTTTCCTGGGATTGGACTGACTTCCTGGTGCCCTTACTTGACTGTTTGAAATATTTGTTAATTTTGCTTTTTAATTGTGACCACTGAGGAGCTAAAAAAAAAAAAAAAAAAAGACCCAAGTTGATAGTCTGCCCACTCTGTCAGCTCAGGCAGGGCTGTGCACATGCAGTAGGGGTGATTGTGTGGGGACCCCCTTGGGGATTGGTGGCAGCTGCCTTTCATAAAGAGCCCATGTCACTGGTTGCCCAGCCTTTGCCAATCAAAAGACTCTCACCAGAATAGATGCCAGACGCAAAGCCCAGGCCTTGCCTGTTCCTTCTAAGTGAGAGAAGAAATCTGATTTAAGAGTAACTATCTCCATGTTATCTCAAAACTCCACATGAATCTAACAAGTGCTTCCAGGGGAGACCTCATCTTGGGCTTTTATTTATTTTTTTTTTTCAGCTCCAGAAACTGAATTTATTAATTTTTTAAAGATTCAAAATGAAATGCCTTGTTGCTTATTAAATGGAAAACAATAATTGTACATGCTCCGCCCCTGGGGCTCCCAGGGGAGTGCCTCATCCTGGCTCAGTTTTGTCCTACCTGGAGTGTGTGACACTGGGAAATGATAGAGGAGATCTTTTTTTGTGACAAGGTGATCTTGGAACTCTGTCCTCCATGCTGGAGTTCTCTCGGAGCAAATGGAAACAAACTTGAGACAAACAAACCTGAGAAGTTAAGAAACTAAGTTACACGGGCATTGGGTTTTACTGGTTCTCCATCCATCTGCCCTGCACGTCTGACTTGGTCTGGTTTTGCAAGATAAAACAAAGTCCAGGTGGAAGTGCGTGTGCCTATATGGTATAAGCCAGATGTGAAAAGCAAACATGGCAGCCAGCACAATGAGCTCTCTTTGTCTCCTTGATCTTGTTTCCTACTGAAGAGAGCCCTCTGAGTCCAAAGTCTGCCATGGGCAGCCTGTGGATAGGCCTGAGCACACCTCAGCTGTGTGAGGAGGCAGTGCCCCGCCCTGCAGCCACACCAGCTGGCAGGTGCACCTCCAGGTGTCACTTGGGCCACCAAAGGCAGCAGCTGGGGTGGGAGCCACGGGTTCCAAGGCCACCTTGAATTCCTCTTCATTTCTTCTGAACTGATTGAAGGAAATTTCATCAGACTTGAATCACTAACAGATTTTCTGTTTCTCTCTCCCTCCCTACTTGTCTCTCTGATTTTTCCTTTTTTGTTTCCTTGTTAATATCCACCAAAACCTTCCTCGTTGCCTCCCCGTCCTTTCCACCCCATGTTTCCCCTAAATGGTGGTCGCTGTGAAATGGGACGTTTGCCCTTCTCCCTGTCCTGGGTGGGGCTGGCTCTCCCCCAACGGCAGTGTGGGGATACGGTCTCCTCTGTGTGACCGTCATCTCCCTCTGCTCCCTCATGGGGGCCAGCGTGGTGCCCTTCATGAAGAAGACTTTTTACAAGAGGCTGCTGCTCTACTTCATAGCTCTGGCGATTGGAACCCTCTACTCCAACGCCCTCTTCCAGCTCATCCCCGAGGTATGGCAAGCCAGGGCTTTCTCACACAGGAGCATGCCAATCTCTGGGGGGGACTGTGGGGCATAGCAGAAGCACCCTCCACTTCTACACAAGGCATAGGAAGGAGGTCCCTTCCTTGTGGAAAGTGAAGTTGAGACCGACTCATGAGTTAGGAGGCAGCATAGCATAGGTTTGGGAGCTGGGTAGGAATCCCAGCTCTACCCTTCTACAAGTTCTGTGACCTTGGGCAAGTCATTGAACTTCTCTGTGCTTCTGTTTCCTCATATGCAAAATGGGGGAAATGATAGGACTGATCCCACATTGGCATTGTGAGGGCTACATGAGTTAGTATTTGTAAAGTGCCTGGTGCCTGGTTCATGCTCTCTGACTGCTGGGTGAAAAGATGTAGTGCAGTTAGATCACTTGATGGCTCCCGATTTGAGGCTGCAGGCACACACACAGAAAAACCGACAGAATCCCTAGATCTCAATAAAACGATCCGTTCTCCGCAGTAGGTTGTTTTGGGACAAAGGTAATCTAAATAAAATGGCCTGGTTTCACATACATTGATGGCACCTTTGCCAAGGTTAGTGGGAAAATCTCCACAGAACAGGAGGAGCTTAGTCTTTGTAATGTTTGGCAGGCAGCCTTGGAGAAGCTTCATCTGATTTGGTGTAATCTCTGCAGTAGACCTGCTAATGAGTATATGCAGGAGGTGTCTCCTTGTAGGTGGTCTGACAGGCCTGGGCCGAGCCAGAGTTGAAGTACAGAGACGATGCCACATTCTGATAGTACCTTATGTTTTCCATGATGTGGGTTTGTGTTTTCCTAGTTGACTTCTTAGATCAGCTGATGTCTAGAGAAGTAGGGTTTTACCCATTTAATAGAGAACAAGAAAACGTATCCTAGAGGCCAGGTGTTAGAACTGCTAAAGCCATGCTTTTGTACTCTGCCATTCTTCATGGCTTCCTGCAGAGAACTGTCAATGGACAGTTTTCACTCCACTCTTCCTTAAGATGATTTGCCTCTCCTGGAAATTGGGCCTGTGTGTGTTGTTTCTTGACATACTAGAACTTGACCTTTATGTCTCTTAGAAAACTACACAAGCGAGTAGAGATGGATTTTGTCCCTTTAAAACAGAAAGGAGAAACATCTTTTAAGCAGCCCAGCGTTCCTGGTACTTATGGTCACTTTTATCTTTGACCTATTCATGAGAAGGCTGGTTTATTTGAGAGGCTTGCTTCCTGTCAGAAAATGGAGGGAGCAAGTCACCGGGCAGTTACCCAAGGCCCCACCACAAGTCAGGAATATCACTGAGAATGGGATTCTCCTGATTCCTACTCCAGTGGTTTTCCCAATGGATTCTTCTTTGCCCCCCTTGATAAGTGAAGTTTCCAGAAATAACCCAAAACAAAAACCCCAAAATTGACATGTGCAGTGACACAGTCTGCTTTTTTGGCTTTGTGGTCACTGGAAGGTCTGCGGTCAGGAAGATGCCACAATTCTTACTATTTAACTGGGGAATGGATTTCCCATTTTAGAAAGTATAATTACACCATCTCTCTTTGTGTTTACAGGCAGATCAGCTGGGAACATTAGATAAGGAATGGAAATAAACATAAGTGTCTCCTTAAGTATGGAATTTGCAGGCAGGTTCTGCCCTTGTAGCAAAGGAAAAATGAAGACAGAGTCCTTATTAAAAGTAGAAAACCATATCCAAGGCTGTTCTTGGGAGTATAATTCTAAAGGGGACTGATCTTTTGCATCAGAAAATGAGCTAGAGAGAACCTAACAGGCCCTGGTGATATGGCATGAAGGAAAGTCAAGGGCTCGATTTTGCTGGAAGGGCAGGAAGGGGTAAGGCGGCAGAGCTATCACAATGAGTGCGTCTCTTTCCTTTCCTAGAATCAAGGAAGTGGTTAAGAGATGAGAGGGGACCCGTGGAGATTTTTTTATTTTCTTAAACTCATTTTGTTTTCCTGGGTCCACAGGCTTTTGGTTTCAACCCTCTGGAAGATTATTATGTCTCCAAGTCTGCGGTGGTGTTTGGGGGCTTTTATCTTTTCTTTTTCACAGAGAAGATCTTGAAGATGCTTCTTAAACAGAAAAATGAGGTGAGGCCTAATTGTTAGTAAAGGGAAAAGTGCTTGTAGGGAAAGCATCCATCTGAGAAATGTCTGTATGTCTTGGTAGTGGTGTCACCAATGCAGTGAGCTTACCTGCTGTCCCCCCTCTTCCCCCAAGAGTGGATTATAACCGACAGATTTCAGGAATAGATCTCCCATCTCCCCTCACAAGGATATTAGCAAAGGCTGAGGACAGACCAGAAGGCCGATCTGGCCCTGTGTGCCTTTTGCTAGGCAGTGGTGTATCCCCTCATTTTATTCTAGATTATTTTTTTAATATACCTTTTGTACTTTAGGAGGTGAAGGAGGGGCTTGGTACATAGTCATTACATAGGAAGTACCACCGCAGAGAACAGAGGAATGATTGTTGCGGTATAGTTCCAAAAAGGTATCTTTGGGTGCCTGGCACACAGTGATCAGTTGCCGAATGGAATAACATTATCCAGTGCAGCGGAGGAGCTCTAAACCTCACTAGCAATACCACCTCGTTGGACCAAGTGATGGCCATGAGGTCACTGTTTTGATTTCTGTCCTACACTAAGCCCTTATATTCACCTTAGTTCAGCTTTCTATAACAGCTTTCCCTTGGTTTCTGTGTGCATTGCCTGCTTATGTTTTCTCTGATGGTGGGAATGAGGTCTTCCCAGTGCTGGGAGCACCTACCAGTGCTCAAGAAGCTTTGTGGTTTTGGTGAGTGTCATGCTGACCCTTCCCCATGGTTCCTCCAGCATCATCATGGACATAGCCATTATGCCTCTGAGACGCTTCCTTCCAAGAAGGACCAGGAGGAGGGGGTGACCGAGAAGCTGCAGAACGGGGATCTGGACCATATGATTCCTCAGCACTGCAGCAGTGAGCTGGATGGGAAGGCCCCCATGATGGACGAGAAGGTCATCGTGGGCTCACTCTCTGTCCAGGTCAGTGGGCCATCTGCTGTTGGCCTTTAACCAGTAATGGCCTTGATGATTCGGGCCTACCTTGAAGGTCCATCATTCATTCTTTGACCTGGGGCCGTGGGGATGGGCTTTATTGTAGGACCTGCAGGCTTCCCAGAGTGCCTGTTACTGGCTGAAAGGTGTCCGCTACTCTGATATTGGCACTCTGGCCTGGATGATCACCCTGAGTGACGGCCTCCACAATTTCATCGATGGCCTGGCTATTGGTGCCTCCTTCACCGTGTCTGTTTTCCAAGGCATCAGTACCTCGGTAGCCATCCTGTGCGAGGAGTTCCCACATGAGCTAGGTGAGTGTGCCTGCACTGATGGCGTCCCCTGCAGCACCCTTCATGTGTCCCACTGCCCCCGCCCCCAACTTCAGAATGCTTGTTGTAACTGCTTAACACATTCTCTGTGGTAAAATCTAACCACCAATTCTTACCAGTTGAATTCATAATTGAAAATTGATCATTGAAAATGATGAAGATTTTTATTGGGATGTTTGTTTCCCTTCCCAGTCCATATCCTGTGCTATTTCCTCACCTCTATAATGGGGTTAATAATAATACTTACCTCATAGATTTTTCATTTATTTTTGAGAGAGACAGAGCGTGAGCGAAGAAGGGACAGAGAGAGAGACACAGAATTCAAAGCAGGCTCCAGGCTCTGAGCTGTAAGCACAGAGCCTGACATGGGGCTTGAACTCATGAACCATGAGATCATGACCTGAGCCGAAGAGGGGCGCTTAACTGACTGAGCCACCCAGGCACCCCTATTAGTCTTCCAGAGGCTGAGATGTCTGTTAGAGGTCTGGTGGGTGGAAGAAGTAGATGAACCTGGAGTTAGGGGGTTAGTTTTAGCAGAGCAAGAGTATAAAAGACCTAGACTTTGGAGGCTCAGGGACTCAAGGTCAAGTTTTACCTTTGCCAATTTACTGGCTTGTCACGTTGGGCAAATTACTTAACTTCTCTCAGTCTCCATTTTGTTTCCTAAAAACATCATTCAGTATAGTTGTGAGGAAAAAACTTCTACTTCACCATCAAACAAAAGAGCAATTGCTAGCAACTGCTAGTTGGTTGGCTATGTTGAAAATCCTGTGCATTATTTTCAGCCTCTAGGCTGAAAGTATGTGGCTAAGTTTTGCAAATGGAGACTACTCCTAGATGTGAAGAGGTGAAGAGGAGGGGTGCCTTAGACTTGTCCCTGCACTCTCAGGTCTGAGGCTGTCTTGATTTTCACCCACATGTTATGTATAGTTCAAGCAGTCTGTCCTCACTGTGCTCTCTGTCTGTGACCTGGTGTAACTCTTCCACACCCGTTCCCTCTTGTTATCCCGCCTTAGGTGACTTTGTCATCCTGCTGAATGCTGGGATGAGTATCCAGCAGGCTCTCTTCTTCAACTTCCTTTCTGCCTGCTGCTGTTACGTGGGTCTGGCCTTTGGCATCCTGGCTGGCAGCCACTTCTCTGCCAACTGGATCTTTGCACTGGCTGGAGGAATGTTTTTGTATATTGCTCTGGCTGATATGGTAAGTCTTCCATAGTTTATGCCATGTAGGCAGAATTGCACTACGTTATTCTTTGGAGGGGAGGCAGCTAAGAGGACATGAGTTAGTTTGTTCATAATAGCTTATTGAGGAATCATTCATATACCACACAGGTCACCTATTTAAGGCATATAGTTCAATGCTTTTTAAGAGGACATTAGATTTTATTTGTTTTTTTAAGTGAAGCAAGTATTTTATTTAAATCAGTTGTCACATCACATTTTATCCAGATGAATATAACATTGTCCTTAAAAGAGTGGGCACACATATGGCACAGACATAATACGGTATCTATCAAAATACCATTTGTAAAGAACCTGACTTACCTCATGCTGTGTATAAATGTGGTCCAGCATATAAGAGTAGAATAAAAACTTAAAATAGTCCGTTATTTTCTTGATAAGATGAAGAACATTTCATTACTTTGCCTCAGGATTGAAGCACACTCATTTGGAGGACATTAGCTTTTAAAGGACAAAAAAACTTACCCCAGCATATGTTATTAAAGAAGATGCTTGAACCCAACTCAACACTTCTTAATGAGTGTTGCCAGTGTCAGCGGTGCCTGAAAGCATGCATTATAACGGTACCTGCTAATGTTTGGTGTAGCCCCTTTAAGTGGCTTTGAGTTGGCTAATGAAATACCTGATTGGTATTTCACTATTCATTATATTTTGCATAACGAGGTTGACTTCTTGTTTGTTGGCATGACCTGTTCTTTGAGGTCATATTTTGCATGAATTATTTTCCATGTCCCTCGAAAATAATACTTTTGTTGCAGTGATAAGAGTGCTGACCACCATGACCCATTCTCACTCCCTGGAAGCATTTTAGATTCTCTCCTCTCTTGTGGGGAGCTCCCCACCCCCCCCCACCCCCCCACGGTTAAGACATTTTTCTGGATTGCTTGAATGTCCGCTCTCTGTCCCCTGCCTTACTGGCCAGCAGCGGGGCCCTTGAGTCCTAGGAGTGTTACAGCCCCAAGCTCTGGTTCCTTCCACAGTTGCTCAATTTCCCAAAGAGGTGGCAGCAGCATTTTGGTAACAAAAAGACCTTCTCAAATGTTTTTAAAGTCCGCAGCAAAAAAATTTATTTTTATCAAAGCAGTAATTTTTTAGCCAGCATCTAAACCTTTACAGGGCTACATGCACGTATAATACTGTTTTACCTCAATAGTTGAAAAGTAGTGGTAGCCACCGTGGGCAAACGCTGTGAAGGCTATTGCTGCTAATAGTCATATATCTTAACTACATAGTCTCTATATAATAATTGTATATTATATAATGGTAGATAACATATGTTAAGTTATAATCATATGGCAATTTGTTGTGTTAATGTTCTAACAAATATTTTTAGGATACGTCTCATAACGATGATTCGGTATACTATCTCTCTCTTGCTGAGTCGTCCTGGACGTACCAGGTTGAGAAAAACTGCAGCTCTCTTGTTTTTCTCCTCTTTCTCAGTTCCCTGAGATGAATGAGGTCTGCCAGGAGGATGAAAGAAATGGCAGCATCTTGATCCCCTTTGTCATCCAGAACCTGGGCCTCCTGACTGGTTTCACCATCATGCTGGTCCTCACTATGTATTCAGGGCAGATCCAGATTGGGTAGGGCCCTGCCAGGAGCCTCTGGGATTGGAAGTTGTCCCTTGGCTGCCCAATCCCTGGCCCAAGGACTCGGCAACCACGACGCACCTCAGAAGAGGCAATTGTATTAAAAACTGTGACACGGACTGTATTCTCGCATTCAGATGTCAGCTGTTTTTAAACATGCTCAATCCTAGGAATAAGCTGCCCTGGTAACCAGTCTCTAGATAGTGCCTCTCTGCCTTTCCTCCCCCTTTCTCAGAGTGACCCTGGAACCTGAATGCAGCTTACTTAGCAGACAAGCCTAACTTTTTTCCCTGGTTACCCTGGCCTCTTTCTCTTTGAACCAGCACTGAGAAATTTTTTAATCCTTGCCCTACAATGCAAAAATATAGCCAGTGCTCATGACTTGGTTAGAAATACCAGGAGGTGAATCTGTAGTTTAAGGGCCTGTGAATCTAAATGTGTGTCCTAGACCTCAAGATGACCCATTTTGGAATAAATTCACCTGTTTTTACAGAAAAGGTACAGGAGACAAGAATCCCTCCTATTTTTTCAAGGTCTGTTCAGTTGCCTGTTTTCTCAAAAAGACCTGAAAGTTAGAACACATGTGTAGGGCAAGAGGAGGCAAGGATCATCCCGAAGTTGAGTGGGGGGGGGGGGGGGGGGGGGCGGGACGAGGAGAACTGACAGTGTGTGTCCTGTTGTGGCAGTCACTTGTTCCCACTGGGCTGCGATGTTGATTTTGTGGCTGCAGCTGGCGCTTCACGGCTGTATGGGTGAGCTAGGGCTCGCTGCTGGTGAGCTGCTGTGTGGGTTCTGTTGCCTGGACGTCCCCTTCTTTCACAATGACACTGACAGAATGGAAGGTGGAGAATGGAGACCTGCAAGAAATCCATTGGTTTCATTGTCATTTCCACCTCCCCTTCCCCTCTCCCATCTTCTGAGCAACTTTACCCTAGAAGCACATTTGGAGCACATTTACAATCTTGTATTAGAGGGGAGACTGCACAAATGTCCCTCCCCCAGTCAACACTTCCGCTGCAAAGTGGCAAGTTTACTTGTGCACTTATGGAGTGCAGCTTATGGGCTTCTTAGACAGAGGTGATCAGCAATGGAATCGGTGTGGGCACAATTTAGGATCTGCTAATTACATAAATAAAAGTATGAGCAATAGAATTCTGAGATGGAAGGTCCAGAACTTGGGTGGGGCACTGCAGATGCTTGCAGAATAGGGGCTTCCTGATGACGCTGAGAGTGCGTGTTAGCGGCATGGCCTGGGTTCCCCTTCCTTCCTCACCCCGAACAAGAAAGGGCGGGTCCTGTACCGAACTGAATATTAATTGCTCTAACCCTCTTCAGAAGATGGATTTTTAGACTTGTCCGAGAGACTGTAGGCCAGCCTCAGGCACTGTGGAGCCCTCTCCTCAGAACTCTGGCTTCAAGGGGAGCTCATCTCCAGGTTCACTAGGT
This sequence comes from Felis catus, assembly GCF_018350175.1. Taxonomy (NCBI): domain Eukaryota; kingdom Metazoa; phylum Chordata; class Mammalia; order Carnivora; family Felidae; genus Felis; species Felis catus. The sequence goes on along the minus strand of NC_058371.1, from coordinate 35,603,384 downwards.
GAATTGATTTATTATTATCATATTGATAATGTGAGATTCTTTAGCCACTTTGGGGAGCCAGTCTCTCCAGAAGCCTTTCTTAGTGGTGCCCACAGCTGCAGCCCAGGGGCTGTGTTCACTGACTGATTTGTGTGCATGACTGACGAGTGCTGGTCGTGGCCAACACCTGTGAGTTTTTCTGTTCTTACACAGGAAGACTTTCCACTATACAGTAATTAAAAGCAGCATCTATTTTGTTTTTTTTTTTTTCTTCTTGGGAAATGGCCCTCAAACCAGGAATAGTCTTGAAAAAGAGTATGCGTGGGAAAATTGCTGGTGATGCTTTATAAGTTTGTCTCCTTCTCTTGCTGTTGACTTTGATAGATTTGAGAATGGGCTGAAGAAGAAGAAGGAAAACTTGAGTTCTCAAGATTCTAGAGTAAATATCAGGACTGACTCCTGATAGGATTAATGGTCCAATTTTACCAAAGAACCAATTCCTTGAATGTTGGAATCTAACTTTTATATTTTTATGATTGTTGTTACTGTTTTAAAACGGTTCTTTGTCTTCTGTTTTATTTTCCTCAGTGTCTGACATTGCTTTCAGGAGCTAGTAGCGAATAACACTCAAACTTTAAGACTTTACAAGATTTTTCTTTCCCTAATCCACATTGATAGATGAAATGTATAATTTTAGCATTCCCTGTAGATCTGCCATTCCTAACAAATACCATTATTCTTGGAGTAAAATACTAAGTTAGAGTTAGTGGGTTTCTAGTTTTAGGAGAAGAGCTTGAAAATGTAATCTTTAACAAATTAAAAAATAAAATATGAAGTAGTAGGGTGCTTTCCCTTTTCGTGCACATCCATATTAACTTAAGAACTTTCCTTTTATAGACCGCTGCCTCAAAGGGAAATTCTCTTTAAACTGTAGTTGGCCCAGAGGCCAGTGCTGGCTGGAACTCAGGGGTGGAGGCGCTCGGATAGTACAAGCTAGTACAAGCGAGCAAATGTTGCCATTGGCAGCAGAGTTGCCTCAGGCGTAGAAGTTTGTGGCGATTCCTTTTTGACTTTTAAGTGTTAGATTTGCTGTTTTAAGCATTTGTACATATTAGAAGTCTGAGGAGTAGCAAGTTGTGAGGTCTTGTTTGCCCCCGGCATTGTCCTCTTTAGCGTCTTTCCCCAGATGACCAGCTCCTAACATCAGCAAGGAAGCACATGTCCCATGCGGGAGCAGTGACCCAGGAGCAGGGTTGTGCTGCTTCTTAACTCTTGCCCTGGAGTGCGGGTTGCCTTCTGTCCTTGCCCCCTGAGGTGTTCAGTGTCTTTTGTGTCTAGTGTCAGCTTGGGGCTTTCCCTCGTTTGGTCCTTCACCCTGGGTTTAAAAGAGAATGCATCTCTGTTTGGGTATCCTAAGACTTGTTTTTGGTAAGTCCTCTTCCAAAGAGATGGTAGTATTGTGGAAATCTGCTTAAAAGACTAAAAGCTGTCTGATTTTTGCAAAAGAGAGGTGAGGTTTTTATTCATATTTCCTTTTACAGTTCTGCAGTTCCATCACAGTATTTTTTTAAATAACTCAGGTGTTATGAGATAAATTAGAAAAGAAAATAACTTATGTGGACTGTAAATGTTTTATTTGTAAGATTCTATAAATAAAGCTATATTCTATACTGCTGAATCCCAAGTGTGATTTTTTAAAGGAATGTGGGTGTAATGGAGGCTGAGGGACACAAGGTGGCGATGGTGTCTCACTGATTTCTAAAGCTTTGTTTTACTGCCCCGCCTTACATTTGGAGGGGAGATTTTAGGAGGAACCTTAGGTATAACCTGCTCACTTTAAAATGATTTAGGCGGGGTACCTGGCTGGCTCAGTCGATAGAGTATGCAACTCTTGATCTGGGGTTGTAGGTCTGAGCCCCATGTTGGATGTAGAGATTACTTATAATCTTAAAAAATAATTTTTAATTTATGTTCTATGGAGCCTATGACTTGACTGCTGTTGCATGATAGAAGAACTGTTGTGTTTCCTAAGAAGAACTTTCTGTCAATGCTGTTTCCCCATGTGTAATTCTACGATTTGAAACTCATAGAGTATGCTTGGTTCATTTAGACCACACCTCCTGTATGTCTTAACAGGGAAAAATCCTGTCATGGGACCTAAAAGTTTAAACCTGTTCTCCAGTTTAGTCATAGGGCCAGGGCTGTTGTTTTTCTTCCACAACAAAAATGAGCAGTAAGGTATAAGAATTGATGTGACCTTATTACCACACTAGAAAATCCCAAATGCCTGTTGCTCAACCCTTCCATTATTTAAAACTAAAAAATTATGTAGCTCATGCTGGTCTTCTAAGTTGCATTAACCAGCTACTCTATGGGGCTGCCATCTGCCAGAGTTCTTCAAAATGACATTCACTCCACTCTTCAGCTTGTATGCCTCCTGTGGAAAGCTTTCCTGGGTTGGCATTGGTGCCTCCCTGTACATATCCTAGTCAGTGGGCTTGCGCTGTAATCTGTCTTCAGACACCAAGTTCCTACTGGGTGGAGGCTATATCTGGTTTCTTGTTGTGATTTCAGCACCTGCCACATAGGAGGAATGAATGGGGAAAAAAAAAAAAAGAAACGTCTCAAAGGTCTGTGAAAACAATCTTTTTCCACCAGCAGCTATTCCATTGGTGTTTTTCTATCTTTGGTGTTGGTTTTGCTTATGTCTTCTTATTACTCATTTTTTTTCTTAATGTTTTTTTAATGTTTTAATTTATTTTTGAGAGAGACAGATCACACAAGCAGGAGAGGGGTAGAGAAAGAGGGAGACACAGAACCAGAAGCAGGCTCCAGGCTCTGAGCTATCAGTACAGAGTCCTACGTGGGGCTCGAACTCGTGAACTGCGAGATTAGGACCTGAGCCGAGGTCAGATGCTTAACCGGCTGAGCCACCCAGGTCCCCCCTCCTTTTTTTTCCTTAACATTTTTAAGCTTTTACTTTTAAAAGTAATATCCATGCCCAATGTGGGGCTCAAACTCATGACCCCAAGATCAAGAGTTGCTGTAACAACTGAGCCAACCAGGTACCCCTGGTCCTCCTTCATTTAGAAACAAGTTTGAGAGATGAATTTGTGACCCAGGTGGAACAGAGCTAAGCAGAGTAAACAAGTCCTTCAGGAGGTTAAAAGTTAGATATTAGACCATTCTTTGTAATGTTCTTAACCAGCTAGGCCATTTGGGACATGTTTGGTGGAAGGTAAATGCTTTTCTATTGCCTTGCTTCTAGAAGCACACTCTTTATCATGCAGTGATGCTGAGATGTGATCTGACCAAAGCCCCCTTTAAGAAATAATAGAGACACCAAATGTGGACAAAGCGTTTTTAAGTAATCTCTACACCCAACATGGGGCTCAAGCCTACAATCCTGAGATCAAGAGTCATATGCTCCAGCCAGCCAGATCCCCCAATGCTCATCTGTTTTAAAGATTTTTTTATTCTTTTTTTTTTAAGATTTTTTTTTTTTTTATTCTTAATGCTTTAGTGTGAAATACCTAAACTTATGAAGAATGATAGGTTCAAATACCAGCAGAAGTGAATCCCTTTCATCCTTCGGGAATAAAATGGATTAACATTCCATTTACAGCAAAAAATATTAGTGGTTGGAAAAGATTCATAGGTCCTTATCGGCCTTTGGCTAAGTATGTTTAGAACTGCTGGTCAAAAAAATCATTTTTCTTACCAACATCACAGCACCTTCTTGCCAGATGCCCATTCGTGGTTGTTTTTTTGTTTTGTAATTGTTTGAGTAAGCTCCACACCCAACGTGGAACTTGAACTCACATCCTCAAGATCAGGAGTTTCATTCTCTACTGACCGGGCCCAGCCAGGAACCCATCATGGTTTATTTTTATTTATTTTCAACCTAGAATTTTTGTAATGTTTATTTAAACAATGTTTGAGAGGGAGGAGAAAAAGAATCCCAAGCAGGCTCTGCCCTGTCAGCATAGAGCTTGACGTGGGGCTTAATCTCATGAACTAACTGTGAGATCATGACCTAAGCAGAAATCAAGAGTTGGATGCTTAGCAAATAAGCCACCCAGGTGCCCCCACTCACAGTTTGTATTAAATGAAGGAAGGAAGTTAACAGAGACTATCCACCCTGTATAACAGCAATCTTTTGACCCTGGCAGTAGGTGGGATTCCGTGATGGTAGCATCAATTACAGTTAAGGAATAACCCAAAAGTGTTCTGACTCTGGCAATCACAAGCCAAGAAGTAGTTCTTTCTTCCACTGGGCTCTTGATTTTTTTTTCTCTGTCTGTGGTTTGTTTATAGTTGTTTTGGAACACTAAGAATAAACTCAGGCAATAATCCATAAGGGTTTTTACAAAGACTATACACATCCTAGAAAGCCATCAGGCAATTCTTATTGGAGACCCCTGACAAGACCTCTTTTGATGAAGTAATTGTAACTGTGAGATGTGCTCTTAAAATACATATTGCCCTGCATTTGGTTTTCTGTGTGTGCACATTTAATATGAGGAGTGGGGTACTGCTGTCTCTGTCAGTGTGTATAGGGTGGTAGGGAGACAACCAGAGAGTAAGAGGCTGTTCTGGCCCCAGGCTGGGGAGAAGGATGCAGACTGAGGGGACGGGGTGGGTAGGGTGGTAAAGCTCTGCACACATCCGTGGACCACAGTCCAGGCCCACTCTGTCACCGAAGCAAGAATCGAATACAACAAGTGCAACCCCGGTGTTGGGAGGCAGGAAAGGGGAGGCACCGGACACATGTGCAGCCCACATTCAGTGCTGCCGGGTCTGGCCCACCTCCTGGCCAGACCCTCTTGACTGGCCACCCCTACCCCCATCCCTTGGAGCCAGGCAGGACCCCGATGTAGCTACTAGGTCTTAAATCAGTGATCATCAGCCAAAGCCACCACCATGTGGCCAGTGCCTATCCTGATGGCCCCTGCACTGGTTCTGCAGTCTTGTTGATCTAGGAGCAGAAGGAGCTGTCGAATGCTTGGATCAGCCACAATCCCTCTGGGGTCCACAGCTACTCCCACGGGAGCCAAACTTGAACTCTCCACTGGCACTGTACACCCCCAATGAATGACTGGAAATCCTTCACTACAACTGCATTCCTGTTTACAAGATGGGGCCCTACAAACTGCCATTGGGCTGGGAGGTAAAGACAGAACTTGCCGGCCACGATGTGGCGGCCACTCCGGGGGCCTGTGAGCCAGCTCTGATCTTTGTCTTGAAGATGCTGCCCCAGTGGTTGTCACAGCCACACTACCATCTCCCTTGGTGTCCACTGCCACAGCTAGAAGGCACTGAAGCTGGCCAGGTGATGCTCTCAAATCCCAGAGCACATCTTCCCAGAACTGGCCTTCACCAGAGAAAATCTGGATACTTTGGTGGTGGTTGTCTGCTACCACGATGCTGCTGCTGCTGCTGCTGCTAGCTGGCAGGTTTGGTCTTCTCCCTTCCATGGCTGCCAACATGGAAGATGGGGGTGTCCTGCTTGAGTCCTGCGTTGTGCTCAGACTGCCCGGAAAGCAGAGACTGGACACAGAGCGGGGCAGGGCCCAGGGGAAGAACGTGTGTTCTGCTTGACTAACCGTTTAAAATGCAACAAAATCTAAGAATGACACCCAAGCCGGTTAAATGAAAATTCCTGCCAAACATGATGTTAACCCTGTGTGTTTTAAGGGAAACAACTAATTCAATAAAGGCTTCTTGTTATTGTTGCTTAAAATAAAGGTTTAGGTCTTTAATTACAGATGCTAGAGAGGAGGGAAAAAAGTCTCTTTGATCTAGTGTATCTTCCCAGAATAGGAAATTCTTTCAAGTGGCATGTTTTCTATAACTTCTTGGGGTTAATAAAACAAGCTCTTTTGAAGCCAGTGGCTTGGTTGCATCGTAGAGACGTGGCCCCTGAGAAGAACTCTCTCAGGCTGCTAAATTCACATAGTTTAAACATTTTGTATTAATTCTCCAAATAATGTAGTTTCCACATCCCCACCCCTTCTCTTGAAAATTGCATGAGCAGAAAAGAGATTAAATTCAGATTTTCCTGGGGCACCTGGGTGGCTCAGTTGGTTGAGTGTCTGACTTCGGCTCAGGTCATGATCTCACAGTTTGTGGGTTCGAGACCTGCATCAAGCTCTGTGCTGACAGCTCGGAGCCTGGAGCCTGCTTCGGATTCTGTGTCTCCCTCTCTCTCTGCCCCTCCCCCGCTTGTGTTCTGTCTCTCTGTCTCTCAAAAATGAATTAACGTTGAAAAAATTTTTAATTCAGATTTGCCTTAAAACTGACTTTTTTTTTCCAGTAGGCTCCACACCCAAAATGGGGCTTGAACTCACAACCCTGAGATTAGAGTCACATGCTCTATGGATAGAGCCAGCCAGGTGCCCCTGGAATAACTGATTTAAAAAAAATTAGATTAAACTGATTTTTCAAGATAGATGGTTCAATTGTGTATCATAACTAAAAGAGTAGATAAAATTGAAACATTAGAGATCTCAACATTGTTTTCATTTGATTTTAAGGGTTGTTATATTTATTCCTGCAAACTGATTTTCCTAATTATGCTCTACTTAGCCTAGCAGAAAACTATTTTGCATTCCTTGGTTCATACATTAAAATTTTCCCTGAAAACTGCCTTGATCTAGCTGATGGTAATAATTTTTCATTGAAAATTTTAATGCAGCCTCATATGCTAGTTTAAATAAGGAAGTCTTTAAAAAAGTGTTAAGTTTGGTGCTTTTTAAAGCCAATGAAGATGAGCAAGAATGAATGCAAAACTACTAGCCCAGGATTCTGGATTCTGTCTTTGTCTTCACGTGAAAGAGCACAAGATGTTTAGGCCAAAAGAATGGATTTGTCATTCTGTTATTGACCAGCTATGTGAACTGCACCTCAATGCCATTATCTATATCAAGTAGAAACTACCATTTCTATCCTATCTGTCTCCATAGATGGAATGAGAACTAAACGTATGAGAAAGTGCTTTATAAATTATAACTCTATACCAGTGGTAATTAACATTTTGTTGTTTGGATTCCTCTGAGAATCTGAAAAATAAAGGTTTTCCAACATTTCTCTCACACACTCCCAAAAGCACTTGCAAATGTACTCGAACCCTTAATTTCATTTACAGTTGGGAAGGAGTGATTTGAAAGCCTTGCACCACAGGTTAAGACCTTCTGCTACAGGGGTGCCTGAGCGTCTCAGTCAGTTAAGCGTCTGATTCTTGATCTCGGCTCAGGTCATGATCTCACAGTTTGTGAGTTCAAGCCCCACATCAGGTTTTATGCTGACAGCACAGAACCTGCTTGGGATTCTGTTTCTCCCTCTCTCTGCTCCTCCCCTGCTTACTCGCTCTCTGTCTCTCTCCCTCAAAATAAATAAGCTTCAAAAAATAAAAAAGAACTTCTGCTCCAGGCAAGAGTAAGATATCCGCCCATTCAACAAATTACTGAGATCCGACTTCATGCCAGACACAGCAATGACAATGGCAGTGCCAGTGAACAGACAGAAGAAGGCGCTTCCCTTAAGGAGTGAGGGTAGACCCAAAGAAACAAGTGCTACAGGTAAATTAGGGTAATGAGGTAAGAGAGTGGTGGGGGTGCCCTAGCTTTAGTTAGCACAGTGATCAGAGGAGGGGCATTAGAGCTAGCCATAATCAGAGGAGACATTTGAGCTGGCCATAAACAATGAAGAGGCAGCTTTGTGAGAATGTTCTAAGCAAAAGAGATGGCAAATGCAACAGCTCTGGGACAGAAAGGAGCTTGGTCTGTGTGAGGCCAGTTTGTATAAATCTAGTATATACAGTATAAACAAGGCCACCATGTTTGAACTTCAGCAGCCATAGGGAATGAGGTTGGAGCTGAGTTCAAAGAGACAGGCCACTTTGGAGAAAGGAAGAAGCACTTGAGGGTTTCAGGCAGAGGAATGACATAAATCAGATTTATGTTTTCAGTTTGGGAAGATTTGTTGTGTGGCAAAATGGACTGTAGAGGGCATCAGTTGACAGGATATGTCCTGTGAGGGATCTTGCCTCCTCCTCCAACAGCCCGCCCATTCTACATTTCTGGCACAAGTGACTTGATGAATGTCAGTGTCATTTCCCTTGTGGGGCCCAGATGTGAGAGAGGTATTAAATTCCGCTCTCCTGGACGATTGTATTATGTAGCCAATAATGACTATCACCATTATCTCCTGCTTTGTAATGATGTAAACAAAAGTAATAGGGAATGATGGCAGCTTTGGGGCTCCTTGTTACATCACAGTTCTCACAGTGTTGGAGTCTCTCAGGAAGACCAAGGGAGACCTTGGTCCAGGAAGACCACTGCTAAGACGTTTGCATACTGCCCCCCAAAATTGGCTGAATATCAACCTATGAATACATATCACACATTACACAGTCAGCAGAACTTTCATGAGATTTTACTTACAGCTGTCTAGAGGGGTTCCTAATTTGATATCAGGCTATCATAATTAGTAGGATGTTGCTTTGGACTGTTTTTTCCATTACAAAATATATAAATATATATATTTTTTGATTCACTAATTTTTTTAGACATCAAGACTGTGGAGTTTCCACACCAAGGTAATTTAATCAAAACTAAGCATACTCAGGAAGATATGAATTAAATATAATACAGTATATGATGTCTATACCATATGTATTACTAACTGGGGTGCCTGGCTGGCTCAGTCAGTAGAGCATGCAATTTTTGATCTCAGGTTGAGCCCCCATTGGGCATAGAGACTGCTTTAAAAAAATTATGCAGTGCTTTTCATATAAATTTAGGAAGTATACACCATAAAAGACCTTTTCTGTGTAGACATTTTAAAATATTTTTTAATGTTTATTTTTGAGAGAAAGAGAGAGACAGAGCATGAGTGGAGGAGGGGCAGAGACAGAGGTAGAGAATGTGAAGCAGGCTCCAGGCTCTGAGCTGTCAGCACAGAGCCTCACGCAGGGCCCGAAACCATGAACTAAGAGATCATGACCTGAGCTGAATTTGGACACTCAACTGATGGAGCCACTTAGGCACCCCTGTGTAGCCATTTTAGAAAGCTTCATTTTACTCTAATTTTTAAAAAATTCTATAGTTCTCTTACCTGCATTTAACACAGACGTTTAATATTTAATGGCTTCATACAAATCAAAACTGAAACCAGGTTACTTTTATACAACAATGGAAACTAGGATTCCCTGTACATTTGTTAAATTGAAAGCATTAATAATTATTTCTCAGAAGGGCTGGTCATTAATTAAGATTTATGAAGTGCCTAGGGAGTTTCATAAGGAAATACACCAAATCTCACAAGCTCTGTAAAATGGAAACCTAGATTTGAAGAGATTATTAGAAATGCCAATTACACATGGATCTTGGTGATTTCTAAAAAAATTTTTTTTAATGTTTTTATTTTTGAAGGAGAGAGAGAGAAACAGAGCATGAACAGATGATGAACAGAGAGAGAGGGAGACACAGAATTCGAGGCAGGCTCCAGTCTCTGAGCTGTCAGCACAGAGCTGGATGCGGGGCTCAAACTCACAAACTGTGAGATCATGACCTGGGCTGAAGTTAGATGCTTAACCAACTGAGCCACCCACCCAGGGGCCCTGGATCTTGGTGATTTCTAATAGTCAATCATAACCAATGCAGAAAGCAAAAAGAAAGAGAACAAGATTTGCTAGTTAGATAAAAATACCACATACCCTGGCCAGGTGAATGGGTGTACAAACTGAATGAAATAGAACATTCGATTGTTGCTGGAAACTCTTAATGTCATGACTAAAAAAAAAGCATCACCACTACCAATAAGCTTGAATCTCATTTATTTAAAAAAATTATTTGGGAAGGAGCTTAGAGTTTTCTTTTCATATTTTCATTGAGTGGCTCTGATCAGAGAAATCTGTCAGAAAATCCCCCAAATGAGTATGTAACACTACTGGAAATAGGCCAGGACAATAGGTCTTTGAAAGAAAAGAGCTCTTTATTTTCACCTAGTTATAAAGTAATACTTCCTCAGCATAGACAATTTGTAAAATGCAGAAATTATTGTTCATTTGTTTCTCCTAAGCCACCCTTCTCCTAAGTCACACTACCCAGAGATGGCTACTATTAACATTCTTTTCCACAACAGACAATGCTCCGTGAGGGTTTGAACTGTGTCAATTTTAGTTCAACACTGTATCCTACAGCCTAGCATAGGGCCAGCAGGCACAGTTGGCATTTGATTAATGTTTATTGAACGAACAAATATTTCCTTCTAGCCTTTTTATGCATACATTTGCTTGTTTGTTAACAAAGGGGGTCCATACTGTACATTATTATATTCTATTATTTCCTGAGGCTTTTCTCATATCAAATATCTTTGTAGTCTAAAATATGCTGTTTTTTGGGGGTGCCTGGCTGGCTCCGTCAGAGGAGCATGCCACTCTCGATCCCGGGGGTTGTGAGTACGAGTCCCACATGCAATGTACAGATAACAAAAAAAATTTTTTTCATTTTTTTTAATGTTTATTTATTTTTGAGAGAGAGAGAGTGCGAGTGGAGGAGGCTCAGAGAGAGAGGGAGACACAAGATCTGGAACAGGCTCCAGGCTCCGAGCTGTCAGCACAGAGGCCAATGCGGGGCTTGAACTCATGAACTGCCAGATCATGACCTGAGCCGAAGTCACCGACTGAGCCACCCAGGCACTCCCCCCAAATTTTTTAAATATGTTGGTTTTTCTTAAAACATAATGCTCCATCCGATATCATATTTCGTTTAACCATTTTCCTATGCAAATGAAATAATATAGTATGTCTTATTTTGTATCTCGCTTTTGTTCCCCACAATGTTTTTGAGATTCATCCATATTGTTGTATGTACCAGTAATTATTTCTTTTATTAGCTGAGTAGTATTTCATTGTTTGAATAATCACTGCTGTCAGGTAAAACACCTAAGAACAGAATTACTGAGTCATAGAGTAGGTGTATATTTAACTTTATAAGAAACTTCCCAACGGTTTTCCAAAGTAGGTATAGCATTTTACTTTCCCATCAGTAACGTGGGAAAGTTGCAGTTGCTCTCACCCTTGCCCAACACTTGGCACTGAGAATCTTTTTTTGGTGGGGCACCTGGCTGGCTCAGTCTGAAAAGTATGCGATGCTTGATCTTGGGGTCATGAGTTCAAGCACCATGTCGTGTGTAGAGATTACTTAAAAAGTTAAAAAAAAAAACTGCTGTATTTTATTTATTTATTTTTAAAGGGCTTTAACTCATGACCTTGAGATCAAAAGTCACATGGTCTACCGACTGAGCCAGCCAGACACCCCAGTATTGAGAATCTTTAGTTTTAATTACTCTAGTAGGCTAGTGAAGTGGTATCTCAATATGGCCTATTTTACATTTTCTTGATGACAAATGATGTTGACAGAATCTTTTCATTGGCCATATGTAATCTCTTCTTTGTTGATACTGACAAATCCCTTTCTAGAGAAGTTGTGCTAATTTGTAATTCTGCTAACAGTGTCACCTTTTCAAAATGTTTTCCTATTTGCTATGTGAAAAATGGCATCTTGTTTTAAATTGATTTTTTTAATTTCTTCTGAAGTTGAACATTTTTAATGTTTATTCTTTTATAAACTCTTTGCTTATGGCCTTTACCCATACTTGTCGAGTTCTTCTTTTGAATAGTGAAAGTTCTTTATCTTGACTTCCGAGATGCAAATATCTTCCTGCTTTTGTGCCTTTTAATTGTGTTTATCTTTTTCAAGTAGTCAAACGTAACATTCCTTTGTGATTCCTTTCAGTACTTTTGAGCTTAGAAAGTCCTTATCTGAATTAACTAAGTTGTTTTTGATCTGATAAATGGGGGGAGGGAGCATCAGTATCTGTTGGCATCTATTAGCTCTGGAGTTAACGCCAATCAACCAAGTAGGATAACTTCAATTTCTTCCAGGTTTTTTTCTTTTACTTTTGCATGTAACTATTTTTTTTTTAAAGATTCTTTCTCTTTTAAAAATGTTTATTTATCTGTTTTTGAGAGAGGTAGAGAGAGAGAGAGAGAGAGCGCACAAGCAGGGGGAGAGGGCAGAGAGAGAGAATCCCAAGCGGGCTCCACCTTAGTGCAGAGTCCCGCATGGGGCTGTGAGATCAGGACCTGAGCCATAAACCAAGAGTTAGCCAACTGAGCCACCCAGGCGCCCTTCGACGTAACTCTTTTTTTTTTAATTTTTAAAAAAAAAATTTTTTTTTTCAACGTTTATTTATTTTTGGGACAGAGAGAGACAGAGCATGAACGGGGGAGGGGCAGAGAGAGAGGGAGACACAGAATCGGAAACAGGCTCCAAGCCATCAGCCCAGAGCCTGACGCGGGGCTCGAACTCACGGACCGCGAGATCGTGACCTGGCTGAGGTCGGACGCTTAACCGACTGCGCCCCCCAGGCGCCCCCCTTCGACGTAACTCTTTAAACAAGATTCACTTTATTTTGATATTATGGAGTGGCTCCAACTTGAGATCCAAATGGTAACTTTTCCACTACTACTACTATTATTATTGAAAACTCCATCTCTTCACATTGGTTTGCAATGTTTTACCATTTTTTTTTTTTGTTTTTTTAGCTATGTTCTTCAGATGAATTTTAGCCTCTACTATGCTGCAGGCACCACTTTAGTTTTGACCTTTAAAGATTTGCTCTGTTTGATAGAAGTGTGGTGTTCTCATTACTTTCTTTTTAATGATTTTTTAAAAGTTTATTTATTTTGAGAGAAAGAGAAAGCACAAGTGGGGGAGGGGTAGGCAGAGAGGGGGAGAGAGAGAGAATCCCAAGCAGGCTCCACACCATCAGCGTGGAGCCTGACGGAGGGCTCGAACCCACAAACCATGAGATCATGACCGTGGCTAAGTCACACATTTAACCGACTGAGCCACCCAGGCGCTCCAACTTTTTTTTTTTCTTAAGGTTTTTATTTATTTTGAGAGAGAGAGTGTGTGCGGTGAAGGGGCAGAGAGAGAGGGAGAGAGAATCACAAGCAGGCTCCATTGCTGTCAGTACAGAGCCCGACACAGGGCTTGAACCCATGAACCATGAGATCATAACCTGAGCGGAGGAGTGCCTGGGTGGCTCAGTTGGTTAAGTGTCCAATTCTTGATTTTGGTTCAGGACATACTCTCAGGGTTGGTGAGTTTGAGCCCCAAATCAGGCTCTGCACTAACAGGACAGAGCTGTTTAGTATTCTCTCTCTGCCCCTTCCCTGCTTGTGCTCTCTCTCTCTCTCTCTAAAAAATAAATAAACATTTTTTAACAATTAAAAAGATAGCTTTAAAAAAACAAAAATTAAAAAAAATGATCTGAGCCGAAACCAAGAGTTGGATGCCTAACTACCTGAGCCACCAAGGGGCCCCACTCATTACTTCTTAAATGAAGAACTTCCTCAGGATATCTGAACAATTCTCTTGGGTGAAAGCCTTAAGACCCAAGAAAACAGTACTAAATTAAATCCAGCTTCCAAAGTGCTCCTACCTTGTTGGGGTTGCTATGAATGGCCTTAGGTCAAAACTGCCAGGCATAATTCAAGGGATGCCTCCAATGTATACCCCCTAGATCTCCTCCCAATACATAAATCTATATTAATGGAGATTTAGGCTTTAACCCTTATAATCTTTTAGTTAGAGGCTGTCCAAAAAGACTTTGTGCTATGATGGAAATGTACTATGCTACCATGTCCAATAGGGTAGCCACTAGCCACAGAGTTATTGAGCGTTTGAAATGCACTTGAGGAACTGAATATTCAAATTTTTAATTCTATTTAACTTAAATGTGTATAACCACAAATGACTTATTGGCCACCATTATAACTGTTAAGACTGGTTTGACTCTGTTTCTTGTATCTCGGTTTCAATATTGCATTATCGTTGCTAAACTCAAAATATTTTTGACCTTGCTGGAAGCTATACTCAGTGAGGGAAGGCAGTCATAGTTTCTACTCTAGACTTAACAATGTAAGGAAAGAAAAGGTCGGTTTTTAACCCAGAGATGCGCTAGATTATTAAGACTCTAGAGACTTGCCCATCGTGTTCCACAGTAAGCATGAGCGGGGCAAACAGGTACTGTGTCACTGTGTCAAAGGGGAAGAGGTGTTGCTTCTAGCAGAGTAGGGGACACGCAGAGCATAATCATAAGGTCAGTTCCTTGCACAGTGGAGGTCTGGCTCAGGGGCTCCCTGGAGCGGCTGCCCTCCCTCCTGTTAGAGGTGGCAAGGAAGTGAGGAGGCCACCTAGGGTCTCAGGCCACTTGGAATCTGAGTCCCCGCCCCCCGTCCTGGACTGGAACTGGCATGGACACGAACGTACTTCTTACAATACTAACTGCACTCAACAAATGTGAAAACTGAAATCAGGTCTTAAATGGGTTTGATGAATCGGGGGAGGATAAACTATGGGAAGGAGCGTGGTCAAATTGTTAGGGACTCCCACAGACAGAGTGGGCGGAAGACCAGAAGAAAAAGAGGGAGGCCTCCCGTGGGGAAGGTCTGGGAAGACAAGGGCTCTCGGCAAGGTGGGCCCAGGGTGAGGTTCGGACCTCCACCGAGCTGCTGCTGGGTCGCTGCGGCCGGGGCACAAGATGGCTGCTGCTTCGCTGCGGCTTTCCGTGCAGGACCCGGGGGCTGGTGTTAGGTGCTGCAGGTCCGGGCAGCGGCAGGCAGCCCAGATGGAGTCAGCTGCGGGGAGGGCAGGCTGAGGAGAAGGGAAGACGGACCGTTGGAAGCAGGAGGGGAGAAAGGAAGCACGCGAGCGCGGAGAGCGCCCGCGGAGCCCTCGGGCCTCAGGAGTGGGGTCGACAACGACCGGGGTGGGGGGGGGCGGGAAGTCAGGTGGCCGCCTCGGCCAGGGCAGCGGGACCGCGCGTTGGGCTTCGGCAAAGCGGCGGCGCGCGCGCACGGGCCGCCGGGAAGTTGGGAGCGCGGCGTGCGGCGGCGCGCGCGCGCGCACGCGGGCCCGGGCCGCGAGCAGCCGCGGCCGCCCCGGTTGCCTCCCTTAGCCCGGTGTGCTCGGGACTCGGCGCCTCAGGAGGGAGCGGCCAGTGGGCTAGCATCTTGTCAGTGGGGTTCTGAGGCCAGGCTGCCGCGGCCACCTCTTTCTGGTGCCTGAGCCTCCCGGAGGGGCCGGGGCTGGGTCACGGCGGGCTGACTGGTCCCGGGGAGCTGAGACTGCTGGACCCGAAGGCGGAGGTGCACGTCCGGCGGTCGCCTGGCGCCAGGAGGAGGCTGAGGGGACCATGTCTGGGAGGAACTTCCACCTCTCCACCACCGAACGCGTCATCAAAGGTGCTGGGCGGGCTGGGCCCTCCTCGTCCACCCTCGGGAAACGGCCCTCGGCCGGGCGGTGGCGGGAGAACGGAGGGGGAGAGCCGAGGAGGGAGGGCGGCGGCGACCCAGGCTGCTTCCGTCCGGGAGGAGGAGGACCTGGAGGGGCTATGGGACAGAGGAGGGGGATCCCCTCCCCGCGGGGCCCCGGGCATTTTCTGTTGCGCCTTGACCCGTAGTTTGCTGGAGATTGCTGATTTATCTCCGGTCGAGCTGGACTTGCAGGTGGGGTGGGGATTTCTTCTGCCACCACCCCAAAGGGCCAGGATCCCCATCTTTTTAAAAAAGAAACAATTCCTTTTTTCTCGTCTTGTATCTGGTGAAGCCATCTAGAGTGGCGTGGGCAGGGACTTTAGCAGATTCTTCCAAGTCAGATCTTCTGCCGCTCCGCTCCCCGTCTTTAGGATCTGATTATCTCGCCCCTCCCCCACCTTTTTTAAAGGACGTTTACGCGTACCTTTTGGCCCACTTTCTAGAGATCATCACAAGTCACTGTTGTTACTAAAAGAAACAGTGTGGTGAAATAAATACAAATAAATCCATTTGGGAATGTGTGAAAGGGATTCACAGATCTCTTGACATGATGTTGGTGTTTTATTTTTTGGCCAAAGAGACTTGGAGAAGGATGTTCTCTGATTCAGAGGTCTAACCAAAACTAAACTGTTCCTTACTAATACTTGTGGGATTTTACATTGTTGTTTCTATTCTTAAACTAAGAATACTGGTTTAAACATAACCACTAATTTATGCACTTTTGTTTAGCGTTAACACTTAACTACAACTCTTCTCGCCCGAGTTTTAACAATCAGTTTGATAGCACGATTTTATAAGAAGGGCGTATACCTCGACAAGCCGTGTTAGTGGCTTCTGGATAAAGGGGTAGCTGTAAGAGGGGAATACTATTAAAATGCTCTTATTTTTTCATTTTGGTAATTAGAAGGAGAGAGGAAACTAAGATTGGTGACAAGAATGCATATATTTTTTAAGTGGAAAAGTCTCTTGAATGTTCAGTGAAGGGGGAGAATTTTAGCGTTTAACTTAGATTTTTCTCCCCCCTAAAACATGAATCATCATAAATGTTGATTTTCTACACTACATAATTCTAGTGTGTAACTTAGTTTTTTCCCCTCTAAAAAGCCAGGAGCATAAGTGATGATCATAAACATACACTACATAATGTTTAGTAAAGGTAATGGGTTTTTGAGATTTGTCAGTTTGTTTGGTTTTATTAAGGATCTAAGTGAATTGTTCATATAACTGACAGCCCTTTAACTGTTAAATATTTTGACCATTTTAATGTCAGTTTATATAGCATATAACCCATAAAAAGTATAAATCTTCTCTTAAGATAAGGAATATACTAAACATAACCTTTTCTGATGAATCAAGGTCAGTTGTGTACATTAATTTCTGTCCTGTGCTTTTAACATGGCTGGTGCATTCTGCCGGATAAGGGTGTTGGCAGTTTCTTCCTGTACCAAAATGACTCCTTACTGCTATACCATTTAATGCTTTTGTCTGTTTTCAGTTTATTTCCTCCAGGACTGTTTTCTATCTGTCAAAATATGCCCTTCTAATCTGCTGTTTCTAAGCTGAAGTAGGCAGGGAAACCAGATAAACCAGAATTGTGTGTCAAGTCAGAATAAATAGGATCTGAGCGAAGCTTAGTGGCAGTCCTCAAACCTTCAGGTATTATCAAATTCTGATCGCCATTGTTGCATGTAATTTCCATCATAAGATGTAAAAGAGATGTTAAAATAACCCTCTTAGACCCTTAAAATATAAAAGTAAAGTAAAATAAAACATAGTTAAAAGGCAGGTGCTGTCTTAGTGCTAGGCGTGCTCATAGTTAAGAAAACACCCTCATAGTCTGTATCATTTAAGTTTGGTTTTTGGCGAACTTATAAATTAATGCATGTTGTATACTTATAAGATTAGTCTTAAATAAATGAAATATAGTGATTTCAAGCCCTTAGAAATTTATGGATTTATCTTGTATATAAAAACTTTAGTGTGGGGCACCTGGGTGGCTCAGTCTTTGAGCAGCTGACTCTTCTGAGGTGGTGAGATCGAGCCCCTCGTAGCACTCCGAGGTGAGCTTGGAGCTCTGCTTGGGATTCTCTCTCTCTCCTTCTCTCTGTGACACTTCCTGGCTTGAGCTCTCTCTCTCTCTCTCTCTCTCTCTCTCTCAAAATAAATAAATAAACATTAAAAAAAAAAAAAAAAAACAACCAAAGACTTTAGTGTAAGAACTTGACCACAGCAATTTTGGCTTCTCCGTGACTTATGTTGCTTTTTTTCTGGGTTTTCCAGAGTTTGAAATAGTTGAGGTTTGTTCTAAGAAAGTAAGGTGTCACTGTATGTATAATATAGCTAAGATCCATTGTACTGGGTACTAAATCCTGATAGGATGTTATCCTGCCTGGCCAGAGTTGTCTGCAGTTATTCACAGCTGCAAATCTTTTTCAGAGGTGAGACCACACCACAGTTATTTTTGGTTCTGTCATTTCCTGTTAACTTAAAAGTCTACTTAATTGTTTTGTTTGAACAAATCTTGGAGAAGAGTGGGTAGGTAGGAGGGAGTGATTAGTATTTTAAGTGTCCTTTGAAAAGCAACTTTCCTAAAATGAAGGACTAGCCTGATCATCAGAAAAACCTAGATTTTACTGTCTCTGGAACTTACTTGTAGCCTTGAAACTTTGTCTCTCTCTCTTTTTTCTACAATCTCATCTGCATAGTAGGGTTAATGATACCTTCTTCGTCAGGCATCGGAGCCATGCAAATGATATAACTGACATGAAAAGCTTAAGACAAGGTAGTATTATGGGGGCCCCTGGGTGGCTCAGTAGCTTAAGCGTCTGACT
Organism: Felis catus; assembly: GCF_018350175.1. Lineage (NCBI taxonomy): Eukaryota > Metazoa > Chordata > Mammalia > Carnivora > Felidae > Felis > Felis catus. Next base: position 35,585,183 of record NC_058371.1, on the reverse strand, counting down.
CTTGGTTTCGCCGCAGGTCGTGATCTCACAGACTGCCAGTTCAAGCCCCGTGTCAGGCTCTGCGCTGACTGAGTGGAGCCTGCTTGGGATTCTCTCTGCCCTCTCTCTCTCTGCCCTTCCTCTGCTCGCTTGCACGCTCTCTCGCTCCCTCAAAATAAATAAATAAGCTCTCTCAAAATAAATAAAGACAAGGTAGTATTATGAAACATGATAGTAGTTTGATAATAAATCAGTTTCTACAGAAGTGGTAGGTAGAGAAATCGTTAACATTTGAAAAACACCAGAATTAGAAAGTATATGAAATTATAAGTTAGAAAACTGAAAATATCTCTTCTATAATTTATTATTTTATTTTATTTTCTTTTTTTAAGGTTTTATTTTCAAATAATCTCTATACCCAATGTGGGGCTCAAACTTGCAACACCGTGATCAAAAGTCCCATGCTGTACTGACTGAGCCAGGCAGGTGCCCCATTCTCTCTTACAGTTTAGAGGGTATCTGTCTGGGTGGAGTCCCATGTGAAAGAAAGTGAAGAGAGACCAGTATAGTTCTGCCTAGTACTTTCTTGACAGCTGGTTTCTTCCCTAGCAGTTGAAGGTGTCTGGATCTAAATTTTTTTTAATGTTTTATTTACTCATGAGAGAAAGAGAGACAGAGCATGAATGAGGGAGGGGCACAGCGAGAGAGGGAGACACAGAATCTGAAGCAGACTCCAGGCTCTGAGCTGTCAGCACAGAGCCCAACGCGGGGCTCGAACTCATGAACTGTGAGATCATGACCTGAGCCAAAGTCAGACACTCAACCGACTGAGCCACCCAGGTGCCCCAATGTTTATTCATTTCTGAGAGAGAGACAAAGAGCGTGAGTTGGGGAGGAGCAGAGAGAGAGGGAGATGCAGAATCCAAAGGAGGCTCAGGCTCTGAACTGTTAGCACAGAGTCTGATGTGGGACCCGAACCCACAAACCGTGAGATCGTGACCTGAGCCAAAGTTGGACGCCTAACCAACTGAGCCACCCAGGCACCCCTTTTTTTTAACTTTTAAAGTAACAGTTCTGAGTGTCTCTAGAATAGTCCATATGCATTGGGGTATCACTCCTGGTGACTGGTATCGAGAGCAGAAAACCCCAGAAACTCAAATGACTGAATTGTGAAAATCTTTCAGCTTGATTTTTTTTTCTTCCGGTTTCCAAGTTTCTTTTCCTGTTTGAGGGGATTTTTTTCTTTGACAGTGATTGTTATAAAAATAGTTTTTTCCCCTAGGCTGAATCTTTTCAGAAGAAGCAAGGAAATTTCACCAGGAATTACATGACAGATGTGGAGAATCCATTGTTGGTGGCCAAATGGTGTTTTACAGAAAAGTCTGACTTCTTTTCAATAAGATGCTGATATATTGCTCCCATTCATTTGGAATTCAAGTATATTGTATATTCACAGAAAGAATTGTGTCCTTGGTAGCACACACTGGAGGCTACTGGTTCTTTAATATCCTGCCAATTGGAATAGTGTGGCTATGGTTTTCTTACAGGATTTTAAGATTAGTATGGACAGAAATTGCTGTTTTCTCAGGTATACCCTGAACCCTGTTTCAGTTTCTGGTACCTATTCCTCATTTATTTCCACATCTCTTTGTCTTCTCTTGCCTTTTTTTTAATTTAATTTTATTTTTTTAGGAGAATGGATTTACTAAGGTTTTTTGGTTTTTGTTTTTGTTTTTAAGTTTATTTACTTATTTTGAAAGACAGAGATCATGTGCACATGGGTGAGCAGGGGAGGGGCAGAGAGGGAGAGAGAGAATCCTAAGCAGGCTCCATACTGTCAGCACAGAGCCCAACAAGAGGCTTGATCTCTGAACTGTGAAATCATGCCCTGAGCCAGAATCAAGAGTCGGATGCTTAACTGAGCCACCCAGGCACCCGCCAAGTTTTTTCTTTTCAATGTAAGCTCAATCCTGCTTATTATAACATTTGAAAGGCAGAAAGGGAAGAAAACAAAGGTGTCATATTCCTTCCCTGCAGAAACAAGTTCTCTTAATACTTTTCATGTATTTCTATCTGCTAGTGTATTTTGAATTCAAAGAAGAATGGATCACATATATTAAAGCTTGTACTTGGCAAATGTTTCATATTATTTTAACACAAATATTGTAATTTTCCCTAAATACTCATGATGATCTCAACCAATATGAAAACGATTTGAAAGTGCTTGTATTCATATTTTGGTCCTTTGTATTTTCAATCATTTGATACAGTGCCAACCTAGAAGAAACATTTTTAAGTATAAATATTTAATGTGGTCAAGTCATATAGTACATATCTGTTGAATTTGTCAACACCATTTAAGTTATACTTAGTTTACCATTGTAATTGACAAGCCACCACAACATTTAAACACTGGAAATCTATGCTATTTGAGTTTCATACCTCTCAGTGGAAGTCTCAGACCTTGGAAAGGACATCTTAATGTAAACACTTAAATCTTTTTTGAGCAGGAATAAGGTGTTCTTTCTTACCTGTATGTTAATGGTTGTGATTAAAGCTTTATTTATAACACATGTGGTAATAAATCTTTCTTCTATAAAGCAACATATTACCACTTTTAGTAAAGTTAAAAAAATGTTTTTGCGGACACCTGGGATTCTCTCTCTCCCTCTCTCTCTGCTCCTTTCCCACTCTCAAAATAAATAAATAAAACTTAAATGTTTTGGGGGGCACCTGGTTATCTCAGTTGGTTAAGCGTTGATGTCAGCTCAGGTTGTGATCTCGTGGTTCATGAGTTCAAGCTGCATCGGGCTCCCTGCTGTCAGCATGGAACCTGCTTTGGATCCTCTGTCCACCCCCTCTCTCTGCCCCTCCCCTGCTCGTGCCTGTGTGCGCTCTCTCTCAAAAATAAACATTGGGGCATCTGGGTGGCTCAGTTGGTTAAGCATCCGACTTCAGCTCAGGTCATTATCTTGTGGTTTGTGAGTTTGAGCCCTGCGTTGGACTGTGCTGGCAGCTCAGAGCTTGGAGCCTGCTTTGGATTCTGTCTCCTTCTCTCTCTGTCCCTCCTCTGCTCCCACTCTGTCTTTCTCTCAAATAAATAAATAAATAAATAAATAAATAAATAAATAAATAAATAAATAAATAAAGTTTTTGGATCATTTGAGTGAAAAATGCTAAGGATTCAGTAGTTAAGATGAATTAAAGAATTAATTGAAAACCTTTCTGAAGTGGTATTTGGTAATAAAATACCTTACCATTAAAGTAACATTTTGGGGAAAAAAATAATTTTTAGACATATCTATGAGAGACAAAATTGTTCAGCTAATTCCTGGTATTTGTAGTCATTTTGGAGCTTTGCTGCTACTTAATTGGAAGGACTAATGGAAATAAAGGGGTGTCTGGTAATCATTATCATCCTTTGGTGCAATCATTAATAGACTATTATACTCTGTTTTAAAGTTTTCATGTTAAATTTTAGCTGCATTTTATTATTTTTTTTTAAGTTTGAGAGAGAGAGCAAGCACATGTGGGGAAGGGGCAGAGAGAAAGAGGGAGAGAGAATCCCAAGCAGGCTCTGCATTACCAGTGCAGAGCCTGATGTGGGGCTCAAATTCACATAGAGCGAGATCATAACCTGAGCCAAAGTCAGACACTTAGCCAACTGAGCCACTCAAGTGCCCCTTAGCCGCATTTTAAATTGCAAAACTGAGATGTAAAAATCTCAGCTCATCCTTGGTTGTATCTGACTTAGGTATTTTTATAGTCTATCTAATTATTCAGATACATGCACAGAGTACTTTTAGTTTTATTTATTTGATACAAACTAGATTTTTATCAAGAAATTTGTTTCTTGAGTCTTTATTATTAGAAAAGCGTACAACTTGGTAACTAGATCTCTAGACTGGTGACAGAAAGATACGCTGTATAAGCTGGCCAAGGCAATGTGCATTTTCTATGATCATTATTAGATTTACTGAATGTGAACAATTCATGAGATTTTGTGCAGTCTAGACAGTGTTAGCCCAACAGACTGAAACAAATGAAATAAATACTGGGAGACAATTTAAGAATTTATTCAACAATTACCTATATAATCCTTGCTAAAAATGTTTAATCTGGATCAAGTTATAATAAACAATCAGACAAATCCAGTTTGTGGGATTTCTCTAAAACAACTGGTCTGAACTCTTCGAAAATGTCAAGGTGATAAAAAATATAAAAGGCAGAGAGACTACTATAGACGAAAGAAAATGAAAGAGAAATGACAAGTATATTGCCAAGCCTGGATTGGGAAAATAAAAAGCTGTACAGGCCATTTTGGAGACAACTGAGGAAATTTGAATATGGAGTATATAATAGATAATAACATGTCAGTGTTAAATGTCTGGATCTGATGATAATGGTATTGTGCTTATAAACGAGAATGTTCTTATTCTTAGCCAATACCTGATGTAGTATTTACGTTGAAATGTCATGATGTCAGCAATTTGCTTTCAAATGGTTCAGAAAAAAAAATTATGTATTTGTTGAGAGAGAGTAAAAGTAGCAAAATGTTCACCATGTTGAAAAGGTAAGGAGCAAATGTGTATTCATTTAACTATTCTTTTACTTTTTTTTTTTTAAGGTGTTAATTAAATTTTTAAAAAGCTTTTATTTATTTGTTTTGAGAGAGAGGGAGAAAGCCCGAGTTTGAACAGGGGGTGGGGCAGAGGGAGAGGGAGACTGAGAGTCCCAAGCAGACAAAGAATCCCAAGCAGGTTCTGTGCCCCCAGCGCAGAGCCCGACATGGGTCTCAAATGCCATCCAGGCGCCCCAAGATTTTATTTTTAAGTAATCTCTACACCCAGCGCGGCCTTGAACTCACAACTCACAAAAAATCAAGAGTTGCACACTCCACCCACTGAGCCAGCCAGGTACCCCTAATCTTTTACTTTCTTATAGGATTTCAGTTTTTCAAAATACAAAGTTGGGGAGAGAAGGGCTTCGGAAAGGCTACCATCGTATTTAAGGATTCAGTAGTGTCTTAGGGAAAGCTTAAAAGAAGAAAATTTTAAAGTATATTATACCTGATGTGAAGTAGAGGTAACTTCTTTAGCAGAACAAGAGGTTATTGCAGTTACATAGGGTTTGGAAAAACATGCAGAAATGAGGATGGAGAAAAACAAAGTGTATTTGATTAAGGAGTAGACAGGGTGGGTAAAACTAGAAACCTCAAAGAATTGAAAGAGGTAAAACAAAAAAGAGGAAGAGAGATAGCTGAAAACTACTAGGGCAATTGATGGTGATTCTATTAAGGGAATAGCAAGATTATTTTGATGGCTATATGTTTTTAAAAACCCAAAGCTTAATTGGCTTATAAATGTAACTCAGAATTATAGGTAATTGAGGGGCGCCTGGGGGCTCAGTCAGTTGAGTGTCCGACTTCGGCTCAGGTCATGATCTCACGGTTTGTGAGTTCGAGCCCCGGGCTGGGCTCTGTGCTGACAGCTCAGAGCCTGGAGCCTGCTTCGGATTCTGTGTGTCCCTCTCTCTCTGCCCCTTTCCCACTTGTACTCTGTCTCTCTCTCAAAAGTAAATAAAGCATTAAAAAAATTAAAAGAATTATAGACAATTGAAACATCGTACAAATAGAAATTGTGGAAAGTGAGACCTGTTTTAATTTTATTGAAGAGATTATGAAAAAAGTGGGAAAAGGTGGTATAGGGATAAAACAAATATTCAAAAGCACTAATAAGCAGAGGAGATAGAAAGGATTTTCTAAGTGTATTTCCCCATCCCTGTTAATCACACCACTTACCCATTTAGTCACTGGCTCAGATGACAAGCCTGGGAGTCAGGCCAGACCCTGTTCTGTCCCTTGCACTTCACATCCAGTTCTTCCAGACTCAGTTCTATGGACTTTTGGTTTGCACATAGCCTTCTACTTCATCTCCCTCTCTGACTTCTTGTTTATACCATTGCAGTAGCCTTGTGCTAGGGCTATTTAATCTAATGTCCATATTGCCATCATGATCTGTAGATAATGTAAAGGATTATTCTTATGCTTGAAATCCTTCATGAGCCTGTTCTGCCCACAGAATGAACTCTAAACTCTGTTGATCTATAGTTCCCCTCATGCTAAACTGTGTGTTACTTTCTCCTCTCATTTCATACCCCTGTTCCCAAACTTTACTACTGCTTGTGGTCCCTAGAATGCCATGAAATTTTATATCTGTGAATGGGTTCTTTGTATTATTTTTATATAGAATCTTGTGCCCCAACTTGACCAGCTCCTATTTCTCTTTCAAGATTTAGCTAAGGGGACATCTGAGAAGCGTTTTCTCTTTTACTAAGAGGCTGTCTAGAATAATGGTTTTTAGAACACGGGCTTGGAAGTCAGACATACTTGGATTCAAATGCTGTGTCTTTTAGTAGCAGTATGACCTTGGACCAGTCAGTTAATCTTGTTTTTGCTCAGTTTCTCTATCTGAAGAAAAGGGATAATATAACCCACTTTACAGGATAGTTGTAAGGATTAAATAAACTCCACAAACAGTGATAGGGGCCTAGTAAGTGCTCAATGTATGTTAGCTGCTATCATCATCATTAGAAGGGTTAGGTACTGGGGCCCCTGGGTGGCTCAGTTTGTTAAGTATCCGACTCTTTTTCTTTTTTTAATATTTATTTATTTCTGGGGAGAGCGCAAGCAGGGGAAGGACAGAGAGAGGGGGACAGAGGATCTGAAGCAGGCTCTGCACTGACAGCCTGACAGCAGCAAGCCCAATGTGATGCTGGAACTCATGAACCAGGAGATCATGACCTGAGTGGAAGTGGGTCGCTCAACCAACTGAGCCACCCAGGTGCCCTGCGTCTGACTCTTGATTTTGGCTCAGGTCATGATCTCGCAAGTTACTGAGTTTGAGCCCTGCTTTGGGTTCATATATGTATGTGTACATATATTTGTGTACATATATATATATATAAAAATATATATATATATATATATATATATATGAAGGGTTAGATATTGCTCCTATGAACAGTCTCATTGCTTTTCAAATTTCTCTAAATATTTTTGTTATTTATTTACATTAAACTATTCTCTTCAAGGGCAAGAACTGTGCATTATTAATGCTGGATACAGTGCCTAGCACATAAATGCTTAGTAAATGTTTAAGTAAGTGAAAGCTTAAGAAACATATTTTATGGAAGATAGTGTAGAAAAGGGCACAGGCTCTGCTAATTACTAGCTCTGATACTTTTTTATTTATTTTCCTTGCTTGAAGTTTATTATTTTTAAAAAGAATTTTTAAAATGTTTATTTATTTTTGAGAGAGAGAGAGAGAGAGAGAGAGAGAGAGAGACAGAATGAGCAGGGGAGGGGCAGAGAGAGAGGGAGACACAGAATCTGAAGCAGGCTCCAGGCTCTGAACTGTCAGCACAGAGCCCAACGCGGGGCTCGAACCCATGAACCGTGAGATCATGACCTGAGCTGAAGTCTGACGCTTAACCGACTGGGCCACCCAGGTGCCTCTATTACTTTTTTTTTTTAAGTTTATTTATTTTGAGAGACAGAGCGAGCAGAGGAAGGGGCAGGGAGAGAAAGGGAGAGAGAGAATCCCCAGCATTCTCTGCAGTGTTAGAGTGGAGCCCCGATGTGGGACTCAAACTCATGAACCTTGAGATCATGACCTGAACCAAAATCAAGAGTCAGATGCCTAGCTGACTGAGCCACCCAGGTGCCCTTCCTTGCTTTGAGTTTAAAATGAGTGATAACAGGGGGCGCTTGGGTGGCTCAGTCAGTTGAGTGTCTGACTTTGACTCAGGTCATGATCTCGCAGTTCATGAGTTTGAGCCCCAGGACGGGCTCTGTGCTGACCGCTCAGAGCCTGGAGCTTGCTTTGGATTGATTCTGTGTCTCCCTCTCTGCCCCTCCCCTATTGTATGTAAAGCATAATACCTCTAGTGGGTGCTTAATAAATGTTAGCTGTTCTTTATTAAAGGAGTTAATCTTGAGTCTTAGTGAGATTTGATAGCAGATCTGTTTGACTTCAAGTGGCATATGTGAAATGAATGTTTAAGAATGTTGTATTTTATGTTTTCCAACTGTAGTCTCCTTAGGACTTTTGAAAGGATTTAAACCTAAAATGCTTGATAAGGAAATTTCCTTTGGGGCATCTGGGTGGCTCAGTAATTAAGCTTGTGCCTTTGTCTTGGATCATAATCTCAGGGTTCATGAGTTCTAGCCCCGCATCAGGCTTTCAGTGCAGATCCTGCTTCGGATCCTCTGTCCCCTTCTCTCTCTGCCCCTCCCTTGCTTGTGCTCTCTCCCCGCCTCTCAAAAATAAACATATAGTAAAAAAAATAAGGAAATTTCCTTCTATAGTATAGATAGAATTTCATAAATCATAAATTTATAAACATATTTGATGAATTCCTACCACAAGAAACACATTTCTCTCTTAAGCTTAAATACAGTCTTGAAAAGTACTCAGCATATAATAGCTTCCCAAAAGCGTGACAGAGATTAGAAGTATGGAGCTTCCTAGGACTAATACCACCATGGAGAGCAGACATCTAAATGGTAGACTGTATCTGATATGAAATCTTTGCTTCCTCACTCTACAAATTGACAATCCTTTCAAGTTTAAACTTTGGACATTGATCAGTAGCCTAAAGAAGTAAGACTCAATTTGTGGTTTTTTTGTGTGTATCCATAGGTACATTGTGTTCTTGTGACCTAAGGGTTTGTGGAGGTTTAAAAATAACATAGGATAAAACAAAAAACTAAATAACATTAAAAGAAAAAACCATAAATAAAATAAGAGTTTCAGTGAATGGCCAGAGTAATAAAGGTAATTGGTAGATTTATCCATAAAAGGAAGCTAGTTATTTTTGACTATTGCATGCTGTTTTATTAAAAACTATGAATGTCACTATAAACTTAACTGTTTCTATCAGATTATCATTGATAGTGATTATTACTTAATTGGTTCTGGGAGGGCTAGTTCCTAATATTTTGAAAGTGTGCTCTGGGACTATCAGAGAATAGAGGGAATGATCTCAAAGAGCTATGTCAGATCATTGAAATAAAACTACTTGTTCTAGTAGGTTATGAAAGGATCTGAAAGCTACATATGACTTTCGGTAATAATACTTAACATAACCTCTTCAGTGGTGTTTAACTGGTTCATGATTGGAAAAGCAGGTGAGTAGATTAGGAACTAAGTCTGCAAAAGTAGGGCAGGCTTGCTGGCTTAAAATAGGAATGAAAGCAGGGTTATTTGTAGTGAACAGAGATAGCTATTTGGGTAAATCCTGGTGTCTCATGGGGGTTAAGACCACACAATAATCTAAAAATAAAGCTTATAGGCCAATAGCTTTTAAGGTTTATATTTCATAGTTGCTGCTGGATTAAAATGGTCATCACCAATGTTTTCTTTCTCTTGTATGCAGCTCTGCACCTGATATTAGGTATATTTACCTAAAAATATCATTTATGTAGTAGATCTATATTGTAGCAGGATATTGAACTGATTTTGCCTGTGAAGAGGCTGTAGAATTTCTTCAGTGTGCTTTAGAAACTTAGTTTAAAAATTTTATGAGGTTTTTGTTTTTGGATTATAGATTCATAGGATGTTGCAGAGAATGTACAGAGAGAGGTCCTACGCATCCTCCCCTAGGTCTCTGTCCTCCACAGTGTCAACATCCCACACTACCACAGCACTGTACCAAACCGAGAAATTGACATTGGCACAATTCATAGAGTTTATTCAAGTTTCACCAGTTATACATGTACCTGTGCACGCGTGCATGTATGTGTAGCTCTATGCAATTTTACTTGCGTAGACTTGCATAACTACCACCATGATCAGTGTAACTCACCACAAGACTCCTGTGTTACTGCCTCTTTGTAGCCACACTCATCCTCTTCAAGAAACTCAATATTGTTTGTTTATTATGTTCTTTAAAAGTTTTATTTATGGGGCACCTGGGTGGCTCAGTAGATTAAGTGTCCAATTAAATAGGTTAAGTGTCCAGCCTGATCTTGGCTCAGGTCATAATCTTATGGTTTTTGGGATTGAGCTCCCTGTGGGGCTCTGCGCTGACAACACGGAACCTGCTTGGGATTTTCTCTTTCCTTTTCTTTGTGCCCCTCCCCTGCTCACACTCTCAAAAATAAATACATAGATAAATACAAATTAAAAAATAAAAATTTCATTTATTTTAAGAAATTTGTGCACCCAACATGGGACTCAAACTCACAACCTCAAGATCAAGAGTCACATGCTCTTTTGACTGAGCCAGCCAAGCACCCTTGTTTGTTTTAAATCATGTGTACGCTTGGTTGGATTAGGGTTTTTGATTCTGAGTTGGAAGCACTGTCAAAAAATTTTTTATTGAAATACAGGTAATCTAACAACAACTGAATCATGGTAAAAAGCTAGGTTAAAATGTATCAGCAGGGATACCTGGCTGGCTGTCAGTAGAACATGTGACTTTTTTTTTCTTTAAGATTTTATTTTTAAGTAATCTCTATACCCAATGTGGAACTGAAACCTATATCCCTGAGATCAAGAGTCACATGCTCTACTGACTGAGCCAGCCTGGTACCCCAGAGCATTTGACTCTTGATCTCAGGATCTTGAGTTCAAGCACCATGTTGGGCATAGAGCTTACTTAAAAAAAATAATATGTTAGCAATTTGAGAGCACTAAAAAGTTTCTTGGATGAATATATATATATAGGCTTAGAATGATGGTCCTCAACTAATCAGAATCAGCTCTGGAGCTTTAAAAAAATGCAGAAAAATGGCTTCTGTGGCCCCATTCTAGATAAGTCTAGAAAGCAGTGTCAAGTATAAAAATGTAAGTTCCAAAAAAAAAAAAAAGTGAGTTACAAAAGGATGTACAGTATGATACTGTTTATATAAAATTTAAAATATACTGTGTTGTGTATAGATACAACAAATTATATACATGTGGGAAGGATATACAACTACTTAAATGTAGTAATAACCTCTGGAGAGGAAGGAATTGGATGAAGGTTGCTCAATTATATCTGCAACATTTTATTCTTTTTTTAAAAAAATTTTTTAATGTTTATTTTTGAGAGAGAGAGAGAGAGAGAGATACAGAGGGTGAGCAGGGGAGGGGCAGAGAGAGAGAGGGAGACACAGAATCTGAAGCAGGCTCCAGGCTCTGAGACGTCAGCACAGAGGCTGACGTGAGGCTTGACCCCACAAACCGTGAGCCGAAGTCGGACACTTAACTGGCTGAGCTATCCAGGAGCCCCAAGCAACATTTTAGCTCTTAAAAATATTTGAAACAGATATGGCAACTTAATATTTTAAATCTACATGTTAGGTATATGGGTAGGTAGCAACATTTGAATTATTAATATTATTTCCTATACCATTTTATGTAAAATTATTTTTGAAATATTTCATTAAAAATATCCATACAGGGGCACCTCAGTGCCTGAGTGGGTTAAGCATCTGACTCTTGATTTCTGCTCAGGTCATGGTCTCACAGTTTGTGAGTTCAAGCCCCACATTGAACTCTGCACTGATAGTACAGATCCTGCTTGGGATTCTGTCTCTCTCTGCTCCTGCTCACGCTCTCTCTCTCTCTCTCTCTCTCTCTCTCTCTCTCTTTCTCTCTTTCTCTCTCTCAAAATAAATAAATACACTTAAAAAGATTTAAAAAAAATCCATACATGCAGTATATTAGATGTCTGTCTGTCTGTCATTTCTTCCTTTCTCTCTTTTAGTATACCTTTTATTTTGATGCCAAGAGTCAAGTGCTGCTATAACAAATACCTAAAAAGTGTGGAAGTGGCTTTGGAACTTTGAGAAGATCCAGCTCAAGTCTCAAGTTTCTGATGTCCTTCCTTGATTTCTGTAGCTACAGCTGACATCCCCTTTATATTCTTCCATGCTAAGAGCCTGTACCATACAATGTATTGTTTAACTGTTTTGTGTTCATATTAAATCTTGTTTTATGTGAATTCTTTTGCCTACTTAAATAGAACATGGGACACCTGACTGGCTCAGTCGGTGCAGCAGGCTACTCCTGATCTCAGAGTTGTGAGTTCAAGCCCCACGTTGATTACTTAAAAATAATCACTTAAAAGTGCAGAGATTACTTAAAAATAAAATCTTTTAAAAAAAATTTTAATGTTTATTTATTATTTATTTTTGAGAGAGAGAGAGAGCTAGTGGGGAAGGGGCAGAGACACACACACACACACACACACACACACACACACAGAATCCAAAGCAGGTTCCATGCTCTGAGCTGTCAGCACAGAGCCTGATGTGGGGCTCGGACCCACAAACTGTAAGATCATGACCCGAGCTGAAGTCAGATGCTTAACTGACTGAGCCACCCAGGTGCCCCAAAAATAAAATCTTTAAAAAAAAAAAAAAGAGCATAAAGTGCTGCTATGTGTTAAAACTGTGTAATCTATAAATGACTTACACAATGTGAGCATGTAATAGGTGCCAGATAAATACTGAATTATTTAACTCAGAATATAACTACTTCCCTAGTATTTTTGAATTTTACTTAATGAACCCTTCCAGCTCTCTGTATCCTATAGATTTCAGAACTTTAGACTTTAGCAGATATTATTATCCAGTTCCAGGAAGGCTAGCTATAGAAACTTAGATCTATTCAGTTATTGAATGTTTTGTTTTTTACTATCATACAGTCTTTCAGCTTTTACAAGGATGACACTGGATAATTAGACTTGAATTGTAAATTGCAGATGAAGGTAAAATGCCAGAGTTTCATAAAGAAACAGGAAAGATTTGGTGATTGTATCCAATCTTTCCTAGCTCCAATTATTAGGAAGAGAGATAGTGAATTCTTCTAAGTTAGCTACTTTTAAAACAAATAGCAATAGTAGGTAGAATAAGAGTATAAAATGCTTCATTATTATGAAGAACAGTGCAATCTTAGCATGTGTAGACTTCACATATTGAAGTTGACGCTAGCAAGGTAAATTTAATAATTTTTTTTTTAAATCTCTGTTCTCTTTTATAATAGAGCCACAGATTGCTTAGTACTCCTTATGCAATCCTGGTGTGAAGTTGTTACTAACAACATTGGAAGTTCTGAAGTTTTTGAATGATTTTGTATATTTGTCTGAGAATTAGGGTGGATTCAAGATGACCACTAATAATCACTTTATTGTCACTTTGTTGTGTGGGCTTTTTTTTTTTTTAATGTAAAAGAGACAGTTATAGCTAATTTATCTAGAATTGTGTACAATCTTTTTGTTTTCCATGAGAGTATGTTTTGTGTATTTGTTGTGTGTTATGCCTACATAATTCTCATTTGGACTTACACTTTAGTGGCCACTGGCTTATTTTCATTCCTTCTCATGTTATATCATGTTGATTTGTATATTAAGAAAAAGTATTAGAGATTATTTGGTAAAGCAGTGTAGCGAAAGAGGGAGAAGAGCTTACTTAGGCTCTGGACTCCGCTGACATGGGATCAAGGTCCAGCTCCTCTAGTTGCTAGTTGTGAGGTCTTAGACAAATTTTCTAACTTCCTAAGCCTTAGTTGCCACACCTGTCAAAAAGAGAAAATAATACTTCATAGAGTGTTATTAGGTTAAATGAGAGTATATATAAAGCACATAGCATAATGCCTGTTGTGTAGTTAGCACACAAACAGTAAACATCATGGTCATTATTATTATTGCAAATCCAGTTAAGAAAATTGAAATCTAAAACCTATATTGAAAAGGCTTTGTGGATACTGTAGTTTTAGCAGTTTAGCACAATATAAATAATTTAGCATCAGATATTTTTTTAGCAAATTGAATGTACTTTTTTTTTTTAAAGCAAATTGAATGTATGAATTATAAGAGTAACACATCATTAGCAAGTAGGGTATATCCCAGAAATGCAAAATTGGTTTGAAAATCATTCAGTGTAGGGGCATCTGGGTAGCTTAGTTGGTTAAATGTCCGATTTTTGACTCGGGTCATGATTTGTGACTCATGAGTTCGAGCCCCACGTCAGGTTCTCTCCTCTCAGCACAGAACCCACATGGGGTGTAAAGATTGCCTGCAAATAAAATGTTAAAAACATAAGTAAAATAAAATTTTGCCCGGAGTTGAGGCATCTGGCCAGCTCAGTTGGAAAAACAATGCAGCTCTCAATCTTGGAGTCGTGAGTTCAAGCCTCCCATTAGGTTCAAAGATTACTTAAAAAATAAACATTGCTTAGAGTTGAAATGCCTTTTAAATAGGGGAAAAAATATATGCTCTTTATTGCTAGCTTTAATATGTGGGTGTGTTTTTAGTGATCTTTTATACTTCCCTGCAAATCACAGAAAAAGAGAAAAAGAAAAATGAGCAAAGGATACAATGTTTAGAGATAATTTATAAATGAGTACATTTAAATGGCTGATAAACACATGAGCTTATAATGTATGAACAAAGATACTTGTTGCTACATTATTCATAAGAGCAAAGAAAATAAAAAAAAATCTGCAATGTTTAATAAAGCAGATTAGTTAGGTGAATTATGTTATCTCCATGATGCAGTCTGAAAATTATAGAAGAACATTTGTTGTTATGAGAAGATTTTAGTAGTTTACTACAAAATTTAACAAAAGACAGATTACAAGATTGTATAGTATAACTGTTTATAAAATAATATATTTAAATATTTAAAATGTTAAGATATATACCAAAATTTTAAATGGTTATCTTTGACATTCTAAGAGATTTGTTTTTGTCTTGTGGTAGTTACTGTTTTTTGTGCTCTTTAGTCTTAAAAAATTCTTTTGCATTGAGTTATAATGTAGTATCTTTGATTTAAAGAAATCTTCAAAGAGTAGTTTGAAGGTTGATAATTGATACTACATGGGTATTCATTATGCTGTTGAACATTTTATAAGAAAAATTTGCTGGGACACCTGAGTCTCTCAGTCAGTTGAGCGTCTGACTCTTGGTTTTGGCTCAGGTCATGATCTTCCGGTCCAAGGGATTGAGCCCTGTGTCAAGCCAAGCCCCAAGTCAGGCTCTGCACTGACTCTATGGAGCCTGCTTGGGATTCTCTCTCTCCCTCCCTCCCTCCCTCTCTGCCCCTCCCCTGTTTGCTCTCTCTCACGTTTTCTCACTCTCTCAAAATAAGTAAATAAATTTAAAATCTTTAATAAAAAATAAATTTTACTTATTTTGAGAGAGTGAGAGTGCAATAGAGAGTGGGGGAGGGGCAGAGAGAGAGGGAGAGAGAGAATCCCAAGCAAGCTCTGTGCTGACAGAGTAGAGCCTGACGCTGGGCTTGATCTCACAAACCCCGAAATCATGACCTAAGCTGAAATCAAGGGTCAGTTGCTTGGGGTGCCTGGATGGCTCAGTTGGTTAGGCGACCGACTTCGGCTCAGGGCACAATCTCCCAGTCTGTGAGTTCGAGCCCCATGTCAGGCTCTGTGCTGACAGCTCAGAGCCTGGAGCCTACTTCAGATTCTGTGTCTCCCCCCTCTCTCTACCGCTCCTCTGCTCTCTGTCAATAATAAATAAACATTAAAAAAATTTTTTAAAAAAAGAGTCAGTTGCTCAACCTACTGACCCACCTAGGTGCCCTGAGATTTTGAATTTTGACATAAAGATCTATTGATGATATATTGATGATCTGTTAATGTTCTGTAATCCCTCTTAGCCTTATAGAAACAGGTAGTGAGTTTTCCTGTCTGCTGACAGCCAGCAATACTATGATTCCTGGATGAATTGTTACTGATTGTATATTGGTAGTGTAACTGTTGGTTGACTCATTTATGATAAGAGTTATATATATTTGTAGATTCTCATTTTATTCTTTTAAATAAATAATATAACATGGTATAAAAATTTTTAAAGGTATATAGCAAGGGCGCCTGGGTGGCTCAGTCAGTTAAGTGACCAACTTTGGCTCAGGTCATGAGTTCATGGTTTGTGAGTTCAAGCCCTGGGTCAGGCTGTATGTGGACAGCTCGGATTCTGGAGCCTGCTTCGGAGGCCCTGTCTCTTGTTCTGTCTCTTGCTCTCTCAAAAATAATAATAATAATAATAATAATAATAATAATAATAAAAAAGGTATACAGCAAAAAGTCTTCTTCCTATTCCCAATTCTGGGCCCCCAGTTGCCTGCCTTGGGAATGTTAAAGCCCACGGCCAACGACCACCAGGAACATATCTGTAATCAAAAATAAGTTCACATGTATTTAGCTTGCTACAGCAAGGAATGGCACACACCAGAATAACTGTGGGGCATCTCAGAAGGAGGCAGTTAGCAAAGAAGATACACAGGGTTTTAGGAGCTGAGGTTAGTTATAAAGTGATTTTAGGGTGGAAATTAGTTTCAGCGGGGATTGGCTAAAATCTGTAATTTAGGTGAGTTGCTGGAATAGGCAATGGTTTTATCTTTAGTACACAAGAGTCCCTGAGAAGTTATAGCTAGATCACTTTGACTATGGTATTGGAACATAATGAGCTAATGTTTAAAGAAATCTGAGCTTGGATAGTATGTGATGCACATTGTGGTTTGGTTTGGTTCAGTTTATCTGTTTTATAAGTCATGGTGTTTTTCAGAGTGTTTGTGAGCACTTTGTGGTTTCTCTTTCAATTCTTAGTCTCTGCTTTTGATCATTTTTTTCTAAGCTGGAGGATTTAACTTTTAGAGGAAGTGATCAGTCAAGATCTATATCATTGTTAGGTAGGTTGTGAATGTTTATCAAGCTTTTGATGGTAGGAATTTTGACCTCTGTAAACACTACAACCCTGTTCTGTTTCTTAGATGATCATGTGTTAAATCATCTGGCATGATAATATCTGACTGTAGCATTTAAGACCCTGGAAATCACACATACATGGTTTCTGCAACAAACAAAACCTCAAACGAGTTACTATTAAAGTTTGAAATAATGTCCTATATGTACCATTATCTATTTGGATCTTCCTTTAGTAACCAAGTAAATTTTTCTCCTTTAATTTTGAATGTGGATTATTTGCCTTACCAGTGTCTGAAGAATTCGTCCTTTATGTAAAAGTGATTGTCAAGGATAAAGGTGTTGGTAGTACTAAGAATAAAGGACAGGGTGTTTGTTGACAGTCTGGAATCTTTTCTTTTTCTTTATTTTTTTAAAAATGTTTATTCAGTTTTGAGAGACAGAGAGAGATTGTGAGCAGGGTAGGGGCAGACAGAGAGGGGAGACACAGAATCTGAAGCAGGCTCCAGGCTCTGAGCTGTCAGTGCAGAGTCCAATGCAGTGCTCAAACCCACGAACTGTGAGATCATGACCCAAGCCTAAGTCGGATGCCCAACCGACTGAGCCACCCAAGCGCCCCTCTTTTTTTTTTTAATATTTTATTTTTTTGAGAGAGAGAGCAAGTGGGGGGCGGGGTGCAGAGAGGGAGGAAGACGGAGGATCTGAAGTGGGCTTTGTGCTGACAGCAGAGAGCCTGATGCAGGGCTTGAACTCATGATGAACTGCAAGATCATGACCTGAGCCAAAGCTGGACGCTTAACCTACTGAGCCACCCAGGTGCCTGACAGTCTGTAATCTTGAACCAGCAGAGAAGAAAATAGCCATGAGGATAAAGGACAAAATCATGCAAAGTACATGGTAATCAGTGGCTTCTGAGCATCTGAGAAGTTGTGTTCTGATGATCTTGGAAATAAGTGGTCTGTTCACATTGTTGTCTTCTTTTGGATCAAAACTGTTCTGAAAACCCAGATTCAGCCACAAGGTCTGTCTGCAGCAATGATGTCAGCAGTACATGTAATTCATTCTCTGCAGCATCAATAGTTGTAAGTGCATGATGCATACCTTTATAGAAGTTCTTTCGATATATCTCCACACAGTTCAATACTTGATCTTAGATTATAGATGGCAACTTTAGGTGAATGTAAGGAAAAAGCAGAAACCACTTGTGGATATTGAGCTATAGGCTTTAGTTAATTTATTATGTTAACCAGCATTGTTAACCAGAATCTTCTACTGATGTATGTAATCAGTTTTTTTTTTTAATGTTTATTTATTTTGAGAGAGACAAAGAGAGAGCAAGTGCATAAGCAGGAGAGGGGCAGAGACGGAGAGGGAGAGGGAGAGAGGGAATCCCAAGCAGGCTCTACAGTGTCAGCATAGAGCCTGACATAGGGCTCGATCTCACCAACTATGAGATCATGACCTGAGCTGAAACCAAGAGTTAGACACTTAACTAACTGAGCCACCTGGGTGCCCCCATAATCAGTTTTATAAGGAGTTAGTCACTGATTATCCTGAAAGTAAGAATGTGCTATGCCAAATCTCCAGGCCTTTTATTTGCCCTATAAAATGTATCATGAATTTCACCAGTACAAACTTATTTAAGCCTCGAGATACAATCTGTGTAGACAGCTGTTGTGTCAGTCTTTGTATATGAAGGTTTGTTTCCTTTAACCTGAAAGATACACAAATATTGAAGCATATTTTACTCACACATGATTAACTTAGGAAGGTTGAACTCTTTATCAGGTTTTTTTTTTTCTTTTAACCCAATTTTAATAAAGCAAAAAAGCTCTCATAATAGTTTTGAGTTAATTAAAAATTGGAGAATTCCAAACAAAGCTAATAATTTCTGTAATCCTTTAAAAACATTTTTAATAAGATGAAGGACCAAATCTTTATGTTGCCTAATGATCATTTAGCATAAACCCAAAGATGTCATAGATGTCAGAAGCATCTTAACAGTTTTATTATTCTGAATTTGGAGAAGAAGAAAATCAAAGAGAATTTTCATTTGACAAAATGTAAGTCATGACTATCCAAAGAAACAGTTATAGGCAGTTTTTTAATTTATTTTATTTTTTAATTTTTTAAAAGTAATCTCTACCTCTAATATGGGGCTCAAACTCAAGTCCCCAGGATCAAGTCTCCTGCTCTACCAACTGAGCCAACCAGGTGCCCCCAGGCAGTATCTTCAAAAACAGCGATAAATGACAGTTAACTTTTCCCTAAAAGTAAGGAACTTAAAAAAAAAAAAAAAAGATTTATGACTAGACTATTTCAAAAAGCAGAGAGAGTTAACAGAATATTTTGATGATGTAAGGGAAGTTTTATCTGGGCACAAAACATTTGCTTTTTTTTTTTTAACAAAGCAAAGCTATTTATTTATTATATTTTTTAATGTTTATTCATTTATTTTTGGGAGAGAGAGAGGAAGGGGCAGAGACAGCGGGAGGGAGAGAATCTCAAGCAGGCTCTTTGCCATCAGCACAGAGCTGAACATTGCTGTAACGCATGAACCGTGGGATCGTGACCTGAGCTGAAACCAAGAGTTGGACCCTTAACTGACTGAGCCACCCAGGAACCCCTAATTTTTCTTTTTTAACAAAATGAAAATTAAATTCTAGATTTAGTCTATTATTCATGAAGAAGCTACATTAAAAGGATTTATAAGGTTTTATTTTTTTATGATAAACCTCTCATATTTGACCAATTTTTGTCAAAAATTTTAATATATTTCTCCCTTCACATTCTTTTTTTTGTAACTATTACAAACCCGGACAAATAAAGTGTACTTATTCTTAGACCTTCTTCCCTTACAGTGTATTGTCAAATTTGTTTCTCACTAGATTCTTTCACATCTTGGTACAACCAGAAATTTCTCTTTTTTTTCCAGCTTTATGGAGATACAATTGACATATAACATGCATAATTTTAAGGTATGCAGTGTGTCGATTTGATACAGCTATATATTTTGGAAAGATTACCACCATAGGATTAGCTAATGACATATAACACCACATAATTACCATTTTTTTGTGTGGTAAATCATACATTACTTATTTAAGACAAAGTTATCCTTTTTATTTCTAGATAAACAAAAGCATTTCTGATACTATGCATTCATATTCTCTTGTCTTCACACACATTCTTTTATATTCCTCCAAAATCACTGTAACTGCAAGACAATATTAAAGTGAGAAGGAAACTCTGGAGGTGTTAGGAATTGCTCTCACTGAGTAATCTCATAGCTTCCCAGAGAGTTAAAAGTTTTAAGGGCTTTTAATTGTTTCTTAAGGATTAATCTTGAAATTCTTTCTAGGGTGATGCCAACTAGCCTTTTCCAGGTTTTGCATCTTGTAGGCACATCAAAGTATGGACCAATTGATTTGGGAGGCCTATGCAAGGCTGATTTTTTTTTCAGTAAACTTTCTGCTTTTTACCCTGGGGTTTGGGAATTCTTTCAGGGAGGCAGTTTTAGAATTTGAATTGCATTAAAGAATGCAAACCATTGGATATCAGAGTTCTGGTTCCTTTTTTCTTTCGAGGTGCCTCTCAAACAATCTTGTTCATGTCAAAATTTCCCCAGGAAGACATTTGTAATTCAGAATTTTTCCTTCGTGAAATTATTGTTGAGTTATATTCATAATCTGAAAACAGGAAAGAAGTAGATAGAGAAAGCACAGAGTAGGCGTGGATTTAGACTGAGAAGATTCTTATGTGACCTACGGTAATTGGTGAGGATGGGGCTTTTGCAACCACCTGTCTCCAGAAGACATGAAGTGACACCAAAGATTGGCTGTCATCATTTGAGGACTTAGCAGAACCTCAGCTCCAGGCAGACAGAACTAAGCAAAACATATCTCAAGATTATAAGGACTAAGGAAGTCCTTAAGAAGTTTTAGGAAATGTGACCCAGTACAAAGTTTATGTAAAGACACTGGTCTGATAAGACCCCCTGGACTTGTCAGCTTTTGGAGCTGGCTGGAAGATGTACATATTAGGCCTATGTCTGTCCTATGCTGTGGAGTTCGTCTTACAGATGCATGACACTCAAGATACTGAAAAAGGGGTGCCTGCCTGGCTCAGGCAGTAGAATATGTGACTCTTGATATTGGGGTTGTGAGTTTAAGTCCCATGTTGGGCATAGAACCTACTTAAAAAAAGATACTGAGCAAGTAGGCAGATGATAGGAATGCTGTTAATTAGGCAGAAGCCAAACTTCACTCATGAACAGTATAATTGATAAGACTTAAAGTCAGAGGACCCAACTATCACCTCAATCCTGAAGTGCTCAACAAAATTACTGAGGCTCAGATACCTCACTGTCACAGGCAGGATGGCCTTGAGCAGGTAGAAATCAGTGGTCACATACGTGCACACTGTGGCAGAGAGTCATACGTCTCCCCAGGAAAAGGAGGTCGGCTGAATCTTGGAAATGCCAATTGTTAAATAGTAGGACACCCATAAACCACCTACTAAAGATCATCCAGGATTTATTTGTAGTTAAGAAAAAAAAAGTTAGGTTTATTTAACCTGCTGCAACAAGCAGAGAGAAGTGGAGGAACTTGGGATCTTCTCAAAATGGGAGGACAGTTAAGAAAGGCTGCTCATTGAGACTGTTGTTAGATTAGGGACTGTTGTTAGATTTTAGGGTGGAAGTTTGTAATCTGAGCAAGGATTAGATAGAATTTGTGTAATAGATGAGTTGGTAGAACTTGTGAAGTTCTAGTGTAAGATCAGATGTAGTGTTGTGCAATTACTATTAAATTAGTTTGTGTGAGGTCTTATCTTGGAACATATGGATTTGAAGGATCTGGTGTTAAAAGGAGTTTGAACTCAATACAAAAAAAAAAAAAATCTGATTAAGAAAAGAGGAGAAGACTTGAATAGACATTTTCCCAAAGTAGACATATAGATGGCCAACAGACACATGAAAAAATGCTCAACATCACTGATCATCCGGGAAATGCAAATCAAAACCACAATGAGGTATTACCTTACACCTGTCAGATGGCTAAAATCAAAAACATAAGAAATAACAAGTGTTGGTGAGGATGTGGAGAAAAGAGAACCCTGTGCGCTGTTGGTGGGAATATAAATTGATATAACCACTATGGAAAACAGTACAGAGGTTCCTCAAAAAGTTAAAAATAGAAATACCACGTGGTCCAATAATTCCACTACTGGGCATTTACCCCAAAAAATGAAAACAATTCTGAAAGATATACACGTCCCTATGTTTATTGCAGCATTATTTACATTAGTTAGGATATTTAAGCAGTCTAAGCCTGGGTGTCCATCAATAGATGAATGGATAAAGAAGATGTGGGGTGTGTGTACATGTGTGTGTGTATGTCTATATACATATATAGGTACACACAGTGGAATATTACTTGGCCATAAAAAAGAAAAGAGACCTTGCCATTTGAGGCAATATGGATGGACATAGAGGGTGTTAGGCTAAGTGAAGTAAGTTGGACAGTGAAAGACAAATACCATGTGATTTTACTTGTATGTGAAGTATATAACATACATACATAACTTGTATGTGAAAATATAACAAATGAACAAACAAAAAAACAGACTCAAATACAGAGAACAAACTGGTGGTTGCCAGAGAGGAGATAGGTAGGGGAATGGATGAAATAGATAAGGAGAAAAATGGAAAAATAAAAAGTTTGAGCATAGATAGTCTGTGTTGCATGTTGTGGTTTAGTTCTGTTCAGTTTATCTGTTTTATGAGTCATAGTACAGTTATAAGGTGTGGCTTGTGTTTTCAGTTCTAAGAGACAGCCCATGTTAGTTTCTTGTGTATTTAAAACTGTGTTTATAATTGTTGAAGGGATGTAGAAAATAATTTTGAAAGAATTCTGCATTAGTTTTCTTTCTTTTTTATTTTTTAATATTTATTTATTTTTGAGAGAGAGAAAGAGAGAGGGGGAGAGGGGCAGAAAGAGAGGGAGACAGAATCTCAAGCAGGATCCAGGCTCCAAGCTATCAGCACAGCACCTGATGCGGGACTTGAACCCACGCTGGGAGAACATGACCTGAGCTGAAGTCAGATGCTTAACCAGCTAAGCCACCCAGGTGCCTCTGCATTAGTTTTCTATTGCTGTGTAACAAATTACCACAAACTCAATGGTCAATTTTTAGCTCAAAGTTCTGTGGGTCAGAGTCCAATCATGACATGTATTTCTCTGCTCAAGGTCTCAAAGGCTGAAGTCAAAGTGCCCACCAGGCTGAGTTTTCATGTGGAGCTTCTGGGGAAGAAGCTGGTCGTTGGCAATTCTTGTGGTGGTAGGAATGAAGTCCCTAATTTTGCTGTCTGTCAACTAGGGGTCACTCCCAACTCCCAGAGACTACCTGCATTCCTTGCTAAATGGCCCCCTCTATTAAAGCCAACAATGCAGAACTTGCACATGAAATCCCTCTTGTGCTTCAAATCTCTGAAATCCTACATATCTGACCTCTAGATCCAGATTTAAAGGTCTCATATGATTAGGCCAGGCCCATCTAGATAACCTCATTTAAAGGTCAGCTGATTTGGAACTTTTAAATTTTGTTTTTTAATGTTTATTTATTTTTGAGAGAGAGAGAGAGGGACAGAGCATGAGTGGGGGAGGGGCAGAGAGAGAGAGACACATAATCTGAAGCAGGCTCCAGGCTCTGAGCCATCAGCACAGAGCCCAACAGGGAGCTCAAACTCAAGAACTGCGAGACCAAGTCAGATGCTTAACCGACTGAGCCACCCAGGGGCCCCTGATTTGGGACTTTAAAAAAAAATGTTTATTTATTTTGAGAGAGAGAAAGAGAATGGGGGGGGGGGGAGCGCAGAGAAAAGTGAGGAGAGAGAGAATCCCAAGCAGGCTCTGCATTGCCAGCGCAGAACCCAATGCAGGGCTTGATCTCATGAACGGTGAAATCATGACCCAAGCTGATGCCAAAAATCGGTCGCTTAACCAACTGAGCCCCCCAGGCACCCCTGGGACTTAAATTATGTGTGTAGACTTCCTTCACAGCAGTACCTATGTCACTGTTTGCTGGAATAACTGGGATGAGATGTGTGTATATCATGGGCCATGAATCTTGGGGAGCCTACCTCCAGCCTACCATAATGTCTTTTTAACATTTTAAGCATAAGCCTCTGGGTCATCTTAGTAACTCTTGGTGGTTTATAGGTGTAACTTAAATTTGAGGTTGAATTTTTGAATGTTACTGGTAAGAGTCAGCTTGGGATACAGCTCTGCTGATATGAGAAAAGTCTTATTCATAAAACTGAATAACAGAAGGAAAGTTATTGCCAATGCCATTGCTTTTTTTCCCCCTTAATGTCTATTACTTTTCTTTCAATAAAGTTTATAAAAACTTGGAAAAACTCGAATGTAGGGCAAAGCAGATAGAAAAATAACAAAAATCACCTGTAGTCCAAACACTCTTCCTTATACTTTTATCATTTTCTTCCAGTTTTTATTGTTCAATTAAAAGAATATTATTATAATCATGTATATATGAAATAACTATATATACTGACTTCCTTAAGTATATGTTTTTTTCTGATTATAAAAGTAATACAGGGGCATCTGGGTGGCTCAGTCAGTTAAGCATCCAGCTCTTGATTTTGGCTCAGGTCATGATCTCATGGCTCATGGGGTCAAGTCCCAGGTCAGGCTCTGCATGGGATTCTCTCTCTCCCTCTCTGCCCCTCCCCTGGGTGTGTGCTCTCTCTCTCAAAATAAATAAATAAACATTAAAAAAATAAAAATCAGTCATTGGAGAAAGTTAAAAAAAATAGGAAAGTAATAAGAAAAATAAAATAATTTAGAATCTTGTTACCCAGCACTAATACTTGGGTATATTTCCTTAGTGCCTGTTCTAATGCATTCCTTGGTCACAGATTAGATCCTATTGTATGGATTTATTTTTTTTTAATTTTAACAATGTTTTTATTTCTCATGCACTATGAAATCATGAGCTGAGCTGGAATTGAGTCAGACACTTAACAGAGCCACTCAGGCTCCCCTGTATGGATTTATTTTTAAGTAGAGTTAACACTGGAACACTTGCAGATTTTAAATAAGAGGCGTTTGACATATTACTTACTGCCTAGTCATTTTTTTTTGTCCTAACCATTAAAACAACTTCATTGATTCTGTATAAGTTTGTTTTAGATTCATAAATGTGCTTTTTATTTTTAAAATTTTATATATGCTTGTAGTTGTATATATTTGTTGTATATATTTGTATTGATATAGGTTCATAATTCAGTATTTAATGAAATAGTAAAAGAACACACAAAAAACTCCATTGCTCAAATTGATTCACTCCCTAAGGGTCCCTGACAGCTGAGTTTTCACTGTACCTTGTTTATTATTATTATCAATGGGCCAGGGACATCAGTGTTTCCATTGGCTCTTCCCTCTTGCTCCTTGGGACAAGATTCCCCTGGTTCTGGCATCCCTGTGGGGGCAGCAGTTTAGGAGAAAAAAACGCTTTGAAAAAATTTCTCAAAAGAACATTCCAGACTTAGTAAAACAGAGCACTATGTGCCCCCTCTCACCTCTTCTCCTGGTTTCTTATACTGACTATCATGCCAGAATGTCTCAGCTGAAGGTACTGACTGATATCAGTTCTCAGTGCAGTGTCTTTCTGCTGAAACACTGACAGACTGGGCTGCTTTTTTTTTTTTTTCTTTTAGAAAGAGAGAGAGTGAGCACCTGCAAGCTGGGGCAGAGGGAGACAGAGAATCTTAAGCAGGCTCTACATAGAGCCCAACTCAGGTTTGATCTCATGTTCCTGGGATCGTGACCTGAGCCAAAATCAAGAGTCCAATACTCAACTGACTTAGCTACCCAGGTGCCCCTAGACTGGGCTCTCTTGGCTATGTGTTTGTTTATTTATTTAGTTACTTAGTTATTTAGTTATTTATTTATTTATGACAGAGAGAACAAGCAGGGGGAGGGCAGAAACAGAGGGAGAGAGAGAATCCCAAGCAGGCTCCACACTGTCATTGCAGTCACCAGCCATGTGATCATGACCTGAGCCGAAACCAAGAGCTAGAGGCTCAACCAACTGAGCCACCCAGGCTCCCGTCTTGCTATGTGAGGTTTTAAATAATACGGAAAATCATTATTTGAGTTACTTGGCAGTGAAAATAGTTTATTACTTACTGTGCTTCTGCTTTTGAGGAGAGAGGGGAGGGAAAGACAGATACTTTGTTATGTAATTTTCCTTGCAGAGTGTCCAAAATGTAATTTGGATGTGGTCATCAACCATGTCAAGAGAGTTTCTGTTTTAACAATGGGATGAAAAAAATCATTCCAGAAACACCTTTCTGGGACTGGGAAGGAACTGAAATGGAAGTTGTTATGCACACGAGGAGAAGTTTGATCTCAGAGTTGCATAATCTTGAAATCAACCTGGACTTCTGAATCTAGGGTTCAAAGTAGATAAAAGCTAGACTTGAAAATCTTTAGTACCATGATAGCTTCATTTTAAACTGGGAACTTGCCATTTTATTTTGAATCAAGTATTTTAAAAATGTATACTTTACATGGATAGTTTATTTTTGCATTTTTATCCCTTCTGTTTATTTAGAAGGAAAAAAATCTTGATTTTTTTTTAACAACTGGCTAATCAGAAAATATTTAGTTTATGCAACTTCTAATATAGCACCCTAAATTATTTTGAAACATTTAGGAATGTATCTACTTTAATGTTTTCCCTGTAATAAGTGAATAAGTATTCTCATTTGGTAATAGCTTGGAAAATATAGGACAGCCATTTATTTTTTTTCTTATTATTATTAAAAAAATTTTTTAATGTTTACTTATTTTTGAGAGAGAGCGAGAGAGAGAGCATGAGTAGGGCTCAAACTCATGAACTGTGAGATTGTTATCTAAGCCAAAGTTGGATGCTTAACCAACTGAGCCACCTAGGTGCCGCCCCTCTTCTTATTTTTTAAACATGCCACTGCATGAATTTTTTAAAATTATTTTTTATGTTTATTTTTATTTATTTTTTTTTTTTTTTATATTTTTTTTCAACGTTTATTTATTTTTGGGACAGAGAGAGACAGAGCATGAATGGGGGAGGGGCAGAGAGAGAGGGAGACACAGAATCGGAAACAGGCTCCAGGCTCTGAGCCATCAGCCCAGAGCCTGACGCGGGGCTCGAACTCATGGACCGCGAGATCGTGACCTGGCTGAAGTCGGACGCTTAACCGACTGCGCCACCCAGGCGCCCCATATGTTTATTTTTTTGAGAGAGAGAGAATCCCAAGCAGGCTCTGAGCTGTCAGCAGAGAGCCCGATGTGGGGCTTGATCCCATAAACCACGAGATCATGACCTGGGCCAAAAGCAAGAGTCAGACGCTTAACAGACTGAGCCACCCAGGCGCCCCTTAAACATTCTTACCACAAATCAACAGGCTGTACATCTTAAACTTACACGTTGTTATATGTTAATTGTGTCAACGAAGCTGGGGGAGAAAGGTCGCTTCAGTTGCTGTAAAAGGCCAAGAATAGAGAAGTGGAAAAAGAGACCAGTTAGAAAACTGTTGCAGTAATCTAGAAGACACAGTCATGGCTAGACTAAGGTAGTAGTGATGGATGTGTTAAAAATTATTGAATCCAGAGTTTATTTTATTATTTTATTAGGGAATATTTATTCAAAGCAATTAAAACTGCTGCGTCAAAAAAATATACACCTTGGAAAACCTTCCCCCACTTTCAAAAGACAGAAACTCAGTGTGACTGCATCTGCTTGGAACTCCTGCCTGCACTGTACTCCCAACATAATGAGGGCTAGCTGGAGACTTTCTGAATTTAAAGTATATTTTAAAGGTAGAATCAGCTAGGGGTGCCTGGCTGGCTCCGTTGGTAGAGATCAGGTAGGGCATGTGACTTTTTAAAAAAAATTTTTAAACATTTATTTATTTTTGAGAGAGAGACAGGGAGAGAGATCAAACAAGATGGGAGGGGCAGAGAGAGAGGGAGACACAGAATCTGAAGCAGGCTCCAGGCTCCGAGCTGTCAGCACAGAGCCCCATGAGGGATTGGAACCCACAAACCGCTAGATCATGACCTGAGCCTAAGTCGGGTGCTTAACTGACTGAGCCACCCCGGCGTGGCATGTGACTCTTGATCTCAGGGTAATGAGTTCAAACTGCATGTTGGGCACAGAGCTTACTTTAAAAAAGGAAAAAAAAAGAGAGGCACCTGGGTGGCTCAGTTGGTTGTGTCTGACTTCAGCCCAGGTCATGATCTTAACGGTTTGAGAGTTCAAGCCCCACATTGGGCTCACTGCTGTCATTCCAGAGCCTACTTCAGATCCTCTGTCCCCCCTCTCACAGCCCCTCCCCTGCTTGTGCTCTCCCAAAAATAAACATTAAAAAAAAAAAAAGAGCTAGTCTTGCTGATAAATTGGGATTTGGGGAGAACTGGGGAAGTCAGGATTAAGGGAAGATCCCACAGGTTTTTGGCCTAAGCACGTGGGTTTAACGATGTTTCCATATATTTAGATGGAAAAGATTAGAGGCAGTCTGGGAAATTATAAGTTTAATTTTAGACATGTTATTTTTTTTCTAGTTTTATTGAAAAATAATTGGCATACATCACTGTATAAGTTAAAAATTTTTTTTTCAACATTTATTTATTTTTGGGACAGAGAGAGACAGAGCATGAATGGGGGAGGGGCAGAGAGAGAGGGAGACACAGAATCGGAAACAGGCTCCAGGCTCTGAGCCATCAGCCCAGAGCCCGACGCGGGGCTCGAACTCACGGACCGCCAGATTGTGACCTGGCTGAAGTCGGACGCTTAACCGACTGCGCCACCCAGGCGCCCCCATCACTGTATAAGTTTAAAGCATATAGCATGATGGTTTGATTTAGATATACAGTAAAACATTGGATTTTGAGTAACTTGTTCTGTGAGTGTTCTACAAAGCGAGTAAACATTTCTAATAAATTTTAACTTGATAAAGTAGCAGTGTCTTGCATAATGAGTAGTACGTGACACTCAATATCACATGAGCACAACTGGGCCAATGGTTTTTGAAATTTGCTTTGATATATGAGTGCTTTGGATTACAAGCATGTTTTTGAAACAAATTATGCTCATAAACCAAGGTTTCACTGTATTTTGAAATGATTACCACAGTAAGTTTGGCTAACACCCATCTTTTCATATACATACAATAAAAAGAAAAAAAAGGAAAAAAATTTCTCCTTGTGATTAGAACTCTTAGGATTTTAGTATATGTGCTGCCGAAGCGAGCACTAGAACTCTTAGGATTTACTCAACAACTGTTCTGTCATATAGCAGTATTAGCTGTGGTTATCATGTTGTATATTATATCCCTAGTACTTTTTTACCTTATGCAGGAAGTTTATATCTTTTGATTATAGTCCTCCATTTTCACCTCCCTTGCCCCAACCACTACCTCTGGCAACCACAAGTCTGTTCTTTTTTCTGTGAGTTTTGTTTTGATTTGAATCCACATATAAGTGAGATCATACAGTATTTGTCTTTTTCTGTCTGATTTATTTCATTTAGCAAAGTCCTTCAAGGTCCATACATGTTGTCACAAATAGTAGGACTTCCTCATATTTTATGGCTGAATAATATTCTGGTGTGTGTGTGTGTGTATCACAAGTTCTTTATCATTCATCCATCAGTCCACTTTTATGTTGTTTCCATGACATGTTAAATTTTAAATGCTTATTAAACCTCCAAGCAGATATTAAATAGGCTGTTGGATTTAAGAGTCAAAGGAGAATTTAGGCTAATCATTTTTTAGAAGTTTTATGATGAAATCCTTGGTTGTATTTGTAAAAACAACTCTATGATCATGCTGTAAATTGTATTATGAAATGAAACATTTTCATAATTCTTAGTTTCGTATTTAAAGATAAAATGCCAAATTGTTTTCCCCCACAGTTTACTGTGTATGTTTATTTTATGTGGATACACTTTAAGTGGCCTTTCTTAGTACCAGTCATCTTTGAATAACAAGTACCTCCTCTACTCTTCAAAAAAAGAAAAATACTGTAGTTTTATTACCCATGAATTATTACATTTCTGGATAAGTGATGTTTCGGTTCACATTTTTTTTTTTAACTGTGTAGTGGTGTTTTGAGACCCTTCAACCCTCTGTTAAGTCTCCTTTCTCATTGGTAAGGGTTGTAGTTTATAAAATAACAGACCTATATTAAAGATGAAGGGACTGCTCTCCTCCCCAAATTAGGATATGATATAACCAGTAAAGCGGTAATTAACTTGAGCGCTGACACTAGTGACATTTTGGTTCTTTCATTTAAAAATGCTTACTTCAGGGGTGCCTGGGTGGCTCAGTTGGTTAAGCTTCTGATTTCAGTTTGTAAGTTCGAGACCTGAGTCAGGCTCTGTGCTGACAGCTCAGAGCCTGAAGCCTGCTTTGGATTCTGTGTCTCCCTCTCTCTCTGCCCTTCTCCCCACTCGCACTCTGTCTCTCTCTCTCTCTCTCTCTCTCTCTCTCTCTGTCTCTGTCTCTCTCTCTCAAAAATAAATAAACATTAAAAAAAATAAAAATAGAGTTTTAAAATTTCACTCGAGAACTTATTTTATTTTTAGGTTTATTTATTTTGAGAGAGAGAGAGTGAGCACGAGTGGAGGAGGGGCAGAGGGAGAGGGAGAATCCCAAGCAGATTCTGCACTGTCACTAGGAGCCCAACTCAGTCTCATGAACCATGAGATCATGACCTGAGCCGAGATCAAGAGTCAGATGTTTAACTGACTGAGCCAGCCAGAAGCCCTTAAAAATAGGGTTTTAAAATTTAATTGGAAAATTCCTGCTATTTCCTATCATGACCAAACTTAGCTAGATTCCCTTTAGTCTTCTCAGGATGGTGGCTGTTCCCATTCTTCTATGAATCAACCTCAACTATATTGTGTATACAACTATCTAATAAAGGAAGGAAGTTGTAATTTAGGGCTTCTAAACATAGCTAGGAGTAACTTGAGAGGGGATAGGACCCACTCCTTTAAAGTTGAAGATTCTTTTCTTTTGATTTGAAGGAAATTGAATTTATTTGCCCTTACCTAAAAACTTAGGATTCTTCTGGAACTTTCTGTTATGTATGTTGTCTCAAGCCAATCTTAATTCCTCTTAGTGTTCCTGGATCAGCTGTGTCCCATTTCTCTTAGCTGGGCATAATCCCCTTGATCCATTTCAACCTTGCTTTTGCTTTCATTTAATTAGGTGACTTGTTTACTTGTTTTAAGTAAATTGCAACTAGAGACTTTGAAAGAAAGAAAAAATATCTTTCTAACTTTTTTTCTCGGAAGTTCTTTAGGTTGCTTATCTCTTTCATAACTTATATGATACATAAGAAAAATGGTTTCCTATTTTGTAAACTGTTACCTGATTGCAACAATAATGGAGGAAAATTATTTTTATTAGTAGGTATAATACTACTGGTAGAAGTCAAGTAATATGTTGTGGATCTCTTGTCTCTGGAACTACCTCTATATATAATACCTTTTTTGTCAATTCCAATATATTTGATTTTGTATTATTTCATTTTATTTTTAGTTTGTTAACCAATTTCAATTATTTACAAAGTGGGGATTAAAAACAAGCTGGCTTCTTATGGGGTTCATTTCAAAATGGGGAAGGGCAGTTTGGCTAGCTAGAAATTGAGAGTAAGAGTTTGAAAACCGAAAAAGGTAAACTAGGTATGAAAAGGGGAATGATTAAATGTGGTATCTTCCATTTGTTTTTCTGGATCAAGATTTCATAGGACTGAGGATTCTCTGAAGTCACAAACAAGCGATTAAGTATATCTCTTGATTGAACCTCATGTAAGTTTCTCTAAAGAAAGTTTCTCTAAGACTTCCACTCTTAGGGGCACGTGGATGGCTCAGTCAGTTAAGTGTCTGACTCTTGATTTAGGCTCAGATCATGATCCCATGGCTCATGGGATCAAGCTCAGAGTCGGGCCTTATGCTGACTATGGATTCTGTCTCTCCCTTTCTCTTTGCCCTTCTCCCGCTCATGCCTGCATGCATATATGAATTCTCTTTTGCTCTCCCTGAAAATAAATACACTTAAAAAAAAAAGATATACTCTTAGTTTGGGCAACTTTTCCACCTTTTTATGATAAGTATTTCAACCATATTAGAACAGTAGAGTGAATAGTATTATGAACTTCCAAGTAAACATCATCCAGCCTCACTAGTTATTATTGACTCCTTACCAGTTTTTTTTTTCATCTGTACCCCTGCTTATTCCCTGTCCTCTCACTGTTGTGAAGCAGATTCCAAATAGCATATAATTTCATCTGAAAATATTTCAGTAAGAATCTCTAAACTATAAAGGATTTTTGTTGTTAAACACAACCATATTGCCATTACATTTTAGTAAAAATTTAAGTAAGTTTGTTTAGGACTTACCTTTCACTCTGTCTTAAAGACTCACCAGATAAATAAATAAAAGATTCGTCATAATATCTTATACAAATTAACACAAATTAAACTGATTTATCTTTCACATTGGAATACTTGTGAGAGTGAAAGGGGGTGCTATTAACAGTTATGCTAGGACAGCAGTGGAAATCTAGGACTGTCCTGATTAAACTGGGATATATGTGGTCCTCTCTTTCAAAGTAATGTTTGCTGTTTGGATAGCTACATTTTTTCAATAAGCTTTGAATTGCCTAAATTAGTCAAGTTGTAGCTAGGAGCATGATGAAACTTACCATAGAATTTTCAAGTCTAAAAATTAAAAAAAAATTTTTTTAAATGTTTTTATTTATTTTTGAGACAGACAGAGACAGAGCATGAGCAGGGGAGGGGGCAGAGAGAGAGGGAGACACAGAATCCGAAGCAGGCTCCAGGCTCTCATCTGTCAGCACAGAGCCTGACATGGGGCTCAAACTCACAGACCCTGAGATCATGACCTGAACAGAAGTCGGATGCTCAACGGACTGAGCCACCCAGGCGCCCCTCAAGTCTAAAATTTTTATAGTGCCTGTAGATTTCAACTTGTTTTTTTTTTCTTTTTAAGTTTTTTATTATTTAAGTAATCTCAATGGGGGGTTCAAACTCACAACCCTAAAATCAAGAGTTGCATGCTCCTGTGACTGAGCCAGCCAGGCACCCCTCAACTTAGTTCTCTCTCTTTTTTTTGAGAGGTTTTATTTTTTAATTTTTATTAAACATTTTTTTCTTAATGTTTATTTTTTTAAATTTGAACTTATTTGATTGATTGATTGATTGTGATTTTTTAATATGAAATTTATTGTCAAATTGGTTTCCATACCACACCCAGTGCTCATCCCAACAGGTGCCCTCCTCAGTACCCATCACCCACCCTCCCCTTCCTCCCACCCCCCATCAACCCTCAGTTTGTTCTCAGTTTTTTTAAGAGTCTCTTATGGTTTGGCTCCCTCCCTCTCTAACTTTTTTTTTTTTCCTTCCCCTCCCCCATGGTCTTCTGTTAAGTTTCTCAGGATCCACATAAGAGTGAAAACACTTGGTATCTTTCTCTGTATGACTTATTTCACTTAGCGTAACACTCTCCAGTTCCACCCACGTTGCTACAAAAGGCCATATTTCATTCTTTCTCATTGCCACGTAGTATTCCGTTGTGTATATAAACCACAATTTCTTTATCCATTCATCAATGGATGGCTTAATATTTATTTTTGAGAGAGAGAGGCAGACACAGAATCCTAAATAGGCTTCAGGCTTGAACCCATGAGCTGTGAGATCATGACCTGAGCCAAAGTCAGACACTTAACCAACTGAGCCACCTAGGCACCCCTAGAGATTTTATTTTTAAGTAACCTCTACACCCAGCATGGGGCTTCAACTCAAAACCCTGAGATCAAGAACCACACACTCCACAGACTCGGCCAGCCAGGTGCCCTCAACTTGGTTCTTTATTTTTTTTTTTTTAAGTTTATTTATTTCTTTTGAAAGAGAGAAAGCACAAACAGGGAAGGCTCAGAGAGAGGGAGAGACAGAATCCCAAGCAGGCTCTGCCCCATCAGTGCAGATCCCAATGTGGGCTCAAACTCATGAACTGTGAGATCATGACCTGAGCTGAGATTAGGAGTCAGTTGCTTAACTGACTGAGCCACCCAGGCACCCCTCAACTTGGTTCTTTTTTTTTCTAGGTTTTTTAAATGTTCATTTTTGAGAGAGAGAGAGAGAGAGAGAGAGAGAGAGAGAGAGAGAGAGAGAGAGAATATGCATGTGAGGGAGGGGCAGAGAGAGAGGGGAGACAGAAGAAGATCTCAAGTAGGCTCTCTCTGCCCTGTCAGCACAGAGCCCAATGTAGGTGGGCTTGGACTCAGGAACTGTGAGATCATGACCTGAGCCAAAGTTGAACGCTTTAACTGACTGAGCCACCCAAGTGCCCCAACTTGGGTTTGTTTTTGTTTTTGTTTTTTTCCAATTTCTTCACATCCTTTCCAATACTTTTTATTTTCTGTTCTGTTTTTGTGTTTTTCTTATAATCATTCTACTTGGTATGAAATGGTATCTCATTGTGGTTTTAATCTGCATTTCCCTGATGATTAGGGATGTTAAAGATCTTTTATTGACTTATTGACTGTTCATGTATCTTCTTTTTTTAATGTTTTTTTCTTTCTATGATTAATTTATTTTTTATAATTTACATCTAAGTTAGCATATGGTGCAATAATGATTTCAGGAGTAGATTCCTTAATGCCCCTTACCCATTTAGCCCATCCCGCCTCCCACAACCCATCCAGCAACCCTCTGTTTGTTCTCTATATTTAAGAGTCTCTTATGTTTTGTCCCCCTCCCTGTTTTTATATTATTTTTGCTTCCCCTAACTTGGTTCTTAATGACACTTTCATAAAAGTAGAAGTGGAACCATCAGGCATAAACCACAAATTAAAATGAACCCCTTGTTTAAATGTATAGTTTATAGGCTTGTGGATATTTAGATCATAGATAATTAGAATACATTATACAGTAGATTAGGTAAATGAAATGATGGTCAAGTTTAAAATGTCAAAGGTTTTTTCTGTTAAAGTTGGTAATTCACCATGATATTAGATTAACTTTATACCCAGCATAAACTGAAATTAGTTTTTAGCACTTTCAGATTAGAAAACACAACTAGACCTTCTTTATCTATTCTTCTCAAGTTTATGCTGTGTTACTATAGCAAGTAATTCTCAGAAACAGCTCCATCCAGTTAGTGTTTGCTTATTAGCAGTAATATTTTAAGCAACTACCTTTTAAAAAAATTTTTTTAATATTTATTTATTTTTTATTTTATTTTTTATTTTTTAAAATTTACATCCAAATTAGCATATAGTACAACAGTGATTTCAGGAATAGATTCCTTAGTGCCCCTTACCCATTTAGCCCATCTCCCCTCTCACAATCCCTCCAGTAACCCTCAGTTTGTTCTCCATATTTATGAGTCTCTTCTGTTTTGTCCCCCTCCCTGTTTTTGTATTATTTTTGCTTCCCTTCCCTTATGTTCATCTGTTTTGTATCTTAAATTCCTCACATGAGTGAAGTCATATGATATTTGTCTTTCTCTGACTGACTAATTTTGCTTAGCAGAATACCCTCCAGTTCCATCCATGTAGTTGCAAATTGCAAGATTTCATTCTTTTTGATTGCCGAGTAATACTCCATTGTGTATATATATCACTTCTTCTTTATCCATTCATCCATCGATGGACATTTGGGCTCTTTCCATACGTTGGCTATTGTTGATGGTGCTGCTATAAACATGGGGGTGCATGTGTCCCTTCGAAACAGCACCCTGTATCCTTTGGATAAATGCCTAGTAGTTCAATTGCTGGGTCATAGGTTAGTTCTATTTTTAGTTTTTTTGAGGAACCTCCGTACTGTTTTCCAGAATGTCTGCACCAGCTTGCATTCCCATTAAGCAGCTACCTTTTAATAATAAAGTATACATCTATGATTGCCCCGATCAGGAGCTCAAGTCAGACTTTTAAAACACAATTCCATTAGGCCAGTTCTTTGGAAAAATAAATACCCTTTAGTGTTGAAATTTCTTTCCTTTCATTTTCTTTAACCACAGTTTCAGTTTTAATACTTTTTCTATAAGTAAAAGATAACTCATATCATCTAGTTCTTTATTTTTTAGTTTATTTTCTGAATCAGCTTCAAGTCTTTGACGTTTATATGTAAAACAGTATAATTCATACATCCACACACTGACTTCGACTTTGTGGCCTTTTTGAAAATTAGAATCGATCTTCTGTAACATATAGTATCTTAGATTTTTTCCCCCACATGGTTCTGTTGCTGTGGATTTGAAATCATGGTAATGTATTAGGTTTAATTTGTTACATTAAAAAAAAAATGGGTTCACAGTTCTTTATGCATTTAAGTATTTTGAATTACTTTTCCTCTCTTTCTAGCTGTCCCCTTTCCTCCAACCCAACGGCTTACTTTGAAGGAAGTATTTGAGAATGGGAAACCTAAAATTGATGTCTTAAGAAACCATTTGGTGAAGGAAGGGCGACTGGAAGAGGAAGTAGCCTTAAAGATAATCAATGATGGGGCTGCTATCCTGAGACAAGAGAAGACTATGATAGAACTAGATTCTCCAATCACAGGTATGAGAAATATTTGGGTGGCACTTAGAGTTGAGCTTATTTGAAAAATTATTACAAATAACCAACTAAAATGTGTGATAATTTTTCTAGGAATTATGAGGTAGTCTTAGGATTGTTTGTTGTTTATTGACGAAATACAACTTAAAATATCTCATATTTCCTATAGGACTATTCAGTATTGATAGATTGACTACAATTATAGAACAGCCCAGTCAAAAGCTAAAGTGATTTCAGTTAAAAGTTAAACTGTGATCTTATTGATGTACTGCCCTTTCTCTTCTAAGACATCATTTTTCACCTCACGTTATGCCCTTTTTTTCCTAGTGTGTGGTGATATTCATGGACAATTCTTTGACTTGATGAAGTTGTTCGAAGTTGGAGGATCACCTACTAACACACGCTACCTCTTTCTGGGTGACTATGTGGACAGAGGCTATTTCAGTATAGAGGTAAAAATTAAATTGGATACGTGGGAACTTTCATTACCTTTTTTTAGAACTTTGCTTTCTATTCTTCGGTAGAAGAAATTAAAATGAGAACACTGGCAGAACTTATAAACCTTGTTACTTTTAGTAATTAAGGTGTTAGAAAAATGTTTTCACTGGTGTAAGAAAGTTCTATTCCTTCTTGTAGCTTCTATATGTGGTAGACATATAGAAGGTGCTATATTAAACCCAGCTTTGCAGGTAAGTCAAATGTTTACCAACCTTTCCTCTTTGAAGATAGTGCACAGGCTGTATATAAATGGCATAAATTGCTATTCACCCTAAACAGGGTTTGGATTAGCAGACACTAATTCTAAAACCACAAGCTGGTGGGCTGTAATTTACTCTTAGATTAATTTCCAATGCTAAACCACCAGGCACTTAGTTTACTGTAGGAATAATTTTTGATACTGTTATGCATAGTAAGCACTTAATAAATGTTCATTGAATAAAAAAATGATTAAAATTAATGAAGTTAATGGAAACTCAAAATTTACTTTCATGTATTTTGAAAACTGAATGAAGAGAAAAAATGATTGGAATTAAAGTATAAGCTGTTGTGTATAAAAAATAAAACTATTTTAGAACATCATGCAAAGACTTGAGTACAGTGGAACCATATTCATATTTAATATCAATTGATTTAGCTGTACATGCTTGGCAAATAAAAGGCAAGTAACGTTTGAAATAGTACAGGTAATTGAATTTATAATGTGCCCAAGAATAAGCATGAGATGAGAAATTGAGTCCGCTTGCTGTTCTTGTAGTCTTTAGTCCTGCCTCTCCCTCGTAGTGTGACGGTCTCAGTGTATTTAGTGTGTTTTTAGTGGTTAAAGGTTTATTTGTGCAGCATCACTCCTAAATCCAAGTCAACTATCTCACCTAGTGCTTAAAGAAGCAGTGGTTATTCTAAAGCTGGAAGAAACTCTTTAGTTAAATAGATGTGTCTATTCATGAATCAGTGAAGTTCAGAGTTATGTGCCAGTGCCCCAAATTAATTTAGTGTCATCTGTGAGGACAAAGGTTAATGGTAGAAGCTAAGAAAATTATCTTCTTGCCCTGCTGCTCAGTAAATTCCCAAGGTCTCCAAGTAGGTACCTGGGATGAGTGGAGATGATACCTGCAGACTGTATCATTGAAATGCTTCTCTATTCCAGGTATCCTAAGTGTCCATTGATAGGGACACCTGGGTCGCTCAGTTAATTGTCTGACTTCAGCTCAGGTCATGACCTCACGGTTCATGAGTTTGAGCCCTGAGTCAGGCTCTGTGCTAACAGCCTGGAACCTGTTTTGGATTCTGTGTCTCCCTCTCTGCCTCTCCCCTGCTCATGATCTGTCTCTCTCTCTCTCAAAAATAAACATGAAAAAAGTTTTTAATTAAAAAATTGTCCATTGATAGATGAATAAATAAGATGTAATAAATATATATAATGGATATAATATAATAGAAAATTACTCAGACATAAAAGTGAATGAATGGACCTAGAGGATATTATGCTAAGAGAAATAAGTCCAAGAAAGACAGATACTTATGATTTCACTCAGGTAAGGAATCTATAAAACAAAACAAGTGAACAAACAAAACAGAAGCAGACTTATTTATAAACACCAAGAACAAACTGGTGGTTGCCAGAGGAGAGGGGAGTAGGAAGTCAGGATATAGGTAGAGGGGATTAAGAGGTACAGACTTCCATTTATAAAATAAATAAGTCATGGATGAAATGTACATCACAGGGAATATAGTCAAAATACTGTAATAACTTCATATGGTGACAGGTGATAACTATCCTTATTGTGGTGAGCATTGCATAATATATAGGATTGTTGAATCACTATGTTGTACACCAAGAATTAATATTGTATGTCAACTGTAGTTCAATAAATAAATAAAATAAAATAAAAAGGGAAGCAAACATAGTCTAAAAAGGAAAAGCTTTCTAATTCCTATTCACATCATGTTTCAAGAGACAATCAAAAATATGGATGTTTGAAAGACACATTGAATGTTTACTTCTTTGGGTATTGATTAGCATGAAGAGGTTTTATCTATCTATCTATCTATCTATCTATCTATTTTTTTTTTAAATGTTTTATTTATTTTTGAGACAGAGAGAGAGCACGAGCAGGGGAGGGGCAGAGAGAGAGGGAGACACAGAATCCGAAGCAGGCTCCGGGCTCTGAGCTGTCAGCACAGAGCCCGATGCGGGGCTCGAACTCACAAACCGCGAGATCATGACCTGAGCTACAGTCGGGCGCTCAACCGACTGAGCCACCCAGGCGCCCCATATCTATCTATTTTTGAGAGAAGAGAGAGCCAGTGAGCGAGGGGCAGAGAGAATTCCATGAGTTGCAGAGAGAGAGGGAGAGAGAGTAGGGAGCCCAGAGCTGGGCTCAAGCTCACCCAGAGCGGGGCTGGAACTCACAAACCATGAGATCATGGACCTGAGCCAAAGTTGGATGCTTAACCGATGGAGTCACCAGGTGCCCCAGCATGAAGAAGTTTTAGAGGCTGAAGAGAAGAATACAGAACTTACTGAATTTTTAATTAGTCATTATATTTAATGAAACAACTTCTTAAAAAGATAATATTATGCCAAATCATCTTCAGGTTGTTGTTAACTGACACATTTACAAATAGTTTCAATGCATTAATACATTCAATACAAAGCACACACTGAAAAACTCCATAATGATTTTTGTACACACATACTATATTCAGAATATTTTCTGTTACATATTTTTTCCTCATTTATCAACAAATGTTTCCTGATTGCCAACTTTATGGCAGGCTCTGAGGATAAAATAATGAATAAGATTTATGCTTTCTATTTTTATTTGTTTGTTTTTAAGATTAATGCTTTCTATAGGAGCTGACAGTCTGTTAGAAAAGATGCACTTGTAACTAGATTTTTCTTTTTTTTTAAAGGAACTCTTTTTTTTTTAATTTTTTTTTTTTAACGTTTATTTATTTTTGAGACAGAGAGAGACAGAGCATGAACGGGGGAGGGGCAGAGAGAGAGGGAGACACAGAATCTGAAACAGGCTCCAGGCTCTGAGTGGTCAGTACAGAGCCCGACGCGGGGCTCGAACTCACGGACTGCGAGATCGTGACCTGAGCCGAAGTCGGACGCTTAACCGACTGAGCCACCCAGGCGCCCTGTAACTAGATTTTTCAATACAGTATAAAAGTGCTTGTTTAATTTTCTGCAATATTCTTCATATTAAGACCTAGCATACTAGCATGGTACCTGACACATAGTTGGCACTCAATAGTTGGCACTCAATATTTGCTCAATGAATGAATGTTAATAAATCATAGTTTATATTTGGCTTTATCCTGTTATTTGACATTTGACTAACTTAAAGGATTTTTCTGGAATAGCTTAAGAGGTAAATGGATCAAAACATTAAAGTGACAATGCTATTTTATACCAGTTTTAAAACTAAAATTCAGGGTGTATATAGTGTTAGTTGGAAGTCACCTACTTATAAACTACCAAGGTTATAAACTTCTGTAGGCTACAGCTTAGTCCAGCATGATATAGGTATATACTTGATCACAGTTTTTTTTTTTTTTATCAGTGTCCTTGATAAGCATGAGTATGTTGTTTTTGTCAAATGGATGAAAATAAGGTAATGGAGTCCTTATTACATTTTTGTTGTTGTAAATAGTTCATTTTTGTAGAAAAATTGGGAAATGTAGACTCTAAGAAAACAAAAACTTGTATAAATCACATATAATCACTGTTAATATCAGTTTTTTTTTCTTTAAGATTTTAAATTATTTTTTAAAAGTAATCTCTACACCCAATGTGGGGCTGTAACTCACAACCGCTGGACCAAGAGTTGCATGCTCCACTGACTCAGGCAGCCAGGTGCCCCAACATCTTGTATTTTCTTGCAGTCCTTTTTCTTCTTTTACATCTGTATTTATCCTTTTTTAAAGAAAATTGAAATCATTTTGGACATTTCCTTTTGTAGTCTTTTTTTTCCCCACTCAGCATTGTATTGAAAACACTTTTCTCTGTGGTTAATGGTGAAAATACCAGAATTTACTTCACTATTCTTTATTTTTGGATGTTTGGTTTGTTGATACTGCTTGCTGCCTATCTTTTCTCTCCTTCTTCCTTACTATCAAAATTCTATTTTTTTCAGATAAGTGAGATTGGGGTTTCAGAGAAAACCTTTGATTTCAGTATGGGGAAGCCCTTAACCCAGCCCCAGGGAATGAATTGATTGGTCTGAGCTAGTCATATAAACCCATTCCTTGTCACCAGTGATTGGTCTAGGGATAAACATGGGATTCTGTTTTGCCCAGTAATATATAAAGGGAACTCTGCTGGGTGCTTTTTAGGTGTGTGAGTGTGTGCATGCATGCACATGCGTGCTGACACACACTTTGAAACACTTCGTTTCCAGAAGAAAAGACTAGCAAGGTGAAAGTTTCTGAACCCCTGTTTAACTACATCATATCAAATGTGGGTGGGTACACTATAGCAGCCATTTTGTGATCATGAGGAGGTGCTAAGGATGAAAAGCAGACCTGTGAATTACAGATCATAGAGGGAAAGAGGACATGGTTTCTTGGTGACAGCATTAAGCTGGTACACTAAATCTGGACATCTTACCTCCAGATTTCTTGTTTCATGAGATACTTAATGTCTTTATGGCTTAAACAATTGTTAATTGGATATTTATCACTTGTACTGTAAGTGGATGGTTTCTAGTTACTTCTGCATATTGTTACACCTTTCTGAATTAATAACATTTCTGATATTTACTTAGGTTAGATTCTTATAAGTAAAAGAAGTGGATGAAAGACTATGAACATTCTATTTTTTTAAAGTTTATTTATTTTGTGAGAGAGAGCAAGAGAGCACGTGAGTGCAGAAGCGAGTGGGGGAGGGATAGAGAGAAAAGGAGAGAGAGAATCCCAGGCAGGCTCCTCGCTGTCAGGGCAGAGCCCGACATGAGGCTCTATCCCATGACAGTGAGATCATGACCTGAGCTAGAGCTGAGAGTCAGACACTTAATGGACTGAACCACCCAGGTGGCCCAGACTATGAACATTTTAAAGACTTTTGATACATATTGCCTAATTGTTTTCACAGAACTTTATTCACTTTATTTATATTTTCTTTCTATACTTAATAATTGTTTTCCTTGAGCCTGTGTGAAATACTCAAGGCAAGATGATTTTTTTCATGCCCAGAGCAAGCATATGTCTTTCCTAAAGCAATGCAAACTTTGATTAGTACAAATACTAAGGACTTTTGGCATTTAGGGACTGATCTAAATGTCATTGACAAAACAAAATAGTAAAGGTTCACTTACTTCTGAGCTTTTTGACATCCCTTCTTCATTTGTACCTATTATAAACTACTTACTCTGAGGTAGGGCAAGCTAAATTTTAGTTTCTTTTAACTGATTCTTCAATAAGAGAAAGGGCTAAAGGGGATTTTTTTTTTTTTGAGAGAGAGAGAGAGAGAGAGAGAGAGAGAGAGAGAAAGCAAGAGAGAGGGGCAGAGGGAGAATCTTAAGCAGGGTCCATGCTAAGTGCAGAGCCCAACGTGGAGGTTGATTTCATGAACCGTGAGATCTTGACCTGAGCCGAAATCAAGAATTGGATGCTCAACTGTCTTGATTCACTGAGATGTCCGGGTCCTACTGGCATTTAATGGGCTGGGTGCAGGGAAACAAACATCCTGCAATATGCAGAAACTCCTAAACGACAAAGGATCATGCTTTTCACATAGTCAGTATTACCTCTGTTGGGAAACACTGTTAAATTTTGGGGATGGGTGTGAACAAACAAAGCCAAGTCTTTTACTGTGTTTTCTAGTGAAAGAGGCAGCATTGTGTATTTGTTTAGTGTTATGAAAATCAAATCAGGGTAAGGGACTAAAAGAGCCCGCAAGGATAGCTAATTTAGATGGAGATTAGGGAAGGCTTATCTGAGGAGGTAACATCTGAAGAGAAACTTGAATGACCTGAGGGAAT
Organism: Felis catus; assembly: GCF_018350175.1. Taxonomy (NCBI): domain Eukaryota; kingdom Metazoa; phylum Chordata; class Mammalia; order Carnivora; family Felidae; genus Felis; species Felis catus. Next base: position 35,542,352 of record NC_058371.1, on the reverse strand, counting down.
GAGCCCTGCTTACCTGATGGGAGGTGGGGGAGGGGTGAGTACATTCCAGCAGAGGACACATCAAGTATTAAAGCTCTGAGGCTGGAGCACGCCTAATGCAGTCCAGGAATAGTAACAAGGCCAGTTTGGCTAGATGGAAAAATGAGTAGGGGGGAAGATGTAGGCGATGTGTCAGAGGGATAGGCAAGGGTTAGATGATATCAGGCCTTGGAAACCATAGTAAGGAGTTTGGGTTTTATCCTGAATGCGAAAGGAAGCCATTGGAGATTGTTTTGAGATGGGAGTGACATATTCACATGTATGTTTTGAAACAGTCACTCTGGCTGTTTTGTGGTAAACTGTGGAAGCCTAAGAGTGGGTACAGGGAGGCCAGTTAGGAATCTAATCCTGTAAGCATGGGCAAGAGACATTGGTGATTTAAATTAAGCATTTTGGGAAGCATCTGGATTTAGAATTTTGAAACCTTTTTTTGGGGAGGTGGGAAAATCTCAGTTAAATTCATCAAGCTGTTCAGATCATGACACATTTATTACTAGTCATTGCAAAGTCCCTCTCTGTTTTATTTTTTTCTTATCTATGATCTCTATTAATATTTTCCTCCTCTTGCCATTATATATGTTTCTGTTATATTTGGTATATGCCTCAGAAGACATATAATACATTACACTAATTTTATAATATGTAAGGTTTTGGTGGATAAAAGTATTTTAATTTTACATAAATATGGTAGTGTTCAGTGTCCTCAAACTCAAGCATACATCATAATTTCCTCGAGCACCTGTTCAAAAACAGATTGCTGGGCCCCACCCCAGAATTCCTGGAGTCTGAAAATCTCTGTCTCTAACAAGTTCCCATGTGATGCTAATGCACTACACTTGAGATGAATGTGACCACGCTATGGCCCTGTTTCTGTTGATTTGAGTTTTCATTTATCATGATGTTTTTAAGATCTATCCAAGTTGCTGTCTCTCAGTCATTGCTTTCTGCTTGCTGTAGAGTATTCCATAGTATACATCTATGACATTTTAGTTCTTTATTCTCAATGGTGGACACCTAGGTTGCCTCCAGTTTCTTTTTTCTGTGAACATTACTGTTATGAATATTCATAAAAATATAAATCTACTGATGGTACCATGTTTTAGTTTCTCTGTGGTTTATGTACAAGAGTGGGATTGACAGAGAAAAGGGTATATACCTTCCATACTTGAACTGACCATCACAGATTCCTCTTCAGAATAGCTGTACTAATCTATACGCCTGCCTGTAGCAGCTAAGAGTTCATATTTCCCTACGGCCCTCTTTCCAGAATTTGGTTTTATCTCATTTTCTAATATTTACAAAAATGATGGGTATAAAATAGTATTTTATGTTTCAAGTAGTATTTTTTCCAATTACTGATGAAATTAAGCATCTCCTTACATGTTAGCCATTCCACTCTTGTAATCACTGTTAAGAGTTTCTTATATGACCTTTAAGATATAGGTTAAGCATTTACCAGCATATTTCCATATCTATTTTTAAAAAATAAATGTACTTATCAGTGTACATTTGCCCTTTAAGTGCTGCTCTATCTGGGTCCTTCAGATTTTGACCCGTATTGTTTCTATTATCATTCAGTGTTTTATATTTTAAGATTCTCTTTAACCTTAACACAATGAAGTAGTATGTTTTTTGTTTCTAGTCATGCAAGATTTTTTTCATAAAGTTAGTATTTTGTTATTGATTTTATTAGTGTAATTAATTAGAGAACATAACCTGGACATATTCATTCTTTGGAATTTATGGGGACTCTATTTGTGATGAGATACCTAGTAGATTTTTGTGACTATCTTTTTTTTTTTTAAGTATCTCTGCACCCAAATGGGGCTTGAACTCATGACCCCAAGATCAAGAGTCACATGCTTTACCAACTATGCCAGCCAACCACCCCTTTATGACTGTCTTGTGTATACTTGAAACTTAATGCATTCTCTGTTGAATTCTCCCTGTGACGTTCATTACTTTTGTCTGCTTGAACTAGGAGTTACTTTTTGGGTGTTTCAGAAGAGCCAACTACAGTTATTACTGATTCTTACCATAGTCCTGTCAGTTGTTGCGTGTGTTTTGAGACTGTGAGATATGTAATGAGGGAGTGTGTGGCAAGCTGAGGGCAAAATGCAGGCTAAAGCACCCCCTCTCCCACCTCAGGTGGAGTATGCGTGATATTCTGTGGACACTCCTGGCTACCCAAGAACAAAGGAAAGGGGTTAAAGGGCTTGCCATGGTAATGTGGGAAGCAAAGGCAAATGAAAAATTAAATTCCATGCTGCCTGCAGCCCATTGACAAGTCCTTGAAACCAGCAGAGTGACTTCCCTTTAGGATCCCAGCTGCCTTAAGGATGACATTTTTGCTAGGGGCAAAAGAGAATCTTAGCTTAACCTTATCTCAACCTCCAGGATCCTGTAAATCTACTTCCTTTATCTCAAGTGCCCCAAGATATATGCTGGCAATCATGCTCCAAGCTTAATGCCCACCCCCCATACATCTGAAAGGTCTCATGACTACGGTTTTACTAAATGGTAATAAATGGCATTTCCCTAGCAACAGCTGGCCTCTCAAGGTCCTGAAAACCTTGCTTCCACAATACCTTAGGTACTTACTCTATACCCGATCCCCTCCCAACTTGAGGTTATATAATCATATAATCAGTAACCCATCACAACCACAGTGCAGCTCTTCTGCCCCGTGGGTCCTGTCCCCATGCTTTAATAAAATCACCTTTTTGCACCAAAGATGTCCTCAAGAATTTCTTGGCTGTTGGCTCCAGACCACCCCACCATCACCCCAAAACTTCATCAATATGTATACTTCATTATTAATATATATGATTGCTCTTCATTATTTGCAGATTCCGTTTTGCATACATGCCTCCCTGCTAAAATTTATTTGTAGTCCCAAAATCAATACACATAGTGATTTTGAGGTTCTAGTCCCTTTCATCAGGAGCTAGGAAATACATATAAGCATACTAAGCTGCACATATACCCACATTTTTATCTGTTTCTTCATCTATCTGTATATACCCTTAGAAAAGTGAGTTTTGATTTCAGTCCAAATTCACAAGATTCAGCCTAACCTTACCTCTTTCCTACTCTCATGATTTATGATATATTCACTTGTCTGTTCAATTCTAGTATACTCACAAAGTAGGTATATAGCAGCCAAATCATGCTTTGAAAACAGATTCACTAACTAGAGATACAGTATTTGTGTATATTTCTTTGTGTCTTTGCCTTGCAGTATGCAGTCAAAATGCTGTTTTCCAAAGTTACTTGGGTTCTTTTTTCCCCATACCCTCCTTTGTTGCTTTGTTTTTCATTTATAATACAATTAGGTTTATTACTTGTTTGCATTCTATTTTGGGCTTCTTTCACATGCTGGTTGATTACCTGTTTTGCGGAGGCACATGTAGAACATTACTGTTGTAGAAAATCAAAGCTATCCAAAAAGGTATGCTTTGAGAAGTGTTGCACCCTGCTCATCCCCCTTAAAGTGTTCTTAGTGCTCCCTTCTTTCCACCCCTTTCCTCTGTGCCCTCTGTAGGTAACTGATGTCTCTCTCTAGTTTCTGATTTATACTTCCTGTATTTCTTCTGCACAAATGAGTAAATACATGTGGATCTCTTATATCCTTTCTTTATTACAGAAACAGTAGCATACTTTTTTGTCCTTTGCTTTTTTTCACTTCACAGTATATTTTGGAAATTGCTCCAAATCTGTTTATAGAGATCTCTCTCTCTTTCTTTTCTTTTTTCTCCCTTTCTTTCTCCCTTCTTTCCTTCCTTCCTTCCTTTCGTTCTTTCTTTCTCTTTCTTCCTTCCTTCCTTTCTTTCTTTCTTTCTTTCTTTCTTTCTTTCTTTCTTTCTTTCTTTCTTTCTTTTCTTTCTTTCTTTCTTTCAGCTTCATGGTACTTTATTGTGTTTGCTCAGCCTTACATCCTATGTAGTTATTTAGTTTGTTTCTAAAATTTTGCTATTATAAGCAACACTGCAACTTTGTGCATATATATTTTCTTGTTGGAAGTGTATCTTTAGGGTATGCTTCTAGAAGTGGTCGAAAGTTAAATGAATATGTTGTTTTATCAGTTTTCGCCATATTTTTTTTTACTGTGCAAATTATTTTTATTTGTAGATAGTCAAATTTATCCATTTTTTGCCTCTGGTTTTTTGTCATTAGTACACTTTATCTTAGCCAAAAGGCCAAGAAACATTTGGCTTTTTGTCATTAGTGATAAAGTTTTCCCCTACACTAAAGGATAAAGAACTCACCACTTTTTCTTCTAGAACTTGTATGACTTAATTTTGATATATTTGTTTTTTGATACATTTATCTCCTTTATCCATTTGTCATTCATTATGTATTATGTGAGAAATATAGATCTAATTTTTTTGAAATGCCACCAATTGTCCCAGAGGCATTTTTTGAGAAGTCCATCATTACCCCCTGTGATTTAGGATGCTACTTTTATTGTATACCAATATTGTATGTACTTGGATTAATTTCTGGACTGTTTTATTCCACTGGTATATTTATTTCTATATGTGCCAGTACTACTGTTTTGTTTTGTTTTTTTTTTAACATTAAAAAAATGTTTATTTATTTTTAGGGGCACGGGGGTGGCTCACTTGGTTGAGCATCTGACTCTTCATTTCGGCTCAGGTCAAGATCCTAGGGTCGTGGGATCGAGCTCTGCTATGGGCTCTGTGCTGAGCATGGAGCCTGCTTGGGATTTTCTCTCTCTCCCTCAGCCCCTCTCCCCAACTCGTGTTCTCTCTCTCTCTCTCTCAAATAAATAAAATGAAAAAAAATTTTTTTAAATCTTTAGCTTTGAGAGAGAGAGAGAAACAAGCAGGAGAGGGGGAGGGGCAGAGCGAAAGAGGGAGGGAAGATCTGAAGTCCGGTCCATACTGACAATAGAGAGCCAGATGCTGGGGCCCAAACTCAGGAACTGAACCTCGAGATCATGACCTGAGCCAAAATCAGATGCTCAACCAACTGAGCCACGCAGGTGCTCCCAATTATAGAAGCTTTACAGTATCTTTTAATATCCAGTAGGGCTAGGCCCCCTCCCCATTATATTTCTCTTTTTCAGTGTTTTTTGTTTTTGTTTTTTGTTTTTTCCTGGCTGTTTTCCTGGCTGTTCTTGCATGTTTATTTTTCCACAGAACTTTTATTATCAACTTATCTAACTCCATAAAATAACTTGTTGGTATTGGAATTGCAGTGGTTTTATAAATTAGGAAGAACTGATGCTGAATCATCCTATCCAACAACAAGGAATGTTTTCCATTTGTTTTGCCTACTTTTGTGTCTTCCAGGAGATTTTTAAATTTTTCTTGGTATTAGTTTTGCACATTTCTTACTAAATTTATTCCTGTGTGTTTAGTCTTTTTTGCTGGTATTGTAAATGGAGTTTTCTCCACCATGTGTCCTATTTATTGTTTGTGTATGTTAATTTTATATCCTGCCTTATTACTGAATTCTTTTATTTTTTGAATTAGTTTAATCATTGATTTTTCTGGAGTTTTTCAGGTATGCTATCATATCATCTTCAAATAGAGTTGTTTTATTATTTTCTTTACCCATTCTTAAGCTTTTAATTGATTTCTCTTGTCTAATTCAATTAGCCAATACCTCTAATATAGTGTTGAATAGTAGCAGAGATAGTGGATATCCTTGTCTAGTTCCTTATTTAGTGGAAATTTCTCTGGTGTTTCCTCATTAAATAAATACAGATTTTAAGATATATGTATATATATATATATATATTTATATATGGGGAGATATATATATATATATATATATATATATATATATTTTTTTTTTTTTATATGGGGGTGGATTTGTCACAGAGCTCTAGATACTTGGAAAAACCATGGAAATAGAAATTAAGGAAAGGTATCTATCAAGTCTACTCTATGCTCTGTTGGAGTCTAGGGCAACAGCTTGTTCCTTTCAAAAAGCTGGAAGGTTTCATGTTTCAGTTTGGGAATGACAATTAGATATGCCATTACAACAAGTCATTTAAGTCATTTGAATTCACGTAAATTGTCTTTGTGCGTTGTCATGGTCACAAATAAAAATTTATCCTTACGTTTGCTTTTTATAGTGTGTGCTGTTTTTGTGGAGTTTAAAGATTAATCATCCCAAAACAGTGTTTCTGCTTCGAGGAAATCATGAGTGCAGGCATCTTACAGAATATTTCACCTTCAAACAGGAATGTAAGTATGATCACTTTTCCAGAACCTTTTTATTTGTTTGTTTTAAGTAAACTGTACTCCTCACAGGCTTGAACTCACAACTCTGAAATCGAAAATCCCATGTTCTACTAGCCAGGTGCTAGCCAGGCGCCCCATAACATTTTTAGTTACCCTTTTGTCAGTCCCAAAATGAATCGCACAGAAACCAAATAAAGAAACTAATGGAACCCAAATGGTTTCTGTTGTTTATTTTCTGATAAGAACCAAGATTCTACCTTTTAAGACATTTATTTTGAAAATATCTTTTGTGGTTTCTCCCTATTATGTAATGTAATACATTTGGGATATTTGGAAAACATAGAAAAGTCCAAAGAAGATAAAAGTTGTCCACAGTCACGCCACTTAAAAATAATAACTATTGGGGCGCCTGGGTGGCGCAGTCGGTTAAGCGTCCGACTTCAGCCAGGTCACGATCTCGCGGTCCGTGAGTTCGAGCCCCGCGTCGGGCTCTGGGCTGATGGCTCGGAGCCTGGAGCCTGTTTCCGATTCTGTGTCTCCCTCTCTCTCTGCCCCTTGCCCGTTCATGCTCTGTCTCTCTCTGTCCCAAAAATAAATAAACGTTGAAAAAAAAATTAAAAAAAAATAATAACTATTATCTCACTATTTGAGATATAGTCTTTTCTGCATATATAAAAACCTATCATGAAATAGTTGAAATACATATGTATCTATACATATTTTCAAAAAAATTAGACTATTAAATGTACTGTTTAATAAATTGCTCTTTACATTTTATATAATAACTTTTTCTAATTAAATCATTAAGTACCATTAAATATCTTTGAACATGATTTTAAAATGTTATTATAATATTTTAAAAGTATTTCATCCTGGGGCGCCTGGGTGGCACAGTCGGTTAAGCGTCCGACTTCAGCCAGGTCATGATCTCGCGGTCTGTGAGTTTGAGCCCTGCGTCAGGCTCTGGGCTGATGGCTCAGAGCCTGGAGCCTGTTTCAGATTCTGTGTCTCCCTCTCTCTCTGCTCCTCCCCCGCTCATGCTCTGTCTCTCTCTGTCCCAAAAATAAATAAACGTTGAAAAAAAAAATAAAAAAAAAAAGTATTTCATCTTATTGATGCACTATCATATATGTAGCCAATTTAGTAACAGCTGTATGACATTTCTGTTGTTTCCAACTATAAATCATACTGTACTAGTAAAAAAAGCTTATTATTAAGGTAGAATTTTTTTGAAAGCCAAAACATTGCTAAACCATTTGAAAAAAAAAACAAAAAAACTGGCACATTTCTTTGACCAGCACTCACAGTTGACTCTTAACATTCAGTGTGATGGTAACTAAATTGGGCTTGTTTGAGAGAACTTGCCCCAGGGCATTTGTGCTTATTGTTTCTTGTCTTCCCAGATAGCTATCTGTTTATATATAAGACCTACATCCTTACTTCATTCTTGTCATCTCCTCAGAGACTTTCTTCCCTGGTTCCTTTTTCTAAATTAAAGATCTCATCATTTTACTCTCATACCTTGTCTTTTTATTAATGGTATCCATCAACACCTGAAATTTATATATATATTTTTTTATATAAAATTTATATTCAAGGGGCGTCTCGGTGGCTCAGTTGGTTAAGTGTCTGACTTCAGCTCAGGTCATTATCTTGTGGTTCACGAGTTCGAGCCCTACGTTGAGCTAGGTGCTGACAGCTCAGAGCCTGGAACCTGCTTCGGATTCTGTGTCTCCCTCTCTCTCTCTATCCCTCCCTCTCTTGCACTCTGTCTCTCTGTCTCTCTCTCTCTCAAAAATAAATAATCATTTAAAACTTTTTTTATTTAGCATTCTTTAAAAAAATTAAATTTATATTTAAAAAATATATTTATTTGTTTGTTGTTTTTCTATCCTGCCGTAAGTTAAATTCCATGATGACATGTTTTATCCACTGTTATTTTTCCAGAATAGTATCTAATAACTCATTGGAGATGTTTAAAAATAGTGCTTGAATTAATTTGTTAAATGAATGATCATCTAGGATTTGTATCTTAGCACAAATTCTCAGAAGAGAATTACTAAGTCAGAGAGCATGAACATTTTAAAAGACTTTTTGATACATACTCTAAATAGCCCTCCAAAAAGATTATATATCAGTTTATATTTTAATGAAGTTTTATATTTTTATATAAGGTGAAAAGAAAATACTGAAATAAAACCCACAAAATTTTACCTTTTCTCATTCCTAAAATTTAGTATATTCTGTATAAAATAAGGAAGCTGAACTAAATTCTTGGATATTGTCTGGCTCTAAAATCTGCTTCTTTCCTCAAATAACAATAAATATATACAAATGTTTTAATGTCATATAACTGATGGTTTGATCGGATTTCACTTTGTGTCCTATTCCAATGATTATCTTGGAGGAATCTATTATAAAATATTTAAAGTTTTATTCCCCCCAAAATATTCAAAGTTGAAAAAAACTGATCCTGGGTGACTCACTCGGTTAAATGAGCGACTCTTGATTTCAGCTCAGGTCATGATCTCATAGTTCATGCGTTTGAGCCCCACATCAGACTCCACTCAGTCGCTGTGCGGAGTCTGCTTGGCATTCTCTTTCTCTCTCCCTCTCTGCCCCTCCTGTGTACTCTCTCTTTCTCTCTCAAAATAAATAAATAAACTTAAAAAAAAAACTTTCAAATTTGTTTTCTGAGACTCAAGAGTTTATCCAATCCTTGGCCCCAAAATCCCTTTAATTGATACAACTTGGTAGTGTTTCATATGCTCATATTAACTCTTGTTACCATAGCTTTCATATGCTCATATTAACTCTTGTTACCATAGCTTCCTACACTGAAGTTGACAGTTGTAATGATGGCCTTTCTCCTAGTAGATCCTGAAAGGAAAGGTCATTCTTATTACAAAAAATTTTAGAGACTGAACACTTAAAAAAATTCCTCTGACAGAACAGTCAGCTACAAGTGGGCTTTTGCCCTACAGATCATTCCAGCCCTTGGGACTTATTAGAATAAACAGTTCAAATCAGTAGGTAATAACCAGCAAATTTTTTTTTAAAGTTAGATCTCTTGGTGAATGTTTAAATTGCTATAAAGTATTTGAACAGCAGTTTTGGAATTTCTGTAAAAATTTTTGACCCAGCAATTTGGCTTCTAGGAATTTATCATGCAGATTATATAGGCGTTTTGTTTTTGGTTTTGGTTTTTTTGGGTTGTATAGGTTTTTTAATGCTATATAACAAATTACCACAAATTTAGCTGTTTATTTATTTTTAAAGTTTATTTATTTTTAAAGCTTATTTTGAGAGAGAGAGCATGGGGGAGGAGCAGAGAGAGGGAGAGAGAGAGAGAGAGAGAGAGAGAGAGAGAGAGAGAATATCCCAAGCAGGCTCCACACTGTCAGTGCAGGGCCTGATGTGGGGCTTGAACCTTAAACTGTGAGATCATGACCTGAGCCACAGCCAAGAGTCAGATGCTTAACCGACTGAGCCACCCAGGCGCCCCAGGCTTATTTATTTTTAAATATTTATTTTGAGAGAGAGAGAGAGCACACATGCATACACACATATGCATGTGAGTGGGGGAGGGAGAGAGAGAATCCCAAGCAGGCTTGGTACTGTCAGCACAGAGCCAGATGAGGGCTTGATCTCACTGACTGTGAGATCATGACCTGAGCGGAAACCAAGAGTTGGATGCTTAGCCAACTGAGCCACCCAGGCGCCCTTGAGAGAGAGAGAGAGAGAGAATTTGAATATCAATAAGGGACTGCTTAAATAACTGATAATATGTTTTAAAAAATGGAATACTAGGCAGCTATTGAAAGATCACCGTGGGCCTAGATGTGCTCCTTTGTAAATTAAAAATACATAATGTGTAGGGGCATACACACACAGACATACACACACACACACACACACACACACACACACACGAGGAATATATATAGAGAGAGAGAGCAGAAGAAATTGATAGCGGTGATTATCTGTGGGGAGTTGAGTCAGCAGGACTTGTATTTTTGATTTTGTATCTTCCTGTGGTGCTGCTGGAGTTGTGCTTCATCACCACCTTGTACTACTACTGTAATAAACTTTTAAACTGGTAACTTCAAAACCACCTGGATGGGTGCCAAGCATTTAAGAGGCTTTTTAAAGACCCCAGATAATTGTCCTGCATGCAGCAGTTTAGCACACCTGCTCCAGAGGTTTGGAAAATATCTACTATTTTTCATTTGAGAACCACTTCACCAAATAGTTGAAAAATTGCAACTATTTTGTATTATTTTTCTAAGCCAAATATGGGGATATTACTCATTACACTTCTCTTTCTTTACCTGGGAAAATTAAATAATGCATATCAAGCAGTTGACAAAGGCCCTAGAATGATTAGTATTTAGCAATAGGTAAGTAATAAGAAAGCTGCCTCAGGATGCCTCTGTTCTGAATTAAGGTTTAGGTTTTTTTAGGCAACATTTTATCCAGTTCTTCCTCTGTTTTATCAGAGTTCTTTTTTTGGCTAGTATAAATTGGTTCAGACTATTTTTAGAAGATGGAACAATAGGTTTGGGAAACATTTTAAGCGTTCTCATTTTTTCACAGAATTTCTTATCTTCGGTTTTTATTTGCTTTTCACATGCTTTAAACCAGGTTTCTTTTCTTCTCTTACCTACAGACATACTCCTGTTTCATTCTAATGCTACATCTGAAATGTGAATAAGTCTTGGTACAAATACATGAATATAATTTCAAATTTTGTTCTTATAAGCAAGGAGCATGTGTGCTGCTTTGCATGGGTATTTTCAGTGATAAGCTGATCTCTCGTAAAGGGCCACCATGGCTTTTAGAATCAGCACCTTATAATTACTGCTAAGTGATGCTTAGTTCCAGATTGTGCATCTGTAGTCTTGAGAGTATTTCTAAGGGAGTTAGAATATTTTGTAAGGGAGGAGTTGTTTTTTTCTTACATCAATTCTTTAAAAAACATTTTTTTTAATGTTTATTTATTTTTGAGAGAGAGAGACAGAGTGCAAGTGGGAGAGGGGCAGAGAGAAAGGGAGACACAGAATCCGAAGCAGGCTCCAGGCTCCAAGCTTTCAGCACAGAGCCCAACATGGGGCTTGAACTCACGAACCACGAGATCATGACCTGAGCTGTAGTCGAATGCTTAACCGACTGAGCCTCCCAGGTGCCCCTCTTACATCAATTTTTGAATTGCTTTATATTGCAGGGGTCTTTAAATATTCCTCTCAGGGTACCTGGGTGGCTCAGTCAGTCGGGTGACTGACTCTTGATTTTACCTCAGTTCCTGAGATCGAGCCCCACATGGGGCTATGTGCTGGCAGTGTGGAGCTTGCTTGGGATTCTCTTCTCTCTCCCTGCCCTTCTCCCACTTGTGCTCTCTCTCAAAATAAATAAATATTTACAAAAAATAGGGGTGCCTTTGTGGCTTAGTCAGTTAAGTGTCTGACTCTTGATTTTGGCTCAAGTCATGACCTTGGGGTTAGTGAGTTCAAGCACAGCATTAGGCTCTGCGCTGACAGTGCGAGCCTGCTTGGGACTCTCTCTACCTCTCTCTCTTCCCCTCTCCCACTTGTGCTGTCCCTCAAAAATTAAATAAACATTAAAAAGAAAACAGTATTGTTATGGCAGTTTATATTTTGGACAAGTTTTTTCTTTTTTAATAAACAAATATTGGGGCGCCTGGGTGGCGCAGTCGGTTAAGCATCCGACTTCAGCCAGGTCACGATCTCGCGGTCCGTGAGTTCGAGCCCCGCATCGGGCTCTGGGCTGATGGCTCGGAGCCTGGAGCCTGTTTCTGATTCTGTGTCTCCCTCTCTCTCTGCCCCTCCCCCGTTCATGCTCTGTCTCTCTCTGTCCCAAAAATAAATAAACGTTAAAAAAAAATTAATAAAAATAAAACAAAAAAAATAAATAAACAAATATTGTTTGTCGTTAATTACAGTATTATTTATAGTAGTAAGAGATGGGTGTGGTTAGATTGCGGTATATCCTTAAAGTGAAATTCTCTGTAGATATAAAAGAAATAATTACAAAGCTCTCCGTATAAAGATGTTCTCCAAAATGTGTTAAGTACAAAAAGTGAGTGCAAAGCAGTGTACATATGCTTCCATTTATGTAAAAAGCAAAAGGATGTTGAAAAGAGAATAAATGTACACATCTTGTGTGTTTGCATACAGTATCTTTGTAAAGACACCCAGAAAACTAGTAACACTAGTTGCCTTCAGGGAGTGGGTAGGAGGAGTAGGAGTAGGAGACACCGTATAATCTTTTGTGACTTTTGCTTTTGAACCATGTAAATGTAATTTTTTTTTTTTTTTAATAATGAAAGCAAGTGAAAATCGAGACAAGTGTATAATCAGTGGCTAGACCAGGTCATGGTTTCTTACAAATAGTGCTGACTCTCAAAATTACTTTTTTAAAAATTTTTTTAAGATTTTATTTTTTTAAATGGGGCTCGAACTCACAACCCTGAGATAAAGAGTCACATGCTCCACCAACTGAGCCAGCCAGAAGCCCCTCAAAATCACTTTAGAGAATATTGTTGAAATTTTGTTTTGTGAATGTTATATTATTGATACTAGTTAGAACTTGTATCATCTGTGTGATCCCTGTGACTGAGGTGCATTTTTCCTTTATTATAGAAATGATTGTTTTATGAGATGTAGCTTAAAATTTGTCATGAAAATAAAACACTGAGTCAACTAATTTAATGTTTGGGAATTACATATTTGGCTATTTAAATTCTCCTAGTAGATATTTCATTTCAAATAATGATTGGGAGGAGTATCACATGGTATTAAGAGCATAAGCAGGTTCAATTTCCAGTCCTGCCACTTACTGGCTTGCAACTTTGGGCAAGTAGGCCCAGTTCCTTCAGTTTTTTAAGGACGATACTAATAGCACTTGTTTCATAGGGTTTCTGTGAAGATAAAATAATTTTATTAGTTAACACTTACATAGTATCTGCTGTGTGCCAGACATTATCAAAGCATTTTACATATATGAATTCATTTAATCTTCACAGCAGTCTTGTAACATAGATATGTATTGCTATTATGCCCATTTATAGATGAGGAAATCAAAGCACAAGGCATGAAGTAATTTGTGCTGAGTACCACAGCTAGTAAGCCAAGGTTCAGATCAGGGCAGTCAGGTTCCAAACTGCATTTTCTTGACCACCATGCTGTGTAGAACACATAGCTCCCTGATGGTACAGATGAATTGTGAGCCTTCAACAAATTTCAATAATAAAGGTAATATAATAATAAATGTTACTATAAAAGTTATATATTCATTGGAGAAAATACAGATAAATGAAGTAAACAAAATATATAGATATCATCTTCAGTCTAACCCCTCAGAAAACAAATATGTTGGTATTTATATACCTATTCATATACTTTAAGAAAATAACATTTTGGGGCACTTGGGTGGCTCAGTCTGACTTTGGCTCAAATCATGATCTCGTGGGTTTGTGTGTTTGAGCCCCGCATTGGGCTCTGTGCTGACAGCTTGGAGCCTGGAGCCTGCTTCAGATTCTGTGTCTCCCCTTCTTTCTGCCCTTCCCTGCTGCTTGTGTGCATGCTCTCAGAAAAAAAAATGAATAAACTTAAAAAAAGTTTTTTTTAAAGAAAATAGCATTTTGTAAACTACTTTGGTCATGTGTTAATACAGCATTAACTCCTTTTTGCTTAATTTGATTCATCATCTCCTGGGTTTTTGAAAAAATTTTATCAAATTTTTTAATTTTAATTTCAGTATAGTTAACATGTAGCGTTATCTTAGTTTCATGTGTACAATATAGTGATTCAACAATTCTATACATTACTCAGTACTCATCATAAGTGTACTTTAAAAAAAAATTTTTTTAATGTTTGCTTATTTTTGAGAGAGAGAGAGGGAGAGAGAGACAGAGCCCGAGTCGGGGAGGGGCAGAGACACAGGGAGACACAGAATCTGAAGCAGGCTCCAGGCTCTGAGCTATCAACACACAACCCTATGTGGGGCTTAAACCTATTTGCCATGAGATCATAACCTGAGCAGAAGTCAGACACCCAACCAACTGAGCCACCAGGAGTCCTGATAAGTCATAATCCCTTTATCTGTTTCACCCATCCCCCTATCCACCTCCCCTCTGGAAACCATCAGTTTGTTCTTTATAGTTAAGAGTCAGTTTCTTGGTTTGTTTCTCTGTCTCTCTCTCTTTTTTCTTTTGTTTCTTAAATTCCATATAAATGAAATCATATGATATTTCTTTCTCTGACTGACTTATTTTACTTAGCGTTATATTCTCTAGCTCCATCCATGTCATTGCAAATGGCAAGATTTCCTTATTATTATGGCTGAATAATATTCCTGTGTCTATGTGTGTATTACATCTTTATCTATCTGTTGATGGACACTTGGGCTGCTTCCATAATTTGGCTATTGTAAATAATGCTGCAGTAAATGTAAGAGTGAATGTATCCTTTCAAATTAGTGTTTTTGTATTCTTTGGGTAAATACCCAGTAGTGCGATAACTGGATCATGGAGTAGTTCAATTTTTAATTTTTTGAAGACCCTCCATACTGTGTTCCACAGTGGCTGCACCAGTTTGCATTCCCACCACCAGTGCACAAAGGTTACTTTTTCTTCACATCCTCACCAACACTTGTTTCTTGTGTAACCTCCTGTTTTAATATACAAAATGGAGGTAAGATACTGTATTGCTTGCCATCTTTCTCTAGATTTGGTATTCTTTTGGAAGTAAGCTAAGGAATTCTTTTGAGTCATTCATAGAGGTTTCTCCAAAGAAGACAACAGACACATGAAAGATGCTCAACATCGCTAATCATCAGGGAAATGCAAATCAAAACCACAATGAGCTATATCACCTCACACTAGTCAGAATGGCTAGTATCAAAAAGACAACAAATAGCAAGTGTTGGCAAAGGTGGGGAGATAAGTGAACCCTTGGATTCTGTTGATGGGAGTGTAAATTGGTGCAGCCAGTATGGAAAACACTATGGAGTTTCCTTAAAAAATTAAAAATAAAAGTATCATATGATCCAATAATTCTATCACTTAGATACTTACCCAAGGAAAACACAAACACTAATTTGAAAGATAAATGCAGGGCGCCTGGCTGGCTCGGTCAGTTAAGCGTTCGACTTTGGCTCAGGTCATGATCTCACTGTCTGTGAGTTCGAGCCCCGCGTCGGGCTCTGTGCTGATAGCTCAGAGCCTGGAGCCTGTTTCAGATTCTGTGTCTCCCTCTCTCTCTGCCCCTCCCCTCTTCACGCTCTGTCTCTCTCTGTCTCAAAAATAAAAATAAACATTAAAAAAAATTAAAAAAACAAAACAAAAAAAAGAAAGATAAATGCACCCCTATGTTTATTGTAGCATTATTTACAGTAGTCAAGATATGGAAGCAACACAAGTGTCCCTTGATAGATAAATATATAAAGAAGACAGACAGACAGACAGACACACACACACACACACACACACACACACAAATATACACAGGAATATTACTCAGCCGTAAAAAAAAGAATGAAATCTTGCCATTTGTTACAACATAGATGGACTTAGAGGATATTATATTAAGTGAAATGAATCAGAGAATCAGACAGAGAAAGACAAATACCATGATTTCACTTATATGTGGAATCTGAAAAAGAAAACAGAAACAAACAGACTCATTACATAGAACAAATCTGTAGCCAGAGGGGAAACAAATGGGAGAATGGACCAAATGGGTTAAGGTGATTAAGAGATACAAACTTCCAGTTAGAAAATAAATAAGTCACAAGGATGAAAAGTATAGCATAGAGCATATAGTCAATAATATTGTGTTAACTATGTGATGAAGATGACAACTAGTCTTATCATGGTGAACATTGCATAATGTGTAGAATTGTTGAATCACCCTGTTGTACGTCGGAAACTAATATGACATTGCATGTCAGCTGTACTTCAATTAAAAAAAACCCTGCCTATATGCAAGCTTAAGACTCTTACAGAGGAATTTCTTTTTTTTTTTAAGCTTATTTATTTTGAGAGAGAGAGAGCACACGTGCTCGCAGGAGTAAGGGGAGGGTCAGAGAGAAGAGAGGGAGAATCTCAAGCACGGAGAATCTCCGTGCTGTCACCGCAGAGGCCAGTGCGGGGCTTGATCCCACAAACTGCGAGATCGTGACTGGAGCTGAAATCAAGAGTCATTCACTCAACTGACTGAGCCACGCAGGCTGCCCCTTACAAGGGAATTTCTTATTGACATTGACAACAGAGGGAACTCTGGCTACAAGGATTTTCAGGAGAAAAAGTCAATCACTGGCCACAAATGAAAGGATTTTTTGTTTGATTTTTTTTCTTACATAGACTTTATGGCCAATATGAATCTACTTTCATAATAGCCAAAATTTAATAGTGTTCAAATAAAAAGAATATAAGGATGTAATTGTAAGGAGATGTAAAGATGCCTAAGATCTGGCTCCTATTAACTTGGTTGTCATAATAGAGTTAGCATATGTTGTGAAATAGATGATCTGAACTGCTGTCATGTAATAGAGTTTTTAAAGGAACCCACAAACTCCCTTTGTGTCCTCAAATCTTGACAATAAAGAGAAAAAATCTTCACATTCAAGGATAGAAAGCTTTATAACCTCAAATATGGTCTCTTGGTTTATACCTTCCCGTTAGGAATGTCTCTCCAGACATGTCTGTCAACCATGCATTGTACTCTGGCCCAAATTTAGACCATTACCTTTCACTTTATTCTCCCATGGCTTGCCACAACCAGGCGCTGATACTTAAATACAAGAAGGAAATACACAAATAATTATCAACTGCATAATCTAACTCGCTTGCTGTAGCTTTGTAGCTCTAGGTCCTGTAGGCTCTGTTTCATCTTCACAGAATCTTGGAAGAGAAGGAGCTCAGTTCTGTAGGGCCGCCTGCCTGTATGATCTTTGGCCTTCTCTACCAACATGCCCTTCCAAGCATGACTTGACTCTGAAATCCAAGGCCAAAGAAGAAGAAAATATTCCCTTTCTTTTTAAACTAAAGCCATCTTTCAGTTTCTCATCTGTTAGTTCATGATGGATTCTTTCTGGATAATTGTGGAGACCCTACCCTCTGCTCACTGGAGTATTTTCTTGTTCTTTAGCCCCAACATGACAACCACATCAAAATACAATTCATTAAGATGAACATTTTTACATAAAATAGAATCAGGACAAAATTTACTTAAAGACTTTAAAAATCATGAGCAAAGATTATTGATATTTTATTGATTACTCTTTTTTTTTTAATTTAATGTTTATTTTTGAGAGAAAAGGAGAGAGACAGAACATGAGTGGGAGAGGGGCAGAGAGAGAATGGAGACACAGAATCCAAAGCAGGCTCCAGGCTCTGAGCTGTCAGCACAGAACCCGATGCTGGGCTCGAACTTGGGAATGGCGAGATCATGACCTAGGCCAATGTCGCAGACACCCAATCAACTGAGCCACCCAGGCTCCCCTTTTATTGATTACTCTTAAAACATCAGTTTCCACTTGCATGTCTTCAGTACCCCCAAGGAGTCTTTTTAGACCCAAGAAAATATTCAGGCTTACAGGACTGCCAGGGGCCCATACTGGCATTCATCTACTTAGGAGGATACAGTCCAGGAAGGGACAGTGCTAGGCATCCCTTTTCAGTGGAGTAGTCCTCATAGGAGTGGGTATAGCAGTCCAAAGGTTTTCTGCCTTTCACTTCTTCCTTCCCCAACCCC
Organism: Felis catus; assembly: GCF_018350175.1. NCBI lineage: Eukaryota > Metazoa > Chordata > Mammalia > Carnivora > Felidae > Felis > Felis catus. Next base: position 35,524,321 of record NC_058371.1, on the reverse strand, counting down.
CTCCAAGTCACAGCTCAGGTGCAGGAAAACAACATCCACATTGTGCAGATCAGGGAGCCACCATGGGTTAGAAGCCTCATATAGTACAACTGCTAATATCTCCCATAGAAGCTTTATTGGTATAGATCCCAGGGTCCCCTAGGGACATACCTTGAGTCATCCCACTCAGAAGTTCAAAGCTATAGCTTCCCACCAGGTAATTGAGTGATTTTTACCATAAGCAAGGTTGCCTAGTAACTCAGCTGACATTCACCTTATCAGGTTTCCAGGGCAAAAGAGATAGAAAGTTAATCCAAGGTCACACTTGTCTTTAAGGAGATTTTTTTTTTACCTTTTATCCACAACTTCTCAAGAGTATTTTTATAAAGATGATTGTGATTTCAAATTTGCCTGAAATAAATGGCTTTGAAGTAGCTTCATAATTTTGTGTCCTATTGGTAAATTTTAGCTTTTCTTCCTTTGACTGTTTTTCCTTTTTTGATAGGTCGAATCAAATATTCTGAACAGGTGTATGATGCGTGTATGGAGACATTTGACTGTCTTCCTCTTGCTGCCCTCTTAAACCAGCAGTTTCTGTGTGTACATGGAGGGATGTCACCTGAAATTACTAGTTTAGATGACATTAGGAAAGTAAGTAATCTTTCATTAGTCTCATGGAGTATATATATCTTTAGTTCAGTTTTTTTGGTTTTTTGTTTTTTTGCAGTCAGCTAATATGCCTCCGTCTGAAAATTTTTAAATACTGATAATCAAAAGTAAGAAACTGGAAATCACCTACAATCTCATTATTGGGAGATAACTACTGATAATATTTTGCTATTCCAGAAAATTTCTGTAAATTTTAATGAAATCTGTACTTTTACCAAGTAGAAACATAACATATTTTGGGTACAGTCCTGAGACTTTAAATTGTGTAGCAATACGAAAGGAAGGAAATCAGAATTCTAATCCCTGTCCTGCAGTCAATTAATTGTGCAATCTTGACCAAATCCCTTAAGTCTTAGTCACATTTTCTTCTCTGGGAAATAAGGAAGTTAGAATGGATGGTCTGAGGACTTCCAGCTCTGAAATTTGTTGACACTGACATTTTAAATGATAGAGTTTAAGTTGCTATACTTGCGTGAGTTGGTGATTATTATTTTCAGGACTTCAAAAAAAGATGATCAATCTTTTTTCACTTCTGTTGTTCTACATTACCATCTTCTTTTCTCTACCTTTGTATTCTTTTACCTGTCTATGTAGGTACTGAAAGTAAAGATTTTTCTGTTTATAAAACTTTTTTCTGAATTAAAGTTACTTTCCTCAGGGTAAGAGGGTGTGCCTACATCTCTGCTGCCTTATCATCTTTAAAATAACCAGAATTTCTCTTTTACATTGTAAGTCTTGAGTTTCGCAATTCTGAACCAACTGTATTAAAAAAACACTCTCCTTTCACTTAGTAGAAGTCCTCAGCTATTTTAGTTACTCATTTTGTCTTGGTTTTTACACTGCTAACCAAAGCAGCAGTGACTAAAGGCTTTAAATTGATAACTTACATTGAAATGCCTCCACTGCATAGAATGGAAAGGATGAAAGTCCTTTACAAAATAAAACTAGAAATCTCCATTGGGATGAGGTAAAAAATGAACAGAACCATTGTAAAACCTTTGCTCCTTTGATGGTAACCTTAGCTTACCTAGGCAGTTGAAATGAAGACTTTCCATAGCCTTTCTCAATAATAGTGTATCTCTATAGTGGTTGATTTCACATTCGAATTAAATGAGTACTGCTTTTAATATTAGGATGTAAAGCAGTCCTTTTCTTAGATGACAGAGATATTTATAAAAATTTATTTCAAGAAAATAATAAAAATTGTATATCCAAATTTGTTAAGTGTTTGTATTCTTCCTAAAGGAACAGTTCTTTAAGGTGCTTGCTGCTTTTTCCCCTAATACATTCTTGTGGGTGGGAGGTTTTTGGCTTTTGGGTTTTTGATGCATACCAGGTTCCAAAAGGTCTTTTGCTTTCATGATTTTTCTTCTTTTGGCTCTTGTGTGTCTTCTAGTTAGACAGGTTTAAAGAACCTCCAGCCTTTGGGCCAGTGTGTGACCTGCTTTGGTCTGATCCGTCAGAGGATTATGGCAGTGAAAAGACCTTGGAGCACTATACCCACAACACTGTCCGAGGGTGCTCTTATTTTTACAGGTAAGCTAATCCTCAAAGTTATAAAATTAGGAAAGGCAATTGCAATATGTTTCATCAAATTATTTTTAAGTATTTTATATCTTTAATTTGTATAGTATCGGACCTTCTGTTTAATTTTTTAATTAACAGAAGGCAGAAAACTCTTGTTTGTTTTGTGTTTTATATCTTAATTGGCATTATGCCCTCATATATGAATACCCTCATGATACTTAAGTGTAATATACTGAACATGATTGAACAGAGTATCTTGCAGTACTTAAATGTTATTTTTCAGACTCTAGATAATCTTGATTATTTGTTCCCAAACATCATTGATAAGCTTTTTTAAAAATAAAGGTTTGTTGACTCTTCCCCCAGAGATTCTGATTGAGTAGGTCTGAGACAGGAAAATCCTGTTATTTTTTTAAAAGCTCTCCAACTTCTGGAACCACTGCTATAGGCAAAGATATAAAAAGAACAGGACATTGTGAACTAAGCCCAGGACATTTCCTGGAAGTTGGCTGTTGTCTTAAATCTCACATGAGCTTTTATTGTGTTCTGCCGTTCAAAAATAGGGAGGTAGAGGGAGGTTTGAAGTCTAAATATTTTTAGTTCCAATATTTTACTGTGACAAGTAATGCATAAATGTAGTCCCCTAAAAAATCTGTTAATTGCCTAAGATAATATATTCATGAAGTGAAATCCACATACAAAAAGTAAAGAACTTCAAAATTGCCATAGTTTTAACATTTTTCTAAGCAACCTTGTTTTATTCCTTTTTGAGTCATTTAAATTTTACTTCTCTTGGGGCACGTGGGTGGCTCAGTTGGTTAAGCGTCCAACTTCAGCTCAGGTCATGATCTCGTGGTTCATGAGTTCGAGCCCCACATCAGGCTCTGTGCTCCCAGCTCAGAGCCTGGAGCCTGCTTCAGATTCTGTATCTCCCTCTCTCTCTGCCCCTCCACAACTCGTGCTCTGTCTCTCTGTCTCTGTCTCTGTCTCTCAAATATAAACATTAAAAAAAATTTTTTTACTTCTCTTTACATTGCTTAAAATAAAGAGCATCATTTATTTTTTTATTGTTATTGTTTGTACAGTATAAACTGGTACAGTCTCCTTGGAGATCAGCTTGATAATATCTCTCAATTATAAATGTCCACCCAGGGCCTTTGAACCAGGAGTTCTCCTTCTAAAATGTAATCCTATAGCCATAAGTCAATCCTCGTTATTTATGAATTCTGAGCTGTAAATTTGCCTACTTGCTAAGAATTACTTGTAACTGCAAGGTCACCACTTAAACACTTTCGTGGTCATTCACAGACATGCACACATGCAGAGTGATGGCAAAATTCGAGTCACCCCATGTGTGTTCCTAACTGAGGTTAACAAGGAGCTGCTCTGCCTTCTTTTTCCAGCTTTCATACTACAAGACTATCATTATACTATTCTTTCTGTGATCCATTTAGTGCAACATTTTTCACATTTTTTGTTGGCAATTTTGCTGTGTAAAATGGCCCCCAAGCATAGTGCTTAAGTGCTATCTGGTATTTCTACGTGTAAGAAGGCTGTGATGTGCCTTGCAGAGAAAATACGTCTATGTTATATAAACCTAATTCAGGAATGATTTGTGACATTGTTGTCCATGAGTTCCACGTTAATGAATCAACAGTATGTATTAAATAAGATGTCCTTAAACAGAAACACACATACAACAAGGTTATGTATTGATTGATTAATGAAAATGTGACCAGAGGCTCCAGGACCCTATGTATTTTCTCTAGGAGCAGTGGTTCAGTTTTGACTAATTCCGTTTTTGCAACAACTTTATAGAACATAGCTACTGCAAATAACAAGAATCAACTATATAAATGTGCAAATGTGTAAAATGTATGTACAGCTGACCCTTGAACACAATGCATTTGAACTATGCAGGTCCACTTATACATGGATTTTTTTTTTAAGTTTAGTTATTTATTTTAAGAGAGAGAGGGTGGGTGAGAGGCAGAGAGAAAGGGAGAGAGAGAGAATCCCAAGCAGGTTCTACACTGTCATCACAGAGATCGTGAGAGCCATGAGATTATGACCTGAGGTGAAATCACGAGTCAGATGCTTAACCAACTGAGCCACCCAGGCGCCCCTACATGGATTCTTTATATAAATATAATACAGCACTATAAAAGTATTTTTTCTCCTTTATGATTTAAAAAAATTTTTTTTAATGTTTATTCGTTTTTTGAGAGACAGAGACAGTGTGAGTGGGGGAGGGGCAGAGAGAGAGGGAGACACAGAATCTGAAGCAGGCTTCAGTCTCTGAGCTGTCAGCACAGAGCCTGACATGGGGCTCGAACTCATGGACCATGAGATCATGACTTGAGCCGAAGTCAGATATTCAATTGGCGGAGGCACCCAGGCGCCCCCTTCCATATGGTTTTCTTAAGAACATTTTATTTTCTCCAGCTTATTTTAGTATAAGAATACAGTATATGATACATACAACATACAGAATATCTGTCAGTTGACTGTTACGGGTAATACTTCTGGTCAGCAGGCCAGTAATTAAATTTTGGGGGAGTCAAAAGTTATATACATGAGGGGTGCTTGCTGGCTCAGTAAGTAAAGCCTGCAACTCTTGATCTCAGGGTTGTGAGTTCAGGCCCCACATTGGGCATGGCGCCTACTTCAAAAGAGTAATACATGTGAAAAAAGGTTATACAGTTACACAGTTATAAAAAGTTACACAGATTTTTGACTGTGCAGGGAGTTAGCACTCCCTACATTATTCAGGGGTCAATGGTTCAAGGTTATTCATTGCTGTATTATTATCTTTTTAAATGTTTATTTATTTTGAAAGAGCATGAGTAGAGGAGGGACAGAAAGAGAGAATCCCAAGCAAGCTCCATGCTGTTAATTTTGACACTTAAGCCAGACACTTAACCAACTGAGCCACCCAGGCACCCCTCACTGCTGTATTATTTATGATAAAAGATTTAAAACAATCTAGATGTTCAATAGAAGGCTAGTTAAATACCTTGTGGTACATTCAGACAATGGAACGTGCCAGACTATACAGTGAAGCTGTTTTTAAAAAAGAAAAAAAAAAAAAAAACCTTTGTACACTGATATAAAATCCTGGCATACTTTGTTTTATTGCACTTTGCTATATTGTACTTCATAGATACTGAGTTTTTTTACACATTGAAGGTTGGGGCAATCCTGTGTTGAGCAGGTCTCTTGGTGTTATTTTTCCAAAAGCATTTGCTCATGTCATGTCCCTGTGTACATTTTGGTAATTCTCCCTATATTTCAAACTTTTTAAATTGTTATTATATTTGTTATGGTGATCTGTGATCAGTGATTAAAACCACTGAAATCTCAGATTATGGTTAGTATTTTTTGGCAATATTTTTAAATTAAGATATGTACATTGTTTTTTATTTTTTATTTAAAAAATTTTTTTTTCAACGTTTTTTTATTTTGGGGACAGAGAGAGACAGAGCATGAACGGGGGAGGGGCAGAGAGAGAGGGAGACACAGAATCGGAAACAGGCTCCAGGCTCCAGGCTCCGAGCCATCAGCCTAGAGCCTGACGCGGGGCTCGAACTCACGGATCGCGAGATCGTGACCTGGCTGAAGTCGGACGCTTAACCGACTGCGCCACCCAGGCGCCCCTGTACATTGTTTTTTAGACATAATGTTATTGCATACTCAATAGACTACAGTATAGTGTAAACGTAACTTTTTCATGCACTGGGAAACAAAAAAATTCATTTGACTCACTTTATTTTGATATTTGCTTTGTTGTGGTGGTGTGGAACAGAACCAGCTATATCTCCAAGGCATGCCTGTAGAACATCTTTTAAAGAGTACTCAAAGAAACTAGGAACATTGGTTGTTTCTAGGGTAGCTGGAAGCTAGATGTAGGAAGAAGGAAGGCATTTGGGGTGCCTAGCTGGCTCAGTTGATCTTGGGGTTGAGAGTTTGAGCCACATGTTTGGTGTAGAGATTACTAAAAATAAATAAATAAATTAAAAAAAAAACGAGAGAAGGGAGGTATTTCATTGTATAATCATTTGTATCTTTCAATTTTATACCAAATGGATGTACAATCTATTTTAAAAGTTAATATTTTCTAATGAGCATCATAAGAAACAAAGATTTAAACATAAAGTAAATAATTGGGGCACCTGAGTGGCTCAGTCGGTTAAGCATCCAACTCTTGGTCTCAGCTCATGATTCTTGGTCATGATCTCATAGTTTGTGGGTTCAGGCCTTGCACTGGGTTCTGCACTGCCGATGCTGAGCCTGCTTGGGATTCTGTCTCTCCCTGTCTCTCTCTGCCCTTCCCATGCTAGTGCTCTCTCTCTCTCTCTCAAAATAAATAATGATAAAGTAAATAATTAACACTTGGATAATTCCAGGATAATTTGGTATTTTCCAGTTCTTCCTATCAGGTATTTCTAAATGTAGAAAGATAACATTACTGAAAGAGAATGTTAGGAGCAGATGTAAATATCAGACCTTTCATTAGAATACGGTTGGGTGTAAATTTGTATTTACTCCTAAAATATTCCTGTATAATTTAATTTGGCGTAGATATTACCTGTGAAGCTGTTAGTAGATTCTTTAACTTTTCAAACCATTTGACAGTTTGAAAATTGTGTATTCAATTTTTAGCAACTAATAATCTTTCTCTGTCTCTCTCTCACACCACACTCTCTCTCTCTCTCTCTCTCTCTCTCTCTCTCTCTCTCTCTCTCTCTAGCTCTCTCTCTCTCTCTCTCTCTCTCTCTCCCCCTCTCCCTGGTACTTTTTTTTATATCAAGACACAAAGAAAAGTTTTGGTTTTGTATTATTATGGATTAAGACAAAGACAGTTAAAAGGTAAAGGAGCTTTTTTTCTGTCGTAAGGTTATCTGTTACCTGTATATTTGATCTGGAATGAGTTATATTCATGAAGTAGAAAAACAGTGATGATTGCTAAGCCATAAATAAAGGTTCAGTGGTGGGGTGCCTGGGTGGCTCAGTTGGTTAAGCATCCAGCTTCAGTTCAGGTCATAATCTTGAGGTTTGTGGGTTTGAGCCCTGCACCAGGCTCTGTGCTGACAGCTCAGAGGTTGGAACCTGCTTCAGATTCTGTCTCCCTCCCTCTCTCTCTGCCCCTCCCCTGCTTGCTCTCTCTCTCTCTGTCTCTCAAATAAACGAACAATCAAACAAACAATAAAAGTCCAGTGGTATGTCAAAAACCTGTCTTTTTGAAACAAATTCAACTAATATCATCTTGACTTTTCCCCTTCCTCCTATTAAAAAACAGTTGTTTTCGTTCTGGATTTATATTTTCTAATTTTCTATTCCAGTTACCCTGCAGTTTGTGAATTTTTGCAGAACAATAATTTGTTATCAATAATCAGAGCCCATGAAGCCCAAGATGCTGGGTAAGTTAGATTTATACTGTACCAGATATCACTGTGGAGTTTTTGCCTTTATTATTAAGACAGACGGACTGTTATTTCTCTTCCAGGTATCGAATGTACAGGAAGAGCCAAACAACAGGCTTTCCATCACTCATTACAATTTTCTCTGCCCCCAATTACCTAGATGTCTATAACAATAAAGGTAAAAGAGTCCAGCGATATTTGAGTTTGAATTTGTGAGTAAATGTGGGCTCTAGTTTAATCATATGTGTGTGTGGTTTTAAAACATATGTAAATTTTAAATAAAAAGAAAAGAGGTCTTAGTTGAAAGAAAGGCCAAGAAACTTAGAATTTAGGCTACTGCTTGGTTTTCATTTCCTAAGGACTATTGGGCTCTGTAAATAAATAATAGGTTTGATTTGTACTCCTGAATCAAAATGTAAGACAAATAAATTACTTCAGGTTCAAGTTAGAATAGTCACCATAAATTATTAGTTTTGGTGAATTTATTTGTAACAGTACCTCAATAAAATGTCACTGTTTGGTGTTTTAATGTTTGTACATTATTAAGCTGTTTTTGGTTTTCTTGAGGAATGGTACAGGCAGAGTGAATACCATAAAAAATTAAGAAAAATCGTTTCAGTCCAATCCCTGCCAGAAACTAGTAGTGTAACTTTAGGTCTGTCATGTAATTTTTCTAAACCTCAATTTCCCATATTAAAAAAGAGGATTAAATATAAATATGCCTTCAGTCCAGAAGTTCTCATTCTAAGACTTTATCCTATTGAAATTTTTTCTTTTTAAGTATGCCCAATGTGGGCCTTGAACGCATGACCTTGAGATTGAGAGTCACATGCTCTATTGACTGAGCCAGCCAGGTGCCCTGAAATCTTCTTTTTCTTTCTTTCTTTTTTTTTTTTTTTTTTAAATTTTTTAAGATTCATAGTTTGTAAGTTTTGTAGCAGGGCAGACTTCCTCTGTAATATCCTCTGTAACATCCTCTGTAACTATTTTGTTGTTTATAAAGTATGACTATAAAATAATAGAACTTTAATACAAACATGCCAGAACGTATATATCCAAGTGAGTATTGTCCCTTCACAGTAGTTACCTTGGGAAGCTACACGCTTATTCCAACAATGCTGCCATTGTTCAAAACGTTTTTGGAACTCCTCTTTTGGCATTGCCTTCAGAATCTGCGACACATTCTTTTGATTATCCTCAGTGATGGGAAACCTTCGTCCTTTGAGGGTGGATTTGATTTTTGGAACAGCCAAAAGTTATTCGGAGTCAAGACTGGTGAATAAGGTGAGTGATCAAGTTAGATGGTACCATTTGGGGTCAGAAACAAGGTATGATTATAGGGTAATGAGACTGGTTTTTCTTGTGTTGCTTATAAAATGGGTCTGGAGGCAATTCCACAAGAGGAGTTCCAAAAATGTTTTGAGTAATGGCAGCATCTTTGGATTAAATATACGGTAAGGCAGCAAGGTGTATTGAAAAGAGCACTAATAAGCTAAGTCAGAAAATCTAGTCTAGCCCTGCTTCACTTTTCAGTCCACAGTAAACATGACACTTAATTTCACATCAATAAGATATTTAACTTCTCTGAGCCTCAGTGTATCTTTAAAATACCTGCCATATAGGGTTGTTGAAGATAAGTTGGAATAATAAAAATAAATATTAAAAAGCATCCATGAAACTCTACATTGCTGTAGTACTATAACATTTTACAGTTGTGCCTCGTATGACTATGTCAAAGGACCACACTCATCTCATATATAAGGTCTGGTGTGTTTGTAGTTGGTGGTTTCTTAAGTCTCATTACTTTATAGTCATACCTTGTATATGCAGGTGGGGAGTCAAGTTTAAAAGCAGTCCACAGTATACTCATACATAACCTGAGCCTGTGTAAAGGGAAACTATGGAATGGCACATCTCACTTCAATCTGATTTGAATCAGTCATCTTAGTGTGTCCTTCAGTGGCTTCCTATTCATTTTTAAAAACACTTCTTTGGCTTAAGTTCTCCCCCAGCCGTATAGTTCTTTACATCTCGTCATTCTTTTCTGAGTCTTAGCTGTCTAGCCACAACACTCAGCTTCTCCCTGACTCCATTGTTTCTTATTTCCTTCTTCCTAATATGCCCAGTATATTAGAGACTTAGTTTTGTTCTTGTTTCTTCCATTGTGAATGGTGTGTGTTGCTTGTGTTGCTAACTTCTTCAAGGACACTTAGTGGCTATAGTCCTCATATTTGTGATGAAGACTGTCCCTTCTCCCTTTTTAGACCTCAGCTGGTAAGTGTGTCTCTTGATTGCACGGTGGATTTATCGGTATGCTCAACTAAAACGTGCCACCCAAAACAGCAGTCATTTTACTGACTCACTGAACACCAGCTCATTTTTGGCCCATTCTAACCTGGTATTGATCTTGATTATTCCTTTAGCAAACTTTTAAAGTCACAGTCCAGTTTACTGGAATTTTCTGTTGACTTTGATATAACTGGTAACTTTATCTTGAAACATTCTTATTTTCCTTGCTTTTTCTCAAAAAAAATTTTTTTTTAGGAAAAAGAAAATGTGGCATCTGAACCAATGTCTGCTGGTACTCAATTACTCCCCACAGAAGTACTTCTTTTCTTGAAAGACAAGACCACTTGTCTTGCAAGACAATTCACTTCCCCTTTTCTTTTTCTCTCTCTTCTTCTGTTGCTTTTCTTTCTTGCATATTGGTACCAACAAGTAATTCTTAGTTCCAATGATTATGTGAAAGGTCCTTAAGTCATAATTTTTAAAGATTTCTATTCCTATTTTTTTGTTTCCACTGGGAACGTACACGAAAACAATTTTTTTTATCCTTTCATTTATAATTATCCACTGTAAAGACCCACCTTTCACCTCTTTTTCCTGTGTAGATTGAGGGAATTATTGAGTAAAATATATGCATAATAAAATACATATACATGAAAACATTGTATCTAGTGGCAGGTTTTTAAGAGCAGGCAATCCTACTTTCATGTATTTTCTTCATGATGTACATTTTAGACAGCCAGTAACTTACATTTTGAGCACACTAGGCATTCATTTAATAAGCAAAGAAACGGGAACCAGGGAATGACCTGTACCTCATTTCTGGAGTACTTCATACCCGATTCTATTTATGATCACAGTAAGAGTAAAGAGAATAATGCAAACAACATCACAGTGCTTTTACTCATGGTGAAGTCCAAGAAATTGGATTTCAAAACTTTTAAAATATAAAGAAAATTAGTTTGGTACCAAAGTATGTGTACAAATAAATAAACTGGTTAATTTAAACATTTATACAGTGCTAGCAATATACTGGCTGTGTATAGAAGAGATGGCTGTTTTAATCCTCTTTATATATGTAGATTATTTAATCTACTTTTGAGCCTTGTAAATTGCTCTAAGTTTACCATCTGTATCCCCCACTGTGAATTGATAATTGCTATGCTATAAACTCCCAGAGTTTATAAAATCTTTGGCTCTGGATAATGACTAGTAAAATAGGCTGTGTTCATTTAGTGAAAAATGTTTGCCTTCAAAAGAGAGCTGTAATTGTAACCATTTGGCCTATAAAGGGAAATTATGACAACATTTTTCTAACATGGAACCTGAGATTTCTATAGATAGTTACTGTGCAGTGGCCCTTTGAAGTTTCAGAGCTCAGTTTCTTTTGTACTTTTATTATATGGGATCTTCAGGTAACTTTGTTCCTTGGGGTAATTCTTAAAAGAATGAGGTGTATAGAATGCTTTAAGATTTTCCATCTGCTCTTAAATACCGAGGCCTGAATTTACAAATGGAGAGTAAGTTCCTGAATTCTGTTTAGTAGGTATGCAGCTGTATGAAGCATGCCAGTTGCTGTGTCATGTTCCTCTGTGCCAGATTCTCTTGCTTTTTCCTTTTTAGCTGCTGTGTTAAAATATGAAAACAATGTCATGAATATCAGGCAGTTTAACTGTTCTCCACACCCCTACTGGCTTCCAAACTTTATGGATGTTTTCACATGGTCTTTGCCTTTTGTTGGGGAAAAAGGTAAGGAACTAAAGCATCTGGGCTATCAGTTGTCTTAATTAGTAATGGAGTACACTTTTATATTTGCATGAGTCTCCTGATGGTTCAGAAATGTTTTTCTTAAAGTTATAAGAAGTATTTTCGAATTTTCTTTGTTCTCTACAAAGGTTTTTAAATGGTACTTGGTTTTTAAGTTAAAGTTCTAGTCGATTATATTCTTCTTATTGTAAATATCAACTTAAAATAGCTATCCTACTGTGATCAAGATGTTAAAATAACATAAGTCACTACACCATTCCTTCAGGGATTTCTTCAGTGGTAAAGATATTTAAAAAGAAAATACTGTCCTTAGAATTTCATTTGTGCACCTATACAAATAAGCTATGCAAATATAAAATAAGTCTGTTGGACATAGACATGGTGGCTTAACTTCTTTGTAAAGTGGGAAGAAATCTTTTCATGTACATATCAGTGAGGAAAAGGTTCTGGACAGCAGTCTCATGAAATCAAGTAATTAATGCAATAGAATCATCAAGACCGAACTTTCATCGAAGCAAGTGATTTCCCCAAATTCTATATAAACCCAAAGGTCTAGATTTAATGCTACTCTTTATGAATACTCTTAGTAGCATAATGACAAATCATTTTTGTCTATGTTTATTTAACATGTATGTTTAGACAGCCACATCATTATAGAGAAAGTACCTTAATAATTGTATAAATTTTGGGTTATTTTGTCTTATTGTATAGTCACAGAGATGCTGGTTAACGTTCTCAACATATGCTCTGATGATGAATTGATTTCCGAAGATGAAATTGAAGGTAAACTTGCCTTTTTCTCATTTGAACTAGAAATGAAGAAGTTTTGGTTTTGGTTTTAGTTTGTTTTGAATAATTTTTTTGACTTATTAAAAAAGAATTATGTTCGTTCCAGAAAAATTAAATTTGAAAAATACAGGAAACCGTAAGTAAGAACAAAAAAGTTACCTATAATCCTGCCATCTCATAGATATCCACTGTTCACATCTTGATGTGATATTGTGTTACCTGTCTTTTTTTTTTTTTTTTTTCAACGTTTATTTATTTTTGGGACAGAGAGAAACAGAGCATGAATGGGGGAGGGGCAGAGAGAGAGGGAGACACAGAATCGGAAACAGGCTCCAAGCTCTGAGCCATCAGCCCAGAGCCCGACGCGGGGCTCGAACTCCCGGACCGCGAGATCGTGACCTGGCTGAAGTCGGACGCTTAACCAACTGCGCCACCCAGGCGCCCCTGTTACCTGTCTTTTATCTTTGCATATATTTTCCCATTTTTTCTTTTTAACAAAAATGAGGTCATATAATAGTATCACAAACATTTATAGTTACTTATTTTGAGAAAGAGAGAGAGCGAGAGAGAGAGAGAGAGAGAGAGCGAGAGAGCGAGAGCAAGCAGGGAGGGACAGAGAGAGGGGAGAGAGAGAATCCTAAGCAGGCTTTGCACTGGACATTCAGAGAGCCCAATGTGGGGCTTGAACTCACAAACCATGAGATCATGACCCGAGCTAAAATCAAGAGTCAAGATGCATAACCAACTGAGCCACCCAGGTGCCCCTATAGTTTTTTTGTAGACTAATTTTTAACAGTTATATAGTTGTCCTTGTTGATAATTTTTTGTTTTAATCAGTCCCCTGCTGTTGGATGTTGGATTTTTCCAACATTTTTGTTTTAAAACCCCATAGTTTGGAAAATTCTTAAAGATAAATCTTTATACATTCTGTCAACAACCACTATTCATCACATGCCTAATATATGGCAAGTACTGTTTGGGTCCTTGCATACAATAAGCTTATATTCTAGTGGAAGAAAGAGAAAGAATAGATAAGTGCAAGTCAGATGTTGATATATGGTATGAAAGAAAGGAAGCAATATTAGGATGTTGAGAATAACATTTTCTTGATTATTTTCATAGGATAAATTTCTAGAAATTATAATTTAAATCAGATACAGATAACCTCTAGAAAGGTTGTACTAGGTTATATTTTTTGTGTGTGATGCATAGTTCATAATCCTCTCTCCAATTATAGTTTTTATAATCTGGTGCTTTTTATATTTTAATTTGTATTTTTATGATGACTAATGAACATTTTTTGTTGTATTTATTGACCATATATGTTTTTCTTTTGTGAATTTGTCAATGCATACCTTTTGCCCATTTTCCTACTGGGTTATGTGCACGTTTTTTTTTTTGTTTTTTGCTTTTCTTACTGGCCTGTGGGCGTGAGGGATCTTTATGTAGTAACATTTTGTTATATATATAGCCACGTATTTTTTTCCTAGGGTGTTGTGGGAGGTTTGATTTTAAATATATATTTTTTAATGTTTATTTATTTTGAGAGAGACAGAGACAGAATGTGAGCAGGGTAGGGGCAGAGAGAGGGAGACACGAATCTAAAGCAGGCTCCTGGCTCTGAGCTGTCAGCACAGAGCCCATCGTGGGGCTCGAACTCACAAACCGCGAGATCATGACCTGAGCCGAAGTTGGACGCTCAACCTGGACGCTTAACTGACTGAGCCACGCAGGCGCCCTGAGGGTTGATTTTAAAGTTAGGTCCAAACTTATCTGAGAATGCAGAAGATTTTGGAAAGATGGTGGTACCTGAGTTCAAAACTCTGGCTGTCTCATTTTCCAAGCTGTGTGCTAAAGTGATTCACTCAACTGTTAGGATAAATTATCTACATCGGGGAAAGCCTAGCCTACTTTGGGCAGATAGAGTCTTAAACATATTTATGTTTTAGATTCCACAGTGAAGGTGAGGAGCAGATGGAGCATAGCTTGTGAGTACCTTTATGTAAGATAAGAGATCACTAGAAGGAACCAATTCTTTGTGAGGGAAGAGTACAGACAAGGAAAATTAAAATGAAATAAAGAATTTAAGTTGGAGGAAGAGGAAGAAATAGATCTAGTAGAATTTATATTCAAATTTAAGTGGACATGGAAGTTATTGTGAACTCTATTATATGTATTAAGAAAGGATTCTTGATGATCATAAAGGTATGCTTATAAAATTATGCCAAAAATTGCATATATATATATATAAAAGGATTGCAAATATATATATTACAAAATTGCAAATATATATATTAAAGAATTGTTATAATAGCAACAGATTCAAAGCAATCTAAATGTCCCTCAGTGGAGAGGTGGGTAATTCAATCATGATATATCCATATAATTGATTCTCTACATAGAATATTATTTTCTTCATGCAAACCTCCTTTGTCCCATTCTCTTCTAGTCAGCTCTTATTCAGCTTATTGTAACATCCTCATGGAAGACATTTCTGACCTCCCTGACTAGATCCAATACCCCTGTCATGCTGTCTCATATCAACCTGTATCTCTTCTTAGCATTTGATAGAGTTGTAATTTTGCATTTATTTATATTATTGTAAGATTAATATATTTTACTCCCACTCAACTGTCAATTCCCTGAATGCTGGGACACAATTGGTTTTTGGTTTTAGGGCTTACCAGTATAGCCGTAAAGCCAAGTGTAGTGCAGTGAGCATGGTAAAGTAAATATTTGTTGAGTTAGATTCAGTGATATGAAGGGCAACTATTAAAAAAAGAATGGAGTAAGGCTATCAGTGCTAATATGGAAAATTTATTAGATATTCTGTTAAGTGCAAAAGTGAATGAACAGAATCCTGTCATTCTCATTTTTTACAGGGTGTAAAGATATCAGCTGATACATGCTTTCTAATTTTTTTTCTGAAAGGAAACAAAGAATAACCATCTAGGTTATAATGGTGAATTGAACACACCTCTAATTCCATTCCTTCCTGAAACCACACTAAAACCACAATACAATTTTGGTTTTATTTAAGTGATATAAATTAAGGATTTCCACTTTAGTAATATCAGACTAGATAGTGTAAATCAACCCTGACTTAAGATCACTGCAAAAGCTACACACAGGATTGTAAAATTTGCTTTAAAGGCATTCAGAAAGCTAACAAAGTAAAATAATTACCAAGTTGAGATCTGGAAAAAGGCATAAATCCAGAGAGGTAAAACCAACATTTGGGACTATTTGTCTCCTGGAGATATTAATGAATTTCAAAAGAGAGGGTAAGAGGTTGAGCAGCCCTCTTGATAGAAGCTAAAAAGTTAGGGCTCATGGCTTGCTAAGGATGATGTGAGTGCTGGTAAGTTTCTCCTCATTGGTTTGGGATCCCAGAAGGTCGCATCCATGTAAGTAAAGGTAAGGGTGAACTGGAAATAGAACAGCCCTCAAAGGGACTACAGCTTACCCTCAAATCATTTCAATCCATGAAATTTAAATAAAGTAGCCCCAGGCGCCTGGCAAAAGCAAACCTCTCTAGGCTAAGATAACATCATGTAGGGCCTTAAATTCCTACAAATAGCCTTTCAAATATAATACGTGGCTCACAACCAAAATAACTAGGCATATGAGGAGATAGAACAACATGAATGAGAACCAGCAGAAACAGCAAAAAATAAAAACAGATGCCAGATTCTCCAGACATTGGCTTTATCAGACTGAACTTTAAAATAGCTATGCTAGGGGCTCCTGGGTGGCTCTATCAGTTGAGTGTCCGACTTAGGCTCAGGTCATGATCTCGTGGTTCTTGGGTTCAAGTCCCACATTGGGCTGTCTGCTGTCAGTGAGAAGCCTGCTTTGGATCCTCTGTCCCCAAACCCCCTGCACCTCTCCTGCTTGCTCTCTCTCTCTCTCTCTCTCTCTCAAAAGTAAATAAAATAAAAACATTTAAAATAAAATAACTGTGCTAAAAACAAAACCAAAACAATGATTACTGTGTTCAAGATCATAAAAAACTAGGTTGAAGGGGCACCTGGTCAAGCATCAGACTTCAGCTCAGGTCACAATCTCACAGTTTGTGATTTTGACCCCTGCATCAGGCTCTGCACTGACAGTGCAGAGCTTAGTTGGGATTCTCTCTCTCTCTCTCTCTCTCTCTCTCTCTCTCTCTCTGTGTCTTTCTGTCTTTCTCTTCCCCCCCACTGCCTCCCTGTCTCCCCCCCCGCCCCTCCTCAACCTGTGCTTTCTTTCTCTCTCAAAATAAGTAAATAAACTTAAAAAGAAAAAAAAAACTAGGCTGAAAATTTTGGCAAAGAATTGTGAATTATAAAAGGAGATGTAGCAGAGTTGATAAAGTACCAAAAGAAAATGCTAGGAAGGAAAAGTAAAATAAAATTTAAAACTCTGGACAGATGAATTAACACATTCAATAAAGCTTAAACTGAGAATAAATGAACTAGGTAAGAGGTCAGAAAAAAACAATCTAGAATGAAGGAGTCATGAAAAGAAAAAATAAAATACCAAAAAGAAAGCCTAAGAGACAGAGGATACAGTGAACAGACATATCATCTGTGTGTTTAGAGTCCCAAAGAAGAGATAGAGTCAGGGACAGAATCACTATTTGAAGAGAGAATGGATAAAAATTTTCTAAATTTGTCAAGACATTAAGCTACAGGTCGAAGAAGCTCTGTAAACCAAAGCAGAATGAATTTAAAAAATAATAATAACATCTTAAACACATCATAGTAAAAGTACTTTGGATAACAAAAAAACTTGGGGTTGTAAATTCAAGCCCCAAGTTCGGTGTAGAGATTACCAAGTAAATAAATAAATAAACTTTAAAACAAAACAAAACAAAACATGTCATACTTTGGTAAGAAATGGGTGTTACAATTTAGAGTAACTTTCAAGAAAAGAGAGTTTTTTTTAAGTATGTAACTTTCAAGGGGCACCTGGGTGGCTCAGCTGGTTAAGCATCTGACTTCGGCTCAGGTCATGATCTTGCAGTTCGTGAGTTCAAGTCCCACGTCAGTCTCTGTGCTGACAGCTCAGAGCCTGGAGCCTGCTTCAGATTGTCTGTCTCCCTCTCTCTCTGCCCCTCCCCCACTTTCTCTCTTTTTCTCAAAAATAAACATTAGAAAAAAAAAGTATATAACTTTCAAGTTTTAGAAAAAGTGGAACGATAGAAAAATAATCCAGAAGAATGCAAGAAGGGAGGAAAGGTACATATAACAGTAAGATAAATAGAATAAATTATCACGGTAAATGTTTCAGAAATTTTATTAAATGTAAATGGATAAAAGACAAATTATCAAGTAGGATTTTTTTTAATTTTGTTTGTTTTTTAACTTTATTTATTTATTTTGAGAGAGAGGGCATGTGCTCGAGCAGGGGAGGGACAGAGAGAGAGGGAGAGAGAGAATCCCAGGAGAATCCCACTGAGGGGCTTGATCCCATGACCATGAAATCATGACCTGAGCTGAAATCACGAGTTGGACACTTAACTGACTGAGCCACACAGGCACCCCAGACTTTATGTTTTATAAGAGACAAGTTCACAGCATAAGGATACAGAAAGTTTATAAGTAAAAGGAGAAGAATAAATAATATCATGCAAGTACTAACCAAAGAAAAGTTGTTACAGATAGAGTAATATTACATGAAGTAGAATCTAAAAAATAAGATGTAACAATTTTAAATGTATATGCAATTAAATAATACGGCTTCATAATATATAAAATGAAAAATAACAGAAGTATAATGAGAAATAAAAATATTCACAATGGGTAGTAGGAGAATTTAACACATACCTCTCAGTAATTGATGGAATAAGCAGACAGACAAAATTAGGAAGATCGTAGAAAATTAGAACAATGTAATTAATGAACTTGACCTACATATAAAGAACACTGCGTCCAACAGGTGCTGAATACACCTTCTTTTCAAATACACATAACATTTACAAAAATTTACAGAGCTAAAAGCAAGTTTCAGACGTCAAAGGATTAAAATCATAATGACTATGTTCTTTGACCACATGCAGTTAATATATAAATCAGTAACAAAAAGATAATCTAGAACACCCTCATAATATTGGGAGATTTAAGAATATACATGATAGGGGCTCCTGGCTGGCTCAGTTGATAGAACATGCGACTCTTGATCTCAGCATCATGAGTTCAAGCCTCATGTTGGGCCTAGAGCTTACTTTAAAAAAAAAAAAAAAATGTATACGGGGCGCCTGGGTGGCTCAGTCAGTTAAGCGTCCAACTTTGGCTCAGGTCTTGATCTCATGGCTTGTGAGTTTGAGCCCCATGTTGGGCTCTGTGGTGACAGTGCAGAGCCTGGAACCTGCTTTGGATTCTGTGTCTCCCTCTCTCTCTCCCCCTCCCCTGCTTGTGCTCTGTCTCTCTCTGTCTCTCAAAAAAAACATTGGGAAAAAAATTTTTTAAGTATACACACACACGCAAACACACTTGATAATCAATGAATCAAATAGCAGATGACATTGAAAATTTGAAAGTATTTTGAGCTGAATGACTATGAAAAGTAGTACATATTAAAACTTGAGGACAGGCAGCACACCAGGCAGGCCTGGGTTTGGGGCTGGAGCCTAAACCTTGTGGCCATGTCAGCAGATGCTAACTGGTTGACAGCAGAAGAGAGGAAGTAAGTTAT
The DNA here is from genome assembly GCF_018350175.1 of Felis catus. NCBI lineage: Eukaryota > Metazoa > Chordata > Mammalia > Carnivora > Felidae > Felis > Felis catus. The sequence continues at coordinate 35,505,206 of NC_058371.1, read as the reverse complement.
ACTTGACCTTAAAGTAACAGGATGGTCAGAATTAAGTGAAAGAGATGCCATCTACAAAGAATTATTTAAAATTTTTATTTTTAAGTTTGTTTGTTTGTTTGTTTGTTTGTTTGTTTAAAGAGAGCATGTGTGAGGGGGAGGAGCAGAGAGAGGAAGACAGAGAATCCCAAGTAGGCTCCACGCCTCTAACAGAGAGAGTCCCACACGGGGCTCAAATTCAAGAACCGTGGAATCATGACCTGAGCCAAAATCAAGAGTTGGACGCTTAACTGACTGAGCCACCCAGGTGCCCCTCCTTCAAAAATTTTAATCAGTCATTTGGCTTCATGTCCTGAGTTGCCCTTGAAGCAGAAAAGATGAATCATCACCCAGAATGGTTCAGTGTGTGCAGCAAGGTCCGAGTGACTCTCCTCTGTCATGACTGTGGAGAACTGACCAAAAGATGTGAAAGTGGTCAAGCTTAATGACTAATCAGCTGCTTCGGTGTGAGTTCTTCCAAAATGCATATAAAATCTTGCATATGTCTTAGTTGCAATGTTTTTTAAGGCATCTTCCACGAACAAATTAAGTTGTAAATTTAGTTCATCTTATACTACATTTGTAGTATAAAATCAGTGCTTAAACTCAAACTGATTTAAACTTGGGGGGGAACAAAAATTGGGTGTATCTAAAGCCATGCTTAGAGGAAAATTTATAGCTTTAAATACATATTTGGAAAAGGAGAAAGGCAGAAAGTCAGCATCTATCTGAAAAAGTTGACAAAGGGTAGATAGTGCTTTACACCTAAAGAAAATAGATGTCACGAAATAAAAAGAATATTGTTACAAAATAGGAAAAAAGATACAGAAAAGCAGTAATAACCAAATTGTGCTCTTAAAAGAGACTTAATAAAATTGATAAATCCCTGGTAAGACTTACCAAGTAAACAAAATGGAGACATCAGACCCTATAGACATTAAGAAAATAATGAGAATAGGGGTGCCTGGATGGCTCAGTGGGTTAGGCATCTGACTTCGGCTCAGGTCATGATCTCCCAGTTCATAGGTTCGAGCTCCTTGTCAGGGTCTGCGCTGACAGCTCAGAGCCTAGAGCCTGTTTTAGATTCTGTGTCTCCCTCTCTCTCTCTGTGCCATCCCCCCATCAAAAATAAATAAACATTTAAAAAATAATAATGAGAATAAATTTATACCAGTGAATTTTAAAACTTAGATGAAATGGACAGATTCCTGAAAAACGTAACTTACCCAAACTGACACCATATAGAAAATCTTAATAATTACAGTGCTACCAAGAAACAGGATCTATAATTTAAAAAAAATTTTTATGAAAAAAATTCCAGGTGAAGATAACTTCACCAACAGATTTACCAAACATTTAAGAAAGAAACAACACCAATCTTAAACAAATTCTTCCTGAAAATAAAAAGAAGAAATGCTCCCCGATAATTTAGTGAGGTTAGTATAACTATGATCCTAAAATGTGAAAGGACATTAATCCTAAACAAAACATCATCAAATTGAAACTAGCAATATATATAAAAGAATTCTGCCTCCCAACCAAGTTGGAAGATTTAACATTAAAAATTCGATCAGTATTACTAATGTAAAATCTTAATACTAGTGGAAATTGCGAGAGGGGTGTATGTGAACTCCATAGAGTCTTCACTACTTTGCTGAATGTCTAAAACTATTCTAAAATAAAAATTTTATTTAAAAAATCAGTATAATTCACTGCATTAAAAACCATAGATGTAGAGATAGCTTTAGGTAAGATTCATCCTTCTTTTGCAATAGATCCATTAATCTAGGCTTGGAGAGGAATTCTTTAACATATTTATAAAAGCCTATTGCAAACATCATATGGCAAGATGTTGAAAGTTCTCCTTAGTGATTGGGAACAGGTAAGGATGTCAGTTATTAATACCTCCATATAATACCGCATTAGAAGTTATACCCAGTAGGGGCGCCTGGGTGGCTCAGTCGGTTGAGCATCCGACTTCAGCTCAGGTCGTGATCTCGCGGTCCGCGAGTTCGAGCCCCGCGTCAGGCTCTGTGCGGACAGCTCAGAGCCTGGAGCCTGTTTCGGATTCTGTGTCTCCCTCTCTCTCTGACCCTCCCCCATTCATGCCCTGTCTCTCTCTGTCCCAAAAATAAATAAACGTTTAAAAAAAAAAAAAAGTTATGCCCAGTATAATAAGGCAAGAAAAAGCAACATAGGGTATAAAGATTAGAAAGAGAGAAACAAAGCTATCATTATTTATAGGTGATTTGACTGTGTGTAGAGAAAATTCAAAGGAATTTATAGATTGTTAAAATCAACAAGGGCATGTAGCTGCTGGATACAAAGTTAATAAGCAAAAATCATTTGTGTTTCTATTACCAGCAACAAGCAAAATGAAATTTTAAAGGTGCCATTTATAGTATTCTCCCTAACAATAAATCTGACAAGTGGTGTGTGATACCTCTAAGCAACAAACTATAAAACATTATTAGAGAAATTAAAGGAGATCTAAATAAATGGAAAGAAATAAAATGTACATTGAATTTTGGAAAACTCAATATTGTAAAGATATGTTATTCCCAAATTGATCTGTGGATTCAGTACAAAGTCAACTATTAACAGACCATTTGACTGTAAAATTTATATGGAAATACTGAGGATAGATTCTAAAATTTGTATGAAAATGCTGAGGATAGGTTCTAAAATTAGTGTGGAAATAGTTTAAGTCTTGAAGAAGATCAAGGTTTACTGCAAAGCTAGAGCATTTAGGATTATTAGTGCAAGGACAGATGAGCACTGAAACAGAGTAGAGAATCCAGAAACATCACAGCATTTGTGGACACTTGATTTACACCAGAGGTGGTCCTGCAGAGTAGTGGGGAAATGATGGTATTTTTTTTAAATTTTTTTTTCAACGTTTATTTATTTTTGGGACAGAGAGAGACAGAGCATGAATGGGGGAGGGGCAGAGAGAGAGGGAGACACGGAATCGGAAACAGGCTCCAGGCTCTGAGCCATCAGCCCAGAGCCTGACGCGGGGCTCGAACTCACGGACCGCGAGATTGTGACCTGAGCCGAAGTTGGACGCTTAACCGACTGCGCCACCCAGGCGCCCCATGATGGCATTTTTAATAAGTGTTTTGGGGATATCTGAGAAAAAAATTAAACCTGACCCATATCATATTTCAAACGCAAAATAAATTCCAGACGGATTAATACATTCATATATGAGGGGCACCTGGGTGGCTCAGTCAGTTGAGCATCCGACTTCAGTGCAGGTCATGATCTCGCAGTCTGTGAGTTCGAGCCCTGCATTGGGCTCTGTGCTGACAGCTCAGAGCCTGGAGCCTGTTTCAGATTCTGTGTCTCCCTCTCTCTCTACCTCTCCCCCCCCCCCCCATGCTCTGTCTCTCTGTCAAAAATAAATGAACATAAAAAAATTTTTTTTAATAATTCATATATGAAAGGCAAAAAAATAAAGCCTCTAGTATTTATAATACAAAATATCTTCATGACCTTGCGGGAAGAGAACAATTTCTTAAATACAGGTCACAGAAAACACTTACCATATGGAAACTATTGATAAGTTGGACTACATTAAAAGTAAGAATTTATATTTATCAAAAGACCCTTTTAAGAGTGTGAAAAGTCAAGGTACAGAGTGGGAGAGGGTATTTGTAACACAATCAACAAAGAGTTCACTTGAAGAATATATGAAGAACTCCAGGTCAGTTAGACGAGACTTGAATAAGTACTTCACAAAAGAGAATATCAAAATGGTCTGTGAAGATATAAAAAGATATCCATCCACATTAGTGATTGTGAAAATGCAAATTAAAACCACAACTGGCTGATTCTGTACACCCAGCAGATTGGCTAAAATTAAAGATGAATTAAAGATGACACCAAGTGCTGGCCTGGACGTGTAGCAGCAGGAATGCTCATACACTGAAATATAACTTCATACGTCCGCTTTAGTAGATAATATCTAACTTATCCAAAGTTGAACATATACATACCCTGTAACTGATCGTTCTAATTCTAGGAATGTACTTAACAGAAATAGCAGTAAAGAGAAACGCATAGGAATATTCATAGCAGTTGAATTCACAATAGCCAAAAATTGGAATTAGACCAAATAACCACTGATGGTAAAAAGGAAAATTGTGGCATATTCATATGGTGGAATTGTATACAATAATGACCGTGAACTACAGTGGGCAAAACATGGATCAGTCTTACAAACATAATGTTGAGCAAAAGAAGACAGACACAGAAATACATATTTGATTGTTCTAAATACAGAAAGATAAAACACAATGAAAACCATAGTGTTTGTGGATACCCACACGCTTACATGGTAAAACTATAAAGAACAGCAAGAAAGTGATTTCAATAAAGGTCAAGAGAGTGATTTTCTTTGGGAAGAGAGAGACATTTTACATTTGTTTTGTGCACTTTTCTGTATGTTTATCATACCTCACAATAAAAAAGTGATAAACCTAGAAAAATGTGGAGATTTTTATAGGAACTTCTAGAAGCTGGGAAACATGAATAATTTGTGTTCCTCACTTAGCTAATTCAAGAAAGCTAAAGTAATGTGGAATGCTGAATTATAGCACAGAATCCTCAGAAAGCAAAGGAATTGGTAGTACCAGTTTCTAGAATTGGGGACTGGGTTAGGGGGAGTAAGGGGATGGGCACTGAGCTAAAAAAAAAAAAAAAAAAAAAAAAAAAAGACTAGGTGGAAGCTGTTTCAAAGGCAGTTAAAATCCTAATTGCCACTGGGCAGTTGCCTCTCCTCCAGGTCTGGAGGCAAATCTCTAAAAAAAAGTGTAACCAAAGAATTTCTGGGTTAGGAATACATCTGAGGGCATCATTACCTGGCCCCAAACCAGTGAATTAAGCAGCCATGTGCATCCTCAATACTGATAAAGAGAATTCCCTAACAAAAGTTCACCCTGATCACAACCTGTAAAGCTCCAAGTCTGCAGTCTACCTGGCAACTCTGAGAGCCTTTTAGGCCCTCATTCCTAATCAGGAGCCGACACCAAGGATTACCATCCACCTCAGGAAAGTCTTGGAGTCAGTCAAACAACAATACAAACAGCAAAAAACAATGTGAATGAACTTGAGATTCTCAAGAAAATATAAAACTTAAAAAAGGAAAACCTATAATATCTCCAAAAAGGTATAGGAAGATAGTGAATCCATTAAACAAAAACATATTGCTCTTATTACGAGATTTGTAGGCTGTTCATTCTGTCCTTTGTTTTTTGTTCCTTGTTTTCAGCATTGTTTTGTTTCTTAAGTAATATCTTTTTCTTTGTCTAATTTTATTTTCATGATTTGTGGGGATGGGATATGTTCGATAAAAACAGATGTGAAATAATGTAAAACTATAAACTTTAAGAAATGGAAAACTGTTGAAAAGAAATTTGTAATTTAATGTTCTATCATGATACCAAGGATGTCTCTTCTGAGCTGATAAAGATAGTAGCCTGCTTCTCTCATTGCATTTCACTTTGATTTTTTTTCTCTCTTCCATGTAAACTTAAATTTCTCTTCTCATATTTCTATCTTCATCTCCTTGTTTCTTGGTGTCTCTTCTCCCTGAAGATCACTACATTTCAAGCTATCGGAAAGGTATCCGACTAAAATGTGCTAAGAGCTTACTACTCGCTGTCTGTCACACACAGTCTATTAATTTTATTGGATCTTTTTAGTTGTAGTTGAGTAATTTCAGACAGGCTCTCCATCCTCCCTTTCTGTTTTAATGTGAGTGTTTTCTCTGGACCTGCCATATAATTCTGCAGGATATTGAGAGCTGGAGGGGTGAGGAAGGAGAGACCATGTTTCTCTTTCTGACTTTTGAATGTGGTCACCTGGTGCATGCCTGGACCTTGGCTTCTCATACGTGAGCTGTTTCCTGAATCATAGATGGGAAAAGGCCATAAAATGTTGTGGTAACTTTTTTTGATGTTGCTTTATAAAGACCTTACCCATCATCATGATTTGTACCACACAGTTGTCTATGGTAGGCAATAACTCACCAGTCTGTGAGTAAGTGAGGATTATAGAATGAAAGTAGCCCTCACTAAGTTCAGGAGAGCTAGCTGTATATATGCAGAAGACAACTGCTTGAATCATCACTTGCCATTTGGCAGGCCAAACCCTGCATCCTAAGGTGGCCCACAGCATTTGCAAAAGAGATCTTTGCTGTAGCAACTGTCTTTGTTTATGTGTATATTTCATTCTTTGCTGTGTTCTACATTTCAGAACCACAAATAAGTTCCTACCTTTCATAGATCCATCCAGTCTGTCTTTGTTGTGACCCCTCCATTTTTACTTCCATCTTTTTCCCCCCTTCTTCTGGGTTGTTTTCTCTCTTGCTCCTTAGAACTTCCTGGGATTTTTGTTTGTTTAAACAAACTTAGGCCTTGATTTCTTTTTTTAAAACAATAATTTCTTTAAGTTAGAAAGATACTTCATCCTGCATATTTTAAAACTAACCTTGTTAACACATTCTTTTAACTCACTTATTCTTTGTATTCTTTAAGGAGGCACTACAGTTCGAAAGGAGATCATCAAGAATAAAATCAGAGCCATTGGGAAGATGGCACGGGTCTTTTCAATTCTGCGGTGAGGATAAATCTGTCATTACAGTATGGGATAAAAGTATTTTGAGAGACAATTAGAAGTTGATTTTAGAACAGGTTTTTTTAGAATTAAAGTGTAGTACGATTGGATAGGTCTTCAAAGCGGAGTGCAGATTGAATCTGACCTATCTGTTAAAGTGACTAGAAATGTTTTGGCAAACATTCATTTGGTACAAGCTTAGGTATAGTGAATGGAGTGATTTAGTGTGAATTCTTGGATCCAGATTGCCTGTTCACATCCTGGCTCTACCTCTTCTTAGCTGAATGGTTTGGAGCCTCAGTTTCCTTGTCTGTAATAGAGTGACAATAACAAGACCTGCCTTATACGGTTATTAGGAGGATTAAATGGTATGATATATGGGAAACATTAGAGCAGCGGCTGCCTATTAAGTACCTCTAATTGAGAAGCAAGATCTGGCTGGTGGTTTAAAATTGGAATATTTTCATAAAACATCTGTTTCTTTGGGTCAGAAAAGAGGTAGGAAGAAGGAGAACCTGTCCTCCATCTCTGTGCATCCTTTCTTAACTTCCTTCTAGTATCTTTGAACTGCTGAGTGGTGGACACCCTGGCGTTAATGCAGGACTTTAACCTTCCTTTGCAGGGAAGAGAGTGAGAGTGTGCTGACTCTCAAGGGCCTGACGCCTACAGGGACACTCCCTCTAGGTGTCCTCTCAGGAGGAAAGCAGACTATTGAGACAGGTGAGTCTGAGAAATACTGCTTTCATGGAAGATGCACTCCCATTACACAGCAGTCAACATAAAATCTAAAATTAGGGCTTCTTTGAAGAAATGATACTGGAGCAATTGGACATCCATTTGGGGGAAAAGTGAATCTTGACTTTTCTCTTTACATATGAAAATTAATTCAAAATGAATTATAACTTAAATATAAAAGATAAAAACAATAAAACTCCCGGAAGAAAGGATGGAGAGTATTGGGGTAGATAAAAAGTCCTTATATAGGACACAAAAAGTGCTAACCTTAAAAGAAAAAAATCAACTAAATTCCATAAAACTAAGAATTTCTAAAAAAAAAAAAACTTAAGAATTTCTATTTACAAAAATATATGATTAAGAAAGGGAAAAGGCAAGCCATTAACTGAGAAAAGATTTTTTGCAATATGTATGTCTGACAAAGGGCTTGAATTCAGAATATATAAAGAACTACAAACTCAATAAGAAAAACACAGCTAATGTTTTGTAATTTTTTTTTATTTAAAAAAATTTTTTTTAACGTTTATTTATTTTTGAGACACAGAGAGACAGAGCATGAACAGGGGAGGGTCAGAGAGAGGGAGACACAGAATCTGAGACAGGCTCCAGGCTCTGAGCTGTCAGCACAGAGCCCGACGCGGGGCTCGAACTCATGGACCACGAGATCATGACCTGAGCCGAAGTCGGCCACTTAACCGACTGACCCACCCAGGCGCCCCTGTAATTTTTTTTAATGTTTATTTTTGAGAGAGAACAAGAGAGGCAGAGTGCAAGCGGGTGAGGGGCAGAGAGAGAGGGAAACACAGAATTCAAAGCAGGCTCCAGGCTTGAGCACAGAGCTTGACGTGGGGCTTGAACTCACAAACCGTGAGATCATGACCTGAGCCGAAGTCAGACGCATAACCGACTGAGCCACCCAGGCGCCCCACACAACTAATGTTTTTAATGTCAAAAGATATTAACAGACACTTCACAAAAGAGGGTATCAAAATGGCCAATGAGCATATGAAAAGATGCTTAATAAAGTTATCTGGGAAATAGATATTAAAATCGCAGTGAGATGCCACTACATATTCACCAGAATGGCTAAAATTAAAAGTCTAATAACACCAAGTGTTGGTGAATTTATGGACAAGAGAACTAGATACATTGTTGGTGTACTTGGAAATTGGTTCAGCCACTTTGGAAAACTGTTGGGCAGTAAAGCAAAAACATATGTCTTACCCTGCAACCCAGCAATAAGACCTGGTATATATTGAAGAGAATCAGCGCGTATGTCCTCCAAAGGATAGGCATAAGAATGTTCACTGTGGCTTTATTCATAATAGCCCCAAACGGGAAACAACCCAAATGTTCAGCAATAGTAGAATAGATAAATGTGTTCTATTTATACAATGGAATACTACACAGCAATGAAAAATCACATTACGAATACATGCAAAAACAGGGTTGAACCTCACAGACATTATGGTAAACTCAAAAAGCTAGGCACAAAATGGCACAGACTGTCTGGTTTACAGAATGTTCAAGAATAGGCAAACTAGCCAAATGGTAATAGAAGTCGGAATAGAATGGCACTTCCTCTGGTGGGAGACTAATTGACCCCGAAGGAGCAAAAGGAACTTCTGGAGTAGTGGGGGTGTTCTGTATCACTCTCTGGGTAGTAGTTACACAAGTGTATTCATACATAAAAACGTATAGAGCTGTGCACTTCAGATTCGTGCACATGATATGCCTCACCTAATGTATATTTTATACCTTAATTTTGGGTGTTAGAATGTCTCAGAGAGGGAGTTTGCCTCTGCCTACAATACATGTTCTGCTCCACTGCCATGTCACCTATCCAAACAGAGTGTCTGTTCTAAAAAGTGTGTGGGTGCTGGCTTGTAAGGAGAGGGCTTTATGGAACCCTGGAATGAAAAGATTGATATTTGTCAGAATAGACATAGATCTGGTCAAGCAAGACAGTTAATTCTAGGCACAAAAACTGGAGTCGAAACATTAGCAACTTAGAGTTTCACTGCTTTTTGCCCCCTTATTTTATTGAATTGTTTCTATTTAAGTTTTTTTTTTTTTTCTTGTCATCCCATTACTTACAGGAATCCTTTCCATTTTGTGGAAAGTCCATTGATGTTGATTACTAGGAACAAGCTCCTTTTTCCCCTTTCTTTTTATAGGATTGATTTTCTCCTTCTCTTTCAAATTAAATACTGGAATGTTAGAGTTCAGCTATTTAGAAGGAGGAAATAAACATTTTCTCCTTGGAAGTATATAACTAATTTTCTTAATTTGTTTAGTTTCATAAAAAGGATCAGTAAACTATTTTAGATTGAATTTTTTCTCTCAAATAAATGTGCAGTTTCTTGTGAGGCAATACTTCCCACTGTTACTTTGGTAATTAGTCATGTGAGCTACTCTGAGAGCAGTTTTGGTAGGTTGGAATTAGTTGGAAACACCATGGGTGAAGAAGAAGGGAGTGTCTTCTACAGCCTTTCTTGAAAAGTTTTGGAAACTTGCTGATCCACAAAGTTGTTGTTTTAATCTGGACCTTGAAAGAGCAAATCAGAGATGAATAATGAAGAGAATTTTATAGATGTGTTGTTTGGAGATTTGTTTATAATCTTTGATCTGCCTTCTGTTCTCAGTCCCAAGTATATTGTTTTCTTCATTCCTAATTGGAATATTAGTGTTTTAATCACATAAGGTTTTTCATTGATAGACATCTTCAGGAATGTGTAAGAACAGAACTGAAGGTGGAGCCAGCTTTTTAGACTTCCTTATCTCTCTCACTGATTGACAGGAACTGAGCTTATTTTGTCATTTTCCCATCAGAGTCTCAGTTCTGTAGGTTCATTGGCAAACTGGAACATTAGCTAAAAAAAGACCTTTATTGTTCTTGTAACTTTTTAAAAAATTATTTACGTGATTTAATTTTATTTTTTAATATAATTTATTGTCAAGTTGGCTAACATGCAGTGTGTACAGTGTGCTCCTGGTTTTAAGGGTAGATTCCCATGATTCATCGCTTGCATCCAACACTCAGTGCTCATCCCAACAAGTGCCCTCCTCAGTGCCCATCACCCATTCTCCGCTCTCCTCTACCCTATTGTTCCTGTAACTTTACTTGGAGACCTTTCAACCAACAATATCCCATATGGCCTTATAGCATGCATTCACTTACATCTTACCTTGTTCCACGAGGGAATTGAGTAAGTTACAGTACACACATAATACAGGGAAGTAAAGTAAAGTAAAGAAGCTGGGAATTTGGAGCACAAAGGAAAACAAAACAAAACAAGCCAATAGCCACAACTTTTACTACAAGCTTCCTAATACCAAAATAAAGAGGAGTGCCAAGAACTGAACAGATTCACAAAGACCATAAAATAAAAAAACAGATTAGGTATAAATTGGACTGCATCAGAATAAACATTTGTGCTGCAAACTGAGCCATCATCAAGAAAGTAAAAAGACAAGCCATAGAATGAGTGACAATATTAACAATCATGCATTTGATAAGGGACTGGTATCTAAAGAATTTAAAGAACTCTTATAATTGAATAATAAAAAGACAACTCAGGCAACAACAGATGTTGGCGAGGATTCAGAGAAAGAGGATCTCTTTGGCATTGTTGGTGGGAATGCAAGCTGGTGCAGCCATTCTGGAAAACAGTATGGAAGTCCCTCAAAAAACTAAAAATAGAACTACCCTATGACCCAACAATTCACTACTAGGTATTTATCCAAGGGATACAGGCGTGCTGTTTCAAAGGGACACATGCACCCCCATGTTTATAGCAGCACTATCCACAATAGCCAAAGTATAGAAAAAGCCCAAATGTCCATTGATGGATGAATGGATAAAGAAGATGTGGTGTATATATACAATGGAGTATTACTCGGCAATCAAAAAGAAAGAAATCTTGCCATTTGCAACTACGTGGATGGAACTGGAGGGTATTATGCTAAGCGAAATTAGTCAGAGAAAGACAAATATCGTATGACTTCATTCATATGAGGACTTTAAGAGATGAAACAGATGAACATAAGGGAAGGGAAACAAAAATAATATAAAAACAGGGAGGGGGACAAAACAGAAGAGACTCATAAATATGGAGAACAAACAGAGGGTTACTGGGGAGGTTGTGGGCGGGGGGTGGGCTAAATGGGTAAGGGGCATTAAGGAATCTACTCCTGAAATCGTTGCACTATATGCTAACTAATTTGGATGTAAATTTAAAACAATAAAATTTAAAAAAAGAGAGGATTAACCCTAAAAAAAAAAAAGACAACTTAATTAAAAAATGGGTAAAAAAGTTGAGTAGACATTTTTCCAAAGACATACAAATGGCCAATAAGCATGTGAAAAGTTGTTCAACATCATTAGACATTAAGGAAATACAAATCAAAACCACAATTAGATGCCACTACACCCAGTAGAATAATAACAAGTTGGTGAGGATGTGGACAAATTGGGACCCTCATACGCTGCTGGTGGAAATGTGAAATGATGTGGTACTTTGGAAACCAATCTGGGAGTTCTTTGGATGATTAAACATACAGTTGACCTTATGAGCAGCCGTTTCACTTGTAGTTAAATACCTCAGAGAAATGAAAACATAGTCACACAAAGACTTGTACACAAATGTTCATAGCAGCATTTTTTTCTTTTTTTTAATTTTAAAATGTTTTATTTATTTTTGGGAGAGAGTACAAGCGGGGGAAAGGCAGAGGGGGACACAGAATCCAAAGCAGGCTCTGCACTGACAGCAGTGAGCCCTATGTGGGGCTTGAACTCATGAACCATGAGATCATGACCTGAGCCAAAGTCAGATGCTCAACTGACTGAGCCACCCAGGTGCCCCAAAGCAGCATTTTTCATTAGAGCCAATAAGTGGAAACAGCCCAGATGCCCATCACCTGATGAGGTGGATAGTCACGGAATAGAATACTATTCAGTCATAAAAAGGAATGAAATACTGATGCAGGTTTCAACATAAATAAACCTTAAAAATATTAGACTGAATGAAAGAAGCCAGTCACTAAAGTCACATATTGTGTGATTCCGTTTATATGAAATGTCCAGAACAGGCAAATCTGTAGAGGCAGAAAGTAGATTATTGGTTGACTCTAGGATCAGGGGAAGGGAGGCGGGAGGTAAATAGGTTTCTTTTTGGGGTGATGAAAATGTTCTGACCACAGACTGTCCTGTTGGTTGTACAACTCTATATCAAATTGTACACTTCAAGCAAGTGAATTTTATGGTGTATGAATTATATTTCAGTAGAGAAAGATATTTCAACAAAGAAATAAAATTTCAATAAATATAATAAAATAAGAAAAATATATATAAATATGAATAAATAAAATAAACCAGTTTCTCAGTTTTATGGGACTATTTCTTATAATGTCCTTTAATACAGGCTGGTATCTAAATACCCAATGCAAAAAGCAGTTCTAGGAGGACCCAAAACAGTGCAATACTAGTACATATTTTACCACATAGCTTTTAAACTCCAATTAGAACAACAATCTGTATACAGTTTCAGGCTGCACTTTGTTCGTCAGCTTTGTAATAGCACCAGTGATATACTGTTTGAAGGCACTATCGTTTTCTTGTGAAAGTTTATTCTATTTGAGGAGATTAGGGAGGGTGTGACATTGCTTTACCACAGGCCTACAAATGGCTGACATATTTAAGCACTTGATAAATTGATTCCAAGTTTCCATTTTTCACATTGTGATAGGAAGTTAACTGTCAGTTCTTCCAGTTTCTCCTCTCTTATTGACACATAAAACCTCAGGACAGCAAACTGTTACTGTTCATTATTCTTTCCTGACTTCTTTTTAAAAATTGGTACTGGAGGAACTGAGAGGGTTCTTCTAGTCGGATCTTTCTTGCTACAACCTGTGACCTTTTCATATATTCAAGTGTTTACTGTTTTAAAAAGATGATACTAGGAAACTTACCTGTTGGCACTAATCTTTAAATTGCTTCCTTTTCCATCACCGAAGGAGAAGGCCTTAATAATTGGCCTGCCCTCCTGCACAGTAAATGGAAGCCGTATGGGTTGGAAATGTCAGCTTCTGCTGTATCTCTAATCCCAGATGGCAGGTGAATTTGTATCCAGGATTGAGTAGTTTTATGCCTTTGCCAGCTTAGTACTCCACCCCTGGGACAAGAAATAATCGCTCACTTATAACCCACGTTCCTTTCCCTTCCAAATGCTAGTCTGTTATTCAAAGGCCATTCATTTTTTTATTAAGTAATTAAAAAGGACAGTTGGACCCCACATAAATTGCTTAAGAGCAGGAAGTAGTTTTAAATAACTGTTTTGAATAGGTCCCAGCAACAGCTCATTTAATACCATCTGAGCTGTTAGAAACTAAAGAACAGTTGTAATGTTAAATTATTTGATTCAAGCTATTTTGATACGTGAATGTCAAGACGTAAATTAGCAGTTGGCTATTTAAAATAAGGAAAGCAACATAACTCTTGGTTGTTTGTAGTCAGCTTGACTGACCCATTGTCTTAGCTATGGATGCCATTAGTTTAAAAGGTTCCCATGCCACCTGAAATGTTAAAAATAATAGACCCTCTCCCCGCCTCACATTTCCCCGCAATTTAGTTTCTCGCAGCAATCCTCGCTTCTCTAGTTGACTTTTGTTATGAATGGGAATAGGCTGAGGTGGGAGCCTGGGATGTCTGTGCTGGCAGCAATGCTGTTGGTTTACTCACTCTTTTTCTGTCTTCATTTTTGCATGCCACTGCTCCTGCCTCTTACAGCCACAGTAGAAGCGGTAGAGGCCCGGGAAGGTATGGCCATATTCCTGTGTTAGATGTGATCATGTGTCTGTCTACTAGTTTTAAAGAGCTGTGTCAACATTTGAAATCTTCAATTATCGCATCGCCAGAACTATAACAGTGAGAAAAGAATTAAGTATTTCTAGGCATGCTCATAAAGTGTTTCCTCTGTGTCCTGTATTGGTGTTAATATAAATGACTTTCTCCACAGCTGAAGTCCTCTCTGGGCTCTATCAGTTTTTGTTTTTTATTTTTGTAAAATGTTTATTTTTGAGAGAGGCGGGAAGGGGCAGAGAAAGAGGAGAGAGAGAATTCCAAGTAAGCTCTGCACGGACAGCACAGAGCCTGATACAGGGCTCGATCTCATGAACCTTGAGATCACGACCTGAGCTGAAATCAAGAGTCAGACACTTAACCAACTGAGCCACCCAGGTGCCCTTGGGCTCCATCAGTTTTAATGCGATGGCTGAAGCTTAAGCAAGTGGTCATGAGGGATCAAGTGGTTTAATCCAGTAGCCCCTCCTTGTAGAAGTGATTTCTATTTGATTACTAGAGACTCAAACAGGTCAGCTTCTTTTTCTAATGATTCTAAAGGACATCAAGAACAGAGTCAAAAGTAGACAGGGATTTAGTTTAATTCATTTCTGAGGTTGCACTAAGGCAGTCAGGCTAAATTATCTTTGTTTCTAAGAAAACAAGTTTCAAGTAACAAATCATCTATGAATCTGATGGTGAAAATCATTGGAATTGATAAACATGTGTTATAAATTTAATTGTTCTGTTAAGTAAGGTGATTGAAAATGGGAAGGCCTTCCCTTGGTGATACAAAAATTCAGTTAGAAAGATCTCCAGAAGCTCTTTTTCAGATGGCTTTTAACTTACATTCAGCTCCTGGTTGTGCAAGACAAAAAGCTGTCCTTCTAAACAAAAAGATGAGCTCTTATTGGTACTTTTTTTGTGGCCAGTATGGTGTTTGTGCTAAAGTTAACTACTCTGTTTAACTTGTTCTGTTATTCTAGCATTGCCTTTTTTTCTGACACTCAGCATGTTTTAGGCCCATAAGAAACTCTCAAATGTGTTACGGTTGGGAACGAACCTCTTAGCCATTTGTCAGGCATGCTTCTGCCATGATTAATTACATAGAGCTTCTGTGAAAAGTACTTCCACAGTGTCAGCTTCCCTCTGAGCCTTAAGGAAGCAGTAGCTTCAGACAAGTCTGATTCAGATCAAATATTGCCTATTTACCTTCACCAGACGTCTGCTCCAACCCTGTATGGTCCTCTCTAGGAGGTTGCTGTGTGCTAGCATGCTTTAAGCTTGTTGCTTTGCTGTCTAACTGAGCTCCTCCCTTTCCTGTTTTCCTGTAGCCATCAGAGGGTTTTCGCTTCAGCACAGGATCCGGAGTTTTGAAGAAGCCCGAGGACTGGACCGAATTAACGAACGGATGCCACCCCGAAAAGACAGCCAGTACCCTGACGGGCCAGTGAGACTGCCGGCACAGCCCAGCGCTGCGCACAGGAGTGACAGGGGGAGAAGAGCCAACAATGACACAGAGCCCTGCTGTGGCACAGGTGGATCGAAAACTTAAGAACAAATTTTATTTATTTATTATTGGAAAACAAAACAAAAACAACTTCAACAACTTAAACCTGGAGGTGCATTCATATACACTTAGCATTTATGCTGTAAGAAAGGTGACCATTTTATAAATTGTTTTTAATTTATGTTTAATATATATAAAAAGTGCATCTGTTTTGTTTTTCCCTTTTCTTCCTAATTTTTAGGAACTGATCTGATTGTCTGATACATATGTGAAGTCTTGTGCTACACAGGGGACCTTCCCCTAATAAAAGGGCCTTGGAAACCTCCACACTGGGCTTCTGACTTGAACTAGCCAGCCTTTTCTCCTGTTCTTTTGGAAGGTGATAGCTTTCATTTCAGACTAATAATAGTTTTTCAAACATAAGAGGGTTTTTTTCTTTTCCCTTTCTACAGGGTACTGTTGAAGAAGATGGCTTGGATTTCACTGGCTAAAACTACTCTTCTTATGGAAAACTTGATTATAGTCAAACTTCTCAGTGAATAACCCAAACCCAGTGATTTTGAGGGCCAAGGAGAATGTTTTCCATATAACCTACTTTCTTCTGGACTCTCAATTCCTTTTAATATGTTCTAGTAAGACAAAATAAAAAGCAATGAGAGATTTTCTTAGAATTATTCAAAACCTGTTCTTCCAACCGTGGGCATGGTTGGTTTAAACTTCCCTTAGAATTTTGGAGGTTTCTTATCCCAAATCCTTTTGCTTTCATTTCTGAAGCCCAGGCAATTGACCCAACTGCAAAGGAAGCTACATTTCTAAATATTTTATAAATGTCCTCCGTAGAACGTTCAAAAATAAGAGGTATTTGTGTCCTTCTGTGCGATTGTATCAGCTATTGCGTCTGTTCTCCCCATTGTCCTTATATTCCTGTGTCAGCATTTTAAAACCCAACTGGGGTAAAGGAAACTGACTAGGGTAGAATGATCCCCTTATGAATTGGGAGTCTTGCTAAAGGACATTGGACAAGTGAGGATTTCCTATTTTCTGTATCGGTTACTGGGATGTTTCTCCACCTTACACACTCGTTAGGTTGAACTGTATGTCAATCTCCATCAACAAAAACAAGTGTTCAGATACAGTTTTTGAATAGTCTTCCAACAACCAGTGAGTGAAAGAAATTTTGGTGATCCTTGGGCCCCCATTTTTGGTTTAGCCTGGTGACAGGTACCATGTTGTAATGCTCATTTGTCAGCTTTGCAGTGAATGTCCGTGTCTGGGCAATACTACACCAAAGTGCATATTTACACAGCTCTTAATATCATTTGGCATGTAGGAGTCCAGCATTGAAGCAAGCATCTCAGACAGTAGTACTTGATGTTGTAAGCTTAAAGGACACCAGAAACCTTTTTCAAAGAAAAACCCACAATTTCACTAGAAGAATGAGGATTTAGCCCTTTTATCTATGTTTCCCTATACCTTTTGCTAATAACAGTTCCCAGTTTATGAGAGAGAAAGCATGTTGGGGCTTGGGATCTGGTGGCATGGATTACTCTGTTAATAAAAAAAAGATAGGAAGGATATGGGGGAAGGAGATAAAAGACCTCTTACTAGGTTGTGAGTAAAACCTGTGAAAGGAGGGAGACAAAGTCTTGAATAGTTTCCTTTACCAATCGTCATTTCTTTATATTCAAAGAGGGAATTCATCATCTGCATAGCCTCGTACTCCTCCCTCCCCGAGTCCCACTCTAGAAGGGACACTGTTTTGGAAATCTCACCTAATAAGAAGGTCAGTCCACATGACAGTTGATGGATAGGAATCCCTTACCCCTTTCTCCTTTTCTTCTAGCTGAGGCTATTGTTATACATATATAATCCACAGGTAGAAACCACTCTTAAGGGCTTCAGTCAGCAAGTAAGTAGTGAAATAGTTACTACAAATCCTTACAAGCAAAAGATACTGTACTAGTAAAAAGGATGATTATTTAGAAATGTCTTCATTATCTTCTCAAAAACAAGCTTTTACAGTAAAGCAAGTTTCCTTGATAGAGGATGGCAAAAGACCTATACATACAGAGAACAAACTGAGGGTTGCCAGAGGGCACGGCGGGGGAGGGGGTGCAAAATGGGTGAGGGGGAGATACAGGCCTCCAGTTATAGAATGAGTAAATCATGAGAATAGAAGGCACAACATAAAGAATACCATCAGTGATACTATAATAACGATGTAACAGGACACATGGTAGCTACAGTTGTGGTAAATATAGCATAATGTATCAACTTGACAAATCACTGAGTTGTACACCTGAGATGTAACGTGTATCGACTATACTTAAAAGAAAAAAAAAAAAAAGATGGGGCGGGGGGGGGGGGGGGAGGATGTATTTTACAGGTACCCTGGGAGCTGTTGAGGGATCAGCCAGAGGGGTAAGAAGTCATGATTCAAGAAAATCAGAGTGAGTTGAAAATAAAGCAACAAGGAAGTTAGGTTTGAAAATTCAAATTTTGTTGAATTCTAAAGATAAAGGTATTTCTTATGTTCTGTAGAAAGCTGGGGTGTGTGTTTCAGCAGTTGAGAAAGTTGTGTGGTAAACGTGTCTCTGTGTAATACACACAGCTTCTGAAAGTGAGACTGTCAGTCTATACTTTATATGTATTTACACCTGTGACTCAAGATGGTTTAGAAGGCATGTGCCTTGGGGAAGTATATATATATATGGATATATATATTGTGGTAACAGGACTTGTTCTTCACTTTAGACTTCGTTGGAGGGTTTTAACATATTTTCGAATGTTTTCATCTAAACAGTAGCTCCCAAGATGGCTGGCTGCCTGTTCTGGGTTTGCCTAAGGCCATCATTTCAAACAAACATTTTCACTGCTGTCAGAGCTCTGCAGTATTCCCATTTTCAAAGCCTCTTCTATTATAGTAAATCATACCCCTGCGGGTTCTAAAGATACTAAAAATACTTTTCTCTTGTTCTCTTTTACTTTAAGGTCCTTAGGGACCTTATTTTCTTCAACTTCTTTTATCTGGGGAAGAAAAACAAAACTTCTTACATCAGTTCCCTAGACATGTTGGAGGACTCTTTTATATACTTTACTGAAATATCATTTTAAAAATGACACTTCCCAAGGACCAGTTTTTCCATTTGTGTTTACGTCTGCATCATATGAAATTTCAAATCGATCAGGTGACCGTTTTTTTTTTTAATAAAAATTTAAAAACTCATCTAACACAAGTTTAGAACATACATCCTTTTTAAATCTCTGTGTTCTGAATATTTAAGAGCAACCCCCCCCCCCATAAGCCAAGGGGAGTGTGTGTTTAATGGAATACTAAAACGCCGCCTCAGTTTCTTTTAAAACCTCAAGGCAAACACGTGGTTATGGGTCTGACATTGCTGGTCTGCTGGCCTTTTGTGACTAGATATTGACCAGCAGAGTGAAAATTGCTTGTCACTCTCTGATGGGCTTGATCTGGCTTCTTGCCTAGAGATAGAAAATCAGGCCCTCCAGGAACATTGGTAAATTTTATCTACATTTATATTGCCTTTTCTGTTTCTACACAACAGTTGCGGTTCAATGAAACAAGTTCCTGTCAATAACAAAGAGTTGATTTCTTATCCTAATAACTTAGGTATGACTTCCTGATACTGTTCAAAATAGGAAAAGAAAAATCCTTTTATTTGTTTTGTCAACAGAATATTATTATTTAATATTATTAAGGAGCAAGGGTGGGAGTTTTTAAAATTAGGTAACTTTGGGGCCCTTTCAGCCTTGTCATTGTCTTACAGATCCTCTTCTAAGTAATTTTAAAACAAAGTTTGAAGCAGCTGCCCTTTGTAAGAACATTACAAACCATGCTTACATGACACACAGCTGGGCTTACTGCTCATGGTCATTACTCGCGGGTCTTCTCCAGCCTCTCTGAAGGAGCAAGGCTAAAATCACTTCCCTCCACCCTCCTTTGTTTTATGTACATATTGTAGCTGATCTCCAGAATTTTTGACCATGCTTTATCTATAAATATAAAATTGAAGTTCTTGAGAATTAACCGTTTAAGTTAAAATAATTAGGAAGAGCTTGCCCCAGGTTGACTAATTTATAGTTTTTCTTTGTATTACCAGTTTTTTTTCCTCCAGTTTTTCTATTGAAAAGTATTCCTGAACCCATAAAGACTTGTTAAGATATCATTCTAGAATCCCCACTATTTATTATAGTTGTTATAGTAACAGTGGAACGCAAGTTTTTTTTCAGAGCATTATTCAGTTTTTCATATGTAGGCAGAAATGATTTCAGGGGAAAGGTGAACCCAAAGCCCCAGTTGTGGGCATGAGGCTCCAATTTCCTAAATCATTTGTGGTTATAATGATGGATAGATACCACCTTGTCTGGCACCTGGTCCACAGCTTCCCTGAAGTCTGCTATAAGAGGGAGTAAAGGGCAGCCTGGGGGCCCCCAGCAAGAGCTGGAGGAGGGTCTGGATGACCTGGAGGGTAGTTCCAAAGCAGTGTTGCCACAGCCCCTCTTCGGCACTGCTGTGATCAAATGCTCATAGGAAAGCCTGAAGAGAGAGCAGATGTGTATGTAGGGGAAGAAAGCTGTGTAGTCGAAAAACAGGGTTGTTATTCTTGAGTTGTACAGAGAACTGCGTTAACAGTAAAGCTTTGTGCCATTGACAGGGTGTGAAAGAGGTAACCTGTGTTACTCTGAGACTTGTGACCTGCCCTGCCTATGTCTAGCCAGCCAGAGTGAATGGGGCCAGGGTTAGCTGCCTTCATCTATGCAGTCACAAAGGTAAAGGTGATACTGGAGAGGATATTCCCTCCTGGGAGGCCTTGGCCTCACGCCCCAGCAACCTCGGCCAGACTGGCTAAATAACACCTTTGTCTGAGACAGGGTTATGCATGTTCTCCTCTTCTACACCCTCATGACAAGTCAAGGTGGCTTAAGATCAAGAAGCAAGGACATGGATGTGGACTGTCCCTCCGAGCAGCTCTAAAGTAGGGCCATGCACATTGCCTTCCTGTAAGTTCTTGAAGATTCCCTTCACTTCCTTGACGTAGCTATCTCCAAATAACTTGTTGTGTTTTGTTTTGCATGTTAAAGTGGAAGTGCATGTAATAAGGAGGCCTACCACAGATTTTGATTTGCGGCAGTAAAGACACATTTTTTGGTCTGTCAGAGAACCTTTTTGAAGATGCCATCATGAGCACCTTTTCCTTTCTCAGTGCACTGTGACCAATATTGTTTTTTCCTAATAGAAATGTCAGCAGGCATTTTCTAAGAAAGGATCCTGGTTTCGCTTCCTGAGGTGGTCAGACATAAGAGTAGCTGGTGATGGTCATTTTTTTAAAGGCTCTTCTGAATGATAGATTATGTGCTTGTGCTGAGAGATTACTTGCTTTTTCTTGCTTTCAGTTATGTTTAAGAAAACGGTGAAAATGTTATTTATTGGCAGAAGTGAACAAGTCTTTTTTGTGATCAAGAAATTAATTTGTTCAAATTTTATTGTAAATTGGAAGTCATCTTTAAAAAAAAAAAGCACTGTTAAAATTAAATGATAACTTTATTGGCTTCCTGTGTCTTTATTTCCTTTATTTCCTGTTAGGGGCACTAATATTTGGCTCTTATCCATTAAATAATTCCAGAAGTCAAGGGAAGGCCTGGTGTTTGATGTCTGGTCTGGTCTCTGATAAAGGAATCTCATCACAATAAAAAAAAAGACCTCTTTCCTTCACCCTCTTCAGCCCTTCCTTTAGTTTTAGACAGGCTTTGGTGGCTGCAGGGTGCTCTCCCACTCAGAATCCACTGCCTTGCCCCAGCCTCCTTCCCAGCACTCTGCCCACCACTAATTCAAGTTCCAGCTCCTTCTGTTGCTTCTCTGGCAGAGGCCACTACTTGTAGAAAAGGAAGAAAGACATCCCAGAAAATGTGTAGTCTTTACAAAAGATATTAAAAATACTTTTTATTGTACTAATTTAATAACTCTGCATATGATCCTAATAATAACAGGCATGAGTTCCATCTTGGGAAAAGTCAAAGGAGCCAGAGAGGTGTTGAATGTGGAGCTGAACTAACAAGAAAAGGAAGTGTAAGACCAGCCTTTTGATTCCTTTGAAAGTAGAACTACCCTGAGGTGCTATGGACTCAGAAGGGAAAATAAATGGAGGATTGAGGGTAGGGCAAGCACCCAGGGCCCTTGCAGAGGAAAACGTATCTGAAGGAGTTTTATCAGTTCTGGCAGTAGAGGCAGAAAGTCTAAATCGAGGCCCTGCCAGGCCTAAGTAACGCAGTTTTACCAAAAGTACGGCCACATCAAGGGCCACAGTGCAGTTTACAGGCCTAAAAACAAGCCCAGATTTCTAATAAGCTGGGTATGCATTTTGGGATCTTCGTTATTCCCCAATAGCATCCTGGCTTAGCAATGTCCTTATACCGCAGCTAAACATTGAGTAAAATGAGGCAGTGTTTGTCCTTATTTCCAGAGTTGTGAAAAAAATTATTTAAAATACTGAAAATTAAGAGCTAAAATGCAAACTCATGTTTACCTCCCACTACATGGAGACTCAACCCCTACTTGGCTGCCTGCTTTATGTAATTACATGGTCTTTCTGGTTTTTCTATTGTGACTTGCAGGTTTTAGGAAGAAACTAATGTTGATCTAGTAGATTCATAACAGTGGGAAATTAGGCTTTTTAATGTTGGTGCAGTTCAGGGGAAGGTTCATCATAGAATCAAGGAGTGGGAAGACAAAGTCCTACTTTGAAGGCCAGTGGACACCATAAAGTTGTGCTCTGATCAACATATCAACCGTCTTGTCTTCCTCATCTCAGTTTACCTGCACTAGGAGAGAAGGTTGATGCAGACCTACTTTTCCAGCTCCTGGTCTGTGTGCCCTTCTTTGTGGCTGAGTTAACTTGGCTGGGTTTTCCCTCTGAGGTCATCATTTATTTATCCATCCCTTATAAAACCTGCTTTCTAAAGAGCTGACAGCCATTTGTTCGCTCTTTCTTTCCTGAGAACTAAAAGAGGTCCCTCCAGCTCAGCTCTTCTCAAAGGCACCACATCTGCACGTGACACTTGTTCACTCATCTATAAAAGGAGGGAGAGAGAACAGTCTCTGATGTGATGTCAGTGTAAAGGCTTCCTTGAATATAGACTAGACAGTTGGACAAAGGGCTGAGTTCTCTCACAGCCTTCGGGCTGGAATGGGACTGACTCAGAGGACCCTGAATAGGTGTCGCCTGTTCTGTCCTGTGTGTGCTAGGGGGAGATCTGTGCAAGGCAGGCCTGGAAGCCGCCTCCTCCATCCCCGTGAAGGTCCACTCACTTGCCCCAGCCGCCGGGCCCCAGCACTGACCATATTTGACCTGTGGTGGGTATTTTTTCACTCCGCTCTGGTCTGCTGGCTTTGTTCCCCTGGCAGGAAGAGAACACTCTTCTGAGAGTACAAATAAATTTGCTCAAAGCCTAACCAAAGAATATACTAGAGTTTATCCGTGTGGAGGAGAAGAGAAGGAATAGCAGATGCCCTTCCTTTGCCTAATGTGGAAGGACTGAGGCACCGGGCCAGGAAGCCACTTAGCTGCTCAAGGGTGGATCTGAGTGCCACATTCAAATGCCAGACTCCCAGTACTAGATAAGGAAACTCCTCAAGAAACGGGACTTCAGGTGTATGTCTTCTGGGATCCCTGGCTTCTTTTTCCTCACTTGAGAACTAAAAACTCTCTGCTCACTTACTTACAATAAAAAGCTACTTAAGGGCTCTTTCCACTCATCCTTCCTCTTGGTGACACAGGTTGGTTTTCAGAGTGACCCATATTTCTGTATGAAGAGCCACCTTCTTCTCCTGAGGCTGCATGTGAAGAGCCAGATCTATTGGGAGTCTCTTGGCTAATCAGGGTGGTGGGCATGGACAGATCTCTGTTGACATGAGTGTCATGGGATAATTCACAGAACAAAAGGTGGCAGGCTGGAAGATCAGGTGGGGGTGGGGCATACTCCCGACCAGGATCAGATAGCTAGGAAAAACAGAGTAGTTATGTAACTGTGTTTACTATGGCTCAGGTGACTCTGAGAAGGCAGAGGCAGCCCCCTGACAGAAGGCAGTGCCAGAGACTGGGAAGAGTCACAGGGAGGGAGGTCCCTGTTAGATAAGGGAGTCACCAGAGGAGACAGTGTATTGGGATGAAAAGAATTTTTTTGTTGTTGACAACAGCCTGTCACCTGGGACAGCCTTCTCTATCCTTAGCCTCTCCCTAAAGCATGCCAGCTGTCTGTGGGGTTGAGCCAGCAGCAAGTAGAACTGAGGGTGGAGGGAAGAGTCGAGAAATCAGATACCTGTTTCTTGGCTAAATCTTTGGACTTTGCTACTTCCCGCTCCCCCCCCCCCAACCCTTAATCTTCCACTTTTTCTAGGAGGGATTCTTGTCCCTAAATGTGGGCAGGAAAGGAGGAATCAGTCAAGGTTCCTTATGCTCTATGCTCCCACCAATCTCTCATCCTCCTTGCCATGAGGCTGGATGGCCACCAGGGAACCTGCAGGGATCCTATTCTAGCTCCTCCTTGGTCTAGGCACATGGCCTAAGGCTCAGAAGGAGAGAAATTTCCACTGGATCAAGGGCAGAGCGGGTTCCGATCTGAGAGAGGTGATAAGCCCAGTAGAGCCTGGGCCTAAGTAGACAGGTAGAAGTCAGAGCAACTGGGGAGAAAGGCTCAGGTCTCCAGTGGGACCTACCCGGCCTCCTCCTACAAAGCTGTTTACTGGACTCCCTATTTCCATAGAGATGAAACTGGTAGCCAGTCCCCAGCTCCTTGCCCCTGGCGGCTACCTCCCTTTGTAAGAAACAGGAAGTGAGGACCTTTGTCAGCTCAGCTGCACCGTCTACATTAAATATTTATCTTGGAGTCCAGGTCAGAGCCCTAGAGAATAAGAGACGCTCGCTGCTGGTGAGAGAGGGTATGGCCAGGATTCCTGGAATTGGAAGATCTTCAGCTTCACCATCTTTGGAGAACAAGGAAGAACATGAACGAGATGTGGCCCTTCTTAGTCGCAAGGATTCTGACAGGTGGGAAAAGACTGGTGACAAGGGAAATGGGCACATATTTTATCCCTGAGGGAGACAAGAGGATGCTGCCCAGGGTAGGTAAGCAAGTATCCAGGCTCTAGGGGCAGGAAAATGCCCTGCTGCCTTTCCTCAAGAAGTCCCAGAAGGCCTATGCTCCTTTCTGCAGCTGTCTTCTGTGGGTGGGGCTATCCATCCCCTCCCTCCCCTCAGCTTTCCTGGAGAACCATGGATTGTTGGAAGGGGCCTTAAAGGTGAACCCGTTCAGCTCCCTGCTCGGTGCAGCAATTGCTTTTATAAAGATGCCCCATAATCGGTAGGCTTGGAACCCCTGTAATCATTCTAAAAGTTCTTTGGAAACCTTGGGCCTGCTTCCAGGTATGCAGCCAAGGGTCTCACTTCTGCTAGTGCAGCCGGTCTGTTTCCCCACAGCAGTCCCGCAAGCACTGGAAACCAGCAGCATAGCATGCCTGTCTCTCAAGCTTCTCCACAACCTAAACATCCCTCCTTCCTCTTTCACATGCAATATTGTTTCAAGCTGGTTCATCACACTGGGATAGCGCTTTTAACTGAATTGAGAAAAGATAAAGCTAATAGCATCGATAATGGTGGGATTAAAATTTTTTTTTCATCTTTCTCCATTCTCTCTCCCTTCTCAAATTGGAGTGGAACGATGTGCTTGGGAAACATCCTAAAGTGCATGGTGGCCCCAGGGCACCAATCTTAAACCCACAGGTACACATAAATGTTTTCTTATTTTTATAATTTATCACTGATTACTCCCAAAATGGATCTGAAATTGCCCAATAACTACTTGCTGTTTGGTTGTTTTGGGGCTTGGGGTCCTAGAGACAAGCTAAGGGCTAAGAAGTACTCCAGTCTTTACATTAGCAGTAAAATCTACACCCTCTGTGGGGACACAGAGGCTTGTGGGAGAGGGGAAAGAAGGGATGGCCAGAGGGGTTGGGAGCCAATGGGCGCGGGCTCTTGGGACTGGTGTCAGAGCCTCGGGAACAGCGGAAAAGCAGCAAAATCAAAACAAATACGGTGTATGGGAACACCAAGACCCTGGTAACCCCATCCCCGCCAAAGGGACCCCGCCCTCATCCTCTTCAGGGGCGCGGCGCGCCCAGGGGGCCGCTCCCTAAGGCCGATTTCCTCCCGCCACCGCCCTCGGCGGTGCTTGCACGTGTGTGAGCATCCGCCCATTTGCTGGTGCACGCGCGCCTGTGTGCGTGTGTTTGCACACGCCCGGACACGCGCTTACGAAAGCACAAAGTCTGTCTCCCCAAGTAGGGAGGGAGGCGGCGGGACCTTAACTCGGTCCGCTGAGCTACTCCACTTGTTGGGGTGCCCTTATCTCGGCCCCAGCCTGTCTGCATCTCAGTCCTGTCTCCGGGGCTGCTGGCTCGGTATCAGTTGCTGGTTTGACCCGGGACCTTTAATCATTCCTGCCCCCTGTCCTGGCTCCGCCGTGCAGGGCTGCCTTCCCACACGCTGGAAATGTCGCTGGAAACTCTGAGTGGCGCTCGCCAACCCCCCCACCCCACCCCCGCCCCCCCCCCCGGCCCGATGCCAGCCCTGCGGTGGGGGCCGAGGAAGGCAGCTGGGAAACCAGAGCGGGCTCCCCAGGGACCCTCGGCGGCCCCTCCCGGCGCCGCCCGCGGCCGGCCCGGCCCCCTCGGCAGGGGGCCACAGCGTCCCCGCGGCGCGCCCCGACGGAGGGCACTCGCACGCCCTGGCCGGCCGGCCGGAGCCCCCGCCCCGCAGGCCGGAGAGGCCCAGATTGGAGGGAGACAGACTGCGCCGCCCGCCCGCGCGCTTGTCGCGGTCCTCCCTCCCTGCGCGTGCCCTCGGCCCGGTCGATCCCCCTCTTCCTCCTCCCGCGCCCTGCCTCGCGGAGCCGGTCCTGACCCGGTCACGAGGGCGGGTGGCACAGCCCGGACTTCTCCCTGCCCTCCCTCCTCGAGAGCCCGCCGCGGCCGCACCAGGCAGGAGCCGGGCAGAGATGCTCCTGCCCTCCCGGGCGTCCTCGGTCCGCGCCACCTGCTTGCTGGGAAAGGTAGGTGCTGCTAAGGGGAGGGGGCGCCGAGGAGGCGGGGGCCCCGCAGGCGGGGAGGGACCCGTGCCCAACCCGAAGGCAAGGCAGTGTGCCCCTCCCCCTAGAGTCTCGTCCCCAACTCTGGGGTGGAAGGAGGTGAAGCAGTCCCTCCTCAATCTAGAAAAGGCGAAATTCGAGAAAACTTGCCCTTGTCCACGTGGACTTGTATCTGGGAAATACCTGGAAAAACGCCTAGGGCCAAGCCCCCAAGGTCAGGTCCGTACTTGGAGGTGCAAAGGAGTCTGTCAACTACAAACAGGGAGCTACTTCACCTCTTGCAGCCCTTGGGGTGAAGGACTGCCAGAATTCTGGGAGGACCCCAGAGGTTTCCTGGCACCCTCTCTGTCCTCTGCCAGGTGCAGGACCAGTGCCTCTGTGCCCCCATCTCCGTATGAGAGGTCGCTCGTAGTTTCTGCTGGCACAGCCACTGAGAGAAAAAACTCAGCCCACTCTTCCCCACCCACAGCTGCCTATCTCTAGAGGATACCTGCCACAGGCAACAGTGTTGGGGAGTGGCTTGCTACACCACCAAGGATCAGCAACCCCTGAAAAACTGGGTGCAGAGAGGGGGCGACCTCCTGTCCTCCCCATCCTACCAGAGGGCAGTTCTCTTTGAGCACAGCAGGGTGGGACGGCAGGAGGGGGAAGGAGGCCTGGGTCAGCTGATGGCTGGGACTGCAGATGCTGACCTCGCATCTTGGTTTCAAGCAGTCAGCTGGGAAGGGAGGGGCTGCTGCTAGGACCCAGCCTGCCCCAGGCCTCTGGATCTCCTGCTCTCCCCTGCCTCAATTTCCCCCTCAAGGGGAGGGAGAACAGCGGGGAGCTGGGGTGTGTCTGCATGTTTTGCTTTTGGTAGGAGTCCTAATTGGATCCAGCTGGGGAGCTGCCCCTCCTCCAGCCTCAGCCCTCACTCCCCCCACAGCCAGGGATGGACAAGGAAGAGCACTGTCCCCAGTAGGTCTTTCAAACGGTAGAAGAAATCCCCACTCAGAACAGAGACAGGGACCTGCCACCAGCCTTGTCGGTACCCTCCAGCCCCTGTGGCCTGAGCAGGAACAGGGCACAGGATGTAATCACAGCCCCCTATTGTATCTTCATCCCCTCTAGTCTCTGTAGACCTTGTGCTACCCCTATGAACCCCTGCTGCACAGCCCCCCCCCACAGCTACCCTTCAGCTTACATCCTTCTGTACCCACCCACCCCCCCATGCTCACATGTGTCCCACCCCCACAGTACCTTCCACACTTCACAATCACAGCTCTGCACTTACATTCCACAACACACAAACACAGCACCTCACAAGGCCCCCTGGCCCTTCTCACGAGCTCCCAAGCTCCACAGGCACACACAGGCCTAACTCGAACACACAGGCCAGAATGGGTCCAGCCCCGGCAGTGGAGGTTGGCCTAGCTCTGGTCCAGTCCAACAGCACACGTGAGGAGGGACAGCCCTGTTGGGCAGCCTGACCACCTTCATCTCCTGGGTGCCTGGAGTCCCCTTCTCCTGACCAAGCCTTTGCATGAGGCAGAAGAACTAGGCTGGCCAGTCAGGTGTGCCCAGCTCTCTGTATCCTCAGCCTCTCCCTAAAGCATGCCAGCTGTCTGTGGGGTTGAGCCAGCAGCAAGCAGAACTGAGGGTGGAGGGAAGAGTCGAGAAATCAGATACTTGTTTCTTGGCTAAATCTTTGGACTTTGCTACTTCCCCCCACCCTTACTTAATCTTCCACTTTTCCTAGGAGGGATCCGTGTCCCTAAATGTGGACAGAAAAGGAGGAATCAGTCAAGGTTCCTTGACTTGTTAAAAAAACAGCATAGGGGCACCTGGGTGGCTCAATCGGTTAAGACTCCAACTTCAGCTCAGGTCATGATCTCGCGGTTCGTGAGTTCGTGTCCCGCGTTGGGCTCTGTGCTGACAGCTGGAGCCTGCTTCAGATTCCGTGTCTCCCTCTCTCTCTGCCCCTCCCCTGCTCATGCTCTGTCTCTCAAAATGAATAAATGTTAAAACAAAACAAAACAGCCTAGAGGATAGGGGCACCTGGCTGGTTTAGTCGGTAGAGCATGCGACTCTTGATCTTGGGGTTGTAATTTTAAGCCCCATGTTGGATGTAGAGATTACTTAAAAAAAATAAAATAAAATCTTTAAAAAAAAAAAAAGCAGCCTGGAGATGTAAAAGAAAATGGTGTATGGGGGTGGGGGGCACTCAACACCACCTCTCCATCATAAGCACCCCCCACTTTGTTCTTATCCACGGCTTTGCTTTCCATCCCACCCCTCACCAGCACCCTGAGCCCTCTGAGGCTTCAGTTCCAGGGAAGAAGGCCAAAGAAGGGAGCGGATAGTCCTTTGAGCCTAGAAGGAGTGGTTCCTGCTGCCTGGAAAGGCCCCCACACTCTCCCCCTCCCATAACCTTGGCCCCGTTGGGCAGTGGGCCGGTGGCCTTGCTGTTGTTCAGGGCCTCTCCCGCAGCCCAAGTAACCTGTTGTGCCTGCTGGCAAGCCGATGCTCACAGAGGGACTGGAGGAGACAGAGGGAACTGAAACAAAGTCCTGAGTGCCCAGGCCCTCCTCTGCCAGCTGCCCCAGTTCCCTCATCCTTCCCTCTGGGGGAGCGGGCTGCACTGTGCAGTGAGAGCCCCAGAGGGGCTGGCCAGCAGGCCCGTGTGCCCAAGGCTTTGTCCAGCAGGCCTGCTCCTGGCCAACCTCCCCTCCTCCCTGCCTGACTTCCCCCTCCCCCACTCCCACCCGGAGCTCCTGGCCCGGGCCTAACAAGCAGCCCATTGTGCCTCTGAGAGCAGGCACGGGCAGCCTGCAGGCGATCGCCCGCAGAGGCCTGTTTCCTGGGTCCTTGACTCCCACCCAGCTGGCCTGACCCCCTCCCACAGCTGTCCCCTCCAATCCCCCACCCCAAGGTTGAGCCCAGAGGGCATGGGCAGCCCGAGCCCAGCAGGGCTTTCCCTTCCTCCTTCCTTCCCCACAGAGGGCACACAGAGGAGCAGCTGGCACACCAGGAGCCCTCCAACCTTGATCCAAGCATGCAGGCTCCACCCTGCAGCCTCCCCGCTGGGCTCAGCCTGGACGACTTCATCCCTGGCAATCTCCGGGCTCACGTAGGGTCATCCTCCCAGGGGGCACGGGTGAGTGACAGTGAAGAGAGGGTTACTGTGGGCCCAGAGTTGATGGGGACCTCAAAGGACAGGTGGGGGAGCAGGAGGATTAAAGGGAAGGAAGGGGCAGAAGATAGCTCTAGAGAGCTTTGCTGGCTACCTACAAAGGGGTTAGGCTGACCCTCCAGCGCTCACCATGGGGTAAACCTTGTCCATGGTTCCCGCCCTTCTGCGGAAACTTCGGGCCTGAGCTGCTGCTCCTGGCCCTTCCCCACAGGTGCCTGTGATCCGGAATGGTGGCTCCAACACCCTTAATTTCCAGTTTCATGACCCTGCGCCCAGGACCGTGTGCAATGGGTACTTACCCTCCAGGAGAGATGCTTCCCGGCACCCAGGTGGGTCTGCTCCAAGATCCCCATGTTGGGGGTGGGGGGATCAGAGCTTCGTGGGCCTTTGACCTGCCAGGAAGGCAATGGCAGGACTCTCAAGGTCCTGGGCCTCCAAGCTCAGCTAGCTGCCCTTCTCCGTGTGAGCACTGGTGTCCTGTGAGTATAAAATGTGCTGTGGGAGAGCAGTCCGACGTATCTCTTCCCCTCCTCCTGTACCCCAGTGCCAGGGGAAGGAAGTATGCAGGGGACACAGTCTTGGGAGGCTGGGGGACCTCTAGCAGACAATGGAACAGCTTGGATTTGGGATGGAAGTGTGGAGGAACGTGAGCATATGTTGTCTGCCGAAAGTGTGGGGGCCAAACCCCACAGCAGGGCCTAGGGGCTGCTCCAGTCTGTACTCACCAGCCAAACGGAAGTTTGGAGAGGCAGCTCTGAGAGCCTGTCAGCTCCTAGGATCCTACCAGTCACCAGAGTCTGGGCCATGGGGTCCAGAAGATCCTGGGACCTTCTGGGTGCAGGTCTACCCTGAAGGCCCCTCTCCTGAGGAGGGAACCTCCTTCATTGAGCATCCTCTTGAGGCAGGCTCTGTGTCAAGTAGTTTATTCATTTGACAAATAATTGTTGAACACTTAGAGCTTGTAGGACACTGAAAAGACACATTCACAAGCCTTGTTTCATTTAATCCCTTGAAGTCCTGGAAAGGTAAGCTACAATTATCAGCATCTTCCTAGTAAGGACCTGAGTCTCAGGGATGTTCAGTTGCAGAGGCTGAACCGAGATTCAAACCCTGGTCCTTCCAGGCCTGAAGACCTTCTGCTGCTACACTGGTGACTTGGGGGCTGAAGGTTCTGGGGAAGTTGAGGATGGTAGCCACTGTTGAGACGTAGCCACGTCTGGTGAATGAGTTTCTGTCCCTTATCAAGAGCCTTGAGGGGCGCCTGGGTGGCTCAGTCAGTTAGGCGTCCGATTTTGGCTCAGGTCATGATCTTGCAGTTCATGAGTTCGAGCCCCACGTCGGGCTTTGTGCTGACAGCTTGGAGCCCGGAGCCTGCTTCGGATTCTGTGTCTCCCTCTCTCTCTGCCCCTGCCCCACTTGCATTCTGTGTCTCTCTCAAAAATAAAAACAAACATTAAAAGAAAAAAAGAGCCTTGTGAGTGTGTGTCAGGCACTGTGCTCGGCACAGTCACACACACTGGATCTCCCTGGATTTTTGCCATGATTACCCTTGCTTTACAGAAGTGGAAACCGAGTCACTGAGAGGTTGCTTGCTGTGCCCCAGGTCACACAGCCAGTAGGTGGCAAGCTGGCATCTGAATTCTTTGTCCCCTCCACCCCTTTTCTGCCGCACCCTGCTGCCTTCCCAGCTGGGACTGTCCCCAGCATTCTCTGCCAGTAATGATTCGCAGCCCTCATTCTGAAGACTTTTAGGGCAGCCCGAGGAAAGGATAGGGTGGACTTGGGCACAGATTTCTCGGGAAAAATCCACTTTCATTCACTCGAACTTAAAAAATAAACAAAGGCCTGTGGTCTTGCTGGGGATGGGGAAGTTTGTAGGGTCCAAGCCATCAGTCCAAACAAACAAGGAGATGTTTAAATTTTTTGCACCCACAGGATCAGTGTTCTGAAGAGCAAAGGGACAAACAAGTCCAGGTGGGGCCACTGCCCTTTGCTAATGCTCTACTGCACACTCCCCACAGACCCTGCCTGGTATCAGACCTGGCCAGGTCCTGGGAGCCAGCCCCCTGGGAGCCAGAAGACCCCTGCCTCCCAGCACCCCCACAACTGGTCAGCCACATGGACCAAGGACAACAAGCGTCGGGACAAGCGCTGGATCAAGTATGAAGGAATCGGGCCCGTGGATGAGAGCGGCATGCCAATTGCCCCCCGATCTGTGAGTCCAGGGCTGGAGGCCACTGACAGATGGGGCCTAGGGACCCGCGCTGATCTCCACTTCTGTGAATTAAAGTGGGAGCAACAAAGAATGCACCCAAACCATTTCAGACTAAAGCAGGGCTCAACCATGATGGGTTTTGGGGGGTCATAAGCCACATAAAATTACAGGTGCTCTTGTGTGTCTGAGTTGCACAAGTGGTCTGTGGGGGGAAAGGGGATCTAGAATGCCCCCAGGTTCTCAGAGGAGCAGAGTTCCTGCTGTAAGGGCTGAGCGAGGCAGGGGTCCCCTCTGTTCATAGCCACGGGGCCTAGCACAGCCAAGGAGTGAATGACTGGGCTGAATGAGCTAGCGAGAGTCCTCTGAGTGAGAAGGCCTCACACGGTGGCAGGCATGGAAGGATCCAGGGCCCAGGCTCTGAGGAGTCTGCCCTTCTTCCACTGCATGCCTGTCTTGAGCCAGCCACCTGCCTTCAGTTCTCCACCTGGAACTGAAGTTGGTAACATGCTTCCCACAGCTGTTTTCAGCCTCCAGTGAGGCAGGGGCCATGAAATAACAGCCTGTGTTATTGTATTTATTTTTCATTGTGTGCAAATATATGTTTGTTGTAGAAATACCAGAAATATAGAAAAGCAAAGAGGGAAAACAGAAAACACCCCAAATCTTACAGCCTCGGGACCATCACTGAGGGAGATCCTTCCCTATACCTTGTTCATATGTAATGTGCTACATGAAGTTACTGTTATTAGACATATCACAACAGCCCCCCCACTGGGGCTTCAAGGGTGGCCAGAGAAATTACCAGTGTGGAAAAACTCCTGTGGCTTCATATCAAGAGGGTGGTCTGACTTTGTCTTTTCTGACCCCAGAGTGTTGACAGCCCCAGGGACTGGTACCGAAGAATGTTCCAGCAGATTCACCGGAAAATGCCAGGTGAGACACGCTTCTAGGGCCCTCTCTCTGCCTGATTGGGCTCCACCCCTGAGGCAGGGGGAGGGATGGGCAGAAAAGGGAACGTACCTGCTCAAGGAGGTCTCCACTACCCCAGGCTCTGTGGTGAGCGGTCCCTAAAACAGGCCAAAGGGCTTGGAGCCTCCAAAGTCTTCTCTGTCCTTGGGCGGGGAGGGGGGATGATGACCAGACACTGTCCCTGGTATCCTCTGAGAGTTCCAGGAAGCCATGCAGTCACTCATTTGTCACATCAGCCCCCTGGTCATCTATTGAGCACTTACTGTGTGCTGAGCACTATTCTGGGTGCTGAAGATAAAACAGGGAATAAAAAAGAATGTCATTGCTGCAGTGAAGCTGAAGACAGAGGGAGACACAGAATGAACAGATAAATATTTAATATGGCAGATTGTGGTAAGGGCAAGGGAGAAAAGAAAAGGTCAGTGCCCAGTGTGGGCTGGTCAGGGAAGGCCCTGATAGGTGGTGGCATCTGAGCAGAGCTGAGGGAGGGAAGGAGTCCGCCCTGCAGAGCCAGGAGAGGAGCCTGGCAGCAGGGGGAGTGGCAGAGACCCAGAGGCAGAAGCAGGCCTTTCTGGAGCAGCAAGGAGAGGCTGGGCTGGGGTGAGAGGGGCACTGGTGGGAGACAGAGGCAGAGTGATGGGATCTGGTCACTGTGGGCCTTTAGGGCCATTATCAGACTTTGGCTTCTACTCCGTAAGAGCTGAGGAGCCACTGGGAGGTTCTGAGCAGAAGAGTGACCTGCTCTGGAGGCTGGCCCCGGCTGCCGGGTGGGGAGGAGACTCTGGAGGCCCGGCTGCCAGGTGGGGAGGAGACGAGGATGCAGGATGGAGTGAACCACTTAGGGGGCCTGGCTTTAATCCAGGTTAGAGACGGACAGTGTCTCAGACCAGGGCAGTAGCAGTGGGACTTGTGGGATTGTGGAGACAGAGTCATGGGGATTTGCTGATGGATTGGATGTGGCATGAAGGAGAGACGTCACGGATGACTTGAAACCTGAGCAAGTCAAAGAGCCCCCCTCTTATAAGTACAGGGAAGTGAGACAGGTACAGTCTAAGGGGTGTTCAGTTTTAGATGAGGTCCATCTGCTTGGGGGTGTCAAGCAGGCAGTTAATATGCAAGTCAGCAGTTCAGGGGTGAGGCCTAAGCTACAGATGGAAATACCTGGGATTCACTCAAAGATATTTTGATTTAAAGCCCCCAACTAATTCCAATGTGAATTCCTGCAATAGACAGTATTTTTTTTTTTAAGCCAGAAGACTAGACAGGATCACCTGGGGAGATAGACAGAGGCCCAAGGACTGAGTCCCCAGGTACTTGGATGTTCAGAGATTTGAAAGATGAGCAGAATCAGCCAAGCAGACAAAGAAGGTACAGCAGGGAAGCCAAGTGAAAAAGAACTTTCCAGGAGGAATGATCCACTGTGACAGATCGACCATTTTAAAAAATATTTTTAAAGTTTGTTTTTGAGAGAGAGAGAGCGAGCAGGGGAGGGGCAGAGACGGAGAGGGACAGAAAGAATCCCAAGCAGGCTCCACGCTGTCAGAGTGGAGCCTGATGCGGGCTGGAACTCACCAACTGTGAGATCGTGACCTGAGCTGAAAGAAAACAAGAGTTGGAGGCTTAACTGACTGAGCCACCCAGGCACACTGACCATTTTGATTTGGTAACATGGAGGTCACTGGGGTCTTTCGTAAGAGCAGTTGGGGGCAATCTGTTGGAGCTGAAATCTGCTTACCAAAAAGGGGCATTGGAGACAGTGAGTTAGTGATGGCACAGCTGTTTCTTGCAAAGGAAAGCCAAACAGTCTAGGAGCTGGAGGACGTCTGGGATCTGGGGAGAGGCATTTTGGTTTGCATTTAAGACAAGTGCTGTTGTGGCACGTCTGCATGCCAAGGGGATCAAGTGGGTTGGCTGGTCAGCAGCTTTTCCTAGGAGGCCCCGGAAAGTCATGAGCGCCATGAGGAGTGGGTCTGGGCAAAGGGGGAAGGACAGGCATTCAGAAGGGGGTGCAGAAAGGGAAAGAGGGAGAAGGGGAGGTGGAATTTCCCCAACCTGACATGGTGAGGGCAGGTTTACAAAGGTCAGGGAAAGGGTGTGTGTGGGAACGTGGGGAGGGAGGAACAGGAGGGTTTGGGCAAGTCCGCTGCCTGGGTTGGCTCACTCAGGCCCGAGGTCTGCCAGAGGCATTTCAAGCCCTCCAGAGAACTGCCCTCCTAATTCCTTCCCTCCCTCGGGACATTCTTCAGGCCCTGACTCAGCCCCTTGTCCCCTGCTCTAGCAGGAGGATGGCTGGGAGCAGCTGAGGGAGCCTCACAGGGCTCGGTGTCCTCACTTGCGGCCCCACCCCTGATATGGTCCTTTCTGCTCCTGCAGACCTGCAGCTGGACTGGACCTTTGAGGAATCACCCAAAGGTGAGGGGATGCGGGTGGCCCGCCCCAACTCAGTGCCTGCATTTGCCCATCTCGTAAGCCGTGCCTGGCTTTGAGGCTCCCCCGTTGGCTTCCTTCAACTTGAGAAGTTCCTATAGCCCTTTTTCAGTGAGCTTCAAATCCCCTGGTAGGTGGCGATGAAAAACCTCAGCTTCGCTGTCCGGTCGACATCTTAGCCCTGGCTCTGATTTCTCTGGGCTTCTCTCTCATCATCTGTAAAATGGGGACACTACCTACCCCAAAGTTGTGGAGATTTAGTAAAGAGTGTGAAGCCCTTGGTGCAAAAACCCCAGCCCTGTTCCCACAAGCCACCCATGAGCATGTGTGAGCGTGGGTGCCAGAGCCTTCAATGGTCACCCAGGTATCCTCAAGCTCAGCTCTCACTTCCCCTGGCCTGTCTTCTCCCACCCTCAGTGGCTTCCTCCTGTGCGGCCTCTGCAGACTCAAGGCATCCAGCGCCCCAGCAAAGACCGGCTGCCAGGCCAGGCCAGGCCTCTTCTCTGAGTGGGTGAGCCATCCTAGGAAAGGGGCCCAAGTGCTGCAGAGGGGTGCTAGCTTCCTTGTGGGGACTGGCACCCCCTGGTGGCCATGGCCGGTGCAGCCTCTCCGTGCCCCCCTCCCTCTGCCCTACCCCACAGCTCTGCTCCTCCTTAGGGTCCCCACCACTCCAGATACCCTCCTCGCAGCCAGGGCCAAAGGGGAATGGCGGGCAGGGGTGGACTCCGCACCCATTCCTGGTCAGGAATGCCTGTGATTCTTTTGTGGTTGGTAGCAGGAACTCATCACACCAAAGATCCACAGGTCATATGGGGTGGAGAGTGGAGTGGCCCACAGGCTGGGCGTGGACCTGTGGCCATTCACTCCACAGCCTTAGAGAAAACAAGGGGTGCAGAGGATCCCAAGTTTCCTCCCAAGTCGGGGGAGATGAGGATGAGAGAGGCACCCTTCCACATAAGTGAAGGATGTAGTTCCTTTGTTCTGCACAAACCACACAAGCCCAGCCCAGGCTGCCAGGGTCCTGGAGGGGCTCAGCCAGACCTTGAGAATCAGGAGCTCTGCTCACAGTGAAATCAAGGGGTTTCTTATTCCTTTATAGGAAGGGATTACCCTCATTAGCGTGGCCATAACTGGCCTGTGGCTCTTGGTGTCATCAGTAAGATAGAGGCTAAGAGCTCAAGATTTGAACCCAGAATTTGGATTCAAGCTGCTGTGCTGCCACTAGCCATGTGACCTTGGGCACCTTAACCAATCTCAGCCATCTGTTGAGTGGGGACCACAAGGTGGTTGTGAGTATAAAGGCACATAGCAAGTCTCCACAAATATCACTAATATACAGGAGTAAATATGACTAGAGCTCCCTTAAATTAGGAATGGTGTATTCTATTCTCATTACCACTGTTATTACTAATATCATTATTTCTAAAATAGGGAATAGAGTCATACAGCCAATAAATCCTCACCTTCCGGTCAGACATTCCATCATTTGATAAGCTTGGTACAGTGAATCCACTTGGTGGAAACATTCAAACTCAACAGAGGCTGGAACATTTAAGCCAGCCAAGAAAGGAGCCCTGGAGGGGAACTAGGGCAAATGTGACCGTGTGGAGCTTTGGTGGCTGGAGTGTTTTCACAGATGACATCACTGAATCCAGAACCCTTAAGGGACTGAGGCTGAGGGAACAGAAATAGCTTACCCAGGCTCCTGAGTCAGGGCCACAGGCTCTTTCCCCTGCCCTGGGTTCTCCTTGGACTAGGATGTGGTCCCACACTCAGGCATGTGTGTAAGACCGCTCAGCTGTGACAGCCAGAAAGACCAGCTTCATCAAAGCTGCACAGACATACATAGCCACAGTCATGGGGCCAGACTGAACACGAATGTAGAGTAGTTCACCAAGGCCAGTAGGAAAGGTCTAGCCATAGCTTCACCACACCCTCATGAAGGTGGGAATCCTACTCACATTATAGGTATTGAATCTGAGGCTCTAAGAGCCCTGTAACTTGCCAAAAAGGTCACAGCTAAGTGGTAGAGCTGGCATTTGAACTCAGAGCTTGTAACTTTCCAGTATGTAATACTGCTTTCGCAGGCTGGAGCCAGTAGTGAGGGGTGATGTGTGTATGTGCAGGGCTGTGTTTTCACGTATGCCTCAGTCTCCCTAAAAGGAAACTGAAGAGATGTCCTCCCCTGTCTTTAGAAGAAGTTGGGACGCCTCTGAAGAGTCTTCTAGAAGCACCTTCAACTGTAATCCTGGAGCATCCTCCCTACACCAGACCCCACATCAGGTAGCCTTCCCAGCATCCTTCCCACACTACCCCCAATGCTGTGCCCTTTGGCCAGTCCCCTCTGCCGAAAGAGTATAGATAATGCCCTTTCAGTTTGGGGCCTGTCTTGTGCAGCCCTGAAAGCCCAGAATCCTTAGGAGGGCACTGGCAGGCACAGGGGTGAGGCAGTGGCCTACAAGCCTACTTTTTGAGCCTGGACAGTCTCCTGGCACCCCTCTACTCAAGCTGATGCCCACCAACTTCCATGCAGGTGCTCAGACGCCAAGAGAAAGTGGAAAATGTCTGGACAGAAGATTCTTGGAACCAATTTCTGCAAGAACTAGAGAGTGGGCAGAAGGTGAGTGTCCTCCTGGCCCTCTGAGAGTGGTCATACTCCTTAGCTAGTGCATTTACGAAAGGGGATTCACCCCCTCTGACTTACCTTTCCCACCCTTAGCCCAAGAAACCGCTAGTGGACGACCCTGTTGAGAAGCCCTCCCAGCCCATTGAGGTGAGTGCTGCAGGATAGGCTGGTGAAGGAGAGAGACAGCTATGTTGCGGGACAAATGAGGGAGACTCCTGGGTGATATTGGCCCCAGTGACCGTGGGCAAAGGCCAGAGACCCAAAGCTCTGACCCTCTCCAGTCCCGTAGAGTTGACCTCTGTATGCCCAGCACCTGGGACAGTACCTGGCATAAAGTATACACTCAAATATGTGTTGAATCAATGTCTATTGACCAAAGCGGGACCAGAGAAGGGAGTGGTCAGTGTGGACTTGTCAGGAAGTGTTCTTGGAGGTGGAGCTGGGCTCTCAAGATTTGGGAGAGCTTGTTGAGCCAGAGAGAGAGCACTCAGTGTGGGGAGACACAGAGGCAAAGGCTGGAGGGGCAGCAGGAGGGAGAGCAGGTGGAGTACAGGCTGTGGAAAGCACAGAAGACTTGATCAGAGAGGAAATAGGGAGCCTGATAGGCTCTGGAGCAGGGAAGTAACAAGACAACAGACACTATCAGGAAGTACTAAGGTACTATCATGGGAGTAGGGATGGGCGAGCCCGGTCAGATGGGAGGGGCCAGTGAGAAGCTGTGGAAAGGCCATCCTGATACCCTGAGACAGCTCTGGGCAGGCCCACCGGCAGGGAGCCTGCCCTTTACCCAAGCACTGCGTGCTTTGTCCAGCTGCCCATTGGGTTTCTCACATCTGACCTTCGATCAGCGCTCCCGCACTGTGTCCTCCACCACCCCGCGCTCCCGCCCCTTCCTCCCTCTCCCCACCCCCGTTACTGCCCAAGTCTCTCCCCATAACCCGCCCCCAGGTCCTGCTGGAGAGAGAGTTGGCCAAGCTGAGCGCGGAGCTGGACAAGGACCTAAGGTCAATTGAGACCCGGCAGCCATCCCCCAAGGTACCGACCTCCCAGTCCCCTCCTGGGACCCTGAGCCCGCAGCAGCTGAGCGTGGGTGGGAGGGGCAGGCAGACCAGAGGTGTTGCCTCCAGCGCGACCTTGGACGGACTTCATCCCTGTCTGCTCTCTCCTTTATAAAATGCAGGGCGTTGACTTTTCCAAATGACCCCTAAGAACCCTTCCAGGCGGACTCCACGTCAGCCTGACGTCCTAGTGCCGGGGGCTCCCCGCCCCGGCCTCGCCCCGCCCCGCACCCCCCCCCCCCGCCGACCTCGGCCCGCAGGGACCCCAACCCTTACCCGGCCCCAGTTTCCTGGGCCGGCCTCCCCTCTTCCGCCACCCCACGGTTCCTCCCCCGGCTCGTCGGCTCCTCCCGGGTTCCCGGCCCTCCCGCCTGCGCGGGCGACTCTAGGACCCCGCGTCCCTCCTGCCCCTTCCCACCCCTCCCGCCCTTGCGAGCCGCAAACTTTTCCGGAGGCGGCGGCCTCGGCTGCCGCGGGGCTCCAGCGTCCCGGGCCCTGACCGCGCCCGGTCTCCCCGCACAGAGTTCCCAAGTGCCCCGACGGTGCCGGGAGCCGCGGCCTCCAGCGCGGTGAGTGGCCCGGCGGGGCGCCGGGGACGTGGCGCGGGGAGGGGGCGGCCGCGCTGGGA
Organism: Felis catus; assembly: GCF_018350175.1. Classification (NCBI taxonomy): domain Eukaryota; kingdom Metazoa; phylum Chordata; class Mammalia; order Carnivora; family Felidae; genus Felis; species Felis catus. The sequence goes on along the minus strand of NC_058371.1, from coordinate 35,465,226 downwards.
AGGGGGGCGAGCCCCGCGGAGGGCGCGGGAGGAGGGGCCTGGGAGGTTGGCCAGTGGCCGCGGAGGGAAACCTGTCCCCGTCCGAGGACTGGGTGGCCTCGGCCAGCGGCGGAGCGAGGCCGAGGGAGCCTCGCGCTTCCCACGCGCCCTCCCGCGGCCCCAGGCCGCACCCTTTCCCGGCCGCGACCGCTGGGGAAGTAGGACATCCTGTTCAGAGCCCGGGACGTGGGAGACGCCTTGGGAGGAGGCGGCGGGAGATGCGGGGAGACTTTTGGGCGGGCAGGGGTGAGCGGCGTAGGGTGTGAGGCCCCGGACAGGTGGCTCACTCGCTGTGTCCCGCGCAGCCCGGCCTCCGCCTGGAGCTCCAGTTACCCGAATGCACTTTACCAGGGTTCCTCCCGGCCCCTGAGCCCCCACAGAATGGCGGATGGAACAAGCCCCTTCCTAGGTCGCAGGGACTTTGTCTACCCTACCTCGGCCCGAGGTAAGGACCAGCTCTTTTTCTCACCCAGACGCCCGCCACCACGCACCAGTTATGCTGGTGCCTGGGCTGGGGGTGGGGGGCGGTGGGGGGGGTGGGGGGGTGGGGAGGCAGGACGTTCATAGAGCCCCCTGCTTCCACTGGTCCCTGTCATGGGGTGGAGGGGGGGAGCGGAACACCATCCCAACTCCGCCCCCCCAGACGTGGCGTTCCCAAGCTGAGGTAGCGCTTCTCCACAGACCCTAGTGCCTCTGAACGAGGGGGCAGCCCAGCCAGGAAGGAAGAGAAGAAGGTAAGGAGGGGTGAAAGCACTAGGGTCAGGGTGCGAGGGGGTCTGGGGTGGGTCCCGGTGATAGCTGTTTCAGACCCGCCGCCTGCTTGACTGAGGTGACTCCCTCTGTCCTCTCCTCCTGCCCAGAGGAAGGCCGCCAGACTCAAGTTTGACTTCCAGGCACAGTCCCCCAAGTAAGTGCCCTTCTCTCTCCTCCCCACCCCCAGGACTGTCTCTGCACCCTATGGGAGGAGGGGAGGACAGGGCTGCCGGGGCCTCCCCAGAGGTGGGTGAGACTCTGGGTGCACTAGACAGGGTCTGAAGGGAAGGAGGATTGGGAGGGCCTCACTTTGCTGGATGTCCTTACTCTGGCCTGCAGGGAGCTGACTCTGAAGAAGGGTGACATTGTCTACATCCACAAGGAGGTGGACAAGAACTGGCTGGAAGGGGAGCACCATGGTAGACTGGGCATCTTCCCTGCCAATTATGTGGAAGTAAGCGGGAGAGCAAGCAGGAGTGTGGCCTGGAGGGCGGATGGGTTGCAGAGACTTAGGGTGCAGACGCACTGACCCCTCCACAGCCCTTCTCTGGAGCTGACTGCTTCCCACACATCTCACAGGCTTCCTGATAGGTAAAACTGTGGACTCCAGGGGCAGGGGCCTGGTCAGCCTCATTCATGCCCTTGGCCCCCACAGGGCCGCACCCAGTACTTTGCCTGTACTCAGGACATGTTTCTTAAATGAGGACTAAAGGTAGAGCGCAGCCCATGGAGGAGAACCAAGCGACCCCATCCCTGTGCCCAGACTTTCACCATTCAGCAGCTCTCTCAAGCTGTCTTTGGGAAGGATCCCGAGGGCAACTGGCAAGGGCGTGTAGTGTGTGACAGCTTTCTAATCACATCACATGTACATGCATCGCTTTCTTCATCTGTAGTACCTTCCTTGTTCTCTCATTAACCTGAGAAGAGATCAGTCAGCCCCACTTTACAGATGCCCTTGTAAGGTTCAGAGACAAGTGGTTAAGTACAAGATCCAGAGGTGCCTGACTGGCTCAGTGGGTAGAGCATGCGACTCTTGGTCTTGGGGTTGTGAGTTTGAGCTTCACATTGGGAGTAGAATTTACTTAAATAAAGAAAACTTTATTTTCCTTGAGTATTTAATGATATAAATTTCTCTGTAAGCACTGATTTAACTATGCTCCACAGGTTTTGATGTTTTGCTTTTTTTTAATTCAACTCAAAGTATTTTCTCATTTCCTTTGTGACTTCCTCTTTGACCCATGGATTGGGTTATTGTTTAATTTGGGCTCTTGATTTGATAAGAATCAGTAGGCCTCCCTTACCTTCAGAACAGTCTCTGTGATTCTGAAACTCCACCAAATATATGCAGTATCCCGTGTTATTAGTCATTTACATATTAGTATGAAATAGTTTACTAGCTTCTTGATTTTTTTTATGAATAGGGTGAAGCAAAGGGAATGTGGGGATTCTAGGCACCTGGTGGGGTAGAAGGGACAGGGAAGAAGGATACTTGGTATCGGCAGTGGTGTTAGATCCTCACTTTTAGATCAGGTTGCAAGATGTTCCCTGCTTTTTAGAACTCTTCATTTACTTCTGTACTCTAATTTAAACTGTCTCTTAGGACTGACTTCCATCTTTGTTCTTCCACTGCCTACTCCACATACCACAGGGGAAATTCTTCCTCCAGTAGCCTTCTGGGACTAACCACCCCTTGGCTGTGCTCACCCTGGACACCCCAAAGCTTGTGTCTGCTGTCTGTATCCTTGCTGGCTTCTGGGGCACATCTCACCGATACCATCTTCTCTTTGTTACCTCACCCTCCCGGGAGCCTCAGGTCTGCCCAGTTGATGCCCAGGCTTAACCTTTCTTCCTCTAGGTGCTGCCTGCAGATGAGATCCCTAAGCCCATCAAGCCTCCAACCTACCAGGTGCTGGAGTATGGAGAAGCAGTGGCCCAGTACACTTTCAAGGGGGATCTGGAGGTGGAGCTGTCCTTCCGCAAGGTGCGGCCAGGCAGGAAGTGGGGGGGGGGGGGCGGTCAGGGGCCGGTGAGGACATGGGTAAATATGTGTAGCTCAAACATTTTTTAAGAAGTCAAGTGTACCCATCTTCTCCCAGTATTTAAAAATTTTTCTAATCTCTTTGCATATGTTTCCCCTAATTTAGCCCATTTTTTAAAAGTTTGAAACTTCTAGAGTAGTTGTGCTTTTTTCAGTTGCAGGTTGGTAGGCTGTGAGGATCATAATCAGCATTTTTATAAGAACAGAATGGAAATCTTATAATGCTTTGCATGTAGAAAGGGTATTTTATCAAACTTTTAGGCACTTACATATGTACTCATGTGCGTGTGTGCGTACTGGGTTGTTATTAGAATGTTAATTTTTACTATAGATCATAAGGAAGTTTGAAAAAGTCCTAGAAAGCGGGAGCTGGTCTCGCTTTGGTTGATTTTGGGGGCAGAGACCGTGAATGCCCCTAGCGAAGGTCCTCCAGAAGAGCTAGCCCCAGGGAGAGAGAGGGAAGGAGCTGGCTGGGTAGTGAGAGGTGGGGGGCGGGAGAGGGCTGGAGACCATCCTCCCCAGGGCAGCCCTGCCTAATGTCAGTCAGCATGTGGGCTTGAGGACACACTGGCTGTCCCTGGGAGTTTGTTTTTTGATGCACTGGTGATAGATCACCCAGTGAAGAGGCAGGGACAGGACCGTGTCACGGCAGTGGCGACTGATGGCTGTCCAGTGCTTCTTACCAGTCGGCCACTGATCTCTCTTGCTCCTCACAGCAACACGATTGCTATCCCCACTTAACATGTGAGGAAACTAGGCTCAGAGAGGCACAGTAACTTGTCCGAGGCCACACGACTTGAAATTGGCAGAGCCACCAGGTTCCCCCGTGACCGGAATTCCGGGGAGAGGGTGCTTTGGAGTCAGAGGGGTACATGTCACATAGGCTTCCCAAAGAGGCAGGACTTGATCCATGCCCAGTGCGGCATGTTGTGGGAAGAGCCCAGGCAGCCGGGGCTTGGCTCCTGATTCCACCACCTTCTAGTGACGTGACTGCACAACCTGCTGACCTGCTCTGAACTTGCTCTGTGCAAGGCATTAGGTTTAAATGAGACAGCCCCCGTGGGCACCCGCAGGGGCATGGTGCCCAGGAGGGCCTTGCAGATGCTGATGCTTTTCTGCACCCCCAGGGGGAGCGCATCTGCCTGATCCGCAAGGTGAATGAGAACTGGTACGAGGGGCGCATCTCCGGCACAGCGCGCCAGGGCATCTTCCCTGCCAGCTACGTGCAGGTGTGCCGTGATCCCCGGGTCCGGATCTGTGACGATGGCCCCCAGCTCCCTGCGTCTCCCCATCTGACCACCGCCCGTCTGGCTCGGCACTCCAGCTCCCCATTAGCACCACACAGCCCAGTCGATCCTGACTGGGGGAGCCAGACCTCCCCCCGCCGTACTGGCTTCTCCTTCCCCACCCAGGAGCCCAGAGCCCAGGGCCAGGTAAGGTGACCTGCCTCAGCTTAGAGAGCTGATCCCTGCTTCCCACACTATTTCCTCCATTCCTTTGACAGAATCCTTTGGATTCCTTCCTAGTCTGCCCCAGGACAGATCAGTGGAATAGCTGGGCAGAACCTTGCACAGCAGAGCCACCCTGGCCTTGTGGACCACAGACCTCTCAAGTTGGTTCTGGCTCTTGAGCTGCAGCCCAGGAAGGCATGGGGCAGCCAGCTAGTTTTAGGTGTGACCCCAAAGCCAGCCCCGACCTCCTGACCATATAGACTCCACTCTTGTGATTTGCCTGTTATCAGTTTCTAGGACAGGGTCATGTGGGAGTCAGAGGTCTGCCATTCCCTTGCGTCTGACCTTAGGCAGATGACATACAGTCTCTGGATTTAGGTTTTCTCCGCTGTGGAATGGGGATAATAATTCCCACTGGAGAGGGTACTCGGGTGGGTTTGAACTAAAAGCTTATAGTAGCTGATGGGGAAAAGATATCATTGGTACTTACGCTGACATAGTCCACAAACAGGTACGCTCACTCCTGTGCTCATCCATTCACTCAGCAAACCTATGGGAGCATGAGGCACGTCCCATGCCTGGCTTTGTGCTGGCGTTTAGAATCGGCCACCTACCCTAGCTGGGCCTCAGCTTCCCAGCCCCTGTGAAGTGCAATGCTCAGACAGACCTCTCTGCCATGGGGGTTCAGAGGATGAGATGGGGGCAGGAGGTAAAGTGGGAGGGCCCACTGCACTTCCCCTCCCTCATGCCTGCATGTGCCTGCCTTTCGTCCCGTGGACCCCCAGGGTTTCGGCACCCCTGGGTCAGCTCTGTCCCATCCTGGAGGCTCCAGCCATCCCGTGGACCTGGGGACCTCCCCCAACACCACTCAGATACACTGGACCCCGTGAGTACCATCTGGGGGTGCTTGATCAGGGGTGGAGTGTTGCTTGCAGGCAGTGCTGAGCACAGTGACGCCCCGCCCCCCCCCGCCCCATAGCTTGCCCTTTTCCCACTAAGATAGATTTGGTAAACTCCTGCGTTTGGCACCGATGGATGATTTGCTGGGCGGCCACTTGTCTGTGGTGGTCCTGACCTGTCTCTGCTAGCCCTTTGTCCTTAAAGCAAGTTTCCCACACTCTGCCCCTTGGCCTCAGTCTCCTCACTGTGTTTCCAGCCCTGAGGTCAGTGCGCGTATGTGTGAAGTGTGGGAACTGGTAGAACAGACCTGAAGGCACTGGGAGCTCGGAGGAGGAGGGGTTGGGGTAGTTAGGGCTTGGAGCACAGGGTGCAGGCCTGGGAAAGGTTGCACTGAAGCCAGACAGAGTTGCCATTCTAGAAGCTGGGCCAGGAGCCAATGGGATTATCTGGAAAATTCAGAGGACACGGCAACACTTGAGTTAGACTCTCTGGGCCTGATCTGAGGCAGGGGCCAGACTCTAGTTGTTGCCATGATGCTGTCTCCCACAGGTATCGGGCGATGTACCAGTACCGGCCCCAGAATGAGGATGAGCTGGAGCTGCGGGAGGGGGATCGTGTGGACGTCATGCAGCAGTGTGATGATGGCTGGTTTGTGGGTATGTGGGCCTGGCAGGTGGGCTGGGGGGTGGCAGGTTGGAAGGGGTATTTCAGGGTCCCAGGGAGGTGGGCTGAGGGGCAGACCAGAAGGGGATATCTGTGAGTTCTGGGCAGGATAGCTGGGGAATATCTCAGGGTCCTGGGGGATGACCCAAGGGACAGGTCAGAGTGGATATCTTGGGGTTCCTTGGAAGATTTAGTGGGCTGTCGGCCTGCCAGTGCCGATTCAGCAAAGATTTGCAGTCTGACCGACAAGCCCAGGGTCACTGATGAAGTCAGCATGGACTCGAGACAGCAGCGTTCCTGACCTTCACAGCCCTGGTCCTTCCCACCACACACCTGTCTCTGATGGGAAGGACCAAGTCTCACATCCAAATATACCCACCCCCCACCCCCAGTTAGCAGCTGGCTCCCCTGCCCACAAGAGGGAGTAGAGAAAGATCCCGGCCCTTAGGGCTGGTCCTAGGGCAGCTCAGGCAAAAGACTAAAGCAGGAAGCCTCAAGTTGGCCTTGGCCTGGTTCAAGGTGACCAACCCAGCAGGCTTCACACAGCCTGTTTCCTCCAAGTGGGCAGGGCCATACAGGCCTCAGCTTCAGAGGAAGGGACCGTTTTCAGAGAGTAGCGAGCAGCCAGAGCCCCCTCCCACAGCAGGCTGCCGAGCCTAAAGGGTGGCAAGGCTGCTTGGTGGCCCCAGGGGCAGTCTCTTGACCTGGCAACCCACCGTTTCTCATCTGAATCCTAGCACCTCATTGCTGACCAAGTTTCTGACACACCAGCGATCACGGAGCACTAACGTGTTAACAGCGCTTGCCTCAGAGGGGTGGGCTTGGGGGGCACATCCTCATTTTCCTCTGTACACTTCTGCTTTTGCTGGATTTACTTAGTTTATTTATTTATGTTGAGACAGTCAGAGAGCGCAGGGGAGGGGCAGAGAGAGGGGGAGAGAGAGAATCCCAAGCAGGCTCCACACTGACAGCACAGAGCCCGATGCAGGGCTTGAACTCACGAACTGTGAGATCATGACGTGAGCTGAAATCAAGAGTTGGATGCTTAACCGACTGAGCCACCCAGGTGCCCCTGCTTTTGAATTTTTTTTCTTTACTACCAATAAAGCTTTGCAAATGTAGACAAGAAGAAAAAGCACCACTTTTGTGGTATAAGCCACAAGTGCTTTTAGAGGAAAGACTTGGAAAGTTCAGTATCTTAGTCACGCTAACACAGTCCAAGAGCTCAGTAGCTACATGTGGCTAGTGGTTATCATTTTGGACAGGGAAGGCTTCCTGGAGGAAGTTGGGGAGCTAGGCCTTGAAGGGCAGGGGAAGGATTAGGGGAGGCATCCCAGGTAGGGGAACAGTATCGGCAAGGCCTGGGGACAGGGTGAGCATAGGCTGCTCATAAGGAAGTCAGGATGCCAGCCTGCTAGGAGGGGAAGGTTCAGGACTTTACTTTCATTTTATATTCCTGTGTCTTGTAGCATTCTCCCTTCTCCACCCCCAGAACATGGGTTTCTTTGGGGTTGTAGCAGACCCAAGGCCTGGATTTTACTCCCACCTCTACCCCTAAGTGCTTTTGGGGAATTCACTCGGCCTTCTCTTTAGGCCTTGCCTGCCTGTCCCATCTGTAAGGTGAAGGTGAAGGACGCCTAGGTGGCTCAGTGGGTTAAGTGTCTGACTCAATTCTGGCTCAGGTCATTGATGGTGGTGACATGGAGGCCCGCGTCCAGCTCTGCACTGGGTGTGGAGGCTGCTTGGGGTTCTGTCTCTCCCAAAATAAATAAATAAACATTTAAAAAAAATAAATTGAAGGTGTGGCATCTGAATGGCTCGGTTGGTTAAGCATCCAGCTTAGGCTCAGGTCATGATCTCGCGGTTTGTGGGTTCCAGCCCCACATCGGTCTCTGTGCTGACAGCTCGGAGCCTGGAGCCTGCCTCTGATTCTGTGTCTCCCTCTTTCTCCGCCCCTCCCCACTCACACTCTGTCTCTCTGTCACTCTCTCTCTCTCTCTCTCTCTCTCTCTCTCAAAAATAAATAAACATTAAAAAGTTTGTTTTTAGGGGCACCTGGGTGGCTCAATCGGTTAAGCATCTGACTTCAGCTCAGGTCATGATCTCGTGGTCTTTGAGTTCGAGCCCCGCATCAGGCTCTGTGTTGACAGCTCAGAGCCTAGAGCCTGGTTTCGATTCTGTGTCTCACTCTCTCACTGTCCTTACCCCGCTTGCACTCTCTCTCTCTCTCTCAAAAAATAAACATTAAAAAAGTTTTTTAAATTGTTTTTAAAAATAAAGGTGAGAACAGTGAGTTTCCTCCATATTTAAGGTCTGCTAAATCTCAGATTTAAGGTCTGAATTCATCCTCCTGCTTACTTTCCTGAGGAAGGCTGGGTAATTCAGTGCTGTGTGCAAAGTTATACACTGTAGAGTACTCAAACTCCGAGTCATTGAATTTAGGAAGTGTAGCTTTGCCCAGCTGCCCGCTAGGGGGCAGAAATGAGGAAAGCAAATCCTTCGTCCCTGGGACAGGGACTCCACATGCAGTTCCCGGCACTGCCAGTAGGAAGAAGGTCCTACACCCCCACATTCCTACTAAATAAAGAAGTTTAGGGAATTCCTTTTCTCTTTTTCTCTTTCAGGTGTCTCCCGGAGGACCCAGAAATTTGGGACATTCCCTGGAAATTATGTAGCTCCGGTTTGAGTGGTGGTCTCCGTGGCAACTCAGAGCCAAGCCAGGATGGGGTGGGGAGCGGTAGCACTTACAGGAGGGAGAGAAGATCCACCCCCCTCCCTTCCCCAAGACCTGACCTGCTGGCATCTGCAGACAACTCCAGCAGCCATTCTTTGGAGCCCCCTCGAAGCCCCCTGGACTGCTTCCCACCCACAACTCACAAACATTCCTCCAACAGCCTTTTTATTTCCTCCCCTACCACACTCCCCAAATATAGAGGTCTGCTTTGAAGTGGAGACTGTTTCCAGGCCTTATTGAGACCAGACCCTGGAGCCCCCCACCCCGCCCTGCTATGGCATTTCCTCTAACAGGGACCAGCTCCCAGCTTCACCCCCATGGGGTTCTTCTAACAAGGACCAGCTTCCTAACCTAACAGAGACCAAAGGCCGCCTCTCCCTGGAGGAGATTCCTCCTCTTTCAGTCCAGCTTACCTGCTGCCCCCTTTGCCTTCCTGCCTCCAGCTGGGCTTGGGAGTGAGGTGGGAGAGGGACACAGCACCTCCTTAGTGCCCAAGGCCTGGTAAGAGGTCTTGCCTGAAGGCGCCCTCTTCCCAAAGGCTGCCAAGCCCTGGGCTTGGGCTGTGTGGGCCATCCTGCTGCTGTAGTGCCCAGGAAGGGCTGGGCCTCAGAGGACTGGCCTATTCCAGGTGTTTTCCCAGAAGACTGATATGTGCTGCCCTCCAGCCTCCCCAGCTCCTCCAACCCCCAAGTCCCCTCTGAAAGAGAATGTCAAATAAATCTGGATACCAGGGACCTTGCCAGTCCTTTTCCTTCTGGGCAGGAGAGGGCTCCTCCTGCTTAGCGTTGTGGGAATTCTCTCTGCTGTCAGCTGTGCTGGGAACCAGGTGGGATGTTGAGTGTGTGTGTGAAAGGGGAGGCTGGAAAAACACCATCATTGTCTCTAAAGATCTCAGCCCCTGGGTCTCAGGCAGAATGGGGCAGCCCCCAGGACCAGACAGCAGTCTGACAAGCAATGCTGAGAGAGAACTCACGTCACAGGGCCCAGGGCAAGGCCTGATTGTGGGGAGAAACCAGAGATGGGAGCTGAATGTGGCCTTGTGTGCAGGCTGTTTTGATTCCGGAGTGGCCATGGGGTTGCTGGACTAGATGACATTTCTAGCTCTTCTGCTCCTAATGTTTTCCTTCTGTGTGCTCCAGTTCCACACCAAAGCTCTCGTGTGTTTGTTTACTTTCTTCTTTGAGCTCGGGTTTTTGAGCAATCAATTGCGGGAAGCTGGGAGTGGTGAGGCACAGCTTACCCGAAGCAACTCTTCTCGCCCAAGGTTTCAGAGTCCTGGGGCCTGGTGGATCCTGCTAGGCGACAGCAGTGGCACCGTCTGGGCCGGCTGCTCTGCCAAGAAAGAAAACTCCAGTCCTTGGCAGGTGCTGGGAGTTGAGCAGGGCATGAGGTGCTACACGTGTGTTCTCTGACGTAAGCGTCTCAATGACAGGTATATGATTCTGTTTTATAGGACGAGAGACCGAGGCTGAGAAATTAAGTTGTCTGGGCCACATGAATGTGAAGTCAGGTCCAATGACTCTTGCCACCTGTCTGCACAAAGTGTATCAAATGCCCAGGCAGTCCTTGTCCCAGAGAAGGAAGGTCATGCAGGAGGCCAAGGACTTCCCTGGGGCCCCCCCAGGTTGGGCCTCCTTTATATACTTCCTGGCAATCCTGTCTTCCAGGCCTGTGGGTGGGAAGAGGTGCTGGTGCCTTGCTCTGCCGGGATGGGGGTGGGGGAGACCTGTGAACGACAGGGCCATAGCCTGGGTGTGGCCTGGGCCCCAACACTGGTTAAACAGCAGCTGGAAGAACAAGACCTACGTGCACACCATCTGTTCTGTCCACCCTGGTCCTCACCGCGATCTGCTTCTAAGTTGGTAGGTCCAGCCCATCTTGTGCAAATGATTATTCTCCAGGAACCCACTGGCCTGTTCCTCATCCCCTGTCCCAGCTTCTCCACATTCCCTGATGCCCTCATCAAAGATAGCAGGGTTGTGACTTCCTTTCCCTGGGGCAGAAACCAAATCCACACCCTCTTTGATAGATCCCTGAAACCTCCCCAGCAAGCCAACCCTACGCCCCTGGGCTGCCTGCCACGACAGACCTGCCTGTACAATGACTACTTCTGTGCCTTGACCTGGTGTGAGGCAGGAGGTCACCGGAGGATCACAGGCCTGAGGGGTGAGGGGGACCTGTGGGGTCAGAGTCAGAAAGGGCTGTAGGCCACTGGGTATGCTCATGCCATTAGAGAGGTGAGCTGATAGATTTGCCCAGGGCCACAGAGTTGCTTAGAGCAGGACAGTACTCCCTTCTGTTCCACAGGATCCTTGTCCCTAGGTCAGACGACTTTGTCTTTGTCATGAGTTTTGTGACTGCATGGCCCACAGAGCAGAAATCCTGTAGATTAACCTGTAGATGTTTCTAGAGACCAGTGCAAAGTCAGGAGCACAAAGAGGTGTAAAACAGAGGCCCTGCCACAAATTGGGGGTGAAGGAAGGGAAATTAATCCATTCAATCATTTCAAACAATATTCATTCAACATTTATTGAATGCCTACTGTGTGCCAGGCACTGTACTAGGCTCTGGGAATGGAGCAGTGAACCAATCCCCCGACCCTGCCCTAAGAGGAATCTGCACGCCAGCAGCTTTATATGAGAGGACAGTCTATGCAACAGGAGGCTAAAGTATGCATTATGCTCACTTTACCTGTGGGGAAACTGAGGAAATTACCCAAAGTCCCACAATAAGAAGCAGATCATGCATTTGAGGCTAGGTCTGTGTGACCCCAAGGCTGTGCTCGCCTGTCCTGCAGCTTCCTGCTCCCTCAAGGGCTTCCAGCCTAGTCGGGGAGGTAGAGCAGATGTACCAGGCCAAGTGGCCATTCCAGGAGGCCCAGGACTGGTTGGTGGGAGAGTGGCTTAAGCACACAGAGGACAGAGGCTGTGGGAGGGAGACCCAGAGTCTCCGGGTTTGTGAGTGCAAGGAGGACGAGACACAGGGCATAGGTTGGCGAGAGGGATGGTGAGGGCACTCCTTGCAGAGGGAACCTGGAGGGACTGACTCATACCTGAAGCAGGCAAGTTACAGCTGTGCCCACAGGTGTGCTTCCCTGAAAACAAACCAGCCTGACAGAGACAGTGCAGACTGGAGGCCGGTGGGAGATGCCAGAGCCAGCTCTGGTGGGCCCCGAGGTCTCCGGGGTGAGGGTTGCCAGGTATGGCTCTGGGGAACCATTTGCCAGATGGTACTGAGCCGGTGCTTGGGGCCTTTCTTCGGCTGTCCTCTCCAGAGCCCTAGAGCCTGGGTTCCAGGTGGTTGGCAGAGGGCTGGCCACATGGGCAGCGAGGGCCAGTGGTGACTGTTGGGGCTGGCCCACCCCAGGCGGGGCAGCAGAGAGCGTGAGGGGAGGGCAGCTAGGAAAGGAAAGAGCATCAGCCCGGGAGAGTGCCCAGCGCCCTCCAGCCAGCAGTCTCTCCATCTCTTGGGCCTGGAAGGTCTCCCTGAGCGGAGCAGGCTTGAGAAGCATCTCAAACAGGGAAGCTCTGAGCAGCCCGAAAACCCCAGCAGTCTGCACCACCGACTAGCCGGGACGCCGGCCGTTGGGGAACGGAGTTGAAGAGGTCCGAGGGGCGGCCGGGGCTGGGGATCTGTGGGTGTCGGGGCTGCATCCGCGCCTGTGTCGGAGCCCGGAGTGGGCGGAGATGCCAGGCGGACCGCAGACAGACCCAGCCGGCCCTGCCCCGCCCCAGCCCCGGGTGTGGGGGTGCTCGAGGGGCACTTCGAAGGCGGGTGGGCGCCACCGGCCTGGGGGAGCTTCGGGGGGGGGGGGCGCCAGTCTCAGCTGTTTGTGAAGTGGGGCTCGCGACCCGTCACCGGAACGCCTCCGCGGCACCCTCAGGGGGCAGTCGGGAGGAGAAGGGCACCTCAGGGACGACGACCGCAGCCTTCAGGGGGCTCTAGGGAGAGACCCTCCCCCCACCCGCACACCCCCCGCGGGGCGCGGGCCAGGTGGCAGCGCCGGGGCTGGGCTGCGCGGAGGAGGCGTCCTCCCCGGCCAGGGGCGGCGGCAGGGGCGGCTCCGGGATCACATGGGCGGAGGCAGGTCCTGGAGCCCCGGGCGGGCTCTCCCCAGAGTCGGGCAGACGGCGGCAGCGGCGGCAGCGGGAGCGGCGGTGTCTCCACACCTTCCCTCCTTCCCCTCCCTTCCCTACCGGGCCTGGCCTCTCAGCCCGACGAGTGAGAGCGAGCCAGGTGAGCGGGAGCCAGGTGAGCGCGCCCACCTGCGCACCGTCCGCACGGCCGACGAGCTTCCCGGCTCCGGGGACCTCGCAGCTCCGCGCGCCGCGTCCCCTCTGCGCAGCTCTCAGCGCCTCGGCTCTTTCCTCCGCCCACGGCCTGCAGCCTCCCTGGAGGCTGGTGCGCCCCGCGTGCTGAGCTTTCCTGGTCCCGGGCGCTCCTCCTCCAGCCCCCGGCCCGTGGGTACTTTGGCCTCGGAGCACAGAAGGTGCCAGAACTGGGAGAGCCGGGCCGACGGGCTGGGCACCTCCCCGGGGCCCCGGGCGCGGAGTCCACAGGCAGGCTCAAAGGTCTGAGACTCCAAAGCGTCTATGAACAGCCAGCGCCAACCTAGGGACCTAGGCAGGGACAGGGGCTAGTCCGGAGCAAAAGGGGAAGCCAAGAACCGGGGAGAGGGCAGACAGCTCCTCTTGCTTGGGCGTCCTCTGCCCAGGTTCCTAAACACGGGAAGTGGCCCTAGTGTCTTTGATGTTGATTGGCAGCACTTGCAGTCACTGGGCCTCCCCAGGGGCAGCCCCAGGGTGGGTGCTGGGCAGGGTGGTGGCCCAGGCTGGCATTGCAGCTTCCTGCCTGGGTTGGCTCCCAGCTCCATAACTAGAGGCTCAGGAAATCCTACAAGGGCTTGGTGTGCAAGGACACTCCCTTGCCCAGCGGAGGGGGCAGTGGATGGGAGGCCTGTGGCCCCAGCTAGCAGGCAGCATCAATCAGCTCAACCTGCTGGCCACTGCCAGGGGGTGGGTGTGCCCAACTTGGCAGATGAGCCCGTCCTCCTGGCCGGGGCTGTTCAGAGGGCAGCAGGCCCCTGGAGGAGGTGGGAAGCCCAGTCTTGCCTATCTGGACCACATCACCAGGGGCCAGGCAGGCAGCCAGGAGGCCCCTCTGAAGACCTTGGCCCAGTCCCCATCCAGCCAACTACTTGAAGAGTCTGTGGTGGCATCACCCCCTTGTTTGCTATCACTCCTTTTCCCAGAGTGCTGCCCTCCCCCAGAGTGGGGAGGAAGTACCTTGTGCAGTCAGTTTTGGGGACCGGAAGCCACCACTGGTGGGACTTAACCTTGTGGTGGGGGAGGGGGAGAGGCAGGAAACCATGACATCTCCTACCACCTGCTAGCCCCTGCCGCCTGTTCTCCGGCAAAAGGCCCTGTGAGGCACCCTAACAGCCTGCCTTTGGGGAGTTGCTTTGCTGAAGATGGTGGCGGTGAAGGGGGAACTCAGAGTCACGGCTTCCCAGGGCGGGGGGAAGTGAAACTGGGGGGGGGGGGGAGGGAGTTAGTCACTTCCTCTACCCTCCCCTTCACCCGCCCAGCCCCTGACTGGCTGCTCCCTGGACCTGTCATCCCCTCTCTTTTACCTCTTCCATCACCTTACAGTGTCTCCATCCCTTCTTCCTCAGATATGGCCCTAACAGTGGATGTGGTGGGGCCAGGGCCCTGGGGCTTCCGGATCACTGGGGGCAGGGATTTCCACACGCCTATCATGGTGACCAAGGTAAGGGCTAATTCCAGGAGCTAAGGCAGTACCCCCAGAGTTTGGGTCTACCCTGTCTACCTGGTCCCCACAGGCGCCTTTCTTTTTTAATTCTGGAGCCAGAAGGCCTGCTTCTGGGAGTGTTAGCCTGGGGAGGACCAGGCTCCTGGGCCCTGTTGCCGTGGGGATGTGGTGACCACTTCAGGAGCAGACTACTAGGGAGTGAAAGGGAGCTGGTCCAAGTACAGGGCCTGCTCTTTTCTCCTTGCTCACCAACCCCATACCTGCTGGCAGCCATTTTGGGAGGTTACGAGAACAGGAGCCCCAAGTTCTTGGCAGTTTCCTCTTGACCCAGGCCCAGGCCAGGGAGCATTCATGCAGAAGGTCTGTGTGCAGGCAGCCACCTGCATGGTGTGATTTGCACGGGCAGGGCTCTCTATCCAAAAGTATTTCCAAGCACAGTCCCTGAAACTCTGCCATTTCTTCTGGAGGCCCCTGTTAGAGTGTCAGTACTGGGGTGGGGGGTGGGGTTCCACTCCAGCTTTTGGAGGGGATTAGCTGATAAGCTGGGCAGACACTGCTGTGCAGAGAGACAAAGGGGGACACAGGCCAGTCTGGTTCAAACCACGTTCTGTGTTTCTTGGGCAGGACAGAGAGAAATCCCCTCTCCTCCATCCCTACATGAATGTCATCACTGTCTGAGCAGGGGTGCCTCAGACCACTTGCTTCTCATCCCCTCCAGGTAACTGAGAGGAGCAAGGCTGAGGCTGCTGACCTCCGGCCTGGAGACATTATTGTGGCCATCAACGGGGAGAGTGCTGAGGGTATGCTTCATGCTGAGGCCCAGAGCAAGATCCGCCAGAGCCCCTCACCCCTGAGGCTGCAGCTAGACCGGTAGGCCCTCCACCACTGCTGGGCCTGCCAGCATTCTCCTCCCCTCACCAGCCCGCTGCACAGTGGCTGCCCTCACCCCCTGTTCTTAGCCCCAGCCCGGCCTTCCTGGGCCCTTTTGGCTCATCTTTAGACGGTCTAGAGTGGGCTGAGGGGTGTCCCTGTACCTAGCTGGGCATGTAGCCATGGGCAGGGCAGGCTGGCATCAGCCACCTGGATGCCCGGGTTTGACTGGTTCCCAAGTGTGCAGGGCACAGGGTGTGGGCATGAAGTGGGTTGAAGAGGGGAAAGGTGTGCCTTAGGCTGGGTCTCCTGGGCCCCTGCCTCCAAGAGGGGATGGCCTTTGTTCACGTTCTGGGGAGTAGGTTGAGGAGTTTGGAGGCTCATTCCCCAAAGAACCCCTCTGTCCTTCCCCTTTGCCTCTCCAGGCTGTGTTGGTGAAGGCAGATTCCTGGGCTTGGGTTTTCAGTCCAGAAGCCTGGGTTGGGGAGGGGAACAGGTGGCTCCCTGGGGTGGGGCATCATAGTGAGTCACAGGGAAGGAATGCTGGAAGATCCCCCAGCCAGGAGAACCCTCTGGGCGGGCCTTGAACTTGAGTCAGATACCTCCTGCCTCTCTGCCCCCCCCCCCCCCACCTTCCCCACTGGGCTCTCTCTGGGCCCTGGCTCCATGCCCTCTCTTCACCTCTACCATCCCACAGTGCTGTAGAAGCTGGCCCCCATGATGTCCTGGCCCCTTTAGTGACTCCCTCATGCCACTCAGACTCATGAGTGTTTGCAGGAGTGGGACCCAGACGAGGAGGGTGGAGAGCAGTACCTCATGGCAGCTGGGAAGGGGACCAAAATCTACAAGAGACTGCAGAGTCGGGTGGGGGAGGGACAGGGAGCTGCTGACACCACCATTTCCTCTCAGGTCCCTCTTAGAGGGATCCAGTCCTGTCAGGGAGTGGGCCTGGCCGAGTCCCTCCAAGCCTCCAGCTCCATGTTGGGCAGGTCAAGACTCTCTGCCTCTTCTTTCCCTTGCCCGGCCTGCTCCTAAACCCTCCTAGTCTTCCCCACCTCAGGAAGCCCCTTGAGCACCCAGAGCTCTGTGGCAGGAGGCAGTGCTCTGGACTGGAGCCAAGGCCCAAGCTCCCTTCACTCTGATCCCACACCCCTCCCTGGGGAGGCTGAGGCTGGTGTGTGTGGTGACTGAGGTTCTTGTTGACCTCTCTAGAAGTGGCCAGACAACCAGGAACGGTATAGTGGGATTGGGACATGGCAGGCTCTTTCTCCACCCTCAGCTAGTACCAGCCCTCCAATGTCCTCCTGTTCAAGGCTCCAGTGGGAAGGGCTTTGAAGGGGGTCTCCTGGGGTTCTTCTCTTGCTGGCTGCCTTGGTGATTGGTGGAAAGCTGGGCCTGCTTGTTGCCCTGGCTCTCCAGGTCCTGCAGGAAGCGGGGCTGGCTCCACCCTTTGTTTTACGGAGAAATGTTTAGAAGGGACCATGGAGCACCTGGGTGCCTCAGTTGGTTAAGCATCTGACTCTTGATTTTGGTTCAGATCATGATGTCACAGTTGGTGAGTTCAAGCCCTACATCAGGCTCTCCACTGACAGTGTGGAGCCTGCTTGGGATTCTCTCTCTCTTCCTCTCTCTTTGACCTCCCTCATGCAGCACACGTGCTCCCTCCCTCTCTCTCTCTTCTCTCTCTCTCTCTCACTCAAGAATAAATTAATTTAAAAAAAAAAAAGAAGAAGAAGAAGGGACCAGGAATGATCCTCCCCAAGATATTCCAGCCATTAGCAGCAAAGCTGGTGGGGAATAGCCTCTGGCTGGGCAGAGGAGAGTGAGCAGTTGGCCCAGCCATTGTTGGGCTTTAGGAAACTCACTATCCTTCTCTAGGCTTCAGTTTTTCTATGGGTGAAAGATAAAGAATTATTTATGTGAAATCAGCAATCTTCCCCAAAGTTGATCTACAAGCTGATGCTGACCAGTGACAAAGTCTGTATGAAATTAAAAAAAAAAAAGGAAAGAAAGAAAGGAAGGAAGGAAGGAAGGAAGGAAGGAAGGAAGGAAGGAAGGAAAAGAAAAAGGCCTCTGGGCTGGCTCAGTCAGTGGAGCATGTGAATTTTCATCTCAGGGTCCTGAGTTTGAGCCCCACCCCACATTGAGCACAGAGATTACTTCAAAAAAAAAAAAAAAAAAAAAAAAGGGCACCGGTGTGGCTCAGTCGGTTAAGCATCTGATTCTTGATTTTGGCTCAGGTCAGGATCTCACAGTTCATGAGTCTGAGCCCCGTGTGAAGGCCCAGAATGGGGCCTCACTTCAGGCTCCAAGCTGATAGTGCCTATGGATCCTGCTTGGGATTCTCCCGCCTCTCTCTGCCCCTCCCCCGCCTGCACCCTCCCTCTCAAAATAAATAAATAAGTAAACTTTAAAAAACAGAAAAGAAAAAAAAAGACAAGAGATAATAGGAGGAGTTTTTACTAAAATTGAATTTATTGAACTTTTCGCTGAAATTCTACATACTGATGCTAAACCTTCCATTCCTTTGAGAAATGATGGTAGTTGTTAACAATAGTTGTTTGTTTTCAATTTGGCAAAGTTGAAATTTGACAGCCTGATGTCCAAATGTTTTGAACCTTGTACTAATCTTGAGAATCTTGTGGGAACAGCTGCAATCTGTGGCCCTTATCCTGTTAGTGGGGATCCAGGACCCCTGTGACTTGCCTCCCCCCCTACCCTCTCCTCAGGTCTCGGGCTGCTTCCCCCCAGCAGACCAATGGGGAAAGCTCTGTGGAAGGGCTGGCGACTCGCTTCCAGGTAGGATGGTGCCTTCTGCGGGGAACTCCAGCACCCCAAAATGAGGGGAGACCTGAGGGGCAGGGCTGGTAGGGGACGGGTACCCCCTTCTCAGTCCTTCTCTCCACAGGGCTCCGTGAGGACGCACACTGACAGCCAGTCCTCCCTGAGGTCTTCCTGCTCCAGCCCAGTCTTTTCCAGCCCCCAGCCCGGCAGCCCGTTCTCTGCCCTGCCCCCCACCAGCCCGCAGGCCCTCCCTGGAGAGACTGTTGTCAGCCGCAGGTGAGCCCAGGGGGTGAGCACCGTGGCCACAGGGTCTGAACTGGGCCTCTCAGGCTGAGTAACTGGGTTTAGGGGAGTTTGAGGGACCCTCCTCTTCCCCGAGGCAGGCTGGGTGGGACGCCCGGCGCACACATCATCCATTTCCCCCATTTCAGTTTCCAGAGCCTGGCACATTCCCCGGGATTGGTTGCTGCTGACCGCTTTTCCTACGGGGGCCACCCCAGAAGTCGACCGGTGAGAATACCTGGTGGGGAGGATAGATCCTCCCGTCCTGGCTGGTGGCCAGTGGCACCCATTGGGCTGCAGATGGCGGGTCCCACCTGGGCAACCAGCGCCTCATCTCTTAGCAACAAGCATGCCCCTCTTCTGACCCAGAAGGCCACTGTGTCTGGTGGTAGGCCACACTTCCTGTGCCTGGGGCCCTGCCCTGCCAGTCCCAGGTGGCCTTCTACCTCTTGTACTCCCATTTGCCGCCTCCCCCCTTCTGCTAGCTTCCTCCCTTCCTGAGTGTTTCTCTTGGGCCAGGGCTGAAATAGTTTTGCTGCTGTTGTTGGGATGGTTCCCTCTGGCTCTGGCTGCATCTCTTGAACACATTCCTCCCCATTCCAAGCCCCATGCCTGCCCCCAACTCCCATCACCCCATCCCCCTTCCTCCTTGTCTGACTCAGCCCAGAGAACCACCAATGGGACTGTGGTTCTGCCTCAAGTAGCACTTGGCTTACTCTCTGTCTGCCCCTCTCCCTGCTCTTCTACCCTGGATGCCCCCCTCCCAGGTCCCACTGTGAACTAGTGACAGCCTTCCCTCCCCCTCCACCTCCCTTAGCATTTCTCCTCTCTAAGGGCAGGGGTGGTGAGGAAGTGAGGGACTGAGTCGGCCAACAGTCCTGGGCCACAGCTGCTGGGGGCAGAGTTGGTGGGGGGCATGTCCAGCCTTTGGGGTGAAAGGGATGAAGCCCAGCTGCTGGAATCCTACCTCCGGTTGATTCTGCATTCCAGAAAGCAGAGTCTTTGGAGATGGCTGGGGGAGGGAATTAGAAACTGGGGGCTCTGGAGAAGGAAGGAGTGGGCTTCACTGGGGGCTGCACAGTAGGGGCTCCCCAGTGGCCTGCTATGGGCCCACCAGGTGGCCTGCCAGGCAATGTGGGCATAGAAATGCATTCAATAAGATCCCCGGCTTTGAAGAATTTAAAATGCAGTTGGGGAGATAAGACAAACATGTAAAGCAGTTTTGGAACAATTAAGTACTAAACAGTGTGGTCTTAATTATAAAAGCAGGAGGCATTCTGGGAGGGGAGAGATGAATGTGGGCTGGGTGGCCCGAGAAGGCTTTGTCAGGAATTTTGCTGGACGTCAGAGGTAGGACCGGGTAGGGTTTAGATTAGAGAATGATAAGCCAGGGAGACGGGAAAGCAGTGTGTAAGCAAGACCTGGCGTGTTTGGGCCCGGTGAGGGGGGGGGGGGGCTTCTCTGGGAGATCTTTGGGCTGAGACCAGTTGGGAATGTGCTTGGCCCAGGGCGTGGCTGGAGAGGGCCCATCCATCTTGGCCTTCTTCCTTGTGGTGTCCCAAACTTGGGCAAAGGGGAGATGCTGGTGGTACAGGGAGTGTCTCCCAAAGCAGCAGCAACACCTTGGAACCTGTTAGAAATGCCAATTTCCAGGCCTCGGCCTGGACTTACTGAATCAGAGGCAGGGGTGGGGTGTGGACAGGGGACCAGTCTGTGTTTTAAGGAGCCTTCAGGGATCTGATGCATCCAAAGATTTGAGGACCACCCATGTGGTGTAAGCAGGAGCCCTGGGCCGGGTGGCAGGGAGACTTGGGCTAGTCCCACCTCTACCATCTAACCTTGGATAAGCAGTCCCCATGCACCAGGTTCCCTTCTTTGGCCCCAAGGACCGTGATCATTCCTTCAACAAATTTTTATTGAGCAGTTGCTTTGTGTCAGGCACCCTTCCCAGGCTCTGGGGATGCGTTGGTGGATAAACAGATATTCCTAATCCAATGAAGTTTGCATTCTGGTCTGCCAGTGAGGCTGTGGTCAGATGGTGTGGGAGTGTCGGGGTCCCACACTTCCCTCGTGGGAGTCACTGTGTACTTTTAGCACCTTAAAGATTCTAAGAAGTCCCGTGATAAATAGATTTAATTTTATTAGTTGTCTAAACTTGTTTAACTATAGAATTTCTCCTGGAATCCCCCCGCCCCAACCTGCCACTCACTTATTAACATCCCTGTGTTCCCCAGAACACATGTTGAAGGGTGTTGGCCACAGATGAGCTCTTGTTGGGCAGGTGGACAGCTTTGTTGGGCTTGGAGATGAAAGGTTCCTTTTGTGAAGGCAGGTATCCCTGGCTGACTAGGATGGAGGGAGGGAAGAACTTTCTCCAGTAAGGGAGCTGGGCTCCTCTCTCTCAGGGCACAGTGGTCTGGAAGGAGGAAGGGGGTTAGAGGTGAGTGTAGATGAGGTGTCTGCCGTGGCCATGATTTTGCTGCTGGCTTTCGAGCTGGCTGAGGCTGCGCTCAGTCCAAGGCACAGGACACCACCAGCCTCCATAGTACCCTTCTGGAAACTGGAAGTTGCCACCTCTGGGTAGGTACACGCCTTGCTGAGCAGATGTGAAGACAGCACCCCCCTGGCTGGCATGAGAACTTGGCTTACAAAGGGAGCCTGGGCGGATTTCTCCCTGCGAGCCGCTGCCCCTGTGCAGGGCACATGCTGGCTCAGGACAGCGAGATGGGATGTCGTTCTTAAGTAACTGGTGCTGACTGTCCTTCCTGAGGAAATTATCTTACCGTCTGTCAGTTGACCGCAGGCCACCAAGTGTAGGAGGAATGTAGACTGGGGGAAGACGGCTGGGGGAGTGAGGGTCTGGGGCTTTCTTCTCAAAACTCTGCAGTTTCTGTTTTTAGCTTTAAAATCCATGCAGTTTTACCATTTGACCCCATAACTTGTCCTTGATTTTGAATTTTAAAATGGAAGAAAGTTGGCTTTCCAGGGAAATGTGCCTTCAGCTAGTGCACGGTGGCCTGTCTTTTTGTCTCTGGGGTCCCCCTTTCCGTGGAGGATGGCTGTGGAGAGGGGGCAGGGTAGTAGGGGAGGGTGCAGAGGTACATGCCAGAAAGCAGAGCAACAATGAGGTTGAAGGCAAGATTTCCA
Source organism: Felis catus (assembly GCF_018350175.1). Lineage (NCBI taxonomy): Eukaryota > Metazoa > Chordata > Mammalia > Carnivora > Felidae > Felis > Felis catus. Next base: position 35,443,793 of record NC_058371.1, on the reverse strand, counting down.
GGTGGACGGCAAGTGAAAAGAGCCCAAGATGGATAACACACACCTGGGGAGGGGGAGCTGCTGCTGGGGTGTGGGTCCAGAATGGGCCTGGCCCCCAAGGCTCCATGGGGCAGAATTAGACCTCCAGGGCAGCGAGAAGAGGCTGGTCAGCCCAGACCCCGGGGCCCTCTTAGGAGAGGAAGTGTGTGTAGGAGAGAGGTCCCTTGTGCTGCCCCATCCCTGACTCCAAGACGGGTCCTTGGGCCCTTCACTCCATCCCTTTGTGTTTTCTTCTCACTGCAAAAGCATCTGCTTTCTTCCTCTCTGCTTGTTCTGCCCCTTGCCCAATCTCCTTGCAGAAACTTCACACCTCCATAGTTGGGTGCTGGCCTCTCTCCCCTTCTGGGAATGAGCAGAACACTCCCTAGTGCCCCGAGGGTAGGATTTGGTGTATTGGGCCCTTGCGCCTGAGGGCCTGTTGGTCAGCAAGAGCTGGGGGCCCTCTGGTGTCGGGCCTGGGGAACAGCCGGGCTTGGCTCGGCAGCCCAGACGGGTGTGCGGGCCAAAGGCTCCAGCCACTGACTCCTCCCCTGGTGCCTCTCTGTCCCACAGGCCAGCCTCACCCGCGCCGCGGCTGGTGACTCGGCTGTGCTGGTGCTGCCGCCTTCCCCGGGTCCCCACTCCTCCAGTCCCAGACTCAGGTACCCGGTGGACTCCGGAGGGTGGGGTGGAATCCTGGAGGGCCTGGGAGGGGCAGGAGACAGATTGGCTTTCCAGAGAGGGATTTGGGCAGGGGGAGGTCCCCGGCCACTTTAAGCCCATTTGGCTTTCCTCTGAATCCTCTGAATTCCCTCAGAATGCCTTCCCCTGGACACTCTTTCCCTGCCTTCTTGCTGGTCCTCATACCCGGGAAGGAACCCTCACTCCTGGCCGCTCCTGTCCCTGCAGTGTGGACTCAGAGGGGGGAAGCCGCCTTCTGGAGGAGGATTCAGAAGTCTACAAGATGCTGCAGGAAAATCGTGAGGGGCGGGTGGCCCCCCGACAGTCCAGCTCCTTTCGGCTCTTGCAGGAGGCTCTGGAGGCTGAAGAGAGAGGTGAGCCCCTTGGGGGCTTGGGTGCAGGAAGGAGATTCCTGCAGGATACCCCTGGACCCTGACTGGACATGATACAGAACAAATATTTCCTAAGTGCTCATCATAGGAATAGGCTCCAAGGGAGTCCCTGCACTAAAGGAGCTTTCAGTCTGGTGGGTGTTGTAGGGGTGGACCCAGAGGTGCTGGCTGGGGTCAGGAAAGTGCCAAGGGGGAATGAGAAAGGTGGGTGGTGGGCCCTGTGGGGGCTGGGTCTCCAGGGTGGGCTTCGTAGAGGAAGATGGATTTGACTTGACCCTTGAAGAAAGATCAATATTTTAACAAAGGGCCTTAAGATGGTGGCAGAGAGCGCCGTGGCATGCAGTGGTTGGCAGCTGGAGGGCTTTGGTGTGGGAGCGAGAGAGAACAGCGGGGCCTGGCAGCATGGAGAGTGGTCTCAGAGGTTAAGCCCTGGCCTCACGTGCCAGGCTGAGGAGTGCCCTCACCTAGAAGGGCTGGTTAAATGATGCCAGGCAGTGCATCAGATGCTGAAGTGCATAAGAGATGTGGGCTCTTGCCAGCCATTCAGTTGTTCGCTCGACAGACATTCACTGTGCCTGTCTGATGGGCCAGTGATGTGCAGAGTGTGGAGGCTGAGGGCAGACAGACAGGCCCACCTAGCGCCTGAGGTGTGGTCAGTGCTGCAGTTGTACTGTGTGTGTTGGAGGGGCACCAGCCTAGTCCAGGGGAGAGATGAGAAAGCCTGGCCTGGGCAGTGGTTTCCGGGAGGCAGAGGATGGGACATTCAGGACTACGGGATCAGCAGCCTCGCCAGCACAGTATCTGGTGGCTGGCTCCAACTCTGACACTTAGCTCCGGGGGTGTTCACTGGGGTCAGGGTGAAACGGTTTGGAGCAGACCTTGCGCATCATGACCCGGAGGCCTTGGCAGGCCCCGGGAGAGGCCCCGGGGTGAGGGGAGTGCAGACGGTCAGTGGCTTCACCGCTGGAGTCCCGGAGCCCTTGGCTGCAAACAGGGACCGTACCCGCCCAGTAACATCTGTGCTTCATCTTCGTGTTGTTCCAAGGCTCGCATGCAACTGTGCCCATAAGAACCCTTTGAAAACTTTATAACGCTGTTGTGGCGCTGTTACTATCTATCAGCAGCATCTTTTAATCAATATCACCATGCCTGCTTGGCGGGACGTGGGAGGCACTGCGCAGACACTCCTCAGGTTGCCCCAGCTTGGGCCAACTCAGCCTCAGCCAGGGAGCTGCCATGATCAGTCCCTTCCTCCATTACCCACCCGCCTTCACCCCCAGTGTTACTTCAGGGGTCTGCATGGAAGCGCACCTTTTAGGAGTCTCCTGGGTACCGTGCTAGTGGAGTGTGAGTGAGTAAACACAGCCCGGGTGCCGCGGCCAGTGGACGAGCTCTGATGTGTCCGTCTGCTCCCACCCCTCCCAGGTGGCACACCTGCCTTCCTGCCCAGCTCGCTGAGCCCCCAGTCCTCCCTGCCCACCTCCAGGGCCCTGGCCACCCCGCCCAAGCTCCACACGTGTGAGAAGTGCAGCACCAGCATTGTGTGAGTGTCTACGGCCTGGGAGGCAGGCACACCCTGACAGGGCGGTGTGGGGCGGGGCAGGGCACGGGATGCCCCCGGGAGGAGTCAACACCAGTCAGGGACCCTGGAGGGGTGTTTCCACAGCAGACCTGTGATGGGCTATGTTGGTTATTTTAAGCCTTTTTTTTTTTTTAATTTTTTTTTTAACGTTTTTATTTTATTTTTGAGACAGAGAGAGACAGAGCATGAACGGGGGAGGGGCAGAGAGAGAGGGAGACACAGAATCGGAAGCAGGCTCCAGGCTCTGGGCCATCAGCCCAGAGCCCGACGCGGGGCTCGAACTCACGGACCGTGAGATCGTGACCTGAGCAGAAGTCGGACGCTTAACTGACTGAGTCACCCAGGCGCCCCATTTTAAGCCTTCTTAAAATGTCTTGCTGGCTTCTTCCTGCCGCATCCCCTTCTCCCTGATTTCTTCCTCCCTCCTGGGAGGAGTAAGAAACGACGCTTCTGATTTCTCTGCAATAATCTCAAGGCCTCTGGAGATCTGCCTCTAGATGCGGTGCCTCCTCCTGGAAAATTTTGCTCTTGCCCCTTCCTCACCCCCTTTGGAAAGGGATGACTTTTCCAGAGGTAGGTTCATTTTTCCTCACAGGGTGGCATTGTAATGCAGCCACATTCTCTGGAAAAGTGCTGAAAGTCCACCCGCTCCGCCATAAATTTCTTACATGCCATGATGACGGTCAGATGACTCACCTTAGGCAAATCCCTTAGCCTCTGCAGGCTTTACTGTCTCAGCTCCAGAATGGGATACTATGCATGCCTGCCGTGCAGACACAAGGGAAGTGTTGTATGTGGTGGTTCTCAAAGAGCAGCTGCACAGTCCCTGAGGACTTGTTAGAGGGACTGCTGGCCTGTACCCCAGAGTTTCCTCTTCAGGAGGTCTCTGGCCCCAGCATTTGCATTTCCAACTTGTCCTCAGGTGATGTAGTGCTATGGTCCCAGTACCTGGGACCACACCCAGAGGACCACTGCTCCATTAACAACCCAGAAAATTCAGGATGAGTTTATTTGCCTATATGTAAAGGACAAACAGCTTTAAAAAAATATTTTTTTAATGTTTATTTATTTTTGAGAGAGAGAGGAAGAGAAAGAGAGAGCGTTAGAGGGGGAGGGGCAGAGAGAGAGGGAGACACAGAATCTGAAGCAGGCTCCAGGCTCTGAGCTGTCAGCAGAGAGCCCAACATGGGGCTCAAACTCATGAACCACAAGATCATGACCTGAGCCAAAGTGGGATGCCCAACCAACTAAGCCACCCAGGTGCCCCCCTTTTTTTTAAAAATTAGAAGTCCCGGAGGTGGTGGTTGGGGGTTATTGAAGTGAGATTCCTGAAGGAAGGCTTGGGGAGTCCAGTGTCTGAGATTTGGGGATCTTTCCAGGTCCTGACTGTGGGCCTGGAACTGGCCAGGAACTAGGCTCCCCGGGAATGAGAATGGCAGCATCATGCTATCACCCTGCCTTCCCCCACCCCCCCTCTCCCCCAGGCTAATGGTTCTCCCCTCTGCATTGCCCCTGCAGGAACCAGGCTGTGCGCATCCAGGAGGGGCGGTACCGCCACCCAGGCTGCTACACCTGTGCGGACTGTGGGCTGAACCTGAAGATGCGTGGGCACTTTTGGGTCGGAGACGAGCTGTACTGCGAGAAGCATGCCCGTCAGCGCTACTCCTCGCCCCCCGCCCTCAGCTCCCACACCTGAGTACCCGGCTAGGTTCTCAACCTGCCCTAGACCGAGTAGGCACCTGTGCACCAATAGCAAGTTGGTATGGAAGGGTGGTGGTTGGTGGTGGGGCCCCTGCCTCCAGTCTGGGTGAGGCTAGAGCCTGGGACCTGTGATGGGCTATGGATGAGGACAGCCTCACCATCCCAGGCCTCTGCTAGATACTCACTTCCTCCTGTAGAACAGGCTGTGCACCAAAGTGGAGGTGGGTACTGCATTGGATATCTTTGTGCAACAGGGATTAAGCAGGTTGGGATACAGAGATAAATATGTAGAAAGAGAGGGATAGGTCAGAGGTTAAAGGTATTCACTCTGTAAAGTTTTCAGCATATGAACTCTATAAATATACATATATGGATGAAACAAAGTAGCTCTTTCCTCTTCTTCTCTGCCTCTGCCCCTGGGGATGAACTCTGTCTACCATTGGGCAAAGAGTTTTTATTGACATAATTTTTCCCCTTTATTCCCCACATCCCCCAACCTTACCAAACCTTACCAGGTGCTTCACCACATGACACCCTCTAATGAAGAGGCTTGCATTATTTATTTATTTATTTATTTATTTATTTATTTATTTAAGTTTATTTATTTTAAGAGAGACAGAGACAGAGACAGAGACAGCATGAGTGGAAAGGGCGCAGAGAGAGAGAGGGAGACAGAGAATCCCCAAGTAGGGTCTGCACTGGCAGAGCCCGACGCAGGACCGATCCCACCAACTGTGAGATCATGACCTGAGCCGAAACCAAGAGTCAGATGCTTAACCAACTGAGCCACCCAGGTGCCTCTAAAGATTGTATTTATTTTATTTATTTTTATTTTTTTTATTTTTTTAACATTTATTTATTTTTGAGACAGAGAGAGACAGAGCATGAACAGGGGAGGGTCAGAGAAAGAGGGAGATACAGAATCTGAAACAGGCTCCAGGCTCTGAGCTGTCAGCACAGAGCCCGACGTGGGGCTCGAACCCACGGACCGCGAGATCATGACCTGAGCCAAAGTTGGACGCTTAACCGACTGAGCCACCCAGGCGCCCCTAAAGATTTTATTTTTAAGTAATCTCTGCACCCTGTGTGGGGCTTGAACTTACAACCCCACGATTAAGAGTTGCATGCTCCATCAACTGAGCCCGCCAGGTGCCCCTCCTGGACTCTTTTATAAAGATGCCAGTTTTACTGGGATAATCTCTGGTACTTTAGAAGAATGAGTTTCTCATCCGGAGCCTGGAGAAGAGGAGGAATGCCGGAGGGCGGGCAGCAAACAGGAGGCAAGCCCGGATGTCCATGCTATCCAGGCCTGGCTCAGTGACAGTCTCATGCTCCACCAGCACTGGCTGGGCTGGCACTCGGTGCCCCTCGCTCTACTTGGGGTGAATGCTGCCAGCCCAGCTGACCTACCCAGATGAGCCGGGTGGGCAGGAGTGGGGGCAACATGTAGAGTATCTTTTGCACTCCGCCAAGGCTGTCTGCACGCACTTGAGAAAGATAATCACCAGCAATAACCTTGAACTGGGCTGCAGGTTAGTCTTGCCTGGGAAGCATACGCCAGAGGAGCCCCACCCTGAAGGACCTACCCCCCAAAGGTCCTCACATCCAAGCCAGGCTTGCTCTGTGTGTCCCTTCCCTGGGAGACCCTGCTGGCTTCAGTGGTAGTTGATTTGAAAAACAAACAAACAAACAAACAAACAAACAAACAAAAAACCCAGAAACAAAAATAATGGGTGACTAGGTTAGGTGTGCCTGCCCTCAGGTATGTTTGAGTTGACACAGGGGGCAGTGGTCCCCTACCAGAGTTTAGGCTTGATTCACCCACCACCCCCAGTCCTAATCTCAGAGACATTTCAGAAAGGTGCATGAGTGCTCCAGACCCACCCTGTTCCCCAGTTAGCCTGAGGAATGGGCCACAGCCTCAGCTTTATTTCACAGAAAAGATCAAAGCTGGGCTCCAGAGGGTGTTTGTGCTGTCTGGTTCTTTTGGGAAGGAATCTCGGTGGACTGTTGGTGTTGGCTCCTCAGGCACCTGTTGATATAATTTTCACCTTGATTTAACTGTCTCACCTTTTGCCTGGATGGCTGCCTTTATTTTCATAGAAAAGATCAAGGCTTTCTGTGGTTCAGGAGTGGGTGGGGCCAGAACTTTGGTCGGCAATGGGATAGTCTCCTTGACGCCACCTAGTGTCAGATGTAGCCCATGGCCGGGGAGAATGCCTGCAAAAGGGGAATTCACCCCTCTGGAAACACTTGGGTCCTGGCACAGTGAGAAGACAGAAATCTACTCCTGAAGGTAATAGTCAAGTGGCAGCCACTGAGCTGGCATGAATGAAATAATACTACATGGCAATGAGTGCTAAGAGCGGATGTGGCACATTCAGGCATGCCCTATGCCCTGTGAGTACAGAGCAGAGACCATCTGTGTGTAAGGACGAACAGGACTTGGGCAGGTGGAGGAGACAAATGTCCACTGCCAGGGGTGAGTGCAGGTGGAATGCTCAGTTTAGGGCAGCGGCTGAAGGAGGTACCAAGAGAAGACTGGAAAGGGAGATGGGAGCCTTGAATGCCAGAAGAAATGGTTTGACTTCACCTTGAGGCTCAGGGAACATTTTGAAAATTTTAAGCAGGGAAGTGACAGGTTGGAAAGGGTGGGTTGGAATATGAACATGGTGGGCCAGCGGTGTTCTGAGGAGTAGAGGAGAAGAAGTAGGGAATGAAGACCCTTGTGAAATGGGTATGCCTGGGAGTTGTTGAATGCCTTTCGAAGGCTGGACGGGTTCAGGCTGAAATCACCTCTTTAGTTGTGGCAGGCAGTTCTCCTCCCAGGGGTCAGAGGGTTTCAGAGTGCTTTGCGGCTACACAGCCAGCTCGAGCTTGGGGGCAAACTTCTTTGGGAGATGGGAGTTATTAGTCAAACCCATTTGTCAAAGAAGGCTGGGGTCTGTCTTTGATCTTTTACCCCTGCCCTCAACCCCACCCCAAGCCAGCTGTGAGCACCCACCCCCTGTGTCCCAGTGGTGGGGGGGGAGACATCACCTAATTTTTTTAACCTTTATTTTTGAGAGAGAAAGAGAGAGAGTGCAGGTGGGGGAGGGGCAGAGAGAGGGGGACAGAGTGGGTTCTGTCTCGACAGCAGCGAGCCTGATGCGGGGCTGGAACTCACAAACTGTGAGATCATGACCTGAACTAAAGTCGGATGCTCAACTGACTGAACCCCCTGGACTCCCTGAGAGACCACCTAATTATATGACTGCAATTTATCCAGTACTGTACTCTCTACTTTTTTTTTTTTTTGCATTTTGGGGAATAACCTCAGAAATGATGACAGATTCAAGTTAGAGGTTCCCAGGGAGAGCATCTAAGATAGCCACCTTCAGTTAGAGATGGGAAGGTGACATTCCTAAGTTACAAAGGTAGATAATTCTTTTTTTAAAATAATTTTTTCATGTTTATTTATTTTTGAAAGAGAGAGAGCGTGAGTGGGAGAGGGGCAGAGAGAGAAGGAGACACAGAATCCAAAGCAGGCTCCAGGCTCCCAGCTGTCAGCACAGAGCCCGACTCAGGGCTCGAACTCAGGAGCTGTGAGATCATGACCTGAGCTGAAGTTGGATGCTTAACTGACTGAGACACCCAGGTGCCCCACAAAGGTAGATAATTCTAACAGCACGAACTTTTTGAGTGCTTTAATCACCCATCTACAGAGGTAGGTATTCCTTGTTCTGTAAATGAAGAAACTGCAGACAGGGAGGAAAGTGGTCCAAGGACTCCTACTTGGTAAGGGGGTGTGCATGCTGGGGAAGGAACCTGGAGTCTGAATTCTGAATTTCTGGTGTGGGGTGGGGGCTCTTGCCCCTCCATCACCAGAGGCTGCCTTCCAGGCCACAGGGAGGTCACCATGGCTCCCAGCCATCTCTGCTCTGGCAGGAGCTGCCCTCTGCCTTCTTGGCTTTGCCCTTCCTCCCACAGGGCATAGCTCAGTGCTGAGCTTGCAGGAAATGTGCTTCCTGAAGCTGGGACTTCCCCATGGAGGTGGAGGGGCAGCTGGGCATCCCTGGCCTCAGCCTAGGGAATGACTCTGCTCAGCCACCATGCATCTCAGGAACTCAGGGCAGCTGCTCACCCATCAGGTGGGCAGCGAGGGTGTGGCTGTGCTCTGGGCACACGGCTGCTCCAGTCAGGGCCGCAGAAGGCAGATGGGAGGGAAGGGTGTGGCCCCCATCGAGGGATCCCCAGCACGATGAGGGCTCAGGCACATCTACATGGGGGTCAGGCAGTGCAGGAGCCCACCACCCGGAAGGGAATGTGCTTGGGTGTGTGTTGTGGGGGTGGGGGTTCTTTTGAGCCCACACAAAGCCTTGTGCTGAGACACCACATTCCTGCTGGCTGGGCTTCCTGTTCCAGATGCATTCTTGCCCCAGAGTCACCAGGGAGACCGCTTGGAATCTAGCCCCACATTCTCCAAATTCAGGGCGAGATCCGACAAAGGTTCCCTCCCTTTCCCTCCCTACCCTCTCACTTTGGAGGAAGGAAGCCACCTGATAGGCCAGCCCTCCAACTCCCCGACCCAGGGAGGGCTGGGGTGGGGTATGACACTGCCTGCGGGGTTTGGTGCCACACATCCTGTGGGACCTGCATGAAGCAGTTCCTGCCAGGCCCTTCGTTCATTTCCCTGTCTGTATCTGGGAAAGAGGAATGGGGCGGGGGTGCTGTCTAGGAGGACAGGGTTAGGAGGAGGCCACCCAGACGACCTGTGGCTAGCAGAGAAGGGCTTGGCCTGAAAATCAAGGTGTTAAGAGATGTCAGGTAATTCAGGCACTTGGCTCTCATTCTTTCTCAGACCTGGTTATAGGCCTCAGTTTCCCCATCTTCTACAGTCGGAACCTTACAGTTTGTGGCTCTCTGGCAAAGGTTCCTGTGTAAGGTATTTGAGGAAGGGTATGAAGGAGCATGGAGCAGAAGGGGTGGGCAGACTGTTTTCTCCCTCCCAGTTAACAGCTGCTTCCTCCCAAGGGCTCTGGTTCCAGCCCCTCCCCCAGAGGCTCAGGTGCAAGTTTGCACGTCCACCAGTCTCTTTATCTGCCTCCAGGGGATTTGGGTCCTGCTGGGATTTTTCCAGCCCTGTCCCCTTCCTCAGGAGGATGAGGTTTTCTTAGAGGCCAGCAGCCCTCTGGTCACCAGGCTGTGTCACCTTCGGCAGCTCCCTAGGCTACCAGCTTGAAAGCAGGCTGGGACCCTTTAAGGGTGGGGGCTGGTGGAATCCCAAGGGCCAAAAGAGGGTTGGGGTTGGGGGACAGGGAAGTAATTCACACTTCCACCGCCTTCAGGCTGCTTCCCTGTTCGCCTGGCTCACTTTCCTAGATCGTGAATTCCCCCCTCCCCGCCAGGCCCCAGCTTTAGGGTGCTCGGGTGCGGAAGAGGTACGGGACAAGTACGGGACAAGGAGGGGATCAGATCTGGTAACAAGGCGCTCTGCAGTTGTTGGAAAGGATTTCCACGTGGACAGGAATCATTTCCCCCTTCTATCGCGTCAGGTTTCGAGTGGCTGAGTGACGTGCCCCAGGCACACAGCAGGGAGTGCAGGGACAAGCGTGCAGCCAGCACGTGGGACTCCATTTCCTTCCGCGCGGCTGTCCAGTCCCTACCGACCCTCCACCCCCATTCCCAGCTTCGTTTCGGCGGCAGGAAGACAGACCAGCATGTGAACCGCGGGTGGGGGGTGCCCGGTAACCCCGCACCTCGAGCCAGACAGCGTCCCCAGGCGGGGGCTTCCGTTCCCCGGCCAGGGGCGGGAGCGTGGGACTGCCCCGGGCCCGAAGGACCGGGGACCCAGGCCTTTTCCCGGCTCCCCCGCGCGCTCCGCGCTACCCGGCTCCCAGCCCCCGCCCCTGCCCCCCACGGCCCCACTCGGCGCGCCCACCCCCAGCCGCCCGCACACCTGCGCGCCCCTCCCCCCTGCCCGCCCCTTCCCCTCGCCCCCGCGGGGAGTGTCCGGGGGCCGCGCCCAGCCGGGGCCGGACGCGCGTGCGAAGGCCGCCCGCCCGACAGCGGCTGGGGGACGTGGGCCGGGATCGCGGGGCGGCTGCAGCGGCCGCGGCCGGGGCGCCGCGTCGGGGCCGGGAACTGGGCCATGCTGGGCCGGCGGCGCGTCTTCGCCGTGGAGCCGCTCGGCGGCCGGGGTGAGTCGCCCACCCCCAGGCCGGCCCGGGCCTCCTGCCCTGGAGCCGACTCCCGCGCCCGGGCCCCGGTCTGTGTCCCCTGCCCCAGCCCGCACACCCCGCTGGAGGCGCCCGTCCTCGCCGCCTCCCTTCGGACGGGCTGAGTGATGGCGCCTCGCACTCTGGAGACTCTCTGGGTTTGGGCTTTAAGTCAGCCACCACCTTCCATCCCACTCCCTTCGGGCTCCACTTCCCTCTAATTCCCCATCTGGATCCTTCTCCGCCCAGCCCTTGCCCCGGCCGGCAGGTCCGAAAGCCCCCCTCCCCCCCCCCCCAGCGGCGGCGGCGGACCCGTTCCCGAGGTAGACTTCCTGGCTGACCTCCTTGGCCAGAGGGGCCTGGCCTGGCACCCAGCTCTCCTGCGTGGCCGGCGGTGAGACGTGAGCGGCCCTCCATCCTCTCCAGCTGTAGTTTGTGCATCATTATTACAGTTGGGGACCCAGCGCGTGGGTAACCCCTGCCGCTGCTTCTCCTCCTACCCCCTCCTAATTCCAGTTGGGTGTGTTTTTTCCCCCCAACTCTCCGCAAAATCTTCACTACTTCCCATTTAAAAGAACAGAAGCCCGCAATGGTTATAGCTGTTGTTATTTTATTACTCTCCCCCAGGAGCTCCAGGAGAGACTTCATCTTGCATCCTGATGCTAGTTTGGACCCCAGGCTTCCTGCTTTGTGCCCTTTCCCGTCTCTCTGAAAGCTGGAGGGTGGGGGTGGAGGTCGTAGCCATGCTGCCCAGTGGGGAGGAGTTGAAGAGACTGGGGCTCCCCATTCATGACCTGGAGGTCTTAGGCTGACCCTAGGCTCCAGAGCACAAGGGCTCCCCAGAAGAAAGCAGCTACTCCCGCAAAGGAGGGTGGCCATATAAGGAGTTGATAAATAGGACCTGCAAGGCTTTGCCCATATCCTGGGTCTGTGATCCTTAACAAAGACTATTTGTGAAGGGATCTTGTCCTACCTTCTCCAGCCAGGGATGGGGAGATATCTGGGCAGGGCCGTGGCTGTCCAGTCCCAGCCCCTCCCTTCACCTCTGGCCCAGGACACTCCTCCCCTGGGAATTTTGCCAGCTTCCAGGAATGCTGGGGGTGTTCAGGGCAGTCTGCCCAGCCTGATACTCACTGTCCTTGCAGATGGGGTTGGCGAGGACCTGGCACGCAGCTGTGTAGTACCTGGAGTCAGCAGCACCTACCGAAGGATCCCGGACGCTGTTCAAGGTTGCTCCCTGGACTCCTGGAAAGGGGATGGCCAGCTGAGAGGTGTCAGGAGGCAGGAGCCACTTCTCAAACTGGCTTCTCGGGACTCTGGAGTGGAGATGGTGGTTGGGGACAGCCCCCTGGCCACCTCACCAGGTCTTCCTCAGGACTCTCTGGACTTTGAGCCCACAGGGAGCCCTGATCCCCGGGCCCTTGCTGCCATGGAGCCTCCTGCCCACCTGAGCCGGCTCCTGGCCAACCGTAAGCTGGAGCAGGTGCTGGAGCGGTCTCGCCAGCTCCCGACTTCCCCTGTTGGCATGTCACAACACCACTACTCCCTGAAGCCACCTATCAAGCCTGAATGTGAAATGCCCCCTTTTGGAGCAGGGGAACAGGAGGCCACTGAGGCAGAAACTGACCTAGAGGCAGGTCTGGAAGGAGCAGAGGTGGTGAGTGTCAACTCTCAGGCTGGGTGAAGAGTGCAGTGGAAACGGTCTTTTTACATGGAGGGGTGGGTTGCTGGCTGGTGGGTCCTCCCTGACTTCTTCTCCTTGGAGCTCTCTTGGGGTGGGGCATTCCTTGCCTCTAATTGCCGGGTTGTGTCTCGGCTTGTTGCCTCAGCCCACTCCCAGCTGTGTGGAGGTGAGCAGTATGGGGGACGGCCTGGCAGCATGCCTGGCCGGGCACTGGGAAGCCAGCTAGGGGTGTGTGCCTCCTCTCCCTGGCCCCTCTGTTCCCATCTGCTGACTGCCTAGGATGGGAGTCTGGTTGAGTTCAGAAGTCTTCCTTACCTCACTCTGTCCCACAGGTGGGGGGCCTGGGGCCTAAGGCCTGGGCCTGTCTCCCAGGGCAGGGTCTCCGCTATCTGGAACACCTGTGCCTAGTGCTGGAGCAAATGGCAAGGCTCCAGCAGCTCTACTTGCAGCTGCAGACCCAGAGGCCCCCAGGGGCGAGCGAGCTGCAGGTCGGGCAGGTGAGTGGGGGAGGCAGAGGAGGGCTGGGAGCCCTGCGAGCAGGGCTGCCTTCAGAACAGGCTCAGCCATCTAGTCAGGTCTTGAGTACCCGTCTCTCCTGTGCACAGGATCCTGAAGCGGTGGAGGGGGAGTGGGGGGAGCAGCAGCAGTGGCCACCGCCACCAGCCCTGGACCCTTCGCCTCCACCTTCTTGTGCCCCAGGCGGTGAGGTACAGGAACTGCTCAGCCAGACCCAGGAGACAGGTGAGCTGCAATTGTGTTTCCCTGTGTGTCTTGCCAACCCAGGGCCCCCCACCCCGGGCGGACCTCCTCAGTTCTGGTTTTGATGGGTGGCTTCCTGTTTCTGGCCCTGGGTAATGGGATTTTCTTTCTGAAGGGGCCAACACAGCTTCACCCCTAAAGGTAGGGGTTCCCGGTGCCAATCTTCCCAGGCTTTTAGAGGCTTCAGCAGAGCCAGCTCATATCTTTCCATCCTCCCAGGGACACAAGGTAGGTGATGGGTATGTGTGGAGGCAGGTGATACAGGATGGAGTCAGGGGTAGGGGGTGGTAGGGTTTGTAGATACCCTGAAGGCCAGAAACTCTGGGAAAATGACAGAACTCCTGATTGGAGCAGTCCTGGCTGTGGCGACTGCTATCTCTGGGAGCTCAGGCAGGGGTATGTTGTGGGGAGGAACTCTGTGGTGATCCCCTCACGCTCTGCTCAGCGGGATCTCTCCCACTGGAACAAGGTCAAGGTCCTGCTCAACCGGATCCGTTGGAGAAGCTCGAAACACTCTGAGTCCTCCGCCCCTCCTGATGGCCCTGCCCCAAGGTGAGTCCTGCGGCCCAGCCCAGGTTAGGGCAAAGGAAGGAGCCTGATGAAGCCAGAAGCTGAGACTGTAGTGCCAATTGTGGGTATTTTTTTTTTTTTGTCCCTTTGAAATCTGAGAGGTGTAGATAGTCTTGGCGAGGGTGGTGGAAGAAACAAAGTAGTTAAAGTGTCCCATTTACAGATGAAGAGGATGGGGACTGGGCTGGGGAAGGAAGTCCCTTTCCGAATCTACATGCATGCAAGGCAGTGACAGAGCCAGGACCAGCATATGGGGAGTCTCCCTCATGCAAGCCCAGCAAAAGCCTTCACCCCTCACTGCTGAACCTTAGTCCACCTCCCGGATTTGCTGGGAGAGCAAGGTTGGAACACAGAGGATCCCACAGGAGATGATGGGGGATAATGCTGAATAATTCTGTGGCAATAAGAAGCACTACGTCAACATCCCCAGGCTCCCCACGGCAGATAAGCAATGCTCCATCAACTCTGGGGCCATTGTTACCTTGTTTCCTCCTCCTAGCCTAATGCTTCCTTTCCTTTTTCACAGGATTGAGTCAAGGGGTGTCCCTGAAAGACCTCCATTCCAGCCCCTCCGGAAGACCTTTATGCCACCATTTGTGGTTAAGAAGCAACGAGCCAAAAACCTTTCTGTATGCTGAGAATTCCTGGCGCAGGGACATGACCTTGGGTGGAGGGGTGTGCAGTGCAGTCATCTTCCTCGCCCTTTGCCCTGTTACTGTTTCTGGGCACTGCCCGGAAAAGCTGCTGATGCTCACCCTTCTCTCTGAGGAGAAGGCTGGACCTTTCTCCTCTGGGCAGCCTGGCAGAGGAGCCCTGGTTCCCTGAGTGGCCCCAGGGTGTGGCAGCCCCTGGGCGCCTTGCTGGTTGCCAGAAATCCCTGGGCCTAGACAATGTGAACTAACTTATTTATCAGGAGTCCATGGAGCATGTTTGGCCTGGTGATCTATTGGGGCCTAGCATGTCGCAGATGTGTATTTATGCAAAGTGATACGTGTATCTCTGCAAGTCTGTCACTGTTGTGAACTGGCTGGATCCAACCATGTCTTCTGAATCATGCATTCAAAGGGTTGGTCTGGGTGAGGTAAAGGATGGCCACCTTCATTCCTCAGTGGGCAGTTACTGATCTGGAATCTTGCTTTCCTCCTCACACCCTCGTGGGCAGCCCTAAGACAGAGAAGGGTGCTATCTTGGGTTCCTCTGCATTGAGTCTTGCCTGTGGAGCAGAGTCCTTGAAGACTGAACCTGGAATAGAAAGGTCAGGGACAACATGGAAAATAGCAGAGTAATCTTCAAGGTCTGCCTTTAGCTGCTTTGGTCCCTAATAACCTTAACACATCAGAGTTGAAACCAGAGACTCATTCTAGCTTTTGACGCTAGACTCATAGCTTCCTACTTAATCTCCCAAATGGTCTAATGATACCTGCCCTACCTACCTCACAGTCTTATTAATGAAGATAAAATGAGATGAAACTGTCTCAGAGTGCTTTGTGAACAGGAAGGGGGAGGGTATGGGTGTTGGAAGAAGGCCAAGCTGGAGGGATGATGGGAAGGCCAGAGGATAAGGGAGGACTGGGGTTGCTAATGGAGACTAAAACGGCCAGTGATTAGCAGCAAGACTTAGAGCAGGTCACTTTACTGAAGTCTCAGGTTTCCTGGGAATTAGGGCACTAATTCCTGACCTAATCTTTCAGCCTTGGGAGGACTAAAGGAAATATTTCCTTTTTTTTTTTTTTTTTTTTAAAGAAACTCTCTGAGAGAGTGCAAGAGTGCACGTGCACGCAGGGTGAGGGGCAGAGAAAGAGAGAGAGGAGAGAATCCCAAGCAGAGCCTGACGTGGGGCTCCAGCCCACAAACCATGAAACCATGACCTGATCAAGAGTCGGATGCTTAACTGACTGAGACACCCAGGCACTCCTAAAGGAAATCTTTCTGAGAACATTATAAATGTCTACCAAAATGTTGTGGTAGTTTATTTACTACAGTCTGGCAGGTTCCTATATGTTTGCTAATTGAGAAAGGGCAAAAGTTTAGTCTCCTGTAGATATTCAGAGGGCAGGAGAGGAGGGTGTGTGTGTGTGTGTGTGTGTGTGTGTTATCAATGGAAGGACAGGGCTAGGGATAAGGTCACTGGCTTAAACCTGGCGTCTCCTAGAAATGACACTGATCAGGCACTCTCCTCCTTTACTCAGGAGGGGCTGGTTCTCTTGCGGCTGCAGCCCTGGGGTCTGCCAGAATGAGGCCAGATGTGGGGTGGTAGGTGCTCTCTTCCACTTGGGGGTCCAGCTCCTGCTGTCTTTGGACAAGGAACCAATGCTCTAAAGCCTGCTTTTCTAATGGGACACTAAAGCGAGGACACCGCGGAGGCCCAGCTTCCTCACGCGCATCCGATCGGGGAAGGTGCAGTTCCGTTCCACAGTTGGAGCGGGATGGCAGGCCGGCGTGGGGGAAGGGAGAAGTCGGTGGAGAGGAGGGAGGGACCATATCCGGGAGAGTGGTAGCTTCCGACCAGTGGTCGCGCTTCCGGAGAGGCGCTTCCGGTGGTGGCGGCAGCAGCGGCTGTGGTGGTTCCGGGTGTCTTTGTCCCCCCGGTGTCGCGGCCCTGGCCCGCAGGTGGGTTGGGGGGGCCCCCGCCGCCCCTCTGCCCCTTCGCCCCTCCCCCGGCCGAGGGGCTGCGAGGGCCGGGCAGCAAAGATGCACGGGGCGCGGAAGGGGCCGAGCCCCCCTCCGGACTGCAAGTCCCGTCTCCCTGGCAACGGCCTCGGCCCTGGGGGCGGGCGGGAGGAGGAGAAACCGCGCGCCTTCGTCCTCCCACGGTGGCCCCGCCGCGGCCCGGCCCGGGAGGCCCGGTGCCGGCGGCTGCTGAGGCGGGAGCGGAGGCCCAGGGAGCACGGGAGCAGGAGCGCGGGCGGGCGCGCTGCCGGATTCGCGTTCGGCAGAGCCACAGGGCTACCTTCCTACCAGCCCGTCCGGGGAACAACGGGCCGGGCTTCCGGGGAGAGGGCCCACACCTTCTCTCCAGCACCAGCCTCCTCCATTTTTCCGGGCCTTGCGTGGAGCATTTTGGCGGATGTATTTGAATGAATGAATGTCACTGGGGCTGTTTCCAATCCCCCCACTCTCCCCAAGCATCTGCGGGTGGTGTGGCATAGTGAGAGGAGCGTTAAGTTGTTGGCGACCTGGGTGCGAGTCTCAGTTTTGTCACTAACTGGTTCTGTGTGGCCCTGGGCAAGTCTCTTAATCTCTTTGAGCTTCAGTTTCCTTTTCTTTCAGATAGCTTGACAGTATCACCCACCACTAAGTTATTGTGAAGGCAAACTGGAACAATGTAATTTTTTCATTTCCTGCCCCTCTTTATGTTCTCTCCATCTCCATTCATTTTCAGTACCCACCTCACCTCTATTAAGATCTCAGTTACTTTTGTGGGGGGCGGGGGGAGGGCTCGGTGGAAAATTTCCCTCTAAGCTGTTAACACTGCTTTTTCAATTAAAGGTTTTTTCTAAGACTCTGAAAGAGGACAGCATTCCCAATGTCCCAGTTTAAGCGCCAGCGGATCAACCCGCTTCCAGGGGGACGCAACTTCTCAGGTGATCACCTTTATTCCTGCTCGGCTTCAAACTGGGTAGTAGTTCGTGCTTTGGAGATAGTCTTTTAAAATGTGGCTTTTGGGGTTTCCTTGGTGGAGTGTGATTGGTTGCCAGCGTTTCATAGGAAACTAGGAGATGAGCTCAGTGGTGGCCAGTGAAACCCTGTGGAGGAGTTGGTTAGAGCCACTTTGCTCTTTGGGCCTCCTGTATCTTTGAGCTGACTCCAGTGCTCAAAATGGTAGGCACACTTCCTGGAGTTTGCTTCTCTGTCCACATAGGCGCAGCTTCAACATCTCTTCTGGGTCCTCCTCCTGGTTTGCTCACTCCTCCTGTGGCCACAGACCTGTCCCAAAATGCCAGGCACCTTCAGGTAGGTTGGGCATTTTTTCTAGTGAGTTTCAACACTCAAGACTACCACAGCATGCATGGTTGCCTGGTGCTTTCATTCTTGCATTGCTATGTTCATCCTTCCTGACACTCCCGGCCTGAGCCAGGATGGAGGTGACTAGACACCTCTGACTGGGGAGTCCGAAGTCCTGGCTCTAGGGAAATCTTTAGGCTGCTTCTGGGAATTAGAAAACTGGAAATCCTAGAAACAGCTGGTGACCTTAGAATCAGCGTGATCTCCCCCCATTCCTCCACAGTAGATTATAACTATTGCACACGCGTGCCTCCTTCATGTGAACCTTGATGCAATACTCTGCTGAGCCCGGTGCGGTTTGGCTGGAGAGGAGAGGCTAATGGCAGAGTGTGGACAGATGCTCTCTATGACTTTCAAACTGCATATTCTCTTACAGGGTGGGGAGAAGCAGCGGGTCTTCACTGGCATTGTTACCAGCTTGCATGACTACTTTGGGGTGGTGGATGAAGAGGTCTTTTTTCAGCTAAGGTAGGCTTGAGGTTAGTCCCCTTCTGGAAATGCTTATTCAGTTCAGTTCTGTCACCATGCTGGTGGGACCCCTCTGAAGCCATTGCTTTGCTGTTTTTATGCAAGGTGTGAGAAATCTTGATGGGAAGGGCCTCATAGGGGCAGTCAAGGTGGCTTGGCCAGGGTCTCTCTCCTGACTGGGTCTCCTGGCTTGTGTGCTGGCAGTGTGGTGAAGGGCCGGCTGCCCCAGCTGGGTGAGAAGGTGCTGGTGAAGGCTGCATACAACCCAGGCCAGGCAGTGCCCTGGAATGCTGTCAAGGTGCAAACGCTCTCCAACCAGGTATCCATCTTTCCTCGGCATGTGCGTTGGAAAGGGGAGGGAGGGAAGCCCCTGTGCCCTGAAAGCTGGGCGAGAACCTTACTTTTGTCAAGAGGTGGGGCTGCATCTTTCCAAGGCGGTGAGCAGATCAACCATGGGATGCCCTGACTTTCCTGGTTATTGTTCTGCAGCCCCTGCTGAAATCCCCAGCACCTCCCCTTCTACATGTGGCAGCCCTGGGCCAGAAGCAAGGGATTCTGGGAGCTCAGCCCCAGCTGATCTTCCAGCCTCACCGGATTCCTCCGCTCTTTCCTCAGAAGCGTGCGTACCAGTGGCGTGGATGTTGGGATTTGGCTTTATAGGGTACTCTGGTTGAATGGGCCTGTAACTCTCAGGTTTGCTCTCAGAATGGAAGTGGGTACTTCTGTCACTGGAAGAAAGGGACAGGGAAGTTGGGCAGATATTTAGGGTTTTTGAGTCACCAACCATTTCTTCTCTGCAGCTCTGAGTCTCTTCCAAACATCCCACACACTTCATCTGAGCCACCTGAACAGATTTCCTGCTCGGGGCCCTCATGGACGATTGGATCAGGGCCGAAGGTAAGAGAATGATTAAGCAGGGAAGATATTTTATTTGCCCCTAGGAACAGTGTCTCTTTCTCTGCCACCTGTTGACGCTAACATTCTCTTTCTGCAGCTAGATTTCTCTTTCTAGCTAGGCCCTTTACCCTGAAACAGGCTGATGCATTGAGATGTATATGCAAATATTAGAACTATATAAACTGGTTCAGCAAGCAGGGATTTGATGTAGTTCAGCTTTCAAAACACCATATTGAATTTTTAAAATACATAATTTTCTCTTTTATTTTTAGTCCTTAAGATTGAGGTGTCAAAAAATCAAAACTATCAAGAAAATGATAATTGTCCAAAAAACATAACATCGTAGTGTAGGTTTTATTTGCTGATATAAAACGTGTTTGTTTATATATGCTACACATCAGTGTAGTGTTAGAATGTGTATGTCGCACTCTGCCCTCAAGCCCAGGCCTGTGCCTTGAACATGCAGATAGATTCATGGCCCCTCTGCAGCCGGCATAGTGACTCTGGGACTTTGGAGGTGTCCTAGGCCATCTTCTGTCATCCGTGAGCTACAGGGACTGCGAGAGCATGCTGCCTATTCCCTCTAGCTCCTGTGTCCTTATCCCGCCTTCCTCTCTCTCTAAAAGGTTTCGCTTTTATCCTTAAGAGTTAAGCTCTGGACTGGTTTGCTTAAGACTGATTTTGTTCTTCTGTTGGTCCTCATTTTAATTTTTTATTATGGAAAATTGTAAATATAGGTAAAACAAACAAAAAGATGATGAACCCTCATATACCCACCATCCAGCCTCAACAAGTATCAATATTTTCCATTCTTTTTCATCTGTATGTCCATCTATTCCCTGCCTTCTACCTTTTTTTAATTAAAAAAATGTTTTATGGCAAATTTTATACAGGTTGAAATGCACAAATCTCATCCAGTTTTGACAAATGGGAAATCCCATGTAACCCTCACCCCAGTTAAGATATAAAACATTTCCGTCACTCCAGAAAGGTCTCTCATATTCAGGTTCTTTTTTGAAATGAGAACTCTACTGATGAGGAAGATCTCCAGATGCCAGTAGATTATTACATGATGAGGGCTGAGAATGAACTCCAATGTGAACTCTTAAAAGGAGCATGGAATAACTCAGGGAAAAAGTTTAGGCAGAGGGCATAGTCTGCTGAAGCTAGTGGTGGTTCCCTTGGGCTAGGTCATTATGATTTCTAACTAGGAGGATGGTTCTCTCGTAGATCTAGGATTGTTCTCCACCATGTCCCCACTACATGAAACACTTTGTCCTGTTCTCAAGTGACTGGTATATATTTTGCATACACCTGCACCCCTTCCTTGTCCCTGTGCATTTTCCTGGTCTTCAGTTTCCAAGGAGTTTCTACCTGTCACATTCTGTGAGTTTATTAAAGGCTTTATTACCAAATCCCAGCAAGTGCCCTCAGGGATAATGTAGCTTGGGTGGAAATCAATGGCTGCTATTGACTTTTTGCTTTAGGTTCAAATTCAGTCTTTCTGTACAGTCATATGCATTTGATTGTCCTGGACATGCTAAGCCCTGTGTAAGGCCTGTTGGTATTACTTTTGCCATAATGCTTCTGTGTTATGGTTTCTAGAGAAAGGAGACATTACCACTGGCAGGGAGATACACCATTAGTCAGTGCAGAGAATTTGCAAAGTAGGAAAGGGGGCAGTAGGAGTTCGGTCACTCTGGGACAACAGCAGTTTACAAAGGAGTCAGGCTGTGTTAGCATTTTGGCTGGAAGCCAAGTTTTATTTTAAATTTCAGGTTCTGGGATGGAGGTAACAGTGTCTCCGTTGGACTGCCAGTACTGAACTACTGAGGTTTTTTGGACAGGTGTGTCCAGCGGGATATGCCATCTCAGTGTCCTGCTGAGGTTACAGAGATGTCTCTCACTGGTACTGCTTTCCAATGTGTTCCTGACGATTCACAGTAAGGAGAGAAAACTGGCCATTGATTCCAGGATTCAGTGGGACGTCCGGTTTCACTAGGGGTGGACAGCATTTCCCAAAGAGTTCACTCCAGTCATGGGTGAGCTGGAGAGAGCTGTCAGAATTACTGTGTTAGAAATGTGGAAGCTGACATTCTGTAAAGGCGAGATTAGAAGGCAGCTTTTGGATGGAGATGCTAATAAGCAGGGAAATGAGCCAGGCAGATAGAGAAAAGAAAAAAACCCTCTGTGTTAAATGTAATGAACTTAGATGCTCAGGGCCGTAATGACAACGGAAACAATGCAGACAGGTCTGAGGGGAAGAGCAGAGGCCTTCTGGCAAATAGACTGCAGGCAGCCCAGTTACCTGGGCAGGAAGACCTGACAGTTGATTTTACTTCTCTAGAGACACAGGAGTTTGTTTTCCCCTCATCAAACTGGCATTTTTTTTTAATGGTCTAAAGGTTTTTCTCTTCTATTTTTTTTTTAGAGGTGGGGAGGGGCAGAGGAAAGAGAATCTTAAGCAGGAGCCAGATCTCACAACCATGAGATCACTACCTGAGCCAAAATCAAGAGTCAGATGCTTAACCAACTGAACCACCCAGACACCCTTCTTCTATTTTTATTTATTGAATCCATAACGTAGTGATACTATAATAAGTATTATATCATAGAAGTGTATAAAGTAGTACGTGCTATTATATAAAGCCAAAATAGTATAAAAATGAGTCATTTCCTCTTTCCCTTTAAAGGTAATAACCATTCTTAAACACCTTTAGAAAATAATTTTGAAAAGAGAAATTATTTATGGCTGCTTTTTTCCCTATGTCCTTTTCTGGTCTTTATAGAGAAACATACTTTTTATGACTCTAATTAAAAAATTAAAAAGTTTTAATTTTAGAGTCCACATTACTATCTTTTAAGTATTTTTTTTGAGAGCGCGAGTAAGCGCACATGCGTGAGTGTGGGGGCGGGGCAGACAGAGAGAGCGAGAATCCCAAGCAGGCTCCATGCTGTCAGTGCAGAGCCCCATTCAGGTCTTGGTCTTGCAACCATGATATGACCTGAGCCGAAATCAAGAGTCGGATGCTTAACCAACTGAGCCACCCAGGTGCCCTAGAGTCCAAATTATTTTTATACATTATGATTAAGGTGATTAAACATTTTTTCCATATTGCAGTTTAATCCTCACGATTGTTTTAACGGCTGTATGGTTATTGTATTTATTTACTATAAAAGTTCAGGTGTTGCTGGATGTGAATATGGTTTTCTTACTCTTGGTTTGAATTTTTTCCACTGTTTATAACCTCTGTTTTTCTTTTGAATTAACTTCCTTGGGATAAATTTTCAAGAGTGGAATTACTGGACCAAAGGGTTTGAGTGTTTTTCTGACTTTAACGTGTATTGTTAAGGGTTTGTTACGAGAATGGTCTCTTAATAAAACTTGCTTTATAGAACCCTTTGCATGGTAGCATATATGTGTCTCATGTTAGAAATCAGTTAAAATCTTTGCTCGTTTCAAAAAATTATATGTTCACTGTAATTTTTAAAGTTCAGAAAATATAAAAAATAAAATTACAAGTTTTACCAGAGGCATTCATCGTTAATACTTTTTTTTTTTTAAGATTTTTTTTTTTTAAGTAATCTCTATATCCAATGTGGGGCTCAAACTTACAACACTGAGATCAAGAGCCATATGCTCCATGGACTGAGCCAGCTAGGTGCCCCAATACTTTATTTCTTTTCAGTTTTTAAAAGGTTATTTTGCACAGTTGAGGCACTACTGTATACATATTACTGTGTACTAGTCTTTGCTTATCATGGGTGGTTTTCTGCTATTAGAAATATTTAAATACTCATTTTAATAACTTTATAGCTATGTGTCATAGGGCTGTTGGCATGGCTTCTTTATCCATTTCCTTGATGTTGGGGATTCAGACTGTTTCCTTGTCAGGCCAGTGTATTGAATCTTAATGTAACAGTGTGGTTTCTTCCTTCCGGTGACGGGCCAACTTCCAGCGATGACTATGACTCCAAGAAACGCAAACAGCGGGCTGGTGGAGAGCCTTGGGGTGCTAAGAAACCACGGCATGACCTGCCTCCTTACCGGGTCCATCTCACTCCCTATACTGTGGACAGGTGAGTGGCAAGGCTGGGGTGGGGGCTGAGGCTCACAGCTGGTAACAGCTTCTTGTGTAAATGAAATACAGCCTATGCAAGAGACTGTGTGTATATGGGGTCATGTGCTTGGGACCTTTTTGTTTGTTTTTTTAATGTGACAGTTTTTTAATTTCTAAGTCTCAAATTTGGACCAGCGTAGCACCACTTACATGGGTTCCCTGATAGAACTTCTGTGATTTGATCACCAGAAATACTTCTGCCAGGTTATCGTTAAGGCTTACCAATTCAAATTCGGGTACCCAGTACTAGTTCTAATTCAAGTGAAAACTACAGATCGTAAGAGCCCTGGGACTCGTTTTCCAGGGAACCTCTCAATCCTTTTTCAAGTGCTGTACGGTGTATGAGGACTCTGGCCTGCAAGCCTACCTATCTCACTTAGCAACTCACTGACAGAGGTAGATGAGCGATTCCAGATTCCATCCAGCAGTGGAGAGGCAGGGCTCCAGCCACTGCCCCAGTAGCAAAGTTCACTCAAGCCCGAGCTGAGGTGGGGTGGTGGCCTCCTGGCTACTGCTCAAGGTGGAAGGGAAAGAGGGCTGTTCCCGCTCTACCTGGCATCACCGCTTCCTGTCCACGGGGCCAGGCAGGACCTCTCCTGTGCTCCATGCTGAGCCACCTGCCTCACAAGACAGTGTGGTCCCTACATCAGCCGTGCATCAGGGCTGCATGTAGAGCCTCCTCACATCAGTCCAAATGTGACTGCGAACAAGTTGCCACACACAATGTGTCTTTTTGAATGTATATAGAAGCTTCTTGTATGTACTGTTTGGTATTTTGCTTTTTCACTTAATACATCTTGGAATTTCTTCCATGTTAACATTTATTAGGTTGGGGTTGCATTCTTTTCAGCAACTAGACAATACTCCACTGAATGGACAGACACTTTAGCCAGTTCTCCATTTTCACTTTTTAATCCTAAACATTGTTGTAGTAAACATTCTTCTACAAACATCTGTGTGAACAGGCACAAGTATTCTGTTGAGATCAGTTCCTAGAACTGGAGTAGCTGGCTCAAAGGTCTGATTTTAAACTTGGACATATATTGCCAGTTCTGTCCAAGAGGCTGTGTCGATCTACGTTCTCGCCAGTGGGGCATGAGGTACTTGTTTCCTCCTGCTGCAGCCGGTGACAAGGTGCTGAGCCCTTGTCAAACGTTTGGATCTTTGTCAGTCTCATAGGTGAAAAGTGATCCTCTGATTTGCATTTCTTTAATTTTAAGTGAGATAGAGCATGTTTTCACAGGCTGTTAAGTCTCTTTTCTTTTTCTGTTAAGTATCTGTTGATGTCAGTTTTCTCAGACTTGTCAACTTTCTGTTAGTCATTTGTGGGCTCCTCATATCAAGACGGTTGAGCCTTAGCTGTCGTGGATTGTAAATGTTTTTCTGTTTTTTCTTCTCCAGTTTGACTTTATTTTGCAATTAGAGGTTGAAGCATTTTATTTTATTTTTTTTAATTTTTTTTTTTTCAACATTTATTTATTTTTGGGACAGAGAGAGACAGAGCATGAACGGGGGAGGGGCAGAGAGAGAGGGAGACACAGAATCGGAAACAGGCTCCAGGCTCTGAGCCATCAGCCCAGAGCCTGACGCGGGGCTCGAACTCATGGACCGCGAGATCGTGACCTGGCTGAAGTCGGACGCTTAACCGACTGCGCCACCCAGGCGCCCCTCATTTTAGTGCTCAAATCTCCATCTTTTTCTTTTCAGAGACGTCTTCTTTCCCAGCTTAGAAAATATTTTGCCCTTTCCCCTCCAAGTCTTTTATAGTTCCATTATTTATTTATTTTTTTGGTTTATTTATTTATTCTGAAAGAGAGCAGGAGAGGTGCAGAGAGAGGGAGAGAGAGAATCCTAAGCAGGCTCCACACTGTCAGCATGGAGCCTGACGTGGGGCCTAAACTCATGATATGGTTTCATTTTTAAAAATAATTTAGGCTTGCCCAGTCTGGATCTTTGCTTTCTTCCTGCAGCCCCACCTGTGACTTCTTAGAACTCCAGCGCCGCTACCGCAGCCTCCTGGTTCCCTCAGATTTTCTGGCTGTGTGTCTGAGCTGGCTGTCAGCCTTTCCTCTGAGCCAGCCCTTTTCCCTCCATCATCCAAGCCGTATCCAGGTATCTTCTGAGAAGGAGCCAGCTCCAGACACTGGTGCTGAGCCCATCCCTGCAGACAGCGATCCCGCTTATAGTTCCAAGGTAAGTGGGCTGAGGTCCTGCCGCTTTATCCCGTTGTCGGAGGCTGAGAAAGCTCTCGAGTGTGTCCTTCACGCCGCCCCTGCACAGGTACTGCTGCTCTCTTCCCCGGGACTGGAGGAATTGTATCGTTGTTGCATGCTCTTTGTGGATGACATGGCTGAGCCAAGGGAGACACCAGAACATCCTTTGAAGCAGATTAAGGTAAGAGCTGGTGTCCGTGAGACAGGATGCAGTCATTGATAATGTCCAGGCCCTGTCAGGTTTTCGGCAGCTTGGCTCCTATTCGTGAACTTGTAGAAACCAGCAGTCTCAGAACTGAAATACCACTACCACTCACTTCACCAGGACCGTATGGCTCAGGATCTTCTTGTCAGAAAAAGTTACATGGCTGGTTCACGTTCATGGGTAGAGAGATCCACCCCTCCCTGCTTCCCACCCTGTGTGGGGGATTCTTCACCACATCCTGCTGCTTTCACTCTCAGGGGTGTAGGCTGCCTCACGGGAGATCCAGGTAATTGGGTTTTTGTTTTTGTTTTGTGTTTTTAATCTCGGATCCATTTTTGCAGTTTTTGCTGGGCCGGAAAGAAGAAGAGGCGGTGCTGGTTGGGGGTGAATGGTCTCCCTCTCTGGATGGCCTCGACCCCAAGGGCGACCCGCAGGTGCTAGTCCGCACCGCCATCCGCTGTGCGCAAGCCCAGACCGGCATTGACTTGAGCACCTGCACAAAGTGGTGAGTGGCTGCCCCAGGCTTGTCTGTGGCTGGCCCTCTGCATTGGGGAGACTGTTCAGGAGGTCAAGTTCCTGTGCCTTTCTGACCTGTTAGCTCTCTTCTGTGTCCTAGTCCTACCTCATTCCTCCCTCTGGCCCTCAGTGACGGTCACCTTGGTCATGAGCATGACTAGGAAATGTGTATGTGTGTTGAGGGCCAGCTGACCCTCCAAGGCTCATCAGATGTGATCCCTCCGCCATATCAGCGGTCCTTGTTGCTTGTAGCACCTTGGATAGTAATTGTCTCCTTATTTGCAAGTCTCTCCATTGATGAACCATTTCTTGAAGACTTGGTCTCTTTTGTTTTTGTATTTTCAAAGCTTCGTATGCAGTATGTGCTCATTAAGTGTTGACTGAAGCACTTGCTTGTGAAGGTCATGGGTCAGTTCTTCCTTCTTCCTTTTGCTGTGAGCAGGTGGCGCTTTGCTGAGTTTCAGTACCTGCAGCCAGGCCCACCGAGGCGGCTCCAGACTGTGGTGGTGTACCTGCCAGACGTCTGGACCATCATGCCTACTTTGGAAGAGTGGGAGGCCCTGTGCCAGCAGAAAGCTGCAGAGGCAGCTCCCCCACCCCAAGAGGTGTCCGTGGTAAGACTGAGCCTTACAAATAAGGGGGCAGAGTAGATGCCCTGACCCCTGGGCCCAGGTGGTCACCGCTCTTGGCTTTTGTCACAGGAAGCAGAGCCAACGGAACAGGCAGCTGATGTATCAGAGCAAGCAGCAGACGCCTCTAAACAGAATGCAGAGAACCCAGAGGCCACCGCACAGCAGGAAGTGGACACCGATCTCCCAGAGGCCCCTCCACCCCCTCTAGAACCTGCTGTCATGGCACGCCCTGGCTGTGTAAACCTGTCCCTCCACAGTATTGTGGAGGACCGGAGGCCAAAAGAAAGGATCTCTTTTGAAGTAAGTGTAGGAGTCTGGGTGGGCTGTGCAGTAGGGTATCTGGGACGGCAGGGCTTGAACATTCCCCTTTTCCTGATGCTCGGGGACCTCTGCTGACTCTCCTACCAGGTGATGGTGTTGGCTGAACTGTTTCTGGAGATGCTGCAGAGGGATTTTGGCTATAGGATTTATAAGATGCTGCTGAGCCTTCCTGAAAAGGTTGTGGCCCCACCTGAACCTGAGAAAGAGGAGGCAGCTAAGGAAGAAGAAGCAGTCAAGGAAGAGGCTGCCAAGGAGTCCAAGGATGAGGTACAGAGTGAGGGCACAGCTGCCGAGTCAGACGCCCCACCGGTGAGTACCTCTGCTGCCCTGCACGGGCACTGGGGCTGCACACAGTAGTGCTGTGCCATACCAGGCACTGCTGGGGGGCCTCACGGGGCTCCTCTCACCGCTCCTCTCGCTGCCCGTGTGTGCCTTGCCACCTGGCACGTCCTCGGGAGCAGGGCACCTTGCTCTCCCACCTGGCTGTGCAGCTAGGAGGTGGTGTGCTGAGGAGAGGGGAGGCGGGCCTGGCGGCGTGGTTGGCCTGCCAGGGTGGCACAGAAGCCTCGGTTACTAATGCTGTGGGGAGGACGGGTGTTTGGGCTACTTGATGGTTAACTAGAGCGCCGCATCTTCTTAGCCCTTTCTAAAGCACATAGGTCTGTTTCTTGCCTGATGCCATCAAGTACACATATAATTTCTTACGGGACCGTGACTGACTCCCAAAGAAAACTCCGGGTGCCCTGGAGCCGCCCTGGTGTGCTCTGAACCCCACGTAATGAAGTGCAGTAAATGGGAGTGTGTGTACAAACCCCTTACCACGGTGCCTGAACACGGTTGATGCTCAACTGTTGGCTGTTCTAATTGTTAGCAGTTAGAGATGACCGTTCTCGTCCGGGTCTGTTTCTAGAAGGAGGATGGGCTTTTGCCCAAACCTCCATCTTCTGGGGGAGAGGAAGAAGAGAAACCCCGGGGTGAGGCATCTGAGGACCTCTGTGAGATGGCGCTTGATCCAGAACTACTGCTCCTGAGGGACGACGGAGAGGAGGAGTTCGGTACGTGCGGGCACCACACAGTGGCCTCCTGGCTCTGTGGCTGGACTGCTCTCCTGTTACAGCTGTGGGATTTGGGCCCGTGTGGTCCCTGCTCCAAGCTTATCTCAGGCTTTCTGCAGCAGGAGCCAAGCTGGAGGATTCTGAGGTCCGGTCGGTTGCCTCAAACCAATCGGAGATGGAGTTCTCTTCTCTTCAGGACATGGTGAGACCTCTCTTCCATCCCCCAAGAGTCCGTGAGGCTTATTAGCGAGGTCTCTGACTCACTCCTGGGAGAGGGAAACTTTTACCATTTGATTCCGGTTGACAAAAACCAGAATGTGGTTCTTGGCTCATGGAGTGGGGTGTTCATAGGATCGAGGGCACTTCAGTATCTCCATCTGGGTGAATCTGAGTGAGGTATCTGATCTAGGAGCGCACTCACTTCCTCTGTGTGTAAAAGTGGCCTGGGGGCCTGTCTCCAGGCGGAAGGGTGCCCCGGTGTCATTAGGTCAGCTACGTCCTAGGCGCTTTAGCCGCTGAAAGAACTCTTTGTAAATCTTGTCCATCCTCGTTTCTCTTGCAGCCCAAGGAGCTGGACCCCTCTGCCGTGCTCCCTTTGGACTGTCTCCTTGCTTTTGTCTTCTTTGACGCCAACTGGTGTGGCTACTTGCACCGGCGGGACTTGGAGAGGATCCTGCTTACCCTTGGGCTCCGGCTCAGTGCAGAGCAGGTGCCTTCTCTCACATCCTCTCTGCCCTTTCCAAGACGGCCCCCCCTAACGTTACACGCAGACACTGGACTCCCGTGGGTGGCTCAGAGAGCTCTAGTTCTAGGCGCTTGCATACCATGGGGGCAAGGGCTCGCGTCTTCTCATCAGTGGGTGTCTGGGGCGTATGTCTTCTGCAGGCCAAACAGCTGGTCAGCAGGGTGGTGACCCAGAACATTTGCCAGTACCGGAGCCTTCAGTACAGCCGCCAGGAGGGCACAGACGGTGGGCTTCCTGAGGAGGTGCTCTTTGGTGCGTCCTGGTGCCTGTAGCCTTCTGTGGAGGATGGGCGGGGCACGCTGCTTTCTCCTGAGAACTCTTCCTTCTATCTCTTTCTCGGCCCCTTCTAGGAAACCTGGATCTGCTACCTCCTTCTGGGAAAAGCGCAAAGCCGGGCGCCGCCCCCACGGAACACAAGGGCCTGGTGTCCCACAACGGCAGCCTGATCAATGTGGGGAACCTGTTGCAGCGCGCGGAGCAGCAGGACAGTGGACGGCTCTACCTGGAGAACAAGATTCACACACTGGAACTGAAGCTGGGTGAGTGGCCCGAAGCCGCAGGGACCCGGCACGCATAGGACGTGCAGCCGTGGGTGTGGAGATTAAGAGGGGTCCCTCCTTACGCTTCGGGCCTGTTGCCCTGTGCGGCAGTGCTTAGCTTAGCAGCGGTCTTTCTGCCGTTTCCCCCCCAGAGGAGAGCCATAACCGCTTCTCAGCCACTGAAGTAACCAACAAGACACTGGCGGCGGAAATGCAGGAGCTGCGGAGCCGGCTGGCCGAGGCCGAGGAGACGGCGCGGACGGCCGAGCGGCAGAAGAACCAGCTGCAGCGACTGCTCCAGGAGTTCCGGAGGCGCCTGACCCCCCTGCAGCTGGAGATGCAGCGGATGGTGGAAAAGGTGAGCCTCTAAGGGCAGAGCCGGCCGACAGTCATTCGTCATTCGGGAGGCTTGGTTGGGGTGACAGGTGACAGCCAGCCAGCACGTCGGTCCTCCTGCCCTTGCGGGGCTTTGCCTCGCCTCGCCTTCTCCACCTACTGGTTTCTTGGGGAATCGGTTGGTAGCAGCTGCAGCCTGGTCTCCTGGGAGGAAGTGCTGCTGTCCTCCCATCTTGGCCCTTTCACTTGAGTCCTGAGTCCTGATTCTCGTTCTAGGCGGACAGCTGGGTAGAGAAGGAGGAGCCGGCACCTAACAACTGAGGGGCCTGGTGCAGGAGCTGTCCTCCCGTGAGGTCAGCGATGGAGCCTGCTGACGTTCGAGCCCTTTTGGTTCCAGAAAGAAGCTGGAGCAGGACCTGGGAGCCACAGGCAGGGGTGGCTGACCCCTATGCTCAGCCTCCGTAGAGGAGCTCAGGCCATCAGGGTGGGGTCTGTGCTATGTGGGACGGATGCGTGAGGAACCCCGGTTCCACTTAACAACTAAATCCAACACCTTCTGCACCCCTCGAATGTCATTTTGCCCTCCACCTTGGGATTTTTCCTGGGGCCCTTTAGTCTTGTGCTGACTTTTCTCCTGTCCTCTTCCAGTTTAGAATAAGACAGGGGAGGAAAAGGCTTTCGAGTATGTCATAAGGTCTGATGCCAATAAACTGAGGAAACAGACGTGGACTCTGGCAGGGGGTAAGAGCCCTTCCTCTGGATGGCACAAGTCCTGCCAGGTACAGGAGCAGGTTCCTAGGGGAAGGGTCTTCCTTGGCCATCGCAGAAATGGAGTCTGTGCTGGCGAACTCTTGGTGTCGGGCTGTGTCTGCCAGAGAGCACTGTGCTCCAGCCACCCTGGACTTGCCAGAAGAAACCAGCACCTCCCCGTGTTCAGAATGTGGTATTGGCTCTGGCCCAGCCTTTTTCCCTGTTCCCCAGAAGTCTCGCCTCTTTCCATAATCCGTGGTTTCAGTTTGACTTTGTATATAAAGTTGGTTTTTTTTTTTTTTTTTTTGGCTTTTTGTTTTTTAAATAAACCAAAGTCAAAAACAAGCTAAGTGTCCTCCATAGCTCTTACCTTCTTCCTCTTCTAGGTCTCCCTGTGCTGCCCCCTTCCTTCTAGTCCTCAGCCTAGCCTCTGCTGGATGGAGGATGCAGCATCTCCAGAAGGTGGGGCCGGGTGGCAGGAAGACGAGCCCCAGGGTGCTCTGGGTCCTGCCCCCTGCTGGTCAAGAGACACTATGCCACAGGGGGGCTGTCAGCTCAGCAGAGGGCAGCACCACCCTGACACAAACCTGGGGTGGCTCTCTTCTCTCCTCAGTTACAGCACAGTAACAGCTGGCAATTTTATTGAAAACTTTACTTGAAAAAATAAAATTTCCAAATATTCAGGTGAGACAAACCCACTGTTATTGCTTTGAGGCCTGTGAATCAGGCTGTGACATTTTGTGTGGTTGACAGCCTATTTACATGAGCTCAGTCTGGTTTCCTAGGGAACCTACAAGGCTTGGGGTTCTTCTCTGCACTTAACCTAAGGGATAGAAGTGGGTGAAACCAGGTTTTATGCTGGGAGTCTGGGCTACAGGAGAGGCAGTGTCTTGGGCCTCTCCCAGAAAAGAAGAGTCTGAAGGGGAAAGGCAACGAGGGTGGGTGGACTCCCAAGGATGGGTCTTTCTTTGGAGGTAGGTGAGATCACAACCGTGCACGCAAGGCTAAGACCTCAGGTGAGCGGACAGAGCCTGTGCCTTTGAAGGCTGGAAGCTTGCTCAGGTCCTAGGCCAGGCTGCCCTTTGGACGGTTCTTTTGGAAACAAAGCCCTTGGAGTTTTTCTGTGCTGCTTACCTGTCTGGGTTCTTGCTATGGGTGGGGAGGCAGCACCCTGCTTGGGGCTCCTGGTGCCAGGCTCACTGCAGAGGTCTCGTGAGGTAGAACAGGGGCCACTGCTGTCCCCATACTTCTCTTGGGGGAGAGCCTTTTGCTGGCTGTCGCCTGAGCCTAAGCTTAAGGGCTAAGACCAGAAAGGTTGACTTGTATCCCAGGAGTCTGAAATGGTGGCGGGGACTCAGTCATCAGCCACAATGGAGAGGGCTCTGAGCTCACTCAGTCTGGCCTCATTCTCCCTCTCCCGCTGCTCATCAGTGTGGCCAGGCTGGTCGAGCTGCTGGGTCAGGTCTCCGAAGATCTTCTGCATTTCAGAGTAGTACCCAACCTGGAGGCAGGGATGGAGAAGGAGGTTGGCAGGTGCTGGGCTCCTGGGGTACAAAGCCCCCTCAGCATTGCACCCCCTGGGCACGTCCCAGAGGCCCACATGCTTGTTCTCTTAAGCAGAGCGCTCAGGCTGGGTGGAGGGGGCTGGCTTCCACTCTTCCCTCCATCACTGCCCTTCCTCTCAGCCCATCTCCTGAAACTGCAGGGCAAGTAGGGAAACTGAAGCCACAGACCCCAGCCCTTCAGGAACGTCCACTGCTGCTGCCAGGATGGCAGAGGAGGGGGGGCAAGGGGGCCTTGGTGAGATGGATGGAGGCGGGGGTTCTGACTTTGGAGCCCTCCAGGCAGCTGAGGGGCGCTGGGGCCTGTGCCGGGAGATATAGGACAGTGCAGCCTGAGGCTGGCTGAGGGCACTGGCAGGACCCTCCTCGAGTCCTGGGGAAGCCAGGGAGTCAGGCACTGACCCGAGGTGCTTCAAGAAGCTAGACCTTTGTCCATGGGGAAGGGGCATGGCTGGACCCCAGAACCCTGAGAGTCTTAGAGGTAAAGGTGAGAAAGGTGACCCCCCCCCCACCAGCTGCGTGTTCCTTCCCAACCTGTCCCTGTTTGGCTGGAAAGCAGGGTTCGCAGACCAGCTTGTTTCCATGTCCCTATGTGTGTAGGCACCGGGGCTGATGGGAGAGGCCTGTGGCAGTGGGGTGGGGGTGTGCTGAGGACAGGGGAGACCCCTCAGCAACTTTCCGATGGCTGAGGGCTGCTCAGACCAGGGGCCACTGCCTCGTCTCCACCTCCATGACCAAAGGCAAACACTTCCGTGAAAGTGATCCACACTATTCAAAACTCTATTCAGACACTGCTTCCACTCTAGACAGTGGAGTGCTGTCACTGGGAAGGCCAGGCCGAGTGGCATGTTTGGTGGCAGGGCCGTGGCTCAGCTGCTTCTGAGGAGGGGTCTCTCATACCCCCACAGCTAGATTTCCACTGGGCTGAGGGGAGCTAAATGAGGGTCTCCAAATGCTGCTGTCCCCTGAGGGGACGGGGCGTAGACCAGGGCCGGGAGAGGGCAGGGGATGGCCTGCCCTACCCCCACTCCCCGCCCCAGAGCCGCACTGCGCAGGCTGAGTCACTAGGAATGCTCACTTCTCCAGTGACTAATGGCAGCGACAGCCTCGGGAGGGGGAGGCTGGTGCTGAGGAGGCAGTGAACAGTCCCTATCCACCCCGCTGCCCGGTTACGGGGCATCCTTAGCCCCTAACCTCAGGTCTGGGCACCCTGGAGCTTCCTCCAGTGAGCAACAGAATGGAGGGGGCAGGGTAGCATGCAGGGGGCCGGGAGCAGGGGTGGTGGTGGCACAGGGAGGGAAAGCACAGGTCTCCTTAAACACATTCCTCCACAGCCTAGGCTGAGCCTCTGGAAGGAAGTCCTCGTCTCCAGGAGAATGCTCTGGAGGCAGGTGTGGAAACCCACCCCCCCCCCCCCGCCCCCCTTCACTTGTGCATGTTGGTGCTCTGCCTCATTTCTCCCTAGCGGCCAAAAACATGGTCACTAAGTTCCAGCTCCAACATCAACCCTGCTCGGGGTTCTGAGCACAGGCGTGCAGCCCCATGGGTTTTGGTGTCTCCAAAGGCTGATAGGCTGGGCAGGTAAGGATCGGGCTTTTCCTTGGGTACCCTGAGGCCTTTCAGCTTTGGTCACCTTGTTGACTGCAAGGAGTGAGTGTGTCCACTAGAGGGCGCCAGACACCCAGGCCAAGCACCGAAGTGGGCAGGAGGGGGCCGAGTCTTTAGCTTTCTCACCGGCTGGGGAACGGTGGGAAAGGTGGCAGAATGCTGAGTGCCTGCAGGAGGCTGATGCGGGGGCCCCACATGGCAGAGACCTCTTGGTTTGGCACCTTAACCTCCTCTCTTTTACAATGGGGAGAACAATCCCTGCGAACGGTTTGAAGAATGGCCGGGGCTGGGGGGCGGGGGGCGGGGGGCGGTTTGCTACGCAGGAGCTACATGCAGCTGGACATTGTGTCCTCAAACCCTCGAGTGGTGGGAGGCCTTAGCCTGCTTCCCACCCTCCAGCTGCCCGGCCCCGGTGCTACCCCGGGCACCTCCATGCACACCTGGCCAGAGGCTGGCCTGCCTTTCCACTGGAAGGTGCCCTGTGGCCTGGCACCCAGGCAGAGGCCTTGAGCATGGCCCTCCCCAGGATGTAGGGAACCCTCCAAGGGTTGCTAGAAGTCAAGAGAGCCTGTGGTCTCCTGCCTAGCGAGGAGGAGCAACTAGAGCGGGGAAGCAGGGGTGTGGGCCTCTGCCCTGCAGGCCTCTGTGCCGGACCTGAGCACACCAGGCAAGAAGAACCTGCCCGTCAAAGTGAGGTGTCGACAGAGTGGCTCTCTTCTTGCCACTGGTGGTACAATGAGAGGAGAGAGAGAACTTGAGGGAAAAGCCATTCAACAAAAAGGGGTCTCATCCTGGGACTGTGATTCACCAAACAGCAACGGAGGAGCCCAGGCGGTAAGTCCAGCAAATGCTCAGAGTCAGACGCAGACGCGGTGCCGGGGGCAGGGTGGTGGCACTGCTGACTTGGCGGAGAACGGCTAAGCCACCCTCCCAGTTGGGAAGCGGGGACGGGCGCGAGGGTGTCTACAAAGCCCAGGACCATCTCTCAGGGGAGCAAGCATTCGCCGTCCGCTGGGGCAGGGTGGGGAGTCGCCTCACCTGCGCTCGGATCAGGGACTCAAAGCTGGGCTGGAAGTAGTCCAGGCGGCTGTTGTAGAACCGCGGCATCTCATCCAGGAGCTGCTTGTTCTTGGCCTCAAAGTCGTCCCGCACAGGCCGAAGCTCTTCTCGGGCCTGAGGGACAAGACACTGGGTGTCACAGCTCTTGGTAGCTTATCCAGAGTGTATGCTGGGGGCACGATGTGTACGTTGGGGGCGGGGGTGGGGTGGGGATCACATCTGGTGTCTTGGTCTCCTAGCCCCCAAAGCTGGTCCCCAGGTGAAGGAGGAACTTGCCACACGTCACCCACGGGGCCCGTTGTCCACACCCACCTCTCCCTTCTTGGTACCTGGTGGAGTTTGGCCAGCACTGGCCCCGTCTTCTCCTTCTCCTCGTACTTCTCCACCTTGGCCTGCAATCTTCTGTAGTCCTGCAAGGCCTGCTCCCGCCGCTTCACCGCCATGTTGAGGCTCGGGAAGACACTGCTAAACCTGACGCACAGTCGGATACAGGCTGTTCTTGGAGCCGCAGCCCAGCAGCTCAGTGTCCATTCAAAAATACATACTGAGTGCCTACTAAGTGCCAGACCCTGTTCTAGGTCTTGGGGATTTCACGTGGGTAAGACAGATGAGGCCGTGGCCCCTGGGGAGCACCCACTGCTGAGAATGCCGTCTGGGGTAAGGCCACAGGAGAGAAGTAGGACTAAGGGTCACTCTACTGATCAGAGTGAGCCACAGGGGCAGGAATGCAAGGAAGCCACTGGCATGGCCACTGCCCCTTCCCCACCCATCTCATATGACCCCGCACATGACAGAGACCTGTCACAGAGCATGGGAGAGCTGAAGACTCTTGGGAATAATCTGTCCAACGTCTTCCTTTAACACAATCAATGAAATTGAGGCCAGAGAGATGACATGACTTGTCCAGGGTCACAACCAGGATAGTGACTGTCCAGCAGAGAGCTCAAGCATCCCACTTCTCTGGCACCTCTCTGCCACCTCATGGTGTCACTAGCAGTGACAACTGCAGTCAAAACCTAGTCTTGGCCTATTTCTATCAGCTGACCTTGAGAAAAGCAGGAACCCTCGGGTTCTGCCACTGAAATGGCTGAACCGTTGAACCAGATGTTTGAGGAAAATGACTCAAGGACATCTTGTTGCCCCACCGGGACTAAAAAGGACCACAGGGAAATGCTGAGGAGTGGGCCACTCACAAAGAGTGGCAGCGGACACTTTTGGCCCCTGTGGGCATCATCTTTGTGATGACTATCATCTTTGACTGGGAAGAGCAATGAGGTCTTGAGACAGACACCGGGCAGGACTGCATCCCAGGCAGGGACACTGTATTTCCCTTGATTGGAGTGTCGGAGAAGGCAAGGCAAGCCTGCAAGCAGGTTTTCTGGAACTGGACGGGAAGAGATGGGGCAGCTGCCTGGCGAGCAAAGCCTGCAGGGCAGGAGGCGGCAGAAGGCATCTACCCTGCAGGTTGGGCCCCGCAACTGAGGAAAATGGTGGCACAGTGGTTATTCGGGGTTGAGAGGCACAGAGGGGGCACTCGGGGCCAGAAGACTGGGTTTCTCTAGGAGCGGCCGGGACAACATGCTGTGGGGACCTCCCCTTCCACAGTGCTGGGGCTGGAGGTGCCCGTCAGCTCCCGGACCATCTTTAGGCAGTTCACATGCCACAGGAAGAACCATTTTCCAAGTCTGCCTCTCAAAGAAGCATGATCATGAATTTGGTTTTTAAAAGCCCCAACAAATCACGAGTGCCCGTGACATAAGAGTAATGAAGATTTTTGCCAGAGAACAGAGAACATAAAATTGACCAAAGCACTGAATTCCCCAGCCAAGGGTATAGATACAGGCAGTAGGTTCTGGTCAAACAAAAGCCTTATCCCCAAGAAAGGACACTAAAATGAGTCCTTCTGACTGGGTGACCTAATGGGCTCACTACCTAACTGGAAAGGCTAGAAGTGGGTAAGACATGCCCTTAGACAAATCAGTCATCAAATCGATACTTGAATGACTGATCTGCCAGCAGAGGAGCCTCCTTGCTGCTGTGTGAACTGGGTGTGGGGAGCAGTACCTTCAGGACAAAGGTCCCCTATTCTGGGTAGGTCTGAACAGATAAGACCATGGGCAGGGACCAGCCTCACTGTTTGTGCCTCAGGCGGCAGCTCTGAGGGGGTCTCAGTTGCTAGGCAAGCCTCTCTCCCCTCCTGGGAGGAGTGTGACCAGCAGCTGAGAGGCCTGTGACTCAAGGAAGCAGGTGCAACGGAGCTTGAGAAACCACCACCACCACCACCACCACCCTCTTGACCCCAACCAGACTAGAGGCCACCAGTGGCCACCCTCATTCTCTCATTAGAAGTGGCCTGCTTATGTGGCCCCAGTGCCTGGGCCTCTGCTGTCCATGCCGCTGGCGGCCTGGGAGGAGTGGGCACGAACAGGACAAGAATGGGGCAGGAAGCAACAGGTGGAGGGTTTCCTCCTATTAGGAAAGAGGGCAGCACCAGGGAGGCATTCTGCGGGTGCCAGGCGGGATGACCACCATGCTGGTGGCTGAGCAGTTCCGGATGCCCTCTGACCCCAGAGCACTCATCTCTTCGCTCGCCCTCAGTTGTCACCTGGGGTTGATTCCCAGGGCTGGGATCAAAGGCACAGAAATGACAACTAAATGCCATTGCAGGGGTTGGGTTCAGGCCTCCCCTTCCACAGATGGGGAAACAGATTTGGAGGAGCAGGGCGCTGGCCAGGGTCATGGGCCGGCTGGGGGCCAGCTGGGACTGCCCGCCCAGCACTTTCCCCACTCCGCTGCAAAGCGCCCCCTCGGCATTTATGGACCATCCTGGTCTTTCTTCCTGAGAGCGCCATCATGGCTTCAACACTGGGTCACAAGCTCCTAAGATCTGTGTTGTGTCCGCCCTCCAGAGAAAGCAGAACAGGGCTGGGCCTACACCACACCCTCGCTGAAGCTCTGCCCAGGTGACTGTCCTAAGGTTCAACCAAACTGCCTCCCCTGGGTAAGCAGTGGGGTGAGGAGGCAGTGAGAGGGAGGAGGGAAAGGGGGAGGGAGAAAGAGGCCGGCTGGGAGGTAGGCTGGGAGCAGCCGGCCCTGGTGGGGAATGCCTGCCATTCCTCAATCTGTGCCCACACAGCCGGGATCTTCCACCCACCAGGAAAGGGAAATTGAAAGCATCCCCATCCGACCATGTGAACACAGCCCAGAGACTGGGGGATTAGAGGCCGAGCCCCCTGGGGGGAGGCTGGGGGCGGCAGGGTGGCCATGTGGTGATGTTCTTCATCAGAGGACAGGAAAGCTGCAGTTTCCTGTTTCCGGTACTGGGGTCCCTGGGAGCTTCTCTCCTGGCAAGAGGCGGCAACAGGCAGTGCCGGTTTTATGTGGTTGGGGGAGATCGCATGTCGGCTACGGGATGGAGAAGCCGGCCGGGTAGGCAGGCAGGCCCGGGGGGCTCAGGCAGAGGTCAGCGGATCTGCTGCGGAGATGGTGCCCGCCTCCTGTGCCACTCACCCACCTTCCTGGCAGGTGGTGGGCTGCTGGGGCGGTGGGAAGCAGCCGGGATTTCTCTCCATTTGGCTCTAGAAGCCAGGCATCAGATTTCAAGGCCGCCTCCTTGGTTGTGAAATCGAGGTTGGAGTCAGTCCCCTAGCTCTCTGAGCTGGTGTCCCCTGCCTAGCTCTGCCAGCCATGGGTGTCTCTGTGGCAGGTCCTGGAACGCCAGGGGCAGGGTCTGCTCTGCCCGTGGTCCTTCCCACCCAACTGCGAACGCTCGGTCCTGGGGACCCGGTCAGAAAGCCACCAGCCACGGAGCCCCTGCTGCCACCTCCCTCCTGAGCCACCAGCCTCCTCGGCACCCAGTTCCTCGTGTGGCCCTGCAACCTGGGCCCGAGCAAGGGGTAGGGGAAGGGGCCCAGGGAAGGAGGGTGGGCCGGGCCTCCAGACAGCCTGGCTCAGAAAGAGCTTTCCCTAACCCCACCCCTTGGACCCGAACAGGGAGTGAAGAGCTCAGTAACCTCAAAGCCAGGGGCTAGAGGACCAAAACCTGCTCTCTTCATCTCCCTCCGGGCCCTGATCCAGGCCTAATGGTAATTAGCAGAGCCTCATTACCCAGGCCTGGTGAGGCAGCTGCCAGGGACCACCACAGAAGAGGTAATAAAGTGCAGCTGCCGGGCTGGAGCGGGAGCCTTTCTAGGTCAGAGTCAGTTTGGGAGAGGCTAGGGGGGCAGATGAAGTGATGTGGAGCTTCAAGGCAATGCTCCTGCCTGTCCCCGCCCCCCGCCAGCCCACCACCTCAGGGGACCGGGGGATAGGCCTGTCTGATCGCTGCCCAGAGCCTGCCTGAGAGAAGATGAGCCTCGCAGAAGAATTTCTGACCCTGTCGGGTCACGAGTTTGGGGACCTTCCCAGGCAGGACCCTGCTGCTGCGCCCTTCCCCATGTGCAGCCACCCCCACATCTCCGAAGCCGGGCGCCGCAGGCAGCTGCTCTCCCGGTGCGGCGGGGAGATGAAAGGCCTTGCTCATCCCCGCTGAGGGCTGGCCAAGCGCTCTGCTCACTTCATTCAGCAAGCTCCGGGACCTCTGGCTCTCGGTTGGGAACAGAGGGAAAGATGGCAAAGTGACCACTGACTAGAGGCTGTCTGCTGGGGCAGACCACAAGTCACTGAGCGCACTGGGCAGGGCGGGTGCTCTGGGGCCACAGATCATATCGCCAGCGTCCCTGTTGAGTTTCCGGTCAGGTCCCTGGGAGTCTGGGGTTCTAGGCTGCTGGAAATGATATTCGGTCCCCAGTCGGCCAGTTGACCTGCCTTTCCAATAAGCGCCCCCAGCCTAGTTCCCTCAGGCCTGTGGTCCCCAGATGACCACTACTCACTTTTTTAAGGGTTCAATCACGGTCTTTTGGATCTGGTTCACCTGTTGAAAGAAAGACCCAATGAATCAAGACCAAGGGGAAGTCAGACTCTTCCTAAAAGGGGAGGATCTACGTTCCTGAGAAAGGGAACAGTCAGGGCTGTCCTGAGAGCCCCGGGTGGGGATGAGATGGGGCGGGGGGCACCCCTGACTCCGCAGCTGGAACGAGGCGGAGAGGACGACGATGGCCAGGACGCCGAGGGCAGCAGGGAGTACTGTTCTTGTTCCAGGTCTGTTCTCCTCCCGCCAGCACCGTCTGCAGGCTGCTGACAGCCGTGCTCAGGAAGTAGGCTGGGTGGGCAGCTACAGAATGTGTGAGGGGCTCCGGGTGAGCAGAGCTGCCCTGCCTCCCTCGGGGTCTCACAGCGAGCGATACGAGCTGGTGGGAGTCACGGGCAGCACAGGGTGCCGAAGCAGGTCCAGGAACGAGATCACGGGGCTCGTGACACAGGGGCGTCAGAGCACTGAGGGTGTCAGAAGACCGAGCCCTGGGAGGACTCTGCACGGGCGCTCCACCCAGGCAGAAGCCATGGGAAGGGGGAGAGCAAGACCCCAGCTACCTTCTCCTGGTTGAAGGCGTCCATCCGCTTCATGGCTGTGTCCAGGGCTGTCACCATGTTCAGGAAGTCCTGGTCTTGCTCGCAGAGGGGATTGGAGAGCAAGTCCAACGATATCTTCACAGCAGATTTGGATAAGGCTGTAAGAAGTCAAATCTCGGTGAACCTATGAAGGGAAAGGCTTCAAGGTCTTGTCCTTAGGACCCTGTCCTTCCTCAGTCCAGCGGCCATACCCTGACCGCCATCCCGGCCACAGGCCAGAAAAGCTACAGAGTACCACAAGCTGAAAGTCACCGGTCCTTACTGGATGGTGTTCGCTCCTGACCATCTGAGGCTGCTCTGGGTAGTTCTTAGGAGCACCTTTACCTTTGGCAATGACTTCATTTCCCAAACTCTGGGTTTTAACAGAATCCTTTGGGCGGGAAGCTGTAAAAAATACCTATTTTCTAGCTCTAAAGAGTCTATCTCAGTAAGTCTGTAATCCAGAAACATGTATCTTAAAGAAACTCTCCAGGTGGTTTGGGCATGAAGCTTGGTTTGGGACCCTCTCACGGACGAGAGTAAGAGTGTGCCCCACGAGGGCTGGCAAACATACCATAAAGGCTAGAAATCAAGATGGCAGGCTGTGTGGGCTGCATGGTTTCTGCTGCAACTACTCAACTCTGCCACAGACAGTACCTAAAGAATGGGTGTGGCTTTGTTCCAAGGCCCCTTTATTGACAAAATGAGGCCAGATTTGGTGTGGCCAGGCAACCCCTGGTTTCAATGACATACACTCAGAAACTTGTTTTCCCCTGAGCCTCTGGAGCTGGTACAGACCCTACGGAGCAAGCACGGCCCCTTCCCAGTCTCTTCCTGCCCCTGTAGACTTTTGTTTGCACGTAATGGAGACTGAAAGACTTGTACTTTAGACCAAAAACTCCAAAGCTGCTGACAGGTTTCCATCCTGCCTCTGCAGGGTTCCCGTGCCCCCACTGTTTTATCCAGGGCTCATACAACGCAGGAGACATTTCAGGTAGTGTATTTTGGCCCCGTTTTACAGATGAGGAGGGTGAGGCTCCAAAGAGGTTATAACTCCCTCAAGGTCAAACAGCTGTAAGTGCCGAGCCAGGACTAGACCCTGGGCACCCGCCTCGCCGCCCACTCCTCTCCTGGTGATCCGCCTGGAGACAGCTGTGGGCAGTCCCCACAAGGCTCTGCTGCGGTATCTGCTTATGTTGTTAAAGGTCTTCTCTGGTACCATTTCCCCACAGATGGAGGCCACTGCCCTGCTGTAGCCTTGTTCACATGTTTCTACACCATGTTTGACAGAGGATATGGGGATATGGGGAGCCTGGAAATCAGAGGGCAGCTCCAAGGCAGGATGGAGATCTATTGGCAGCTCTGGGGTTCTCAGTCCCATACAAGTTTTCAGGTCTCCATTATTTGCAAACAAACAAAAAAATTCTAGAGGGGCAGGCAGAGAGACTGGAGAAGGAGCATGCTTGCTCCATAGTGTCTGTACCAGTTTGAGGGTTTCAGGAGAAAAGTTTTTGAATGTATTCCTCACTACTTTATGCCACTGAATTTAAGACGGTAACACACCATTAATGCATAGCCATTGAGAAAGAAAAACTATGCTGCGAATTATGTTACGGTGTGTTGATTTCTGAGATGTTAAAAGTGAAACAATGTCTTTGAATCAATGAAATGAGGTCCACTCCCGTTAACCAGAGATGTGCCCCTGCCTTGCCATATGAGGAGTGCGTTGGCCCCACGCGCCTACTCCTTGGCCCCAAGGGCCTACTTCTCTGTTTCCGGTGGGAGAAACGGAAGCCTAGCGGGTCCCTCTCCACTCAGGCTCCTCCATATGCCAGCAGAGAAGCCCACAGTGGATGACTGGCTCACGCAGCACCCTGTCCTGGGCCTCCCTCTAATCTGGTAGCCTGCTGCAGTCACCCAGCAAACAGGCACAGTATGGGAGAAGCCTGGAAATATATACTTCCCAGAAATGTTGAGGCAGTGGAGCTAAGAACCCTCTTTCAAATCTGTGCAATGACTTTGTAGGCTTAGGAGCAAACATCATGTGTAACTGGACTGGATCATGAAATGGTCACACACAGTATAATTAAAGGATAGAAACTTGGGACAAAACTGGAAACGTTTTTGAAAAATTTCTTCCACTACTTTTTAATATTTGAGGAAAAAAGTCCTGAAAAGGTAGGGCAGGGGAGACTTCCTTCCCAATTTTCCTTTTCTTTCCTAAAGCCTCACACTTCAGGCCTCTGCCTCTGTCTTTGTTCGAACCATCTGAAGTCAATTAACAGTGTGGAATCCCACTGGGAGTCCTCACTGGCCTATGTGAGTGAGTGAGTGCCGCAGGGCAGGGCCATAGAGCCTCCACTCTCAGGGACTGGGAGGGTGTGGCCAGCCCAGCACCAATTGGGAGGCTGGTGGTCTTTGAACCTTAAAGAGAATGCGGGTCTCCAACTCCACATGGGTCTCTGGAACCCTGACACCACCTCAAAATATAAGGGTCGACAAAGACCTAACGGACTGGCGGTGCACAGATGATCTTGTTTGGGAACACAGAATGGGATTTTGGATCTTGTCCAGGCAGTTGATTTCCCTCAATTGTCTGGGGCAGTGGTTCTCAAAATGGGGTCCCCGGGCCAGCTGCCTCAGCACTGCCTGGGGGTGGGCTGGACAATCTGCCTCGTGGCAGGCCTTCTGGTGACCCTGATGCACTGACTGTGACTGCTTCAGGAGGGCTTTCTCTGCCCAGATTCTAGTTCTCACTGGGGGCGGATGAGGCCAGGAACCCTGGGCCCCAGGGGTCCCCCATTTATTTTGATTTCTTGTGGGGAAAACCATGCTCTCCACTTCATGGATCCCTGACGTTCCACAGCTTCCAAAGCTGCCCACTCTGAAAACGCAACCT
Organism: Felis catus; assembly: GCF_018350175.1. Taxonomy (NCBI): domain Eukaryota; kingdom Metazoa; phylum Chordata; class Mammalia; order Carnivora; family Felidae; genus Felis; species Felis catus. The sequence goes on along the minus strand of NC_058371.1, from coordinate 35,400,791 downwards.
TCCCTTCATCTGTGCTCTGACAGTGCAGTCTATCTGGAGAAGTACCAAAGAAAGGAAGCAATAGGTCACAGCTTCTCCTGTACTGGAAAGGCAGTGGCGAACGATAAATACGCCACCCAGGGAACCTGGAACTATCCACAAAACAAATAACAGATGGGCTCCGTAATCAGACCCTTGGCTCGCTGCACACGTAGTCTGGAGATGCCAGGGACAGTCGTGTTCAGACCCACCCATGTCCTCTGGATGAGCGGTGACATGAGCATCTGTGCACAGACCACAGGAGCCAGCCCTGACGTGACGGAGGGGCAGAGGTCCACCCGTGACCCGGCCAGGCCCGGCCCAGCTCTGGACTATGCCACCTACCCAGATCAGCATCGGTGCCCTTCTTCATGTCCTTCTGCAGCCTCCTGGTCTGCTCCTCCAGCCTGCAAGGCAGGGGCACAGGCTTAGGCACCTGGCATCGTCAGCTTGCTTCAGCCCCCTTCCTTCCCATCTACCTGAGTGAAGCCCAGCCTGATGCCCTGGAAGGCCTGCCAGGAGAGGGGGCCCCTGCTCCATGGGGAGTTTTCCCACCGACTGAAGGGCTGCTACCGGCTCTGCATGAGGCCAAGCACCCAAAGGCTATGAGTTAACGACTGTCACATAGCCATCAGCTGGGGGAGAATTTCTGGCAGGCTGTGAACTGAGCTGCCCTCTGCTCCCGCGGCACTTACGGGACAGATGAGTGGCCCACTAATGGAGGTGCCGGAAGGGGCAGTGCGGGAACTGAGACCTGGTGGAAGGCTCCTGCCCTTCCCCCCCTCGCCCCCCCCCCACTCCCCCCAGCCTCCATCCTTCTGGGCTTTGACACTCACTGCTGGAGTTTTCCATACTCCCTTTCAAAATCTCTCTCCACCTGTAACCAAAGAGATAACTCAATCATCGGAGAAATGACAACACGCTGGAAAAAATCTGCCAGCCTACTGAAACTCCCTCTCCACCCTCCCCCCAGCTGCAGAAAACAACACGGTCCAGTTCATACAAGCTCCAGCAGATCGTTAACGACACAGTATCCCTGTGTTCCCAAATTAATTAAGTGTTTGATTTAGGGCACAAGACTCCCCTCCCAGATGGGCCAGCCAGGCAAGTAGCAGCGGATTGTGGCTCTGTTCCTCTACCACAGGGAGCCAGGCGCTGGGCTGCGTTCCCTCTCTCCTCACCCCTCCCATCGCGAGGCAGGTGAGGTGCTCAGAATGTGAATGTGACTGAGACTCGCAGGGGGGGAAGCAGGCGGGTCCCCTCCTACTCCTGGCCCTGGTTTCCTCACAGGGCTTACCAACTGTGAGGCTCAGGGTGGACCAAGAAACGTCCTGTCTGCACGCTCTGTGTGCTGGAATGTACCGAGCACAAATACTATTGCTACTGACTGGCAAGGCTCTCTTAAAATTCTTGATAAGTAACCAGATTTCCCCGATGCCAGCAAGACTGACATCAGATGGGTGTAAGTCCTGATCCTAATTCTGCCACCTGCATGTCAGGTGAAGTCAAGAAAGTCACTTGCACGTCCAGTGCCTGAATTTCTCCATCCGTCAAACGGGGCCCTGGCAATGGCCTCTCAGGAGAGTGGCCTGTGAGGGATATGACACCTGAGAGCCGAGAGGAGGGGACCGAGGCCTGTCCTGGTTCCCTTCTGCAGAGGCAGTAAGAGCTCCCTGGCCGGCGTGCTGAGCCTCTGGGCTGAGGCGCTCAATTAAGAGCAGCTAACATTCACGGGGTGCTCGCCGCATGCTTCTGTGAATGGCTTCTCCCCCACAACTGCAGAGGCAGGTGTACTTGTGGCCCTCACTGCACCAAGGAGCTCCCTAGGACAGAGGGGACGTATGCTGCACCAGCTCACACGACTAGTGAGTGGCAGGGCTAGGATCTGGACATAGGCAGCCTGGCTCCAAGGCCTGTGCTCTTAACAAGCATTCTACCAAAAAGGGGAAAAGGTATTTGCTGATGAATTAAAGCCACGACCCAAGAAAGGTGCCTTCTTGGCTGCTCCCCGAGATGCCTTCCAGTGAGAGCCCTAAACCCTGGTCCTCACTCTCACAGCAGGCTGAAGGTCACGGAGCCCAAAGCTGTGGAAAGTGTCAAGGCCCCATTGTTCTTTGCCAGCGCACCCTTCCGTCACAGTGCCCCATGAAGGAGCATTCTGAAAGCCCACGGACCCCACACTCATGTGCATTTAGGTAAACTCAACACAGTCACAGAACAGCAAAACATTATTCAGGCCGATTATTTCATGTTACAAACACAGAGGACGAAGCCCAGAGACGGGGAGTGATTTATATAAGGACTCAGGGCTAGTCAGAGGCAAACCAAGGCTAGAATTCAGACTCCTAGTTCAGCACCGGCCCCCTTTTTAAAATGACATTCAATAACCTCACAAACATTTATTGAGCACCTATTAAGTGCAATGCAATCTGCCAGGTGAGGGAGATGTTCTGGTGAATAAACAGATGTGGGTCCTGGCAGGGGAGATAAAACAAATACACCTCTAACCTAAACCATGGACAGCCCCGTGGAGGACGGGGGCTAGAGAATGGCATGGAGAACCTACTTAGCTAAGGTCCCGGGGCACAACCACATGTCGCCCTTGCATGGACACACCTCACGTTCCTCAACTGAAATGTAAAATTTAGAAGCAGGAACACAGGGTCTTTCCTTTTACTTTCTGACCCCAGCACCTGGGGTCTGACACAAAGTCGTGAAGTAAAATTCACCATCGGTTTCCCCCACCCTACAGTCTTTGCCCTCTTTTCAACAGACCCCCTGTTTTTCCATCCAGGAACCCAATGTTTTCATCATCACCTTCCTATGATCCATCAAAAGCTGCTCTTAAGAGGAAGCTCAAACTTCGCTCCCACTAAAGCGTATGTTCCTGAAAAAAGCTTAAAGTGCTACCTGTCCCAGGGGATGTGTAGCTGGGCAGGAATCAAAGTCTCAGCCAAAGGCCAGAAGAGCGTCTGGCGCGATGCAGGCGGGAGATTTGCTCTGGGGTAGCGAGGCCTCGCCCGGGCCCAGCAAGCCCGCGCTGGGACGGTCCAGCCCTTTCTCCACCAACACCGTCGAGGAAGGTGGTGGACAGGAATGAGCAGAGACGGATGACAGATGGATTCTGATACCAGCTGTGCAGTATTAAAAACACTACCTAACATTTTGAGTCTCACGTACTTTTCTAGAGGAATGGGATAACTCCATTCGGCCTTCCCCTGGGAAGATTTTCAGTGGCTGCCAAGGAAACGGGGTAGCAGTGTCCGTCTTGTTGGCTTGTTTAGAGGATCACCGAACAGTCTGTGTAGAGCACAGAGCTCGGTGCCTGGCCTGTGGATAGGGTTTCCTTGTTCTTCTCCCATGGACTGGGGTGCTGGGGGTGCCCAGAGAAGTCTGGGGGTGCAGACTGGTCTGTGGCCCTTTGGCAAAGCACGAGGTCAGTTGATAGCTGGGATGAACGCTGATTTAGGCTAAGCCAGGATCCTGTGCCCGGGGGTTACACCTGGGCCTCCCTTAACTGGACATATCACCCCTCTTATTTTGTAGGATGTGACGGCTAAGCAGAGTCTTTATGTATTAAAAGTATTCTTTTCCAAAAAGACGAAGTCAAGGATGTCCTGGTCAGACTCCAGCTTTTCTAAAGATGAAGAACATGCAGTGGGTGCTCCCAGAGGGAGGCGGGCGCAGAGAGCTCCGGCCTTGGCTTCTGGCGCTCTCTTTTGCAATCCCCAAGTGTGCCGGTGCGTGTGTGGGATGTCAGAGAGCACCTGGTCCCCCTGGCTGGGAATGCTTGGACTTGCACGGAGAGCGAGCGACTGCGGGTTTCCAACTGGGCTGGAACATTCTGGTTGGGGAGCCGCTTGAGGTCTTACCCCGGCAGCTGAGAAGTATGTCAGGGTGGAGTTCGATCCTTCTGCTGCTGCTCACGGCCACGTGAGAGCCTGAGATGTTCATGAACGTGTCCCCCTTCTGCCTCTGGCAGCCAGGTGTGGGTTGCTCTCAAGATCGCTCTCCTCCCTTGGGGAAAGATCCGCGGCAACACCACCAGGATTCTGGCCCCTCGGATAATGGATAAGGGAATAAGGAGACACACTGGAGTCCTAGTGCAAGGTATCTCCATTCCGAGGGAAACAGCCAAACACGGAAGATCTGAACATCTCTGAACGCTTGATGCTTTTGCCAAAAAGGCGATTAGCCCCCAGTCAACAATGCAAGTGCAAACACATGTGCACGGCTGTCAGCGGGTCAGGGCGGGCCCGGCCGGGCAGCGAGGTTAGCGAAGGGGGAATGAGCACCAGACGGCCCGCTGCTCTGGGCATTTGCAAAGGCTCAAGGTGGAGGGGTGAGACTGTGCTGCTCAGCGCTCTACTCCCCGCGCCTAGGGTCAGGCTGGCATGGAGCAGGAGTCAGTATTCGTTAAATGAATGAGTGGGCTGAGGTCTCACCCAAACGGACGCTCGGGGTGAAGTGAAGAAGGACACCGGCAGGCAGGGCTCCGGCTCTAGCCCCGGAGCTAAGCCGTGTCGGATCAGAGCTGAGGCAGAGGGCACACTGGGTGATCTCGGAAGCCCCCTCTGGGAGGGGTGCTAGGGGCGGAAAGCAGCCTCCCTTTGGTGGATCATGTGTTACCACATGATCAAATGAGGCTGAGAGGCTCTCCACTTTGCAAGTGGAGACTGTCCTCAAGTGGGGGCTCCGTGTGGCAGGATGCTCCCCTGCCCTGGCGCTGTGGCATGCCTGCCTAGCTCGGAGTCTAAGAGTGTGCTTTCCTTCGTGTGCGAGACCCAGGGTGACCCCTGCTTCCAAGAGCTCTTCCCTCCTCGAAGGTTACGGACGGGGAAGCGGCTGCTTTTTGCCATGCCAAGATGCTCCGGCTACCTTATGGGACTGGTGGGGCAGGCGGGGTGTAAGCAGAGGGTGCGGAGGGTTCGGACTGGGAGGTGGGCGAGCTTTTGTCCCTCCGCCTCCATCCAGTGGCCAGCCCCTGCAGAGAACATGCCATTCCCTCGCCAGAGCCTTGACAACAATGGAATTCGTGTTAATAACCTGGGTGCAGAAGAACAGTGAGAGCAAACACACAATGCTTTCTTTGTGTCTGACAGTTGGGTACCTTGAGCCAAAAACCTCCTGAAACTCCCTGAAGATAACGTGAGCGTTTCTTCCCATGACGGGGGCGCCATGACTTCCAGGCAGCAGGCAGCCACATCTGCGCCTCTGACGGTGCCTGGGCAAGAACGGTAGCGCGTCACCACTGTCTGGGGGCAGCTGCCGGAGGCGCTGAGACGGCTTCCCGGGCTCGGCCTATGATGGGGGCCCGGAGGGGCTTGTGCGGCAGAGAACGAAATTGAAGAGGCAGGCTCTCGCTCCCTATACTTCGGTGCCTCTGGGGAGTTGAGGGAGCAAGTAACTCTCTTCCAAAGCCTAAGTCGGCTTTGATTCCTTGTGAGAGATCAAAGGCCCGGCCTACCATTTCCTTGTAGTAGGGGATCCGGCTGCTTGGAACAGGCTGAGTCCTCGGTGGTTTCTAAAGAGTCAAATCAACTATCTTCCCACAAGGTAGTTAATATTTATTGAGGGCTCATCATGTGCTAGACACTGTGTTAAGTGGTTCATACACATGACCTCATGTACACAAGACTCATACTATATCAGTGGCATAGGTACTAAGATCCTCTCTTACGAAGGAGGAAACCAACGCTCAGAGACAGTAAAGGGCCTTGCTCAAGGTCACATACAGCATGTGGCGGAGCCGGTGGGAATCCAGGCAGGAAACCTACCACATCTGGCTTCTTAACCACTACTTGGTGCCCAGTCTGACTGGGGGAGCAGATTCCAGAAGTCAGAGGACCGCAGTTCCATCCCAAACAAGACTGACGTGAGGAGGGGAAGAGGGAAGCCACGGGCCCATCTGTGGGCTTGTCTGTAGGGCCGTCCATAGGTGCTGGGATTGTCCATTTGTCCCTCCTCTGGGGAGTCCTTGCCACTCCTCAGATTAAAAGACCCAGAGATCTTTCTGTCAACAAACTGGCAAAGAAGCTAGAAACTGAATTCTAACCTATACTTTTCTGTAGAGAACACCGGCTATCTCTATAGAGGTAAGGGTGTTGGGAGGGTTTTCTGTTTGCCTGTTTGTTTTTTGGTAGTGAGCGCTGGGAATAAAAGACCCTTCTCAAAACCACTTCCCTTTCAGATCTGCCCTGGATTAAACTCTGGAGACACAAAGCCACACCTTCCCACTTCCTGTAGCCGGCTAGAGCCCAACATTTGCACGCCCAGATTCTTTGCGCTTCAGCTGAGAGCCTCCACAGATGGTCAGCCTCTGCATGGGAGGTAAACTCTCAGTCTGTCCTCGGCCTGCCTTCACTTGAAAGAGAAACGCAGCCCATTTCCTTTTAAGTGGCCTGCCTTTGGATTTTCCAAAGACTGAGCCATTGGTCAGATGTGTGCTGAACTTCCCTTCCTGCCAAAATGAAGCAGGAGCTTTCCTGTAGTCCTGAGTTCTGAGCCAAGGAGGGCCGAGGTTATTAAGACAAGGAGAACCGTCAGGGGCTCCAGCAGGCTGACAGTTGCTGGAACTGTCACAATGAGAGATACTGTACAGTTATGGGTTCCCACGGTGAAACCAACAGCCTGATTAGATTTGGGGGTGAGGGAGTTCAAGAGGCCATTCTTTACTAGAATTCCCAAACCTCGGCAGACCTTCACAGCCTGAGTGAGGCAGCATAGAGCAGTGGAATGTGCATTGAACAGAGACTCCGACTTGGGTTCCAATTTCGGCTCTGTCGGTATTAGGGTTTTAAAAAAAAAAAAAAATTTTTTTTTTTTGTTTTGTCTTAGGAGCACTCATGAGTGGGGGAGGGGAAGAGGGAGAGAGCAGCTCAAGCAGCTCTGCTTGAGAGTTGGATGCTTAACAGATTGAGCCACCCAGCTGCCCTAGTGTTCGGTTTTTTACAACCTTAGAAAGTCACGGTGGCTTCGTGGGCCTTGGTTTTCTCGTAAGGAAAATCAGGTTGGACTAGATGATCTGTAAGGGCTTCCAGCTCTAAACTTTCTAAAAATCTGTGATTCCTCTCCCATTCTGGAGATTAATAGAGATAAAAATTGTGGGTTCTCAAGGAGGTAGGATTCAATCATGCCCTCCTGACTCTGGGTCCTGGCTAAGAATTCCTTTGGCAGTGGAGAGAAAGGGACCTGGAGCCTCCTGGAGAAGCTTCCTGGTCTTCACACAGCCTGAGATGGCTGGAGATAAAGGCCTGGGACATGTCCTTGGCAGGGGCCTAGGTTTCAGGAGCCCACTCAGGAAAGTGCAGAGTGCCACGCCAGACTGCAGAGATGGGCTGTCACCCACCTGTCACCCACCTCCTCCACCTGCCCCAGGATGGGGACGAGCCAGCCTGATTTGCAGAAGGAAGATGTCCCAGGCCAGGAGGCCTCCGCAAGCCCCAGTCTAAGTGAGGTTCCAGAGCGACACGGCTGGGAATGAGGCAGCCCGGGTTCTGCCCTCCCCAGCCTCACAATGTGCTGAATCAAACCTCTGGTTCTCTGCAAAGACCATGTGAGACAGACGGAGTCTCAGAATGAAAGAATCGGGTTACTCACTGTTTTAGGGACAATCTGTTTCTTGGGCTGCCCAATCTTGAAAGGAATCCTAGGAGAGAAAGAGACAAAGAGGGATTTTAGGAGAAACGGGGAAGGATGTAGCTGAAAAGAACTGATGAAGTCAAGGCCACTTTTCCCTGGAGGGTAACGAGAGCCAGTGGCCTGCTCCTGGCACTCGAACCACACGCCCTGTGGATCTAGGGCCGTCGGCAGCCAGGCTGGGCTCTGGAGGGTGATCTTCCCATGGACAGTGTCGGATGGAAGTCCTGGGCACCACCTTCTGCCCCAGAGCATCTTTCCTACTAGTAGCCGGGTGTTGAAACACGTTGCAAAGGTGAGGGCAGGGAAGGGGAGATACCACACGACAGACAGTCATTGTAAATCTGTGTCCTGAGGAGCTGCAAAGTCAGAATTACAGGCTCGCTGGGGCAGCTATCATCCTTGAAAACAAGCGTTTAAAAACACCATGAGAACCACTTATCGTCTGTATTAGGTGCTTCGCTACTTCTCTATAGAGGACTTGTTACGTGGCTGGAGACAGAGGACACACTACAGGGCATTAAGGCCCAGCCAGGCTGGGTTATTTCTGGTGAGAACTGACAACCTGAAACGTGGCTAACTCAAAGAGGGACCTGAATCTAGCCCAGGTCTGCCCTCTGCACCTCAGGTTCTCCACTTGGAAATGGAAGGCAGTTTGGCATAACAGAAGGAGGGTCAATAATCTAGCCTCTAAATCTAGGTCCCCCCTCACTGGCCCCCACCGCCTCCCGCTCTGAGGAGCGGGCTGCCCCCTGGCAGGTAACGACTGCCCTGGGATTCATTGCCCACTCTGTGAAAGGACAGGGTTAGACTGGATAATTCAGAAGCTTCCTTGAGGCATGAAAAATTCTGATTCTACAATTCTGAGAAGCGTGGTCCCGCTAGGAGCAAACACAGTGCATGCCAACTGCTGGAGAAAAAGAGGCTCCCCAGAGCCCCCAAGGTAGCAGTGAGTGAAGCACCCCTGGGATCAGCTCAGGGCACAGGGAGTCAGCAGGAGAGTCCCCAGGGCACGACTCCACTCCCACTCTTCTCTCAGTGCTCAGGACGCTGCAGTCCCTCCCTTTCAAACCTCCCGCTTCCAGCTTCCACCGCTGCACCCGCCCCTTCCCTCCGCACCCCCTTCTGCCCAAGCCTGCTTTCTCTTGGCCCAAACTGACCAACACTGTTGCTAAACCCAATGGTATAATTAACCACCGATAATAACCCCAGACAACGATCCGGTCGAGAGGATGGGCCAGCCTGAGTCACAGTGGTTTAAATTTAATTTCTGGAGGACATCCTGTTTATTGTTAACCCAGCCCGGTAATTTGGGAGCGTTAACCCTTTGGGGGTGGGCTGATTCACGTGGCTTCTGTAAACAAATAATCAGTGGCTACATAATTACCAGGGGAAAGGTAAGCTCTGGAACTGAAAAGAAGAGAAAGGGAGAAATTGCTCTTTCCCCTCCTCAAATCTAAAGAACAGAGGTTAAGGGAGCTGAGCTCCATAGTCCCCTCCTCGTGTCCCCAGTTACTTTTCCCCAAATCAGGGATTGGAGTTGACTGACACAATGGTTTTGGACAGTGAACAACTGCCCTCAAGGACTATTTTGGTGACAGTGCAAATGAGGTCCTGGTGGCATTGAGAAGATTGAGCCTGCACGAAGCATGTTGTGGGATAATAAGCTTTGGACCAGGAATCAGAAAACTGATCTCTGCCTTTGACTAGTTTTGTGATGCGAACAAATCACGGTCTCTCTGGAGCTTTTTCTTTCTCTTTCTTTCTTTTTTTCTTTCTTTCTTTTTTAAATTCTTTTAATGTTTATTTTTGAGAGAGAGAGAGAGAGAGAGAGAGAGAGAGAGAGAGAGGGAGGGAGAGAGAGAGACGAACGTGAGCAGGGAGGGGCAGAGAGAGAGAGGGAGACACAGAATCCCGAGCAGGCTCCAGGCTCTGAGCTGTCAGCACAGAGCCCAACGTGGGGCTTGAACTCATGAACTGTGAGATCGTGACCTGAGCCAAAGTCAGCACTTAACTGACTGAGCCGCCCAGGCGCCCCTGGAGCTATTTCTTAAACTCTAAAACAGAGGAGATGGAAACTTGAATTCTAAACTGAATCTCTGTTCCAGGAACATGGGGGCAGGGTGAAATTCTACAGAATTCTCAGAGTGGTCTTCACAATGATTCTAACTTGGAGTCTAGTACTACAGACTAGCTATAAAGAAATGAAGAACTTAGATGCCATTATTTGTGGTGCCACAGCCTCTCTAAATCTTAATTTGGAATCACAGTATTTTTAGAATTGCAAGTTACCATAGAAATTGTTCCAGTTCAACCCTCTCATTTTGTAGATGAGAAAACCAATCTGGAAAGGTCCAGTGACTAGCCCAGGGTCATTCTGCTGGTTCACGACTGAACCAGGAGTAAACAATCCACTTTTCTCTCTGCTATTCTTTGCCATGAATTTGTTATGTTTATTTGAAGGAACTAAGGAAAATCATCTGATCAAAATACCTAACCTTAAAATACTGTGGAATTTCAAAGGGGCTCACTATTCTTGAAAAGACTGGAAATGCAAGGAATGAGGAGGGCAGCGTTATCGGGAGGAAGGAGGCTTGTGCTGACCCGGCTCCGTCTGAACAAATGATAGGTTCCAGGTATCATGTTGGCTGAGTGCAAAACGTCACTGATAATGTCTTTGAGACAACAGGTAAAGAACCTGGACTGTCCAGGGGAACTGGGACACATGGCCATTACACCCACATGGAATGCCTTCCCTTCTCCCAGCTTGATCAAAGCTGTTCTCAAGTCCAAAACCTTGCTTACCTTCTTCTAAATGTCTAAGACTTCATTTGGCATTAAAAAATAGCCTACCTTTTATATTAATTGAAGTTTACCCATTTAAAAAGTAAAACATACTCATCAGAGAAAACTTGGGAAATACAGCAAAGTCAGAGACAGAGAGAGAGAGAAAGAGAGAGGGAGAAAGGGAAGGAAAAGAAGGAAAAAACCAAAACAGTGCACGGTCTCATATCTAAAGATAACCAAGGCTAATGTTTTGGTGTTAATTATATTTTAAAAGTTTGCAGAAAGAAAAAAATCTGAAGCAAATATGCCAAATGTTAATAGTGGTTAATTCTGGGTGGTAAGAGTGTGACTACTGTTTTCTTCTTTGCACTTTCCATATTTTTCAAATAAACTAAAAAAAAATCCCTTGTTTTTTTCCTTGACTACAAAAATAACACCTGATCAGTGTCAAACACTTGGAAAACATGGAAACACACACACACACACACACACACACACATTAACAGTAACACCCTGAATCTGTGTGTAAATACATGGACATGTGTACATATGCATATTTATATAACTTAAAAAACCTAAACATATCATAAAGGCTTCTATATGCCAAGATGTGGTTGTCATCAGCCTGCCCTGTTAAGAGCTACCTAGTATTTCATTATATATCCCTATTTTATTTTTGTGATCCACATCACTTACTAATGATCATTTCAATTTTTTCCAATTTTTCTTCTATTATTAAAAACACTAATAGCTAAATCTTTGTGTACATCAAGGATTAGTCACATAGGATAAATTCTTAGAATTGGAATTGCTGGGTCAAAGGATATATACATGTCTAAGGCTTTGATACATTTGCCAAATTGCCCTGGAGGCAGATTGAGACAGTTTACATTTTTTAAAAGATTGAAATGGTTTACATTTTACCACTAGCCCTTTGGCCTGTTTATCAGGATTTTTTTTCTGGCTTAGCGTTTGCCTTTCCCTTTTGTGCAATTAATCTGAGTTTGCTTTTATCAAAGTTACACGTGTGCATGGTTTAATAAGACAACAAGGTTTGTTAAGTGAAACATGAGGTCCTATCCTCCCTCCCCCTGCCCTAATCTCACTTGCCCAAGACAAGCACTTTTCGACTCTGCTGGGTTTTCTGGCACATACCTTTGCATCTCTAAATAAAAATGCGTCTATTTCTATCTCTGGTTAGGTTTTAGGCAGTAGCTGCTGACTTTTTCTTTTGCAAGGGGAAGATTTAACGAAACCAACCAACTGACCAAGCTCTTGCAGGCTTCTTTCTACCCGTTACACAAGGGCACATCCGAATCTCCTCTTCTTCTCGATAGAGTTACGTGATTTGGTCAGATCAATAAGTAAACTGTTGGGAGAATAATGTGATTTCTTGTCCTTCCTGCATGTGGCAGCCAGCAGATTTTTCAGCCTCAGCCAAACCTTCAGAAGCTGCAGAGTTCCGAGCCAAGCCTCCCAGCTAGGCCACTCCCAAATTCCTGACCTGCAGAAACTGGTACTGTTGTTTGGAGACGCTAAGTTGTGGGGGAATTTGTTACACAGCAATACGTAACTAATAACACTGCGTGCTTTTGCTCCTAAAATTGTCATTTTTCTTTCACGTGCTGAATTTTCTATGTATTTATTGTCTAAATTTACTCTTAATACATTCACTCGTGTCAGGTATTCACTTCTTGAAGCGGTGTCCGAGGCAGCCTCCAAGCTGCTCCGGTCAGGACCCGTCGCCTCGGCCCCTGGTATAGAGCTGGAGGCCCAGACTCGCCCTTCTCCTGCCTCCTATAGGAATTCTGACAGCTGGAATCCGGGTCTTCCTCTTTGCTGGTTTACTCCTCGTTTGGGCAGAGTAAAAGTGTGTGTGAAATCACCTTTTGAGACTTTGCATAACCAAAACCTCTTTGCTCTGACTCACACCAGTTAGTCTGACTGGGTATAGAATGTAGGTTGGACTTCATTTCTTTCAGAATCTCACAGACTTTGCTTCCCTGGCTTCTCATTTCCCAGTGCTATTGTGGTGAAGTCTAAAGCACTCTGATTTCTATCCTTTGTAGGCAACCTACCCATTCTTCATGCAAGCTTGTCCCTGGTGGTATAAACTTTCACAGTGATGTACCTCGTGGGTCTAATTGCACTCACTGTGCTGGGATACACACCAAATTCTTTCAATTTGGCAATTTGTAATCTTTCGTTCTGGGCTTAAAAAAAACTTTGTTGTGGCTCGTGTCTTCCCCCATTTTCTCTGTTTCTCATTTCTGAAATTCATTTTTTTTTAATTTTTAAAGTTTATTTATTTTGAAGGAGAGAGAGAGAGAGAGCAAGCATGGGAGGAACAGAGAGAGAGAGAGAGAGAGAGGAACAGAATCTGAAGCAGGCTCCAGGCTCCGAGCTGTCAGCACAGAGCCCAGTGCGGGGCTGGAACCCACGAACAGTGAGATCATGATCTGAGCCGAACTTGGATGCTTAACCAACTGAGCCACCCAGGTGCCCCATTTATTTCTGAAATTCTTGTAATTCCAGTGCTGACCCAACTTGGTTGCTTCTCCAGTTTCTTTATTTTTCAACATTTCGTATCTTCTAATACTTGTAAAGTTTTTCATTTCTGCTATCATATTTTTAATTTCTGAGAGGTCTTTTTACTTTTCAGGATGTCCTTTTTTTTTATGGTATCTTGTTTTATTTCATGGATGGCTTCTCTCTCTGATGATCTTTAAAAAAATTCTTTTTTAATGTTTCTTTATTTTTGAGAGAGAGAGACAGGGCATGAGCAGGGGAGGGGCAGAGAGCGAAGGAGACACAGAATCCAAAGCAGGCTCCAGGCTCTGAGCTGTCAGCACAGAGCCTGACGCGGGGTTTGAACTCACAGACCGTGAGATCATGACCTGAGCCAAAGTCGGACACTCAACCGACTGAGCCACCCAGGCGCCCCATCTCTCTCTGATGATCTTAATGACAGATTTACAAAAAGTTTCTTCTGCCTTCCTTCAGTCTCAGTTTCCCCTCAAGTTGTTTTCTGCTTTTGCCTCCATTTTTCACACTAAACACTCCCCTTGGGAGTGTGGTAATCTTGGGTGTCTGCTCACATACGGGACTGGAGACAAGACAGCTGATCAGAAGCTGTGAGCGCTCAGATATTGTCTGTGTACTGTGTGCAGTGACCTGGCTGAGCAGTGTTGTGGGGAGCCCCTGATGTCAGTATCTGTACTCCCGGGCAGGTAAGATTTCCTAGAGAATTTTTCAGTCTCTCGCCATGGGAGTAAAGGCCCAGCAGAGTTGTTCCAAGAGCTCAGTGAGTAGAAGAGGTCACTCGAGCACATGCCATGCGTGCAGGTGCCATGGGGGAGGGGAAGGGTTGTCTCAGCACTCCCCACGCATTTCTTCACTTCACCCTCCTGCCTTCAGGATGGCAGTCCTGCCCTCAGCTGGGCTTACAGTGGATCTGTGTTTTGTGGGCCCGAAGCTTATATGATTTTGTATGCCTTTTAAAGAAAATGAATTTACAAATATCAAAATTGGATGGGGCCCCTAGATGGCTCAGTTTGTGGAGCGTGGGACTCCTGATCTCAGGGTTGTGAGTTTGGGCCCCATGCTGTGTGTAGAGATTACTTAAAAATAAAATCTTTTAAAAACATTAAAAAATATTAAAATCGGCATGAAAGTGTTTATTTAGAGAAAAGAACATAATAAATTACAAGTTATAAAAGCTGACAAATAACATGAAATCAAAAACTCAAGAATAACCTAAAATTTTATTAATCATCTGCCTGACACACCTCTGTATTCATTTCCCTGCATTTTTTGGCTGCGTAGTCTATGATTGCCTCTTCATGTGACACCGAGTGGGTAACATCATTTTCGTAGAGAAAAGAAAGGTAATTCAGCCTTTCCTCTAGTATGGTTGACTGAAACTTGTTTTCTATTATTGACAGTTCAGAAAAGCTTTTTTTTCCAGCTTACCAGTAATATATAAATAAAAATTTTGCTGTAAAACTTAGGAAAATCTCGTTTCCTTCATAAATAAACTGTAAGATTTCAGGACACATTTCAAGGTTTCTTGTATAATGACTACTCTTAACCACTCTCTGAATTAATGGGGGTAACCAGCTTCTCTGTTCCTGATGTCACTGGAGGAGGGCCCATCATGAGTTTTGTCATCTTCGTTATCTTTCGTGTTAAGAACTTTAAATTGTTTTATCAATGTGTTCTAATGATTTGCGCCTCTTTATTAACTAGATTATCAAACCCTCGCTCCTCTTTAAAACTGATCTCATTCTTTTTTAAGAAATATTCTTAAAAATTTTTTTTAAATGTTTATTTATTTTTGAGAGACAAAGAGAGACAGAGTGCAAATGAGGGAGGGGCGGAGAGGGAGGGAGACACAGAATCCGAAGCAGGCTCCAGGCTCTGAGCTGTTAGCACAGAACCTGATGCGGCGCTTGAATTCACGGGCTGCGAGATCATGACCTGAGCTGAAGTCAGATGCTTAACTGACTGAGCCACCCAGGCAAACCCCTGATCTCATTCTCTTAATGAATGACTAGGTTTGAGTACAATTTGAAAATGTTTTGTTGCACTTTGATTTCAGAATAATATCTCCTGATTTAACTGCTCACCTGTGTCACTGTTGTTTTGTGTTATTTTTTACCCAACTTTTCCCTTAGTTTTTTTCTTCTTTAAATTTTTTCCCCAGCTTTATTGAGATACAATGGATCTATATAACACTGTGAAAGACATACAACTTTTTTTTTTTTTTAATTAAGCTCTACATCCAATGTGGGATTTGAATTCATAACCCTGAGATCAAGTCGCATGTTCTACTGACTGAACCAGCCAGGCACCCCTTTCCCTTAGTTTTTAAATACATTTAAAGATCACCAAAAGAGGTGCCCTCTGTATATTTCCAATTCAGGAACCTGAAATTTCTCACGGTTTTATCAGTTTTCAAAAAATGTCTACAAACTACAGCTAAAACAGCATATTTCCAATTCAACCCTCCAGTCGCCTCCCAAAAGGCCTAGGCTACTCCAAAGCTGCCTGACATGAGGGGTAGTATCAAGTAGCAAAAGGAGAAAGTGAAGGCAGAAGTTTTCTTAACTGAATGCAGTCTAAACACATTGTTGATGTTTGCAAAAACACAGGATCATGTGAACACACAGCTAAGGTTCCTTCTGGGTCTTGGACAAGGTCCATGCCAGCAAGGGGCCCTGAAGCTTAAATTTTATTAAATAGTTTTTACATAGTAAATCCACCTTTGTGTGCCTAGTATAGGAACTCCCTGTCTCATACTCTCCAAGGGGTGGGGCCCCTTCATTCTTTTGCTAGGGTGAGGCAGGGACAGTCTCCCAGGGACACCGAAGTTGGAGAGGAGATGGCGGGGCTCTAAACTTACTCAGAAACAGCTTTCAACCAGTTCTTCTGATCCGAGAGCTCGGCTTCACCCCACTTCTGGAAGTACCCAGTGCCACCGATTACTGACCCTTTGAGGATTCTGTGATGTAAGTCATGATGGCTTGTGGTTTTCCTAAATGCCAGTTTAGGATCTGGCTTTCCTGGAACTAAGTCAGTTACTGCATGCAACTGCATTCCAATTCCCAAATGTTGTTGATGTCTCTATCCTCCCTGAATTTGTAGATCTATGCCTTAAAAAAAAAAAAAATCATTTTATTGTGCTTTTTTTGTGGGATTTGTGAGGGAGATAAATTACATGTACGTATTCAATCTGTCATCTTTGCTTCGAAGCTGGTTTATTAATTTTTAAATAAGAGCTTTATTGAGGTATAATCCACACACCATAACGTTCATCAAGTGTACAATTTGGTTGTTTTTGGTATATTCAGAGAGTTGTGCAACAATCACCATGATCTAATTTCAAAGACATTTTCATCACCCCTAAAGAAACCCTGTATCTATTAGCATCATGCCCCGTTTTCTCCTCTGCTTCCAGCCCACAGGCAAACCAGTAATGTACTATCTCTATGGATTTGCCTATTCTGGACATTTCATATCAATGGAATTATACAATAAGTAGCTTTTTGTGTTGGCTTCTTTCAATCAGCAAAATGTTTTCCAGGATGATCCATGTTTGGGCATGTATCAGTCCTTCATCCCTCTTTTATCACAGAATAATAGTCCATTGCAGGGATACACGACATTTAGCCACACATCCACTTATCCATTTATCTGTTCATTGAGCGGTGGTCACTTGGGTTGTTTCTACTTTTTGGCCATTATGAATGCTGCTGCTATGAACATTTGTGTACATATTTTTGTGTGGACATATGTTTTCATTGTTCTTGGGTATATACCTCGGAGTGAAACTGCTGGGCCATATGGTAAGTCCACGTTTACCCGTTTACCCGTTAACCCTTCTGAGGAGCTGCCAGACTTCTCCAAAGTGGCTGTGCCATTTTACATTTCCACAGTAGTGTATGGAGTTTCCAATTCCTCCACATCCTCACCAACACTTGTCATTGTCTTTTTTATCTTAGCCACTCTGGGGGCTATTTCACTGTGGTGTGATTGGCATTTCTGTAATGACTAATGATGTTGAACATCTTTTCATGTGCTTAGCAGTCATTTATAGGTCTTCTTTGGAGAAACATCTATTCAAACCCTTTGCCTATTTCAAAAATGGGTTGTCTTTTTAAAAATTTATTATTATTATTTTTTTAATGTTTGCTTATTTTTGAGAGACAGACCATGAGCAGGAGAGGGGCAGAGAGAGAGAGGAAGAATCTGAAGCAGGCTCCAGGCTCTGAGCTGTCAGCAGAGAGCCTGATGTGGGGCTTGAACCCATGAACCATTAGATCCTGACCTGAGCCGAAGTCGGACACTTAACTGACTAATCCATCCAGGCGCCCCATCTTCTTTTATTGTTGAGCTGTAAGAGTTCTTTATTTAGGGTACAAGTGCCTAATCTGATATATGATTTGCAAATATTTTCTCTCATTTTTGAGGTTTTTTTTTTCACTCTTTTAATGGTATGCTTTGAAGCACAACCATTTTAGGTTTTGAAGAAGTCTAATCCATTTTTTTGTTGTTTGTGCTTTTGGTATCACATCTAAGAATTCTCTGCCAAATTCAAGGTCATGAAGACTTACCCCTATGTTTTCCTTTTATGATTTCATAGTTTTAGCTTTTACATTTGGGTCTTTGATCAATTTTGAGTTAATTTTTGTTTATGGTATGAAGTAAGGGTCCTCCTTTATTCTTTTGCATGTGGATATCCAGTTGTCCTGACGCTGTTGAAAGGACTATTCCTTCCCCATTGAACTGTCCTGGCATCTTTGTAAAAAAAAAAAAAAATCAACTGACCATAAATGTAAAGGTTTATTTCTGGAGTCTTAATTCTATGCCATTGATCTACGTGTCTATGCTAGTACCACAATGCCCTAATTATTGGACTTTTGTTGTAAGTTTCAAGATTGAGAAGTATTGAGCCTTCCAACTTGGTCAAGACTGTTTTGGCTACTCTGTGTCCCTTGCATTTTCATATGAATTTTAGTGGTTTATTTTTTATATTTAAATCATCACTCCATTTAGAGTTTGAATGTTGGCCAGCCAGTTGTTTAGTTATTTTAACATAATCTAAAAAATAAACTATCTTTGACAAATCATTTTATTAGGGTTAAATACTTCTATTCCATACCACAGACCTGTCTACTCTTTGGCCAGTAACACAGATTTAATTATTTAGGGTTATAACAGCTCTTAATTTCTAGACAAACAGATCTCTTCCCATTACATTTCATTTTCAGGTAATTTACTGGCTATTTTAATTTGTCTTAATATTTATTTATAAGTTTATTTATTTGGGGGGGAGGGGCAGAGAGAGAGGGAGACACAGAATCCCAAGAGGGCTCTGTGCAGAGCCCGACATGGGGCTCAATCTCATAAACTGCAAGATCATGACCTAAGCCAAAATCAAGAGTTGGATGCTCAACCTTCTGAGCCACCCAGGTGCCCCTGTGTTACTTTTTTTTTTTTTTAACTTTTTTTTACATTTATTTATTTATTTTTGAGAGACAGAGAGAAACAGAACACAAGTGGGGGAGGGGCAGAGAGAGTGGGACACAGAATCCGAAGCAGGCTCCAGGCCCTGAGCTGTCAGCACAGAGCCCAACGCGGGGCTCAAACTTACAAACCATGAGATCGTGACCTGAGCTGAAGTCGGAAGCTCAACCGACAGAGCCATCCAGGCGCCCCTCCCCTGTGTTACTTTTTAAGATGAACCTCAAAATCATAGGTGGTGCGCCCCCCTCCAAAATCAAGATACTTATTACTGAAAATGCATTATATTTATAGATTAACTTCTGAAGATCTTACATTTTTACAAATACTACATTTGCTCATTCAGGGCCATAACATTTCTTTCCATTTATTCAAGTCTTTTTATTCGGTCTTTTAGTCTTAAGAGTTTTTCCATATAGGTCCTCTACTTTTATTTTGTTTAATACCAAGATCCCAAAGTAACACTTACATGTGAAATTTTTAGCCCTACACAGGTCTTAGGTACATTCCACGAGATTTTTAATTTTTGGTTGTACTGCAAATGGAATTCTCTTTCTCATTTTATTGGCCTGGTACACAGGAAAGCCATTGGGTATTAAATATTTACCTTGAAACCATTCATCACACCTATATACTTAAGTTATACAGCCTGAGAAACTCAGGTAGGAAAAAAACCCCCAGAATTAGATTTTCTAAATAGACAAGTCATATCACTTGAAAATAATGATAAAATTTCCCTTTTCTTTCTCAATGTTTCATACCCACTTCTTGTCTTGTGTGTTATAGCAAGAAAAATGTTTCTGACTTTAGTAAGAATGGTTCGAATCGGATCTTTCACTATTAAATAGGAAGAAGGCTACTGGTTCCATTCAGAAAGACTTCTAATAGCAAGGAAATATCTTTTTGTTTCTAGTTTCCTAAAAGACACAAAGATTGGATTTTTAAGTTATATCACAGTGCCTTTTTCAGCATACATTTAGATGACCAGTTTGCTCTCTTTGACCCAGTACTGTGATGAACTGTGCGAATGTATTTCCTAAGACTGAGCCACTGCTTCCTTACTGAAAAAAATTCTGCTTGGTAAAGGGTCAGGTTAACTAGCTTTGCTGTGTATGCATCTTGCTTTCTGATTATGCCACATAAGCCCCTCAAGTGCAGGGACTGAATGTTACGGTTCTTTGCAACTCCCGTAAGTACCGTACAAGGTACAGTGTTATTTTCAACCTTTCGTTGAATGGATGTTCGGTAAATATTTATCGAGGGCCTCCTTTATGCCTAGAACTCTGCTAGGTTCTAGCAATATCAGGATGAACAAGACGAACTCATTCTATGATCTCATGGAGCTCATGGTCTAGTTTTGCGCACACAGTAAACACTGGATAAATGATTCAACAAATAAACAAGTACATGGCCCCAAGGGCCCTATATAATACCATACTCTAATTTAAGTTTCCTGAGAAAAAAAGTACTCTCAGATAAGGCTTTAGAAAGAACAAATAAAGGTAATATCACTGTCTTTGGGTCTCCCAGTCCTTATCCGACTCAAACAAAAGCTAAAAAGGGGAAAGTGCACTCGTGGAGACCGAGGAAACGGAGGTGGCCTTTGGCGTCCACAGTAAAGCCAGGTGACGTTATCAGAGTGTGGGTTTAGGGAAAACCGACATTTCAAAGAGCTTAAGAGGAAATATGAAGGGAGAAGAGTCTCCTGGGCTTATTCCAAGGCTGCCAAATGGTTGATATGCTCCCCTCTGTCGGAGAAAGGGCCAGAAAACTGGGGCAGGTGCCCCACCACCACTGAAGCAGTCAAAGGTGGCGACGGGAAAGCGAGTAGAAAGAGCAAAACAGCCACCCTTCAAGCCGCTCTTCTGCCTCTTCTTGCCACTGCCTCCCTGATCTCCCCCTGTGGCACTAGGGACTTCTTCGGGACAGACAGCTGCTCTGGAAGGCGTGTGGCAAGAGCAACAGCATCGCAGCGGCTCCTCGGCCCAACTGGGGTGGTGGGTCGAGGCTGACAGTCCTCCAGGACCCGGGAAGGCTCACTGGGCCTCGGGACCTCGGTTCCCCTCCTCCTCACAGCTTTCCTTAGGCTCTCCCCTTGGCATGCGGTGGGTAAGCAGAGGTCCGGAGAGAAGACAGGGCCTGCTCCCCACAGGATGTCTCTGCTCTGGAAGAAATCAAGAGGGCTCTGAGCTCCCGGCCTCTGGAGTAGGCTTCCTTACTTGGTTCTACTTGCCATTCCGTAAATATGAGCACCGGAGGGCAGGAGCAGGGATATTTTGGTCTGAGCAACAAAATGCAGAGAGCAGTTCTCTCAAGCGTACTCTCCTCCAACCCCCAACATGCCCCACCTCAAAACAGAAAAAAAGTTCTATGTATACAGAGGGAAAGGGGGAAAGATTTACTTTCACAATAAAGAAAAGTCAACAGGATGTTCTCCAAAGCTACAAATACACTTTTTCAAACAGTAAATATCTCTATTAGCAGCACGATGCCAGTTGGCTAATTCTGTCTGTCTCAGTAAAACCTTTCCAAAAAAGCTCCTGCTCTTGTGTAATGTCTATTTACAAAAACAGCTCTTTTGCATTTTCAATTTGCTAGGTTTCTCAATCTTTTGCTTCCCCACCCCCTCTGCTGCAGAGGCAGAGACAAGAGGCAGGCCCAGATGGCAGTTGGGTGGGGATCCCCTGGTCACCCCAGCAGATCCCTCGAGCCCCGCCTTCTTTGGAGAGTCCTCTGCTTCCATTGCAAAGATGAGTGGAAAGAAGCTGAAACCTACACATTCTTCCCTGGTCTTCACCTTGGCCTCTGGAATTCGTTTCTGCTGAATGTGAATAAGCCTCGGCCTGGCTTGGGGGTGGCAAGAACCCTGAAATGATTCAGTCTGTGCCACCCCACACTTTCTGATGGATCACAGTTTTGGGGGCAGGGAGGAGGTGAGGGAGGTGAGAACGGAGGGAGGGCTGAGCAAAGAGTAGGCGGCAGCTGATAGTGGCTGAAATCCTGGCTCCCCGGGGAGTGGTCTGGGCCTGAGTCACTGTCTCGGCAAGAGCAGGAAGGTGGGCGAGAGGCAGCAGCTTTTGAAGGCTGGAAGGACAAGCCCCTCCCCCGTCCCGGCCCTTCTGTTACCCTGTCCTTGGGTCACTGCCTTCCCTGGTCTGAGGCCCCACCAAGGCTATCGCCACCTTGACACTGGGAGAGAGAACAGAGAGCCGGGGGGCCCGGACAGGGCTTCTGGAGAGGCAGCCGGCTCCGGCAGAACAGCTGCTTGCTGGGTGTCATCCCCTCTGCAGGGCCAGCTGGCCATGATGCCAACCGGCCACACAAAGTTCAGCCTGAGCAAGGACGTGAGAGACCCCATCACAAGGGGAAATGAACTGAGCTGCAAAATACCCATTTCCAGCACCTCTGACCACAGCGCCCCCTCTCACCCCCCACCGCAGTCCTTCCTTGAAATTAGCCACATCTAAAACCAGAGCAACACACACTACCCTACTGGCCACCAGTCCGAGGAGGTATGTGTGTGTTTAAAAATAAAAGGCATGACTCTGTGACTTGGCTGACTTGTCACTTGGACTAGAACAGTCCCCCAGCTCAGCTGTGATCCCTTCTTCCCCACTGTTCCCCAGGCTGACCTCTGAGAAGTTTAGACAGAATGAATCACAGAATGGTCAGTGTGATCTCACAGAACGTGAGATCACAGAAATCATCCAATTAAAGTGACCATTTATGGAGCATCTACTATTGCTGGTTTGGGCTGGGTACTTCAGAAACATCCGCTTATTTAAAGCGGTCCACTCCTGTATTCCTCACAAGAGACACTGCTCTGGATAGGGGGGCGCGCTCTGGAGCCATACTGACACTGCTTGGCTTTAAATCCTTGCTCTGCCAGCCGCCAGCTGTGAGGCTTCGGACAAGTTACCTAACCTCTCTGTCTCTCAGTTTCCCTGTCAATAGACTGGGACAATAATATAGCTATCACGTGGGGTCGCCGTGAAGGCCAAATGAGTTTAGTGCTCAAAACAGATCCTGTCGTAGGTCAGCAGCCTGTAAGTACTGGCAGTAAAGGCAGTGGTGGTGATATTTTGATGATGAAGATCAAACTGAGGCCCGAGGGGGTGGCTCACACTCAGTTACACAGAGGTAAGTATGGTTAGGAAACCTGAAACAATTCTTTTCTGTTTGGGGGGCAATCAGCCACCGCCAGGCCCCCCCAAGTGAATCCATTTGCCAACAATGAATGGGGACTTCCTCCCAAGTAGTAAAAGGATCTGTCACAGAAGTCTGGAGGCTGATGGAGCATCTAAAGGTCAAGAAAAGGGAGGAAAGAAGGCAATTCAGGGAGGGAGGTTGTTTGTTTATTTTGTAGCTCTTTAGAAAATGGGTTCTCCCATGTTATAAAAGGGAAACAGAAGGCATTGCGAGGTGAAAGTCTTCTGCTTAATCCACAAGCCGGAGACAAGCCTCAGGGGCCTGCTTTCCATGCTGATGGGCCCACGGTGGCTCAGATGCCCACAGACTGCGAAGTGCCGGGCCAGTTGTTTAGCTTCTGAGGCACGAGCTCTAATCTCATGTTCACTTCTATCTCTTACCAACGAAGGATTGTACAAAGAGCTTTCAGTCTACCTTTTCTCTTATCTGCTGAAGGTTTGGAAGCAGGCTGGAGGAGGAGGAGGAGGAGGAGGAGGAGGAGGAGGGCTGAGATGGAAACTCGGAAACTCGCTCCTAGGCCCACTGTCTTGGGACATCCTCACCTACCGGCCGTAGGAGGCAATAATTCCCTTGCTATGAGCGGTGAGGTCAGCTCTAGTTGTGATGGCAGTCAGGCTAGGCATGACAAAAGTTAACAGAGAGTATTATAAAATATTGCCAACACTCAGAAAGTTAGAATACATAATAAATACTCCTGTATTCACCTACTGTTATCGCGTTTCTAATACTGAGCCACACTTGCTTCAAATCTTACTCTTTAAGCAACGCAACAGCTCAGATACTGTTGATGCAGTCTGATTCCATTTCCTTGTCTCTCCTCATGACCTTAGCGGTCACCATGACCCTGAATTTAGTATGTATTATTCTCACCCTTTCACTACATTTGTTTAAATCCGTGAGCACAATACAGTATGGTTTTATAGGTCTGAACTTTATAAAAATAGCACAATATTGAATGTATTACTTTGAAACTAACTTTTTATGACCAGCATTCTGTTTCTGAGATTTGTCCGTGTTGATAGATATAGCTGCACTTCATTCATTTTGACTACGTGTTTCATTACGTAAAGACAGCACATATAGGCTGGACATCATAAACAATGAAGCAACTAATACTCCCCTGCACTCACCTGCTGCAGGAGAGCTCAGGTTTCTCTGGGTGACTGTAGAAATCTCCAAAGTGATTGTATTGTGTCAATTTTTACCTCCACGCTCTATGCCACCCTGCACCCGATGCCAGTGGATGGGAGCTCCTCCTGATTCTCATCCTTAGATACTTGGCATTGCCAGACTTTAAAATTTTTGCCAGCCAGATGGCTGTGAAATGGCATCTCATTGTTACTTTAATCTGCTTTTCTCTGATTACTAAGAAACCAACATCTTGGTATAGGCTTTTGTCCATTTGGGTTTTCTTTTCTATAAAGTGATGACGTTTTTCACATCTATGGATTAAGTTCTTATAAAGTACATGGCTGGTGCTCTTCATAGTTGCCCCTTCTGTATTTCTTATTATAACCCACGAAAAACAACTAAGTAAACCAACAACACGGAGTCATAGCTATTAGCTGATAGCCTGAATATTTGTAATAAACACCTAGATCAGTGTGTTTCTAAATGGGATCACTCATCAATCATGTAAACCGCTATACATTATTCCAGTGTGTTTGCCCACAACACACCAGGTCCAAATTAGACATGGGATCAATTGAAATGCATCATTCTTTTAAAAATGAAATAGAACATAATAGAAAATATAGGAATGCATCACACATATACCATGTGAAACTTTTATTTGAAGTATAAATGTTTTTGTGTGCTGCAATAATGAAGGTTTTTTTCTTTCTTTCTTTTCTTTTCCTTTTTTTTTTTTTTTTTTTAGGCTTCATGCCCAGCGCAGAGCCTAACACGGGGCTTGAATTCACAACCTTGAGATCAAGACCTGAGCAAGAGTCGATGCTTAACTGACTGAGCCACCCAGGAGCCCCTCAAAGGT
The DNA here is from genome assembly GCF_018350175.1 of Felis catus. Lineage (NCBI taxonomy): Eukaryota > Metazoa > Chordata > Mammalia > Carnivora > Felidae > Felis > Felis catus. Next base: position 35,376,121 of record NC_058371.1, on the reverse strand, counting down.
ATTTCTAACTGCAAGTTGTGGTCAAATAGTTTTGGAAGCCACTGTCCAAGTTAGCCCCCTGGCTCCATTCTTCCTCTTGCCTGAAGTACAGACTGTTGCCATATTAATCTGATTAACTCACTGGTTTCCCCATGCCACTTCCTTGCTCAAAACCTTCAAATTTCAAAAGCTTAAGCTCAATGTCAGTCCCTCAGCATGGCACTCAGAGTACTGACAGTGGGGCCCCAACTGCCATCAACGAAGCCTCTACCCAAATCACTACTTGCTAAACCCAAGTTGGTCTCCTGACCGTCCACCCCAAATACTCTTGATGCATTCCGTCTCCACACACCTTTTCCACACTATTCTTCTAATGTGGACCCCTCGCCCCCCACTGTAAAAAATCACATCCTCTGAAATCTTTCTTGACAATGCCACACCAACATTTATTGGCTGTCATTCCTATGAATCCCGGGCACTTTCCAGACACTGGCTGAAGATAAGTATCGATTCTCACAGCCTTCTGACTGTCTACCAGTATTAAGTATCAGCACAGGCCCTAGTACATTATAAATGTTCAATGAGCATTAAATCAACAAAAATTTTATTGAGCATTATCTGTGTGCAACATGTTATCCTGGGTCCTGTTTAATGGGCTAGCTACCAAAATAGTGGGTTCGGGGAAGCAACAGCTTAACTGCCAACTCCAAAGCCACTTCAACACACGTACATCAAGAGTACACAGAAGAAAACATCTTTGATGAAGAAGCTGTGGGACTCAAGATACTTGCCTCTTTCCAACTATTCCCAAATCTGGAAAGAGCCCCTTCCCCTCTCATTACAAACAGCTGGAACAAGAGTGAAATGTTTTACATTTGTGCCCAAAGCAACGTCAAATACAGGGTCTCACAGACTCTTCAAGGGGGTCCCTGCCTTCTGGGCATGACCATGCTCGGTATAGAAGAAAAAAAACCTGGGGGGAGTCTGGCCTGTCCGAAGTGAGTGGGAGGGCCACCCAAGGCGGGGAGGCCTCAGAGTACCACAAAGCTGACATGGTCCAGAACACCTGGAGGTCTGCAGGACACAGGACTTCCTCTTCACTTTACATGTGAAAACTGACAACTTCCTGTAATTCACTACCGACCTGGTAGTGTTCATACAGACCAGCAAAGTAAAATAGCGTCCTTTGGGACCCAATCAGCTTGGGAATGGTCTTCCACTTTTCAAGCACAGAGAATACTCAGATTTTAGTTCTAGCTCTCCCAGGTACTCCGTGAGTGAATTCTAATAACTTGTCAAAGGGAGATAATAAGACCCGAACTGCATACTGCTAAGGGTAGATGTGAGGACGAAATCAGATAATGGATGGGAAGGTAACTTGAAAAGGTAAAAGCACTATACGAATGCATGATAGCAAGAGTAATACTAGAGGGAAAAGAGATTCCACTGAGAACATGTTTGAAACAGAATGGATGGTTCAGACTAACCCAGCAGTTTACCTTCTTTCCTTTATAGTCCGTTAATTTCATTTAACAATTACTGACTAGGTACTTACTATGTGCAAACAGTGTGCATACACAAACGTGAAGAACTTGTAGATTCTGTCGCCACGGAGTCTGTGTGGGAGAGGAACACGTTTTTGGTCCCTGGAAGGACGTGGAAGTGCTACAGGAGTTCTATGCAAGTTCGGAAGAGGATAGTTTGGGGAGGGGGTGGAGAGGAGAGGGGAGAGAACAATCAGAGACAGCCTCAGGGAGGCGCTGAGGCCACTTCTTCCCTCTTTGATTTAACAACAGCACGCTTAGAGGCTCTTCATTTGAGGAAGTGGCTTATAGGTTCTGCACATTTTTATCTGAAAACTTTTCCTGAGCTGAGGCAAGCCAGGAAATGGAAAAAAAAAGTGCTCATTCATACATTCAGTAAACATGCACTGATTGCTGGGAATACTACTAGGGATATAGTGATGACCAAGCCACAGTCCCTTTCTCAGTAACTTGCAGACTAGGGGGTCACTGACAAGTAAACCAACGATTCAAGTACAGATACTAATGAGGGTCAGAGCAAGGGGACCTGGCTCAGTTTAGAGGGGTGTGGGGGGCTGTTCAGGGGAGACCCTCAGAAGAGGCAAAGCCTGCCCTTATTCTGGAAGAATGAGTGCACCTTGGCCTGGTGGATGAGGCGGCGAGGGGTGGGAGCAAAGGGCATTGCAGCAGAGGAACAATGCATATAGAGGGGCAGAGGCACGAGGGCCAGGGAAAGCTGAGACACAGGAGTAACGTGGACAGCCAGATCCAGAAAGGCCTTATAAGTTATGGCCCAGAGTCAGGCCTTTATCCTGAAGATGATGGGGAGGGCATATAGGGTGAGAACATGCGGGGGGGCAGGTCCCAAGGAATACCAATATTTAAGGGGCAGACAGAGGTAGAAGAGCCCAGAAGAGTCAGAAAACAATCATATTTGCATAGTCTCCATTTTTTTCACAATAGGCTTGGGTGGCAGCGTCAGCTTGGATTATCCATTCCATGTCAGAGGTGGAGAAAACAAGACCGAGGAAGGTCAAATGCCTGACCAGGCCACACTGTGAAGGAGGGAACCAGAACCTGAACTCAGCCCTCTACCTCCCAGCCACATTTATCTGCACTGACTCTAATTTCCTTCATTCTGAGTCAAACCTCTGGATCCCTAGTATAGGAAGATTTCCTCCAGGACTACTTTTTCCCTTGACATTGAACCCAAAGAGCATCAAGGCATGTGGTTTCAGGGAAGGCTATAACCCCTGAAGACAGCGAAGCCAGGTAAATAAGCCAGATTCTTCTTAATTCTGTTGAATTCTCCCTCCATACAATAATAAAGACACACACACATAAGAAGAGAGAGGAGACCAGCAGAAGGAGAGAAGAGGGAAGCACCTGACTTAAGCCCAAATGGTGAATCAGTGATCTGACATATGAACATAAAATGCCTCCTTCCTCGCAGGGCACACCACTGGACAGCCTGGCTTAAAGACACGTGGGTGGTCGGTGGGTGAATGCATGGGTAGATGAACAGGAAGGCAGCAGGTACCCACAAAACAAACGGGGTGGGCGGGCTGCATGCACAGAGGAAGCGGGGAACAAAGACCTCTTACTCTTCATGCAAAATCCACAGTGTGCAAAGGGCATCAATATTGGACATTTCTCACTGTGACATTTTGAAAGCCTGGCCTAGCCCAGAACAATGGTTACCCTCTGGGGACCAGGGGCTGAGTGCCCCTAGGCCTTATTCAATGATGGCTTGGCATACCCCATGTGCTTGGTGAACTCGACCTTGGGCATCAGCCTCCCATGATGGCTCTACGTCACTCTGGTCTCTTCCCCCACTGAGAATTCCAGTCTTGGATGAATGGATGGATTCATTCTGGGAGCAGGAAAACCACTCCAGGAGTGAATCAGAAGGACCCAGCCCTGGTCCCTTTGCCAGCCATTGAGCCAGGAACTGAGTGTGATTGTGTGCCCAGGCGCCGGTGCTGTTCCCCTCTCAGGGAGATAGGGTCAGGGTCCACGTAAGAGATGACGTAGTCGCCCTCTAAAGAAGAAGAAAAAGGAATCTCAGCTTTGAGGGACAAAGCCGCCCTTTTGGTTCTGACCCTCAGTCCAAGGAGGTGCCAAGCTGCACATGTACTAATAAGTTAATTCTACAGGATAAAAGTCGCAGCTTTTGCTGAACAGTTAGTTGTCAATTTCAATTCTCTGCAGCCTGACAGACCTCAGGAAATAGGCTACTACTTTTTCAGAAAAAAGCTTCTTCATGATGGGTGGGAACAGCACGCCTCAGATCACCAAGAGAATATTCTACTCTGGTCTGGGCTCTGTTCTCCTCCCGATTTGTGAAGAAAAGGTCAATTTATTTTTAAATTTGTAAATGCTAATGTAAGCAATATAAAGCATCTGAACTTCCTGCTTTCTTACCTTGAAAAATTAAGCAAGAGAACTCCAACGATTCAAGGTGCAGTAGGCAAGAGGACATCTGTATCACGAGGCTGGGAGACCCAGGCTGACATTTTAAGGAAGTAATTCCTCTAGGAAAGGGAACTGAAGGATTGCCACTTTGCCCATCGTTAACTAGGTTATAACAAGATGGGAAAGTTAGCTAACTTTCAAGGCTCTAGCCCCGTATCGGCCTCCTGGAGCTAAGGTGGAGGGAAAAGGAACAGTTCCTACCGGGGCTTATTAGGGCACTGCTCCAGGCTGCCCTCGTGTGCAGGCACCACCTGTCTAACGTTTGTCCATCAATCTTTGTCTAAGAAACAGGAGGGAGGAGGGGACAGAAATGGTTTAAATTTTGTATTACAGAATTGTCCTGAACACTGACTGACATTAGCTGCTTGTCGCCAGAGCTTAGTCTCCACTAATGGTCAAATGTGAGCCTGTTAAGTGCCTTCCTGAAGGATACTCTACTATCTTCATTCGTTCATGACTAGTTATCACACATTTACTTTGTGTAAAGAAACAGCTAGACTATGAGGACAGAGTGGCAAACATGTTCCCGATGCTAATGGACCCTGGATTCCAAAAGGTTTGATTCATCTTGTACATCCCCGGGGGGGTGGGGTCAATGTATTCAGACAAGCAAACTACGGCTGGATCCTCTGAGGTTTCGCATTATGGATATGCAGGTCCTTGGGCCTGAAGGTAAGGCCCTTTGGGCAAACTGAGTCTTACAAAATAAATCAACCATTAAATATTCTGAAGTATCTACCATGAACCTAGCACATATAGCAACATACCTTCCAACTCTGGAGTCGTGACTCTACATCTCTGAGACTCCTAGCGTCTTTTCTCATGGCCTGTTAGTCCCCATAATGTTTAAGCTTACCAACCGCTATTTTCAAGAGAAAGCAGTGAGTGGGTAATGGCCCTGGAAATGATTAAAACTAGTCCAATCCCACACTGGGAGTGTGGGTGTGGGTGTTCAATTCTGGACCTTTCCAAAAGAGAAGCAAGTTTTGTCCTTTGAAGACTGTTAAGTGGTGCAAAGGCTAGTCATCTGAAAGCGAGTGGCTGTTTGATCAGTGAACTGGGCCCAGACTGCCAGTGAGGGCTACAGCTCTGGGGCCGCGGGAGCGGTGAAAAGATGCCCACAGGGAGAAAGAAGGCATTTACTCCACCTCAGCGGATATTTACAAGAGGAGGAGACGGGAAAGTTCCTCACTTCAAGCAGCTGGGAGAAGACGGGACGAGCTTGGAGGAGAAAGAGTCAGGAAACAGACGCAGGATTCCAGGCCAAGGAGATCCCCCGCCCCATATCCCGGTGAGTCCTGCCGACAGACGGAGCCTCCGGGAAAGCACCGGAGGAAGGGCCCTCGAACGACCCTGGGTGGAGGGTCCGTGTGGGCAAGGCAGGCAGCGGGGGCGAAGGGACTCAGGTGGGCGCGGGCAAGGCGCACGGCGGGCCTGGGGCTCCAGCGGCTGTGCTGTCCCGGCCTCACTCACCAGCTCATGGTCCTGAACCTGGCCCTGCTGCCGGGGTCCTCGGCCGCTACAGGGTCCTCAGGGATCACTTCCGGATTCAGCCAGTCTCCAGGAAGTGACGTGAACCCCGCCCACTGTGCCCGGAAGAGGCGGGGGTGGGCGGGGCGCGGGGAGTTAACCCTTCCGCGGCGGCGGGCGTCCCGCGCACTTGCCCGGCTCGCGACCTGGGGTATTGCCTCACGGGGCTTGGGGTTCAGCCTGTGCCGGCGGCGTGGGAACCCCCGGGTGCGTTTTCTGCCTGAGACACTGGCTTGTAAAATTCTCATTCACTTACTACACGTGCCTCTTAACCTTGTTATTGCCTCAGTTTTTCTGTCTGTAAAGAGATTTCTAATCCAGAGACAGTAGCCGTATTTGTTGATGAGAGAAGGAGCCATGGGGTCATCTGAAGTCTGGGGAGACTTACATTCACTGTATGGTCTTTAATATCTTTTAAATTTTGTACCCTGCACATGCCTTACCTGTTACAAAGAAACAAATGGATCTGTTCCCTTCTGTGAGATGGCATAGGGCTCTGAATATAAATAGGTGCTTTTCAGGTTGGAAATGTTCTGTAGCTTTAACCAACAAAAGAGAAAAAAGAGTAAGGATTGCTCCATGTCTCCCAGTCCTTCCCTCTCCTCCCCTCTACAGAACCCAGATGATGTGAATGGTCCCATTCTTTTTACTTGGTCATTTAACAAATATTCACTGAGCTCCTGCAATGTGCCAGGCACTGTGTTAACCTAAAGGATACAACCATGAAAAAGAAGTAAGGATCTTGGCCTTATTCTCTCCCAGAGCTACTTACCTAGAGAGAGAAGTAACTGGCAACTAAGTAATAACATAGGTTGGAAAAGGACAGGGCGCTGTGGCTGCCTATAAGGGGCTCCTGCAAGCTGCCCATGGGTTTTAGTGAAGGCTTCTACGAGACACCAATGTGTAATCCAAGTCCTGAAGGCTCATCAGGCTAGGTAGGTTAATCCTAGATGAGGGCTGGAGAGGGTCCAGGGAGAGGAAACCTGTCTTAGCTGAGAAGGGGACTGAGTTCCAGGTAAACGGCTCACTTTGGGTCTCCCAAAGTCAGAATCCAGGTCCTTAGTGCCTCAGAAGCTGCCTGGGGTCCAGGGCCATGTTGGCCTCCTCACCCCTAAGAACCTCTCTGCGTTAGAAGAGAGGAGCAGGCAGTGAGGCCTGTACAGGTTAACTGCTGGGCCCACAAGGGCCTTCTCTCTGAGAATTCTCTTCCTTCAAATGGATCTTAAGTGTTTTAGGGTCATTTGGAGAGCAGCTAAGTCATTGAACAGAAGGCATGTGTTACTTGTCCTGACTTCCCAGGGCAGAGTGGACGGCTTGGTCAGGAGGAATAGGGGGCTCAGAAGATCGTCCACAAGAGACAGTCTCTCATTTGTGTTTCCTGTTTCCATCTTTGAGGGTCTAGAGTTTGACTTAACAGAGGTTTTCCAGCCAAGTGTGTTACACAGATTGGCTTCATCACCATGTTCTTCCTCAGGAAACAGGCCAAAATGAGCACTAGAGAAAGCTTGAAGAATAAAGATGAGGAGAAGTCACCAAAAGGCAGCCAGGGCACAGAGTGGGCAAAGGGAGGGACAGTCCCTGCTGCTGTGTACAAGGTGTGGTGGATGCTGTGGTTTAGGAACCATCTGACATTCTAACACCTGCAGATGGCTCTCCGACCTGCTTCTTCCTTTCCCCACACTCTGTATCCCTTAGTTATTGTCCCAGAGTGTTAAATAATTTCTAAAAGTGTTAGCCTAGGCAACCACCATGTCCCAGGGGAAGTCTGTTTCAAGGCTGTGGGTAGGAGACACATCCTATGGGACAAGAATGATGAGTTCTGGATTAAGAGTCTGAAGGAGCCCTGGGTTCTAGTTCTGTCTTTGACACTAGGACTGACCTCAGGAAATCACATCCTCTCTCTGGGCCTTGACCCCCTTGTCTAGAAGATGAGTGGTTGGATATCACCTAAGTTGCCAACACTCTGAGGTTTTAAGTTGACTGTCTTGTTGACTGAAGAAGCCCTCAGGAAATAGGAAAATGGGGAAAGCCTGTGGGGTGGGGCCTGCACAGAGAAGCAAGCTGAGAGAAGTGAGCAGCTCTGAGGAATCAGTGACATCTTGGGAGGAAGCCAAACACGAATCTTCTGGAAGGGAAGGATTCAGCTTGCGGCCAAGCTAGGGCTGCTTACCTCCAATCCCTGCTATTTAATGTGGCCTGCAGGACCTCGGAGGGTACTGGAAAGGATGCTGGCCTCCTAGGAGTCTGTCAGGAAAGTGCCCCTGCTCTGAGTTCTCATCTGTGGCTCATTTGCTCAGCCTGAATGAGGTGTGCCAGGCTGAGGATGGATGGCCAGGTCCCCTGCTGCCCTGTGGACCCACAAGCTTCCCTCCATGAGCATGACTTGCCATGTGGCATTGATCCCTGGGCAGCTGAACAGCAGGAAGCACAAACACCTCCCACTGCCCTAGAAAACTCAGCTGCAGGGTCTCCAGACCCAGGGGTGGGAGCTATGTCCTTCTTCAGAACCAAAGAGCAGCACCACACAGGCTGATCCTGCCCCTTCAGGGGAGGGGTGGAAAAGGAGCAAATTCAGTGTCTATGTGGAAGCTGAGAGTGGAGGATCTTGGGTAGAAGTGGATGCTTCTGGCTGCAAGCCTGGTGAACACGGCTTCCTCCCCCAGAGTCTGAGCCTGAAGTTCAAAGAGTATTCAGGTGGCAAAGATCTGCCTGGGCAGACAAAGTTGTGCACCAGAGGGAAAGCAGCCAGAGAACCAGCTGTGCCACCACACCCCTTCCTTCTTGGAGCATTTCATTCAGAAATTGGTAAGCAGCCCCGCCCCCACTGACCCTCCTCTCTGGGCTTGTCGTATGTGCCCTCCGCACACAGAGGTCTAGGCCTGACTCTTTGATTATCTCACCACGCCAGCCTCTAATTAGCTAAGAGCAAGGATTCCAGAACTGAAGCCGGGCCATTAGGGGTTTCATCACAACATAAGGGCTGAGATTCAAGGGGCTGACTGGTAAGGGGCTAAATTGGTGGGCTGAGCCCCCTTGCAGCTCCAAAGTCTTTGGTGCCCAGGAGGCTCCTGCAGCATAAATTAATGACTGAGACCCTCAGGTTTCTATATGTCTTCACTACCCACTTGGCTCTGTATCTGCTCAGCGAGATGCCTCAGAACAAGAGTTCCTTGGGCAGCCATGGGCCAAGGACATGGTAGAGGAGCAAGGGTGGAGGAAGATGGAAGCTATGAGGGTAAGAGTTTCCAGTGGTGGGAAGCACACCTCAGTGGCTCAAAGGTCATGGTAGAGTGGCAAGTCAGAGGCTGCGCTAGCTAAGCAGTCAGGACCAGGAATAACTGTCTGGACCCTGGCTCTGTCTCCACATAGCTTGAGGGAGTCTCTTCCCCCCTTGGGGGGCATCTCATCTTTCTTGACTGTAATATAAAGAGTCCAGGTTAGATCTGGGATGGCAAATGGGTGCCATCCCACTTGCCAGCTCCAATTGCTGGTTACCGGCTGCCTGGAGTGCCATACTGAGGCTTCTGGGGAGTCTGCCATTGGCGGGGAAGTTCTGTGATTGATTAGCAATGTCTGCTTTGGGTGACTAAGAAGGTGCATTCTACTTTATTATTTTGTTGTTGTTACTGTTTTTATTATGAGCTAATAATTGAGCTCTCACGATGTGAGTGAGTGGTTCTGTTTTAGTTGTTTACAGCAACTCTGTGAAGTAGGTACTATTACTGTGATCAACACAGAGCACAGCTGGTAAGTAGGGAAATGGAATTCTGACCCAAGCAACCTGGCCCTGAGCCTATGCTCTTCCCCATGGTGGTACATCACCTGTCACTGGTGATTCCTCAAGTTCCTACCACTTCTAACAACCTATAGTTCTGTCAAGGCCAAGTGGGAGGGAGCAGCAGACGCCTGCAGATAGGAGAAACACAAATGGAATGGTGGGGTTGGGGCTGGAGGGCAGGCTCGCAGGAGACCAGGCACGTAACAAGGGACTGGCGCTTGGCCTCATCCTGGGCGCTTTTATATGCTTCCTCCAGCTTGGCAAGCTGAGGACCAGCAGGTGGCAGCACCTGGCAGGGTGAGTGAGAGCAGAGGGCAGATCCTGACTTGGCACGGAAGTCCTTCAGGGATCAGACAGCCCAGATGTCGAGGAAAGCAAGGACAAAGGAGGGTGTGCAGGAAGGCTATCCAAGGGCCAGGAGGAAGAAAGCCCAAGCCTCAGACCCACAGGGAGCTCCCATGGCCAATGCTTTAGTTCCACCCGCAGCGTGAGCCTCTCAGCTTGCATTTCATGGTGCCTGCTGTGGGCTTTTTTTTTCCTCCACTCTGGGAGAATGACTAACTTTAAGGACTAAAAAAAAAAGTGTTTTGATTACACTGCCTTTTTACCAACTGGGAGCATTAGTCACCGTGGATTGCTGCAGATAACGGGGAAGGCGAGCAGCATCCCCCTCCTCCCCCTCCTTCTCCCTGATTAGCTCACAGAAGCCAAGGAGGAGACATGAGTGAGAAAGAGTGCACTCAGCAGGGGAAACAGTGCCCCTGGACAACACGTGTCCCAGGCATCATTCCCAGGGCAGCCCCCTGATGGCTTCACCTGTAGTATGAGGCACCCACTAGAAAGAACTGGCAGGGGGAGCGTTGAGCCCATGCTCCCCGGGGTCTGAGTTGGCTCCAGGTGGCTGTTCCTCCAGGTGGGTCCAGGGTACACCTGGAAGGGGGAAGACAGAGGGAAGTCACTGGAGACATAGCCCCTGAGGTGGGGCATTGGTGGCTGAGGAGGATGAGGGAGCCCACGATGGCTGTGACACAGGGCTGGGGCCCAGGCTGTGGTGGGGCTAGACAGTTGCTGCCTAGGGCTGGGGCCTCAGGGCTCAGCCTGGGGTTGAGCAGTTCCTGCAGGTGGGGACAGTCCCACTTTCCATGCCCCATACTCCAGCATTCTCCCTTCCTCTCCATCCTCAAGGCAGCAGTATCGGGCACCTTGCATGGCCTTCTTTGCTCCTGCCTTGGTGCCAATGGGGCAGAGGAGCCAAAGCGCTCTCCCAGTCTGTCCTGTTGTCCCGGGTGCCAGTGATGGGAGCTCTGCACCTCTCTGGGGAAGGCACTAAGGCAGGGAGGGTTGAAGCTGGGCCGTATGAGGGACAGGACGGCCCTGCGAATCCTGTTCTTTTGGCTCAGCCCTTTGGCCCATTCTCCCCACCTGGGAAGAAGGAATTTGTCTGAATGGCCCTTCAACTGGCCAGCCACTCATGGGTATCCATGTAAAGAGTCCCAAAGATGAGGACAGATAACCTTTGGATTATATTAGTAAAGGAGAAGAAACAATTTTATTTCTACATTTCCCAAGATCAAAGCTACTTCATCTTGATTTTGCTGTTGCTGATTCTCTTAAAAAACCAAAATGTCCCCTGGTGCTGGGTGTTCTATGACCGCGAGGAGCTTATATGGCATCACCTCAGAGCAGACAGGGTTGCAAGAAGGAGAAGTCCCGAAGGAGGTCCCTCTCACTCCCGTGGAGGATGTCCAGGCACTGGGGTTGCTGTGTGGGTTGTCCCATCAGCCCTGGCATGTCTTTTCCGAGTGTGGCAAAGTTGGCTTCCTCGTGTTCCCCACCCCCATTCTCTGCTCTTTGCAGTTCTCCATAATAATAACCATCATTGTGGAGTGTTACTGGTGCTGGGTGAAGCATGTGACATGTATTCAATAATATATTCTTTTTTTTTTTTAAGATTTTATTTTAGAGAATCTCCATACCCAACGTGGGTCTCAAACTCACAACACCAAGATCAAGAGTCACCACGCTTTACCGACTGAGCTAGCCAGGCGCCCTAAGATAATGTATTTTTCATAGTAACTTGATGAGGCAGCTCCTCTGAGGATCCTTTTTATAGATGAGGAAACCAAGGCTGAACGAATTGCCCAAGGTCGTAGAGTTGGCCAAGTGACAATGACAGGTGTTTAAAACCAGGTTATGTAAACTGCCTTGGAGTAGAAAAGAAAGTAGCAAAGTGGGGGGTCAGTGGGGGGAGCTGGCATTTATAGGAGACTCACTCACATACCATCTCATTAACCCTTGCTGTCTCCCTAAAGAAGGACAATGAAGTTGTTGGTCTTGGTCACAGGAGAGCCTGGGATGGTCAAACAGAAGTCCTTCTTGCTGCAAAGCCCGTACTCTGGCTGTGGTACCGCCCAGAGGTCGGCTTGCAGCCAGGAGGGGTGCCCAATGATATCAGACCAGTACAGGGAGGACAGGCTTTGAGCTGATTGTGGGTGATACAGTAGCCTTAGGACTTTTGTCCCTTGGCTGGGATAGCCCTCCACCCTCGGCCAAAGCCACAGGGTGCTCCAGGTGAGCACAGCCCCCAGGAGAGCATGGCTTGCCTAGGGAATCCTTGCAGATCCCACATGTGGTGAGAGCAGATCTAGGGAGTGGGGAGGACTGCCCTAGCCTGACCTTGCTCCAGGCCTGGCTGCCCAGTGTCCGCCCCCTGCTGCTGCGGCCGAGACAGCCCCCAGACACCGGCAGGGCAGGTGGCAATTATCCCTGGGCACTGATTACACTGCGGGGCCAGCCAAAGCCCCAAATAGCCCAGCAGCTCAGCCTGGCACAGGAAGTGGAGAGGGGGGAGGAGAAGGGTCCTGCTGGAGAAGATCGGGCAGGACCAAAGGGGTGCATGGGGAGGATGTGTTTGGAAGGACCGTGGGGGTAGAGAGGGCATCACATCAGGGGTTCTGCCTTTTGGGCAGTCGAGGACACTCAAAGAAAGAGATGGGGTCTTCACTATAGCAGGCCAACCCAGAGAAGCGGGTCAGTGGATGGGGCGGACACCACTACTCTAGCCTTTCAGAGGGTACATCTGCAGTGAGAAGGTGGTGGCCAGCAATAAGGGTCATGTAGAAAGGGTCTCATTGCCCTGCAAGAGGAACCAGCGGTGCCACTGAGGTCAGGCCAGTGTACCTCCAGTCCTAGCCTGCTCTATCTCTGGACCGATCAGGAAAGAATTCTTAAAGAAGGCTCGCAGTGCCCAGGAAGAGAGGCTAAGGGAGGGTGTGGCGCGTGCGGGGGCTCGGGGGGCACAGACTCCCCCTGCCTCAGAGGGCCAGGCCGAGGTCTCGGTGCTGCCCAGGCATTAGCCCCTCTTCCAACCTCTTCCCCTGCCTTGGAGGACATTGTAACCACCCCCACCCCCACCCCCCAGGACCCCAGGGCCCTTCCCTCAGGGCAGTCTTCAAGCAGTAACAAAGGCAAGCAGCAGTGGACTTTGGAGACTGGAACCCCGGGGGGCGGGGCGGCCCTGAGCCCTTGGGATGGGGTGCCTGGCGAAAGTAGTCAGGGCAAGGAGCCCTGGCTTCTCGCCCCTTCATTTCTAACTGCTCTCCCCACTGCCACATATCTGAGGTGTTAGGGAGGCTCGAGACCTGTGGGGCCCGTGCCTCCACAGCACAGGCTGGGGCAGGTAGCCTTGGGGAGCGGGCCGGGCCTCAAGGCACTCAGGTGCAATGAGCGGCAGGTTCCTTTGCGGGCCTCTCTGATCCACCACCCCAGCCTGGATCTGGCATCTTTAGAGGCTTGCTTCTTGGAGGCATTCAGCCTGAACGCTGGGAACGGCTGAATGGGAGGAGGCGCTGGATGGAAACAAAATGGACAAAGAGAAATATACCCCCAGCCGTGCATACCGTTTTCCTTCTTGTTTAAGGATAGATTCTCCTGTGTTGACCCCCCTCCCCCACTTTGAGAGTCTGCAACCACTGTGATTTCCCCTCCCCAGTCAGCCAAGGGAGGGGGCTGAGCTGCTGGTCCCTCCCCCACACCCAGAAGCTACAGCTGAGGGCAAACCAGGGCAGAGTTGTTCCCGGTATTTGCCAACTCCGGGACCAGGCAGGGCAAAAAGCTGGTGTCCCGGAGGTCTCTGCCTGAGACACTCACAGGGATCCACGGTGCCCAGTGTCTGCGCGCCTGCCCTCCCCACCGTGGGACCTGGCGCCCCTCTGGCAGCACCTGCTTGAAAGCCACCTGTGAGTTCTCCGGACCCGGGTCAGAGAAGGAGACCGCCAGTGGCTCCAAACCACCTCTCCCAGCAACTCTGCTCATCCAAATAAGATAGGGAAAAGGCAGTGGGAGGAAATGATAGTTTCATGGTTATTTTCAGAAAGGAAACAAAAAAAAAATGCAAACAGGAGCACACCCTGCATTTTGGTGCAAAATCTAGGAGTCTCAGGGAAAAGAACCGACAGTGCTTCCTCCTTCTTGTCCCTTCACCAGATGCTGGGAAGGGGCTGCCTGGGCTGCTTTTCCTCCTAGGGAAGGGAAAGGGGTGAGAGGCTTAGGGAGCAGACCACAGAGACCCTTCCCACAAAGGCAGGCTGGGCAACTGGAGAGCTGGGAAATTCTGGAGCTGAGGCTTGTAAGGCACAGTGGCTTGTGTAGGATTGGTGGGCCGGGAGGGTGTGTTCCAGGAGCATAGCACAGAAAGAGAACGGAGAGGGGGAGGGGAAGCTGGGGAGCCTGGGCTGTGGGAGAATTGAGCGGGGGCTGCGTGTGTTTGTGCAGGGGGCACACACACAGATGGGGGGCTGTGCAAGCTGGGCCGCACCCAGAGGGGACTGCCCAGGGCCCCACCGGCACCAGAAGGCTGTGCCTTCCTGTCCCCAGGGGGAAACTGGGCTGTGCTCTGTATCCTCTAGGTTTCCTGGCTAATGTGGGGAGGGTGCGGAGGGAAGCGGTGACCTGACTCTCTGGGAGCTTTTTCTCGGGGGTTTTGTTGGACTTGTTTGCAGACCTTTACAGGACAGCCCGCAGAGGCCCGAAGGTAGGAGGATGGGGACGGGAGAGGGGTAGGAGCCGAGGACAGCTGGTACACGGGGAAGAGGGGCGTGGTGAACTAAGAATCCCATGTGGTGGCAGATGAGGTGTTCTAGAGCAAGGGTGAGAAAGAGCTGAGGGTGAGCAGACCTAAGAAAACTGGAAGGAGGCCTCAGGAAGGCAGCTGGCCCGGTGTCCCGTCTGAGGCGGGAGCAGTGTTACTATTCCCATCTTATGGAAGTGTCAGCCGAGGCCCAGAGAGGTTAGTCGCCAAGTCCAAGTTTCCATGACTAGCCAGAGAAGGAGCTGGGGTGGAGAGATGGGCGGGAAGCAAACTCAGGGCATCTGTTGGGTGGTGTAGTTGGTGATGGGGGGGGGACTATAGTGCTGAGGACATAGGAGTGCCCACCAGGCACTGTTCCAGGGAAGACAAAGTCAGGCCAAATACCAGGAAAATCCTGGTCCCAAGAGGCCTGTGGGGGCCTCGGAGGCTCCCCACATGGAAGGGATGAAGCCTTCCCTCCCAGCTTGCTAAACCAGACCAAGCCCTGGGACCTGGAAGGGTTGGGGAGGAGATGGAGGTAATGACTCAACCCATCCGACACAGGCTTGACCTAGGGGTGGTTGGGTAACCCAGCAGACGCTCCAATGTGGGGAGGGATGGAATAAATGGGTGATGCTCAAGATAAAGGAGAGAAGGCAGCTGGCAGGGAGGGGCCGGTGGTTCCGGACAGCCTGCTTGGGAGGAGGATGGGGGGAAGCACGCTTGGATTTTAGGGATGGGAGGAATGAATGAGGTTTCAGGACATCTTGGGAGGCCTCTCCTGAGATGAGGCCCCTGTAGGAGAGGCAGAGGCTCTTGGGGGCTAATATCCCAAAACAGAGGATGCCTAGAAGTAAGAATTCCCAGGGTGGAGGCCTAAAGGCAGAACTCTGAGTTCTCCACAATCCCGCAGTTCCCTCCCCAGGGCAGTGGCTCTGTTCAGGAGCCAGCCACCCTCTGGCGCCTTCCAGTCCATGGACCCGGGGGCTGATCCGTGCACCACAGGCCACAGGTCCCAGACCAGGGGACCTCACTAAATGGCATCTTACACATATTTGGCTTAGGCCAGGAAGCCAGTAGGGATGGAAAGAGGTCAGAGCTTCTGAGCAGCGGCAGGTAGGATCAAGTTTGGGCCCAGGAGGACACGAACAGAGACCTTTTCCTTATCCTGCCCCTGCTGGGCTGGGGCTCATCCCCCAGCTATGAGGTGGAGGGGTGGGTCTTGTGTGCACAGGGTCCTGGGACCTCCAAGGTCCCAGGTTCCAACGTCCTATCCAAGCTTGAAGAGCCATATGGATTCGCCCCTAGCACCACTCACTTTTCTAATGGGAACTTTAAGACCCAGAGGGGGACTATGGCTTTGCAAACATCATATAGCTTTGCCCAAATATCAAAGTCAAGATCAGGAGCCATGGACTGGTACCATGGTACCACGCACCATGGTACTCCTGGTGCAGTGCAGGATTACCATATAGGAGTCCCAGAGATGTACAGCTGTTTGATGATATGCATTCTCATTGGAGGAAGATTTCAGACCCAGAAGGTACGGTTTCTAACAGTGCGGCAGGGATCATTTCTGGGCTTGTCACCTCTGACCCATCTGAACCTATATAGTTTCCTCATCTGACTTAGTAAGAAGAGTGACTTTAGTTTAGACCTGGCTCCCAGCTCTGCCTAGAATATCTGCCTGGAATATTCACCTGTAGGAGAAAAGTGTTCCTCAACACTCTTCTTCAGGCTTCTGGGACAGGATAGCTCTCTTTCATAATTTTACATTGCAGCAGACCTCTCAACAGCCATGTAGAATAGGGGTATCAACCCCATTCTACAGATGGGAGAACAGAGGCTTGGCCAGGTTATGAGACTGACTTGGTCATATCTCACATCTCTTGGTCTGATATAGTTAACACAGAAAAGCGATGCTGGGGCCAAAGCTAGAGCTTTGGTCTTTTGGCTGAGAGGTCTGAGCTCTCCAGTGAATAGCAAAGGAGAAGGAGGCGGATGGGTTGAGGGAAGGAAAGCAGAGGTTTGTGTTTGGAATTGTGGAAGTAGGACTCTAAGTGCCCAAAGAGAAGAGGATGTGCGGTAGCCTTTCCTTGCAGCTCACCGTCTCAGGTCCTGGACTGAGGAACAGGCAGGGAGGTCAGCCAGAGGGATGCTCTGTGCAGACCAAGGAGAATCAGAAGATGGATCTCCCAACATATGCCCTCCCCCAGCCCTGGAGCAAGAAGAAGCTACCAGAATATAACACAGGGAAGTGTCATCTGGGTTGGACAACCTCCACCAAGCCAGATGGGCATTCTCCAGAGATGCCAAGCTGCTGTGTTGCTTCCTGGGGCCCGTGGGCCACTGGGACTTTCTTTTCCTTCTCAGGGAAAGCGATAAGAGAGTGAACAGCCCCACAGGGCACCAGGTGAGCATCCTGGGGTTGATCCACTCTACCTAGAGTCCAATGGGATAATTTACGAAGAGACCTTTGCTCAGCGCTTGGCATGTAGTGAGTGCCCAGTACCTTGGTGGTTTCATTATGATTGAGAGACACGTAAGAGGACTTTCTGAGACCCTCTGGGAAGTCTCCTTCCTCCCGACCCTTGATCTGCCAGGCTCTGATTTAGGTGTCTTTCTATCAAAGACCACCATCACAGGGTATCGAAACCATCTGTTTATGTGTCTGCCTCTCCCCCGACAGAAGGGAAGACCCTCGAGGGCAGGGGCGGTGTCCTGTTCATGTTCACCTTTGTATTGCCTGCGACTCCTCCTAGCCCCATGGACAGGCACGCACCTGACTCCATACAGTTTTGCTGAATTAATGGATGAGCGAATGACATGTGAAGAAGCCCTGGATGGTGGCAAGTTGCCGGGGAAAGACAGACACTGAGGGGGGCTTTTGGAAAGACATGACATGGAAGACCAAAAAAAAGGAGGAGGGAAGAAATTTCTCTTTTCCAAATGAAATTTCTTGGACAAGTCTATAGATACAATGCCACAGCACCAGGATTTGCAGTGAGCTCATGGTGAGGTATACAGTGGACCAAGTGATTTGGGGGCTGTCCCATCTCGTAAATTCAAGGCTTAGGGTAGGGGTGAGAATATGACCGTATTGGAGGAAACTGGCCAGCTGCCAGCTCTTTGCCAAGGCAAGAAACATGGCCAGTCCAGCCATAGATGGAGGAAGCTGGCTCCGCAGGAGCAATTTCTGAGAGCCGAGGCCCAGGGGGAGTCCCATTCTGAGACTGGGCAGCAGGAAGAGGCATCCGTCTTATTAGGGACTCAGCAGTAGGGCAAATGTCAACAGGAAGAGAAAGGGTTCTCAGGCTGGGGTTCTTGAAGGAGGCAGTTCTTTCTCTCCTTGGCCAAACCAGGGTTTAGGAATCATCACTGGCCTCTGAGAGGACATAAAAGTAAGGTTAAGAAGATCGCCGCAGGGATCGGTGCAGGGAGGGGGAGTATTGAGGCCAGAGAGGAGAGGCAGCCTGGGCAGAGGGAGAGGGCCTGGCAGCCTCACATAGACCCTGCTTTCTCCCCTTCTTCCTGTGGCTGACCCTTTTCCTCTCTTCTTTCTAGCCACTCTGGCCCCATGCGGCTCCTTGAATAGTTCAAGAATAGCACCACCAGGACCTTATACTTGCTGTCCCTTCTTGCCCAGATGTCCACATGGCCACCTCTGGCACTTCCTGCATCTGTACAAAGGCCCCCTCCCAGTGAGGCCACCCTAGAACACCCTACATCACTGTAACCCCCTCCCCAGCACTTCTCATTCTGATTGCTCTGCAGTATTTTTCCTTTATAGCACATATCACAATCCAACATACGTGTTTGTTTTTTACCTGCTTCTGCCCTGGAGAAGGGAAGCTTTGTGAATGGAAGGATTCTTTGTTCACTACTATATCCCTCAACAAATAGGTACTAAATAAATGAAGCAATCAGCAGCTTTCCATGGGACCTCCCACTGATAGTCTGAATCTGAGATCCTGGCTCTTCCTTTATTGGATGTGATCTTGGAAAAGTCACAGAACCTCTGGAGGCCTCCCCCCCCCTTTTTTTTACCTGGAAAAGAGGGTGTTAGACTCAGTGGCCTCTTAAGGTCCCTTATGACTCTACAAATGCAGGGGAATCCACCTAAGGGGATGGGATGAGGTAAGGGCCCTGATGTCCATGATTCTCTCATAGAACATCACTGCCATTAAAGCTCTGGATGGCGCTTCTGCTCCTAAACTAGGGTTGGGCAGGGGCAGTTCCATCAGCCCTGAGGCTGGAAGCTGAGAACTGGCCAGAAGGCTGAGGTCAAGGATGGATGACTAAGAACAAGCCTCAGATCCAGAGAGAGGGACAGACGGGAGGAACTGGGGCTGCTGTGTTTTATTTAAATCCCTGATAAGGATCAGGAAGTAGGCAACAGCCCAATGACACATTAATTAACTTTGCAGATGATACTGCATCAGGAAGGTGTTACATCCACCCATCTAAGTGAGAGAGACAAGAGGACCTGGGATGGGGTCAGGAGCCAGCCAGGAAATGGCAACAATGAACAGCAGCTGCGGCCGGGAGTGGACAGGACTTGTGTCCTCTGGGCGGGTTGGGGTGGGGTCGAGAGGATCCATTTTCAGAATACAGATGTCCAGTGGAGGGCTGGAGTTGGAGGCGGGTGATGAAAACACGTGGGTTCCCTTGACTGTATTTGAATTTGGGTACAGGCCCTTGGTGGAGACAGACCCTTCTTTCTTGCATCTGTGTTTGGAGGATGGGGAAAGGGGACAGGATAAGGGACAAGGAAGATAAGTAACATTTGTGGAGCACCCACAATGAACCAGGCATCATAACATTGCCTCATTTGACTCTACAACAGCAAAGCTAAGACAGGAGGAAACTGAGGTTTAGAGAGACTAAGAAACTTGTCAAAGGTCACACTGTAAGCAAGTGGCAGAGTTGAGATTCAGATCTAAGATGGAGGTGGAGATTCTAAAGCGGGCTCAGGGCCCCAAGGGAAAAGCCGAGTAGCTGCTAGGTTATCACAGCACCTCTCAATTTTCAGGATGGAGACCTGAGTAAGGAACAATTGCCTCAAAGGAGACTTTCCTTAGTGCTCTTGGGTCACACAGGCACTGGAAGTTTTCTGCTTTCCTGCCTAGATGGCCTGACCTTCCTAAGCAGTGAGGAGAAGGGAACAAGGAGAAATGGAAGAACTTTAGGTACCTAGACAACCTGGAGGGGCAAAACACTGAGGAGCAGAAAGTGCTAGAACTCTTGCAGTGTGTGCTTGAGAAGAAGCCAATGTGCCTGGAGGCCCAGTTCTGTTCTGGTCACTAATCTCTCTTTGGTGGAGACAGGGACCTGATGTATCTGGGTGGGCAGCCACCCCAGGGAATACAGGTCCACAGACAAGGGTAACTTTCCCTGAGGAGGGTTGGGGTGTCCCCAGCCTCAGTAGTGTCAAACAAGTCTTTTCCTCCAGGGAGTTGAAGAATGGGAGCGTTCCTAAGACTGTAAGTAGGAACTCAGTGGGTAACTCAAATAGGAACTCCATTCAGCTGTTTACTGCATCAGAAAAGGCAGTCTGTTTCTGTTAGGTCATGATGCCGCTGTGAAAGGCCCAAGGTAAAGATGGCTGCGGGCCCTGGGCAGGCCTCACAGGGAGAGCCAGCCTGAAGGATTAGTGATCACGCTCCATGCAGAATGAGCGGGGCCCAGAGAACATCATTGGGGGAAATGATAGGATAGGACACTTGCAGAGTCTTAGAGGCCCTCCTGAAGGAGGAGACTGTAGGCAGAGGGTGGGCTGCCTGAGGTCCATGAGAGGCATTCTGAGGCCTAGAGAGTGACTTCCTTTGTCCTTTGTCCAGGACCTTGAGAGTAGAGGACGATATCGGTAAACCAGGGAAGCCCCATGTCTTGGTCCTACAAGAATGTGCTAGAAGCTTTCCTGGAGACAAGTCCAAGAAGCAGGATAGGCAACATTAAAGAAACCATATGGTGGCCAAACTCCCAACCTAGAAGTGAGAACGTTTTGTTCAGTAGCCAGCACCGTCTAGAACCTCGTATTCTCTAATTCTTCTTGGTCGTGGCTTTGGGCCATGTTCTGTTTGCATTAGTTCCTTAGTAAGATTGCCCAGAAACCTTTCTTCTAGCCATCTGCATGTTTTCTGGAAGGGTAGAAATAATGTTTTCACACCCCGGTCAGTGGCAGAAGAGCACTGTGCCCCCGGTGGCCAGCAGAGGTGGTGGCAGGTGGCGGTGTCCCAATTCCAGGAGCCAGACGAAGCAGCCATGTTGAGGATGGGGAATGAGGATCCTAGGCAAGCGAGTCAGGGTCTGGTCCCTTCCTGCCTTGGCATGGACATGTCAGAGACCTTAGTGCAAGTTGGGGAAAGCCTCATCACACTGCCCCCAAACCTGGCCCACCTCTGTTCTTTCAGAGGCTGTGAAAATGATCAATTGTTGAAAATATGAGAGATGGGGCAGGAAGGAACCCTTCAAGCAAAATGAATGGTGAAGTTTCAAAAGCTGGGATGTTGGGAGAAGCTGACAAGACCAGACATGTTTCTGGCCTCTGTGGATGACTGATGGAGCAGTGACTGTTCGTAGCATCATCCCAGGGGCTGGTGTGGCCAAGGGGCTCTGAGATTCACTTGGCTCTTTCCTCTTCCTCTGGAGACCTCATTCTTCTCTGTGCACAAAGAATGGGTTTTCTAAAAAAGGACCACTTAGGATAGATTTAGGATTATGACCTATTTTGAAAACCTCATGGCACCTTTTAGAAAGTCATTTTCCCCCGGTCATTAAGATTTTGCCAGTATGACTCCCAGTCTTTGGGACACACAGAGGCCTCCTACTTTCCCTCTGCTTATTATCCCACGACACCAAGGGAGCCAATCAAGGCCAGGAAAGGGCAGCTCACAACCCCCTCACCTATGGCAGGCAAATTCTAGATTAGTAAAAGGGGGTTAGTAGCGACTGGCCATAAGCTACCACTTTGCTATAGTCAGAATCCACCTTGCTTTCCTTTTGATATACTTGAGAACAATACATAGACACAAACTTATACACACTCATCACTACTGCCACCACCATTTAAAAACATACTCCATTCTTTGCCCTCACTTGTCACAAAGTATCTCATTTGTACCCAACCCTCTTTTGCTGAGTAAAATTTTGCAGAGTCATTGCCTTCAGTAAGCTGCTCCAGAGGTGTGTGTGTGTGTGTGTGTGTGTGTGTGTGTGAGAGAGAGAGAGAGAGAGAGAGAGAGAGAGATCTTTCCATTTCACCCCTCAACACCTTACAGGTTGCTTCAGACGGAGCAGTGCCTCTACCTCTTCTACACTTTTATGCTTGATTTTGCTCCAGGCAAAGCTTACATTGATCCTTTCTCATGATAGCTCCATCCAAGCCAAGGCTTTCCCTCTGCCGTCTCCCCACTTCATCCCTAAGGTTGAGGGTTGAGTTTCCTCTCCCCATATTTACAAAACCCAGGCAGGTTGGGTTGCTGGTATGATGCTATCTGGGACAGTCTTATCTAGCTATAAAGTATGAATCAGAGATTACACCACACAGGGCTGGTGCCAGCCAGGCGGGCTGCCATATTGTCAAGTAACCCAGTGGTTGAACCAGGTTGGGTTGAGTAATATGCACCAATGGGAAGTGAGTTTATTAATCATGCAGCATAGTACACTGTTGACGAAAGTGTAACTCTGAAGGCCTGATGTGATTGGAGAAGGTGCAGGTGGGGCTGGATGCTAACTATGAAGACACCCAGTGACGCTATCTTCCTCTGATAATATGCACTTGAAAAACACATAGAAATCTGGAAAGGAAATGTCTAGTTTAGCATAGAGGTGGATTATATGCTCAATCATTAGGACTTTTCAGCCATCTTGGATGCCCTTTGTTAACAAAGGATACCTCCTTGGGGCTGTAGTTGTTTGGAATTCTGAAAGTTTCATGAGGTGAGAGAAGGGAATTCAAGATGGCAGCCAGTGACCTGGAATTGTGTGGGTGAGAAAATTTAAGATTCCATACTGCATTCTCTTTATTGATCTCTCACTTCAAAAACATTCTTTTCTAAGGCCACAGCCCACCACCTCCACCCTGGTCTGCCCTCAACTTCTTGGTAACTACAGCCAAACAGAAATACCACCCACATTTTTCAGTGTGATGGGCCTGACTGGGGCGGCAAGAGAAGTTCCTGTCACTGTATGGTTTCTTCAGGCATGGAGACACTGTCCCCCAGTTGCAACGTGGTGCTACTACATAGCCCAGGATCAGACACCAAGCCCCTAAGCTTCAATGAGGCAGATGATATGCGAAATACATGACACAGAAGCCCAAGTGAGTGAGTGTTTTAGAGGGCAGGTAGGAAGAAAGGGAGAAGATAGGACTGATCCGTCCAAAGACTGTTCTAGAACAAGTCTCAGGAGGATAGAGGATTCTAAAACCTAATGGGAAATAAGGTGAGGGAGCAGGATGGAGACGGGGGAACATGAAGAAAGTGGAGGGTATGTATCTCTTTCAGAGAACGAGAGAAAGCTCTAGGGCTGGCAAATAAACTCAGTTATGAAAGGGGAAGGTTCTGGGCAAGAAAGCTCATAGAGTAAGCATCACTTTTATGGGAGATAGAAGTTGTATGATGCAAGGGGTTAATGCTATATAAAATATTCCCTGTATGTTCTCCAAATCCCAAATGTTCTTTCTTCTCTCAGAAGCATCGGATCCCTGGGTAGTTCATAAGAGCAGCTTTTTCAGCCAAGACCATCTTTCTCAGGCAGCTACAAACAGTGAGGCCTTGAGAGTCCTGTCCAAGTGGGATTGAAGTTGTATAATTTTTAAATCTGATTTCCCCCAATTATCTGACCACAACAGAGCCTCCAATCTCTCTGGTTATCTTGCCAACCTTGAAGAACCCCTGTCAAGTCTCCACCTGTTTTTCAGGCTTCAAAACCTTTAGCAAGAGCACTACTCAGTGTGGCTGTCGTGACTCTATAGGGTCCTGTTCTGGTGCCCCTGTTACCTCGAGAGAGATAGTTCATAAGCCAGGAGATCCCCTCCCTTCCACCCTCAATACCCATTAGAAACCAGGAAGAAAGGTTCTAGAAGTTTCCAGTCACCAGTCCTGATTCCCATGAGTTTATCTGATCTGCCTAATCTCTCTGGCGGTGTGAGACTCCCAGAAGGGTGGAGGAGAATCCTATCCTCCTAGAACCACAGTAAACACTCGACACTGGATTTGAAACACCGGAGCGCGCAAAATTCTGACCAACTTCTAACATTGCCAAATTCCTTGTTTTACATTGAATTTACAGAGCAATCACAGCAAAACCAGGCAAAGGAAGCTACCGAGCCGACCATCAGCCAAAAACAAAACGAGACAAAAAACAGGCCAAACCAAAACTTTATACTATGAAAACAAGAAATAAAATAAGGAGATTTATAGGCCGGCTGATTGTCAGCAAACACAATATATTTACTGTATTAGCATTTGCTCACAGTGCAAATGGTACAACATTACACCATTTCAATATTTCGGTTTTTAAAAATGCTGTTTTCATTAACTATATTATATTGGCATAACAATGTGACAAAGGAGCAAATGAAATATTGGTGAAGAATTTCACCTTTTCACAATATCAAGCATATTTTGTTAACCTTAGTATAAGGTACTATAAATCCAAGAAATAAAAACATCCACAAAATATATTACATCTGGTTTGTCTTTTTCTAAGTACTCAACTTTATACAAAAGTCTTTCAAAAAATATCATTCCCCATAGGTTTTCCTGTTTAAAACCTGATTTTTTTTCTCTCAGTTCACATAAGTTAGAGTGCATTTTCTTTTGTTGTTTTTTAAAACATGCAGACATATAAAAAATCTGGATAGCACAACCTTTTGGCAACAAAGTTATTTTTCTCTTAGTTTAAGCTTAAATGTCTGAGAACAGTTTTATTAAAACAAAGGAAAACTCAGATGATCATGCAGTGGCATGCATAAACCAGAAGGAGCAAGGAAAAAATATTAAAGGATATTTGATTCCTCCTTCCAGCTTTGAAGTGACCAAAAATTTTGTTTTTAATAATCATCACATTATAAAAAGTATTCAGCAAAATACTGTCTCTGCAAAGAAAGATTTTACCCTTCAGCTGAAAAAATATGGGCCCTCCTGGCAAACTTCGTCCTCTTCTCTTTCCTTCTACAAAAAGTCCAAGTACCTGGAAATTCACAAGCCCCCTGCTCTTTGATTTTTTTTTGTTTTGTCCCTTTCACTAGACTCCTTTTAGTATTATTTATCCACCACCAAAGAAAACAAAAACCAAAAAAACAAAAACAAACCCAAAAAACAAACAAAACAAAACAAAACAAAACAAAACAAAAACCCGGTGCTTTTTTTTTTTCTTAAAAAAAAAAAAAAGTGGGAAACGCATAAAGTGACTTTAAAAACAGACATTCTGTAAACTCCAGACCTTTGTTCCTTCTCTCTGGGCAGCTCAGTGACCACACGCTAAGAGGGAACAGTACATTCAGTCAAGACTGTGCTGGAAGCTGTGTCGGAGAGCAACCTTCCCTACTACTCCAAAAGAGTCACCCCTGTGTGGGGGGAAGTGCTGGGGAGGAGGGGGTGCCTGAGAAGAGGTGAGGTAGGGCGGGGAGTAGGTGAGACTGGGGTATGGAAAAGATATGCCTCATTCAGCAATATGGATTAATGCAAAAATACCCATATCTTTGAGGAAAATTTGGACAGAGATGAGTGCATGTGTGTATATGTGGGTATACATACATACATATATATGTGCATGTATACATACACACACCTATGTAGATACAATCTCATCAGTTACGTTTTTCATAAAAAATAAATCATTTAAAGCTTATATACCTACAAATTCTCTTTATGCCGGTGCACTGCACTGGATAGCCAAGTACCTTAGAGATTTTATTGTGTGTATGTATGTTGCATATATGTATATATGTGTGTATATACACCTACATACATACACACCCCAAGTACATAGATCTGAATTCTACCTGTTGTGTTGGGGATGGCAAAAGATGAAACACGAGCCTGTTTTCCCATCAGTGGGGGGGGGGGGGGGGGGGGGGGGAGGAGGAGAAATGGGTATGAGTGAGAGAAAACAAAAAGATGGCAAAAGGTGGCTGGTTGAGGCCTGCCTTTCCGGAAGAAGATTTTGAAAGAGATGGGAGAAGGCTTAGAGAGAAGGGAGTGGAGCGGGAGAAAGGGCAGAGGGCAAACTCAGGAACGTAGAGTTTAAAAAGTGGGGTTGAGGAAATCTGTTGGTTAAAAGGCAGGCTTAGTAATGGCCGCTCCTTCTCCCCGCAGATCAAACTGCCCTGAGGCCTAAGAGGGAAGCGCTCGGAAAAGGAGGGGTGCTGACAGGCCAAACCCTAAACGGCGGTAGCAGCACCGCGGCGGCGGCATCCGAGGCATTTCTGTAAGAAACATTATTTCAGAGCAGATGGAAGACCGTCTCATCCGGCCACGTGCAGGCCCCCAACCTGGGACATTCCCCCAGCGGCCTGGGGACCCGATGTGGGGAAGAGTTTGGGGTGGACACAGCCCAGCTCAGCTCAAGAGTCACACACACACACACACACACACACACACACACACGTGTGTGCGCGCGCGCGCACACACACGCACACACAGAACACTCACGCGAGCACGCACACTCGCGCGCATCCCCGCACGCAGGCGCGCGTGCGTGCGGCGGGCAGCAAGCTCTGCGCTTTGGTGCGCTCCTTACCCCCTCCCCCTCTCGGGTCTTCGAGGGGGAACCGAGGGAGACGTGGGGGGAACCGTGAGGTGCTTGGGTCGGGCGAGGCTTGGACGGGCCCCGCCTTCAGTCCCCCGCAGGTCCTTGGCGCGGCCCAGCGGCCCCAGGATCAAGACGATCCGAACTGAACAAAGCGGGCTAGACGCCACCTTTCCGCCCCCACGCCTTGGTTGGGGGGGGGGGCAGCGAAGGGAGGGCGCCTCCTGCCCTGGCCCCCGACCGTTGGCCGGTGTGAAAGGGTGGAAACGGGGGACATCGAAGGGGAACAAGGGACCTTACGTCCATGGAGAGGCCAGGGCGCGGCCCCTGCGCCTCCGTGGCTAGCTTTCCCGCTGCTTTCAGGCGAGCAGCTGGGAGACACTGGAGGGGAAAAGTGGGGATCTGGGGGCCGAAGCCTCAGGCGCAGGTGGTGACCACAGGGGCCAGGGACACGGGGGGCGCCGAGGACGCAGAGGGCGCACCCCCCTTCTCCGCCTTCTTCTCCTTTTGCTTGAGGTGGATCTTGGCGTGGCGCTTGCGCTCGTCGCTGCGCGCAAACTTGCGCCCGCAGAACTCGCAGGCAAAGGGCTTCTCGCCCGTATGCGTGCGGATGTGAGTGGTAAGGTGGTCGCTGCGACTGAAGCTCCTCATGCAAATCCGGCATTGGAAGGGCTTGTGGCCCGTGTGGATGCGCAGGTGCCGGGTCAGCTCGTCCGAGCGGCTGAAACGGCGGTCGCAGCCCTCCGCCGGGCACGCGTGGGGCCGCTCGTGGAGCGGGGTCTTGCTGGGTCGGTTGGGATACTTGCGGGGCCGGATGGGCTTGAGCGTGAGCGGCGGCTGGGGCAGGCTGCCAAAGCCCGGGTGTATCTGCTTGTCTTTGAATGCCTTGATGGTCTCCAGAGGGGTAATAGGGGGCGGATTGACCCGGATGGGGTCCATGCCCTGGAAGGGCTTGTGCTCCGGAATGGAGCCCATGTCGTTGGGATGGTGGTATAGGTTGTAGTCAGGAATCATGGGGAAGAGGTTGCTGTCCAAGGCCGGCTTGGCCGATTGGTAATCCTGGGGGGAATAGGCGAGCCCAGGGTTGCCCTGGGGGTCGTGGAAAGACACAGGCTCCGAGTAGAGATCACTGCAGTTAGAATAGGGGGGCAGCGCCGGATACATGGCCTCCACGTCGCCCTGCGGTGGCTGCACCATGCTGGCCGTGGAGGTCTGCGTGCTGAGTGCCCCTGAGGCCGGGGGCACTCCCAAGATGCCGGCGCTCATGAGGCTAATGATGTTGTCCTGACACCAGTTGGAAGGGGAGTCGAAGGCGAACTTTCCCAAGTAGGTCACGGTCTTGTTGCCGGGGGCTGGCTGGAAGGAGCCCGAATAAGAGAGTTCCGGGTTGGGCTTCTCGTTGGTCAGACCGATGTCCATCACATTCTCTGCGGAGAGCGGGGAAGAGAGGGGAGGGGTGAGTGAAGCCGAGCCGGCTCCCGGACCGGGGCGCCCGGGTCCTTGCTCAGGTGTGGAGGGTGCGGCCGGGTGGAGTGAACAGCGCATGGGGTAGGAGGACAGCTGCGCCCCGGCGCAAAGCGGGCGGTGCCGCGCTCCCGGGCGCAACCTGGATACAGCAAAATACTACGGATCGGGGTGTGGAGTGGCTGCCGCACACACACCGCACACGCCGCGCACACACTCACGTACCACACGCACACACGCGCGCGCGCGAGAAGCATTGTTGTTGTTTCCGAGGTGGGGCGGGCAGGTAGCAGCAGCTACAGGTAGTTTCAGACCCGGAGCGCGCTGGGCTCTCGCTCTCTAGCGCACACAACTCGGCCTCTTCCCCTAGCCCTGTCCGCGCCGGGACGCCGCGCCTTTCCTGCCCCGACGAAGCCCCCAGTGCGCACCGCGCCCGGGTCGCTGACCCGGAGCGCTCCGACGCTTTGTCCTCGGCGCGTAGAGGGGTTCTGCCCGCAAAGGGAGCTCTCCCGCAGCCTTCCTGGGCCCCAGCCTTCTCCAGGCCCGAAGGAGCTTTCGGCTCTTGCTGGGGGGGGGTGGGGGGGGGGGGGAGAAAGCCCAGCCTCGGCTAGTGAGGGTGGAGGGCGGCGGAAAACCGGCCCGTGCCTCTATGGCGGGAGTGGCCACTCTTCCCAAGCTCTACGGCCAAGGGATCGCCCCCCGTGACGGCCCCCGCGCCGGTGGACCCCCTCCCTCTCCCCGCCGTCCCCACACCCCCACGGCGTTGCTGAACGCCCCGGAAAGGCAGCGTCGCAGTACCTCTCCCACCGCGGGGACTCCACGCCGCACATGGCTCCATCCCGGGTGGGAGGCTGAGGGAGTAAGGAGGGGGGGGGAGCGCGGGTGAAAGGGACGCTGGGCTCCTCCCGGGAAAGGGGGCGATAGCACCACGCCTTGCGCGCAGCCTGGCGATCGCGCCCCTTAAGTGGAGAACCCCAGAGCCGCTCGCACCTACCTCCCTCTGGTCGGCGGCTGCCCCCACCCGGGAGAACCGAAGCCTCTATCGTGGCGTCGCCAACCGAGCCTTCCCGATCGGGGAGGGCGGGAGGAGTGGGTGGGAAAAGCAACTCGCCCCCTGGAAAATTCCGAGCGCGCCCCCCATCTCTCCATCCATCCATCCATCCATCCACCATCCATCCATCCACCCATCCATCCATCCATCGATAGCTCGTTCCCTCCTCCTCTTCTCTCTCCCTCTCCTTCCTCGCTGCTTCGCCGCCGCCTCCCCGCCGCCCTTACCTGTAGCCATCTGATTGTAATGGGCTACCGAGTCGCTGCTGCCAGAGAAGAGGTTGAGCGCGCTGGGGATCTCCTCGGGGTACAGATTGTCAGGCAGTTGGTTTAGCAAACTGCTCATGGTCACCGGCAGCTTCTCGGCGAGTTTGCCGGTCATAGCACTCCCGAGCTGCCGCCGCCGCCACCGCCGCCACCGCCGCCGCTCGCTCCTAACGCAGCTTCCAGGCAAGCGGCATCGGAGAGGCGATCCGTGGTGCAGGGGAAAAGCATGCGAGAGGGAAAGTTCGGGGGGAGGGGGAGGGAAGAGGGGAAGGGGTGGGCCAGGGGAGGGGATCTTCTCTTTTTGGGGTGGGTGGGAGAGAGGGCAAAGGGGGGTAATCCTCTTGGGTGCCTCAGCTGGTGCCTTAAAGAAGCTGGGGGGGGGGGGCGTGTGCGGGGGGTGGGGGTGGGCCTGGGCTGGGGGAATCTCGGCCCGAGGGGTTGGAAGCGGCCTCAGTATTGATCTCACAAACAGATGCGCGCCGGCGGCCCCCCCGCCCCCCGATCCGCCACCGCCACCGCCGCCACTGCCGCCGCCGCCGCCTCTGCCGCTGCTGCTGCCGCTGCTACCACCACCACCAGCCCCGCCGCTTCCTAGCAAGCTCACTGCTGCCCAAAAGCTCCCAGCCAGGGAACTCCACCAGCCTATTTATCTGAGCCCCGGGAAAGCTCCGTGACGTAGCTGCCCATATATGGACAGACAAAGCCCAGCCGAAGGGGCGCGACGTCACAATGGAAGCTCCTCACAATGGAACATTAGAAAGCAGGAAGCGGGCCGCAGCCAACGTGCGGCGCCCGCAACGCTCGCGGATCTTAAAAAAAATGAGAGAAAGAGAGAAATAGAAGAGAAGAAAGAAGGAAAATTCGAGAGGAGAGAGGAAGGAGGGAAGCAACTGAACGCAAAGCGTAAAGCGCGCAGCGCAGGGTGGAAAAAGCAATAGCCGCCAGTGTGTTTATTTTAGGTGCGCTCTAGGAGAGCGCGCTGATACCGCGCGGGGCGGTGGGATGGAGTTGTTTGCAAGTGGCCCCCAACACCCCAAGCAGGGAGAAGGGGAGTTGGAAACACCGGGCGAGGTCCCTTTGCAACCTGGGAACTTCTGGGGAACCCGGAAGGTGTGCGCTTCGACCCGGCTCCCGCCGCATTAGAGTCTCGTATCTAGGACCCTGCCCGAGACTGAGAGGAAGAGAGCGCGTCCCTTTGAGGAGGATTCCAGCGTGTCAGGGATCGCTGATCCAGCATCCCGATCACTTTGGAGCTGCCCTCACTCTGATTCTCCGCCCACACTCCGCGGCTCCCCGGGCCCCTGACCCGGCGCTGACTCCTAGCTGAGCGCGGTGGCCGCGAGCTTCGTAGCTGCAGAGCGGCTGCGCGGGAGGCGAGAAACCCGCACTTTTGGGGTCGAGGATGTGCGGTTTGGGTGGTGGAGACGTAGGAATGGAGTTGAGGGAACAGGAAACACGTGCACCAAACCCCTGATAATTCTCTAACGGTTCCAAAACACCCCCTTTGGCCACGGGATGGCAGGAGGGCCCAGCAGGCCCAGGCACAGTCCCTGTCTATTGCTGCCTGCGAAGGGCCCGCCACTAAGTTGCAGCAGGAGCCTGCCGAACCCACAGTCTCTGAACCACCTCTTCTAGTCTCTCTCTACCCTCCCCCTCGCCTTCCACAGGGCTGTCCCCTTTGCTGCCTGCCGGCGCCCCGCAGTCAAGGGCCTCCAGTTTGCCGACCGGAACGCTGTCACCTCCCGGAGCGGCAGCAGATTCCGGGGGCGGCTGCTACGTTCCCCAAAGGCCTGCTCCGGCCGGGCCGCGGGAGAGCGGGAGGAGAGAAAGGGAGCGTGGGGGAGCGACCCCGAATCACACCGGCACCGGCTTGGCGTGGGAGGATTCCCTCCTCGGTGGCCGTGTGGGCGCGGTGAATCCCGTGTCCCCCCCGCCCTCCCCCCCCCCCCCCCACTGGGGAGTCGGGGTTGGGGGAACGTGCATTTCTCAGGGGGAGTGGGAGTGCTGACAAGGAGGAAGAGAGGATCCCCGGGCCTCACTCCGTGGGAGGGCCACGCGGGCCGGGGACGTGTGGGAGGAACTCCCGAGCTGCACATTGCGGTGGGGGTGGATGACAACCTCGCTCCCCTCCCCTTCGCTCGGCGGAGAACTGGGGGTGGGAGGGCCCGGCCTCCCCCGGATCTTCTCCGATTCTTAGGCAAGGAGGGATTCCCGCCGCCCGCGAGCCCCCTCACCCCGCCCCTGCCGCCGCTCCCGCCAGGCTCCCCACACCTATACAGGGGAGGCACTGCGCCCCCGGGCTCTCCTCCGCCTGCGCGGCGCTGGGAGGGAGAGCGCTCTGCAGCGGTCCCCGGCTCCGGCCGGAATCAGGGCATGCAGCGCCTCCCGCCCCCGGCTCCCTCCCTAGGGGGGCGAGCGGCCGGCCCGGGGGCGTGGGCGGCAGTGTGAGCCCGGCTGGGCGCGGGAGGGGCCCGGGCGGCTGCAGGGAGGGTCGCGGGGCGGCGGGCCAAGCCGGGAAGAGCCATACAAGGAGCGGATCCGGTGACGCGCCGGCCGCGCCCCTTCTCCTCGATTTGGCTGCTGATTCCGGTCCCCGGATTTGCATATTTTGGCATCCAGTGGAAAAGGAAAGAGGAACGGAACCCGCAGCCTTTAAAGGAACCGCACAGACTCTAGCGTCACCTAGGGAGGCGGTCTGGGGGGCGTGAAAAATTAGCCAGCGGCTCGGGCCTCTGGCCTTAGAGCCTGGCAGTAAGCGAGAGGCCGGGAGCCGCGGTGACTAGCGAGTAACGCCCGCACCTAGCCTTTTCTGTGGCGCTTTGTGCTAAGCGTGCGCCGGGAGGTGGCAGGGGTCTCTGCGGGTTCCTGCCCAGGGCCAGGAGACGCCACCAGGTCCGCGGCCTTGGGCGTGCGGCAGGCCCCAGTATTGACTGCAGTGCCCTTGTTTCCCCGCGCGAGGCACAGCTCAGCCCGCGGGGGTGGCGGGAAGGAAGCCGGAGACCTACAGGCTGTCAGGCTCAACTCCGGAGGACCCTGCCTTGATGCACCTCCTCGCCATCTGTTGAGACCTCTCCCCAGGCGAGGGGAGTAAGGAGCTGGAAACCCTAGTCCTGTTCGATGGGGGCCCACGTTAGGAAAGGCAGAGTCAGTGGGAGAATTTGGGATCCTTGAAACCTTCCAGGACCCCAGAGGCTGTGGAGGAGTGTAGCCACTCCAGAGATGGCCCTCAGACACTTCTAGGGTAGCTGGACTTGTTGCACCCGAGTAGCAGAGCTCGTCGGCCGGCTGCACCCCCTGCTTACCTGTTGGTGAGGTTGGATAGGGGTCTTTGGGCACAGATTGCCTCCCCCCCTCCTTCTTACTAGTTCTTTTTTATTTTTGTATTTAAACATTTTTTAAAATGTTTATTCATTTTTGATAGAGAGGGACTTAGTACAGCTAACAGGGGAGGGGCAGCAAGAGAGGGAGACACAGAATCTGAAGCAAGATCCTGGCTCTGGGCTGTCAGCACACAGCCGGATGCGGGGCTCCAACCCACCAACCAGGAGATAACCCACTTAGCTGAAGTCTGACCCTTAACGGACTGCGCCACCCAGGAGCCCCATCCTTCTTCCTAGTTCTTGATAAAGAATGGGAGCCGTCTGTTCAATTAAATAAGTATTCATTAAAACTTCAGTGTGACCTTGGGCAAATTTCTGAATTTCTTTCTTAGCCTCAGTTTGGTTGTTTGTAAATTGGAATAGTACCTATCCCTTAGGAAGCATTAAGCTAGGTAATCCTCATAGAGTCTTTATGCTAGACCCCTTGCAAGCATTCCATAAACGGCAATATTGTTGAACTATATTCTCCCCCGACTCTACCGTGTGACAGAAAAATGCTTTCCCCTCTTATGAGTGAGCATAAGGATATAGGAGACGGATATGATATAGGGAGTAAAAAGGGCCGGGTATCCCATAGCTGTGTGATCATATACAAGAAGTATTAAAGTTTATTATTTGGGGGGAAAAGAAAGTCCTGTTTGTGCGCCAGGTACCCGCTGGGCGCTCTGCCAATTTAGAGATGCTTGAAAAAAAGGTCCTCACTCTGCAGGAGTGACATAAGGCAGGGTACAACGAAGTCACTCATCTGCACTTTAACACTCTGGAGCATCCTTCTAGACTTTCTTGGAGGCTGGCTCTGGCTCCTGGGGTGGGGAGGCGGACTCTTGCGTCCCTCCTTTGCCATGGAAGGAGCCACATGGGGGAAAGACTCTCTCTGCCAGCATAGGTCCTCACTGCCTCGCTCCTGTTCAGGTTGTAGCCCCTCTAGGTGCCCCCTGTTACCCTGGATGATGGTGGCAGACAGAGGCCAGGGTTCTGTGGCAGGAGGGGACAACCCTGGGTATGAAGTGGGTGTGGGGGTGTTTCGAATGGCTGCTTATAGACTAATGGCCTTCTCCCTTCTGGTTGCCAAGGCTTGAGTTTAGTACAGAAGGAAAGTTTTCTTCCTTCCCTCCCCCCTCTTCTTTCCTCTCTCCCTCCTAAACGGGCTGAGGGTGATTGTCTCAGTTTTACTGGCAGGTTCAGGTGAGATTGCCAAGGGCCTAATTACCTGAACTCCAAGCCCTGGACTTGTCCGGGAGCGAGTAGGCACTGGTTCAGGGCGTCCTCAGCCTGGAGATGGTGAAAGGCAGGCCCGGCCCCTCTGCAATGGGGCCAAGGCCGCCCCTTGGTTGCTTTCTCCCACAGAACCCAGATAGCCTCACCGGCTACATTTGTGGGGGCTGCTACTGCTTGTAGGGGAGACAGGTGTGTTTGTCTTGGTGGAAGGATAAAGGAAGGAGTAGATGTGGCCCTGGAAATTCACCCCTGGAAAAGGCCAGGTTGTTGCTCTGTCTTGCTCCTTAATTCCGCAGTCACCTCTGAACTTCATTTAGGTCCCCTTTCACTAAAGATATCCAGTCCTTTTCTGGTGTCTTACAAGACCCCCGCGCCCACCCCAGCTAATCCAATCTGGGGTGCTAGCAATTATTGTACTGCTCTTCTCAGGAGCCATTTGCATTTTAAAAGAAAATGGTCAGGGTAACAAATAACCCAGAGGAATGAAGCCCAGCCTGATGCCTGGAAAAGTAGGTGTGCATTAATGCTGGTGGAATGAGGTCTGACTGTGGACTACCAGGCCCTTGTCACTACAAGGAATGGGAGGTTTGGACTACAGAGAGTGTCTGCGGTTCCTCACATCATTCCAGGCACCTATGTCTAGGGCCCATCCTGGTGGGATTGCTCTGGAATGACAGTTGTCTCAAAGGTATTCAGTTGCTTTCCATTTTGGGGTGCCCCACAGGATGTTCACAGGGGAGGGGTCATGGGTGGAATCTCCCTGGCCAGCCCTCCCTGGCATTCTAGAGGTCATTGCCATTTGTCTGATAATGGCAGTCAGCTGAGGCTAGGTGGGCTTTGCCTAGAAGCTTTTGGAGGGGAACTATTATTGACAGCCATGAAGACTTTTGAGGGTGGTGGTCCTCCCGAAGCCACAGAAGATGGGACCATGGGAGCCCTGTGGACATACTTATTGTCTTTATTCTAGTGGGTGCCTGGGTGGCTCAGTCGGTTAAGCATTGTCTTTATTCTATACAACAACCCAGTGAAAAGGCTTTTAGGGCTGCGCCCTTAACATTTTGCTTTTAAAGAAAAAATGAAAGATGAACGCATTGGAAACAGTCTGAATTGTTAATTGGAGGATGCTGGGCCAGGAAGTGGCTGAGCTGACATTTGAACTCAGGGCTTTGTGACTCCAAGCAACTGCTCTTCATTCCAGCCTTTGTCCCCATCGTGGCTGTCAGAGGAAGAAATGAGATGGCAGAGGTGGGTAACAGGATGGATGTATATACAGTCTATGGAGAAGGTGAAGGGGAGAAGAAAGATCAACTGGAATGGTGCCTCCCAGAACCAGCTTCGACGAACAGCATGGGGTAGGGGAGGGGCCCCGGCTTCAGGGAGAGTCAGGGGCTACAGCACTCAGGGAGATTGGGGCGGGTGGGCAGTGTTTCCGCGGGGCTCTCGGTAGGTGGAATGGCCACTGTGCCACTCTGAGCTCAGGTCCCGTAACCCTAGGTTGTCTCAGAGACCACAGGGGCCTCTCTGTGTCAACCATGCGCTTCCATTTTAAACACCTGCTTGTGTCTCAATTCAAAATAACTTATTATAGTCATGTTGACTCAGGGTGGTTTTTGATCAAGCTTCCAGCAATTTTGGGGCGAGTCTGGTGACCAAAAGGGAGAAAGTCTTGCCACAAAGTAACATTTGCTGGGAAGGGGCCCCCAAGTGGTCCTGGAGACCCATCCTTAGGCACAGGTCCAAGGTTGTGAGTAACTGCCACAGGGGTCAAGAGGATGAGACTTTAGGGCCAGGCCGGGGCAGGGAGGGAAGGAAGGTCTTGGGTAGAAGGCAAGATGTGAAAAAAACCTGCTATATGGGTAAGTGGAAAGTACAAGCCCTGGCCTGGGATCAGGACTCTGAGTTCTGCCATGGATGATCTATGTAACTTTAGGCCAGGTCCTCTTGTTCCTGGGCTTCTGGTAGGAACTGGACCGGACAACCCACCTCTAAGTTCTTCCCAGCCCCGTTAACCCATGAGTTTCAGATTCCATTGTAGAAAGGGTTGGGGGGGCTGGGTTAGCATTCCTAACCAAGTCTGGGGCTCTGTAATGCTTGGTCTGGGATCCTTGCGGAGAAGGAGGTGTAGGTCAGGGGATGAGGCCTTGTAATGGGAACTTTGCTGTGGTAGCTTAGGGGCTCATGGAAGATAAGTGGAGTCATGTGCTCAGAGAGCCTGTCTCTGCCCCTGGGGGCCACTGTGGGACAGCCCCCTTCTCAGGTGGGAGGGATGGTGTCTTAGCAGAAAGGACTCTTGGGGGATGGGACTTTTTGGAAAGAGGAACTTTGTCATCTGAAATGAACCAGAAAATGTGTGACTGTGAGGGGACGGGGGGTGGGGGAGGCAGTTGGGGGGGCAAAGAAAGAGTGAGAGAGAAAAGGAGAGAGCTGAGAATAGGTTCTCGCCCCACAGACCCCCACACAAGCAGCTTCTTGTTGGGTTGCAGATTCACCCATGGGCCAGGTGCTGGATCCAAGAGGCTGGCAGGTTCCTCTCCTCCCAGCCCTGTAAGGAAAACCTTTGGGAAACCAGAGAGCTGTGGTCTTTAGATCTTTGCCTCTTACCAGCTCCCTGTCTCAGGACCCTCCTCAGCCTCAGACGAGTGGGTCTTTCACCTCATCCATCAAGGTGAGGAGTTGGGGATAGACTCTTGGGTTCTTCTTTGCTGTTCCATGCAGCCAAAAATCTGGGATCCGGGGAAAAGCAGTTAATGACGTTTGGGCCCTGAGTTTGAGCTCCTCAGTTGTATTGGCATCCTCTTTCACCAAGATGGCTTAGGCAGGGCTTCCTGACCTTTGTCATGCCTTAGCTGTCCTAGAAAATGAAACCCTTTTTTATGGCCACTGGGGTAAAGGACTGATGCTGCCCCATCGGGCCCTGTCCTGTCACCCTGGGGGATGGGGGAACAATACCTGCCAGCTGGGGCCCATTGGAAGTCTGCCCATCAGCTTGGCTGATGGCATGAGCTTCCCTGGCAGGGCTTAGGGCAGATGGACAAAAGATAAAGGGCACGATCTTTCTCTCTCAGATACTGCAGAATTATTTGGGATGTTTAGAATTATTTACCCCAAGATTACCCAGAAAGTTACTGGAAGACAAGAGATGGCATCCAAGTTCCCAGAGGGCAGAGACTGAACTCAGTCGTCTTTGGGCCTGCCCCAGTGGGGGCTCCTGTAAGAACTTGTTGATCCAGTTCAAGGGCCCACCTTGGTGATTCTGAAACAGGGTCTATTGGAGGAGTGGTCTGATCCATTTGACCCTTCCCACCTGGTCCTTTCATTTCTACTGCCCCAGCGCCCCCTGCACAGTGGGCGACCCCTTGTCTACCACAATTCCATTTTGTCGGGAGTGCTCCTAGGCCTGGGACTTCGCTCCCTTGCTTCGGTGAGGCAAACATCTAGGGAGCACTTCCTGGGCACTGTTTGTGGAGGGAATCAGACTTGAGACTGAGCTCCTGCTGTCAGTGAGCAGGCAGCTTATAGTGAATGAGGAGTGAGGCTCTGTGGAAGTGAGCGTGCCCAAGCAATCTTGCTAAGCGTCCCAAAGGAGGCACAGGCAGGGGGTTCAGAGGGGCAAGGACCACCTTGGGCGTATAGAAGGGACTTGTCCAGGAAGAGGGGAAGGCCCGACTGGGAGGGGGGCTTAATTAAGGCCCTGAGGAGGGGCTGAGACCCTCCTAGTGAGGAGGGGAGCAGACAGGAGGGGAGAGTAGGGGAGGGGGATTCTGTGCCAAGGGCTGTGATTTCTCCCTCCCTCATTTTCCTATCAACTTAACATTTTTCACCTCTGACACTAGAAGCCATTAGCATTGTCCTTCCAGGACTTCTGTCTCTCAGAGTGCCTAGCCCCGGCCTGATTATGGCGTGTTGTGCAGATGGATGAGGAACCGCAGAGGGAGAGAAGGGAGACAGTGCTGAGCCTGGATATGCTAGATCCCATCAGATGTTTGGCACCTTCTAGAATGTAAGGTCCAGAAAAGCAAGGGCTTGGGTCTGTGACCGTCACTGCTCTATCCTAGCTGGAACCTGGCTTATAGCAGGGCTCCATACATATTTGTGGGAGAATGAATGTGCCAGACACTCTTTCAGGCCCCGTTCCTGATTCTATGAGCAGAGATAGGAAAGGGGGATAACTCCAGGTGTGAAATCCAGGAGAAAGAAGGAGCCTAGGGAGTCCAAGGCAACATGGATCCCAGGTTGGGGGCGGGGTAGGATTAATCATACATAAACTCAAGTGGTAATAGCCCCGTTAATTGAGTGGTAATGATCCTTGGCATTTTTCATCTTCAAAGTCAGGAACAAACTGTAATTAATACTCCAGCCACCCGGGGGCAGGGTGGGGGGTGGTGTGGAGCATCTTGAGCTGAGGCTACTCAGCCCAGGGAAACTGAGGCATTGGTGTTGAAATTGGTTAGGAGAGTGGATACAAAGCCCAGCAGAGCCCAGAATCTTCAGGGGTGCCTTGAACACATCGCAGGGTGGCCCCCTCCCAAACCCAGGCAGCTGGGGAGCCCGGATCATGAACGAGGAGGGGGTGCTGGAGACCCGGGAGAGGCAGGGAAAGGAGTTTCCGCCATGGGCCTGGCCAGGAGAATCAGATGTGCTGGTGGCTTGGCCCACGAGAGCCGGCCCAGGCCCAGGATGAGCCCAGGGTCGGCCCTGGAGTGGTGGGCGGAGCCGGGAAGGGGACCCGGGAGTCCCTGGCGCCCAATGGCAGGCCGGCTTACGGCACACTCAGCGTGAGTCACCAGCGGCTCCGAAATGCCTCCCGGTTTCCTCATCACAGTCTGGCTGCTCCGAGCCCGGAGGGAGTTTTTCATTAAGGTGATTACCCTGCCGTCATTAAAGGCTGGTAAATAGCACCCAGGGACCGAGGGCGCGCGCGGCTGCCTCTGAACTGCGGCCCGGGTTCACAGGCACCCCTGGCGGAGAGCGGCGCCGCTGGGCCTCCTTGCCACCAGTTGGAATCCTCCGTATCCAGGGGCCAGGAGCCCGTGGCCTCGGAGTTCCCAGAAGCAATCCCGTCGCTACGCTACCCTACCTCTCACACCGCGTTGCGTTTTCTCCTAGACTGTGATGTCCTCGAGGGACAGACAGTTCAGCGCCCGCTTACTCAGGAAAGCCTCCCCTGTGACACCCCCTCCAGGTGATAACCAAACTCCACTTCTAGGTTGCCACAATCCTGTATATCTCCTTACATTTATTTGTGTCATCCTGCGATGAGCGTCCCCTCCCACCTTCCAAACGTTCCAGAAAGGCAGGCATCCACTACTGATTGTGCGTTGTTTACCTAATGTGCCCCCCCTCCCAGCCCCCTCTACCGCCACTTACCCTGCTACAGGTGTAGCAGGCCTCTGTGCTTCTGAATTAACAAGTCCCTGTGAGGCGACAAACTGATGACTCTGCCCCTCTGTCCGATTGCTGTCCACATTTGACAGGGATCTGTTGTGCACCTACTATGTGTCAGGCATTGGGAAGTCCTTGCTGTGGGGAGACTAGGGGCCTAATGAGTGTTTAGGGTGGGGATGGGCGATAGCAAAAATATAGGAGGTGGTGGTAGGTGATATGAGAAAAAATAAGGAGAAAGGGAGAGTGAGGAGGAGTGCATGTTGAGATCCTGTTTTATGTAGTAATTCTCCCCATCCTTGCATTTTGGAGCTAGCTTCAGTGCCACTGATAATAAAGTCAGAAATTAGAACATGTGGGTCTGTGCCGTAGTCTGGCTACTTTATTGTGTGCCCTCTGAAAAATTCTGAATAAGTACAATCTTTGCTTTAAAAAATTACATCAAAGTCCGCTAAAGAAGGTCAGGTCTCTGAAGGCAAAGTCACTTGGTCCCTTGCCCCCAGCATCAGTCCCTCTTCCCTGGGTCAGCTTTCCTGCCTGCCACCAGGTGGCCAGAGATAAAATTCTGACAGTTCCAGAGGACGCAGTAGTTTTCAGCAGCTTCTGGGGAAGAGATGGCAATGGGCCAAGGGTGCCTGTGGCTGTGGGTACCCCAGCCCCGAATCTCAGAGCTGCACTCCCCTCTTGTACAAACCGTCTCTCAGATTGGTGGGAGAGCTTCTTCTAGACCCCAAACGAAAGAAAAAGTCGCCGCAATGGAAACTCGAACTAACCCTCCCTTCTTGCCCCACTTCCCTCCCGCGCGGTCACACTTCCGGCAGCCACCACAGGGTATTTTGGGTTCGAAAACAAAGCGTCAGATCTATTTGAGCAACTTTTTTTTTTTTTCCATTGGAGTAGAAGCCCAGGGACCTGTGGCCACCCTGGGCTCGGCCACTTCCCCAGGGAACTGACGCGTTTCCCCTTCTCTGCTGAGGACCAATTTAGTAATTCAGACTGGCCACTTTTAGCTTCTCCTTTCCTTGGCCTGGCAGCAGGCGAGGTAGGGCCACTGGGAGGATGGGTGTGTGTCTGGGTGCCTTCCTTGTGGACTTCAGGGGAAGGCCTGGTTTCCCTCCTCTGCCAGAACCTCCCCCTTACCCTTCTCCAATCCCCCCACCCCTCACAAATGTGTGTGTGCATGCGCTCACACACACACACACACACACACACACACACACACATGACGTCCACAGCCACTGCCCCAAATCCATTTGTCTGGTCCTAAGTCTACTCCAAAGGGTGCTGTGTCTGTGTCACTGGTGGGCTGGTGTGTACATAGGTTGTGAACAATGTGGGTGTGCACATATGGAGACTGCATGTACATGCGAATCCTATGTTCACAACTGCCCGGGCTGAACAACATGTACACACAGCTTGCATGATGTCTAGAAAGAGCTTGGCAGAGTTGAAACCCTGGAGTGTCTAGCGGGTGCATACACCATGTGATTTTGCGTGGGTTGGTATATTTACAGTATGTGTGTGCAGGATGCGGATAGTAGAGGTGTGTGTAAGCGTGCGCACGCACGTTTGTATATGTATGGGTGGGCTGGCCTGGTTCTTGGGGTGCAGGGGGAGGAAGACAGGCGAGCTCTGGACAATGGTGACCCGCGTCCCTGTGGGCAAACGCACACAAGGTCCATCAGTGGACCAGGGTTTGAGGGCAGGGTAGTGAACTGCAGACGTGTGTACCTGGGGGACACGGGCTAGGGGCCAGCCAGTTTTCTGTCTCCCCCGATGCCTTTACGCTTTACTTCAGGACCCTCACAGCCCTGTGAGGCCTCTCTCCTCAAGCCCCCTCTCCCTTCCACAGGCTGCCCTATTTCTTCCTGGCTCCAGCGCCTCTCCCTTTCTTACTTGTTAGCCCGCCTTCCTACCCCCGGAGCTGAGGTCCTTAGGTCTCCCAATCACAGGACTCCTGAGGGAGACCTTCCAGTGAGCAGGGCCCCGCTAGGTTTCTTTTTCAGTTTTTTCCGTTGTTTTGCGCACAACAGAGCCCCCATCGATGCTGGAGAATGGCTGACGTCCATTGCCTTCTGTAAAGGATCTGCTGCTTTATGGTGACTCGAAAGTGCACGTCCAGCTGTTTCTGTGTGTGTGTGTGTGTGTGAATGAGTGTGCAAGCACGTGAGCGGACGTGAGGACATGTGAGGGAGTGAAGTGAGTGGTGTGGGTGAGGGTGTATGAATGTGTAGGTGTGTGGGTAGACGGCGTCTGGACTCCTTTAAGGTGCTGCTCATGTTCGCCCTTCCGTCCAGGCCCTGAAGGGTCAAGCCCACTGTCCATTTTCTTCAGAGAATGGAAACGAAAGTGGGAACTCAACGCCTTGCTGTGCCTGCCTTTCTGATAAGTTCAGCCTCTTTCCTCCGAACCCTCTGCTCCCTGCCTAGGTGACTTATGCCAGTGGGGCCGACTCCAGCTTGTGAGGAATCAAGGAAGTGCTTCTGTGTCCTGCCCTCATTTGGAATATGTCAGGAGGCTCTGTGGCCACTGGGTGCAGACACAGGGCCGTGTGCTTCTCCACCTTCCCTCCACCAGGCTCTCTGAATGGGCTTCCTCCTGCCTGGATCTGGGGAAGATGAGCTCTGTTGCTGGTTGTTGCTTCTGGGAGGAGGTTCTCCTGAAATCCCAAGGTCTTTAGCTCCTCAGACTAAAACCTTTTAGTTTGGCCCTCCTGGTAGGGACTTCTGCAGCCAAATGCATTTGGCTCCTTTTTATTCTCAATCCCAAGGTTCTACCTGGTTCCGGTGGCTTCCTCTCACCTATCCCCACTCCTATCCGGCCAAAGGGACAGTAGTAGTGGCTTTTTCTACCATTCCCCCAAATAAGCACATAGAGTTGCAGAATTTTCAGCTAGAGGGGACCTCAGGAAACACCCATCCCAAGCTATTTTATAGATGAGGAAAGTGAGGCCCAGAGAGGCCAGCTGACTTGTCCAGGCTCACACAGCAGTGAATGGTACTAAAATCAGGTCCCTACATCCGACCAGATGGCCATGCCTTTCTTTTCTATTTCCTTCTTTTTCTGCCTCTTTCTCTTCCTTTCTTTTTTTTAATCAAAATATTTCCTTTCTTCCCTTTGAAATGTCCTCTTTGTGTTAAGCAGGACAACTTGTGTCTGGTGGCCCCAAGGTGGCACTGAGCCGAGACCTCTGTCCTGGCTCACTTTTCTTCAAGTCTTTTCCAAAGGCTTTTCTCTTTCCTGGTCCCTCTCCCACCAGGATGCTAAGGGGGACCCTGTCTCCCCCTCTCCCTGAGCCAGACTATTCAGCTCCTGTTTTGCCTTCTGAGTACTCAGAAGGCAAATGGGAACCCTCAAGGAATTGGCTCCTCTCTAGAACCTTAGTTTCCTAATCTCGAAAATGGAGCAAGGGCCTCTAAAGGGGGAATATGGGCATTTGTGTATATATGTGTATGCAGGAGGGCGTGTGTGTGTGTGTGTGTGTGTGTGTGTGTATGGATGCCTCACGTGTCTCCCAGCAGCTCCTGGGGGTAAATGGGAAGGTTAATTAGCACCAGGATGAAAGGTGCTGTGGGATAATTACAGGTAATATCAGGATGGCCAGGAGGGTGGGGCAAAAGGCCTTAAACCTGGGCAGGGGGTGGGCAGCCCCTAGCCCCATTCCTGCAAAGTGCATCAGACACCTGGAGAGGTGGGGGGGGGGGGGCGCGGTAGGAAGGAGCATTCTGAGTGAAGGGTCTTTGTCTTTACAGAGAAATGCTTGTTAGTTGCTAAGGAACTGGGCTGTCTTCCCTGATCCGAGCCTCCCAATGTTTCGCTGAGCTTGGGAGGGGGATGCTGGGCTGGGGCCTGAGGATCCCTTGGCAGTCAGCCCTTTCCCTGGGGCCACTGAGACTCGGATGGGGCTCTTGGGAAGGACTCTCATCTGGGGAGGGTGGCTCTTTCCCACTACCCGAAGCCACACTACTTGCTCTGGCCCAGGTGGGGAGCAGAGCAGGGGAGTGGAGGCAGGGAAGGAGAGGAAAACATGCATTTACTCAACAGCCTGAATGCCAAGCACTGCGCCTGGGTGCCTTGCCTGCTATCTCATTTAACTGTTGCAACAGATCTTTAGGAAAGGCACTTATTTCCATGGTTTTTTCATTATACTGTTTTTTTTTTTGTTTGTTTTTGTTTTTTGTTTTTTTTTTTGCAGTTGAAACAGGTCCAGAATAGTTGAGTAAATTCCCTGAGGTCCTAGAGCTATCAATGGTAGAGATTCTATGTGAATTTAGGTCTGCTAAGTAAGAAAAGGTTTTAAACTACACCACTTAAAGCATCTACCAGGCTTTCCTTCTCTCCCGTGGTTTCTCAGCGGTAACCTGGACCCACCACCACCACCACCACTGCCATCATCATTATCATCATCGTTGTCACCGG
The DNA here is from genome assembly GCF_018350175.1 of Felis catus. Classification (NCBI taxonomy): domain Eukaryota; kingdom Metazoa; phylum Chordata; class Mammalia; order Carnivora; family Felidae; genus Felis; species Felis catus. The sequence continues at coordinate 35,332,831 of NC_058371.1, read as the reverse complement.
GAAGTCTTCCCATATGGCTTTCCCTCCTTTTCCACGTCTCTCCCTTCCCTGAGAGCAGTTTTCACACAGGTGAGGTTCTTGGGGAGACGGGTGATTCAATGCATTGAGGGCGGTAAACCGTTGGGGTAGCTGCCTCGGGCAGGTGGTGGTGGGGGGTGGGTGGCAGACCAGGCTGTTGCCATGAGCGTCTAGGAGCTGGCCCTCCTCACAAATCACACTTGGTCTAGAATAGCTGAAGCTGGGGGTAGGCAAGATGCGGGGTGAGACTCCCCTTAAATTCTTCTGGAACTCCCAGCCTTCCTTCTGCCCCACCTCACTTCTGAAAAAATAGAAGGTCTGGCCTTTATTTTATGTAGCTCAGAGAGTAAAATGAGAGTACTGCTTATCTCTGAGTACCTAGCGTGAGAAGGCTTAAGTTAACACCAGATGCCAGTGCTACTAGTTACGGAACAGGGAGTGCGTTCCTCAACTTACCAGAATGTCAGTTTCCTCATCTATAAAATGAGAAGAGCAACAGCTACATTATTAGGTTGTGACAACGGAAGGAGAGAATCTGCGTGAAGGCAGGGAAGCAGGGCAGGAATGCGTTAAATGCGATGCCACTTGTTAGGGCACAGTGCCTGGCATGCAGAAAGTGCTCAACAAACACTATCTGATAATAATGATGATAACAATAACGTCACCTCTCCTACCCCTGCAAAGGGCTCACTAATGCTCCCTTACATCTTTCTTCACTGCTTCATTAGAGACCTCGAAGCAATCTACATGCTCATTTTGTTTCTTCCTGGAGGAGGCAGTGAAAAGAAAAGGGGGAAGAGGCCCAAAGTCTTGTGCAGGCAGAGAACTGAGTCAAGGGTGACTTTTCCAAGGTGTCCCTGGCCTCTAGGTTTCCCTTTCCTGGCACTGGACCTCCTTCTCCGTGGCTTTCAGGGGCCATCTGGCAGGGCTGGCTTCAGCCTAGAGCCTGGGCCAGCTTTGTTCTTTTTTCACATTTTGGGGCCAGGAGGGTGGGGGTCTCTCCTGCAGTTGAACTCAAAGCCCAAAAAACCAGGAGAAAAGAAGGGGGGGGGGGAGGAAGGAAAGCAAGCCGATAATTTCCTCGAAGGATAAACATCCGATTTTTTTTTCCTCACCCAAAATAAACACGCTAGCCACAAGGAATTAAAAGCAGAAGAGGGGAGGATGTGTCTCGATTTGGGGCTGCTCTAGCAAGCTGACCTGCTATTTATCCTGGCCTTGGGCACCAACGGGAGCTGCCAATTACACTCCAGGCCTGGTGGGGTGGGGGCTGCAGGGAGAAGGGCTCAGGAGTGTGAGGTTCACGCACACACCCAGAGTGTCCCTTCCGAGGCTGCCTGCCGTGACACTGCACATGGACACTTCCCTTTGCTTCTCCTTTTAGCGCTGCCGACAAGCTTGCCTGCCAAGGTGAAGAGAACGGGGAGTTCCTACTGCCTGGGCTGGCATCAGAAGGCCCTTCGACAGAACACGACTTTAGTGTCCATCACCTAAATCCATCAATGGTGGGAGGAAGCATGGTCCGGTTCCCTTCACAACCTCAGTCTCCCACCTCATCTCGTCCTTCAGAGCCTCACCACTAAAATCCTCCAACTACTTAAGATGTGCTCAGCTGGGCTGAGTGGCTGGCCGGGGCCCCTCTGCCTTCCCGCTAATGTGGGGCATGGCTCTAAGAAGGCAACAGCCCTGTGTCCAGCTGCAGCCTGCCTCTTTCATCTGGGGATCTCAAGGCACCTTGCACACATGAATCACCAACATTGCTGTATTCTGGCCAAGGAGAGGGGGGCTATTAACTCTTGGAGGGAAACTGAGTGTGGAGGCGCAGTGAGGGGGTGGGGGTGCTGAGGGGACTGGAGCTGGGGGTGGGGGAGTCGAGGAACTTGAGTTTAGCCTGGGAACGAGACCGTAGCGAAAGAGGTGCCTCCAAGGGGACCCTGGGTGGGAAAGCCACGGGACCTTCAGAGGACATCCGGGGGAGTTAGGGGGCGAAAATCCTTTCCTTGCAGACACCAGGGAGTTTCTTCAGAGTTTTCTGAAAGCACAAATCAGATTGTACTCGTTCTTCCCCTCCAATCTACTTATTTTATTGTTCAGTGGTTTCCCATTGCTCTGAGAGTACACTTTAAGACTTTAGCATGGCTGCGAGGCGTGGCATGGTCTTTGCCCATCTGTCCAGGTGGCCACACTACGGGCCTGGAAGATGCCACGCATGCCCCTGCCAGCCACGGGAGCTCGGAGGCAGTGTTCCCTCTCTTTGGCACGGTCTCCGGCACCCATCCCCATTCACAGTTAACCCCTACCACACTTTTCAGCTCTGAAGTTAAACACCACTTCCTCTGACAGGCCTCACCTGAGCCTGGACTATGCCCCCTCCACCACAAAGCAGGTCGGTCCCCTCATGCCCTCATAGCACTTGGCACATTTGCTGTAATTTGCTTGTGGTCACCTGATGAACCTTTCCCTCCCATCCTGGTCTGTAAGCTCCATGAAGCAAGCCTTAGGTTTTGCCTACCCTGTTCCCATATGTATCCCCAGCATCTAGTGGGAGAGGTCAGGCACATACCTGGTGCCAATACCTGTTCAATGAATGATGCTGAATTGTCAGAGTTGGAACGGACCATGGTGACAAACCAACTGCCCCAACTCTCCTTCCTACCTCGATTTCACAACAGAGGAAGCAGATTAGAGAAGATAGGTGATTTGCTCCAGGTCACACAGTGCCTCAGTGACAGGTGAGGCCTAGGGACCCCCACTTCCTATCCCTCTATATCCCAGCACCACCCGCACCCCACACACTTGCATTTACAGCAAAGCCCCAGGTTCCTAGTGCTGGACATCGATTGATTTCTTCTTAGTTTTTGAAAGAGAACAGGTTAGGAAGCAACACATCCAGCCAGTAAGCCCTGGATGATTTTTTTTATTATTATTATTAATTTGGGAGAGAAGGGGTTCCATGCCCAGACCATCACTGATGGGCACTGTGGACACACACACCTGCAACACAAAGCCTGATGTCTGGCCGGCAGTTAACTCTGTTTGGGTTTGTCCGTGGGCTCACTGCTTCCTCCTGCGGGAGGCTGGTAATTTGGGGAGTCCTGGTAATTTTCAGTCATGAATTGGGTGCTCGCTTCGGGTTCACTCAGGTGGAAGCGGTTCAGGAATTTGTCCATTTTCCAATTGCCTGGAAGGACAGACAGACCAGGGGAAGGCCGTGAGAGAGAACCATGGCCTGGGAGCGGCAGGGCCTGACAGGGAGGCCGCTCTGAGGACGTGGAGGCCTCAGCAAGTAAGGACCTTGGCCGTTGGGCTGTGGGGGGCAGAGTGCCCGGGTGCTTCTGGCTCCTAGCTGGATGTTAGCAGAGTGTCTGGGAAGAGACTATTCCCCAGGGAACAATGAGGAGTGAATCTGGACTGGTTTCCTTCCCCAGGGCCCTTTATTTGGCATGACTCTGCCTTCTCACATGCGGAAAGATGCCCCATTGGGTGGGCTACCCACTGTCTCCACCCACCTCTCTTTTTCTGCGGGCTCTCCTCACCCCAAGACTGAGGCCTTAAAGGCTTCTTGTCTTCACACGTGGTCACCCCAGCTGCTGGGGCTGAGACCGGCCCCAGTGTCTGCGTCAGTCTTTCAACCTCCTCCCCAGATCCCTGGCTGTGGCTGAGGTTGGGGGGCAGGGCATATGGCTAGGGCTCTCCCTCCTCCTGAGCACCTGGATCCTGCAGTATGGGTAAGAAGTCCCCGGCTGGTGCCCAGGTACTCCTCAAGGAGAGAGAGCACAGGGTTGTGGGGGGGGGAGGGGCCTCTTCTGGGGCAAGTGTGGACAGGCCTAGCAGCAGGGCAAGGAGGGCGCAGCCCGGGGCACTGGGGAGAAGCTGCGGAAAGTGGTCACAAGCATATTCCCACGCTCCGTTTCCCAAACCCTGGGCCTCAGACACCCTCTGTGCATGATTGCCAGCTACAACACAGGATGCCCACTGTAACCTGAATTTGAGAGAAACAACAACTAATTTGTAAGTATGTCCCACATACTCATGGAATTTACTCAAAAATTCATTCCTTGTTTATCTAAAATTCGTATTTAACTGGGCATCCTGTATTTTTTTCTTTTTGGTGTGTGAGGGGTAAATCGACCACCCTTCCCTGAGTGGAGGGAGTGCTCAAGGAAGACCTTGCCTGGAGCAGAGCTAGGCAGTGGACAGGTGGAGGAGAGTAATCTTTAATGCGCAGGGGCGAGGGTTGCAGCCTGCACAGAGCTGCCCATTTACCCGCCTGTGGTCCTCTGTCTGGACCCACTACCTTTTTTTTTTTTTTTTTTTAAAGTTTATTCATTTATTTTGAGAGAGAGTGCAAGAGCAAGGGAGGGACAGAGAGAGAGAGAGAATCCCGAGCAGGCTGTGCACTGTCAGCACAGAGCCCGACGCAGGGCTCAAACTCATGAGCCACGAGATCATGACCTGAGCTAAAGTCAAGAGTTGGACTTAACCGACTGAGCCACCCAGGTACCCCCACCCACTACCCTTTTTTTAACAAGGAAGAAAGCAAGTCCCTCGATGTGCTGTTACTCCACTTATCATCCTTTCCTCCCCACACCACCCCGCAGGGGATATTTGCATTTCAAAGAGGTTTTCAAGGAAAACCAAAATGTTTTAATCCAAAGAAACAAGACAATAATAAGGATAATGCAAATAATAATAATAGTAATAACACATCCATATAGTGCTTCCTATGTGCCAGAAACTCCATGCATATTCATACACTTACTTAATCCTCATAAGGGGAGACTATTTTTATCCCCGGTGCTCAGATGGGAGGATGGGGCACATGATGGGGTTCCGGTGAGAATGCTTCTTAGGGGCAGTGATGGAGGGAAGGGCCTCTTCATGCTCCCTTAGGTCCGATCTGGTGACTCCATGCTCGGATTCGGGAGAGATGCTGGGCCCTGGGAGAGTCTCTCCTGGGGGTAGGCTGCTGCTGGGTGACAGGTGGGCAACTGAGTGCTGTGGGGTCTTCCACCAGGAGGCGAGGTGGGGAGGCACTGGCCTGGTGGCCTTCACACCCAGGGAGCCTGGGAAAGTGCGTGCAGGTGTGTATGCGTGTACATGCATGCATATCTATGCATGTGCAAGCCAGGAAAAGGGCTCATGGGTGAACTGGTGTGTGGCAGGCATGGGGACAAGGGGGCCTTCCCCACTGAGTAGGGCAGGAAGAAACCTTGGTGGCCAGGAGGGAATTGAAACTCTCATCACGAGATCAGGGCAAGTTGGTGGAAAGAAATCCCCTGCACCCCGAGGGAGACCTCGCTCCCCTGCTGCAGACTTGCCCTTCCCTAATTCAGAGGACTTCTCTTGATTGAGCTTGGAGTGCCCTGGGAGCCTCACAGCTCCTTCCCGGTCACATGTCCGACAACACTGTGGTTCTTAGGCAGCTCCTCAAACCAGGCCCTGTGTCCCTCAGGAGAGTGGGTACAGGCTGCTGGCTGCTAGCCTCCTGCTGCCTCCTCCCCTGGTTTGGCTGTGACTCCTCACGCCCCCGTTTCCTGCCACAAAGGGCAAGAGGAACTGACCCTTTGCAAGTTCTAGAAGGAAGAGGGGTGAGTCAGGCCCTCAGGGGTGTGTGTGTGTGTGTGTGTGTGTGTGTGTGTGGAGAGATGGGGAGCTTGGAGGCTGTGGCTTCGTGGTCACCATTTGGAGGAAAGTCCCATCCTGTATGGCACTGCTCCGATCCTGGAGCTGCAGAGAAGCTGCTGCCATGCAGGAAGAGGGTGGTGATGCTGGCTGTGCTCAGGCCACCCCCCTTGGACCCTGGGGCCACCCAGGATGGGCTCTTCCTGGGTCTAGGGCAGGGGTAGTGAGCGTACTGCAAAGGGCTCTGTGGCAGGAGGGAGAGAGGAGGAGGATGTCTGACGCCTGTTTCCTGAACCACCCAGTGGTTGGAACACAGGCCGGGTCTCCTCAGGGCGGGGCTGCTGCATGTGACGTGCCCATTGTTCCCTGCGCAACCGTAGGGCACACCGTTCTCATTCCGAAAAACTAGAGGCTGATCTCTTACCCACTGGTTGGGGCTGATAGGGAAGGTGTTGGCGATGAAGGATGTTAGATGTTACAGATGTTCCACAAATGGGCCAAGGGGAGTGAGTGCTGGGTCAGCTTACCTTAAGCTGTGGGGCGGAGGTGGGGGGAGGTTTCGGAGCCACTGCCGTGTGCCTGATCTCCCCTAGACAGTGTCTTCAACACCTGGGAGAGGGGCTCCAAGCTTTCAGTTACTCATCCTCTGCCCCTGAGTCCCAGGGGCAGCAATGGCTGGAATGTGTGGGAATTGCCCTGGGGCAGGTCCTGTAGTCACTCTCTGCCCCCAGCTTCCCCAGTCTGTGGGGGACTGAGAAATATTCTCCTAGGCCAGCCAGCCCCTCCCCCTCGGAGGACTTGTGGGCATGCGATGGGTGACTCCTCTGCTGGAATGTGCGAACTCTGGGCTGAGGGGAGACTGACAGCCCAACTGGGAGCCGCAGCCCGGTGTCCACTAGGCATGGGGGGGGGGGTATACTGGATGGAGGCCCTGCTCCTGTCCTCAACGGTTTTATAACAGAAGACAATGAACCCTGGACTGGTAACAAGCTAGGCCTTCTCAGGCCTTCTCTTGGCCAGCAGCACAGCTTTGCAGCTCCTGGCGGATGGGGTCCCATCCTTAGCCTCGCCCTCGTCTCTTCAGCGGACCTACTCTTAGGCCTTCCCAATAGCACAGGGCAGTGTTCCCTGTGTGTCCTGCCTGTAGCCCAGGGACATTTCCCACCTGACTTGCCATTTGGTCCTCCTGGGGCCCTCAAGTGTTTCCTGCTCAGCCTGGCAAGTGGGGGCTGGGAAGCCCCCACTGGGAGGGAGGCCTCCACTCCTGTGGCTGGAGAACAAGGGGGCGGGGTCCTGAGACTTGGGTTTGGCCTCCTCTGAGCTGTTTTGTGAGTTGAGCTGCTGGGGCCTCTACTGGCACTGAGTGGCCCTGTCTCCCAAGGCGGGTGAGATGTATCTAACCAAAGTGGCCACCCTCTTCCCTGTCCCCCACCCCTGACTCTCCCCCTAGGGGACAGTGGCCCCGAAGAAAAAACAAAAATTGAACGCCAGCCTAATAACCGCCCCATCGTGTGCCTGGCTCAGGTCTGTAATTTGTCTGGCTCTTCGCAGTGCTGGCTGCAGTGATAGAGGCACTGATGCCTTTCTGCTGAGATTAATGATGTCCTGGTGGTGGTAGTCGGGAGGCCTGGGCCTCTTATTTTTTGTGCCACTAAATGACATCCAGAGACTTCCACTCAGGAGCTGAAAAGCCCTCGTTCCATCACATCCAATTACTCCTGGAGAATATTTGCTGAGTGGCTGATCCTGCTGGCTTGAGAGGCATGGGGCAGAGGGGACCACTTTGACTTTGGCAGGAGTGAGAGGGTGGGGATGCTGGGGGGGGGGTTCCGAGGTGGGGAGCGGTCACCCAGCTCCTCTGGAGCGCTCGGGAGGATTGGAGAGTGGAAGTGCAATTCCTAATTACCCGGGGAAATGGATCACCCGGGATGCCCCCCTTGGTCCTGGGGCTGGGGCTGGGGCTGGGGGTGGGGAAGGGAGCAAGAGAGGAGGCTCAAAGCTGTCAGTTTAAGCTTCCGCTGCTCCATTCCAGTATTTGCTGGTGGTGGCTGGCTGGAACTCTGGGTGAAATTTGGGGATTATCTGTGGTTTCCTGCTGATCTGTTCAATACCGCTTTGGACGACTGATGTTTGGCTTGACTGGGGCGTGTTTCCTGAAGAGGGCTGCCTGCGGCCTGTGGAGGTTGCAGGCAGTTCCTAGCCAGGGTGCCTGTCTGAGAGTTGCCCAGGATGGCCCCATCTGGGCCACCGCCAGGCCCCCAGTCCTACCCGCTCTGCCAGGTGGGTGGGGCCCCACTGCCTGACACAAGCCCACACAGTGATTCAGGGGCTGGGCCCGGGGCGGGGGGTGTGGGGGGGTGGGTTCTGGGGCCTGGCCAGGTGAACCACCATGGGAGGTCATGGCAGGGGGTAGGGGCTGTTTTGCAGTGGGCTGTGTGTGTTTGTGTGTGTCTGTGAGCGTGTTTGGGGATGGTCTGCAGGCAGGGCACTCTTCCTTCTATGTTTGCCTATATACCATGTACTTCTAGCTCACTGCCACCAGGCCTGTGGATTTTCTCCCAGCCTCAGTTCCTCTACATCAATGCCTCCTACTGTTGACACTTCTCGGAGTTCTGCTGCATTCCTGCCCTTGGCCTGTGTTTTCAAACATTTCCCCACAGTGCCTACTGTTTCAATCACCCATGGTGCCCCTCAGGCCTTTAGAGGCCACAAGCAAGCCTTAAATCCCACTGTGTGGCAAGCCTCAGCCCATTCCCCCTCTCTGACCTCTATGGGTGGGTGGCTCACCCAGGAGCTGCTCAGTTCAGGTGTCTGTGATGCTGGGGAGTGGGTTATGGCTGCCTGGTCCAGAACCCAAGGACCCCTCCCAGAGATGCAGTCTGTCTGCAGGCCTCCAAGGCTGCCTCGGTGAGGTGGCATCCGAGACTGGTGTGGCCCGTTAGCTCCCCTGGCGCTGTGGCACCATCCTGGGCTCACCGCCTTGGACATGCTTCTGGAACAAGCTTTGGCATGTCATCTTGTGGGGCAGCGAGGGGATTTCCCCCACTCACTCGAGAGAGGAGCTTGAGGCCGTGAGGCCGGCTCGTGACACCTCTGGGCCAGGTGGCTGAGGTGTGGCACCACACAGGCCATAGCTCGGCAGGACTTTTAGTGTCTACACAGTGCTTGGCTATCACCTTCTCCAGGGAGGGGGTGTGAGGGGACGCTGCCTTGGGTGGCTGCTGCTGCTGGCCAAGGACACTCGGGACTTCAAGATGGACTTGCTCTTTCTTTGTCCCCACACCAGGGCCCAGGTGGTCTGGGTGAGGAGAGAGAGGGGTGAGGATGAGGAATGTGGGTGAGTGAGTGATAGGAGCGAAGAGCCTCGCCCCAGGAGTCAGAAGAAAGGTAATTTGCTTTTAACTGTGGACTCTTGGTTGACCAAGCCACTCACTGTTCTGGGCGTCAGTTTCCTTATTCGCCTGGCGGAAGGAATGGCCACTGTCCCGGTCGCCCTACAGGATCCAGCCAGGGAGGAGCAGGGCAGGCTGGTGGAGAGGCTGGGCACAAGTGGTCCTGCCTGCCCACCTGGTTGGGACAAGGAGGATGTGAATGCCAAAACTCATTTGTGGACACGGTGCTCACAGAGGCGGCTGTCTTTCCGGGTGTTAAAGGAAGCTGACGATGACTTGAATATGGGGGTGTGAGAACATGCAGCTGTGTGTGTGTGTGTGTGTGTGTGTGTACATGGGTGTGTCCCATACACAAACATCCTCATTGACTGAAAGTTCACAGGGGGCTGAGCACCGGGACAGGTGGTAAAAAGGAAACATATGGCCGAGGTGAGCTCTTCCCTCAAGGAATTTATAGTCTCATGGTGGCAGTGAGGCCTGTGCAAGTGAAAAATGATTGAGTAATACAAAAGAGATAAAAGCAGGTGACTAAGCAGGCAAAACCAAGTGTTACAGAGCGTGTGGAGATGGACAGCAGCAGGGGAGGGCAGGGTCCTGTCGGCTGAGAGAAGACTGCCCCCGGGGGAAGGCACCATGAGGCCATCAGCAAGACTCGTATTCTGCAGGGGGGCGGGGCCACCAGGCTTGGGGAAGGGGAGAAATGGTGTGCCCTGATCAGCAGCAGGCAAAGGGGGAGCATGGTGGGCACTGATGGGAACTAAGCAGGAGTTAGTGGGCATGTGGCAGCGTGTGGTATAGAAGGGTGCATGGATGAGGTGCGAACCAGCGCTGTCTGTGGGCTCTCTTCAGATATGGCCCCTCAACTCATTCGGTTGGTTCCTCTACAACGTGGAAGCCACCTGCCGAATCCAAGGCTGCTGTGAGGCCAATGCGCAGGCAAACCACCATGAATCACAGATGAGCCCAGAGGCCAGATTGGGCTTTGGGCATACAAGGTGGAGGGGAGAGGGATTAGAGCTGGTTGAGAGGGGTTGGACAGAGGTACAAGTCCAATGTGTTACAGGCCCAAATTTAGGAAGGGGCGGTGTGGCCTTTGGGACAAATGTCAGTGAAATTGGGCCAGCCATGGTCAGAGGGCAACAGGTCAGGCTCTTTCAGCTTCACTCTTGTTCCCTGTTTGGGATGTGGTCATGCTTGAGCTATCTGACTATCTCCCTTCACTAGCTCTGTGAACTCCCAACTGTCCACAGGGTTACACTGGGTGACACCATGCATCCATGGGAATACGGACCTGGTCCACACGGCTCAATTTTGTGCCCACAGCACTTAGAACACTGCCTCACACACATTCGGCACCTACTGTCATCCCAACGAATGCAGAGGGCATGTGTGAATCGTGCCCAGCATGGAGGGGAAAATGGTGGGGAGAAGGAGCTGTGTAAAGGCAGGAGGAATGGGAAGGCAGGATTTCATAAACTAGAAGAAAGTTGGCTTGCCCTTCCAGGGCCTGTGCTGTGGTCCTGGCAGGCCAATATCTGATTGAAGGCCTCCATCCAGAAGTGTGTGGAGTTGGATAGGTTCTTCAAGACTTGTCACTTGCTCCCTGCACTTGTCCTGCAGAACTCCAAGGTGGGGGGAACTCGGTAAGCTGGGAGCAAATCTGTTATGGGTCATTCAGTGGTAGACCCAACTAGTCCAACCCCTTATCTTGAGGATATAGAAATTGAGGCCCAGAGATGTGAGGTGGCTTGTCCAAGGTGACACATGGATGTCAAGATCTCCCATTGGTTGATCCTATAGATGTTGTTTTGAGGTCACGGAATAAAGAGAAACCCTGCGGAGGGTTTCAGCCCCTGGCACTGAGCAATGTTCCCTGGCCCTCATGGTCCTACAAATTCAACTAGAATAATGTCGCACATGCTTCTCAACCTAAACTGTCATCCACGCCTAAGTCCTAGGGAGGAAAGGATCCAGTAGGACTGGCTCAAGTCAACTACCCTTCATGGATGCCTCTCTACCTGGCTCTTACAAACCCACTTTCCCTTCCAGTCTCTGGAAGCTGTTCCTGCCTGTGCATCCAGAAAACACAAGTGGTTGGTTACAGCACACATATCCTAGGACTCCCCTGTTCCTCCGAGGACGCCTTCCCAGGGAAGGAAAACTAGACCAAAGTGAGCCCCAGGGCCTGTGCTCCTTGGCTCCACATCCTGGTCTCCTGGGGGCTGGTCCAGCCTGGGGCTCCACGAGTCCCCAAGCGCTGTGCGGGTGCTTCAGAGAGCGCCTGGCCTTGGACTTCTGACAGTGTGCAAGGGCGGCTTCTACATTTGCCACGCCTCGTGGGTTCATCTGGGCACGCATCTCTTTGGACCACCTTTGGTGGTCTCCTGTGCCCTTGTTCCTCTCTGGCCTGCCCACCACTCCAGCGTAGTCACCTCTAAAGAGGGGTTGCTGTGTGTTACTTCTCCCATAGGCAAGACCTACCGGCACTTCACGGCACCCACCAAGGTCAGGCCTCTGCTGGGCTTGCTCCTCACAAGGGGTGCTCCTTCTCACTTTTCCAAAATAATCGTTGCATCTGTGGTTCTCCAGCCCAGAGCGCCTTTTCTCTTTCACTCAAGGATTCAAATGGCCTCCTTCTCCCAGGCCCAGCCCATGCCGCACCTCTTCCATGTAGCCTCAGGGCCATATAGGTTTGTAGATCATCTAGATCCAACCCCTCATTTTCTAGATGGGGGAACTGAGGCTCAGAGAGGGTAGTTGAATTGCTCAAAAGTCAAATCACTAGCTGGAGACTGGAAATACAGATTTCCTCACCCTGCAGTAAAATACCTTTGCACTATTCCCGGCTGAAGAGGGTGTGTCTTCTGGAAGAGAAGGGGATCTTAGGAAGGTATGGACTATCCCTAAATCCACTTGATCTCCCGTTGTCCTTACAGCCAGAAACACATAATTAAGTGCTTAATTAGAAGCTGCTCTGCATTGTTATTTAAGTGTTTTCAAAGTAGACTGTAAGCCCCCTGAGGGCAGGGAACGTTCCCTGTGCTATGGGATCCTATCCTCTCCTAAGCCCCTAGCACAGTGCTAGACACAGGAAGGTGTCCTATGATGGCCCATCTGGGAGGACGATTTTCCCACCTCCATTTCTGGTGGCAAGCAGAATGGCACAGAAGCCAAGGGACCCTGCCCAGATGCGAGTCCAGTTCCTAAGTTTTCACGTAAAGGGAGGGGGGTGTGCACAAGAAACTGTGGTTTTGGCAAAGATTCAAAGGGACTGATGGTGGGTGTCAGGCCTCATAGGTTTAGAGCTTCCTTGCTTGCTGCCAGTGTCACAGGAAGGGCACACCAGCCACTGTGTTTTCTGGAGGACGGGCTAGGATGGAACCTGAGGACCCCAGCCACGGTGGACGGCAAGTGTCTTTGCGGTAGGCACCTCCTTTCTCCCTTTGCCCCCTTTCATGCTCCTCCTGGCTTCACCTACTGCTCTCTCCTTCCCCTCCCACCCCGCCCCTCAGAAAGCACTTGATCTTGCCAGAGCCTCCTTCAGGGGACAGTCTGAGCACTATCCTAGCCCAGGGTGGGGGCATTGTGATCTTGATGTCTTAACAGTGGGACTCAGGCATGCCTTACTTTGTGAGACTTGTACTCTTGGGGGACCGTCGTGGGCTCAGGTGCCAGTTCTCAGCCCTCAGAAAGCACAGTGCCTGGACTGGTGTAAGGGGGCTCATGATGTCTTTGGTGAGAGTGATCCAGGGAACTGGAGAAATTCATCTTGGCTTGGGCAAGACACATCATTGTTTTCCTTTTCTCTCCGTATCCAAATTTGAAAGCGTGTCTTTGGGAAAGCGGTTTAAAACAGATTTACAGATTGGCAAGATGCTGAGGGCACCTGGGGAGGGTTCACCAGCGGAAAGGTTGCACCAACTCTGCTTTCAGGGCAGCCCGGAGCCTTCTGTGATTGGTGGCTCCTGCTCAGCACACCTGAAGGCCTCCTTCACTCAACCAATACCTTTCGGGGCTCCACTTTTCTCTCCTCTGGGGCCTTTGGGCAACAGGCATGTAACAATACCTTTCCTGGCTTCCCAGTGGGTGGAAGTTGGTCAAGGTCACTGGGTGAGAGCAAATGGCTGATGACATCCACCCGCCCACTCACCTTCCTGCCAGCCTGGGGGATGTGCTGTTTGCACTCCCAAGATGGCATCCGTGCATTCCACATTTTCTTCCCTTCCCCCAAATGGGGGAGGTGATAGAGTGCACAGAGATTACTTTATTTCCCATTTTCCTGGAGAGAAATCTAAAGCTCAGTGAGGGGTCATGGCTCACACAGGGTCAGGTGAGTCGCCTGAGGCATGGCAGTGTCCAGATGTCCATGAGTCTTCCTCCCTGCTCCCCAGCTTTGGTTGGAGGGGGACCAAGGCCACCTTCAGTTAGCCATCAGGAGGCTACGGGGAGTGGATCATCTCCAGGAGGCCAGAAGGGCTGCTCAGAGAAGCTAGTGGAAGGGTTACGGCTGGGAAGTTTTTGCCCCACCACTGTGGCAATACTGGGCAGACAGAACAATTAATGACCAACGAAGACAGACTGGCAGGGTGGCATTCCAGGGCCCTCTTGCCCAGATCAGACTCAATTAGAGCGTACAATTACTTGCAGGAGTGCTGTGGGGTAGCTGCCTGCACATGCCATTCAAGGCTGAATGGGGGAAATGGTTCTCTACCTGGCTCCGGGCCAGCTAAAGCCACCATCGTGATCTGCGGGACTTACTTATGGGGGGAGAACACATCTGATGTGAAAATCTTTAGGACACTCATTCCAGTCTACTTTCAAGAAACACTACCCTTTGACTCCGGCCTCCAAATCTCATGGGTCAGGAGTCAAGGTCCCAGCTTCCCCATTAATGCACAAAGCATCCACTTCCACCCCAGAATTTACACTGGCTTTGACAGACGGGGAGGCCTTACCTCGAGTTTTGTTTTCTTTGGAATGGAGAGAGATGTTCTGTCCTTCCTGAAGATAGACGAAGAACTGGTAGCGGTGGAAGCCACTTTGTGCTGGTGGGGAGGGAGGCTGGTAGGCTAGGGGCAGAAGAAGGACAGAGGATGGGCCCCACACCCCACAGAGCCCAGAGACCCCTGGCTCTTTTCTCTCAAGATAATTCTTTATGCCTTCCATGGTCCCCACTGACCTTCCTGGGGTCCCAGCCGGGGGCTTACCCCACTGCAAACTACTAGGATTTATCTTTCGCAGGATCTCACCTTCAGTAGTTTCCTTTAGGAAACACCTTATTTTGGGTGGTGGTGGGAGGAGGAGGAGGAGGAGGAGGAGGAGGAGGAGGAGGAGGTGTGAGCTGCTTGAAGGTCTTGGGCACTGGTGGGATTCCTGGGCCTTACTTGGCTGGTGGGTGTTGGTGTTATCCCTTTGCTGTTTTAGTCTATCCTGATGGATTTCCTGCCTCAAGAGAAACCCATCTTCCTCTGTGAGAGTGTTTGGCAGCGGATTTTTATTTATTTTTTCAGCATTTCCTTATGAACTCAATTCCCAAAGAAGCCAATTTCTTGGCTGGATCCGGAGGATCTGGAAGTGGTTACGGGGGTGGGTGGGACTCGGTTCAAAGGTTTGATCATGGAAGTGTAGGATCTGGGTGCTCGGGGCACTGGGAGCCCACTCAGGCTCTTCCGGAGGAGAAGGCCCATCTCCCTCCCCTTTGCCCTCGGTGCAGGAGGCAGATCTTTTTCTAAGGTAGGGGGGTAGTGGGGCGGGGACATCTCTCATTCTTTCCCCAAGTCTATGCAGGGGTTTTATGGGCCAGACTTCTGCGGTTGGTTCCAGTGGGGCCTCCTGCCAAACCGTGTGCCTCTGCCTCCTCCCCTTCGCCTCATCTCCCTTTCTAAAGAGCCAAGAATCTTCCTGGGGGTGGGTGGGGATGGAGTGTTTGCAGCGAGGATGCTGGTGGGAGGGAGCTTGGTTCTTTATGGTCACCTCCCTCTCCTGGTCATTAGACAAGAGGGACTCGCCATTTGGAGCTGTTGGAATTGTTCCTCATGGTGCACTTCCGGCCACTGGGGCCTCCAGCATGCTTGCAGCTAGGGGAATTCCTGACTATTCATCTCTCCCTGAGTTTTTGGTTGCAGATCTGATACACGCGTGTGTCGTGTGCGTGTGTGCACGCGTGCGTGTGTTCAGAGTGAGCACAGCACAGGGTGTGCCAGGAGCCCTGTGAGTTTGTATGACTTGGGGTCTGTGCTGGGGCAGGTGCGAGTGCTGGGAGAGTGTGCTTGTTCGCTGAGGCTGTTTGAGAGGGTCTCCGTCAGTGTGTGTGCAGATGTGGGTCATTATTTTTTTTTCACAAACACTGCCAACGCTGAGAAAGGCTGCTGAGCATAGGTGGGTGCCGGCGTGTGTCCTTCACGTGCATGGTGTGTGGAGGGCAGATGCGGCCGGGTCAGCTTTGAGCAAGGCCAGGGGCTGCTGGGTGCCAAGCTCACTGGAGTGTGGGTGTGTGCCACGCTGCCAAAGACTGGTGTCCGTGCGTCTGTGTGCATAAGGCTGTGGTTGGAACTCACTGGTTCAGTGCAACTGGGAATTTATCCTCAGGAGAGATGGCAGACTGAACCCCCCTCACCAGGGCTTTCCTGAAGAATCCCCCCTCCAAGAGTAGAGGCGAGAGATTATGAGGAGGAAGGGAAGGGATACACATGGCGAGCCACTTCTTGGTGCCAGGCCCTGACTAAGTGCTTTCCCTTGTGATATCCCCTTGACCCTCACCACAACTTGGTAAGATGGGTGTTGTCGCCATTTTCTGGATGAGGAGACTGAGGCTCTGAGAGGTAAAGTCAGGTGGACAGTAAACGGTGGAGCTGGGATTTGAAGCCAGGCCTATCTGGCCTGCGTTGCCTCACAGAACTATGAGGCTCATTTATCTTTTTGC
The DNA here is from genome assembly GCF_018350175.1 of Felis catus. Lineage (NCBI taxonomy): Eukaryota > Metazoa > Chordata > Mammalia > Carnivora > Felidae > Felis > Felis catus. The sequence goes on along the minus strand of NC_058371.1, from coordinate 35,316,874 downwards.
TCAGCCCTTTCCGGGGGGTCTACAGAGCCCCATGCAAGGAGATCACGTGGGGCTGGGTACAGGGGAACGCAGGAAGGCAGGCGGAGGGAAGAGAGGGACCCACCAATCTCTGCCAGTCACTCTCCTGAAGACCCTTGCCTTTCACGCTGGCCCCACCCCTTACCTGTCATGAGACATGGGACAGGTGGGTCTGTGCCTCGGTTTCATTCTCTTTAAAACAGACATACTGGTGGCAGGGGTCTCAAAGCACAGTTGTGACCATGACATTAGAGCATACAAGTAAGCTCCTGGGCCGGCACTTGCACACTGCGAAGTCTCAACATTGAGTTGCTTCATTATGGTTCTGGTGGTCATCACCGTTGCCCTGGCTGGGGCAAGGGGTGTTTGAGGGTCATACTCACCTGACAGCTCCTGGCCCCGAATCTTCCCTTTCTTCATATCAACACCCTGAAATGAGAGACAGACACAGGTGTGAGAGACTCCTGGGGCAGCGGAAGGCCATACCAGCACACTTCAGTCCAAGTAGGTTTTGCTGACTTCTTTCTCTCCCTGAGGGAGTACGATGGAGGAGTAGGAACATGTATGGCTGCTCCTGGGATGCGTTGCCAGAACCGGCTATAGGGTTTGGAATGGCGCCTCAGGGTGTCCAGGGAGAGAGGACAGACACAGGCATCGCTGAGGGTGGCCTGGGGGTGAGGGACGGACCCCCTGAACATGAGAGGACACTTCTGGAAGGGCACTCCCATCATCTGCGCCCCTAGACTGGGCATAGGACACGACTCTCTGCCTGTGGGGTCTGGTCAGATCTAAGGCAGGGGCTGGCAATCCTCACAGCCTTGCTAAGCCAGCCCATCCTCTCAGGTTCTCTTTGGGGCCTTCAGAATATTAGGCCAGTGGCTTCTGAGTAACCAGAAGGGCAGGGAGGGCAGGAGGAGGTTGGACCGCTGATTCTGAGGCAAGTTCTTGATGGGACTCAGCCCACAACCTCTGGGCAGATTCTTTGGCCTCAGTTTCCCTCTTCTTCCTTCCCCTCCCTTTTCCCCTCTGCTCCGCGTCTGTGGGATAATGAGGCGATCCCGGGGGCGGGTGCTAATTATTGTTTGTGCAGGACTGGGAGATGCTCAGATGAAAGGGACTGGAGCAGGGCCCCTGGGTCTGTGCCACAGCTCGGGGCCCCTAGGTGTGGGGTTTTATAGCCTTAATGATGGTGATTAGCATGGCTCTTCACTGGCTCTGCCAACACCTAACTGTGCCCTGGCTGTCTTTCCACCAAGCCCTCCTGAGGCAGCCTCTGCTCCTTCCCCTCACAGAGGTGCTCAGGATGAGGGTTTGGGAGCACAGAGCTAAGAGATCTCTCATTTCTCTGGAGACTCTTGGGGTCAGTTGGGTGACCCAGCTCCTCATGCGGGTTACCTTCTACAAAGTCAGAGCCCCACCCCCGTCTTCTTGAAGCCCCCTGATCTCTTCCCCTTCGGGCTGTAGCTTGTCCACCAACCGTTCTCACTTTGGGCCTCCTTTGCCAGAACATACCCTCCCCCAGACTCGTCCCTGGTTGGGAGAAAGGGCAGAGGACGGCAGAAGAATGGGTCCCTCCACCTAGGGCCCCCTTCCCACTTGGTTTTCCTCACCCTGGGCAGGTGAGATCTCTGTCCTTTGGCACCCTTCCAGCCCCCTCGTGCAGTCTTGTCTGCTCCAGAGCATCCAGGCAGCCTTCAAATTTAGTCCCTGGGACAGCAGGGCCGTGCGTGGCCAGCTCTGCCTTGGCTGGCTTTCCGCACGGTCCCCGACTCCCCCAGTATCGGGCAGTCTTTCCCAGGGCTGGCAGGGGGCCCAGGTGTGACCAGGGGTTGAGAAGCCAGGGGATGCCAGGGTAGAGGGAAGGGGTTGGGGAACGGAGGCCCCTCCCCTGATTCCCATCTCTCCCAGGAGAGGACATGAGGGCCCAAGCCTTAGCACCCACTCTCCCGAAATAGCTCTCTGGCGGCTCTAGGGCGACTGAGAGATGGGGACTAAGCCCAGAGCGGCCCAGCCCAGCCTGCTCTGTGCTCCCAGCCTCCCCCTCACTCCTCTCCAAGTCAGCCCAGCCAGCGGTTTGTTTAAACAAAACAATAGCAACCTAAGCTGGCTGTTTCTTTTCAATTCCCCACAGGCTTGGGTCCCACCCAGAGTGATAAACAGGCCTCTCTCCTCTGTGTGAGTGCAGGGAGGGGTGAGGGTGGGGGCTGGGGCCTGTAAGGTCAGGGAGTTTGTGCAGAGCAGCATGGAAAGTCTGATCTGTGGCCCTGATCAGGGTGGAAAGGCTCTCCTACCCCTCCCTTTCACTCCAGGGAGTCTTTTCTCATCAACTGGGGCCAGCTTGGCACAGACACACGCACACCCGCACACCCGCCGATTCATTGAGTAAAGCCAGCAGTCCTTCCTGCCTGCCTCCCCTGGCGGAGAGCTCAGCTGAGGCTGCTGCTGGGGGAGCGCGAGCAGAGGGCACTGATGGCTTCAGAGTTTTCAGGGTCTCTCTGGAGCTTGTTATACAGACAGGCACTGGTCCTTAGAAGGAAGGGCAGGAAGGCTCTAAGGAAGCGCCAGGCTGTAGAGGCGCCCCTGCAGAGCATGTGGTCAGTGTGGCTGGTAAGTACTCAAGTTGGGTTGAGGATGGGCTAGGCTTCCTTTGGGCATAAGCCTTTCCCCATTGGTCTGTCCTGGGGGTGGGCAAAATTTCTACCATATAATCAACACGTGGTAGGAGCCTTAGGAAACCAAATTCAAAGGGTGAGAAAGTTGAGACTCCAAGGAGCTCAAACTGCTTGTCCAGAGCCACAGAGCAGTGAGTGGGAGAATCTCAGAATACTCCAGGAGGAAGGCGCCTTAGACCCTCGGACATTTGAGACCCACTAGCTCAAGATCTTGTGTCTTTTGACCCACAGTGACATCTTATGCTTTTCCTACAACGTCATGATGACCCTATCACTTCCCCAGGAGGCACTGTTTTAGGAAGACTATTATTAAAATACACAGATATCATGTGGAGGACTGGGGCCACAGTGGAAATGGTTAAATAGTTGCCTGCCCCGCCCTCCAACCCCATATGAAACCATGAGCTCTTCCGAAATGTCTTCATGGATTAGAGTACCACAATTAGCCTGAGATGACCTTAGAAAGCTGGAAATCCCTGGGGATGGATGAGATTCTGGGATATTTCAAGGGTGGGGGGCTGGGGTGGGCAGTGGGAATCTATGGGTCTAAGCACTTCCTAGGGAGACAGGACTGAGCCTGAGGGTGGGCAATGAACCTAGCATTTAAGGAACAGATCCCACACCTGTCAAGTCTGAGCAGACAAGAGCTTTGGAAAGAGAGTCTGCAGTGGGGAAGGGGCTGCTGAGAGCTCCCCGACACCTGGTCTCCTCACCTGGACCCCTCCTGCCTGGCCTTCCCCCTCCCCCAGGTATGCTGCTCCTCTTTAAGATGGGCCCATCCCAGACAAAACCTCCTTTCCCTTACTATAGCTAAGACAGATTGACATTTTCAAAAGGAGCTTGTCTAAATGCTAAGGTTAAAAAAAGGAAATAATTATAGAAATTACAAACAGCATAGAAATTGTTGGGTTTCTGATCCTCAAGAACACCGAAAAGCCCAAGGTGGCTTTCTCAGGGTATCAGGACAGGAACACCTGAGGTGTTAGGGCAGTGTGTTTAAGAGGATGCCCAGGGCCCTTCTAAGTGTTAGAGACTAGATGACCTTAGGGAGGCAACTCTTTTCCTTATTAGCATCCTCTGGCAAGGGGAGGAGAGGTGGAGGTGGAAGATTGCTCAGTAGGACCCTTAAATGCCCAGGATATAAGAACAGTCTCCTCTTTTTCTTAGAAGTTGGCCCCCAATATGTGTGCACCTGCATGTGTGAATGTGTGCATGTGTGCATGTGTGTGCATGTAGGGTATGTGCACAACTGCTTGGTGTAGGAAGAGGCACAAATTATTCTAAATGCAGAGAAGAAGCTTGACTCTATGGACGCTCTGGAGGAATTTCTGGGCTTATAGACATTAGTTGGGAGCTGGCATATGAGATGCTTAAGAGAAGGTGAAATGTGACCAAGAGTCAGAGAGTCACAGCGTCACCTCTGGCCTCCAGAGCCTGCTTTATCACCTGCACAATAGGGCAGACATGCTGGGGGGTGGGGGGTGTTAATATCCTCTGACAACAGCTCCTAACCAGTGGCTGCTAGAAAATGAGGCACAAATACTGCAGTTCCTCACCACTTGGGGGGAATGATGGAGCAGCATATTTCAACACTGGCTCCAGGTACCCATAGTGGAACTTGTTTGCTCATGAACCTTGACTGAGTGCCTTCCTTTTGCTCTCTTACCCTCCCCCTTGCTGGTGCTTCCTTGTGTCCCTTTGAAAATACACTACTTGCACTAGACTCCTTGTCTCAGGCTCTGCTTTGGGGGAACCCATGCTAAAATAGTAAGTCCAACAGACGTTTGTGGAAGGAGCAGAGAGATGAATGAAGGCTTTGTCTAAGGTGTCATGGGTAGCTGGCCTTGATGCCAAGACTAGAAGCCTCTACTCCTGACTCTGTCCCATATCTTCTGATGGGACCACACTGCTACTGTCTGGACCTGGATCCTTCTGCCCTTCCGGGCCAGGTCCCAGAGGTCCCGGATATATTAAGTCCTTGGAGTACCACAAACAGATGCGCCAACTAGATGAAAGTCACTTCTATCTTTTGTTTCTTGTCCATGGGGACACCAGAAAGTGACATTTCCTGAGAGTCAAGGGTCCAGAGGCACCCCTTCCCCAGCCTGGAGAAGCCTTAGGTAAAGGCCTTTTGAGACTGGTGGCCAGATTCGGGTTGTGAGGTCTGGTGGGTGGGGCCCCCAGCATGGAGGCCAGCCCGGTTTCCTCATTCCCCTTCAATTACCTACAGGCAACTGTCCGCCCACCGGGGCATTTGTGGAGGCCCAGGGACTGGTGTCTGCTGACCCCTGGGGTAGAGGGTCAGCAGCACATTTCCTAGAGTCTGCGGGAGATGATTTAATCGCTTCACCCACTTCTTCCAATCTAGACAGGAAGATTCAATCACTTCTCCTGCCTGGCTGCAAACCTCAGTCAGAGTGGTAACTTTCACTTTTTGATCACAGGGTGGGTGGCGCTGTCAGAAGAGTCCTGAACTTGAAAGGTGAGTTACAGAAAGATGTTGTGGGGATAAGGAAGACTGAAGGGAGAAATGAACGAAACAGTACTTGGGGTGCGGCGGGGGAAGAAAGAAAAAAGGGAAACTGGAAACAGAGTTCCAGGCTCTCTGACACGGGCACCAAATGAGAAAGTTCCTTTGCTGTTTTGCACAGCTGCCTGCAAGCTGCCAAGTGGCAAAGGATCCAGGAAAAGGCACAGGATTGGAAAGTGCTACCCAGCAATCTGTGTATTCTGCAATTAAGAAGGGGTAAGTAAAAGGCGCTGACAGCTCCCGGGCTCTGAGGTCTCCAGGGGCTGTGGCTGCCACCTAACACCAGCCTGGAGAGGACCCAGCCCTGAAGACCGGTGCTGCTTCAGGGGAGAGGCTGTGATCAATTAATCCTGTGGCCTGCTTTTTTGCCCTGAGGCCAGGGAAAGGAGGGCTGGCCGCTGAGGGAGGTGAAATGGAGTCTGTGGGAAGTGGTGAGAAGGAGTCACTCACCTGAGCCCTCTTGGGGGCTGAGTGCTTCTAGACTCCAGGGTGTAGGATGGCCAATTATTTTGTGTACCCAGTTTCCCTCAAGAAGTGTCAACATCAAAGCCCTGATAGTCCTCTTCCTGGCACCTTCATGGGCAGTGGGGCTGAGTGGTGAACAGTCTTTAGATAATGTGCCAGTGGGTAGCCTGCAGACTTGGTATCCTGGCACTGACTCGCAACAGACCCCTGGGTTTTGACTCCTAGTTTGGCTTCAGATCTGGAGTCAGTTACCTCCTCGGGTATCCAGATGCCAAAATGGGGAGCGGTGGGGTGTGGCTGAGGGGTTATTATCTGCTTCTTGGAGTAAGTGGTTACCCAGATGAGAGAGAGGAGCCTTTCCCAGGGGTTCAGCGTTCTTCATGACACTGGGTGAAGAGGCAAGATTTCCCAAGGCCAAGGTCAAGGTTGTCTGTGGCTTAAAAAGTACAGGCTGTCCAGGCCCTTTGGTCCAGGCCCTTTGTTCCAGGCTATGTGGAAGTGCATGTGGTTTCCAAATAAGTCACAGTGTCTTGCACCTGTGTGTATGTGATATTATCTAGCATGGAGTTGGCCCTGAGGAATGATGGCTGGGGAGATGGGTAGATAAACGAGTCAATGAATGAGAAGCCCTGTGCTGGAGACAGAAATATGAATGAGACCCATTTTACGGTATTGAGGAACTCGTGGTCTAGTGAGGTAGGTAAACCAACAAAGAAATAACTCTATTATAGGCCTAAATAATTGAAGTCTGTGAGGAGTGCTGGAGGAGCAAAGAGAAAGGAAGTTGTAACTGTCTGGGGGTAGTGATTAGGAAAATCCATTGAAAGGAGGCTGTTACTCTCTCTGGGCCTTGAAGGACGTGTAGGGGTTTTTTAGTTTTCCAGTGGACAGATAGGGGAGGGGCAGCTTAATTTGAGGGAACTATATTAAGAATGTATAAATATGCAAACAAGACGAGAAAAGGGCAGGTGGGTCTGGAAGAAGCTCAAGATAAGGCTGGAAATGTAAACTGGGGTTAGGTTTGAATGGCAGGCAATGCTCCTGAGGATCAAAACCACCAGCAACCTACACTTTGGGTCTACAGCCCCTAGGCAAGACTTCTTCCATATGCTTAGCAATCGTGTACCCAGGAGAGTCATCAGAGTGGGCCAGTGCAGCTGTCTCTGGTCAAGAAAGTGTCTGGATGGGGCCGGGCTTTGGAGCACTACCCACGTGGCAGGTCAGAGCTGCGTGGGGCTGAACTCCACCACTGTGGCCTCATTCAGAACAGGTGAGTCTGGGACTCCAAACGCAAACACCTCTCTTTTACAAATGATAATTTTGTTTCAGATCATTAAAGTACCACATGCTCATTGTAGAAAAGTTTTAAAACACAAAAAAGAAAAAAAAATTCTAGAAAGGAAAAGAATCCCCCAGATCATTCTGATAGAGATAACTGTTCTGAGAACACCATGGCTCCCTTCCTTGCATTTGGGTCCCAAAGCTTCTTGTCACACGGGTACCAGGTTTGAGCCTCTGGTCCTTTTGGGGCCTGCACTGGCTGGACTCCCCTCTGACCTCTTGTGGAGGAAACTCCTGAACCTCTTTCAGTCTCTGAAGCTCAGAGACTGGTTTAGACCTCAGGAGAAGGCAGATCCGCTCCTCTTTGCCCCTTGCCTACCACAGATCACCGATTCTCTGGATGCAGCTCTGGAGCAGGGTTAGAGAGGGGGAGTGGGAAGGAATACGGAATAAAGATCACGGGTTCTTACTGAACCTGCTCCACTTAGAAACAGACAAGACATATTAGATAGTTTGAAAGCAATATCATGAGTCGGTAGCTAAATATAATTATTACGCATCGATGTCAGTTTAGACTGAAGATGGCCATTTCTAGATACATGGAACAAAACCCGAGGCTTTCAGAATCAACAACAGGTCTCTGGAATGCCTCCGCTATCTGGAAGCATGTAGAGAATTGGCTATTCTTTGTAAGCATATTTCCCTGATTTCTTGAAACTTATAGTTTTAGTTCCCCAACTCCTCTCATCTTAACTATTTTGGTTAGTGATCTTATTAAACACTAGTTCTTATCTTCTTAAACACACACAGAGACTACCTTATGTAATTTTAAACACCACTGTGGTTGTCACAGTGAATAACCAGTTTTGCACCCTGCTATAGCACCAGACTGCAATGCTAAAAAACAAACAAAACGAACGGGCCATTTGGCCTTCCGCCTGCTCAAACCTCCTCAGGAGCCAACAATTTAATATTTATGTGGTCGTGGTCACCACATAAAGAAAGGGGAAACACCTCTTGCCGGGTGCTTACAATGCGCAGGCACTCCGCCAGCGTCTTTACACAGGTTAGCTCCCTCTGGTCCCCATCTTCCCGGACATTTCCTGCTAAGGAGCAGTGACCCTCAGGAGACCCACCACTTGGAGGACGGAGGCCTCCTGCTCTGCTGAAGGAGTTGTGCTTCGTGGTCTGATTTTTGGCAGCTGCAGGAACTAGGGGAGTGGTGCCATCCAGTTAAAAGCAGCCCCACCGCATTAGTGACTGAGTCGTTAACACAGCCGTCCGAAAGGGCAACCTGGGCTTCAGTCCAATGTCATTACCAATTAGCTACATGACTGTGAGCAAGACGCTTACTTTCTCAGTGTCTCAGTTTCCGTACCTATGAAGTGGCAATGATAATGATATCTGCCCTGGTCTCCCACAGAGCTGTTGTAAAGATGAAATTAGGAAGTGGAATATTCTCAGGTCTCCCAGTGCTGACCCAGTGTAAGGGTCATCATGGTCCCCCTTCCCCGGGGCTGCCCACTAGGGGTGGCGTGGGGCGGCAGGGGGTGGGAGGGGACGGGAACCCCTCCTGCCAGCTCCCTCTTGCTGTGGCAGTCCTGAGAAGTCTCCTGGCAGGGTTGGTCTCATGAGGCTGATGGCTCTGCCGTGGGCTCAGAGGTTGCTCGGCTGTGACCGTGGGCCCGTCCCGCTGGGTCTGCACTTACCCGGGGTGTGCGGAGCGCATGACACATAATGTTTATTAATATGCCTTGATGAGGGGCATTAATATCTCTTAATGACACCATCTGAGCCCGGCTTCCTTCTTTCTTTCACTCCTCGCTCCTTTCTCTTCCCCCCACCCACAGACACACACACACACGTGCACGCGCGCACACACACACACACACACACACACACGCAGACAGAGAAAACGAAGGACAGGAGGGAGAGCTGTCGGGAAGGAAGGGCTCCAATGGGAGTCCCCTCACGGGGCAGACGGAGGATCCTGGATGAGGGAGGCAGGAGGCTGCTGGGGCTCTGCTGTCAGGTGGAAACTTGGCCAGAAACTGCTGGGCGATGGGAGCAAGGGAAGCAAAACAGTGGCAAGACTTTTCCAAAACTGGTGGGGAGGAAGGGGAGTGGCAGGGGCTGAGACAGGAGCCCAGGAGCCTCAGGAGCTGAGGAGGGGCTGGCTTCCTTCATGGGAGCAGGGAGAGAAGATGAAGTCTGAAGGTCATTCGCAGGCTGGGTCTTGGCAGGGAGGTGGGGGGGGGCAGGGTGAGAGAGAAGGGAAGAACAGTGACTCACACTTGCTCACACACACACTCACGCATACATGTGTTCACACACTCATAGCCCCCCACATGCATGCTCACATATACATGTTCGCACACGACCCTCACACTCACATACTTAGGCACATGTGCTCCCACGTACCCTCACACACTCACATAGATACATGTTCACAGCCACACACACGCTCGCATATAAACACAACATGCTCACACACACACATTCACACACATATGGCTGTCATGCTTCCTTATGCACATGCACCCACACACATGCACCCACACTCACACATGTCCACACAGTCACATACACATGCTCACACACACACACATGCATACTCATACACATACACTCACATGCTCACACATGCACGTTGCTGTGCAGCTCTCTGCACTTGTGCACTTATGCACATACACTCTCACACACACGCTGACATAAACACATGTTCACAGTCATGCACACACGTGCATGCTTACATGCACACTCACGCATCTCACATATACACACAAATACGATATGCTCATAAAATATGTGCTCATACATACATGTACTCACACACTGACATATATACTCACATATTCACACACACAGCACACTCACAAATGCATATTCACAGTCCTACAGATGCACAGTCATGTACATGTACACATACAATATACATGTACATAGTCACACACACATACTCACAAAGTACACACACACACACACACACACACACACTCCCTCTCCTAGGCCGCCTGGCACTGGTGGGCATGTCAGGATGTTAGGGGCTGAGTATGATGGGAGGACCAGGGTGATGGGGCGTTTGGAAGGGGCCGGTGGTGAGGCTAAAGCCTGGACTGCAGGATTCGGACAAGCGGGTGTGGGAATCTCCAGGCCCCTGGCAGGAGACCAGGACAAAGAGATGGCTGATTAGGACTGTTGTTTGTGAGTAAGAACAGAGCTGTTGTGCTGCCCTGTGAGGGCCGATGGGGTGGGGAGGTAGGAAGGAAGGGGAGCCCTAGCAGGAGAGGTGGTCAGCAGAGTGGGGAGCACCAACCCTGCCCCTCCCAGCACTCCAGCATTGAGCTGCAGGGTGGTCCACTCGCCTCTCCGTGCCGTATAGAGGCAGAACAGTTGGGAAATGGGGGTAGTTAATCCCCCAAATAAACAGGGCTTGGGAAACTGCACCCTCCGGAGGGAGCAAGCTACATCCTCAGGCCTGGTGCCTATCTATGGTGGCTGCACCCCAGGAGGGAGGACAGGAGACACTGGCGAGGGCCAATAACCTGAGACGAGGACCCCAGGTCAGATCTTTGCTTCCCAGGGGCAGCTGGACCAGAGGGGGCCCAGCAGTCCCCTAGTGCCCACCTGGCCTGGAGAGGGTACCCCAGGGCTTATGGATGATTGGGGGCACTGGTGTTTGGACCACTCCGGGGTGGCTGCGAGAGCTTGATGGAGGCTCCCCTGGGTTCTGTGGGGTGGGGACCACCTTCACAATTGCCGGGAGGCTTCTCAGAGCACCTGGTTCAGCTTCTCCACTGGCTCCTCATTCCACTAGTCCTATCTCCTCTCTTTTTGCCTGAGAGGTTTCTCACCACTCCCAACCCTGTCTCAGGAAACTGCCAGCTGCCTCTGGGCCATTCTTCCCTCTCCACGTGCCGCCTAAGAGAAGCTGGTAGTCCTAGAGAAGCAGGCAATGGGGCTGGGGGGCTGCGGGCATGGAGTGTAGAGGGGGGCGCCCAGCAGTCATGGGCCCTCTGTGGCCTCCTGGGGGAAGGCAGGTAGCAGTGGTGGGAGTCAGGCTCCTGGGCTCTGTTCTCTGCTTTCTCTTCCTCCTCTGCCCTACTTTAGGCTTCCAAACTCAGTTCTAGTGGGAAGATAAAGCATAATCCATAATTTTGGGCCTCCTCTCTCCTTCCTTGCCAGAGGGCCCAGGACTGGTAAGACCTTATGAAAAAGAAGAAAGAAGAAAGGAGTGAGGAGGGAAGGACGGAAGGAAGAAAGGAAGGAAAGAAAGAAGGGAGGGAGGGACGGACAGACTTTCTGGAAAAAAAAAGCTTGGTGATCAGGATGCTGAGCAAGAAAAGATGCTGGCAAGACCTGGTGGTTCTGTGAAACCCTGTACTCATTAGAAAGTGTGACAATAAATAGAAATGCTAAGTCTCATTCAAATCACATCTTGCTCTTTCCACAGGGGCTGACAGTGAACTTGGCCTTGCTGCCCTAGCCCTTCACTACTCAGAACAGCAGGAGCATCACCCGGGAATTTGTCAGAAATGCAGAATCTCGGGCGCCACCCTGGACACACGTGAATCAGAATCTTCCTTTTAACAAGAACCTGCAGTGATTCATACGTACATTAAAGTCTGAGAAGCGCTGCCTCAGAGTCCTGCTCTCAGACCTTTCTGCCCACTTTCCCTGGGGTCTCTGGACTGGTGGCAGCAATGGTGGGAACGAGCCCAGCTCTTGTCCCTGACAGGTCTCCTTCAGGCTTCGGAACCTTTGGAATCACCCTTCCCCGGCAGCACGGACTGGTCCTGAAGTGGCCCCAGCTCTCAAGTCTGACTATTTGGACTGGTCAGACTCCTGGGAGGTCAGAGGAGATGGGTGGACTGGAGGCGTTGGGGCTTGGCCAGGACTGAGAAGACACCAGACACATCCTCTCTCCAGCACCCCCACCTGGAGTTGCAGAAACAGCCCCAGATCAGTGACTCTCAGTGTCACTTGCTGTTCTGGACATTTGAGTTTCTGGCGTTGGGCAGGGCAGTCCCTCCTGCTGGTGGAGGACCTGTGTGGGGGACCTGGGTGCAGTTTGATGGGCACTAGCAGGGGATGTTTGACACACCCATGGTAGCTCCTTTCTCCCTGATCATGCTCCTCACTCCTGACCCTCTTTGGGGAACGTTTATTCCCCAGGTGTTCAGGGACCTCCCGGGAAGGAAGAGGCAAGAGAGCATTGTTCTTCCTTGTAGCCTGTAGACCAGAGGGGGGTTGCATGAGGCTCCCCAGGTGTGTGGGTCAGGGTCTGCTTTAGGGCCCTGGTCCTAGTAGGAGGCCTGCCACTAAGTGACTTCCTCAGGTTTCCCCCCTCTGAGATGCCCAAGTAAAGCCGTCATCCCTGGCAAGCTGCCAGTCTGCCCTCTCATTCGTTGGCCATGCCAGGGCCTGTGTGGTGGGCCTTTGCACCCCTGCCTGTCTGTGTCAGGCCAGGCTCCTTTTTCTGGGCCAAGGGAAATGTGAATGTGACCCGCTGGAGGCCTGCCAGGACTGGGGCTTGCTCTCTCATTCTGTTGTGTCACCTTTTACAGTGCCCGGCAGGCAAATGCCAATCTGGGGAGCTTGGCAATTACGATGCAAAAACAACCGAGACTGAACTCTGTAAACACCCTGGCCTCACAGTTGCTCTGCCTCTGGAATGCTTGGGGACTGACATAACCCTGGGGAAGAGAAAGGAGATCTACAGCCCTCTCTGGCAAGGCCAGCGGGGCCCGGGTCACTAGGCTGTCCCTTTAGGGGTGGTCTTCTATTGGGGGGCCTCTCAGCTGAGCCCCGTGGGCTGATGGGAAGGCAGGTGGAGAGCTAGGCTTGGGGCAGTTGCCGTGCTTGGCTTCCTGCCCTATGGGGATTGTCATCAGTCTCCAAGTGTGTTGAAATGAGTCTTTGCACAAGCTTGAGGAGGGCCCAGCAGTTCCAGGTGACAGTGCCCAGGGCCATGAGGAGATGGGAGGAAAGGGGATGGGGTGACAACAGGGAAGAATCCCAAAGAGGGTCAAGGGGCCTCCACAGCTGCTGACTCCCCAAGCTTCTGGATCTGGGGTTCAGCCTGCCTATCCCTGAACCATGTGGCTGGACCTCAGAGGCCTTCCACCCCAGGAGTCTGCGATTCTAGGATGCCAGGCTGATCCCAAGGCTAGGCCACAGGGAGCCGAGACAAACTTCTCCCCAGAACTTTTTATTGTGAGCAGTCAATTACCCTGGCATCTAAGGCTGCAGTGCACAAGCAAGGGGTCTTTAATGAACGCAAATGACAGCTGATTAATCTGTCTCCTCTCTGTAGGGTCTGGCCACGCTCCATTCGGCCTCCATGGCCTGCACCAGCAGGGTGGGCTCCAGCCTATTACCACTGCGCTTGCAGCCCTAATGGGGAAGAGGGGCAAGCCTCCCAGCCTGCAGTCCTGTCATGCATGAAGGGCTGACCCCTGCAGGAGTGGGTTTGGCCCCGCCAGACTCTCTCTCTGGGTGCTCCCCTACAGGAAGGGGGCAGCCTGCAAGGAAAGATGCAAGCAGGTGCTCAGTGGGATTTGTGCAAAGGGGTTACATTTGGGAGGTAAGTGGGGGCACTGTCTAGACAACGGCAGATGGTTTGTTTATGTTACTTGCCGACTGTGGCCTCAAGAAACCAGCAGGTTCCTCAGATCCTTCGCACTATGGGAAAAGGCAGAGGGGGAAGGATGGGGGCCACAGAGAATCCCTCTTTCTCTGCCAGGTCACCTGCCCTGGCTCCTGGCTGATATCAATGAAGTCCACATTTACTGTTGTGCTAGGTGCCAAATGCGGTGCAGGTGTGCGGGTGGTTTACAGTCTGACAGTAACACAATGAAGGGGTAGTTACAGATGTGATGCATGCTAGCAAGAGGATCTACAGAGGGCAGGGAGGGCTTCCTGGAAGAAGCAGAAAGACTCCCCACCTGATAGTGGTGCTTGGCGGGGGGAGGGGAGGGAGAACTGTGCACTGGGATGGAGAGGCCCCTATTTCCAGACTCTAGCTACTGGGCGTGGGCTCTTTCAGGGCCCGTATCACCTCCTTGAGTTGAGGGAGGAGTAGGAGAGGGAGTGAGTTAGGACTGGAATGGAGGCTACTGACCTTCTCCTGGGCAGGACCCCTGGCTGAGAAGCAGAAGCAGAGGTCCCTTCTAGGGGAGAAACCCCTCGGTTTCTACTGCAATAAAGAAGGGGCCCCGAGCTCTCTCCTGCCACAGCCTCTAATGATGGGGTTGGGGTGTAATGAACATCTGTGTACTCATAAAACAGCCTAATGACCGCCCTCATTTCATGGACCCCTTTCATCTTCACCCGTTCCCAAACCAGAAGGGACCATCCTGAGGGCTGAGACCCAGAGCCTGGTGGCAGCCACAGACCCCAGCTGTTCGGGGTGGGGGCAGTTGGTTCCTGAGCCCCTTGGGGGCTGCCTTTTCCTCTTCCATCCCTTATCTGTTTGAAACAGCTGCGAGAATTTAGGTCGATGGATGACCAACCTTAGGAAGTGGGCAGGGGTTGGGGAGGGAGGAAGCATGTTCGCCCTGATTCTTAAGAACGGTGGTGTCGACACCTGTAACACGTGGCGCAAGGAAAGAGCGTCTAGCACCCGCTGCCTGCACCACGCCCCCTTCTGCCCAGGTACTGATAGGAGCTCACAGAATCATCCAACACCTGACAAGAGCTAGACTTGTGCAGGGAGGGGTTCAGCCTGCTGAATCACCAGCAACACCTGTGTTTTGCTTGGGAGGTCTCCCGCTCAGGGACTAGCCAAGCCTGACCCTGTTTGGCTTCCTGGAGCTTGATGAGATCACAGCCCCGGGTGTTGTGGCTGCAGGCCAGTGTGACCTGCTATGCAGGGAGTATTTTTAAAGAGATACTTGCCCCTGTGTTCCCAGCATTAGTTCCACGAAGAGACTCAAGTTTTTCTGATCCCCACACCTCTCCCAAATCTGATTGTAGAAATTGGTCAGGGGATCATGAGATCACTTGGGATGAAATGGGAAGTGGAAATACACAATCCAGCAGTCCACTTGCCATGGACAAGCCCCTCCGGGGGTGGGGTGGGGTGGGGTGGGGAGGAGTCAAGGGATCCGGGACTGGTAGCATTAGAGGGAGGTGGGATGGGCAGTCCCCGAGGATGGAGACAGTCCACTTTGCCTTCCCCAGAGCTATGGAACTGTCTAATCGTGGTCTTCTGCTCAGAGCCCGCAGAGAAGCCACGGGCCACCATGACAGGGTCTGCCACTGGCAAGAAACTCACAAGTGAGTCAGCCTGCAACCTCAGTGTTCCCATCCAGGCGCTGGCCCAGCCCTGCCTCCAGGCCATTTGCAGATAATTGAGGTCACTGGAGGGCAGAGACTCCCAAGAATGCAGGTTCCTGTGCCCCTCGCCAATACCCTATTTTCACATCCCCTCCCTTTGGACATAATTGCCCCTTTTCAATGTAGGGCAGAAAAAGCACTGCTCCCAGGTCACACTTAGCCTCTCAGCTGGGGGCACCAGACTAGAAAAGGAACATACAGAAGCACAAGTCTTAAGTCTTTGCTCTGGGAGAGCAGGGAGCTGGCAGCTAAGGTAAGTCACTGGGAGGTGGTGTCATGGTTGGTAAAGCAACCACCACCATCCTGGACGTGTGTCAGGCACCTCTGTGGCACTGTATCATCTAATCTTCCTTTTACAAGGAGGCAGAAAGGGCAGAGAGTATCACCACCCCCCCCCCCCCCCCCAATTTGCAGGTGGGGAACGCAAGCCCTTGAGAGGTTAAGTGTCTTGCCTGAGATTACAGTCCCAATAACGGCGGCATATCTGGGAATGCAACCCAGGTGTCCTGGCCCGTGCTCCAAACCTCCTGACTCATAGCCCAGTGTTCTTTTGCCTACACCTCATAACAAGGGGGCTGTGTTAAGGAAATCAGTTCTGAAGAGATGACTTGTGTCCCCTTTGCTGGAATCTTCTCGGATGACCCTGGATGTGCTTAAATTTGGCTGTAAGACCAGTTTAGATCTCCCCACATCTCTCCCGAATCGCATCCAGGCCTGGAGGCAGGAAGCTCTTCTGACAGGGACAGGCTACTTCTCCAGCAGCCTCCTGACTTAGGGACCCCAAGGGCCATTGAGAGGGGGTGTGGGCTATAACGAGGCATTGAAAACTCCCTCTGGGGAAGTGGGACCTGGAGGGATGGGGGTGGCCAGGTGACTCAGGGAGGGCCCGAGGCTCAAGCTAGAGGCTTTTCCCATCTGAGGCTGGGGGCTCTTCTCAGGGAGAGTTGAGGTTCCTTATGAGCTTGGCTCATGTGGTTTCTCAGTGTCAGATGCCCTCCACAGATTCTCTTTTCAGTCCAGTTCATACTTCTCTGTGTCTGTGAAGCCTTCTTCAACTGCCTTTCCCCTAGGGCTTCCTCCCTCACACTGTGCTTGGCTGTGTCGTGCTGCATGGCGTGGACTCCTCAGCCTAATCTGCAGCTGCTGGCTCTTCTGCCTCTCCCCTGGCCCTGAGCTCCTCCAGGGGATCTTGTTCTGTACATCCTCTCCTGCTCTTGTGGCAGGGGGAGGATGCGGGTGAGTCCCTGGGGCAGTGGAGGAGGAGGGACTGACACACAAGTGCCTGCCTGGTCCTTGTGCTCCACACCTATCAGTGCGCTAGATCAGCCCGATGGCCCTGCTAAGCAGGCAACTGAGGCTGGGGGAGCGCAGCCACCTGTCCTGGTCATTAGGTGGCACAATGGGAAGTAAACCCAGGCATTTCTGATTTCAGACATGATACTCTTTGCCTGGTTCAATTCCCTCTCTCAAATGTTCGCTTAGAAGAATGTGTGAGAAAGTGACAAAATGGATTACGCATCTATGGAATTGAATCAAGGTATTGTCTCCTGGTTTGAAAAACGCACCCAGCTTGTGGCATGAGAAGCATTTTTATTTCACTAGATTCTCCATCCCTTCCTTCCTCCTTCCCTTCCTTTCCCCTTCCTTCCTTCCTTCCTTCCTTCCTTCCTTCCTTCCTTCCTTCCTTCCTTCCTGGAAACACTTTTGCTGCAGTGAGCTGTAAAAGGGCCCCAGGGCATGCCCTTCCGGTGCAAGGGGTAGGAGCATTTCTCTGCCAGTCCAGTTGCCCAGGGGTGCAAACCACCCTGGGGATGGAGAGAGTCCTGGGTGCAAGGGGTGCTCCGTTTGGGGACAGGTTGGGCTCTTTAGGTCTGGAAAGCTATCAGACGCCCTATTTAAGGCCCCTGGTTGTGCAGTCTGTGACTCTGTTTTCTGGCTCTTCTGGAGTAGAATGGGGAGAATATGTCAGTCGTCCAGGACTAGAACAGTTGGTCAGACCCCAGCCACAGGGACAGACACAGGATTTCCCTTTCCTTCCTGCCCCTCCTCTTTTACGCCAGCCTCCCCCTCCTCTGTTCTCTCTCCTCTCTCCGGCATCTTTCTCTTGAGTCCTCTGTTCTGCCCTCTTCTCCCTCCTCCTCTCCTTCCTTCCAACAGGACCTCAGCCCTCCACCAGGAAACAGATTTCTTCAGACCATCTGGTCCTGCAGTCTGCCTTGCCTGATCAGCACAGTCCACCCAATACAATATTCTGCGGTGATGGAAATGTTCTAGATCTGCACTGTTCTACATAGTAGCTCTAGCCACATGTGGCTCTTGAACGCTTCAAATGTAGCTACTGCTGTAAAGAAACTGAATTTTTAAGCACTTTATTAAATTTAATTAATTTTAAATAGGTACATGTGGCTAGTGAACTAGACATCAGAGCTCTAAGTGATACCAAGTGCTTGACTCTGGGGAGGTCCCTGGGGGCACCCCCACCTTTGTCCAGGCCATGTCCCATCCCCTAAGTGCCTTTGTGTGGACCTAGCTTCTCTCCCATGCTCAGCTTCCTGACCAGTAAGAGGCCACGGAGGCCTGGGTTCTGGGCTTGGAGTTGGATAAACATGGATACTGGATCTGTGAGCCTCAGTAGCCTCTTCTGTAAAATAATGAGGATAATTTCTTGAGGAAGGTGCCCAAACCTCAAGGTTTCTTTCCAGCTCTGAGTTCCATGCTTCTTTTGGGCAGGAGTCTGCTACCATCAATCTGGGTGAGTCAGTATGAGCAGCAGGGCAGGTGGTGTTGTGTGTGCGTACACACATACATGTGTGTGCACCTATGCACATGCACACATGCATACATATACAGATGTGCACATGTGGCGGAGGGGGCTATGAGGGGCAGCAGTGGTACTCTGGAGACCCCACTTATCAGTCTGACCCTGTCTGATTGAATGGCCTGTGACTAGAAAAGGGGTTAAAAGCTCTGTAATTAGGGGAAGTTTGCAGCCTGACTCCACTCCTGGCAGGCGTTTGCGTGTTCCCTGGCCCAGGTTGCTCTGATGATGCCCCAGACTTCCTCTTCTGCCATAAATGTCTCCCGGAAAGTCTTCCCACAGAGGCCCCAGGGGCTTTCTCAGGGAATGAGTGTGTGTGCACACAGCCACTGTGGAGCAGGAGCCCCAGGCCACATGCACGCTCTCCCACAGCGATGTTGGCCCTGGCATTGGAGGGGATGTCTGTCCCAGCTTGGGTGGAGAAAGGAGGAGGGGCTTCACCTGGACCCAGGCCCTGGCTTAGGCAATGCTTAGATTCTTAGTCAACTTGAATGCCTTGGACACTCATGCACACACACACACACACACACACACACACACACGTGCATACACTGAGTAGGGAGGTATGTAGAAGGAAGATAAATCAGCCTTTGCTGCTTTGCCCTCCTTCCAAGCTTCTGCTACAGCAGATCTCCCCACATCTGGAAAGAAGGAAAAGATTCCTCGAGAGAGGGCTGTTCTCAGGCTCCTTGCGTGTGATGGAGGCTCCAAGCCTATGGCTGAGGTCAGAGGGACCACTGAGAGGAGACCTCTGAGGGCAGGGGAGAGAAGCCCACCAGCTAGTATATGATGGGGCGTGACCACAGTGTAAAGAGAAGAGGATGCCTTCTCTTTTGCTTCAGAAGGTATCTAAGCCTCGGGGATCTCAGGTCACAGGACCCGCCTTG
The DNA here is from genome assembly GCF_018350175.1 of Felis catus. Classification (NCBI taxonomy): domain Eukaryota; kingdom Metazoa; phylum Chordata; class Mammalia; order Carnivora; family Felidae; genus Felis; species Felis catus. The sequence continues at coordinate 35,297,863 of NC_058371.1, read as the reverse complement.
TAGAGAGTTGCATCAGAGCGAAACTGCATGCTGGATGCCTTGGGGGAGAGGGCACTGAGGGCTTGTGATGTAAACCTTCCAACCTTTAGGAACTTGGGGTCAAATCCTTGGTCTCCGCCAGCTCTCCCCTCTCTGACCTTTCATTTGCACTAAATGGCACACAGAAGGAGGTGGTCGCTAGGGGTGAGTGAAGAAATGGGGGGGTTGAATCAGAGGTCACCAGACTTTAATCAGCCCTGAGTCAGAGAGACAGGTGGGGACAACATCAGGTAGTCTCGGGGTTCCCCAGAAGCAAGAGCTTCCTGGGAAAAGAGAACCCTCCCTGACTGGGCAGCTACGAAGCTCTAACTGCAGGCCAGGCCTTTCTTTGCCATCACTTACACTACAGGAGAACAGAGAGGCCCCTACAAGAGAATGATTCAGAAGCAGACCTGCCTGGAGCCAGGAAACTGGATCAGATGACCCAGTGGGTCCCTTCTAACTCTGTAATTCCACACACAGGACTCACTACATCAGTGCCTCTTGGCTCTGTAGACCTTCCCTGGTCCACTGAGAGTTTGGGGTGGGCTGCTATTGTGGGGGTTGGGGATATGTCAATCTGGGGTCAGGGAACTGAGAAAGGTGTGGGTACAGAGGGCAGATACCATGGAGTCCTGCTGGAATTTCTGAATTTGCTCCAGTGTTTTTGCTTCCCGGAAATAGGAAAGAGAGTGAGGATGGTTAGAAAGATCTGAAAATTGCTTTTTGGTTATGCATGGTTTTGGCAAGAAAGCTGTGGGGTGTGTTCCTCCTTTATCATAGCTGGCAGCCCAGATTTCCCACGATACGATGAGGTCTGGCTGGTTGGTACCTCCCCCACACGTCTCCCCACACATGGGTCTCTGTGTAGCTCTTCTTGCTTTAGGTCTGTGGGCAAGAGGCCCCCTCTGTGTAATGTCTGTCCTCGAAGCACAGCTGCCTTCCCTAGGCTCATGACCTTCACCTACCCCCCAGCACTGAAAGCCATGCCTGCCCCAGCCCCTGCCTCTGTCCATCTCCTCCTCCCTGGACAGGTGAGTCACCATCCAGGGCAGGGCCACCAAACACAGTATATGGATCAACTCTCTGAGATGGTCCCCATTTGCCTCTCTGTCTGAATACTGCCGCTCCTTCCCTTTCTTTGAGCAGATTCCCCATATAGGTGGGTAGCCTCAGGCAGCTGTGGAAGCACAGATGAGCCATGGGTGAGTTCTAAAGGGAGTCCTTCTAAAGGGAAATCCTTCAGTGAGGTCCCCTCCACCCCCGCCCTCTGCATTTCACTGAGGAACCAACTCAGGGCCCTTGTAGGCAGCATGGGTCTGGGAACATAGTTCTCCTGATTCCCAGCGTGAGATGATTTATAACAAATTAATTATTTCATTTTCCCAGGGGCTTGGAGGTACATGGGGCCAGAATTTGGAAAAATGTATCTGGGCAGAATTTTCTCTTCTAAAATCCAGGTAAATGGTTGTGGGCACATGGCTGGTGTTTAATAAATGCTTGTTGATTGGCCTGTGTCTCTGGGGGACTCCTCCTTCACCTTCTGCAGGAAGGAGGGGTATACCTTGCAGGAGCTTGGTTTGCCCTTCATTGTTTGCATCCTCTAGATTTCCACTCCCGCTGGGCAATCAGAAAGGGTGCAAGATGACCCATCCTCCCCACCCCCAGTTGCCACCACCAGGGTCACACTTTGCTCTCTCTTAGCTTCCCTCAGGGCTAAGACCTGAGTAAAGGAGGCAGTCTGTACAGTGGCAGCCACTCTGACTGTTAGAGAAATAAACAAGATGGTATTGTGCCAAGGGGAGAGAGGTTACATCAAAAATATCTCGGAAAGGAAGAAAGCCAAACTTTTATATGAGATGCATGGATAGGGGGAGAGAGCGGGGAAAAAAAAAACCTGGGTAATTAAGTTAATAGGTTTCTTAAAGAATGCCCTTGTGAGTGATGTTCAACACATTCAAGTGTTGACAAGAAGGTATTGAACTTGACACCCACGCAGCGGGCAGAAGCATGCTCTCAACTCCAACACACCTTCTTTGTCTGAAACTTGTAGTAAAACTCAGCGCTGGGTTGTGAAATCTGTCCCAGGGAATCCGTGCTGCAGGGGCTGCCGGGGTCAAGCCTCCTGCTCCTAGATAGGCTTCAGGTAGGCCAGGGTGGCCACCCTGAACTAAGATCCCAAGATTAGGAGGGCAAAGGCTGGGGTCCCCAATTCAGAAACCTACAGACACTATTATGCCATGTGAGACCTGGGGATCTCTGAGGACCTCCAGACAATTTGCAACTCCTGGGAGGTGGTCAGAATGAGGCCCTGTCCCTTCCCTCCAAGCCCTAGCTGCCTTGAGGAACTTTGGGTCTGAAACCCAGGAACATCTGTACAATCCTAGGGCTTCCCTATCATGATGAACTAATGGAAGGATCCAGGTGAATATGGCTTTTTACCTTTCTCTTAAATCTATAGTAGGGAGAGAGGCCCCAAATAATTAGTGGGCTGCTGGAAAGGCGGCTTGCCTTAGAGGAGAAGTGGTGTGTGTGTGTGTGTGTGTGTGTGTGTGTGTGTGTGTGTGTATTTGTATTTGAAACCACAGGAGCCTAAATTACCATTCTTAAAACAAAGGAGTGCCTCCTTTGGGCTAGAGCTTGCCTCAAAGGCCCCAGAGAAGCAGGGGGCTCTTGGCCTCTTGGCCTGCTCTGGCTTAGTGGCTTAGCAGCCTGCCTTCCTTCCTAGCCACCATCCATCATTAGCCATTTACTCATCCATCTTCTCTTTCTGCTACGCAGCTCAGACTTATCAAGTGATCAGAGTTTTCAGGCTGGGACCTGAATCTCAGGGACTCTATCACAGTTACAGTGGCTCAATTTGTAAAGTGAAAAAGTGGTGACATGGAGGTCTTTGTGAAAGAAATTTTCTTTTCTAGATACTTAGCAAAACAGTTTCAAAAGCAAGTAACCTACATTTATGGTTGTCCGGTCACCCTGAAGCAGCTCATCTTAAGGGAACAACAACAAAAAAAGCAGAATCAACACCCATGGCTCATGGGTTTCCAGCCTGGCAGAAAGACCGGCACTGCCCCTCACCTAAAGTCATATACAGGATCTGTGTATGTCTGCAGATGTGGTGGGAAGAGTGGGTGAATTGGAATTTCCTCTTATTTAAAAATGGCGGTCAAGGAAGGCAATCGCCTCTTATAACTGGAGAGGCTGGGTGAGTTCTGTGCTCTTCTGCTTGGCACCAGCCCTTGTTCTGGGGCTCACTTCTGCCTGGAGAAGTCAGTTTCCACCCAGGCAATCCCACTGTTCAGGAGACGTAGGATTCTGGAGTTTGTATATACTCCTTAGACATTGCTGTTTTGAGGAAAAGGGAGCAATTTATCAGGTTTCTGCCTAATTCCCCGTGCACCAGGACCCAGTATTCAGGGAAAGGCTCTGGGTTCAGTAGGAGATACCTGTTAGTTTACACTGAAATTTCCCATTCTTCCAATATTTTCCATCCCCATTCTCCATCATGTAGATATATCACTGCTATGTCTCTCCTTTCCTGATTGCCAGTCTGAGTTTCCTATGAGCAAACTGTAAAGGGTTAATCAGATTCCTCACCTGCCTGTTTGATGCAGGCCTGTGGTCAGGGAGTAGCTTAGCAGCTCAGTTCAGCACACTCTTATCAAGTCACTACCGTGCACAGATCCAGGCTGGGAGCCACAGGGCTACAGTTCCTGCTGTTAAGGAGTGTTCAGGAGTGCCTGGCTGGCTCAGTTGGTTAAGTGTCCGACTCTTGATTTTGGCTCAGGTCATGACCTCAGGGTCCTGAGGTCAAGCCCTGCATTGGGTTCCCGCAGTAGGCATGGACCCGCTTGAGAGTCACCCTCTCCTCTGCCCCTCCCCCACTTGCATGTACTCTCTTAAAAAAAAACACATGCTCTCTCTTAAAAAAAAAAAAAAAAAGAAAGAAAAAAGTAGCATTCAGCCCATGGGAGCCCCAGAGCTACCTGCACTATCACTATAGTCCCAGAGAAAGACACACCCTTCTCAGGGGGCAGGAGGGAGTTGTGAGCATCCCAGAAACGGAGAAGTCACTTCTTCCAGCGATTTCCCATTTCCTCCCACCTCCCAGCAAAGAAGGGGGCTGGGGTGGGGCGCCACAAGGACTTCTATAAGGAGTCAGTGATTCGAGGGCATTGGGATGGACTTTTAGCTGGGACATCCTCTTGCATCAAACTCTTTTTGAAAATAATTTTTTCTTCCTTTGGAGATACCTGGCCAGAGTGAAGCAGACTTCTTAGTTTTGACAAAATAATGACATGAGATCAGTGATGTCGGTGTGTTTAACATGGACAAACAGTGCTGGGCGAACTTGAGAGCCAGACAGCTCCCGCAGCTGCCAAGAGGCTGAGGTTAAACTCCAAGGCAGAGCCCTCCAGAGCGATCACCTTGCTGAAGCCCTTCCTAGGGCACCATTCTTTGTGGAGGAGGGCGGAGGGTGGGCGCCAGGGTCCTGGGCTATGGGCTCTGCTGTGCTGGCGGGCGGCCTGGCCTCCACACTGGCTTTCGGACCAGACTTCCCCACCCCAGCGTGGGAGGTGTGAGGGGCTGGAGCTGGGAGGCAGGAAGTGAGCACAGATGGGCTGCCCAGACAGCTGTGTGGGGAACAGAGCACATCTGTCCAGGGTGAGTCTGGTGGCGGCCCTCCCCACAACCTCTAATGCCACATCTACCTATTCATCGATAGAGTATAGGCTGGGTTTGGGTCTCAAATGGGGAAAATGATGGGAAAGGACAGTCTAAAGACAGAGGCTAGGGGTGGCTGAGGAGGTATGTTCACATGGAAAAAAGAATGTCTCTGAACTCTGGGGAAGAGGAGGGACAAACGGCAAAGTGAAAAATGAAAGCAAATGGGTCAATTTGCATCTGCTCAGGATGGGCTTCTGGCTTTGCAGTGGCTCCTGAGTGCCCAGGGTCTGGTGCTTTCTCCTCCGTGCAGCTGCCCCCACCTCTCACCTCCCCACTCCAGATAGTCCTCCCTCCTTGCTGCTCCATTGTAGTGTCCTCCATTGTAGTGATTCAAGTCCCTGTGGTAGCTGCTCCCTTTTCTTGCCTACCTGGCTGCAGATAGACTAAGAGCAGAGGCCCTATCTCTTTCATCATGGAATCCTCTTGGAGTAGATACTCTGCAGAAGTTTGTTGAATGAGTGAACGATTTTGTAGCCTAAACCGACATGAGGTTTCCTATTTAATCCCTTAATTTTCTCTAATTGGCTTCAAATATTGCTGGGAAAGCTTATCCCAAGTAGACACCCACAGAGATCTTTGGGAGATAGAAGCTGGATCAGACTTCTCATCAGGAATTTGCCTGTAGGCCTGAGGGTAGTTTACCCTTTTAGCTCTTTTCTTGGGAGGAGAGGAAAGCCTTTCTGAGCAGAGAGGAAAGGCTCATTGTTCTAGAAACTGTACAGACTGACTTGGCATCGTGGTTGTTTGCACGTGCTCCTTGGGGAAGCTGCTTCTCCCTCTGTGCAAAGCTGTGAGCTGCCTGATATCAGCCAGAGAGGCAGGAATTATGTAGGGGTCACTCAGACCTCTCCAGATAGGGAAGGCTGTAGTTTCCCCACATCTGTGCCCCCCATCATCTTTTTCTGTCTGGTTTTTATAGGGTAATGAAAGGAGATGGGCGTTTGAGTCCCAGCTCTGCTTTGTGGCTCTGGGTGAGTCATTTATCCTCTCTGGGCCTCAGTGTTCTCATCTGTACCATGGGAAGGCTGGACTAGATGATCTCTTGAATCTCTTACAGCTCCTAATTGTAGGATGATGAGTAGGGAATGTGGCCCTTGGTGTTATCACTGTCCCCCAAGAGCCTGGGCTGGGGACTTTGCCTTGACTTAGAGTTGAGAGAGGGAGGAGGGGCCCCAAAGCCCCTGGTTCCACTCACTGGCTCCTGTGTTTGCCCCTTTGCTGCAATGGGTGACTCTTCCTGGATGAATTAGTCGAGTTCTGCTTGGAGTCAGAAGGTCTGCACGAATGATTCTTAAATGTTTCTCAAGCTTCTACTCCTGTTTTCTATTCTCTAGTGACTGTAACAGGAGCGCCGATTGGGAGGGAGGAAGAACTGAAGGCCCAGGGACTTGGGGCCAAAATGGGACTCATACGTTTTTCTCTAACAGTAGCTTCATCATTGTCATCCTCCTCCTCCTCATCGTCATCATTGTCACTATCACCTATTATTAATATCGTTAAACATTTATTGTTCTTCATTCAGCTGTGTGAAGTGCATGAGTAAATCAGTGAGAAAATCTGGCTGCCAGAAACCTGCACCGTTCTGGGTGTCTCTCAGGTCAAGGCTGGTTTCTCCAAACCTTACCTAGAGATTAATCTGACCCTCAGCAGGCAATGGGGACACTTGCTTAGTGTTCCTCTTTGTGAAAGTGCCCTCCTCCCTGGAGGAAAGGCATTCTCATTCCAAGCTGCTTCTGCTGCTGCACACATGTGTCCTATTCATCTTTTAGCCCCTACAGTGCCTTCAACAGGGCCACAACAAGAGGTGCTCCCTAAATGCTTATTGATCATAATTATCACTGTGATGTCTTATGATAAATTCAGTAGGGAAGTGGGCTTTAGTGCTCAGAGAGCCACCGAGCTGCCATGAGCTGGGAAACATATGTAACTCTTTGCTGGGGCATTTTCCCTGCTAACGCCCAAAGTCCTAGGGTTGAAAGACTAGCGTGGGATTGTTTTGGAGGCAGGGAGGCAAAGACTCAGACAGGAGGTGAACAGCTGGCGCCTCCTTCTGGCTCTGTGGGGCTGGAGCAGGCCTGGGGAGGGCTTGTGAGCCAACCTTAGCCCCTAGGCTCCCAGAAAGGGACCCTCCCTGCCTTAGGCCCTTCACCCGAGAGAGCTCAGCTCAGGAGAGCCAATGGAGGGTGAGGGAGGATGTTATGTAACCAATTTACCTCCTTGTCAAAACTGGTGACTAATTCAGACTGTCTTGGCCAGATTGGCTCAGCAGCTTTGCTGTGAGCCGCATGAGGCCTCGGCCAGTTTGTGGCTGGTTCTCACACCCTCTGCTGGATGGAGCTCAGCTTCCTCACTGGCTTTGGTCCCATCAACCTCGACCACTGCCCCAACGCTACTCCTTCCCACGCAGACCTTCTCCGTGTGAGTCCACTGCCCCCACTTTCATGTCCCTTCCTGCCTTGAAAAAACAGGATAGGAAGACAGTTCATTTACGTCTGTCCCAAGAACCATTTGCCCGGAGGCTCACTGAAGCCCTTTATCTTGTACCCGGTGAGAGATAAGGGGGTTAGGGCCTGCTGACCTTGGACAGCTGGCCAGGCTGGGAATTTTGGCTTGCGGAGGTTGACCCTGTAGGTTCAGAACTCAGGGGCCTTTCTCTACCACTCTCCAAGGGGAGAGGGCTCCAGGGCACATCTGGCTTCACCCAGTCCCCTGGCCTTGGGGCCTCGGCCCTGCAGGTTGCAGGCTGCTAGGGGATGCTGGGAGAGGCCTGTGCTCACTGCCTGAGCTCTCACTTTCCTTTGTCCAAAGGAGGTAGTACTTGGGAAGCTCAGCCCATCCCTGCTATGGAAAGCTGTCCTAAGGGTACCTGGGTGGAGGGCCTCTGCACTTATTTGGAGACAGTTTATGGAGACACAAAGAGGTGTCCTGACAAAGGTCCAGAGCATTAATAATAATCATTGCCAGGGATTATTTTATATACTCCTCAAACAATCCTCTGTGGCTGGGATTATCCCCATTTTATCAGTGAGGAAACTGAGGCCAAAAGTGACAAGGAGGTTTGTCAAAGCTGGTAAGTGGCCGAGCTGGGCTTTGAACTCACATCTCAGTGACCGGGAAGCCCTGGCTGGTTCTGACACACTGCCTTCCCATGGCGTTCCTGGGACTCGTTCCTGAGGCCTTGAAATGCTTACACATCTCAGCAACTTCATGGCAACTGCCCAAACCGCCCCAGAAAATAATACTACCTTGTACTCCTGCTGCTTCCTTCCACTAAGTAGCACACAGACATGATCTCATTCACTCTCACAGAGTCCCATGTGGGCTAAGGAGGTGGGGGGGGGGGAACTGTTGACTCCACTTCCTGGGGAGGAAAGGGAGGCACAGAGAGGGATGCTGGCCTGCCCTAGATCACACAGCCAGCTGGTGGGTCAGCTGGGCCTGGAAACCAGGCACTCTTGCCCTCTTGGACAGTTATTTGGCTTGATGGATGAGATACAGCAGTTGGGGTGCTCCTCTTGAGGGGTGACTCAGTGGCTGAAATAGCTCCAAGATAGTCGAGCTTGTATTGAGAAAAGATATCTGAGATGCATATCAATTCAATCTGTATGAGGGAGGGAGGCGGCTGGGGCTGATGGTTGCTCCCCTTGTGGCCAGGTTCCTGCAGCCCCACATGGCCTCTCTGCACCCCAGCTTCCCTTCCCAGATGCCCTGGGGCTTGGAGGCAGCCATGGCGTGAGGAAAAGAACACTGGCCTGGAGGTTATGAGGCCAGGGGAGAGGATTCACCAGAGGCCCCTAAATTAGTCATTTCATCACTCAGCTTTTCCACTTTTCACACAAAATATGAATAACTTCATGAAATAGACGCTGTGTACAAAACGTTTCACCATAAATTATAAAGCCTGCACAGAGAGAAACTACTGGTGCTCCCTGTAGCTCTACTTCATGTCAGTAAGCACCTTTTAAAAAATGGTTCTGAAGCGGTGGGTCACACAGCGGGACCGTCCTGCTCAAATGTCTAACTTAACGACTGTGGCTTTTTCACTTGGTATCCCTAGTCTCTGGTGTCTACTGAGTCGAATGTTGCCCGAGCGGCCTGGTGGGCTCTAGTGCGGGGTCGGCAAACTTTCTGCCAAGGCCCAGGGAGTGGGGATTTGAGGCTTTGCCGGTTTGGGCCACATGTTCTTTCTTTACTTATAACTCTTTAAAAATGTAAGAGCCATTCTTAGCCCACAGGTCCTACAAAAACAGGCTGATCTGGCCTGTAGGCTGTAGTCCGCTGCCCCTAATCTAGCGGTAGAGGTGGGTGGAGGGGAGTTTGGAAATAGAAAAGCCTAGAACCCATTTAGCTATAGGCCTTTGGACCATTCAGCCTCCTCAGACTTAGTTTATTGCCTGCCTGTGGCTGTAATAGTGACTGTTTTAGAGGGCTGTGGTGAGGGCGTCGTCTATGCACCTGCTAGATGGGAGCTGACAGCACTGTTCCGTTCAATGAGAGAGGGAAGGAACATACAGCTCAAGCTGGCTTGCCCTGTCCTTGGTGTGGTAGGGGGACAGAATTCTCCTAGGGTCTGGGATGTTTTACAGGGTGTACGAGGCCTGGTCTCAGAGGAAGTGGCCCAGGGTTCTGCTGAGGGGCAGGAGAGGACCTGGGAGTCTGCCGGGCTACAGGGGACCCCACAAAGACCGAGCGAGGTCCAGGGAGGCCCAGAGTTTCACGGAGAGAACTCTGGGGACTACCTGGTCCTCCGGAGCCCAGGCTTCTTGTCAAGTAAAACAGCAGCTCTGAAACAAGCGTGGACCTGATCAAGCTCTTTTCATTAACAATAAAAACCACCACGTACTGAGCGCTTTCTGCGTTCCTGGCGTCCTGCTGGAGGCTGCGTGCCTGTCTTCCCAGCAAGCCTGGGCCCTGCAGAGGGCTGTGGCTCTCAACTGCAGGGGCAGGAGTGGGGTGAGAACGGACCAGAGCCAGTGCTCCTGCTTCCTCTGATGTGATGTCCTAGTTCTGTCTGGGCATTCAGGCTTAGGTTAGATACCAGGCTATGGGTGTTGGAGATCTTGATGCTTCTTTTTGAGAAATACAAGAAGTGACAGGTTCCTCAGCTGTCAGAAGAACCCCACTGTCACCCAGCCATGGAACCTGGAGCACTCCTTTCTGTGTACCTGTGCCATCCCATGGCTGGTTCTGAAAGCCTCACCTGGGACCAGCCTCCCAGGCTGTAAGTCAGCAGCGTGACACGAAGCACAAGGTCATGTCTTCAGATCCCAAACACCCTGCTCATTTCTGTGCCCCTTCTGCCAGTGGTGCACGTTCCTCTCTAGAAAAAGCCCTTCTATCACATCCTTACCTGGTGAACTTCTGCTGAGTCCTTTAAAACACGGGTCAAACGTCACCTACTCTAGGGAGCATTCCAAGACTGCCTGGGCACAGTTGGTACCCCCCTCTTCCACCTTAGGCATTCTGTGTTCCTATTGTACTATTTTGAGGGGCAAACATTAGTTGAATACTTATTACGCCCTATGCTTTCCACCAGGTGGTTTCCTGCTTTATCCCATTTAATATTCACAAACTTACGAGGTGGCTATTCTTACCCCCATCTTGCAGACAAGGAAACTGAGGCTTAGAGCAGCTAAATCACCTGCCCTCGCTGTTAAGCGGGAAGGCTGGGATCTGGGTCCAGGCAGTTTGACTCCGTGCCCTCCCTCTTAACCACTAAATTATATTGCCTCCCTTAACACTACTTACAATTACCCCAAACTGTAATGATAAGTTTATTGGTCTGTACATGCCTCCTATGCCAAGAACTCATCTGTGTTGCCCTAGAATGTAACATGGTGCAGTGCCCATAGTAGGTGCTAGTGGATGCTTATGGAATGGGTGTTGAATAAAGACTCTGTGGGGGTTGAGGCCACTGACAGAAGGTGGGGTGCCTGGGAGTAAGGAGACAGCTGAGTGCACAGGGACACTTGTCCCTGGTCGGAGGTAAGGAGGTTCCTGCTGCCAGCTGCCACACCATGTCGGAATCACGAGCCTGGCACGAACAACACAATGATGTCCTGACCTACTACTGAGTAAGCATCTTCAGTATGTTAGGAAGCGCTTCACACTGGAATGGCTAAGTCCAGAATTAAAGACGGCTAGTTCAAATCCCTAGACAGCCCTACACAGGCAGGACCCGGTCCTTGCAGGACACACTTAAGCAAAGTTTCACCCTGGAGGCAGGGCCTGGACTACGTGCCCTGTAGGCTTGGAACCTTGCTGGCATTCTGTGAGTCCGGGGTGTTAAAGAAGTTACGTGTGCGTGAGTTCCCGTGTGTACGAGTCCTCTCTCGCACCATGGACTGCCCACTGGCTTCCCAGAGGAGGAGAGCTTTTAGGTGAGTGGGAAGATGGCATCAGGAGGCCTGGCTTCTCCCTCCTTGTGGCTCTCTCCATCCACAGGAGGCGGGACCCAGCCAGGCCCCGAAGCCCAAGCAGGTCTGTGAGGTCACGCTTCCTGTCACGCCTTGCAGGTGGCCCTGTCCTGGGGAGCCACAGGACCTCAGGGGGCAGGGGTGGCTGGGTGGTGTGTGGGGAAAGCCCTTTAGCATTCACAGTCCCCTCTGGGGCCAGCTGTGTCCCTTGAAGCCAACTGGAAAGCTCTTTTCTCACCCAGAAGAGGTCCAAAGCCGATGTGGCTGCTGACACAGGGGGGGAGGCGGGGGTGTGGGGAGAGGCGGGCAGAGCCAGAAGACCCCCCTGCAAGCCGTGTTCATACAAAATGCATTTCCCAACGTATCCCTCTGGCCTGTCGGAGCCCCTTCTGCTCACTGCTCTGTTTATACATGATAGACAACTAATTAACATCCAAACCTCTTGAAAGGTCTTTTCAGAGGTAATGTTCTGACAGATTATGTCAGCAAGGAGCACTGATTTGTCTAAGCATGGATCACATTGTTTCAGATTGAATGAGGTGAATATTAAACTGCTTTAAATGTACTCTTCATAAAGTACTAATTACACACTCCCAAGGGAGAACAGCCAAGGAATACTAAACAGTAGAGAAGTCAACAGAAGGTTCTTTTTATAGTATGTTGCTGGGCTCTGTGTTTTTCTGTCTCCTTTCTCGCTCTCTCTCTTGCTCTCTCTCTCTCTCTCTCTTTTTTTTTTTTTACAGTAAAATCACAGCACGCTAAAGAATACACATTTATAGCACAATGCTTCTCATCTAATTATATGGCAATCATTAGTTTTAAGCTGGATGCATTATATTTTCTTTGATATATTATGCCTGAGGCATAACTCTGCATTTATTGCTGCTACTGGCAGATTCTAGTCCCCCAACCCCCTTTCCAAACCCCAACTCCTCTCTAGTCCCCACCCTTTAACAAATTATTTAACTCCTACTGTTAGTTTGCTTATTGTCTCAAAAAAAAAAAAAGCAGCAAATTAAATAGGCAAAAATGGAAGAAACAACACACCCTTCATTACATTAATTTAAAAGAAAAAAAAATCTCGTGTTCTTGGGAGCTGTGCAATTTTTTATTAGGCAGGTGATGCCCTGAATATACAACTTCTGCTCCCCACCCCAGTGAAATTCCTTTGTGACAAATTCTACTGGATCACACTGAATTCCCACTTGGCTGAGCTTCATTGTCCCTCAGGGAAAGAGATATTTATATGTATATAAATATACATCTATAAAAGCAACACAGGGGTGGAAAACCATGTGGCAGGGATCATTCCAGCAAAAATGCAGTGTGGCCCTTCAAAATGCCTATCTACAGATGTAGCCAGAATTCTGCTCCATCAGTTTTTCTGGGTATTTCTGACATCAGTCCTTGTCCATGGTTGAGAAAAAGCAAGATCAATTTTGAGATGCCCTAGATTGTCAGATTCTCAGTCCTAAAGAAGGAAAAGGCCAAGTTCCATGGGGATGGATGGCCTGATATTGACCCAACTGATTTCTTCTCGGTCAGGCTTCCAATGATCATGCCTTTAAAGAGAAAAGGAACCGCGGGGTCCCAGAGAGGAAGAGTTCCTTCTGTGTAAGTAGCAGAGTGGGGACCATCTCTCTGCTGCGATCGTCCTTTTCCTCCCCCGCATCAAATCAAAGAATGGTGGGATCTTGGGGTGGAAAGGATTAGAGATTTCCTATCCTCTTTGTTTTACAGCGGAGGAACCTCTGCCAGGGGGGTTTTGTAATTTACCTAATATTACAGTGCTGCCTGCAATTCAGGCTGGACCCTGGAGTCCTGACCCCCAGGTCAGCATTTCCCCCCCCTTCAAACAGACTAACTCCAAGCAACTCTTCCTTCCCAAGAATGACCAAGGGCATAAGCATTCAATGACAGAGTGCTATGGACTGAATGTTTATGTCCCTCTCAAATTCAGATGTTGAAACCCTACTCCCAGTGTCATGGTATTTGGAGGTGGGACCTTTGGGGGGTGATTAGGTCACAAGGACAGAGTCCTCATGATAGGATTAGTGCCCTTTTAAGAAGTGACAAGCCAGAGTCTGTTTCCTCTCTCTGCTCTCTTGGCCCTGTGAAGACACAAGGAGAAGACAGCTGTCACCAGACACTGGGTCTGCCGACACCTTGATCTTGGACTTTCCCAGCCTGCAGGACTCAAAGAAATAAATGTTTGTTTCTTTTAAGCCACCCAGTCTATGGCAGTTGTTATAGCAGTCCGAACAGATTGAGACACAGAGTTATCTTCTCTGAGAGCTGGAAGTCTGGAGAGTCATCTAGTCCACCCCCTCCGGTTGCTGCTCGAATCCCCTACCCAATGTCCCCACCAAGACTTGTTCATTCTTGGCTCTGGCTCCTCCCGGGATGAATGGGTAGGTGACCCCCTCCCACAGTGGTCGGATCATCATTGTGCAGCTCTCATGGTTAGAAGTGGGTGTTTAAGAGCAGAACACACTGGAGCAGGAGTGCCTGGGTTCAAATCCCATACTGTCACGTCCCAGCTATGTGACCGTGGATGAGCGATTTGACATTTCCTTGCCTCCATTTCCTCCTCATCTGTAAAAATGGGAATGAGTGCCCACCTTACAGGGTTTTGTGAGGAGACCAGGTGATACCTGCCAAGCAGTGCTCAGCCTACTAAGGTAACTAAAGTTAACCTATGAAGCCTAACCTCTAAGCATCATCTACTAAGTTTGCTATTCTGTCCTTAGGAAGTTCATCTCTTTCCTGGGAATAACTGCCATGCTTGTAGTTCCCCCCTGGGGCCCCAAAAGGGAAGATGACTTTTTCTCAGGGCGCCTGGGTGGCTTAGTCAGTTAAGTGTCTGACTCTTGACTTCGGTTCAGGTCATGATCTCGTGGTTCGTGGGATCGAGCCCTGCGTTGGTCTCTGCACTGACAGTGGGAAGCCTGCTTGGGATTCTCTCTCTCAAAATAAATAAACTTAAAAAAACCCAACATTACTTTTTCCTCCTACATGACTGCTTTCAGCTATTTCATTCACTCACTGCTCAGCTTTCACTGCCCCTGCTGCCAGGTGAGAAGAGCAAAGTGGGAAAGTCCTGCTCCCTGGTCTCACAGAGTTTACATCCAGAAGAACTAACAGTTTGTCTTCAGAGCTTCTCTTCCCCGGGGGGAAATTCATCAGTTTCTTTGCATGTTCCTCAACTGACTTTTTTCCAGCCCATTTTCCTTATGTGAAATCATTCAAAGAAATTTAATATACCAGGGGTGAATTGGGTGAATTAAAAATGACAGCAAAGCCGAGCTTCAGTCCAGGGCACGCCTTGGGTCCATTACCCAAACACGCCCCGTGGTGCTTGTTACTTGAGACCAGGATTCCACTGGGTGGAGGGGGCCCAGGTATGAAATTTTTTTTAAGCTCCGCGTTCTTGAATACAATTAATGTGTGTGCATGCATGCATGTCTGTATGTGTGTATATGTGTGCACCTCCACCTAAGTTGAGAAGGCTGCCTTTATATCTGTCCACTTGTTTGGAACACACTTTTTCCTCTAGTCCCGACCCCACATTTTACAGTGGTCTCTTCTCAAGTCCAGGTCATTCTCTGCTGAGCTATGCTAGGGTGCTGGCTGATGATATGTGAATCTTCCAGAATGTACTAAATTAGTTTCCAGGCCCACTGCCCCTCCATATGTCCATCCCTCCCATCACTGATGCTGCCAAAGTTAGCACAATAGAAAATGACTTTAACGTTGTCACTCTCTTACCGAAACCCATTCCACAAGATTCCCCATCTTGGGATCCTGTACAAGACCCCTGGTGGGTATGCATGTGCATATGTGACTATCTCATCAGTGCTCCATACCAGGTACTGTTCTAAGTTCCTTCTAGATATTAGCCCCAAGCCCAAGGTGCTCTCTCCATAGCCTGAGGCAATCAATCATGGGCTTTGCACACTCATTTTCTAGACCCGGAGTACAACACTGTGTAGTATCCATTTTGTCATCTCACAGCCTAACACAGTGCCTGGTACAGAATGGGTTTGGTGAATTGTGCAATCGCGACCCTCAACATGTAAGACCCAAGACAGTAAACATATAATGGTGGAATTACGAGTGATATAGTGCCTATTTTTGAGGAAGAGCTCTTGCCTCACACCAACATATTAGGCAGCTAGTTCCTTGGCCTAACTGAAACACACTCTTCCTCCTAAAGCCTATGCCTCCTTCTCCAGAGGGGACTTCCTCACCCTCATGCTGATCTCTGCCCAGTCCTGTTGCAGTGAGGCCATCTGGTGATGAGGACATGCTCGTCAGGGTCACGTAGACCTGGTCATACACCTCTGAGCGACTGAGAGGTAACAGCACCCAGTATATGGCACGTGTCGTGGTAGATGCTGGCAACAGGTGACATCCAGTAGGGATATGGCCTCTGCCCTCACAGAGCTTGCAGCCTCATGGCGATTTCCTGAACTCTAGGAGCACTGGCTTTCTCATTTACAAAAGGGGCCTTGGAATACCCATTCTTACTGGGCTGCTGCAGAGATTGGGATAATGCGTTTCGGGCGGTTGGCATAGAGTTAACACTCTATAAAGTCTCCAAATAGGCATTCTTCTGCACCCCAAAAGTGCATGAAGGAACTGACCCCTTAGAGACAGGAACACCTGTGAACATGTCTGTAGGGATGTGACCTGGCACCTGGCCTTGGTGGTCACCAAGAGTGGAGAAGGTGTCAGTATTGATGGTGGGCAGACAGCCCTGATGGTGCACGTGCCACTGGCTCTGGGGTGGCAGTGCCTGGGGGAATGTGGAATCCAGTATCAGGTACTCTATTTTTCTCTAGCACCTTGATTTATGGCCAGGGTTATCACCTTTCTCCTTAGCACAGAATCTTGCCCTTGTCCTTCCTGTGTCCTTCTTTCTCCTTACTCACAAATGCCCCATACTTCTGGTCCACCCAGCCTCAACAGGGGCTCCAGAGGAGACAAAACTGGGTCTGAATTATTGCTTCTGCAACCTACTAGTTGCGTGGCCTTAGGCAAGTTCTTTAATCTCCGCATGCCTCAGTTTTCCTCATTTGCAAAATGGGGAGAATAATACCATCCTCATGACCTCACTGTGGGGATGAAATGCAGGAAAACTGTACCACACAACGCAAGGCATGCAGTCAGCCCTCCGCACATGTGAGTTTCCAGCCCCCCTGCAAGTCACGCTAAGACATTGTGGGTTTAATGCATTCTCTCCCCTCAGGAGTTCTTGCATTTTAGAAGAGGGCACTGGGGCTACTTGATAAAGCACAATAAATTGACTGGGGTGAAAACTTCTGGGGAAGCAGTGGGGTAGAGGAAAGAGATATTTTGGGGGCAGGAAATGGCCTTCCTCTACTTCTGAATTCACACCACTTAGACTAGCAGTTCTCAGCCTAAAAGCTGTGACACGCTGGTGTGGTACCAGCAGTTGTGAGATGTATCACAAACAAATATGTTACTAATAATAAAGTGCCGCAGTTTTCGAATAATCCCCCCAGCTTGTTTGGTAAAGTAGAGGGAATTCAAGGTTATCCCCATAATACCATCATACCCACTCACATTGCTATGTGATTTCTCGAGTGGGATAGAAAACAGTGCCTCCTGGAATTGAGGACAACCTGGGCGTGCCTGGCCATGGGTGCCATGGGTGTCCACAGTCACGCACGGCCTAGTGGACATAACAGCAGCCAGCCGCTGACTTGGGAGGAGAACCCAAACGTGAAAGGCTTTGAGAAATTTAGAAACACTAGGTACACCGTAGAGCGAAAGAAAAGAACGAACCACTGCCTTCTGCGCTAATTTGGCTGCTTCTCACGATACAGTAGCATGCAACCAGCCGGACATGAAGAAGCACCCACTCTCTGGCTCCATTTACATTAGGCTCAACAACTGGCTTAATTGATGGGGGGTAGCAGTCAGAAAAATGTCAGCTTAGGGGCGGGGGTATTGACTGGGAAGAGGCTTGTGGGAGCCTTATGGGAAATATTCCACATCTGATATGTGGTTGCATGGTTGTTATGGATCGAATGTTTGTATACCCCAAATGCGTATGTTGAAACCCTACTCCCCAAT
This sequence comes from Felis catus, assembly GCF_018350175.1. NCBI lineage: Eukaryota > Metazoa > Chordata > Mammalia > Carnivora > Felidae > Felis > Felis catus. The sequence goes on along the minus strand of NC_058371.1, from coordinate 35,280,599 downwards.
GTATTAGGAGATGGGGCCTTGGGAGGTAATTAGGATTAGATGAGGTCATGAAGGTGGGGTCTCCATGAATGGGATTCGTGCCCTCATGGGAGGACAGAAGAGCTCCTTCCCCTCCTCCTGGCTCTCCTCCTTGCGAGCACACTTACAGAATTTGGTTGTTCACAACCCAGAAGTCCCTCACCAGAACCTGACCATGCTGCACCCTGATATCGGATCCCCAGCCTCCAGAACTGTGATAAATAAACGTGTGTTGTTTATAAGCCACCCAGTCTTAGCATTCTGTTCTAGCAGCCCAGGTGGACTAAGACAATGGGTAAAAAAACCACCGAAGTTTTACACTTACGATCTGGGTACCTGATGTATATATTTATAACTTAATTAAAAAATTTTATGAGAGGCACTTTGGAATCTCAGGCATACACCTGTCAGGGTTTTCCCAACGGCACCTGCTGGAAGTTTCCCAAATGGCCTGGGGCCCTGAGTGAGGATGGTGAATGTAGGAGCCCTGGGAGCACTGGGGTCACATCAGGTCAGTTCCGGTGGGCAGTGACTGGCCACGAGTTCTTCTCAATGGCTCTGTGCTCCTCAGAGCTGTCTCCTGGCTGATGACTTTTTGGGGCTGACATCTCAGCCTCACTAGTGCCCAGTGCATGCAGAGGCGGGACCCTCACCAGATAATCTCATTTCTCCCGGCAACGTAGCTGAGCGCAGAGCCAGAGCACCCACCCTACTGCCCCACGTTGTAAGGTGCTCCTCGCCTGGGCTTTGGCGTGAGCCCCCCAGAGCAGCCTCAGTGAGAGGAGCTGGGCACTCCACCCCCATCTGTGGCCCCAAGATGCTGAGGTGACTCTCCTGGCCACCCCGGTGGAGCTCATTTTGTTTGCTTTGTGTGTTACTTTTCACCCACCCCTTCGGTTACCAAGGAAACAGTGACGCAGCCTCGGGTGGGGCCTCAGGCTCAGTCAATGCAGAGTCTTTTAAGGCAATGGCGGTTCAGTGTGTCAGCCCGTGCTGGAGGGTTGGTGGGCTGGCACAGGGGGGCAGGGGACAGGGCTGCAGGAAGAGGGATGAGGGCTGACTCGAATGGAAGAGTTGGTGGGTTTGCTGCTAGCCCACTGGATGATGCTGGTCAGGATGCAACTCTTTACTCAGAGCCTTTTAGGAGACCCACCCTAGACCGTGTCACCAGCAGATACAAGGCAGATGGTTCTGGAGGACAGAGGGAACAACCTTTCCCCATGCTGGGTGTTCGTGTGGCTTGGGACCATGGATCTCTGGCGCTCCAGCAGGTCCAAAGCCTCTGCAGCCCGGTCAAGCCAGCCTCAGGCAGAATGGGTTTCTGGGCACTGACAAGGCATTTGTGGACAGCGGGCTGGGAACTATGATTCAGGCAGACCCTTCTCGTGAGAAATGGCTTCTGTTCCTCCAGAGATGACTTCCCTCGCTTTCCATCCCTATATCACTATCACCAATGACACTGGGACCCTTGGGACCTCCCAGCCAGGGGGTTCTGTCTTCTGCAGCCTCAGGCCCAACAGCCTTCATTCCCGGCCAGGCTCTCTTGTCACACAATAGGCCTGTCCTGGCCTCTCTCAGGCTCATGTTCCTCACACAACCAAATGGTCTCGTTCCAAGGCTGGGAAGGCTGGCTGGTCCACGGCGGGGGCTACCCCAGGGTCCTATCCGGGGGCCTCTCTTTCAAAGGCCCCGCCCCACTCTGGACAAGCATCTGATGAGGGTTTGCAGAGTTCTGTTCCTGACCTCAGGGCTGCCCTGCAGCCTGGTGGGTATGGCTCCTTGCCTCTGTGCCTCAGTTCTCCTTTCTGCGTGGTGGCTCTGCCTCTCCTGCCGTATGAACACCTCCAATGTCTCGCTGGCAGCTGGGGCGTCGCAGTCTGTAACCTAACGGGTCATTTCCCTGCTCTGTAACATTCCCCTAACTAGCTCACTTTTCTCTGCCAGTTTCCCGGCCACCCAGGCTCAAAGCCCCGGAGTTATTTCTGATTCATCTTTCTCCTTTATCACCCTTATCTAGCCACTTATTAAATGCTGTCAGTTTTTCCTTCAAAATGTCTCCAGCATATGTCCCTTCCTTTTTTAAAAATAAGTTTCATTGTTTTTTGGTATAAAAGAGAAATATGCTCATTATAGAAAATTTAGAAAACACTGATAGCCAAAAAGAAGAACATCAGAATCACCCAGCACTCCTCCAGCCACAGGTAACTATCATTATTTAGATACATACCCAGGTAGTCACTTGCCCACACCCACATACCTACACCCTTTTCCTTCTCTCCATATCTCCTATTCCTGCTGCTGTACTAGTCTACACTCTCCTCCCCTCGGTGTCTCTGACTTCCCTCTCCTCCACCCTGTCCCCTTGGCCAGCCTAACCTTCTCAGACATTGCCTCTGACACGTTAAATCTAGGGCAGCCTCTAGCCCACAGGAAACACAGTCCCTCTGGGTAGAAGCCCACAGCTTGGCAAGCATATGGCGGACGTCTCTGTGTGATTAGAAGGAAGGCTCCCCTTCGGCGGGGTGGAGGAAGCTCCCAGACTGGGAGAGTGGCTTGTGGGCAGAGTGCAGTTGCAAGGCAGCCCTTGCCTGCCCCTGCTGCTGGAGTAGTCAGGAACTGCAGGAGGTAGTCTGGGGCAAAAATGCCCTCGGCTGCATGCTGGCCAAAGCAAACCTGATTAAGCACGGCCCCTCCCTTCCCCAGCAGACCAGTCTCTTCCCTGCTTCTCCAACACTGTTATGTTCCACTCTTCCTCTGGTCTTGGCAGAAGCTACACCCTCTCTATATCCTCTACACCCTCCTCCCCTTCCCTGCACTCCTGCTGCTGCTGATCCTTGCAGGCCTGGCCCAGGGGTCACACCTCTTATGCTCACAGGGTCCAGGCAGGTCCCCTGTGTGTGTGAGGGGGTGGGGTCTGTGAGAACGGGACACAGCCTGGGTTGTCAGATCTTCACCCAGATTATGAAAGGCAATTCCCCAATTTTTCAATGTCAGTACTAATTCAACAAGTTAAGAAGCCTTGCCCAGGTGGAGCAAAGCCATCCAGCTCTGCCACTGCCCACCTCTCCTCTGAGATAGACATCTCTGCCCCCCTTTCCTTGACTAGCCTTGCTCCTCACACAGGACTACGAGACACCTGTTGGCAGCTTAGGCTATGGTTTCGTGGGAAGTGCACTTATTCGTCCATTCAACAAGCATTCAGCCAGTGCCTGCACAGGTTTTGTAGTAAAAAGCCTGGGTTTCAGTTTTGATTTTACCACTTTCTTGAGCAAATCACGTAAATTCTCCAAACCTCATTTTCCACCTGTAAAATGGGATTTCAGTAATTCTGAAACTCACTCAATTGTGAAAAGGCATTGAAATCATATGTGAAGGCATTTTGTAAACTGTGAGGCTCCATGAAAGGCCACTATTATCCCATCTTCTGTTGTTCAGGGTGTGCTGGCCTTACATTTCTAAATGGTGTGAGCAGGCTCTCTATAGTAGTGAGTATATGTATCAGGCATTTGATAAATCCTTGTGGGTTAGTTAATGAAATGTATTTATAGTGCCATATTTACTTCTCTCTTTTTTTCTTTGTTCTTTTTTAAGTTTATTTACTTATTCCAAGAGAGAAAGAGAGAGAGAGAGAGAGAGAGACAGAGAGACAGAGAGATTGAGAATCCCAAGCGGGCTCTGTGCTGACAGTGCAGAGCCTCACACAGGGCTTGATCCCACGAACCATGAGATCATGACCTAAGCTGAAATTGAGAGTCAGATGCTTAACCGACTGAGCCACCCAGGCTCTACCTCTATTCAACAGAGGGTTTGTTTAGATGACAACAAAGCCACATGCAATGGAACAATACTATTAAACTACTGATAACGATAATGGAGCCCCTGCTCCATGCTTGCCACTGGGCTAAGAGATTTCACAATCATTGTCTTCTCTGATCTTCATGATAACTCTATTAGGAAGGTACTATATTACCCCCATTACGTAGAAGAGGAAACTGAGGCCTAATGAAATGGATAACGTCTCCTGAGTTGTATAGCTAGTGACCTGTATGGATAGGAGAGGAAACTCTCCAGTGGGTCAGCGCATGGCTTTGGAGGGTTGGCAATAATAACACATACAAGGTCGTCTAGAAGAGTGCCAGGAAGATTGTAAGCACCCAACAGCTCATATCTATCATTACTGGGTTCTAGTCCCGTTATGCACGTTATTTTATTTGACTCAGTCCTTACAACAACCCTGCGAAATATCATTCTGTCCATTTACAAATGGGGAAACCAACATTCACAGAGTTTTAGAGCCTCCACTCAGACCACACGGCTGGAGACTGAGAAGCTGGCCTGGGATCCAGAGCCCACTGCCCCCTTTACCCTGAGGTCTGTTTGGGGCTCACAAACGTTTCCCCCAGGCAAATAGGAAACGCTCTGCTTCCTGTAACATTGCTGGTGGTACTTCTATGAGCCTGTTAGCTGGAGGGTCCTTGTTAAGGCCTTCAAAGTCGCCTCCACCAGAGTCCACTTGTCTCTCAAATACCTGTACAGTTGGGATGCTGAAGCTGGGATCCAGAGCTAATGTGGGCCCTCCCTCTAAACTTCAGGGAACAAAGACTTCCAGAACCTATCTTGGCCTTCCCTACCCCCTACCCTTTTTTTTTTCCAAAGAAAAATGAAAGAATCTGATAATTACTTCTATCTACCACCCAACTGTACTAATTACCAACCTATTTCTTCACAGTGTGACAGACACCAGCTCTGGAAAACACATAGAGATAAATTAGCACTAATTGGTTTTCCTCTGGCTGTTTGAATTAGTATTTAAAGCTCCAATTACAAAGCAGAATAATTGCTATTAATGTCCTATCGCAGTACAAAAGGCAGTTCTCTCGAGAACCAGCCCAGGTGTATTATTACTTTGATTACAGCATATTTAACCTGGCTCGTTAAGAGAGAGGCACAGGGGACAGTTTCAAAATGGCGGACAGACCACTTCCTGCAGGGTAGAAAGCTTGAAGACAGAACCGTGACTCGAGGGAAGAAAGAGGTGGGAATAGAAAAAGGGATAGGAAAGAGGCAGGAAAAGCTGGGCCTGGAAGTCTGTGGGGTTTCTCAGCAGGGCTCCTGGAGTCCTGGTTCCCTCACTGTCTCTCTAGGGACCTTTCTGGGTCAAACCTACCCTACTCCATCCAGAACCAGCCCCTTTTCATGTCCAAGGCCATCAAAGCCCTCTCCAGGCCTTCCTGGTCCTTGTGTGGATGCCTGGGAAACGAGGCTGTCAACAAAAGGAGCTATGGGACATCCTGATGTTGGCATGAGACTTTTACTAGTGAGTGAGTGGGGGCTCTGCCCTCCATCCACGTCTTCTCTCCATGCCAAATCTCAGTTGGGGGTTTTAGGATGTGAGGCGGGGTGTGCTTGCATCCCCCATTGTGGAGCACCTTGCACTACAACCTCTGTCCCCTGCACCCTTCCTGGCACTGTTTTCATTCTTGTTCTTCCAGTGGGACCTTGCCTGTTCTGGCCAGAGGACTGTGGGTGAGCTGGGGAGAAGGTGAGCTTGGAGGGCACTCAACAGGTTTCCGTACAAAGGGTGTAGAGTCCTGGCTCTCCAGCTCACTGGCTAGATGGCAAGTCCTCCTGACCCAAGAGCTTCAGTCTCTTCGATCATACAATGGGCACAAAAACCTCCCTCTTTCTGGCTTCACAGAGCTGTGAGGATCAGGCAAGCAGGACATGAATATGCTTTGTAAATCAGAGTGTAGCACTTAAGAAAGGGGTTCTTTATGTGGGGCAGCGATGGCTTATGGAAGGCAGCACTCAAGGTGGAGCCGGGACCGCTTTTTGCTGCTCCCTTCTTGCTTTCTTCCCTTTCAGTAGCTTCCCTTCCTCCTGTCTCCTTCTCTACCTCCACTCCTCCCCTCTATGCCCCACACGTAGATCCCCATTCACACTGGGGTGTGAAGAACTCAATGAGTTACCCTTTCCTAGAGCAGCTGCGTTTAAAAAGGGAGGGCTATGTTTAACCCAAAGAAATGAGTCACTAATGGTGAACTTTCAGGCAAACCGAGATGATATTTTGTGGGGGAGAATGAGGATGTCACAGTGCTCCTCAGAGCCCCATAGGCAGCTGTCTGCTCACTGACACACAGGTTTGGTGTGGCCCTGTGCCAGGCTCAATGTGACGGGAAGCATTTCGCCAGAGAGGAAAGAGGCACAAGAATATTCACTGATGGGGGCCCGAGGCCCTGAAAACCCAGCTGAGACTGCTGATCCGGAGTGCCGAGGTCACACCATGAGGAGCGGGTGTAGTGGGCGGGTTCCTATTCAGAATTCGAGATGCTAGCAGAGAGTTTCTCTGGCCCATCTGTCCCCACGAGGACCGCCAGCTGTGGTTCCTGGGCAGAGCTTGAGTTGGGTGTCCCCGAGGCTGTCCTAAGGAGTGCAGCCTCAGGCCTGCCACTGCCTTTAACTTTCGTTGCCCCAGCTCCTTCACCCAGACCTCTTTCTCCTTTGCCATATGGGAAATAAACCCAGCTGACTTTCCCCAGTAAGGACTCCTTGATGTGTCTAGCCCCTTCTTGGTCCCCTGCCCTTCTATGGCCCCAGTCTTTCACCTGCTCCTCCCCAGGAGCACCTCTTCCTCTGGCCTGGTAGCCTCTGTGTCCCATCCCCCTTCCCTGTATGGGGAGAGACACCACAGGGTCAGGGGCAGAGCAGTGTCCTTGGAATCGGGAGCGAGGTTTGGCCCAGCACTGCCATAAATTAGCTGCGTGATAGGTTTTCCCAACTGTACCATGAGAGGGGGCTCCCAGGTCTCTTCTAGGATAATGTTCTAGGACTTTATGGCTCCCCTCACCTTCCTTCTCCGTATCACCTGATCTCTGATAGCCAAGCAGCCGGTGCCTGTCAGCACCCTTCAAGGACTGTGGAGCGCTAAGAGCTTTGGCCAGGGGGTTCTGGAGGTGGGCCACGAGAAAGCAGTCAGGGTCCATCTGCCAGGGAGAAGCCTCTGGGTGGTCTCTGCGGGGTGGGCCCAGCTGTTGCAGCCCAGGAAAGGAGCGTCACTGCCAACGAATCCTTCCTTTACAACCATGCTGGGAGGGACGTGCAAGGGCCCGTGGGTGGGTGTTCACGTATGGGGGGGGGGATTTCTTTTTAAGAGACAAGGTGGGTGGAATGGGGGAAGCCAGCTGGCTGTGGGCTCTATTTCTACTGACAAGGCTTTACCCTGTAGGTGTGAGGAATTCCAATTAAATATGCAGCCTATTTGTCTGTGTGTGGGAGAGGGTTTGCTGGGAAGGAGGGGAACGGAGGCAGCGTCTCTGCGGCATACCAGCAAACCAGAAATTAGCTCCGTTCATCACAGGCACACGGGGCTTCCCTCAGCCCTCCTGTGCACTCACAGGAGTCGCGAGGAGACAGACAGAGGAAGTGAGAGAGAGGTTGGGGAGGCGGGTTCTCCAGACTTGAAGGGCTTCCGGAATCTCTGAGTGGGCAGGAAGGATTGCCCGACTCCTTGGCTCTTGGGGGGTTTCCCGTTCTGGAGGCGCTGGCAGGGAGCTTGTCTGGCCCATCTGTCCCTACCAGGGCTGGCCAGGGTCGTCTGGGCTCACCTCTGAAACAACAGGGGTCCGTACGCATATACAGGGGCATCTCCAACTGGGGAGGTAGGTGGGTCTGTGGCCAGGGCTGCCCAGGGCAGACACCATAACCTCTGGAAGGCCCTGGGGCCACTTGGACCCTCCCCTTCTTCACCCTTATGGCCCATCAGCACTTAGAAAGCCTCAGTTTGGGGCAGCAGTTTCTCTAAAGAACAGAATCCTGAAATGCTGACGCTGGGGCTCCTGTGGTAGGTGGAAGAATCACACCAAAGAGACCTGGGGATACATGGGCCTCCAGAAGCCATTGCAAACCTTTTGCCATCCTTTCATCCTTCTTTTTCTCATAGATGGGATTTGGTAGAAAACATGAACATTCTTCAGGGTACAAAGAATGATCCACGTTGTAGCTGGCTGATACAGTCTTTCAAGTAGCAACACTGTGTGGTTGGGGGGGCTTTTCAGTGGGGACCCAGCACGTGAGGCCCTGTGAACAGCAGCTAGGCTGGCTGCAGGGTCTGCTGGCCTTCCTGGTGGGCCAGCAGCCAAGCTCTTAGCCTTCAGACCACTGGCCTTTCACCTAGGCGGCCGCTCCACCCTCTTCTGCCCCCTTCCCTGCTGGGGCCAGCGCTCTCTGCGATTTCACCTGTCTTTTCTTGGTGCTATTTCTCTCCCTATCGCAAACACCGACTCCTCCCTAGCCCTGATTCCCCCACCTACCTCCCCGCTGGTTAAAACACAATCACTTGGTGGTGGCAGCATAAGAAGCTTGGTAACAGTTATGAACAGGAGACGGAGAAGGGCTGGCAGGGCATTTTTCTCATCTGGACACGGAGAAGGGTTGGCAGGGCATTTTTCTCATCTGGACACCCAAGGTGGTGGCTAAGCAGCTCCAGTCAGCGAACTCCTCCTCGGAGCACCTGAACTGAGGGGCCAGGAGGTGACTGGCAGGTGGCCTCACACCAGCAGGCAGGGCTCTCTGAAGGGTGGCACACGGCCACTGCTCAGGTGGGTGGGGAAAACGGATGGCTTGTGACGGGTTCTGGGGAGGGCATGCTGGGGTGGAGAAAGGGAAGGGTGCTGGTAGAGCGGGGCAGGGCGCAGCAGCGGCTGAGGTCTGGAGGGGAGGGGCTGCACAGAGGACAATTGCGCAGACAAGCAGCATGGGCCAGAGAAAACACGAGAAAGGCTGCGAAAGAGGTTCAGCAGGGCAGGTGTGCCCCCTTCCTCATGCACTTTAATTTTCTTCATTCCTTCCACGTCCCCCCCTGGCCCACCTCTCATTTCTCCTCATCCTCCCCACCTCCCCTCCCCACCCCAATCCCATCTCACTTTCAGAAGGGAAAAACGGTGTGGGCGTTCCAGAAGAACTTCTGGAGGGGACAAAACCTACCATCCTAGGCCAAAGAAGCTCTTGCAGAATGCTGTTTGCCATCAGAACGATGAGGATTGTACAGGAAGAAACGTGGGCTCCCCCAGTAGCTGCTGTATCCCCTTCCCCTCTCCCGTTTCACCTCCCTCTACAGAGACTGGAACAGAGGCACAGTGGCTTAGAGCAAAGAGCTAGAGGTAGAAGGAGGGAGGCAGGGAGGTGAGGGGTGCAGGGAGGAGGAAAAGAGGAGAGCCAGTGGGGCGAGAGAGGTATATCTGCGTTGAGAATGTTGACATGGTAAAACCAGGCATATGTAAGTGTTTGTTTTTTTAATAACATTTCCTTAAAATAGGTATAGGGCAAGGAGAGTGGAGACCGAGGTGTGTGGCAAACATTGGCTAAAGGGCACTTTTCAGTGACCATGGGATAAAGTACATCTTTTGATGCTGGATGGCACCTTGGAAACACTCGACTTAAGAGTCACACAGAGTCACACAGCCAGTTGGTGGCAGAGCTGGGACAGAAGAGTGCAGTATGGCTTTGGCAGCAGCCAGCACCTTCACCTGACATTTAGTCTTCTCCCTGCTCAGCCCAAAAGGCCATCTGGGATTGGTGGAGAGATAGCCCCAGGCCATATTCGGGGACAGGTAAATGTGGCCAGAAGCTCGGCTGAGGTTGGCTGTCCTCAGTGGACATCAGTGACACCGTGCAGACCATGAGGCAGAAAGGCAGTGTCATAACGCCTTCTTATCACCCCACTTCCCTCTGTTGAGCACCTGTGATGTGTGATACCAGGTGCTGTGTGGATGCCCTCCAGGAACTCATAGACTAGAGAAAATGCCTCTTGGTAGGAAAAAGTTCCTCTGTATTTTTTTGCTCCCTGAGTCACAGTTTAGGCAGGCCCTTTGGGAAGAAGTCTGGGCCTTGGGCCTAGAACAGTGTGTAGAACCAATCACTAAAGTGTTTCTCTGAACCCAACCCCAAGAGGGATAGGAGGGAGGTGCAGGGCATGGCCCTGTCCTCAGGGGAACTCTCTAGCAGCAGGGCCACCAGGATCAGCTGGAGAACCACAAGTGCTAAGGACAACTGTGGTCGTGCGTCGTGGACCCTGGGAGGGGAGAGCCCTAAGAGACAGGTGGGGTTGCATTTGCACCAGGGAGGCTGAGAGTATGAGTGGCATCTGTGAGAATTGCCTGAGCCAGGGCCTAGCTGGGCTTGGCCTGGGATGTAAGAGGGGCAGGAGGAGAAGGAGGCACAGCCCCCAGGCCCCCAGGGGACAGGCAGGCCCCTGAAGGAGATGGGCAGGCTTTAGCTGAGACTCTGTCTGGCAGGGTCTCCAGGTCACAGCAAGGAGAAGGCTGGCAAGCTCACTCTCTGGCTCCCAGCCTGCCTTGCCCTGCTCTGTGGTTGTCAGACTCCTCTCCTCACTCACCCAGCACGGCACTCCTGTCACCCCCAGAGCTGGGGCGGTAACTGGGGCACGGGAAAATGTTGTGAATGGCAGAGCTGCTCTCGGTCCCAGACTTCCTCTTAAGGAGGGGCGGTGGGGGGGGGGGGAGAGCATCCAACCATGAGGCATTTTCCTGGCGCTAAGGATAACCTCGTGGGAGGCAGAGGGAATCCAATTAGATGGGCAAGGCTGGGGAGGCTGAGGGCATGTGGGAGGTTTCTTTTTGCTTTCTGGCTTCCCCAGGCCCTAAAAGAGAAATTATAGCCAGCTCCCGCACTGCAGCCCCCAGCTCCCCTTCCCAGGGCCACCGTCACACCCTGATTCCTCCTGTCACTCACCCCCTTCTCACTCAGGGCTGACAGAGTCCTGTGGTGGACCCTTTGGATAGTAGTGTACCCTGGGCAGTAGCCTCCACTGTTCCTTTCCTCTTGCTTGGTGCCTTCTGCCTCTGGAATGTGGGGTGCTGCCCCTGCACCTCAGGAGCTGGATGCCCATCTGAACCCAGGCTCTCCTGCTTGTCTTGAGTTCTTCTGGGCTCTGTAGTGATTGTCCTCACCCAGCTGTGCTCCAGCTGAGCACTGATAACTGACAAGTGACCTCACTCCCCTGACCCAATAACTCCAATGACGCAGGGACAGTCATATGAGTGAGGCCGGTCCTTCTGCCTCCAAGATGCCTCTCTCAGTCTTCTTTCGAGGCAGTGGTGGGGCACATAAAAGCATGGGCGTAGGAGGGTGGACATGGAGTGGGCATGGGTAGTCCCTTGGCCTCCTCCAGTCCTCTCCCACTGTCCCGCACATAGTAGGAGTGGCTCCACCCAAGTGACTTCTCCCAGCCTTTCTGTTGTCCCCATTTCCCTCTCTTGTGATCCTGGGAGGGTAAAGTGGTTGGAACCACTGTTTCTGCTAAGATGAATACACGTGAGTGGAGATCTTCCCAGCAAGCCTCTTGGGAGAAGGTTCTGGAAGTGCTGTCTTGTTGGGGGTGCGGGGCACTGAGGCAAGTTCCCAGCCTTTTCTCCCTCTCTGCTGAGGCCATCTGAAGGGTGCCTTTCTGGGGAAAGCAAGGTCGTCAGCTCGTCGTTAGTACCCTCCCTCAGTAGGGGCCTGCCACGGGGCTCTGAGTCTTGTCATCTTGTCAGAAGCTGTCCTCGGAGGTGTGAGGAACTCCAATTAAGCATTCAGCCAGTCTGCCTGTGTGGGGGGCCTGGGCTGTGGGGGAGGCAGCCTTGTGCTGGCGCGGTGACTAATCTTCACAATATCAATTATGAGCCTCTGAGGAGGTGGTGGGAAGGTGGGTGGGGGAGGTGGGGGAGGTGGGGGAGGTGGGGGTCGGGGTTTCCTCACCCAGTCAGTTGCCTGGCTCTCTGTAAGGGCTGTGCAGACTAGAGGAGAGTTTGAGATGCCAAGAAAGGAAACCTTTAGGGACCCTGACTCCCCACAGGAGAACCCTACACCCTTGTGGGGTCCAAGGTGCCCCACATTTGGACTTATCGAATGTTTCCTGAAGACCTTGGCCATCTCAGGCATTCTCCCTACATCCCTGAGGACACTGGTATCGGCCTCAAGGTACAGCTGAAGAATCTGAGGCACAGAGAGGTAAGTGACTTGTCAGAGGTCACCCAGCTACAGGTGATCAGGCTAGATACATATAGGACTCTGACTCAGGACCAGTGGGGTTTTTATGGTGTTATGGAGGTGTCAGGCAAAGAGCTCTAAGGGTCTTGGGTCATCTAGGGCACAGGCCACCAGTACCCCCGACCCGCCATTATATGGGGGCACTGAAAAGCCCAGGGGATGAGGGCTGGGGCTGCACCCTCGCCCCCCGACTGCCTCCTCACAGAAAGGAAGAGCTTTTCTTCAGGGGGCCGAGCAGTCTCTCCACTGGGCATGTTGGTTCACCCAGCAAATGCCTATCCATTACCTACTGGAGGCTTAGCATGGTGCTTAGCACTGGGGAAGGTAAGGAAGGCCAGACTCCAGGAGAAGAGACTCAGCTGAAATGCAAGAGCAAAAAGAAGAGGTGTGATGGACTCCAGAAAAAAACCCTACTGCCTGCCTCTCAGGAGGCCTGGGAGGAGATGGATTTGCACCTGAGTCCAGGGCGTGAGCACAGTGTGGGACAGAGTGGAACAGGATCTGCCAGCGGGCAGCGGGGGGCAGAGTGTCTACACGGCAACAGGGCCAAGGGGTCTCCACTAGTCAGCCCAGCTGCTCCAGAGCCATGGCAAGTCTGTCCCCACCACTCAGGGCACCTTTTAAGGGTCCATCCAAGAGAAGTGCTTAAAAAGGAACAAGGGCCTTTTCCAATCCCTTGGGCTTCTGGGAAAATGTAGGCCTTGATCTCTAAATGATATTTTTCTTTGTGTTTGGGGCTTATGAAATATAGGCATACAGAAGGTGACTAGCTATTTTTTTTTAATTTTTTGATGTTTATTTATGTTTGAGAGAGAGAGAGACAGAGACAGAGAGAGAGAGAGACAGAGAGAGAGAGGGTGCTGGTGGGGCGGGGCAGAGAAAGAAAGAGACACAGAATCTGAAGCAGGCTCCAGGCTCTGAGGTGTCAGCACAGGGCCTGACATGGGGCTTGAACTCACAGACTGCGAGATCATGACCTGAGCCAAAGTTGGACGCTCAATGGACTAAGCCACCCAGGCGCCCTGGTGAATAGCTATTTTTATTTTCCAAGGAGGTCAAATGAGAGGAAACGGCTTTCACTCCAGGCTGAGGGTCTGGACTGGCTGTGTAAACCGTCCTGAGAGGCAGGGTGGCGTGGTAGTCTGCTGGGTGTAGTTAAAAGTGGGGTCGCTTCACAGACATCTTGCAGTTTCCTTCCTTACTCAGGCCCAGTCACCTTCACTGGTGACAGAGACCCTTGTTTCCCAGACCCTCCCTATAGCTTTCCGGGGCTCAGAGTAGCTCATGCCTTGAAATCCATTTGTCCAGAGCAACCAGGTCCTCTTTCTTCCCAGAGGATGCAGAGTAGGGAAGACTTGAGAAGCCAGTGGCTGCACATAGGGGTTGTTGGGGCGACAACATCTCGCTGATGCTTTGAGGTCCCACTGCTCTTCTGGGATGCTCTCAGGAGGATGCCCTTCAGGCAGTCAGAGGTAGGGTCCTAGCAACTACCTGGGGTGGGAATTACGAGGCCTGACGGCAGATCAAGTGGCCAGATCAGCAACCCTTCATCCACTGGACGACCGTGGACAAAGGCTTCGAAGTGATGGTTAAACTCCTTGGATCCCTAGTGAGCCTAATGATCAGCCTCAGACTTTCCCTTCCAGGAAAGAACCGGAGGGTCTCTAAGGTATGCTGGCTAAGGGGAATGGAAACTGACACATGTTGAGTGCCCATATGTGTCCGCCCTGTGCCTGCATCAGCACATGAGCATCTGAGTTCATTACCTCCACGGCCTTGTGGGGTAGATGGTAACTTCCACCTAGAGGTTCTGTAACTTGCCTAAGCTCACAGATAGCAACCAGGTGTGTCCAGGAGCAAGTCTGGAACTCTTTGTCTTTGGAGTGGAACAGTCCCTCTGATTCAGAGATGGCAAATGACCCTTTGCCTCCTGTTGGGCCGACCCTGGGTGCCCTGTACTGACTGAGTGGTGGTCCCAGAGCTGATAGGAGCAGTTTCCTGTGGGACAATGAAGGCAGGTCCCTCTTCTGTGCCCTGCCCCCCACCCCCATGTTGGGCGTCTTTGCCAGTGAGAGCCTTGTGGAGGAGCAAGGTGGGTGGGGGGGTGGTGGTGGTAGGGAAGGGGGAGGGGCTGTTGGAAACTCCTGGAGGCAGCAGGAACTGGGCTGGGAGTGGGGAGGAGGGACACGGGGGTGGGTTCCAGGCTTTTCCCCACACTTCCTCAGGGATCGCTTTACATAACCAGGGCTGCTTAGTCACCGCTTGTTACTTTTTTTTTGGAAACAATTTTCTCGGCATCACAGCTCCCGTCTCCATCCCTTACTAGTCACCGGTGCTAGGGAAGTCCCTTTTCTCCCGTTCCCTAGGCAACCCGGCACATTTGCCTTTCAAATGATCCAAGGCCTGGGCGGGGGTAGGAGTTCCCTCCCCCTGTACCCGGCCTCCCACACAGCCACTCCCCGCCTCAGTTGGCAATGTCATGTGGCCCAGCCACCAGGAGAAATCTGGGAGACCAAAGGCCCTGCCTGGCATTAGCCCCCATTCTAGACCCTCACATTTTTAGGCCTGGAGTTTGGCTCAGGTTCAGAGCTCCCAGCTCACGTCTGGAGGCACCCATGTTGGACTTTAGACATGGCAGGCTCTCCTCACTCTGTTGGTGGGGAGGTGGCAGAGCTGGGCCTATTTCAGCAAGGCCCAGGAAACCTGGAGCTGGAGATACCCACACTGCCACCAGACCCTGTGAACAGGCCCTGTGGGCCTTGGGACCCTCCTTGCTCTTGACAGCTTCCCACGGCGCTAGGATTTGGAGTGAGGTCTTCTCGGTCCCTCTCTGGCTCCTTTGCTATTGCCTGTGTCAGCCTTGAATGGATGCAGACTGCTTGGGAAACAGACTTGGTGTAGGAGTGGGGGTGTTCTCTCAGAGTGGGTGCTGGAGACACTGGGAAGAGGACCCAGAAGCCCAGACCTGGCACGCCCTTCTGCACTCCCTCTTCAGAGGCCCCAGGGACTGTCCTGATGACACAAGATGCCGACCATGGGGTTCAATACCACAGGGCGATGGGGTGAGCTATAAAAATGGTATGGCACAAAATCACAGAGCATGTAGGAACCTTTCACTCATTCATTCAAAACAATTCTGTAGAGAATCTACTACATGCATTGTACAAGTCCTTGAAAAACCATTGGATCCAGACCTCTGCCTTCAAGGCATGAAAAGGCCCAAACCATCCATCAGAGAGTTTTAGGACACTTCACTTTTTACACAGGGTCCATGGACCACACACAGGAAATCTTATGGGGGCACACAGGGGTTCTAATTAGGAGAAAGGTCTCTTAGAACGTCTTCTTCAAGCAGAGGTTCTTAACCTAAGATTCATGAACAGGCTTCAAGGGGTTTCCAAGAGACCGGAAATTGCAAAATTGTATACATTTGTGTGTGCCTCTTTGTGTACTTCTTTAGTGAGAGGCCCATCTCTTTCCTCAGGTTGGGGTCAGTGACCTCCAAGAATCCTTAAGGATTCTTCCTGATATCAGAGGCTGGCCCAGCTTTGGAAGCAGTGTGTCTTCAGATACTCCTGGGGGAGAGTCCACACATGCAACATGCCTTGGGGTCAGTTTTGCAGCGCCCATATCCCAGGATCACAGGGAAGACGCCCTGGATCCCCTCCAGCCCTCCTGCTCAGACCTCAGGTTCAATCGCAGCCGGAGGGTATGGGATGAGCATACCTGGCCTCTCCACTGAGCCAGGCCCACTGAGGTGTGGGTCCAGAGGCATGGGCTGGGTGGTGCTCCTGCTTCAGTGGGGACGGGGTAGGCAATCTGGGGGCAACTCAGGGCTCTGTTTCCCCTATTCCCGCCTCACTTTGACTTCCTTTCTATATTTAGATCTTTTCTCAGTCCTTTTGTGAGCGTAAGGAACAATGCCTAGCAATTCTCTCAATGCTTTCAACGCTCTTTCCCTTTGAGGAGAGGTGGCGCACCATCCGAGCAGGAAGGACAAGGGTCTGCAGAAGCTTGCCTCCTGGGGTTTCTGCATGGCCCCTTCCCTCTGCCCCACCTCAGTGTCCTCACTAGCCTGTGGTGCTGGGACTGCCCTGGAGAGACTCCTTGAAGGCTCCCGGGGGCTCCCGGCTGCTTTCTGGAGGCTGCTGGTCAGGTGCTTGGGCTCTGGTGGAATCAGATTCCAGGATTCAACCAGCATTCAACTAGGGTCACGGTGCTCCATGAGATCTCAGAGAAGAGATCATGACCACAGCAGGAATGAGTAGTACTCACTTAACACGCCTGTTGTTCAGGCGCTTCTTGCACACCAGGAGTGGACACCGCACAGGCCCTGGAGCCAGGCCGGAGGAGTCCCAGAGTGATTGCCAAGTGAACTTGGGAAGGCTACATAAGCGCTCTGGGCCCAGGAGGCCAAGGGCACCCCAGCAATAGGCTGTTGTGAGGATTACAGAGATAGTTCATGGTAAGTGCCCGCCTGGACCCTGGCATGGAGCAGGTGCTCCATCTTTGTTTCTGTCCCCAACACCAGAACCCCCACTACCAAAACTGAGCACCTAGTGATAATGTGACAGAAGACAGGTGCCAGAAAGGGCTGAAGGAACAGAGACGGAAGGCTCAGTGGAAGAGGTGGGGACCAGGGAGAACAGCAACAAGAGTAAACACAAACAACACACACAGAGGGGAGGGTGGGCTCAGGCCTCAAAGGCAGGAAAGAGGACCTGGACAGGCAGGAAGAGACAAACTGGGGCTATTTTGCGGTTGTTAAGACTTGTCATCGATAACTTGTTTTTTAAGGAAACTGAGGCACTGGGGTGGCCAGGACAAGCCAGGAGGCTTGGATTCTGGCCCTGCTGTCAGCCACTGGATGTGACCCCGTAGCCAACCTCCTATCTTGGGAGACATGCCAGGCTTGGGTGCTGCCAGCCGGGTGCCTGATTTAGCACACGCCTTGTTAAGAGAAGCTAATTAACAAACCTGCATTTAAATAAGCAGCCGCCCGGGTGTTTGTAACCACCGCCTTATTGAATTGTGACAAGTTATTAGCCCTTGCATGTTAAATGAAACAGAAGCATCCAGGAAAAACCCCTAAATCCAGTCTGCATAAAGCAGATTCCTGCTGAGAAAATGACGGCAGCAAAAACGGATTCACTCGCCGCTTTGGGGAGAACTCCAGGCCTCCCTTCCTTGGAGGTTACATAATCCTCTGTCAACAGCAATGACACCAGGAGAAAGGCAGGGAGCAGGAAGGGAGGACCATCAGAGATGCTCTGAACTCCATGTGGGGCTCTGTTATCTTTTGGGGGTGCTGAAGACACAACCTGGGCAAGGGGGCCGAGGTGGGCCATGCAGCGCCTCCCCATGACCACAAACACACGCTGCAGGCTTGGGACCTGTGGCTGGGCCTACTTCTCGGGGCTCCGGTGTGCCCAGAACGCTCTGTCACCCTGTTCGGATCCACTTTTAGACAACAGAACAGCTTAGCGTAGACCCACGGGGGCCCTGCCGCTCCATGGCATTGGCTTCACCCAGGGAATGTCTCTCTGACCATCCACCATCAAGGACACCAGGCCTTAGGCAGTGGAATTGGGAGTGGCCACTTCCTCAAGTGATAGTCCCTGACCTCCTGGGGCACCTGAGGGAACCTGGCCCAGACCTTGCCTTGGTTCCTCCTACCCGGCTCCCAGAACAGAACTGTGGCCACATCAAGATCGTAGGCATCCTCCAATGGGGATCCTGAGCAATCTCCGATTTTGCAGAAGGCCACATCTCTGGGATGGGGTAGGATGATAAAAGGCAAGGATGCAGGTGGACCAATGTCAAGGTCCAGCCTGGTTTGGGACAAGCCTGTGGCCTGATGCCCTGCCACAGCTGCTGCTCCTGTGATCAGGGAGAGGTGCTGGAGGGGGAAGCCCAGTCGGGGAGGCAGGCCTGGTCAGCGGTGCCCAAGACTCAGATGGCCCCAGCTGGGCCACTCGTTAGTGGTGTGACCTGAGAAAGCCACCGAACCCCTCTTGAGCCTGCGTCCTCATTTAAAATGGGAACGACAGCTAGCACACAGGGTCCTGTGAGGAGCCAGGGAGAGAATGTCTACAGATGGTGCCTGGCATCCAGGAAGTCATTAGCGAGTGCTGGTAGAGAGGGCAGTGACAGGAC
Source organism: Felis catus (assembly GCF_018350175.1). Lineage (NCBI taxonomy): Eukaryota > Metazoa > Chordata > Mammalia > Carnivora > Felidae > Felis > Felis catus. The sequence goes on along the minus strand of NC_058371.1, from coordinate 35,262,377 downwards.
CCACCGGCAGAGTGCGGTTTCCTAGGGACGCTGCTGCTCAAAGTTGATCCTGGAGCTGCGTTTAAACTTTGGCTCTGCTCCTTACCAACTACATGACCCTGGATAAGGTAAATGAATCCTCTGTTCCCTGTCTCCTTCTGTGTCACAGTGCTGTAGTGACAACGAACTGACATAATGCAGGTACAGAAAGTGCCCAGCCCAGGGCAGAGGCAGAATAAATGCTGGCTCTTCTTCCCTTTATTCCCGCCCCCCCCCCCCCCCCGCCCCGCCAACTTCATCATCCTCCCTTTGTCTCCCAGCAAGGGAACCACTAAGCCATCCACTGTGGATGGTTCTGGACTAGTGGCACCTGGGAAAGAGTACTCTACAAGAGAATGGCATTCTGGGGCACGTTTTCCTGAGAATTATGGTGTGACCTACGGAAAGAGGCTAGGTATATCTCTGGACTTTGAAAACCCATCTCTTGGTGGTTTTTAAAAAGTTGCCATGGCGCTTTGAGGGTGCAGAGAGGAAACCATCTCTTAACCATCTCTTTCTGTTCAGTTCCTCCAACAGTCGGATTTCAACCGGCTGATCAAAGGCTACTCGTCAGAGCACAGACTTCTTACAAAGCTCTATGGCTTCGGGCAAGGGAGCTGGTAGGGAAAGTGGATGATCAATACCTAGGAAGTCATACCAAGAGAAGAGGGCTGGGCTCTTCTAATTCAGGGGCCGGTTCCTCTGGAAACAACTCCTGGATCTAACTTGGCGGGGGGTCGGGGGCAGGACGTACACAGATGGGCAGAGGGGCAGTATCTTTAGGAGAATTGAACACAGTGAGTGAAGTTGAAGAGCTGGGGTCTGATTCTAGATGTGACAGCTAAGTTAGGGTGAAGAGTTTGTACTGCGGACGTGGTCAGAGAGGCAAGAAATACACAGTTCTCTTAAAATCCCGAACTGATCTCGCCTGGCAGACACCCTCAGGCTCTGGGAATTGGCGGAAGAGGAAGAGAGGATACCGGCGTTTTGTCAGGTCATTTTGTGTCCGTAGTCCTCATATCCTCTCCTTTTAGTCAAAACTTATTCTGTGTCCAGGTTCCCAGTTGGCCGACAATGGCAAAGGGAAAGGAGGCGTTAAGTAGTAATGATAACATTCATTCTTCTCTTCCGCTGCTATTCAGTCAACAAACTCTCCCTGGGGGTAAGGATTAACGTGGCTTCTGCTCCCAAGTAGTTGAGTCCAGCTGGGGAGTCAGAGAAATAAACCACTGCTACCGGTACTACTACAAGTCCTTGCACTTCTGTGCTCAGTTCTGTAATGGAGGAATGCATGAGTCATGGAAGTTTGCAAGAGGAGAGGGGGCTTAATGCTGCCTAAAGCGAGGGAGGCCACAAAAAGCCTTGTGAAGGGCGAGATGTCTAAGCTTAGTCTTGAAAGATGATCTAGGTAGACAAGAGGGTTGAGCTGTGGGCTGGGTGGGGAAGAGCTTCAATGACCACATGCCAAGGGAGGAGTCCTGGAAGTTAGTGCTGGGGTGGGAATGGAGGGCCATGTGGGGGCGACAAATGAGGCTGCTGAGGAGGCCAGGCTGGTCAGGGAGGGCCTTACGCGCTATGCCAAGGTGTGCGGCTTTACCCTGTGTGGGAAGCAGTCAGGGGGTTAAGCAGGGGAGCAGTCTGATGAGGGCAGCCGCTCTTAGGGGGCATCTCCAGGGATGGGATGGAGGGCAGGCTGGGGGCACAGAGACTAGAAGCAGGTGACCAGTTGAGAAGTGACTGCCTTACTCCAGACGGGAGCTGGGGGAGGGCCTGCAAAAGACAGTGTGGGCTCCAGAGAGTCAGGGGGCACAGGAAGTGGCTAAATGAGAGAATGGGAGAAGCAGGGAGAAGAGAAGCTCCAGGGTGAGCCGCAGGTTTCTGCCCAGGGTGGCTACCATGCTGTGGAGGAGAGGGGTCAGGAGCAGGGTGGCGGAGTAGCGGTGGGGAGAGCATCCGTTTCACTTTAAGTGCATTGAAAATGGACTTGAAGGGCATCCAGAGAGACACATGGGCAACAGGCACCCAGTCTGGGGCTCAGGAAGAGGAGATGTGGGGTGTGCTGTGAGCTGCGGGTATGGACGAGCCCATCCTGGGAAAGTCTGACGGGGAAAGGGTGCTAGGAGACCTGGGAGCAATAGCCACTGGAAGTCAGGTGGAGGGAGGCTGGGAGGAAGATCATAGTCGCTCAGGAGAAGCGTGTTTCAAAATGGGAGTTCTAGCCTAATGGTCACAGAGACGTCACTGGATGAGGATGACAAGTCCTCTGTCAGATGTGGTAGGGCGAAGGTCAAAGAAGGAGCAGTGTCTGCATGGGAGAGGTGAACAGGAAGTCAAGAAGGAGAAAATGCACAGGCCACCTGCTCTGGGAAAGGCAGATGAGGGGTGGGGTGGCTGTGGCTGGAGGCAGGGGGCTCTGGGAGCCCCCGTATTCTGGCAGCAGCACCAAGGTTGGCAGGGCCTGGCAGTGGTACAAATAGTGTCTCGTGCTTCCCAGCTACGTCCCAAGTCTCACATGTGCTCGTGGGGAGTGTCCAGGACCCCCAGCTCATCCCACACGTTCTTGCGCCTCAGTTTCTTCACTCAGGAGAGGAAGGGGCCATACCACAGCACTGCTAGGTCTCCTTTGAACTCTGAATTTGGATTGTCTTGATGGTTATTCCTATGCTATCGGCAAGACTCTGAATGGATAGAATCTCGAAATTCTGGATGGCATTTTCGTATGGATGGCAAAAAGCCTTCGAATGTGTGAAACCTTCGGCCTCTTGAGAATTAATTCTAAAAAGTCACTACACAGGAGAATGAAGAGTGGGTATTCACAACTTTGTTCATTGTAGCATTGGTAATAATATAAAAAAACAGATACAACCTAATGTCCAATAGTAAGGGATTGGCTGAGTAAATTATAGTACATCCATATGGTAAACTACTTCTGCACTAAAAATCATGGTTTAGAAGAATATGTGTTGACATGGGAAAATGTTAATGATATATTGCTAAGTAAAAAGCTACATTACAGAATGTACAGTATGATACATTCATTTTAAAAATTTTTGATTAGGACACAGACCAAATCTTTAATTAATGTCATTTTTTTCTTCTCTTGGCAAGCAAGAAGAGTATTATCTGGAATAATGTAACCAAAAAACTAAGCAGAAAGAGTTATACACTAAGTGTCTTCATGTAAATTTTTAAGTCATTAGAAAAATCGAAAGTAGGCTGTCACTGAGTCGAGGAGTGGAGAAATTCTGAAATTAGAGAATTTTAGAAATGGAATTTGCCCCAGAGAACATGGGGCCTACCCTCCTCACTTTTCTTTTTTTCTTTAAATTTTTTATTTTTAAGTAATCTCTACATCCAATGTGGGGCTCAAACTCAGAACCCCAACATCAAGAGTTGCACGCTCCACTGATTGAACCAGCCAGGCGCCCCATTCTTCTCACGTTTCTGATGAAGAAATTCAAGCTTAGGGGAAAGTCTAGGGTAGTTACTGGTTCAGTGTGGTGCTGGATGGCCAGGCCTAGAATGGCTTCCGGGTTTCCAGGCTGTGCCCTCAGAGAGCCCCTGTTGATGCTTACGAGGTGACCGGATCCCTGAGCACTCTCAGGTAGGGCTCTGCGCTCCTCCTCTCGTTTCAAGCCCTGGAGACCCGTGCAGTTTAAGGCTGCTCCAGGGCTTTAGGACTGTTCCTGCCGCGTCACTTCATTTTTGCTAAGCTGAACTTTGGGGAGATGGCTGCAAACGTCCTGTAGCGCATGGTCACGTACTAATGCTGCGGCCCTCTTCCAAATGCAGGAGAGAGGGTGCCAGGCCTGGCTTCTTCTGTGGCCCTATGGCCAGCTGACCACCACGGTCACTCTATCATCTCTTGCTTGGACTATTGCAACAGCCTCCTCACAGGTTTCCCTGCTACTTTTCCTGACATGAAGCAGGCCAGAAGGATCCTACTAAAACCCAAGAAAAAACATGCCTCTCGTCTGCTCACATGCCCCAGGGTGTCCTGATACACACACAGAACAAGCCTGAGCCCTCACCAGGCCCTGCCTCATCGGGTCCCCTCACTTCCTGGATCTCCTCTTCCACACATCCTCACTTGTCCCCCACAAGCCTGCAGCCACATCGGCCTCCCAGCTCTTCCTGGGACATGGCAGCACCTGCCCCAGGATCTTTGTTTGCACTGGCTCGTCCCTCTCCCCTGAGGGTTCTCCTCCCAGATTTCTGCTTGCCTTGCTCCGTTACCTCTTCTAAGTCTTCATTTGAATCTCACCTTCTCAGTGAGCCCCTCCTTGAGCACTCTGGCTCTGCAGTCCTGCACTGTATTCCCCCCAAGTAGTTACATCTTCTAACGCACCAGATTACTTAGATGTTATGTTACACCTTCTAACGCACCAGATTACTTATTGTCCCTGTTTGTCTCCCTCTTCTAGGAAGTAAGCTCCATGACAGGAGGGATCTTTGTTTTGTGGACTGATGCATCCGAAGTACCAAGAATAGAGGGGGGCACAGGGTAGCCACTCAAAAAATGTTTGCTGAATGAAAGCAAAACATGGGAAAAAGTTAAGAACTTAGAAACGCTTCCCTTACCAGGAAAGCACACGGAAGGAAATTTAAGACAGTGTTCAGTAAGAGCCACCTCAATGTATACAAGTAAGCACTGTGGTTTAGGGGCACCTGGGTGCCTCAGTCAGTTAAGCGTCTGACTTCGGCTCAGGCCATGATATCATGGTTTGTGAGTTCGAGCCCTGCATCAGACTCTGTGCTGACAGCTCAGAGCCTGGAGGCTGCTTGGGATTCTATGTCTCTCTCTCTCTCTTTCTCTCTCTCTCTCTCTCTCTCTCTCTCTCTCTCTCTCTCTGCCCCTCCCCCACTCATGCTCTGTCTCTCTCTGTCTCTCAAAAATAAATAAATGTTAAAAAAAAAAAGACTTCCATTTATGTCTAAATGGAAGTCTGCCTACCCCCACCCCCATTTCTAACTCTGAGGCCCAGAAACACAGTCTTCCTTCCATATACTGGAAGTGCCCCCCCCCACCTTGTGTTAGCCTCCAATCTAGCCTTCAGTTGTACAGACTGTTTGATGATTCATTCATTCACTCACTCATTCATTTATTCTCCACATATGAGGCACAGAACCGGATGCAGTCCTGCCCTTAAGGGGATCACAGTGCAGAAGGGGAGCAGACACCTACAGAACAGACTACCCTACAAGGCATGTGGAAGCACTTTGTCGGGGTCAGTACACTAGGCAGCCTTCATCGTGGGGGATGGTTTGAAGGGTGCCTTGAAGTCTGAGTGGGGTAAGAGAGGGAAGAGGAAGGAAGACATCCTGGCAGGCATACATGGGAAGGGCTTGGCAGTGGGGAAAACACTAGGCTATTTCGCGGTTGCTGTGGCTGGTTGGAATGATGGGCTCATGTGGGGTTGAGGAGGGTTATAAACGCTGGGCTAGGGCCTGACCTTAAAGGGTCTCGTGGCTACCTTTGGAGGCTTAGTTTTCTAGTTCTGAATTTGTACATTTTACAGGCTTCTGGAGAAATGGAGAGTTGGCTCCTTTCTCAGCAAACAGACGGGGTTTAATTGCTGTTACTGTCAGTGTAGTTGCAAATATCATATAAAAAGGGCTTTTTGGCTAATTGTTTTTAGAATAAAAATTCAAGAACTATGTATAGATATTATGCATCCAGGGTACTTTAAAGATCAAACTGTTTATATTACCCTTAAATACAGTCTTTAGCACGAGGCACTGGGATCTGTGAGTGACTGGGACACACAACGATCCCCCAGGGCTTAAGATGTCGGAACAATATGACAGCAGTAACTTTTTTACTGGGGGGCAGGTGGGGGAGGCTGCAGCCAGCACCGTTTGATTGGCCGGAGGCCCCGAGAAGAATAGACAGCTAAGCTGGGTAATTTCACAGGCACCATTAATCTAAATGCTGCCTTCATGCATACCCTCTCCTCCCCTCCCCCTGCCCTTGCCCCCACCGCCAGAACGCTGAATTCCATGGGCTTCCGGGGGTGGGCTGGGGTGGAAGAGAAGGGGCTGCACTGCCCATGGGCTTCTGTAGAACCTCAGGCTGTGAGGCGGAGGAGGAGGCTGGAGGCGGCAAGAGTCTCAGCTCTTCCCATCTTGTCCCCTTTCCTCAACCCAAATGGTACTGAGAGGATTTCTGAGCCACACAAATAAAGCAGATTCATATCTAGTCATTGCCATCCTGTCTTCATGCTCAAGCCTCTCTCAAATTTTAACTTGGGAGCTTTTAGAAAGGCAAATTTATCTGTGACACCATCCAAATTCTATTTTATTGGAATCTCAAAGGATGCAATTGACTCCTGAGAAAGCTGTGGGCTTCTCCTTTTGATATTTTCCCAAAGTCTGTGCGTGCGTATGTGTGTGTGTGTGTGTGTGTGTGTGTGTGTGTGTGCGTGCTCATGCACGCACATGCATGCACATTTGTTTTAGGGTTCTCTACTTATGTACAAACACATAATGCATATTCACAAGGCAGTTACAGAAGTGTGTGTGTGTGTGTGTGTGTGTGTGTGTGTGTGTGTATATATATATATATATTCATCACATATATGTGTAATACAGCACAGACTCCTGTAAGCCAATATTTAAGTTATCATATTTAATTTATTCAACAAACATTTAATTAGCACTTCCTATTCATTAAACACTGTCCTGGGTCTTGGCAGTAAAGCAATGAACAAGTCAGATAAAGCTCCTGCCTTAGGGGGACTAACACTGAAATCCACTGGAGTCTTAACACAGGGTTTCCAATAAATGAGCAGAACTCTGTATTGACATCCATCAAGTGAGATAGTAGGATATGTCAACAGATCAGTGTTTCCTTATTATGGGAGAGACAAACCATTTGGGGCCAACAGTGGCAAGGAAGGGTGGCTCTGGGGTTCCCTCTCTCACGGAAGGCCACCTCTCAGGGCTCAGGGCAGAATACTTCTGGTGCTTATAAGGTGGGGATGAAAGAGCTAGGGGTAGGGATAAGTGCGACCGGCACATCCTAGCCATGCTTCTGGGAGTTTTTTAATGTCTTCCTTCTCCATGAAGCCTTCCCTATTCATCCCAATCATAACCAACGTCTCCTTCTTATGAGTTTTCGTACTGCCTATGCAACTCAGCAGGCACTTGACGTTATGTTGGTAGGCATTCTTTTCGTTCTAGGCTTAGGTTGCTCTAACAATGAACACTCAGGACCTGGCCCTGCATTCTTGGGGACACAGATGAAGGACAATGGTTCTGCCTGTGAGGAACTCCCAGCCCGGCAGGGGGAAAGGGAAGCAAACCTGTACTGACTGGCGCCAGGTCTGTGACAGAGGTGTGCATGGGGTGCTACAGTGGGGAGAGGTGTAAGGCAGTGGAGGGGGCATGGGGTGGTGTGGCACTTGGGGCTCTGCCGCAGAAGTGATGCTTAAATGCTCCCAAAAGAAACCAGGCTCCTGTGAACAGGGACCTTACCCACTTCTCTTTACATTCCCCATAGTTGTGATAATCATATTTTCTTTCTGTGCAATGTAATTTTTTTCAAATAGCATTTTAAATTTAAAATTCTGATTGTAAAACAATAGATGATAGAAAATTTGGAAAAAATGTGGAAATATTTGGAAAATAGACATTTTGGAAAAAAAGAAGATAGCACTCATAATCCTACTACTCAGACTTAACTACTATGAATGTTTTGGTGCATATACTCTCCAGCTTTCTTTTGCCATGCCTATTTTCCCACGCAACAAAAGTGGGTCACGCTCTGTATAATCATTTTTAATTTGCTTTTTATTTTTTCACAACCATTTGGCACAAGTATTTTTATTGATGGCCTTACCTATTCATCTTCAGCCGTTTTAATGGCTGCATAATATTCTGTGGGCCATAATTTATTTGCTAATCATCTCTTGTTGGACAGATAGGTTGTTCCTGGTTTTTCAACAGCACTGTGGATGAACTGTGCTCACATTCATTATAATTTCCTTAGTATAAGTTTCTAGGAGACTGTTGGGTCAAAGGATACATTCATTTTGAAAGTATCTGATCTTTGATACATACCAAATAACCCTGCAAATGTGTTTTCCATAACTTACACGCCCATCAGCATTATACGAGAAGACACTGGATGCTATTATTGCTGGTTTTTAAAGAAAAAAACCCAAACATTGCCAGTTTAATGCCCACAGTTGGTGTGTGATTTCTTGTTTTCACTGGACTTCTGTAACAGTGTACATTTTCATTTTTCCTATGTTTATGTCCTATTTCTTTTTAAAGAACTTCCTATTGCGGTCTTTTGTCTATTTTTCTACTTACTAAAAAATAAATTAACAGCGAACACTAATTGAGTACCTTCTGTATGCCAGGCATTCCCCTAAGCACCTTCTTATACTGCTTCATTTCCTTTATTCCTTCCAACAGCCCTGTGAGTTATGTACAATTTTGATCTTATTAATTTGTAAGTGCCTCATCTATTGAGGATAGTAACCCTTTGTCCTATATATCACTTTTTTTTCACTGTGTTGATTGTGTTTTGATTTTGTCTATGGAGGTTTTGACCTGCAGAAGTTTGAAGGTTTTATGAGGTCAAATCGGTCAATCATTTCACTTCTGCCTTTGCAAATACATATTAAGGTTTTTTCTATCTTAGACTGGAGGAATATTAAGCTATATTTTCTTTTGGTTCTTTTATGGTCTAATTTTTAACATTTAAATATTTAATCCATTTAGAATTTATTTTGATCATGGTGTGAGAACTTATTTTTCCCCCCAAATGATTAGCCAGTCATCCCCAAACCATTTATTAAATAATCAGTCTTTTCTCTTTGATTTTGAGAGGACTCCTTTATCAAATGCTGTTTTAAAGTGTTTCCTATCCTTCTATTCAGTCTCAATGATGTGTCTATCTTCTCCCACCAGTACCATACTTTTTAATAATTACAGTTTTATAACCTGTATTAATATCTAAAAGTAACCTTAAGTTCCAATAAAAATCATTTTGTCAAGTTGCAATAAAAACCCCTTCCTTATCAACAAAGAGCACATATAAAAATTAATTTGGAAAATACTGATGTGTGAACTTATGTTATCTCTACATATATTAAAGTCTTTCATACTCTCTCTGAAAGTTTTTTTATTGAAACTCTTTACATTTATTGGGTGGTTTATTAATACTCTATACTGTATATTAGTATAAGATATAAATGGATTTATCTTATTTTCTGAACCCGAAATCAACAGACATGTTGAAAAGATTTTTTTTAATCCTTCTAAGTATCAAAGACATTTTAGGAGGTATAGTTCTTATGCTGAAATGTGGAAATTTCTGAGCATTTCTATGGTTAAGAGGACAAGGTGGGAATATTTAAAATTGGAAGAATAGTGGCTAAATCCCAGAGGTATGATGGGTCTCCAAGCCCAAGGTTCCCAGTACAGTGCCTGCACCATGGTGGACACTCGATATTTATGGATGACTTCACACAGGCATACTGTCAGATACTTAGTGTTGAGTGCTGGCAAACCCAGACTAAGAATGAAAAGCAATGACTCAAGGGGCACCTGGGTGGCTCAGTCAGTTAAGTGGCTGAATTCGGCTCAGGTCATGATCTCACGGTTCATGAGTCTGAGCCCCACATCGGGCTCTGTGCTGACAGCTCAGAGCCTAGAGTCTGCTTCGGATTCCGTGTCTCCCTCTCTCTCTCTGCCCCTCTCCTGCTCGCACTCTGTCTGTCTCTCTCAAAAATAAATAAACATTAAAAAAAAAATTAAAAGCAGTGACTCAGGTTGGCTCTTTTAACTTGGAAAATATTGATGACAAGTTCCCCAATTCCCCTGGCAATTCTGAATGGTATATATGTGTGTAACTCATTTCCCCAGTGAGTCTGAGTTCCTCAAGGGCAGGAATTTAATTCTATCCTTTTAGAGTCCCCATGATGCCCAGCAGAATCTTGAATCAGGAGTGCTCAGTTAATTGTATTTGAGTTGGATGGAATTGTCCCTTGCTATCGTAACTAGGGACAGTTTGGTCAATAAGAAGGGGACTTCCTCCGGGCAGCATTCTGCCCTGGCTCTGTGGAGAGGACATGCCAAGCACAAAAGCCCTATTCTTTGCCTACATGCTGCCATTCTGCAGAGAATGCCAGCACCCCAGATGGTTAGAACTGAAAAGGGCTTAGGGGACCATGCAGGCCAGCTCCTCATTTCCCCTGAGAGGGCACCGGGGCCCAGGGGGACGAATTATCCAACTCAAAATCAGTGAACTGGTTGGCAGGAGTTCCGAGTGATTCTGAAGGGGATGTGGTGGGCTGTAAGCAGAGTTTGGAAACTGAGTGGACATTGGTTTGGGAGAGAAGTGGGGAGTGGATTCGTCAGGTAGGGGGATGGCAGGAGAAGAGGTCTGTAGGTGGGAGGAAGTCGTCAGTGGTGAGCAGGAATGGTGGTCAGTGGTGGGTGCTCAGTTGGTGGAGGGTGTCTATTTGCTGGAGGAGGCTGCTGGCAGACTGCTGCGGGGTCCATGTGGTCAGAGGAGTGGGAGAAGAGTGTCTTGCTGTTGTCTGTGGGTGGGACGACGCAGTGTATTCTGACAGCCTAGCCAGGAGACAACAGCATGAAAGGTGAGGTGGTCAGGGTGAGTACCCTGGCTGGGATGGTGGCTGCGAAGGGCTAATGCCAAGAAGAATGGCTGTGTTCTGGGTAGAGGGCCAGATGTGTGCCAGGGCAGGAGGAAGGCGAGCAGAGTCTTCCCACGGGGCTGGGAAACTAGGGCAAGTGCCCTGGGACAACTAGGAAACAAGACAGCGTGGAAGCCAGTGCTAAATTGTGCGGCACAGACTAAGTGCTAGGTGGGAGGCCAGACAAAGGGAGGGGTCCTGGAGTAATAAGGAAGGTGGATTTTGAGCAGAACTTTAAAAAAGAGCAGTTTTTGGAGAGAAGTGGGCTCCAGGTATATTAATCAGGTTTTTCTTTTCTTTTCTTTTTTCTTTTCTTTTCTTTTCTTTTCTTTTCTTTTCTTCTCTCTCTTCTCTCTCTCTCCCTTTCTTTCTTTTCTTTCTTTCTTTCTTTCTTTCTTTCTTTCTTTCTTTCTTTCTTTCTTTCTTTCTTTCTTTCTTTCTTTCTTTCTTTCTTTCTTTCTTTCTTTCTTTCTTTCGTATTTTATGATGCTTTGGTATTCCAGGGGTTTGCTAATCCAGGAGAGATTGTCCTTCTCAGGGCTAGCTAATTCCTAGAGATAGCAAACAACCCATTATGCAGACCAGCCAATGCAAAGCCCATACTGCCAACCACATCCTACATCTGTCACACACCAAGCCAATATTCCCCTGTCCTAATCACCCTGGGGCCAGGTACCAGGAGACTAGAGACCACTCTCATAGCTCAGAGCCCACTGAGATTACTCAAACTCTCCAATCCTAAAACTGCTCGAACTCACCTCCCCTGCCTCACCCACTCCTTCCAGTAAAAACCACAGATAAAAGACTGTGGACCATGCTCGCTTCTTGCTCCTTCTGCCTCCTGACTGATCCCAGCGCTTCCCCAGGTGGCTCTGCATGGTGTGGCACGTATGGCATGTCCCCTTCTCTTAGGAACTATGAGGAATAAAATTCTTTAAATGGCATTAATGTCTATGTGTCGTCTCCCATGGGAAGGGGGCAGCTGGTGGAGGAGAAACTTTTGGGGAGACATGGCTAGGTTCAGATCTGCCTCCTTCCTTGTCTCTGCCCTGATCTCACTTTCCTTCACTTCCCAGGGGAACCCAGCTCTGGATTGCTATGAGTGGCCCAGCCAACACTCCAGAATTGTTTATTGCCACTTTGAGCCTGGGGCTTAAGCCAATCCATGACTTCTCCCCTAATAAGCAGCCGTTCCAGCCTTGCCTTCAATTGTGGCCTAATGCTTTCCCTGCCATTAAGGAATTTTAAGCACTTCTAAAGTCAGTGGGGGAGAGAGTTTGGGAGGCAGAGATGGGTGGACCGGGAGATCTTACCCAGAGCCTCTACAGTTGCAGTCCTTGGCTGGGGCCAGGTGAAGCTCATGAAATGCCAAATTTTGATTTGGAAAGGGAAAGGAGGTGAGACCTGAGCAGTCCAGGAGGCCCAGTCAGTCACCCAGTGAGTGCCCTAGGCCCGCAGGGCACATGCAAGGCGGCGGCCTCTCTCATTTAGCCGGAGGGACAGTCTCGTTCACCTGGGACGTGAAAGGAAAGAGCAGGAGGACTCAATTCTGGTCCACATCCTGCACAATAAGCTTAGATGACCTTGGGCCTCAGTTTCTTCATTTGTAAAATGGAGGATTAGGATCACGTAACTCTGAGGGCCCTTCCAGCTCTAGAGATCTAGAATCTGTGAGGGAGGGGAGGATCCCTCAGCCATGATGCCAACCCTATCCCAGCTTCAGGCATGTGTTGGGACCCTTTACTCCTCATGGCAAAGGAAAATAAAGGTGCCCCAGTGCTGTGCCCCTCCCAGAGTAGGCTGATTCCATCTTGTCTCCTGGGGCAAGTGGCACCTCAGGCTGTAGGGTATACATGGCAGGGCCTCATGGGACTAGTCCTCAGAGCCCCTGGGATGACAGTTCACGTTCATTCCCCAGAATTGGAGCCAGATTGGGGAGGGTGAGTGTCCTGCCCAAGGTGGGGCTGCAGAGGGCAGCAGACTTGCTTCTTGGAGCCAAAATGCACATCTCCCAGATCCTGTGGGAGAGTGTCAGCTCATTGTTTATCCTTCATAACGTGGGAGCAGTCCAGAATTTGGCTGGCTTTGCCTCAAGAGATGAATATATGCCCCTCTTTCTTGGCCATATCCTCCCTGCCCACCCTAGCCCTCCCTGGCTGTTGGAGCCCTGGCCACCCACCTTTCCTACCCTTTCCCTGCCCACTCCCTTTGAGCTGCCGTAGCTCTTCTCTCTACCTGATTCAGTACTTCCTGGTTTTGTTCCTTAGTTTTTAAGTCTTTCTTCTGCCCCCAAACGATGGTAACCCCCTGAAGGCAGGCTCTTTGTTCTAATGTTCCCTGACCTCCCCCAGGACCTAGCATAGCAGGTATGAGTGGAAACCTGTACAATGAGGTAATGCTGGGGAAAGATACTTTGGTTTGGAAAACCTATGTGAGGTCACAGCTGTGCTTGAGAGGCGAGATTCCCTTCCTCACAGGGGGAGAACCGGGGGACACTCTGTGTCAGTATACATCATCTCATTGGAGTCTCACATAAGCCCTGTGTTTCTGCCTTTTATAGATTGGGGCTCATGAAGGCAGGTCATTGGTTCAGAATCACAGAACAGCCATATGGACCCAGGTTCACCTGATGTAGGTATTCCTAGTCTACTACTGCACCACACTGCATCCTGGAGCAGAGGTCCCTGCTAACTGGTGGCCGGGTCCTCAAGGAGGCACCTGTTCCTGACATGCAGTAAATGCAGGGACTAGAAACAGCAGTGGGGGAAAGAGTTATGGGAGGAGGCTGGGCTCTTGATCTCTGCTACCTGGAGTCCAGTTCCTAAGGAGATCAAAGTTTCTGTTGGGGATGTGTTTATTTGTTAGGGAAAAGGCAGAACATGAGCTCACTCCCTGAGAAATGGTTTTGCAAAAGCACATGCAGACATGCATCCACACACATGCATCCACATGTACACACACACACACATATCCACACCCAGAGTCACCACAGCATGGCTCCCCAGCACTGTGGCCCTCCCCCAACTAAACTCAGCTCTCCTCCTACCCTATATGTGCAATCTTGTGAAAACTCCACCACTCTTAAGGTTAATAAGGCTCATTTGCTTAAGATAGCACCTGTTTCTATGGTGACTCCTGCCACCCAGAATCTGTTCATCAACTGAGACAAGAAAACAGTGACTTCCACCCTCTTTGAAAGGAAAAAGCTAATTCTTAGCCAAGGGCTTGACAGGGCAGCAGCCCAAGGAGCTCTGGGGGGTCTGTCTTTCCACCCGATTTAGGTCCTTCCCTGCAGCCCCTCCCCCCTACCCAAGCAGAGTCCTGGATTCTTCCAGAGAGCTCTGGACTGGTTTCCTCCTCCTCATCTCTCTGGGAAGCAACAGCGCCCACTGCAGGGTGGGTGGGGTGGGGGTTGCTGTCTCCTGCCCCTCAGTCTCTGATCGCCCCACACCGACTCCACCATGTCTTTCTGGGCTGAGGCTGGCAGGAGAGAGCCAGGAACACCTGGACCTTCCTCCCCATCCTACTGCCCACTACTCAAGGCCTATTGCTCACCCTGGCATGACTGGATTCCTGCAGCCGCCCCCAGCGTGCCTCCTGCCACGGGGTTGTCTTTCTCCAGTTGATACGGCAGGCTGCAACTGACTTTCTTCTAAACCAGAGCTGTTTAGGCCTCGCCCTGCTCACTGGCCCACTCTGATCCTCTAAGGTCTGTAGCTGAGGTTTGCAACACTGTCCTGACACTAGTTCCAGCTGTGGGTTGAAAATCACTAGGGACGTAGGTTCCAAGGCCGGCGTTGCTAATAATAAAGCTCCAGTGAATGGTTTACCTTTTACAATCAGTTGGAGCAGCTTCCACATCCTCCCTCTAGCGCCACTCTCTCCGGCACTCTGAAACACTTTGTTGACTGGGACAGCAGGCACACAGGGAACTGCCCGGAACGTGGAGCTTGGTTTTTGTGTTCAGAGACCCAGGGGCATGTTGTGCATAAGAACAACATTTTGGCAGAAAGAAAGGTTGAGGCTTGCTGATTAGAGGATCAAGTAAGGTATTAAACTCTCTGAGCTGGATGTTATGGCCCAAATACCTAACCGGCTCCTTTCCTTGGCAGTAACTGGGGCCCTCGGAGGGGGAGACCTGGAGCAGTGTCATCCAGCTAGCAAGTGGTGTAGGACCCCCGTCTCTGAATCCCGAGCTCCTTTCAAAGAGTCACCCAGTTTTCTGCTAACTAGAACCAATTCCTCATGGCCTCCAAGGCCCTCCACAGCCCTGGTCCACTGCCTCTCTGCACTCGTCTCCCAGCACGGTGCTCTGCTCTAGGCAGGCTGGTGCCAGGCTCTAGTACAAAATCCCAGGAGCTGGGAGCTGGAGGAAGCAGTCTAGAGCCAACTGTGTCCAACCTTTTGCTCAATCCCTGGCAGGCGGCTTCTTCTTGAACATCTCCAAAGACAATATACTCACTCCCCTCCTCAAGAGACCACCTTAAAAGGCCCCATGGCTCTAAACACACCTGATGTAGCCCAAAATCGGGCCTCCTCTTCTGGCATCTCCCCTGACTTCCAGCCTCATTTCAGTCTCCTACTTGAAATCTCCGGTGTTGTTCTAAAGAGCATCTCAGAATTAACTGCTTGCTTCAGATCTTCAGAACTTCAGATCCCCCCCTCCTACACCCTAAACTGCCCATCCTCCAGTGTTTCCCATCTCAGTAAATGGCACTGCCATTTGCTCAGGCCCCAAATCTAGGTGCCATCCTTGGACCATCCTTCGCTCACCATGTCTAATCCATTGGCAAGTTCAATAGGCCCTCAACCTCAAATAGACCCCAGAGCTGTCCTCTCCATGCCCACTGCTGTCACGTGGTACAAATCACCCTCATCCCTCCTAAAGGAGTGACACAACCTATTGTGGCCACCCTGCTGCCACCCTACACAGCAGTTAGAGTGATTTTTTTTTTAAATTTTAGAGAGAGAGAGAATGTGTGTGTGTGTGTGTGTGTGTGTGTGTGTGTGTGTGTGCGCACACACACACGGGAGCTGTGGAGAGGGGCAAAGAGAAAGGGAATCTTAATCTCCACTGAGTGTGGAGCCTGATCCAGGGCTCGATCCCATGAGCCTGGGATCATGATGACCTGAGCCAAAATTAAGAGTCAGACACTCAATCGACTGAGCCACCCAGGCACCCCAGAGTGATCTTTCAAAGACACAAAGCAGGAGTGCCTGGCTGGCTCAGTCAGTAGAGCATGCAACTCTTGATCTCTGGGTTGTGGGTTTGAGTCCCATGATGGGTGTAGAGATTACTTAAACAGCAACAAAAATACACAAAACAGTTATCAACCTCTTTTTAAAGGCCTCCAATAACCATGTGTCAAACTCCCTCTACAGGCCTGGACACAAAGCCCTGCGACAGTGGTTTTCATTCCTAGATGCACATAGGTTTTCCTTTCTCTTTCTTTCTTTCTTTCTTTCTTTCTTTCTTTCTTTCTTTCTTTCTTTCTTTCTTCCTTCCTTCCTTCCTTCCTTCCTTCCTTCCTTCCTGTTTGTTTTAAATTGTGCTGAGGGGCACCTGGGTGGCTCAGTCAGTTGGGTGTCTAACTCTTGATTTTGGCTCAGGTCATGATCTCGTGGTTCATGAGTTTGAGCCCTACATTGGGGGCTCTGCACTGACAGCGAGGAGTCTGCTTGGGATTCCCTCTCCCTCTCTCTCTCTCTGCCTCTCACCTGCTTGCATTCTCTCTCTCTCTCTTTCTCAAAAAAAAAATAAATAAATAAACTTAAAGAAATTTCTAAAAATTGTGCTGAGAACACTCAACATGGGATTTACCCTCAGCAAATTTTTAAGTGTACAGTACAGTATTAATCTTTAGAACTTAATCATTTTGTGTAACTGCAACTTTGTACTCCTTATCTAGTGACTCCCATTTCCCCCTCCTCCACCCAGATGCACATTTGTATCATCTGGGAAAGCTTAACAGAAATTAAGGGCTGTTAAGCCTCTGTTTCCAGGGGTTCTGATTTAGCTGGTCTGGAGAATGGCTCCCAGGTGATTCTAACCAGGGAGAGGTCAAGGTTAAGACCCTCTGTCCTTCAGAGCCTCCCTCACTGCTCACCTCCTGTGCACTTGATCACTCTGCTCCAGCTGCACTGGTCCTCTTTCTGTTCCTGGAAACGACTCCCCCTCTCCCCCTAGCCGGTTTCTGTCTCAGGACCTTTGCTCCTGCTATTTCCTCTGCCTACATACTGTTTCCTCACCGTTCACCTGCCGAATTTCTACTCTGCTCAAGGGTCACCTCCTCTGAGGGGCTCACCTCCTCTTCCCCCCAGGTTCTTGGGACTTAACTCCACACTGACACTCCCACTCTGTACTGTACGTAGTCATTGATTTACTCCTCTACTCCTCTCACCAGACTGGTTGCTCTTCCCTGGAAGGGATTTGACTTTATAAACTTTTGAAACTTTTATAAACAGAGTTTTGAAACTCTGCAGTGCCTGAATAAAAACTATCACCCAAGCTGTGCTGAACACATGTCGAATGAATGAATGAGTGAATGAATGAATGGGTGAACAGAGGTGGTCTGACCGATGCAGAAAAAGGGAAATTATAATCTTCAATGATCTAAAAGCCTTTACTTCCATTGATGTGATCTAAGACGACATTAACTTTCTTAACTCCTGCATTATGGTTTAACATTCTATTATTAGCTTAAAATTAGCTTAAAAATTAACTAAAACTCCTTGGAGCCTTTTTCCTCATGAACTCCTGCCATGCAAGATCTTCCACATTTTGTACTTGTGCAATTGATTTAGAACCTAAATATAGAACTTTAGATTAACCCCTATTACATTTAAATTTTTCATTGCAGGCCCATCCTTGCAATTTGCTAAAATTAACTGTCTTGTGTCAGCCACCATGCCAGCAATTCCTTGAAACTTTGTGTGATCTACAAATACGGTGAGCATGCTATCTATAAAGATAGCAAACAAGATGGGGCCATGAAAGAGTCCTGTGTTGTGTCACCAGGGACCACCTGTAAGGTTGACATTAGTCAACACTCTTCAGGAATTGTTAACAAGCCACAAACCCACCTACCACAATAGTCACCAAAGCCGTATTTCTCCCCCTTGCCTACAAGGTTACCAGGATGAACTTGGTCTAACACCTTGGTTAGTCAAGCTGTGCTGTGGACCTCCTCCTGGTCCACTGGATCAGTGCTTTTATCAGCAAGGACATCTGAGTGGTGAGGTGCGACTTGTTTTTAGTGACCCTATGCTGACTCCCAGTGTTCACTGTTTTCCATGTTGTCTTGGACCATCTGTTTATCAAATGGTTATGGAATTTTGATGTGGATTGATGCCACACTCACCAGCCTAAATTCGGGAGTTTACATTTTCCTCTCCTATTTCTGGAAATGCTTTTGTGATCATAAATCTAAGTTCTTTCTGGGCTTTGAAGGTCTTAACTCATGAGAAATTAACTTGTGCAAAGCAAGTAAGTGTTTACAGGTTGCAGACAGGGTTTCTACAGAGAGGGGAGCAAAAACGGTCCACAGAGGCCTGAGCCACCCAGAAGGTGTGAGATACCACAAGCCACTCAGCAGGAGCATCATGGGGGCTGGCGGGGCAGGCAGGCCACATCCTCAGAATGGGGACCAGTGGGGCAGGCGGGGCCACATCCTTAGAGGCCTTAAATAACACTCGGGCCAGACAGGACTCTGTCCTCAGATACTGAGGCGTCACCAAAGGGCTTCAACCAGGGAAGTAACATCATCATATTTTGATTTTAGAAAAATAGATAACGTTTGGTGGAGGTGGGGGGTACAGGAGGGGGACCAGTTAGTAGACTTCTGTAATAATCATCTAGAGAGAAGTGATAAGGGCTTGAATTGACTCAAGTGTCTTGGCTTTTATGTTTATGATTCTTCTTTTTTCCTATCCCATTCAAATGTCTGAGCTTTTAGTTATTCTGTTCCCTTCCTGGAATACAGTCTCTGGTATCCTCTGACTTTTCAGGCCTGCTCACAATTGAAGGCCCAGCTCAACCTGTATCTCCACTGTGAAGTCATCATAGAGTGATGTCACCTTATCTATCCATCCATCCTCCTACCCACCCACCCATCCTTCCATCCTTCCTTCATTGTCATATTCATTCCTTCATGCCTTCATGCCTTCATCAATTGATTCAATCAACACTTACTATGGGCCTTCTATGTTCCGGGTATCATGCTAAGTGCTGGAGACATAAGATACAATTCTGCTCTCCAGGAACTCATGGTCTAATCAGGAAAAGAGACTCACAAATAATAACAACCCAAAGAAGGACAAAGCTGGAGGTTATCATGAGCTGAATCTTGAAGGAGGAGTAGATGCCTCACTGCAAAGGGGAAAGAAAAGTGCTCTGAACTTTTATAGCTCTCTGAGTCTCAAGAGCCCAGGTAGAGTCGACACTACACCCTATGAGTTCTATTCTCCATTTCCTGTATGTTAGCCTTGTCCTTCCAACTGAAGAGCAGGAAAGAAATCACATTTTAAATTCTTCTAACATTTATTTATTAAAAGTCTATCTGTCTCTCTTGTCTATCATCTATTATTGTTATTTAAAAGACACAGTGCTGAGCACAGCATGTTAAATAGTTGGACTCAACACTTCACTGTTAAGTCCTATGCCTGTGTTGCCTTTTTCCCTTAAGGTCTTTCAACTGGTAACCACATGGACAGGCCATTCTCCCAGCCAGGCCTTGCCCTATATCTGGGAGGTGACATATGCTCCTTACTTTCTAAGCTTCCTGTGGAGGATTTAGGGTGATAGCAGACAGAAGCAGTAGAGAACCGGCACGTAAGTAGCACCTACCACGAGGCAGGTGCTGTGTTGCTGTGCTCTACACATTTTCTCCCAAGTCTTTGTGGTGTTCCTGCAAGGTTGATTCTACTGTCCTCTTTTACAGATGAGGGAACAGATTCAGGGAGGTAATTAATTTGCTTCCCAATAAGTCAGAGAATTTACCTCTTGGGTGTATGCTGCACTCCAAGGCCCAGAATCAGGGCTGTGCTATGGCTGAGGCAGGTGTGGCCAAGGACAGAGGCTAAGGACTGAGGACCAGGCACCTCAAACCACACCACTCACACCAGCACTCATAGCAGCCACAACTGGCCCTGACATCAGCTGTCACGTGGGCCAGGCCTGAGAGTGGGTGTAGAACCCACCTAAACTCTGGAGAGGCCATACAGCGTCATGATCGTATGTCTAGGCTCTAAATTCAAATCCCAATCAGCCACTGCTTGCTGTGCAATCTTGGACAAGTTGCACAACCCCTCTTCTCTTGTCTTTACTACCTTCCTCTTAGGGCTTTCTTAAGATATTTATATGAGACGTTCATGTAAATAAAGCACAGTGCCCAAAACCACATGCTAAATGTGCCGATGTTTTTTCTTATTTTCTTTCTTCCTCTTCTCTTTTCCCTTTCTATTCTTCCTTCTTTAGTTATTATTGCTGTTGTTACTATGCTATATGAATAGAAGCTATAAGAAGAGTGTCACTAGCCAGGAGAGGAAATACGCAGGTGGAAACATCTTACGGGTCATCTGCTCCAACCTTCTACGTAGCAGGGGAATTCCCTGGGTTACCCATGAATAAGTACTTTCAGCGATAAGAAGCTCCCTCCTCTGTGGAGTATATGCTCAGTTCTTAGGCAGTTCAAGTTCTTCGAAAGTTCTTTCTTATATGGAGCCAAAATTTACTTCCATGTAAATTTCACCCATCGGTTCTAATTCTGCCCCGTGGAGCACAGCAGGATCTCCCCTGTTTTCCAACTAGATTCCTTCAAATTTTTAATGAAATCTTCAAGGAATTTGTAGAGGCAGTTCTTGTGTCTTCCCTTTCTGTTCCAGCAGGCTACCCACCCCTGCCTCTTTCAGGTCCTGCTCATCTGACACAGCTTTTACAGAGCCTCGCCGTTCTGGTTGCTTTCCTCATGCTGCTCTTTCTTAACACAGTGTGGCCAGAACAGAAGACATTCTCCCAGGTGTGATATAAACAGTGCACACTAATAGAACTTTCCTGAAATTAAGCAAGGATTACTCTTTTGAATGTGCTGCCACCATCCCCCTTTGTCTCTTCCTAAGCACGTGTGCTCAGTCAGGGGTGGGGGACCGAGGCCAGTGGACCGTGACAAGCCCAGGTTCCTGGTGTCAGGGCAGGGTTGTTTGTTTCAGTCTTATCCATTTTACAGAGTGGCCATGAAGGGGAGCCAGGGTGCCGCCCTCTGTGCCCGTCAGAGCTGAGCTCAGAATCGGTAAGCAAGGCAGTGCTGTTCCCTCTGGGGGTGTCCATGGGTGTGTGTGAGCGAGGTGTATGTGCGTGAGTGTGAGTATGTGTGTGACAGGGTTGGGCGGGTGGGGAGAGAGACTGAGAGAGGTGGGGAGAGAGAGAGAGAGAGAGACAGAGAGACAGAGAGAGAGAATTTTCTGCCTGATCCAGGAATTCTCCTGGATGGCAGAATTGGTTTCCATAACGACTTTCTGATATAAACATATTTGATAAAAATAAGTTAACAGTGGAGCTATGGTGGAGCACAGATTCTCAGAGTGCTGAGAGAGAGAGAGAGAGAGAGAGAGCGAGGGACAGAGAGAGAGAGAGAGAGCGCACGAGCTCTTCGAAGAACAGCACTTTCCTTTTTTTTTTTCACCCTCCCGGTCAGCCTCTCTATACATAGTTTCCATAAACCAACTAAAAAGCTTTGTTGACCATATTCCTGTATAAACTGGCCCCTTTCCTGCCTGTACACATTTTATTCATATTTTCTCTCTCTCTCTCTCTCTCTCTCTCTCTTTCTCCTTAGTTACCTGAAGCACTACAGTATGTATGGGATAATATGATAAATTCATTTCCAATTCACTGCATTATCCCTTGAATATTTTAATGACTCATTGAATGGAGTAAAAAAAGCTATTTCAAATGAACAATTATGCTGCATTAGTCTGAGGGCTGATTATATTTAAACACTGCTCACATGGATAACAGGACACAGCGACCTCAGCATACGAGAGCTAATTTGGCTCTTATCTCCAAATAATTTTACACCGCAAATTACCATGAAAACCTAAAGGGCTTTAAAAACATTCATCAAAAGAGAATATTCCACTTTGTAGCAACATTTTATTTAAATTACTTTGAATGGGAACGAAGGCATCTTTGGGGTGGGACAATGACAGTAAGATGGGGACTATGAGTGATAAGGAAATGCCGAAGGGTGCTGGCTTGTGTGAAAAATAAAAATGGAAGGTGTCGAGGAAAAAGTGCTGTCTTGATGGGGGCAGGAAGCACACTGTAGGCCTGACTGTCACTTGTAGCCCAGTCCCCTGCCCTGGCTGTGGTCTGGTGGAGGTGGGGTACACAGGGCAGTTCCCAGAGACTGAATAATGGGACTGACCCCCACTGCTCCAACTACTGCTACCTCCATCTAAGCAAATCCTGGTCAGGTCAAGTCCTCCAAGCTGGCCTGAACCCACCTGCATTCTTCAAAGGCAAAAAGATGAGCTGTTTTTACCATAAGGTCTGTGTCATTGTCTAGAATTCTTACTTTGCAAGGATGAGTCCAAGAGCCTAAGGGAAATTGCTCAATTATAAGTGGCTGCTATGGTCAGATCTCCAAGTTGGGGGTCATAGGGGAGAGAATCACATTTATCAAGGTCCTACTATTCTGTTCAGTTTCAGGAGTTTTGATCTTCTTCAACACTGGGAGAGAGATATTAATATCATTCCCATTTTAATGATGAAGAAACTGAGGCTCAGGAATTTCCATCTGGACGTGGAAGAGTCTGGAGGCTCCACTGGTTCATCTGACCCAGAAGTACAGGCTCTTTCCCTGCCCCTTCAGGGTGGCCATGTTCTTTATAACCAGGGCCCCCTGTATTGTCCCCATCACCAAATGTTCTTTATGGCCCATAGATCTTTAGAGAGCATAAGCCATGCCTTGTAGGTGTTTATTACTTAAATTAATGGACCCTCACAATACAGGGCAAAGCACGCATGGACAAGTGCACAAATATCATTGCAAA
The DNA here is from genome assembly GCF_018350175.1 of Felis catus. NCBI lineage: Eukaryota > Metazoa > Chordata > Mammalia > Carnivora > Felidae > Felis > Felis catus. The sequence continues at coordinate 35,239,638 of NC_058371.1, read as the reverse complement.
ACTGAAAATATAGGTCTAAAGAAAGTAACTAATTAACTCCATTTCCTTGGTTTGATCTCTTCATCAGAACTTGTGGTTCTGATCAAGATTGTTTATTCTTCTTCCGTGTATTATCATTAGCTTGCTTCAGAGTATATCTATTTGGAATTGGAATCTATATAATATCAGAATATTATATATATATATATATGTATAATATATATATATAATATTCTGATACTACACGCATACACACACACACATGCACACACACACAGAGTATATTCAAATTTCTACAGGATCTGCTGCTCAGTTGGTTAGGAACAGGATAAATTTGCCATTTTCTGTAGTGCCTCTCTCTAGGGAGGCTTCCCCTCTTTGCATATGTAATTTCCTCTTCCTATCTCAACCCTGAAGCCTAATGATTTATGTCAGTTATACAAACAAGAAGCTGCAGTCTCAGAGAGGTCAAGTAAGTTGCCTGAGATCACTCAGTAGTGGGGTCGACGATTCAAGCAGAGGTGTCCTGGCCTGTGCTAACCGCATAACTGGAAGGCAAGAGGCTAAGATATTTGCCCGCTTTACTTGGTTTCCCATGTATCTTATTCACCTAACACACTTAGAGGTCCTTTAGGAAACAAGCTCTCATTATGGAAAAATTCAACCTTACAGAAAAGTAGACAGAATAATGGACCCTTAGAAGTCCTTTTAATTCTATCCAGAATTGGTTGTGCTTACAGCTGCCAAAGGTTGGGGGCACTGAATGAAAGGGAAACATGAACTTGCCGTTTCGCTTTCTTTCTTGAAACAAAAAAGAGATTCAGGGCGAATTTTAGAATCATTGACGGTTTCTAGGAAGATTTTCTTTTTTGGAAGAAAAAAGGCACTCTTGTCTCCTTAATTGTTCTTAGTGTTCTTTGTCACCAATCATGATATTCTTTGTGGAAGGTATTAATATACCATCTTCCTGTGTTCAATATTCCCATTAACAATAAAAAGTCTAATGAAAATATCTGCATGAAAAGCCCTGAGCACTAATTTCAGAGACAAACAGAAGATGAACCAATAAGCTTTTCTTCTGAAATGAATGATGCAAATTAATTGATATTTTAATTAGGCTTTAGCATGAAGACTATTAGTTCGATTGAATCAGAACTCAAGAACATCTTAAAGGAAAAGCTGAGGACATGGCAGGGAGAGAAACGTTGTGTGTCAATGCTCTGTTGGAAATCTTTTGTTCAATGAGAGATTTTTCAAAGAGGGGGCGGAGAAGGACGGCATGCTGTTTGCAGCAGTCCTTGCCTGTCCTGGTCGGGCCAGGTTGGAGGACTGACGTTCAGTCTCCAAGCTGATAGGAACCCGCGGCTGTGGCCAGTTCCTCCCTGAGAGAGCCCCTGTGCCTCAGCCTCCTTCCTCTGCTTCACTAGAGTAGAAACTCATAGAAGGCGGAGACTTCCCCTGCTGTGTTTGCATCTCTAACCCCAGTGCCAGTGTTGGTGCCTGACTTAGGAGCAGTAAGGGTAACATCACGGCCACCAACGATACATACAGCTCGCTATGTGTTCTGGGTACTGTTCTAAGCTCTTTACTTAAAACAACTCATCTGAACTCCATAACAACAGGGTGAGGAGGCAGGGGCTATTGGTATCCCCACTTTTAAAGTGAGCATATTGAAAGACAGGTTGAGTACCCTGCCCCCCAAGATCACATAGCTATACTGTCAGATTGGAGCCCAGTGGTCTGGCTCCAGAGTCCTTGCCTTTATGCTTGCAAACAATGGCCAACCCATATTTGTTGAATCAAGTGAACAAAGGGTAACATGAATGCCTGCTTCCTCCTGGTGGACTTCTCTCTGGTTTTTGTACAAGTTGTCCAGGCGTCTAGAGCTTTATCCCACCCTATAGTAGACACTTGCCAGCCTCTCTTTAGGGCAGGGAGCTGCAGATGTTTCCTGTATTCCTGAGAAATTATTTGTTTCCACCTGGATAGATGGCCCCCAAATTGTCCTTACTGAGGGGCTCCCATGGCCATGGCCCACCCACCACGCAGTTAGGTTTGTGTTCCTAATATCAAGGCCAGCCTGGGTTCCACCTCTGTGGTCACTGTGAATCTCAGGACCATCATCACTTTATGTCTGTAGTGACTTTATGGTGTGCCTTATTGTTGAGGCCACTTACTGCTGAGGGTAATGATAATATATAGGACTCACTTTTTAGTTTTTTATTTTAGAGACCATGAGCAGGGGAGAGGGGGCAGAGAGAAAGAGAATAGAGAGAAAGAGAGGCAGAGAGAGAGAGAGAATCCCAAGCAAGCTCCAAGCTCAGTGCAGAGCCTGACATGGGGCTTGATCCCACAAACCGTGAGATCATGACCTGAACTGAAATTAAGAGTTGGGTGCTCAACCGACTGAGCCACCCAGGCACCCCACTGGGTTTACGTTTAGCCCAACATATTAAGGATGAGAATTCCTGAAGGGTTTGAATGTTAGCCAGGTGTATTTGATTTCCCAAGATAGCAGTCTTTGGGGAGGTTCCCTGGAAGCATCTGTCCATAAGAGGGAACCAGAAGGAGAGCCCTGGAATGGTAGCAGAACCACAGAGATTACGTTTGCCATCTTACAGAGAGGGCAAGGTGGCATGCCTCTTGCCACCATGGAGCTGATGGGAGAGATGTGGTGTGAACCAGACCATGTGGTATGGCCAGAAGGGTGTGCAGTTTGGAGTTGGGGGCCTTGGAATGAAGACCCACCTAGCTGAGAGACTGCACCATCCAACGTCTCCAGGCTTTGCTTTCCCACCTATAAAATGGGGATAATGCCTAGTTCACATGCCCTGATCGTGGGGATCAAAAGGAAGGGTTGAAAATGATTGTCACTTGAAAATTGCTCCCAGATGGGTGATAACAATGACCAAAGCATTCAGGCTGAACTCTGTGGTCTTCCTTCCATTGGCTAAATTCCTTCTGGAGACCTGTTAAACTTGTATGCCTCGTTCTCTCCAGACTGACGGAAGTGGTGCCTGGGAATCTGCATTTTAACACATTCACCAGTGGATTTGAACATGCTGTAATGTCTGAGACCTACTCAGCCTCAGCTAATGCCAACACAAAGGAAGTGCTTCTGGGTTTGATTAGAGCCTTCCCTTTTTTTGGCCAAGGGCCACAGCCTGAGACCTAAGTGAGCCTGGTTTTCATACTGGCCATGCAGCTAAAGGAATCTGGGGGCTGGTGGGCAGGCTGAGTGGATACAGCTGACAAGAGCTGCTGCTTCCTGCTGGACACTTGGATCAGGGAAAGTGGGTGAAAATGTGCCTGAAACCCAAGCCTCCTCCGGTCTAAGCGGGAAGGCTGGGGGCCACACCCGGGCAGATGGCCCTGATAAGCTCTGCGGCTTAGCGGTCTTGCCGGACAGCTGCCACCTGCCACCTGCCACCTGCCACCTGCTCTGCTTCTCAGCTGGGGTGCTGAGAACCCACGTCTGCCCTGCAAAGCTTCTGTGAGAGAACTGTCCTGAGTGCATACTGGGGTGAGGGCAGTGGGTGGGGCGGGGGGCTTCAGGCTTGGAAGAGAGGCAGTCTTATGGCCCCAAGGTGCCCTCAATGCTGAAATTATCCCATCCACCATGGTTTCTGAAATCTGCCTCAGAACTGCCCAGTAGAACCCTCTTATGGACAGCCCGGTGTGTGAAGAGCTGCACTACACATGTCATGTCTGGAGCAGTACTCCTTTCTTGAGAGTTTCTCCCCCTTAGGACGCCTGGGAATCCCAAGTATAGAAACTGGCAATGCTCTAGATTGGGGCAGGATCCAGTATTTTTCCCTTTTGTGCCTTCAGCTTCTCTCCCAGCCTTGATGGCATGAAAATCCCCCAGCTCTGCCCCTTTGCATGTTTATGGTGTTTCCAAGGCTCTTTACCAGGCTGACGGGTGGTTGGCCAGGGGAAGTGTGTTGAAGCAATGTTCCTGCTTTCCCTCAGGAGCCTGGCTCAGGCACTGTCCAAAAAGCCTGCTGGAGGCCTCCCTGGAGGGGACTCCTTCAAGGCTGTGTGTAGCCAGGACTGCCTCTGAGGATGGGCTGTCTACCTAAGCACCCCGTGAAGGGCCCGTGGTCACTGGGCAGGGGTTGGTTGACAGGATAGCTTCTCCCACCAGCCCCCGACTCTAGGGGCTGTGAGAGCCCCTGCCTTGCTCAGGAGAACCGATGGATAGTTCACACCGATACCCCTTCCTCTGACCCACAGTGGGGGAAGGAAAAACACAAACTCCTTACATTTGTGGTGCTCTCTGTTTTCCAAAGTGCTCTCAGTATGCTCTCTCATTGGATTCTTGCGACAACCGTATAGAGGAGGTAACATGGTTCCCATCTTACAGACAAAGAGGAAATACCCGGAGGGACTCCGAGTGACTTAATAGAGATGATGGATTTGGGAACCTGTCAAACCTAGATCCAGACTTAAGTCTTTTAGTTCTGGGTTCCCACTATCTTTTTTTGGTTAAGTTTATCTTTATTTATTTTGAGACAGAGAGACAGAGAGAGGAAGAGAAGGAGGGGCAGAGAGGGAGAGGGAGAGGGAGAGAGGGGGAGAGGGAGAGAGAGAGAGAGAGAGAGAGAGAGAGAGAGAGAGAGAGACTTGCAAGCAGACTCCGTGCAGTCAGCACAGAGCCCAACACAGGGCTCAAACTCACAAACTGCGAGATCATGACCTGAGCTGAAACCAAGAGTTGGATGCTTAACGGACTGAGCCACCCAGGTGCCCCTGGGTTCCCACTATCTTACGGCTTGATGCCTATGCAAAGGCCATCTGTGAACTCTCTAGGCACAGATGCATGAACGGCTGAAGCTAGCATGGATTTTCCCAAAGTGTGCGGCCAGGCGCTCATGAACAAAAGATTCACTAGGCAAATGAGGCTGGAAAACAAATGCAGATTATATAGTGCACATTAGAATATTAAAAGCACTAAAAAACCCGTCAGTGAGGAATGTGATTAATACAGTGTAGCCTGGGGTCTCCAAAACTTGTTTGGGAATACAGCCTCCCCCCGCCCTACATAATGCCCGTTACCAACCCTCCAGATCTGTGTTCCTCAGACCTACTCCAGAAAGGATGAGCCAGACTCCTTCACAATTATGTGATGGCCAAGGGACACAGATGAGGGGAGGCCACTTTTTTCTGTACAAAGAAAAGGAGACTGCCCCTCAGCCCATCAGGAGGACCCCCTGCAGGACTCTCCCTGCCGGCTCTGCCACCTGGACTACACAGTCACCTCTGTGCCTCCGAATCCAGGCCCCTCGTGGTGGTGCGCTGGAGCCACTGTTAAATTTTCAGAAAAATCTGAGTTAACCGTTAAATCATCAGTAACTTGAAATTGGCCATGGTGGAAGTATTTACACTATAGAAATCAGCAAACACTACAAGTTAGGGCTCTCCCCACCCGGTTTACCTGTGCACCACTGATCCTGGACCTTTTTCAAAAGTGTTAGAAAACCTGGGAGGGGCTGTGACAGCTGAGTTTAGGGGGCAACCTGAGTCCCCAGCCCTCCTGAATGAGAGCTGAAAACTGCCCAGAACGGTAATCTTCCAGCTATAAGCCCAAGTGAATCAGAAAGCGCCTTCTGGCCTGCTTACCTTGATATCTGTTACCAGCCAATGTCTCCAAAATTGAGCCTTGGGGGAAGACCTGCTAGGGGCATCTGGATCCACCATCACCAGGATGTAGGTTGCACCCTGGAACAGATTCATCACAAAGAAATGTAGCACCATGACTAGAATTCTGATAGGAAAGCTGCAAGGTGCACACTCTCCTTTTATCTCTACTCCAGCCAAGAGGGGCTGACCAACCCCTACCCAGTCCATCCCCATTCTTGTGCCATTCCTCTTATGTCACGTGTTTACTCTCAGACAAGTGAAGTCTATTAAGTAGATAGTTGAAAATCTTGGCTTTCCCTTTATGAAGAAGAATAAATCAAACAAGCATAGTTACTAAGCATCCAGAAGTCCCTAGCATCATGCTAGGTGCTGTGATGGAAGCAGAAATTTAAAAAAAAATTAATGTTTATTTATTTTTAGAGAGACAGAGACAGAGCACGAGTGGGGGAGGGGTTCACAGTATAGCTGGAGGAACTTATCTATTAATTCAGCAAACACAGGAGAACTTAGTCTGTGTCAGGAATTGTACCAATTGCAAGGAATACTAGGATTCACTCATCCCTTCAAGAAGCATTTTCTGAACACCTACTATGTGCCGGAAATTGTTCTACAGGCTAGGCATCCAACAGAGAACAAGACAGTGTGAGCCATGCTTTCAGGAAGCTTTTATTCTCGGTAAGAGACACAGATTTTTTTTTTAACTCAAAAAACAAAGAAACCAAAACCACAAGGAAATGCCCAATTGTGATCAGTACTATGATTAAAACAAAATAGAGTGGGATGAGAGGGAGCAAGCGTTCCAAGAAGGGCAAATAGCTGCCACAAAGGCCTTCAGATGGGAAAAAGCAAGCATTCGAGGAACAGAAAGGATACCATGTGGGAGGCACCTTGGTGGCTCAGTGGGTTGAGCTTCTGACTTTGGCTCAGGTCATGATCTCACAGTCTGTGAGTTTGAGCCCTGCATTGGCTTCTGTGCTGACAGCTCAGAGCCTGGAGCCTGCTTCAGAATCTGTGTCCCCCCTCTCTCTGCCCCTCCCCAACTCGTGCTCTGTCTCTGTCTCTCAAAAATAAATAAACACTAAAAAAAAATCATGTGGTTAGGAGCAAGCAATGGAGAGAATGGACATGGCAGGTTTGGAGAGGTGGTTGAGAGCCCACAGAAGGTTTGGTAGACCTTGGCAGGGTGAGGAGGAGGGTTTTATTCTAAGTGCAATGCAGAACCAATGGAGGGTTTTAACCAGGAGAGTGATACACTCTGATTTATGGGTTTTTTTTAAATTTTTTAATGTTTATTTATTTTTGAGAGAGAGAGAGAGAGATAGAGCATGAGCCAGGGAGGGGCAGAGAGAGAGAGAGAGAGAGACAGAATCCAAAGCATGCTCCAAGCTCTGAGCTGTCCGCACAGAGCCAGATGTGGGGCTCAAACTCACAAGCTCTCCAAGATCATGGCCTGAGCTGAAGTCAGACACTTGACTGAGCCACCCAGGTGCCCCTGATTTATGTTTTTCAAAGATTTTTTGGTGGCTGGATGAAGAATGAATGGCGAGTGGGAGGTAACAGATGAAGCCAGGAGGCCAGTCAGGAGGCTGATGTCTTAGTGAAGGATGGTGGTATATTGGACTAAAATAGTAGCAATAGAGCTAGAAACAAGTAGATGGATTGGGGAAGTATTTTTAGGGAGAATCGATAAAATCTGTGGATGGATGGGACAGTGGGGCAGTAGAGGGTGGGGAAAGAGAATCTGAGGGTGTTTCATGAGTTTCTGGCTTGAGCAACTGGGTGAATGGTGTCATTTAGTGACATAAAAGACTTGGCAGTGATATTGTTTGAAGGAGGGTATTGAGATTTATGTTTTAGACATATTAAGTTGGAATTACTTCTGAAAAGATAATCAAGTATATAAGTTAGAGTCTGGAGTCTAGAGGAGAGATGAGGAGTAGACATATAAGTTTTGGAGTCACTGACATATAGACAGTCCTAAACCCATAAAATAATGAGATTCTTCATGGGTAGGTTAGACATGGGGCAGAAAAGAAGTCTCTGGACCAGATTCTAGAACAGCTAATGTTTAGAAAAGAAGAAAATCTGACAAAGGAGACTGAATCCGGGGTGGGGGGGCACACCTGAAGAGTAGGGATCATGAAAGCCGAGCCAGAAAGTTGTTTCCCAAAGGAGGAGGTGAACTGTGTTCAATGATGCTGAAAGGTATGGCAAGATGAAGACACGGATGTGACAATGTGATTGGACAACTTGGGAACAGTGTTAACTTGGCAAGACCAGTTTCAGTGAGGTAGAAAGGACTGAGGTTTGATTGGAATAGGTGGAGATGAGACGGGATGATAATTTTAGTGTGAAGGTCAGCTGAGACATGGAGTGGCTATTACTAGATGGGAAGGAAGAGCCAAGAGATTTTTTTAAATTGTTTTTATTTTTTTTAGGAGATAGATGATAGTCAAGCATGTCAGCAGGCCAGTGGAAATGATCCAGAAGAAAGGGAGATCTAGATGACAGAGGAAAAAGGGGATCACTGCACAAGCCAAGACTCTGGAAAGGTGGGTGGAGACAGGATCCAGAGCAAAAGTGGAGGGACCGGCCTCTGGTAGACACAGAGGATACAGGTTCAGATGCAAGGGAACTGGAAAATGTGATGGTGAGGAATGGGGAAATTGTCTTCTGATTACTTCTATTTTCTCAGTGAATTAGAGGCAAGGTCATCAGGGGAATAGGAATTATAGGAGGTTTGGGGACAAAGAAGAAGGTGTGAAATAGTCATTTTGGAAAGTGAGAAACTGACTATACCATAGGTTGGTCATAAGGTTACTAGGTAATATTTCATTCCACATCTGTGTGCTTTTAACTGGTAAAGTGCAGTTGAGAAATAAGTGGTAGGTGGGTTTCACTTGATAGGGACTCGGACTGCTCAGTAGTCTGGATGAGAAGGGAGTGGGAGAGTAAGATGTGAGTAAAGTACAAAGAGAAGAGCTGGGGCTCCTCTTGATCTGAAGGGAGAGACAGACACAGACATAGCTGTAGAACAACATGTGAATGCTTGAGTAGAGAAACATTTACCAATTACTAAGGGAGTACAGAGGAGGGAGCCTAAACCTCTCTACCTCCGGAGTCCAGGCAGCCTTCACAGAGTTGTCTTTTTAAAGAAGTTTTTATTTATTTATTTATTTACTTAGAGAGACAGGGAGAGAGGCAGAGAGGCAGAGAGAGAATCCCCAGCAGGCTCTGCACGACAAGCACGGAGGCTGATGTGGGGCTTGAACTCCCAAACCGTGAGATCATGACCTGAGCCAAAATCAAGAGTCGGATGCTTAACCGACTGAGCCACCCAGGCACACCGAGTTGTCTTTTGAACTTGATCTTGAAGAATAAGCAGGTAAAGGGTCAAGAAAACAACTCTGTAGACAAAGGGAAGGGTCTGTGCAAAGGCATGAGGATGTTTGGGGAGTGGCAAGAATCTTGGTGTGCTGGGACATAAGACATCTGGAAAGGAATGGCAGGTGACAAAGCTGAAAGGTTACTGGGACAAGACAATAAAGTCTTACATGTCCTAAGTTGTTTAGAATTTGTTTTGCAATAGGACCCACCGAAACTGAATCGATGACTGACATGATTAAATGTGTGCTTTTGGAAGGCGCATGGTAACACTGAGTAAAAAAGCTAAAAGAGAGAGAGAAAAAAAGACAACTGGGATACCCTGAAGAGAGACTGCAAGAGCTTAAAAATGTGAGTGGTAGTGATAAAGACAGAAAGAGGCATTTGTGTTGTCCCATCAACAGTGTGAAGTGACTGGACAGGGCAGATAGAGGAGAGGGAGATGTTCAGGATGACCCTGACATTCTATCGTGGGCAACTAGCTGACCATGGTGCCGTGAATATTAGGAGTAACAAATTTGGGAGCCAGTGAGTTTGGTGTTAAAACATGCAGGCAGAGACATCTCTGACATGGAGTTCTGAGGTAGGAGCTCTCTCATGACTAAGCATGTGAGTAGTGGGCGTGAGGACAGATGAACCTGTCAGGGAGAACAGGTACAGTGAGAATAGAAGAATGGGTAGGGTGGAACTGGGGACCCCGAGGGGTGGGGCTGTTGAAGAAGGAGTGGGGTGGGATCAATAAAACACAACCATCCAGGGAGAGGACCACAAGCAGTGTGTGCTGCAACAACTGGGGGATCCGGCAACTTGCCAAAGAGTAGGTTAGAGATAAAAACACGGTTGAGTGTTAAAATCCTAAAGAGTCACTGAACCACATATTAGATGCTATAGAAAATTAAATGAGAGAATCTGAAGATAGAGTCCAAGGAAATTCTAAGAACTCAGAAGAAAGGATAATCAGATGAAAATATTAGGGGCAAAGTAGGATCATATCCCAAAGAGCCTGTGTGTGTGTGTGTGTGTGTGTGTGTGTGTGTGTGTGTGTGTGTGTGATTCCAATGGAATTCCAGAAGGAAAAACTGTACAACTGATACTCCCAAGAATAGGGAGCCAAAGCAATAAGAAAATAAAAAGAAACAAAGTGTAAATACTGTAAAAGAAATAACATCTATCCTCTGTCTTTTTTAAAATTATTATTAAAAATTTTTTAAATGTTTTTATTTATTTTTGAGACAGAGACAGAGCATGAGCAGGGGAGGGGCAAAGAGAGAGGGAGACACAGAATCTGAAGCAGGCTCCAGGCTCTGAGCTGTCAGCACCAAAGCCCGACGCGGGGCTCAAACTCATGGACTGTGAGATCATGACCTAAGCTGAAGTTGGACGCTTAACCGACGGAGCCACCCCAGGTGCCCCTGCTCTTTGTCTTTTAATTACTATTATTATTATTATTATTTTGCAAGTGACATGACTGCTTACATGAGAAATCCAGAAGAATCAGTTGGAAACAACTAGACTGATATTCAGTAATGAGTTTTTATGACATGCACACAAAATCAGTACTTATTAATAACAGTCAGAAAATATACTTTTAAAATGCCATTTTACAATTGTAATAAAAACTATAAAGTATCTAGCAATAAACCTGATGAAAAATCCACGACTTAGACAAAGAAACCAAAACACTACTGATAAGCATAAAAAGAAAACTTGAATAGATATGGGGAAATGCTATGGTTTTAAATTAAAATAATCATTTGCAGGGGGCGCATGGGTGGCTCAATTGGTTGGGCACCTGACTCTTGATTCTCTGATTCTTGATTTCAGCTCAGATCATGATCTCATGGTCGTGAGATCTAGCCCCACATTGGGCTCTGTGCTGGGCATGGAGCCTGCCTGGGATTCTCTCTCTCCCTCTCCTTCTGTCCCTCCCCCTCCTGCATGTGTGCTGCACACTCCCTCCCCCACCATCTCAAAAAAAAAAAAAAAAAAAGAAAAGGAATAATCATTTGCCAATGTGTTAATATCCTTCAATTAATTACCTAATTTAATACAATTCTAATCAAAATCCTAAAGAGATGTTTTGGGAACTTCATGGAATAATTCTAAAGTTCAGAAAAAGAAAAAAATTAGCCAACGCAGTATTGAAAAACAGGGAAGTGGTATTGATTTTGTAGATATTAAAATATATTATAAAGCTACAATAATTCAAACAATGTGGTGTTGATTAGGAACAAACAAGCAGTGGAAGCAAAGTAGAAAATCTAGACAGAAATCCATGTCTTTAATATATGTGTATTTAATAGGTGATCAAGCTTTAACGAAAGATATGATATTTAATATATGATAAAATTATCAAACAAGTGGAGAAAGGATAGATTATTTTAGAAGTGCTGCTGGGACAACTGGGTCACCATGTGGAATAAACTTCAGTCTCTATTTCTCTCATATGCCAGAAAATTTTCAGATTTAAATGTGAAAGTGAAAAAAAATCTTTAAAAACTGATTTAATGAAATTTACTAAATTCATATAATGGAATACTTTGTTGGAATTAGATCCTTATATTTTAATATGGAAAAATATCTAAAATATACTAGTAAGTGAAATAAGCTGCAGAATAGTGTGAATGATATCATCTAAAATGTGCAGGAAAACTTTATATATCTAACTATATATATATTTATAGATATATTTGCATATGCATAGAAAATGTCTGGAAAAGTACACACCAAACTGTTAACAGTAAATGGCATGAAGGAAAAGATTGATATATTTAACTAGATATAATTTTGAAACTTTTATATGACAAAAAAAAGGAAGCAAAATAAAATTCAAAGACAATGCTAGGAGAAAATATTTACAAGATCTATGATAAAGGATTAATATCCTTAATATGTAAAGTACTTTTTAAATCAATAAGAAAGAGAATAAGAACCCAACAGAGGTATACATAAGCAACAGGAATAGGCAATTCATAAAATAAGAAACACAAATGATCAACAAACATGAGTATTCAATTTCATTAGTAATCAAAGATATGCAAATTATTTTAAAATCCTATTTTGCCTACAACATGGACATATATACTTTTTATATTTATTCCCAGAGTATGTGGAAACAATGGGTATGTTACAAAATCTTATGTAAAATATGATTTCATTGTCTTTGTTAACCAAAAACTGTATCATACCCCTCCATGGAAAGAGGACCAGAAAAATCAGAACCAAAACGTTGGCTATCTCTAAGTGATGGGATAATTATGAACTATATTCTTCTTTGTATTTTTCTGCATTTTCCAATTTGTGCAATAAAATGCATTGTTTTTACACGTAGAAAAAATGATTTTTTAATATGGAAAAATATCTAAAATATACTAGAAGGTGAAATAAGCTGCAGAATAGTGTGAATGATATCTTCTAAAATGATTTTCTCATCATTAAACCCTATTTTTCTTCTGGTCAAACAATGCCCAGAGGAATTCTTTTCCATGGCAGGCTACTTTTCCTTCCCTCCCCCCTTGGCTCGTCACTGCCCCTCCGGACCCCCACCTGAAGCTCTCCCACACTGGTGTCTGCTTCTTTTTTATTTTTTTATTTTTTTTTTAATGTTTTATTTATTTTTGAGACAGAGAGAGACAGAGCATGAACGGGGGAGGGGCAGAGAGAGAGGGAGACACAGAATCGGAAACAGGCTCCAGGCTCTGAGCCATCAGCCCAGAGCCCGACATGGGGCTCGAACTCACGGACCGCGAGATGGTGACCTGAGCTGAAGTCGGACGCTTAACCGACTGCGCCACCCAGGCGCCCCGTTGGTGTCTGCTTCCTTAAGTGGTGAACCAGGAGACTGGTCTTTGTGGGTGAGTCCCTGCTGCACAGTTCTGTCGGAGGTGGTTACATCCTGAGGTTTTACCCTAGATCCCCTCCCTGTTAAGCAACCCCATAGCAGACCTCTTCTAAAACTTAGCAGGGAAGAGAGGGCTTCTGTGGTGATGGTCTTATACCTTCTCTCTCAGTGCAATCAGGGAGCTGGTTTTCAGCCCTTTCAAAGACCCCAATTGTGCCTGAGCGGTGGCGTGTGCTTGTAGTCCCGGCTACTTAGGAGGCTGAGGCAGGAGGATCGCTTGAACCCAGGAGTGCTGGGCTGTAGTGCGCTATGCCGATCGGGTGTCCGCACTAAGTTTGGAATCAATATGATGACCTCCCGGGAGCGGAGACCACCAGGTTGCCTAAGGAGGGGTGAACCGGCCCAGGTCAGAAATGTAGCAGGTCAAAACTCCCGTGCTGATCAAAGACCCCAGTTGCCAACAGAAGCTCCCTAGCAACTATTTAAGAGGTGGGGTGATGTTCAGCAGATAAACTGGGAAACAGGCTATTCAAGAGCCTGGTTCATAGCTAGACTCCTTGGAAGTCTGACTTGGCCCTCGCTTGTTCTCTGCCGGTCCTTGGAGCCGACAGGCTGGTGTAAGGTGGGGTGACAGAGATGAACCAGTCTCTTGGCACATGACTTTAACGTCTGGCCATGGTGGTCCATCTTCTAGGTGCGGCCTAAAGAGAAGAATGTGCAGTCAATACTTTCAACAATGGATTTGTCTCCAGAGATTGTTGTACTTGCCACATGTCTTCTTGCCAATGATGAAACTGTTTTGTACTTCTTTGGGGGTGACACGCAGACCTGCTTGCTGCACTGCGGGCTTGGGATCTTAGCTAAGTCTTTCTCCTCTCTGGCTTATTCCTAGAAAAGGAGGGGACTAATAGATGGTCTACTCACCTTCAGATTCTAACATCCATTCAGTGGATTCCGAGGTGTCTAGATATCATGTGAAACTAATCCTGTTTAAATGAGCCAACAGTCCCGCTTTGGTCTTTATCCAAAAGAATTGAAATCAGGGCCTCAAAGAGATGTCTGCACTCCCATGTTGGTCCTAGCATTATTCACAATAGCCAGGATGTAAATAAAACCCTACATGTCCATCGGTGGATGAATGGCTAGAGACATTATAGTCTATACATATAATGGAGTATTACTCAGCCTTAGAAAAGGAGTTCCCGTCATTTATAACAAAAGGAATGAACCATGAGGACATTATGCTAAGTGAAATAAGCCAGTCACAGAAGGACAAATACTGTGTGATTCAATTTATATGAGGTATCTAAAATAGTCAAACTCATATAAGTAGAGTAGAACGGTGGTTGCCAGGGTCAGGGGAGGGGGAAATGGGGAGTAGCTGTTCAGTGGGTACAGAGTTTGAGTTCTCAAGATGAATAAGTTCCAGAGATCTGCTCTGAACAACACTGTGCCTGTAGTTAACAATGCTGTATTGTACACTTCACAATCTGGAAAAGGGTAGATCTCATGTTCTTCCCACAACAGAATAAAATTAAAAAATAAAATAGAAAGCAGTTCTACTTGAAGAAAGCAAGATGGAATCAATATCCTTGTCAAACATTCTGCAAATCTCAGACTTTGATAGTATGCTCTGCTGGCGAGGCTGTGGGGAAGCCTCCTGCATTGCTATGGGGAAGCAAAGTGGGGGCAATCTACCTTTAGGCTCAGCAATCCCATGTCTATGATTTTTGTCCCTCTAAAGATATCTGCACATTTATGAAATAACTTGTATATAAAGTATTCATTTCAGCTCCAGACAGAGCTGAATAGTAATAGCAAAAGTGGGAAATAACTCAAGTGTTCATCAGTTGGGGATTGGTTAATAAACACTGGCACATACTGACAATGGAATGCTTTATGGCTGTTAAAAACAATGAAGCTCTCTAAGATCTGATGTGAAAAGCCCTCCAAGATAAATTAAGTGAAAAAAGCAGGATTGCAGAGCAGTGTATCTAGGAGCTCGCTTTTACAGAAAAAAGAGAAAATAAGATATTTCTTTACAGTGGCTTGTATTTGCATAAACAAGCTCTGGAAGGATATTTTATTTTATTATTTATTTATTTTCAATTTTAGAGAGAGAGAGCACAAGCAGGGAGAGGGGCAGAAAAGAGAGGAAGAGAGAGAATCCCAAACAGGCTGAGTGCGGAGCCTGACGTGGGGCTCGATCCCATGACCCCAGGATCATGACCTGCGCTGAAATCAAGAGTTGGATGCTCAACCAACTGAGCCACCCAGGCTCAGGATACTTAAAAACAAAAAAACAAAAAAAAACCCAAAACTAACAGAGGACGCAAGTGGTGATGGTAATGGGAAAGATGAGATAGAGAGATGGGATGGAGGTCTCTTATACATGCCAGTTCTACTATTTCAGGTTTTGATCCACGTGAACATACAGTTGACCTCTGAACAACACGGGGTTGGGGTGACTTCTGAGCAGTTGAAAATCCATGTATAACTTCTCACTGCCCCCCAACTTAATAGCCCACTGTTGACCAGAAGCCTTGCCACTACTGTAAACAGCTGGTGAACATACATCTTGTATGTTACATGTATTACATACTGTATTCTTATGTGAAACTAGAGAAAGAAAATGCAATGAAGAAAATCATGAGAGAAAATACATGTGCAGCCCTGTACTGTACTTACTGAAAATCATCTGTGGATTAGCAGACCTGCACAATTCAAGATTGCATTGTTCAAGGGCCAACTGTACAACCTGCTAAAAATAAACTAAAATTGTAAAACAAAGTGAAATGTATAGTAATCATAGAGTACTATCTTGGAGATATCAGCCTCTAGTCCCTCTCTCACTGGCTGAGAGGTAATGGCCTTGTCCCTTTGCAGCAGGGAGAGCTCAGGAATCCTCATTCCATGTGTGGGGGGCACTTAGGTCAAGGGCAATTGATGGACTGGGCCGTGGGCTCCATGGCACAGGACGTGAGCAAGGAGTGGGAAGTCACGTTAAAAAAATCACAGTGCCTCCAGGTGATGGTGCCAATAGAGAAGCAGAGTTAGATCTGTACTTGTCCAGGTAAAATTTTTTTTTTAAGTTTTATTTGTTTTTGAGAGAGAAAGAGAGAGAATGCGAGTGGGGGAGGGGCAGAAAGAGGGGGGGACAGAGGATCCGAAGCAGCTTTCATGCTGACAGCAGTGAGCCTGATGTGGGGCTCAAGCTCACGAACCATGAGATCATGACCTGAGTCAAAGTTGGACGCTCAACCGACTGAGCCACCTGGGTGCCCTTGTCCAGGTAAATTTTTTAAAGCAGCTTTATTGAAGTATAATTTCCATACTACAAACTTCACTCCTTTTAGGCATACATTTCAAAAATTTCTAGTAAATTAACAGAGCTGTGCAACTATCGGCACAATTTAAATTTAGAACATTTTTATCACCCCAAAAAGAAACCTTGTGCCATTTACAGTTACTCCCTGTTCTCTCCAACCAGCTCTAGGCAACCACTAATCTACTTTCTGTCTCTAGAATCTCCTTTTTGCCTTTTCTGAACATTTCATATAAATGGAATCATATGATATGTAATCTTTTGTGCCTGGCTTCTTTCACTCAGCATAATGTTTTTAAGGTTCAAATATGTTGTCACATGTATCAGTGCTTTATCCCTTTTTATTGCCAAATAGTATTCCATCATATGGATGTTGATATGCATCTCATGTTTCCAGTTGATGGACATTTGGGTTGTTTCTACTTTTTGGCTATTATGAAGCTATGGACATTTGCTACAAGTCTTTGTGTAGGTATTTGTTTTCAATCCTCTTGGGAAAATATCTGCAGTAGAATTGCTAGGTCATAAGGTAGATTTATGTTTAACATTTTTAAAAACTACCAAAGTGTTTTCCAAAGTGGTCTCACCGCTGTGCAACCCGACCAGCAGTGTCTGAGGGTTTCACATCTTCACCAAGACTTGTTACTGTCTGTCTTTTAGATTGCGGCCATTCTAGCAGGTGTAAAGTGGCATCTCATCATGTTTTTAATTTACACTTCCCCCAATGACCAGTGATGTTGAGCACCTTTTCATGTCCTTACTGACTATTCCTATATCTTTGGTGAAATGTCTGTAGAAAGCTTTGTGCCTTTGTAATTCTTCTTATTATTCCAGAAGGAATTTTAATAGGTGTATCCCAACTGGGGGTTAGGGGAAATGGGAGTAGAGAGAGTGGAAAAGAAGAAAGGAAAGTGAGAAGACGAGGCTATTGACTTTGAACTCTACTCTGAACAGGGGACAGAGCTAGATATGCCTTATCCTTGAACCTCTGGTTTCTGCCCTCAGCTACCATCTGTACTTAGGGTTGTCTACTAACTGTAGCTCACCGGTGACACTGATTCTTCCAGCAGGGAAAGGTCAGCCTTACAGATAGTCACCACAATCCAGGTGAGCAGAAAGCACCCACTGACACTGACACCCCCAAGCCTAGTGAGCCAAGTCTTCTGTCCCCTGCCTCACTGCCCATGCTGAGAGAGACTGTTGAGCCCCAATCTCCCCTGCGTCCCATCCTGAAAACAGCCAAAGCCTCTCCCACTGACCTCTTTCCCAGCCACTGGTCCTCTACCACACCATCATGCCCTAACTACTCTTTTCTTCTTTGCCCGAGAGTCAGTCCTCACTCCTCCTCCACCTTCAGACACTTCCACTCTGCCCAGCAAAAATGCCACTGAGTAACACACATCTCCCCTCTGTCCTCTGTCTCTCCATAAATTGCTCTACTTCCTTGCCTTTGCCTGAACCTCACCTGGAGGGCCCCTTCACCTTAGCACTCTCAAGTACTGGTGTGTGTTCTCTTATGCCCCACAAATCCCAGGGTCAGTAGACCAGGAGGTGTCATTGCTCCCTGTTGCCACGTCCTTCTTTGTGGCTCAGGCCATTCAACCATACATTCTCTTTCTGTCCTGTTTGCTGTCACCTATGAGCTCATGGTTGCTCCTCCTCACTCATCAAAGACACTGGTACCTGCTCATGATCTTTTCTTCCCTACATCCTGCTGTCATCACAGTGACTTCAGCAAACCTGTGGAACATCCGTCCAGGGCCGTGGCCACTCTGGTTCCCGCACCTCCCTATCTCAGACAATCTTCTCTTTCTCTGTCTCAACCATCAACAGTCACACTTTGAAACTCATCATCCGAAGCTGCTCCATCTCCAAAGTTCACAAATTCTGGCCACAACCTCCTCTCTGTTCAGCTTACTTCTTCAACTATGCCCACCAGGACTAGTCTTTGACCTCAAAGGGCATCCTGACCATTGGTGACTGTCCCTGCTCCCAGTATATTGACTATCTCCCTGTGCTCACCTCCTCCCCCACTTCATAGGCAAACCCCATGGAAGAGTTGTCAACACATACCATCTCCTCTTCCTTACTTCCCACTTACTCTTTCTAAAAAAAAATTATTGAAGTATGGTTGACATACAACACTCTATTAGTTTCACGTGTACAACAAAGTGATTCAACAGTTCTATACGTTACTTGTGCTTACCACAGTAAGTGCGGTCACCGTTTGTCACCATACAGAGTTAATACAGCACTATTGTATTCCCTGTGCTGTACTTTCATCCCTGGGACTTCCCATATATTCTTTAACCCACTCTGCCCCGATGCTTCTGCTATAGCCCTTGCTAGTGTCACCGAATGCAGTGGGCACTCTCCAAACCTCATCATACTTGGCGTTCCTCTCAGCTGCACATCACAAGGTGGGCCACCTCTTCCTTACTGAAATGCCTTCTGTGAATGCCATTCTCTTCCCCATGGCTCGTTTTCCTCATGGCTGGATCCTAAGCTCTCTAAGATCTGTCACTCTTACCTCCTTCACAGTAGTCTCAAACCACAGCCATGTTTATCCTCCAACCCCCAGTTCTCCTCTGAACTCCAGACCCTATGCACCATGACCCACTTCTCTCCCTGTGGCTGTTTCAAAGCACCTCATGCTAATCATACCCAACAACACTGCTGGTCTTCCAGAGTTTTCTGTTTGCATGAGTGAAGGCACCCCCTTCTGCTATTGCAAACCAGAAGCCCAGGAGTCAGCTTCCAATCCACCAGCAGTCTTGTCAATTCTTCCTTCCAAACATCTCTCAACTCCACCCACTCCCCCTCCTCTCTACCACCACCATGTCAGTCCAGGCTGCCATCATCTTTCTTCTTGTCTACTGTAATAGCCTCCTAAATGGTTTCTTCATATTCGCTTTGACTCCCTAATCAATTTTCCACCTGGATCCAGAATATCATTTCAAAACACAAGGAAGATCATATGATCCTGGTGCTTAAAATCCTTCACTGGCTTTCCACACAACCTTAATGTGTTCACAAGGTCTTGAATAATCTGACCTCTGCCCACCTCTCCTTGTCATTTTGTGCACATGCCCCTTGCACTCTACTCTGCTCTCACGGGCCTTCCTATTTCTAGGGTCTGCCATGCTCCCTCCCACTCACCGCCTTTGCATATGTTCTCCTTGTGTCTGGAATGCTTCCTCACTCCCAGCCCACCTTCTTTAATCTAGTGAACTCCTATTCATACTTCACAGCTCATGGTGACTTCTCTGGAGAAAGGTCCCCCCCCTCCTGTTCCATGCTAAGTTTCTTTGTTAAACATGCTCACGTTTCTTTCCCTCAGACACTCTCTGCAGTTTATAGTCAATAACCCATTCATTGGCACACGTTTTGATTAATGTCTACGTCTTCCGCAGGATTATAAGCTCCTTGGAAGCAGGGATGGTGTCTGTCTCTGCTCAATTATATCTCCCCCAGATTACAATGTGTGGCACATAGAAGACACTCAATAAATATTTTTGAATGAATACATGAAACGAATATTGCACCTGGTCCAGGTGGTTCAATTGTTCACTTGTTTGTTCATTCATTCATTCAGCAAGCATTAACTGAGCCCTCACCATGTACTAAGCAATATGAGAGGGGCTGAGGATAAGAGATGAGAGAGACATGGCCTCTGCCTCTGAGGAGACAGTGGTCTCATGGGGCACTGGACGCATGTACAAATAATGCAAGTACCCTTGTGCTCTAAGCAGGCACACTGCTAGTGCTGTGGAAGCCAACCTGAGAAGGTGACTAACTCTGCCTGGGGTGACCAAAGATAGCCTCACAGAGGAAGTTGCCTCTGAGCAGGGTCCCGGTGAATGGAAGATCTGTCCAGGAGCAAAGGCATGCCGGGCAAAAGAAACAGCATGCACAAAAGCCACAGAGATGTGGAAGGGGGGAGGGAGTTATTCTGTGTCTGGAACCCAGAGTCCCCAAGGTCGAGGGCCAAGGCCTGGAGGGCATCAGAGGCAGCCAGCAAAGGTGATGAGGCAGATGGCAAGGTCACGTATGCCAATAAGATTTGTAAATGGGGGTGTGAGGTGACATGGTCAGACACAGGGCTTAGAGATGAAATGCTTGCGGGTGCTGGGGGGAGGGTGGATCTGAGTGGGCATGGTTGACAGCTGATCATGTGAGGGATGGGTCACATGGCTTAAGAGTGGTCATTCCCAGAGTAGGCCAGCAAGCCACACTCTCTGTAGTGCAGATTCCCTGGGGAAAGGGGCTGATTTGGGGGTGCACCCTTGAGTCTCAAGGCCCTCTCCCTCCACCTTGCCATTCAATGAGTATGTGTGCCTGCCTTTCACAGAGAAGAGAAATGAAAAGTATTTGAACAGAAAATGACAAGATTTGGGTAGATAGTCCCAAGTCCTGGTAGTACTGAGAAGACAGTGCTTATGTTCATCATGTTTTTTCTTTTCTGATACTTTAACATCTAAAGCTTTGCTGACCCTGGAGGGGCTGCCACTTCCTGGACAGCAAACACTCACCTTAGAGCATGCTCTTCAAATGCAAGCCTGTCAGCCCAGAGCTCATGCCCTTCACCACCTCCTTGATCGAGCTGAGCCACTGTCCCCTTTCCCTACTCACCCCAGGGCCAGGGACCAGACAACTAGGGGCAGCTCCTATGCCCCAGAGCCCACTGGAACTATTCAAACTAGCCAATCCTAAACCCATCTACCCTGATTATCCTCCCTTACCCATTTTGTTTCCTTCATGAAAATTATAATGAAGATTCTCACCCACACTTTCTCCTCACTCCTTCTGCCTCCTGACAGACCCTGGTGCTTCCCCATGTGGCCCTGTGTGGTGTTCCATGACTCCTGTCTCTAGGGATCTGTGAGTATAAACATCTTCCTTCATGACCATCATTTCCATCTGCATGCCTTATCATAGCTGACTAAAACAAATCCCAAGTACATTTTACAACAGGGTCCTTGACTCCTTGACTCAGAGAGTCACCAAGCCCACCTGGAAACTACAGCAAACTGGGGAGTAACCAGGATTGCATTTCTGTCATTTTCAGATAGGATTATGGATGTGGCTGGCTGCGTACAGCACTTGCTTGTCCTTGAGTGGGAGACTGAGCTGACCTGATATGATTAAGTTTTGTGGTCAACTTGAGTGAAGACGCATCTTCTCCAAGGCAGTAGCTCTTACCCCAATAAATATTAGAATCACTAGGGGAGCTTTTCAAAGCTACCAAGGCTGGGACCTTGACTTAAAGGGTCTGGAATGGTGTCAAGGCATTGGTGTCAATTTGGAAGTTTCCCAGGTGACACTAATGTAGACTTAAGGGTGAGAACTAAAATCCTAAAGTCTGGTTTCCCAGGTCCCTGATCAAATCTGCCACTGACTAAAATCCAGGCTTCTTTCCTCTTACTTAGTGCACTCCCAGAGAAGAGTGTGTGCCCTCCATGTAAAGAGGACAGCCTCCCCTGACCTGCTGGAGTCTCTTGTGCCTGAGGCCCTGAAGATTAAGGGGCTCAAGCACCAAATCGAGAAGCTGAAGTCACAAACACAACTCACCCTCCGCTCCCACTATTCATTATGATGTTGGTTGGAATACAAATTTAGCCCATGGTGGGTTGGTTGTGTTTGAACCTCCCCCACAAAGTTCTGTATGGGAAATCTAGTTAAGAGCCTTCTTCCTGGGGGAGGTTGAGTGTAACAGCTGTTCCTCACCAGGGCTGATGGTCCCGCCAGGATGCAGTTCGGGTGTTGCCCCTTGAGCCTAAAGCCTTTCATCCCCAGGAATAGACTCACATTTCAGGCTGGCATCCAGGGGGACAGCCTTTCTCTCCATAGCTGCTCACAAAGACACTTCCTGAGCTGTGTGATAGAGGCACCTCAGACTGGGAACTGGGGCTCATGTCATGCTTTGATACAATTTGGAAAAGGTGTTGTGTAGTCACTATGGATCAGCTATCCCTCTTCCTTGCTTTTCTCTACTGTAGAGGCTCTAAAACTGCAATACTGGATTTCCCAGTGTTTCCTTCACTAAGCGGGGGCCATATTCTGACCAAGAAGATGTAGGAGAAAGTCCCTGGGCAGGGATATCTTCCTGAATAAAAGGCACAGGCTCTTTTGTCTCTACCCATTCCCCTCCCTCCCGCGTGGAATGTGAATGTGATGTTGGATGTGTGGCAGCCATCCTATGACAAAGAGGGGACAAGCATGAAGTTGAAGGCCTATGTGGTGAGGATGGTGAAACAGAAAGATGCAAAGAATCTGGGTCCTTGAACTGTTGAATCTGCCTGGCCCCTCAACTTGCTGCATGAAACAAACAAACCTGTTCAGTTCCTGTGGGAGGGAATTTTCTTCCTTGGACCCAAACACATTCCTACCTAAAACACACATCAGTTTACTGTGCTGGTTTTAAAAGTGAGTGTCAGAGGCTGATCTTCAGAAAGGCATCTTGATGTTGTGAGATTACTCAAGTAAATGACACAGGACCTGGATTCTAGCCCTGGTTGTTCTCTGGATGTATTTGGGTAAGTTATTTACTCTTACCCAGGTCCAGTGTACTGATCTGCAAAATGGCAATAATATGTGTCTCACACAACAGGGTAATTCTAAAAATAAAGTGAATTAAAAGTGTTTAAGACTGTGAAGCAAGGTCCATGGGTCAAATTTTGTTACTGTGAACAAATAGCCTCAGTGTTTGTTCCCAGTGGTCTCTGGACTAGCAGTTACCTTGACAGGCAGAGGATTTCCTCCAAATAGCCCATCTCCAGCTGCCTGCACCCAGAGAGATGGAACTCCTTGGCACCTCCAGTCTAGCCTGGGGACACTGGGGCACGCACAGATATAGCCCTCTCTCTCTCTCTCTCTCTCTCTCTCTCTCTCTCTCTCTGTCCCCAGGGAGACTATGTTTGCCTGGAAATGTGACTGATTACAGAACTCTGAAATACTGAAACAAATTGGGGGCAGAGTTTCCTTTACAGCAAACCTAGCCAGCAACTGTCCAGTGTCTCCATGGGGCTCCCAGTGATGGGTGTCCCTCACTTTCTGGGGACGTGACTCATTCAAGTACAGCTCAGATTGACAGAAAGGGCTATGTCTTATGGAGCCCAAAACTTGGCCCTTACAACTCACGCTTGATCCTGTTCTTTCTTCAAGAACTGCATTGAACAAGTCCTGTCCTTCTTACACATGGCAGCCTTTCAGACATTTGAAGGCAGTTACCATAGCCTCACAAATACCTTTTGTTCAGGCCAAAGGTCCTTATTCCTTCAACTAGTTCAGCTACCTGGGGCTACATCCTACACTGTCTATACAAAGATGTCCTTGAACGGTTCACAAACTAACAAGGGAGACAGATGTGTAAACAACTACAGTACAATGTGACACGCTGGCTATGGGAATGCAGGTGAGGGACCAAATACTTCCATGCAGAATGGGGAAGGGTTGAGGTGGGAGGGTAAGCCTTCATGGTGGTGGTGGTAGTTGAAAAAAATGATGACTTGGCAAGGGCTGAATGCTGGGGTTGGAGGCTGCAGGTGACTTGGGTCCCAGTCAGTGAAGGCCATGATTTGGTGTGGCCAGAGTCACATTACTGGAAACAAGGGGCCACTGC
Source organism: Felis catus (assembly GCF_018350175.1). Taxonomy (NCBI): domain Eukaryota; kingdom Metazoa; phylum Chordata; class Mammalia; order Carnivora; family Felidae; genus Felis; species Felis catus. Next base: position 35,215,845 of record NC_058371.1, on the reverse strand, counting down.
ATGGGAAACTCCTTCAAATGGAGATTATCATTCTGAGTCTCCCCTTGGAGAAACTGCGGCTCAGAGGGATTAGAGGATCTGTCTGAGGCAATACACTTTAGTGATTGATGTGAATCCTACTCAGTCGCTGTGTGACTTGGGCAAGTTGCCTAAACTCTCTGGGCCTCGGGCTCGTTATAAAATAGAGATAATGATAATAACAATGCTTTTATCTTGGATTGTTACACAAATTGAGTGAGTTAATAGATGGCTCAGAATAGCACCCTGCACATGTCAAGTGATCAATAAATGCCAGTCATTGTGAACAAGCGAATGGCTTTGCTGGGATTTAAAACCATGTGCCTGGTCTCTCAATTCCACCCTCTTCTCGCTTCACAGAAGGGCAGGCACAGGTCAGAAGGCAGAGGGGCATATTTAGGGTGGACTTCTATTTACAACAATATGGTATTTGTTTGCGTGTTACGGATTCCTCCACACCTAGGTCTCTGCACACTTGTGCAATCTAAAACACACATACTACAAAGACGTATTTGTTGGCAACACGTTCCAGCATCTCTGAATCAAGTGCCTTCTGCTACTGCGCTGGCCAGTCCTCTGGGGAGGACAGTCCCTCCACAGCATCTGCCTGCTCAAGATGGCTGGGGGAAGGAAGTTCGCTGGGCTCATGGGATTCTGGCTGTGGATTCTGGGCTCAAGGGAGCATGGGTGGCAGAGTGGTGAGTTCAAGTCCTGGCAAGTTCACTGCACTCTCTCCACTTCCCAAAGCCTGTGCTCTGGTCCACTGCAACTTTTCTGTCTTAATAAGGCTAAGGAACTTATTCAGATTCCAAAGCCTCACATGCAGCCACACAGGCACAGAAATCACAGCATATCAAGTGACGAATTGAGATATTATCTGCACGGCATGGTAGGGAAAAGAGGAGACTGACGGAAGGGAATGGGAAAGGAGGAGCTCAAAAGCAACACTGAGTTGGATCATTTCTTTAATCTATCAGAAGGATATCTCCACCTCCCAAGCTATATTCACTTCCACCCCACTCACCAGTTCCTCCTCTGGCTTACCTATTTCTATGAATGGCACTGCCATTTTGTCAGCCACCAAATTCAAAATATGAATCATCTTTTGGCTCTTCCCTCTCCAACCATGCCCAGTCCTTTTCAGTTTCCAAGTTTAGGGTCTCTCTAGACTCCATTATCACCTCTCCTCATTCTCTCTGACACCCGTGGGTGAGTCTGCACCAGCTCTTGCTTCTAGTATTTCAACAGTGGGCTCCCTGGCCTTCTGACCTCTCTGCCGCCTTTCCCACTCATTTGCTGCTGGCTTGGTAAACCAGTTGTCTGGAAAACAAACAAACAAAAACAAAGCCTGATTTGTAATGCTCCCTCATTTCCGTGGGTAAATATTCACACTGTGGTCCATCCAAGTTACCAACGTGAGGTCACAGAATGTGGAGTTGAAAACAGAAGCACAAAATTGGCTCCTGCAAGCACACAACTGCCCAATAATCTAAGGAACAGCCTGCCAGATTTGTGACTTAAATATAAACTGTGTAACCTGGCATTTGAGGCCTCCTATAGCTTGCTCTCATGTAAGCTGCCTGGCTAATCCCACCACAGCACTACACGTGCCCACGAAGACTGGTGATGCTTCTGATCTCCAGGGATCACACCTGCTTTCCTACTTCTGTGCCCATCAGAAAATCCTTTCCATTCTTCAAGACGTATCTCAGATGCCACCCATCTCCTCTATGAAGCCTTCTCCTGAGCTCCTTGAACCAGACAAGGTGCCCTTAGTATCTGAATTCCAATAACATTTTGTTTGTACCTTTCTGCTGGGCACTTATCATATTCTGCTATGTATCTGGTTATATGTGGGCTTGTCTCGGTCCCTCTTATTAGATTATGATTTTCTTGAAGGTAGGGACTGTTGTGATTTTGTTGTTCCTAAAGTGCCTAGCATATTTTCTTACACATAGTAGGTGGTTAACAAAGATCCTTTGAAATAAATGTATCCATTTCCTATGCCAGGATTTTTCAAGCTCTAGAAGAATGAAAAAGACTTCTGATCCCATAGCTGGACAAGCCCTGTGTACTGCTGGCCCTGATACTGTGTCCCTTTCTGTGGAGCTTCTGCCTTTGTCTCCTGGCTTCAGCCTGGGGAAGCTGGAGGATCTGGCTCCTGAATCAGGCCTCCCATGTACCCATGCCTCCCAGGACGTAAGATCAGCTCAGCCAGACCCAATGTTTCCTCCCAAAAGCTGGTTGGATTGGCTCCTGGCTGGGGTCAGCAAATTCAGCATTTGCCTAAAAGCCAGGCCTGGGCCTCGGCTGACCTAGGTAGCCTTGGCCGTGGAAATGGAGCTGGGGCCATCCTGCCAGGCCTGGCACCAAGCTATGGCTTGGCCTCCTCTGCTCTCGGCCTAAGCAGTCGCCAAGGCCCCTAGTGTGAAGGAATTTGAGTTCTAACTTTAGGTGGCTACGTGGCTGATGGCTGTGTTTGTGAATATCTCATTCCTACTTTGGTTGCCCAGCTGGTGGGAACAGAACGGGTAGTCATGGGACTGTCATCATGTGCTGTCCAGGTTAACATGTAGCATTTCTATTACTATTAACAGACTTTCTGCTCCTCACTCCATCTGTTCTCTGAAATAATTGCAGTTGTACAGACCATGCCTTCGCTACAGGCAAGCTCTGGGGAAGAGGATAGTGCTTTTATGAGAAAAAAAAAAAGTGTTAAAAAATAACAGCAAACATGAGAAGAGAGTGGGAATGAAGCTAACAGCAGGTTTCCAATTTCTTTCGGATTCCGGCCTGCAAAGGTGGCGTTTTCACACTTGTTTGGGGTGACCAAGCCCAGCCAGATGGGGGTGAGTAGCTGGGCTGGTGGTTCAGCCTTTTGGAAGTGGTGTTGGTCACCAGGGGATAGGGTCCCAGTTGAGGTGGGTGGAGCCCCAATCGGGCCACCCAATGAGGAGGTGCTGTGAAGGGGTGGGGCCCTGAGGAAGAGACAGAGGCGTTTGAGATGGCATGGCGTGTCCTACTCCAGGGAGCTAGGTGGTATCCAGGTGTGGAAGGAATACTGGGGAATCAAGAAGGTTATGAGGGATGTGACTGGTCAGTCTGGGCCTCTTTTGACACGCAAAATGGGAGGGGATCTTCTCAATGACCTCTTGTTGGAAGGGCTATTATGAGAATGAAGGAGTCCTACAAAATATTAAGAATTCTGGGGCGCCTGGGTGGCTCAGTCGGTTGAGTGTCCGACTTCAGCTCAGGTCACGATCTTGCGGTCTGTGAGTTTGAGCCCCGCGTCGGGCTCTGGGCTGATGGCTCGGAGCCTGGAGCCTGCTTCCGATTCTGTGTCTCCCTCTCTCTCTGCCCCTCCCCCATTCATGCTCTGTCTCTCTCTGTCTCAAAAATAAATAAACGTAAAAAAAATTTTTTTTAATAAAAAAAATAAAAAAAACCAAAATATTAAGAATTCTGCTGGCATGGGGCTAGGAGAACTATAAAGGGCAATTAAGATGTGGTGTGCAAAATACAGTTAACTATTAAAAGCCCAGTACAAATACTTGTGGATTTGAAGCACTCTGATTTGTGAGCACAGCATGTGAGGTTTCCATCTTTTTGTAGGGTGCTATACAAGACATAACTGTGAGTACAACAACCTAATGGGTCTTTGTTCTGGTGCCTGCCTCCCACCATCCAGCTTATCTATGTGAGGGGCTTAGTACCAAGTATCACATTTCATCCTCTGAAGTTAAGAATAGTGGTCTTACCCCCTTGCCTAAACCCCCTTTGGAATGGCCAAAGAGGAAGGCACTGTTGAGTTTTTAAGAAATGAATTTGATGGATGGGGCAGCTGGGTAGCTCAGCCACTTAAGCGACCAACTCTTGGTTCCGGCTGAGGTCATGATCTCATGGTTTGTGGGATCAAGCCCCATGGTGGGCTGTGCACTGACAGCATGGTGCCTGCTTGGGATTCTCTCTCTGCACTACCGCTGGCCCCAAACCCAGCTTGTGCACACACACTCTCTCTCAAAATAAATAGATAAACTTTGAAAAAAAAAAGAAAAAGAATTTGATGGAGAAACAAGGAAATGAATTAAGGGAACACAGCCATGTGATTTCTAGGGCTTCTTCCAATTTCAAGGAAGTGTTTTGATTTGAAAGAAACCCACAGAATGGGACTGGTCAGCTGCAAAGTAGACATTTGTTGGGGAAAATTGTGTGATGTGTGTGTGTTTGTGTGTGTGTGTGTGTGTGTGTGTGTGTGTGTGTGTGTTTGTGTATGCTATCCTTTTCTCAAAACCCATAAAATGATTTTAAAAAGATTCTGGAAAGGCTCAGGTGGATAATCAGGGAACCATCTTCTGATGATGATCACAGTGCAAATCTATTCTCAGGTACTAAATAAATTTTCCTTGTCTTTCCCATTTCAGATTACCCTATAAACTGATCAGGATTTTCCAGATCTACTTTAAAACTAGACTCAGTGAATCATCAAGACTGAGGGGCCTTTATCTAAGAATTTTTGAAATACACAGGTATGGATAAAAATATGGCACTGCTGGCTGGCAGGGGTCCCCCCAAAACCTGGTCCTCTTGTTAGGATATTAGAAAGGGAAGGGTTTTGAGTTACTCCTGCCTATTCAGAAAATTCCAGAATTATCTTGGAAAAACCCACATTTTCTCCTTTGGCTAAAGACTTGATGGGAGATAATCTGCATCAGTTCCTTGAGAGAATGTCTGTATTAAAGCTGAATAAAATGATAGGAATTTTTGGTGCGTTTGCTTCCATCACCTCCGTATGAGCTCCTCCAGGTCAGGGACTGGTGGTGGGCTCTTAGTGTCTTCTATATACATGAGATGTGCAATAAATGTATATTCTGAATGCATGAATGAAATATATAAGCACTGGTGCTGATAGCCAAGGACTTAACCTTTAAGCAAATGCTCTTCCCATAAAAAGTAAACCCTAGATGTACAAATTGATGCAATTAGTAATAAAAGATTAACAAGCAAATAATACATGGGGTGCCCCTGTTGCTCAGTTGGTTAAGCCTCTGGCTCTTGGTTTCGGCTCAGGTCACGATCTCATGGTTTGTGAGTATGAGCCCCTCGTTGGGTTTTGCACTGGTGGTACAGAGCCTGCTTGGGACTCTCTCTCCCTCTCTCTCTCTCTGCCTTTCCCCTGTTCCTGCGCACTTTCTCTCTTTCTCTCAAAATAGATAAACATTAAAAAAAAATAATAAGAAAACAATGGCTACTATTAACTGAGCCTTATTATATGCCAGTCATTTCAAATCCCTTGCCTCACTTAATTCCAGAGTCAACATATAAGGTCAGCATTATTATTTCCATTTTAAAGATGAAAAAACTGAGGCTAAGGGAAATTGACTACCTTGCCCAAGTGGCAAAGGCAAAAATCCAACCCAGCTCAGATTCCAAAACTGGGGCTCTTGAGTGCTTTGTTAATCTGTTATAGCTTTTTGAGGGGGTAAAAAATTGGCGGGAAAAGGAAATTATATTTAGTCTTTCAAAAGCTTTTGACAAGTTTACTTTCAAAATTAAGAACCTTTGGTGCCAAGTATTTTGTCATTGATAGGGAACAGCTTAGAGACAGCAACAAGCAACAGAAGGATATTTTCCTCCATTCACTTCTAGACTAAATCCTTTTGGGGCTCAATTCTAGGACTTTTATTCTACACTTTTATGTACATTATGTGAGATTACATTATGTACATTATGCAATGAAACCCCCACGTAATCAGATGATCGGGGAATCCCGTGGCAGATGAAAATGCCACTGGATGGGGATAAATCCAGGCTGGCCCTGGCAGAAAGAATCTTGGGTACTTCTGGGAGGACAACTCAGAAAAGGATATCACATTCCCTAAAGACACCAAGGGGCCTCTGTGACCTGGAAGGTGAGCCTGACAAAGGGTCAGGCTCAACTGGAAGTAAACATGCATAAATTAGTGCATTGCATTTGGGTAGAGTCCTCATGTGTGCTTGGAGGCACTGTCTCCAGTTTTACATCTTGCAGAAAAGCACCGCTAAAATGGTCAAATATAATGGAGGGACAGTGGGGAGGAAGAGGCCAGATGAGGCCAGGAGAAGGAGATAAGGAATGATCAACGTAATGTAAATCAGTAAGAGAACAAATGTTCAAACGCAGCCTTCTTCATCTAATCCTGGAAGGCAGAATTAGAGGGAACTCTCGACACTTGAAAAAGCAAGCGGTTAGTATAGATAAAAGGTAGTGCTAGGCTACACAGTGAGCAGTAAATTCATCTACTTCATTACCCAAGAGGTGAGACAGCTTGAAAATACAAATTTCCCTTTAAAAGTTTTGGACAAACTGGTGGACTCTCAATTCACAATGTCCTCTTGGGTAGATTGTGACTTTTAGAAAGAGATCCTAGAAGCTTGATCCTAGAAGCAGAGAGGAGACCAGGGCCACTCAAAGTCTCTGGGCATAGTGGCTACAGCGGCTGGCATTCACAGCTGGGCAGACAATGGTTCATTTTGACCCAAAGTGCCAATTCTGTTCTTTTTGGATTGAAGGAGATATGAAATATTACGTATATATTCTGAGAAGAGTGAAGATCGGTAACAAAAAGTACTTCCTGGTTCCTACAATTATGAGTCCTGCCCTCTGGAGGTCAATAGGGAGAACCTTACAAATCTCAGGGTTGAGCACATGGAGCTTTGGAAAGCTATTACAATAAAGTAAAAGAGCTTGCCTCTGTCACCAGCCAGGATCTCAACAGCCCTCAGAGCCACAGCAAGTGTGTGCCAGGCAGGCCTACAACCGGTGCAGCCCTTACAAGGGCAGTGCTTGGTTTAATGCTCTCTCCTTGCCATCTTGAAATTCTCAGTGACTTTTCATCTAGAGATCCTGCAATTTTGTTCTGCACTGGGCCCGACAAATTACACAGCCAGTCCTTATTAGGATATACTCAGCTGGCATAATAACATTGGGGAGGGGGTCAAAGGAGGACCAAGGGAGAAGGCCAATCGAGGCAGCTGGATCCAAATGATGCCAGGAAGGGGAACATGTGTAGAATGGACAGTTTCCTAGGCAACTAGTGGCCCCATCTAAGTGTCATGCACATGCTTTACTAAAAATGTTTCTTAACAGCAGGGAATAAAATGAGAGAAATAAGGCCCAGGGGAGCCTAAGGCACACCTGAGTTGCTCAATGACCTGCTGTGTGGACAATCCATGAACAGAACCATCTGGAAAAGAGAAAAAAAAAAGCCTTAACGGGCCTGGTCTCAAGTAGATGTTTTGTGGCTGAATGGCAGCCTTCTCCTTTCGCTAGTTTTACCCTCAGACATACATGTTTATTGGAAAGGTTCTTACGTAATGACTTTAGCTTATGACAAGGGCCATCTTGAGTTGTCTGGGAAGCCTGAAGAGCCTGGATGCTAAATCAAGGGTGAAGGCGATATTGTGAAGAAAAAATAAAAGACACTCATAGGAGCCCCAGGCCTGTCTCCCCATTCATTCTCATCTCCTCCATGGCCACTTGGAAGTGACATTTCTAGCAACCACTTCACTCTCGGGGCCTCAGCTTCTGCATCTTCAGAACCAGTTATCTCAAACCCTCCTCAGAAATCGACACAAAGGTGCTGATTCGTGGCAGAGTCCTTACTGAGGTGGTCAGGAAACAGGGGGAAAAAGCCCACTACAGAAGTCATGAACTTTCGTGCTTATATTGTTCCAGAAATAATTACTGAAGAAACATGGAGATGAGGTCCCAGGAATGCTCCACAGACACTTATGTTATATAAATTGGCATTTTTCAGCTTAGAAAAAGGAAGTTACTTAAATTATTATGAGGCCATGCCACAAGGAAATCTCAAATCACGAGGCTTTGTCTGGTTAGAAAATTTCAAGTTTCCCCATAAAGTTTTGCATGCTTTTTTCCCCCTTTCACTAAGCTGCATTCTAACTTCTCAACTCTTTTCTATTTAGAAAATTAGCTCTGACAGGGGATGATGCTGGTTCTGGGTGTTCAGAGACAGAGAAGTCCTTTCTAGCTAAGGGGGTTTTATGGGTGTGCCCCTAACCTACTGGCAGGGCTGCTGCCTTGCCCACAGCAGGAGGCTGGTGTACCTGAAACTTGACCATGTTTTCTTCTCTGCTCTCCACCTATGGTCCTTAGTTGACTGGACCACAGTGGGCAGTTGGCTGGGGCATGCAGTCCATAAACCAGCTAGTGTTTGCCCAGCCCAAGAAAAGTTGGGCTGGGCCAATCTTATTTGCCCCCAGCACTTTGAACCAGGGTTCTCCAGAAGGTAGAAGAAGGGTAGAAGTCAGGGTCATGTGTGAGTGAGAGTCACAAGGAGCCAGAATGACCAGTGTCCAGGGGTGAGGACAGCAATGTGGATGGAATTCCAGTCCTGGGTGATCTGGGGTCTGCCGGCCACCCATGCCCTGAAATCCCAACATAAGCCTTCTCTTTGTTGACAGGGAGAAGCAGGCTTCTTGGTGGAAGAGGTGGAGGGACAGATTTCAACTGGGCCCAAATGAGGACTTTCTAAGAGTCAGTGCTGAGCAGACATGGAATGGGCTGCTTGGGACTAAGTGTAGGGTAGGGGAGAAGAATAAGTTCACCAACACATGGTGGGGATATTATAGGGGAAACTGTAGGGCTTCCTGCAATCCTGCCATTCTATGAGTCTACATGTATCAGAAGGCTGGCTCATTCTGTATCTAGCTCTGTGCCCTACTAGGGGAAATGCTTTGCCAAACTTAAGGTTGAGAACCCATCCTAAATATTATTCCACCCAGATTCATTCTACCTTCATGCCCCATAAGGCACCACTCATTGTCCCCACCCTACCCTAGATATCATTCCTTTAGGAATCTGTCTTCTGACCAAACCAAGGGTTCCTCTGGGCAAGATGTTTGGTTATCCTCAGGACCTGGCACAATGTCTGGCCAGGCATGGAATGAATGTATGAATCAATGCATGAATGAACGATGTAGTCGGCAAGGTCTGGGACATACTGGCTTGGATTGCAGAGGCTGGGATAGGAAGAACATATCAAAAAGGGCTAGAGGAGTGTCTGGGTGGCTCAGTTGGTTAAGTGGATGACTTCAGCTCAGGTCATGGTCTCATGGTCCACAAGTTCGAGCCCTGTGTCGGGCTCTGCTGACAGCTCAGAGCCTAGAACCTGCTTCATATTCTGTGTCTCCCTCTCTCTGCCCCTTCCCCACTCATGCTTCTGTCTCTCTCCTTCTCTCAAAAGCAAATAAACATTAAAAAGTGGGAGGGGGTGGCTAGAAAGGCCAGGGGGAATGTCCTTTGAGCTGAGCTCAATGCCCTTCTCTTATGCAGACCTCCATCCTTGGAAGAGCACAGTAGACCCGCTTCTCTCTGTGTCCTCAAAATGTCACTCTTTCATCATCACTGGCCCCTCAGAGATGCAAGAAGAGACACCATACTCAAGAGGCAGATTGGTTTAGCAGGAGAGCAACAGCCTGGGAAGTGCTGGGACCAAGAATTCTGATGCCACGTGACATGAATCAATCCCTTCTTCCCTCTGTGCCTCCTTCTCCAGGGTGGAAAAGGTAAAATGAAGTTAGAAGTTAGGGGCTCCTGCTTTTAAAAACACTGAACCCTGGATTGGGGAAGGATCTAGTAACCTTAGTTAAGCTAACATGGGCATCCTTGTAACTCCATCCTGAGAGATCCTCCCCACCTCAGTCCCCTCATTTGGCTGTAACCCAGGGGTAACAAAAGTCACCTCACTGTGATTCTCAGCCCTCTTTCTGGGAGAAGAGAAGGCTAGAATGGCAGAGAGCCTAGGTTTATGCCCACCAAAGGCGGATTTGAGGCATGGCACCAAACAGAATATCCCAACTCCACTCCCTCCTGAGAGGGAGCACATGGGCCTGGGGGGTCCTATTCCCTGTCTGTATCTACCATGACCCACGAGTGGTCAGCACTGGGTAGTTGCAGAAAGGGGACTTGGTGCAAATGACACATATGACATATAGTGTTTGCTCGGCCCTTCCCTTGGGTTCAGACCAAGTATAGACAGCATGTACCAGTGACAATGGATAGTTGCAAAGGCAATGTAATGAAGGGAATTTTGGGGAACCAGGCCTCAAGATAGAAGTACATTGCTTCTATCCCTGTGAGTGATGTTCATCTCTGTTCCCCATCCCCCAAGCTACTTATTTTCCCTTACAACGTCCCTTGTCTACAGGGAAGGTGTGTTGGCCCATCCCTCTAGGGCAGAGAGAAGGGAAGAAGCAATATTAGAAGTCTGTTCTAGGGCCAGCTGACAAGCAGGGTTCAGAGCTGGAAGCTGGGGTGTGTAGTGCTACCCTCTCATGCCCTGGCACACAAGTCTTTAAGGGGCTCTTTTGCTTTGGAGATCCTGATCTTTAAAGCATATCCTTGGGAAAGAGTCTCCCACCCCATCTCTCTAGTCCCTTTAAATCCTGTCTTAAAGTGAGGTCTTTTTTGTGGGCTCTGTTTGGCAGGAACAAAGAACATTGCTGTGTAGTGAGGGGATTTCCATCTCCAAGGGAGAGAAGACCTGGGCTTGGTTCTCTTTTGGACACAAACTAGCTGGATAACTTTAGGTCTCCTCATTGGTGAAAGGAAGGGTTGGATGGGGTGACAGGCTAGGTCCTCCACTTATCTCAGGGTTCGTTTTGTGTAAGTGCAAGTGCAGCCCCAGGCTGCATGTCGGTGGGTAGGAAGGCAACCCCAGCCCCTGACCCCTTCCCGTGGGTGGGGGGGTCACCTGCCACCTGTTCCACTATTGTTCTAACACGTGGTGCCCCAGAACACCATCAGGGAACACTGTCAGTGGAGAAACCAGAGGAAGGCCTGCGTTCCACGTGGAGGAACTCAGGGCCACCCTGGGGACCTGCCTGGTGCCTCCCCCAGACCCTGAAGTATGCCAGGAGAGATGCCTGGGTCTAAGGTGGCTGCTGGAGAGAGACCGGGTTCTGAGCCTCCCATTCTCAGCAGGGATAATTGCTGAACTCTGCCAGCCAAACACCTCGAAAGAGCTAAAATGACTTTAAATGCCTAAACATTTAAAAACAAACCTTACAACACAGGCTTTTATTTTTTTTTTTTTTAGCCCAGTGCTAAAGCTCTTTCTCTGTCTCTCTCTGTGTCGCTTTCTCTTTTGGGGGGAATTCAAAAGCCGTTTTATGCCTCATTACCTGCACACTGTGAGTGATGTCTGTCGGTCCATGTGCTGTAAATACCTTAAATCATGCTTCATTAAGAATATCTATGGTGCTATTAAAGAGCTATAATAGACAACGAGTTAACAGATGATTAAAGATGAATTCCATTTGTGTCAGTCACCAGCCAGAGAGAGACGAGGGGCTGTAAGTTCTCAATTCATTATCCAAGGGAGTGAAGCTCTCTCGGTGCCCCATCCTGGATTTGTGAGGAGTGGGAAGGCAGGGGAGGGCTGTCGGGAGTGGAGATGGGCTGCGTGGTGGCGAGGTCAGCTGGACCGTGGGAGGATGAGCAGGTGGGACCAGCCAAAGGGAACGTAAAGGGGGAATCCTGAGGGGGCTCAGAGAAAGGCATGTATGTCAGGGGCTGTGCTGTCTGACAGCTGTCAGCTCTGCCTGGCTGTTTCCACGCACGTAGTCAAATTCCACTTGGAGCCATAAGAAACAGATCAATCTTGAATGTCTGGTAGCCAGAGAAAAATAGGCAAGTGGAAAGGAGGAGAGGGAGTCCCAAAGGTGGAGACACTGGTTTTCTGGTGGTAGCAGAGGCAGGTAGGAAGGAAGAAGTGTTTTTGGACAAGAAAAGATGGGTGTCACCAAGAAAAAAAGGGTTTGGCAAAAAAAGATGGGACTGTCGAGGTGGTAGAATAGTTTCCCATGGAAGAACTATCCCTTAAAGGCAGAGAGGTGCACTGTCCCACCTCTGATCTCTTCACAGAAGCGCCAGCACTGCTACTCCAGAGCCAGAGGATCTCACTCCCCTTCGCCCTACTCTAGTCTGCCGGCAGAGCTCTGGAAAGCACCAGGTAGCATAATTCCCAGCCAGTGCTTGGGACCACACTGACTTTAGGCGGCAACAGATGGGTAATGCAGGGGCGCCCGGGACTCAGTCGGTTGAGCGTCCGACTCTTGATTTCGGCTCAGGTCATGATCCCAGGGTCGTGGGATGGAGCCCCAAGTAGGGCTCCACAATGAGCATGGAGCCTGCTCAAGATACTCTCTCACTCTCTCTCTCTCTCTCTCTCTCTCTCTCTCTCTCTCCCCCTCTCTCTCTCTCTCCCTCTGCCCCTCTTCCAGGCTCGTACTCTCTCTCCTTCAAAAAGAAAAGAAAAGAAAAGAAAAGGAATGAAGATGACTGACTTAAACATTCCCCATGGATGTTGTATTTCTTGTTATCCATCCTTTAGAAGAGGATTGGAAGTATTTTTCCATCTTCCCATTTTAAAAGTGAAGAAGTTGAGGCACTGAGTAAAAACAAATTATGGCTATCAACTGGTTAATAGATATTCTGTGCCTTCTACCTGCAAGACATCTTTCTGGTCTGGTGGAGACCAAAGGCATTGAGGATGTGGGCCTTGCTCTCAAGAGGCTTTACCGTGCAGGTGTGAAGGTGGAAATCCCACCGCACAGGCAGGGGAAAGAGAAGCTACCCACCGGAGGTCGGTTAGAGGGCAGCGAGGTGGGTGGAAGACACGCAACTCGGTCTCAGCAGCCTTGGTTGAATCTAGTGCTGCCTGTGCCAATGACAACACACCAGCCCTTCTTGGCATCTTCCGACCCAGACGGTACTTCCATGCCCACTGCCAAGTTATACTGGCTTTGCCGGCAACGCTGACGTGTGGCATTATGCTGTTCACGTCCCCAGTGCTGCTGTCATGCTCTCTGACATCCTGTGTGTCACCTGCCATGCTGTCTTGAACGTGTTACTTGGCCTGGGGTGTTACTACAACTCTTCACTCTTCACATCTACTTTTTATGCAAAAAAAAAAAAAAAATTAAAAGATGTCAAAAATCAAATCTTCTGATTTCTTTCACATGGAGCCAAGCTGAGACGTTCATGAGTCCATGGCTTTAGTCTGTCTTCTGTTGCTGTGGAATGTGACCAGCTGTGGGTGGTGCTGGGAGAAAGGACCTGAGCATGTTCTGAGAAGGAGAGCGCATGTGTGGCCATTTGATAAAAGCTGGGTGGAAAGAAACAGAGGGTATGTTGGGGTGGGGGTAGTGGGCACAGAGGGACTTGGCCTGACTGGGCGCTTTACAGTTTACCAAGTGCACCCACACATATTGACTCATGGGGCTCCCAGAAACCCTGTGAGAGAAGAAGGCATTATTATTATCATCTCCCTTTTAAGACAAAGAGATCCGCGGCTCAACCAGGAGAAGTGGTGGGTGTAGGACATGGGCCAGTGCGTGACAGAGCCTCCCCTGGTTTAGGGTCACGATAGCCGGGGTGACCATAGACAGGAAGGAGAGGGGAGGAGAGGCTGGTACCAGTGGCCAGCATTTCAAACTAGAGTAACAGGACAGAAGGGGTGGCCTGGTGATAGGAAGGGGCTGAAGTGCATCTGGGAGAGAACAAAGCCACGGCCTCCTCACAGCAGCCAGCTGGCAGAGCTGGGAAGCCAGAGAAGAAAGTCATGTTCAAATAATGAGGAAGATAAGCAATGGTGAGTCAAAAGCTATGATCTGTCCCAGGGGTCAGGACTGCCTTTTTAAGAAAGTGACTCAAAGCTGTGCCACCTAGGAAGGGTTCTCCTTGGTGTGAAAAAGAGCATATCTTCATAGCAAGTGTGTGTGTGTGTGTGTGTGTGTGTGTGTGTGTGTGTGTGTGTGTGGTAAAAAGAACAAGGGTTATGGGCCTTGGTCTGAATGTGGAGTCTTCCATTTACTAGTTCTGGTCTTAGTTCTTCATTTCAATCATGGAGGTACTGATACCTTTGCGGTTTGAAAATGACATAAGGCACTAATATATGGAGCCGTGTGTAGCTCATAAGCACGAAGGCTGCTGCATGCCTACAGTGCTTACTAAGAGCCACAGCCTCCAGGACCCTCAGGGAGGAGTAGGAGGCAGGGGCCTCTGCTGGGTTCCCAAACCTCATTGCAGTGGGATCCAAGTTTAGAAAGGAGTTGGAATAGACTTGGGTTCAGATTCCACCGGCGTCATGCCATGTCCCACTTCCAGGAAAAGAAACGGGCTTGTTGGAAAAAGAAAACAGACTCAGAAGGCATCTTGGGCATCCAACAGTTCTTAGGAAACAGCATTTGGGCAAGCATCATTGAACCAGCAACACTTGGATCTGCTTTCCATTGACAGCTTCACAAACTCAGGATCGAGAGGCTGGGGACCTGGGGAGGCAACTTTCTGGGGACGATGCCAAACGCATCTTGCCCTGGGTGATAGTCTCTACTTCCTCCCTCCCATCCACGTCTGGCTTGCAAGGTGCCTCTAGTAAGTTCTGACATGTAGGACTCTACAGAGACCTCCAGGCTTCCTGAGGAAGGGGATGCAGAAGACCCTGGGCTGGAAGTTCAACAATCCGGCTTGAGCTCCAGCCACCCTGATTACTGGGTTTACCAAATGCCCATTATTCATGACTTTGTATTCCAGTTTCTTCTGAATTAATTTTTGAGACTGAACACCTTCCTATCAAGGAAGTACTTTGGAATCCTCAGTGGAATATATATGGTAGGATAAACTCCTTGGTATTTTAGAACTGGATGCTGAGATCGCAGATCATCAGCTATCACTTTGTTACTGTACAAAGGAGGAAACTGAGGCTCAGGAAGGTTTAGTGACTTGCCCAAGGCCACAAAGGTAGACGGCTCCAGCACTCTTCCACGGCGCCACCTACTGCACATCAGAGTTAGTTCTGAAGCTGAACATGAGTAGAAAAATCCATCCTCTTTCTTGCTTGTTGGAATCCCATCACCCTTAGCTGCCTGAAACAGAGGACACTACACAGCTCCTCAGAAAGCGCAGGCGAGGACAAGGGGTAAGGGGGAGCACTCACCCGCCCTGATAATTGAATCTTGGTGCGGAGAGACAGCCAGGTGCACAGCAATTGAGTTAAGTGGAAAATGCCATTTCCGTATTGTTAGAAGCCTACTCAGACCAAGGCCCTGATCATTTACTCCAAGCACCTGGTGGTCTCGTGCATCTGACCCCAGGTCCCAGCTGAGCCACAGGCCAGCTGGGATCAGCAGTGTGGGGCAGGGAAAGAAATTAATTTTTCAGTCCCCAGGGATTGCAGTTGGTAGCTCAGCAGCCAAGGATTATACAGACCTGTAGAGATAGAGCACAGGCCCTCTGGGAGAGTTATTGAACTCCCAAATGCCACCGGTAGCAATGGGGCGACATGGCGGGGCGGGGGTGGGCTGGGGGAGGCACTGCTGAAACGGACTTTATTGGCAATCCCATCACTACAACTTAATGGACATCTCTAGCTGGAGATTTTGCCTCTTGCTGATTCTCTTCCGAATATTTAATTTCAAACTCCTGCCCTCCACCTCCAAAGCATCAACCCCTAGAAAGTAGAAGCGCTGAGTTTCTTTCTTCTTTTTCCCCCTACCTGTTGTTTTGAGGCAAGAAATTGCTTTTCTGAAATGAATGGCCTTGCTCTGATTACAAGCATGAATCTTGTGGGTTCCTACTCCTTCTCACTTTCAAAGACCTTCAAAGGAGCACAGACCTCCCAGTTTCTTTTCTGAGCCCATGTAAAAGGGAGCAAGCCTTGGTCTACTTTCCCTCCAAGCCCACCTTTTCTAGTAGTTGGTAAATGAACAGCAGTTAGAAACACACCACAACAACGCCCAACCAGAAAGAGCCTGGAAAAATCTGTTTCCCAACACAAACTTGGTTCCAGCAGAGTCTTTTGTGAGTGTGAAGAAAATATGAATTATGGTTCCTGGCCGTGCAAAGTCCTCACTGAAAAGAAAAAAAAAATAAGAAAGAAAGAAAATGCTACATCTGTTTCCATTTCACTTGCTCACATGTTGAAATACATGGATGAGGCATCCCTCTAAATTTACCAGGTCCTAAGCAATTAACAATAAAAAAAAAGAGACTAAAACATGATGGCAACATTTTTGAAAAATGCAAAATGCTAAGATGTGCGTGTTAATGTGTTCATTCCTACCGTGCTGCATTCCTTTGCAATCTTGGTACTACAGGAAAAGTGGAGTCAGGCCTCAAAAAAGGAACAGGGCATCATTAGCGCAGTGAGATCCCTATCTCAGCCCGCAGCAATTACCATCCTGAGAAGCCTGCAGGCTGCCAGGCACTTTCATTACCAGGGGAGTAACGGGTCACTCACCTCTAGCCCCCATCTGGGGCTAAAACAAGCATTTTCCGCACTAAGGATTCCAGCTTCATTTAAATCTGTAATTGCTATGATTTCAGAACGTATGGAATATGGAGACTTCATGACTAAGAACTGTATTAGTCAATAAGTTTGCGACTTTTATGAATCATTAGCTCTCATTTCAGTCCTTTCCGACACTGGCCTGAACCAGTGTAACAGATTTCTTTTTTCCACCTGGGGGGATCAGTGCAATTTCCCTTCAAGACCACCTGTTCCAGGGATAATTAGTTTCTCCGGGTCACAGAGGTGGGATGAAATCGGTGAGCGCATACAGGAGTGTTATTCTTGCTTCCATACTAAAGGCAGTCAGTGCTAGGCACAAGAAAGAGTTTGCTAAAAATTCCTTACATTTATTGAAAGTTCTTAACTTTTCAAACTCTTTAACATCTAGTAGCTCAAGGCCCCTGAAGTAGGTAGGCAGGTGCCCTTTCCCCCAGAGGGTCACAAACCACTAGCCCTTCTTTTAATTCTATAACCTGCCTCAAGTGAGTTCCTTCCACCAAAGAAACCCAGTATGGTGAGTCATTTGTTATGTCCCTTTGGGGATCTGGAGCCCAAATCCTGGCCTCGGTTTCTTCTACAGCCTCCTGAAGACCCAACACTCCTACTCTGGGCTAAATACATGACGGTCTGAATCTATGGATGGTTTTTATCTGGATGATTCTTATCTTGTCAGGGCAAAGGTAAAGAAACACTTCCTCCAGACCTTACAAGGGATTAGACAGATTGCAGGAGAGGCATCTTGGTAGGGACAACAATTATGCCTGATGGTTTCTGATAAACTAGCCACAGGTACTACTTAGCAAGAACAGTACCCCCCATCCCCTACCCACTGCAACACCTGAATCCAGAGACGATGAGACAATGAAAAGTGTTCACAGAAGAGAACTATCCATCTAGTATAATTAATGCATGCAATGCTGTGTGTGTGTGTGTGTGTGTGTGTGTGTGTGTGTGTGTGTGATATCAGAGCCTCACCATGAAAAAACTCAACGCATGATTCCAGGTACTAGGGAATTGGACACGGTCCCACCCTTCAGGAGTTTTTACGGAGTTAAAAAGTGGCTTAGAGATCAACAAAAGGCTATAGGAAAGGGCACTTGCTTCTGTGGTATTCATTCTCACTGCTGTTTCTGTCCATAAGGCTCCAATTTCCACAGGAGATGAGTCCTGACTGGCACCTTCTTGGTATTTCCCCACATCTGACAGGGCAATTCTCTTCTCTGAGGGCATCAAACACACATTCCCTACCTACCTGCTCCTGGGGCTCTATCAGGGCCTGGCACCCACTCCTCCTACACAATTAGCATAACAACAGTGTTGTAGAGAAAACTATAATAAAAATAAGTGGTGTTGCTGTAGGGACCAGTCTCAGGAACATCCCTGGTGGAAATGAATGTAATTGTACCTTGATGACACCCAGGGACATAAAGAACCTCCAAAACTTCCAGGAAAAGGCAGAAGAATAATCAGGCACTGGGGCAATCAGGAAGCGGAAGAGTTAATGTCTTTTCTCCCCATCTTCACTTAGGGAATTTGAATTCTTGATCAAGTGATTTGTCAGGATTGTTGTGTATTTACTGTAATTATAGAACATCAAATGTGCATTGACGTAATTACCATAAATATGTGTAAAGACATTATAACATGTAATTATGTCATATAATTCTTTAATAAAGCATGCAGAAGAAAAATTACTCTGCACATGCTCAGTGCACATCTTTTTCTTCCTATTTCTACTGAAGGTTTTATTTGCTCCCTCCCCCTCTTCAAAATTACAGGGACAGTTTTTCCCATTTAGGCTTAACTAGAGGAAAATGTGTGTGTAAGCTGGTACAAGTGAGCATGTACCACACACACACACACGCATGCACACACACACACAGGGAAAAAGGCATTTTCAAATCCCAGCAGAGGTGTCATGGCCCAGGTGTGAATAGCACATGGCCTTGCAGCCAGTGTTCCCATTGCTGACTGGAGCACTGCCATCATCGTGGTGGGCAGGCAGCCCCTCCCCTCTCCTTCTGCCCTTGCACAGGGTGGACATGTCAAGGAAAAGGCCACATGGTTTGGTGGCATGCAGGGCCCCTAAGAGAGGGATGCTTGGGGAAACGTTGACACTATTCTGAACCTAGGGAACTTTTCTAAAGATTTGAACAAGAAGCAAAATCCCTGGGTGAAATGTTTAAGTAGAGTCTGGACTTGTCAGACTGTCACTGGAAGACTAGAACAGGTTTAAGTTCCCTTCCCAGCTCTGAGTGGGTCAATTAGATGTGGGGTCTGTGTTCAGATCTACACTCTCCATATTCCTCCCTTTTATCCTGGGGGTCTTTTGGAAGCAGTGTCTTCCTGAAGTTCAGGGTTCTGAAGACAAAATAGCTTGAAGTATTCTGTTCCTAGAATTCAGAGTTAAACTAAATGGGAAAGAATGCTTTAACCGTGGGGAAAGTCTTCCCAACAATGATATCAAAATAGAAATCATAAAGCAAAAAGAATGATAGATTTGACAATGCCAAAATGTACAATGCCTCTACATCAACCCCTCCCCAAAGCATTAACAACAAAAACACCATAAATATAGTAAAAAGTAGACAAAAGACCACGGAAATATTTGCAATTTATATGATAGAGGGGATTATATTATTAATGTATTTAAAAAGAGCTCTGATCAATCATTAAGAAAAACATCTGAATAGAAAAAAATTGGCAACAATGGATAGAGAAATCACAAAATAAATACGAGTGACTAAAAAGCACACACAAAAAAATCCAACCTAGTTTGTACTCAAGAGGGAGATACTATTTTTCACTTACCAACTGGTAGTTATTCTAACAACTTATAATACCCAGTGTTGGTGAAGGGTTGAAGTTACGGGAGTAGAGATTGGCTTAACTTTCTTGGGGCCGATTTGGCACTGAATATCTAAAACCCTGAAAAGGAGCATTTTCTTGGATCTATTAATTCTTCTTACAGGATTTTACCCTAAGGAATTAAAAAATGTAGTCAAAGATTTAGGCCAAAGTTTCCCGACACCACATTATTTATAATAGTGAAAGGAAAAAAATCCTTGGAAACAGCCCCATGTCCAAAAAAGGAGAATTGGTGAAATGAAGTCTGGTAGAGTCATAATCCCCTAGAATACCATTCAGTCATTAAAAACAATAGATGAGTGTTTAATGACACAAAGAGATACACGATTAGGTGAAAAATTAAATTATAAACAAGTATATAAAGATACAATTTATAGATATAAAAGTTGGGAGGCATTTACATAAGATATTATTATTACCAGTCATCTCTTAGTTAGTGTTGTAGTAAGGGTATTTAATCCCTCTCCCTCTCTCTTTCCCTCTCTCCCACCCTTTCTTCCTTCCTTTTTAAAAAAATCAGAATCGTCCAGAATCTTAAATATTTGGGTTACTTTTAAAGTGCACTAAGTGGTAGAGCACCTGGGTGGCTCAGTCTATTGGTTATCCAACTTCGGCTCAGCTCATGATCTCATGACTCATGAGTTCGAGCCCCAAGTTGGGCTCTGTGCTGATAGCTCAGAGCCTGGAGCCTGCTTCGGAGTCTGTCTCCCTCTCTCTCTGCTCCTCCCCCACTCGTGCTCTGTCTCTGTCTCTCTCTGTCTCTCTCAAAAATAAGTTAACATTAAAAAAAATAAAGTGCATTAAGTGGTGTAAGCCCACATGCACATGCATGGCTGAGTGCAGAAACATACACAAACTTTGGTTTAATGCCTCCATTGCATACCAAAGGCTACACTCTTCTCTCTGCCTCTGGCTCCCAATCACTCATTTCAGAAACACTCATGGCCAGGGCTAAGTTCTTGAAGAACCACCAGGAATGGAAGGGTAGATGCCCAGGGTATTCTGGCCTATGTGCAGTGAGAAAGATTCATAGCAAGTAAATACCAGAACCAGAATGAGAAGTCAAGATGGCGGATCAGGAGCAAGCCTGTTCAGTAAGGTCCTTGAACTCAGGACTCATATGATGAACTTTTCATCTGAAGCCACAGGAGAACCCTAAGTTGGGTGAACTTAGAGTTGATTCTAGTAGGATTCAGAGTCCAGAATGAAAGAGGGAGGTGGAAGTAAGTTATTAAGCTGAGAAGCCAGTAGCTGAGGTCAAATACTGAAGTATTCCTGATGAGTTTCTGTCTGTCTCATTTTGTACACATGTAGAGCAATGTATTGAGTCAGGGAACAGTGAGCCATGGAGATGAACAGGAAGCACTGCATAAGGGATAAGAGGAGAGCCATCTGTGAGAACTACCTGAAATAGGGGTTGTTCATTTATTTATTTATTTATTTATTTATTTATTTTCTAATGTTGATATTTATTTTTGAGACAGAGAGAGACAGAGCATGAGTGGGGGAGGGGCAAGAGAGATGGAGACACAGAATCCAAAGCAGGCTCCAAGCTCCAAGCTGTCAGCACAGAGCCCAGTGCAGGGCTCGAACTCGTCAACCTCGAGATCATGACCTGAGCCGAAGTCGGACACTCAACCAACTGAGCCACCCAGGCGCCCCTCTGGCTTGACTTTTAGATGCCCCATGGTGCCTGGTGCCTGGTGCATAGGCCATGTGTAATGGACTAAGGATGGGGCAAGCTCTTTGTTGTTATCCCAACCATCTCTGTCACCATTTTCTAGGGCGCGGGGCCTGTAAGGTAGAATCCTTTGAGGTGACCAGGGCTGGAACATTTTGTTCTGCAATTATAACTAAGGAGGGGTCGTCTCCAGTAAGAAGGTGCAGCTTCAACTGCACCAACAATACAGCTGGTCAAAGCAGGACGGTGTGGGTGCAGAAATGGTGAAAGGAACAGTCAAGATTCCTGCATGTCTTATCAAGTTCCTTTCTCAGAGGCTGGGCAGCAAAACAGTAAGGCATCAAAGGAGTTGAACTGTTTTTAGCACCGCTGCTCAAGAAGGGAATTAGGCTATAATGAATGACCACTTAGTTTAAGGCTTATATCAATCTCAGAACAAGAATTTTCTTCTTCTGTTCTCATTTTGGTAAATGTAGCAATAAAGGGCATACAAAATACACCCTCACAGGCAAATGTTTAGTTCCAGAATCCTTGGAGAATGCATAGTATTATGTTCACATTCAATAATATTCACCCTGTGATTCAGATTTCAAAGTATGTCATCAACTGTACCCCATTCATCTTCTTGATATCCTTAGAAAGCAAGATAGAAATTATTACACTCATTTTAGATGTGAAAAATGGAGACATAGAGAAGATAACTGGAGCCTTAAAATTGCATGTTAAATAAATAACAGAGCTACATGGAGAGGTCTTCTCTTTGGCCCTCTGGTTCACAGCTCCATCTAGAAGTCAGCATTGCATGGGTATCCCCATGACACCCAAACACTTAAAAAGGAAAACAAACTCCAAAATGTCATAGGCCAACTCATTTCTACTTTTAACAAGTAAGGTTTTTTTCTTATACTGAGAACAGCCCAGCCTATGAGGCAAAACAAGGCAGCACCTACCAGGGAACCCTATCATCTGGCCATCACACACACACCCTGGAGCCCGCACCCCGGGACAAAGTCAGGGGTGGGAAATCCAAGTAGTCTATGATTCAGACCCAGTAATTTGTCAAGTGTTGAGCTTGTAACACTGAAGATGCTTACGAATATTCATTTGAAAGGAGTCTGGCTAATCAGGCTGAGATGTCACTAGTTTCCATTAGTGCAGCTGGAGCTTAAACACTCCATGGGGGATCAGTTCAAACCAAAGGCAGCAGAGGAAGCACCGAGAGGCACCCAGGTGCAGCGGGCCCTCACTGTTGCAGGTGAGGTAAGCCTTGGGGTCTGCTTAGCAGAAGAGTTTGAGTTAGCATAGAACTGTTATAACAGCTTGGCACACTAGCCCTGGGAGTATGTATGAAGATTGTATAGTAGCCAAGGTTAAAGAGAATATTGTTAAGACCCACCTCAGCCATATGTGATATCAAAGTCAAAATTTTAAACTCCACTCTTTTTGGCATGGCATTCGAGGCCCACTTGGCCTCCATCTGACCTTATCTCCTACCATGTCCCTCCCTCCCTATACTTTAAGTTCTGATCCTATCAGTTAAGCGTCCTTTCCTTGAACACATCCTACACTCTGCCTCTTTACCTTCTTTAACTCCTTTGTTCTTGCACTTTCCTTCCCCATCTTTTTTTTTTTTAAACTGTGCTAGAATACTCATGACATAAAAACGTGCCATCTTAACCATTTTTGAGTACAGTTTAGTATTTTTTTTAATGTTTATTTATTTTTGAGACAATGAGAGAGACAGAGTGCAAGCAGCGGAGGGACAGACAGAGGGAGACACAGAATCCGAAGCGGGCTCCAGGCTCCGAGCTGTCAGCCCAGAGCCGAAGCCGGGGCTCGAACTCACAAACCGCGAGATCATGACCTGAGCCCAACCGACTGAGCCACTCAGGCGCCCCAAGAGTACAGCTCAGTATTAACTACATTCACACTGATATGCGATTGATCTCCAGAACTTATGTCATCTTGCGGATGTATCCACTAAACAACTCTCTATTCCCCCCAGCCCCTGGCTGGCAACTACCTTTCTACTCCCTGTTTTTAAGAATCTCACTACTTTAGGTGCCTCATATCGGTGGAATTATACACTATTCATCCATTCTGTGACTGGCATAATGTCCCTAAGGTTCATCCATGTTGTAACATGGGTAAGAATTTCCTCCCTTTTTCATGCTGAACACTATTCCGTGGTGTGTATATACTGCATTTTGTTTATCCATTTCTATCTTTTTCACCCTCTCAAAATCTTACTCTGTCTACAAAGCTCAAAACCCTTCAAAGCTTACCTACCCGATGAAACTTTTTTCAAGACCCTTGTGTACAGCTAGTCATTCACAAAGCTCTATTGAGCATCTGCTGTGCACCAGGTCCTGTGCTGGCAACAGGAACAGAGTGGTGAGTCGCCAGAGTCTTCCCTCCTGGTCTGTCTAAGCTCAGCTTCCCGGCACTTTCTCAGGAATGACTCCAAGACAGCCCTCACTGGCTCTATTCATGACACACCATACTGCCTCGGGGTCTACTGTACGGTTTCCACATAGGCTACCTCCCTTGTAAGGTCCGGAGGACCTGGGCCACATCTTCTCTCACCACCCCCAGTACCTAGCACAACATACCCAACATTAAGAAATAATGAATAGATATTTGTTCAAATAGAGCGAAATTTGGAATGCAAAGCTCCGGCTTCGGCTTCTTGACTTCTAAGTGACCGATGAGTAACACAACTAGCTAGAAGGCAGTGCTTGCCTCGTTGCCAGAGCCGTTTCCTGATCTGTGTGCCCAGTCACAAGCTGAGATTCCAAGCCCCCGATGGTGGAGTGGGGGACATTATAAAAGTATCTTACCTTAGCCTGCTGATGTCAGCATGTGCAGAAGGAGACATCTAATTTGCTCTGTGACAGCTAATAATAGTAGCAGCTAAGGTGTGTTGGGCTCTTTCCATGTGCCAGGCTTTTCAAGTGCTTTCTACAGACTAAATCCTTACAACAAACCCAAGAGATAGGTTTCATCTGGGACAAACAAATATCTATTATTCTCTCCATTTTACAGATAATGAAACTGAGGCACAGAGAGGCTAAATAAATACCTTACCCTGCATCCATAAGGGAAATTAGGTGATATCAGATTTTCCAGAAACTTGCCCACAAACCTAGCCAGGCAAAACCCTTCATGCTCTGCTGTTCTGATATGAACATCTTGCTTTGGCAAGATTTGATGTAGATTACATTTAGCAGAACCTGTTAGAGAATCTCTTTAAAACATGAAAAGGAGGCCTCTCTGATGTCAGGGACCTGTTTTGCATTCGGGCTCCATCAGTGTTGTGCAGCCCATCTGGATTCTGAATCTCCTTAGGTCCGAGGCATGCCGACTTGATTAAAAAGAGATAGCAAGAACTAAGAACTTCTCTTGACAGAGAGGTGTGGAGTGGACATGGTGGGCAGGGGAAATGAAAAGAAATGGAGAGAAAATGGTTTCAGTTGCCATTTATAATAACCTAGACCCAATCTTTCACTTTAGTAATAAGATCTTAGGAGCAGTTTGTTAGGATTTGACCAGTGTACTGGCTGCTTCCGGGAAGGGAAGGGCACTAACAGTGATTCTCTGTCCTTCTCCCACCAACCCTGAGTTTCTCTCTTCTGCTTGCTTGGCTAAAGAGCAAGTGAGTGAAGCTGAGAATGGGTGCCTGGGGCGCAGGAGGGAAAGACAGAACTCAGGGGGCTACAGGAAGCAAACAGAATGGCCTTAGAGGGAGGGGTGGGGCTCAGGCAGTGAGAAGCAATGGAAGGAACGCCACAGAGACGGTTATTGCTCAGAGACCAAGGAGAGACTGGTTTGACTAGAATGGACAGTTTAAGCGGGAGATACAGGTGGCAACCTGGGCTTTCTCTTAGAACCCAGGGACCACGGTGGAAAACTGAAAAGGAGGGCAAGACAGAGTTTTTGGAAGATGAATTCGGTAGCAGTGTGTCAGGCTGAAAGGAGGACAGAGAGCAAGACCACAAGAAGACGGTGGTGGTCGGTTTTAGGTGTCAGTAAGGCTAGGCTGCAGAATCCAGTCATTCATTCAAACACTGGTGTTGCTCTGAAGGTATTCTGTAATTGGAATTAATGTCCGCAGTCACTTGACTTTGAGAAAAGGAGATCATCTCAGATCATCTGAGTGGGTCTGATTCAATCAGGTGAATTTTCCCGAAAGGAAAATTCCCACCTGTGAATTGCAGCGTCAGCCCCTGCCAGAGAGTTTCTGACCTGCCCTTCCTGATGGCCTGCACTGTGGATTGTGGGTTTGCCTAGCTGGCCACTGCAATCCCGTAAGCCGGCTCCTTGCAACAACCCCTACTATGTATTTCCTACTGGATCTGTCTCCCTGGTTGAACCCTGAACGACACAGCAGCAGAACACTCGTCCGGTTTGGACTAGGGAAAGGAAACTGGCCCAGACTTGAGATGGGAGAGGGAAAAGCAAAGACCAAGAGGACTTGGGATGATGGCCTGTGGGTGTGGGGTGAGAGAAGCGCCTGGGGAAGCGGAGCAGCGGTGACCAGGGGACACAGGGAGCAAACCTGGGTTCCTGCCCTCTAGTTTCTACTAGTCACACAAGGAACTCAATCTCTCCAGGTCTCTGAAAAACATCAGCTTGAATTCATACCTCCAAGATGTCTTCCAGCTCTAACATTCTATGATTCTATGTCCTAATCAATTCTCTACAAGAAGATCTCATCTTTGATCACAAATGAGACTTTCTTCTAAATGGAGTATATTTTCTTGCCCCCAGAATAGTGATTCAGGGATTACAGGGTAAGTACTTCTCTACCTAAGTGTCCAAGACTTAAAGGAAGGGACCAAGGTAAGACTTCATGGGATACCCACACAGCAATGTGGGTTGATTAGCTGGTACAGGTGCTGTAAGGACAGCCATACCAAATATAGGATAGAGGACTCCGTCAGTAGTCATAGCAATTAATATGTATTGAGGGCTTACTTACCATACCAGAGACTGTTCTAAGTGCTTAAATAGGCATTAACTCTTCTAAACTTCACAGTAACTCTAGAATATACCCAATCCACAGACGAGAAATTGAGGTTTCAAAAGGCAGAATCGCTTAACTTCTCTAAGGTCACACAGCCAGTAGGACTGGAGGAGACGGGAGTTTGAGCCTAGACTAGAGCTCCCTCTCTTAAGTAGCACGCTGACCTTTTATTGCCAGGGTAGACCTACTGGGATTTAGTATTGGGAAGCTATTTGCAGCAAAAGGCAGCACTGGGAATCTCCTGACATGATACAGACAACATAGAGAGTTAAATGAGCAAAGGCCTATCCTCAAATTCCTGCCACCCCAATACACAAAACTTGCCAAATGTGGGTGAGTCCCTCTATGCCACCCTCCTCTCGGTGCATGCCAGGGGCCACTGCACACACTCATGTTCTTCACCGTCTGCTTCAACTGGAACACATTTCAGGTGTTCCAAAAATGGCTGCATGATTTTTTGGTTGGAGAGGAGGGCCCTGAAACTGGTAAGGAGGCTTCCTACAGCTTCTGAAGCTGCATTTGCTGCAGTTGGCAGCAATTTCTGTTTCACAGCGAAAGCCACGCAGGGAGGGTTGGCTTTCCCTCAAAGTGTGCAGGGGGCTTTCACTTTGGCGAGGATGAGCAGTGGTGAGGGTGCTGCAAGCCTACGTCCATCCACCTGCAGCTGCTGAGTATTTCCCATTCCTTTTTATGACCCGTATGCCATCAAGGGACCATTCATTCAGCCAACATTCAGAAACACAGACTGTCTGTAACGGCTGCTGGTTGCCACAGCAGACACTGAAGGCAGGTCCTGCCCCTCAGCAGTTCCTGGCATCCAGCTCAAAAAGGGAAAAATGCCACCTGGGTGATGGTATCTGGTTGAAGTCCTAGGGAGATGTTTGTCCTGCAAGTCCAACAGTGGGCCACGGGGACGGGGAGACTGTGTCCCCCTGGATTTCCAGTAAAGTAACTGTCAAACATTTCCCCAGTGCACCCTGTCCTCCTTGTGGCACCTCTCCCTGGCACCTGATCCACGCTTTTATCATCTCTGGTCTCCTGGCTTCTACTCCTTTCCCATCAAACTCTTCATCCTGGCCACCAAAACGATGCATTTAAGAAAGACCCTGACCCGACCAGATCCTTTCCCTGTTTGCACAGAGATACTCTCCAGTCTCACCTCCCACCTCAGCATGTGCAACACTTTCACCTCCAGCAACTCCAAACTGCTGCTTTCTCTACCCTGTTCTTTGGTCACAGAATGCCCCCTGCCTTTTGCTTAACTCCAATTCTCAATTACAGACTCAGCTCAGGCGTCATCTCCTCCAGGAAGCCTTACTGGATTATAAAATAGGACACTAATAGCACTAACCCCACTCCCCTCCTCCCTCCCTGGCTAGGTGAGACTTCTGTGGCTCATATAATGCTCCCTCTCCGCAGAAAACGGCTCTGTGGGGCCACTTACTTGTACTGTAATGATCAACTTCTATGTTTACCTCTTCCACTGGACCTCAGCTCGGTGAAGACAGGGACTGTCTGACCTCTGAACTTAGTTTGGGACCTAGCACTGATTATGAAGTTAAGAGGAGTCAGAAGGCACTAGCAAAGGCAGAACGACCAGCAGGCCATAGGAAACTTGGGTCTCTGACACTGCCTTGGTCACTTCTCCAAGCCTAAATCTCATGCCTCAGTTTCCCCACTGGGAGAGTGTGGGGGATGGTGATGAGGAAGCAAGATGAATCTAAGTTACTCTGGAGGCAGCAGCTTCCATTCATTAGCATTTGTAAAGGGCTCTGAGTGCCGCAGATGGAAGCTGCTCAGGCAGGCAGCTTGTTAGGACTAAAAATAGAGTTGTGTAGCACCTTCTCCACAGAGAGCTCAGGAAAGGGTGGAAGGGGTGAGAAAATAGGTAGCCAGGGGTGGAAAAAGCTGACCAGGTCCTCGAGGGAAGTTACGCATCACAGTGAACTGCCATGGGAGATCCTGTGGCCACCGCTGAGCGCCCCTCTCAACCTGACCCCCCTGCACACACCATCTGTTAGAGAAGGTCAGGGGCAGGTGGCCTGCCGTGCCCGGAGGCAGGGGACAGACTGTGGCCTTTTCACGGTCTGAGGACGGGACTACTGTCCCCAGACGAGCTGTCTTCACAGCAACGACGGGCAGCGCGGCAGGGCCCACACCCCGGGCGGGTGGGCAGGTAGCACAGCGACAGGGGGAGGCAGGCAGGGGCCCCCGCGGTGTCTGAGGCCGCGGCGCCGGGGGTGTTTAGCCGGGCGGGGGCAGACAGCGGGGCTGGGGGCGGGACCGGGAAGAACCGCGGGGGGAGGGGGGAGAGGGCCCACGTCCTCCTGTGACTCAGGTCTGACTCAGTGCCATTTCTGAAACAGCCTGGGGGGTGGGGAGGGGGGGGAAGGTGTTTTTTCAAAATGACAAAACAGCTCCTTGCTCAGGGCAGCCCTGGAAGAGCTGCGGGCGGATGGGAATCACCCCGGGTCTCCCTCCAGCAAGGCGCTCGGCTGCCCACCCACGGGCAGCGGCAGCGGCAGCGGCGGCGGCGGCGATGGGACCCTCGCCTCGCCGCCCTTTCCACCTGCCGCTGCCCGGGAGGCTGGCGGGGCGACGGTCTCTCCAGAGCGAGGTGGAGCGCGCCGCCACCCCCGGCCGCGCCGAGAAGGAGCCTCGGGGAAGAGCTAAAAAAAGGGAAGGCGCTGCCGCGGGTGCCGCCGCCCGCCGGGGAAGGAATTCCCTCCGCCCGGGCGCACACGCGGCCCCCCGCCCCCGCCCCATCCTGCTCAGAAAAGATCGGATTTTGCCGGAGAGTAGGAGGCAAAGGAAGCCTCATTTCTAGCCACCGCCACCTTCCCCTCCCCGCCCGGATCCCCGGGAAAAGAGGAGAGGATTCCCGCCCCCCCCCCCCCCCCCCGCCCCACCGGATCTGGTGGGCGCAACATTGGGCCCTGGGGGAAGGAGGAGGAGGCTGATAACGGGGACCCGGGCGGCCGCGGCGCCCGGGGTGGCCTCCTGGGCTCGGACCTGGGGTGGGGGCGCACCCCTGACTCTCCCGGCGCGCCGCGAATTCCGAGCCGCAGCCGCGCACCGCCTGCCGTCCGGCTCCTTCCTCTCCCGAACTGAGGGCAGCGGCTCAGCGCCCGTCGCCGCCCGGAGCCGGAGAGAAGCCCCGTGAAATCAGGAAAACAGTTACTTCACTGATCTCAAAGTCCTACTTTGTGGAGCGGGGTCGTAAGCCGTCCTGCTTGTCTCGCACTCACGCTGTCGTCTCCGTTCGACAAAAGGTGAACCAGGAGCCTCAGAAAACGTAACTGATTGTCCCGTTTAGCTAATCTGGGAAACAAACAGGGCCTCAGACGCAAATCTTTGATCCTGTTTCGGGATCAGATCCTTCCATCTGATTCCTAGGGCTGGGCCCTATTCTTTGGGGTCTTCCGTGCACTGAACATGTTGGGGATGCTTATCATGTAGGAGCAAGATGCTGAGGACAGAAGGATGAACAAGAGTCACTCTATGACCTCAAGGAACTCACAGTTGAGTGAGAAAAGAAGAAAACAAAATTATAGATTAAAATTCAGTGTAAACCACACTGTTCTAAACACGGAAACAGTTTCAGTAACTTGCTCAGGTGTCAGGACTGTGGTGGCACGGTCAGGATTTGAACCCAGACAGTCTGACTCCAGAGCCCACCCACACATAACCACTACCCTACACTGCCCCCTTTTCCCTTAACTATATAGCCTTAAGTGAGGGGGAGGGAGAAAGCAGATCACAAAACAGTATTAGTACGCTCCCAATGAGAATACAGATAAACGCTCAGGAAAAAAAGAAGAAGGAGAAGAAGGTAGAAGAAGGAGAAGAAGGAGAAGGGGGATGAGGAGGAGGAGGAGGAGGAGGAGGGGGAGGAAGAGGAGGAGGAGGAAGAGGAGGAGGAGGAGGAGGAGGAGGAGGAGGAGGAGGAGGGCAATAAATGTTATTAAAGTACAGCTTGAATGCAAAGCTTCCAAAAATGGTGTGGCTTGAGTTTGCCCTAATGGAAGAGGAGTTGTTAGTCCAGTGGGAAGAATGGGAAGGGCACCCCAAGGGAGAAAACTGGGTACCCCAAGGCTGCAAAGTCATGGCAAGAGGCCAGAGCCCAGCAAGGAAGTCTGTGTGCCAGGAGCAAAGAGGGTGAAAGAGTGGGAGATGAGGCCTCAAGTCACATTTCTTGGGAAGCCCCTCAGATAGAGAATTCCAAATCCTGAATAATGTCCTAGGACCTTTCTGGAGGGGTCAGTTCCCGTGGGGATCTAAGGCAAGCAGCCTAGGAGTGGGCTGAAATTCCTGAAGGTTATTATTGTGTTATAAATCTTTTTCTGTCTTTGCCAGTGAAAGGGCTGCATGTAGGACATTAGACTTTGTCAACGTATTTGGGTCAGAAAATGCCCAAGTGCTGGGTGGAAATCACTGAGGATGGGCTGTTCCCATGCACATTTTCATTAATCTGGCCCTGGTGTCATAACTCAGTTTTACTTTTGCTCAGATCCGAGCCTGCAAAGACATTCCATCAATAACCCCCACTTGCGCCATGCTGCCCATCTCTGTGAGGTCCCTGGGCACACCAGTTCCAATATCAGCCTTGGCTTATTAAAGCACTAGATTTTCAGGTTGTATGGCAGGTCTTGTCCTCCATATCCATCCCAGGCCTCCCAAAGCGCCCTGGTCCCCCTTTTGCTGCTGGACAACTCTGGACAAAGGCCAGTTCGCTGCTCCCCCCACTCCTGGCCCCAACTCTCTCAAACATATCCTGACCCCAAGAGCTGCAGCATTCAGGGCTCAGGATGCAGAGATGCAGCTTTTCCACAGATTCTGAGTTCCAGGCTGGAAATAGAGGGGCCTCTGCTTACGTCATTGCATGAAATTCACCATCTGCCACTTGAACAAGAGAGACTCAGGGATGTTTAATGTGAAAACATAGCTCTTACTTGGGCAACTGACTATACTTCAGAGTGAGGACCACAGCTGGCATGTTAACCCTGGGACCTGGGTTACTCATATTAGGGATCTGACCTAATATTGGTCTAGTATGTGGTGAATAGTAATAGCTCTCCTCTCTTGAAACAGCTAGCCCTGTGCACACACAGACCACAGAGAGCAGGACCCAGCCCAGCCTGGCCCTGTCAGGGGTTGATCTGGCTGCTTGACAGGTGGCTGGGGGCACAGCCAAAGGAGCAGGGAGAGGGGAAGTGACTGTCCCTGCTGTCAGCACTGCCCCCCCCCCCCCGCCCCAATCAGCCTTCCTTCTCTTCCTTTACCTGCCTCTAGGTGAATGGAAAGGCAAATGGACTGTGAGGAGCTCTTGTGATAATCTTCAAAACTCTCAAGTGTTTATTTTACTGCTGCTGGAGAAAGGAAAGCCACACCCTGGTTTCCCCTTCTTCCTGACTTATTAATGAGCAGTAACGGTGTTTGGGGTGGTCTCCTTACTGTAATTTTTGGTAGCTTAGATTTGTTCACCTGCCTCCAAGACTCCAGGGAGACTGGAAAGAGCTGCCTTCTGGTAGGGGTGGCTGTTTTATGTGCTGCCCTCTAGGGATCCCTGGACAGAGGTAGCAGTGGAAGAATTGGGTTTTATTCTTCTCCCTATTTCCCACAGCACTCAGCCCAGAATCTTGTACACAAACTCCCGTGAACTCAAAACCCATGTGTACAACAGCCTACCTGACATCTCCACCAAGATATCTAATAGCAAAAACTCAGCATGTCCAAAAAACTACTCATCTCTGCCTTCAGCCACCATTACCTGGAGACCTGCTCTTCCCCGTCTCAGTTAATGACATCCTTTTAGTGGCTCAGGTCAAAAATCCTGGTGTCATGATTCTCCTTTCTCTCACCCCTACATTGAATCCATCAGGAAATCCTCTCCCATTGCTGCCTCTACTCTACTCCAGCCATATCAGCTTCCTTGTAGGTCCTAGGTCTTCAAACACACCGGTCACTCTTGCCTTGTGGCCTTTCGCACTGGCTGATCCCTCTGCCTGGTTTTTGTGCCCTCTTGGCATCCTCTTTGCTTCAATGTCCCTTTCTCGATGAAGCCCATCCTGCCACTTTATTTAGATGGAAAACCTCCCCCAGGCCAGCATCTCCAATCTCCCTTGTTCTGCTCAAATTGTTTTCACATTGGACTTACTTCCAGAAAGCTATATAATATGGTTATGTAGATTTTTCAGTATATGTCTCTATGTTTATTTTTTAGTATATGTCTTCCCTAACAGAAAGTAAGCTCCACAATTCTCAGAGCTTTGCCTGTTTTGTTCACTGATGCATCCCTAGGAGTTAAAACAATGTTAAGTGTTTAGGGAATGAATAAACATGTATTGGTTTGAGGTAAAGGTGTTCACAGGCCCACTCATTTCCCTAGGAGGCCATGCCCCTCCAGTTAGTCTGGCCTCCTTGCAGCTTGTGCAAGGAGATAAGGAGCTGTGGGTCTGCTGGATACGCAGGAAGAGGGCATGAAATTGAATGGGGTCAAGAGAATGATAAGACAAGTCACAGGCTGGGAGACAATCATAGCAAAAGATATAGCTGATAAATGACTGCTATCCAAAATATACAAAGAACTCTTAAAGCTCCACCATAAGAAAACAAACAACCCAATTTAAAAGTGGGCAAACGTCCTGAACAGACAGGCCACCAAAAAAGATATACTTATGGCAAATTTAAAAAAAGGGGGAGCATATGAAAAGATGATCAACACCATATCATTACAAAACTGCAAACTAAAATAACAATGGGATACCACCACATGTCAATGAGAATGGCCAAAGTCTAGAACACTGACAATATCAAATGCTGGCGGGGAGGTGGTGCAATAGGAACTCTTATTCATCACTTGTGGGAATGCAAAATGGTACAGCCACTTTGGAAGACAGTGTAACTTTTCCATATAATTCAATCATTGTGCTCACTGGTATTTACCCAAAAGAGTTAAAACTTATGTCCACACAGAAACCTGTACACAGATATTTATAACAGCTGTATTCATAACTGCCAAAACTTGGAAGCAACCAAGATGTCCTTCAGTAGGTGAATATATAAATAAACTGTATTACATCCAGACAATGGGATATTATTTCAGTGCTAAAAAGAAATGAGCTATGAAGTCATGAAAAGACACAGAGGAACCTCAAGTGCCTATTACTGAGTGAAAGAAGCTAATGTGAAAAGGCTACATACTGTATGAGTCCAACAATATGACATTCTGGAAAAGGCAAAACTACGGAGACAGCTAAAAAGATGACTGGTTGCCAGGGGGAAGAGAGATGATTAAGTGGAGCTTAGAGGATATTTAGGGTAGTGAAACTCTTCTGTATGATCTTGTAATGATGGATATGTGTCATTATACATCTGTCCAGGCCCACAGAATGTACAACACCAAGAGTGAATCCCAATGTAAACTATGGACTCTGGGTGGTAATGATGTCTCAGCACAGATTCACTGATTGCAATGAATGTAACATTCTGGTCCAGGATGTTGATAGTGGGGGGAAAAGGTATACGTGAACTTCTTATACTTTCCACTCGCTGTTGCTGTGGACCCAAAACTATTCTAAAAAACAAAGCCTGCAGAAAATATTGAATGGGCCACAGGTCTTTCCAAGCAGTAGATTAACAGACTCTGAATGGCTACTTCTCACCTGTCCAAAGAAGCCCCTGGTCACTGCCAGAGAAGGAGCTTTGTTCTAGAACCACCCTCATCTCAAAAATCTTGACATCAAGATGGCCCTAGATTGGGGGGGGGGGGGGAGGGGGTTGGGGGAGGACACTCAGGAAGATGCTCTGCAGATGCCCTGGACTTGTTCCTTTCCTGCTCCACTAGAGAATGAGGACAGGGACATACAAGAAAGACTTTTTGTGGCTGCTCTTGCACCCCCAGTTCCAAAGTCCCAGGAGAAGCAGGAACCTTTAATCCCCTGAAATGCTGCTGGGTCATGGGGGTAAGGGATGGAGAAACAGAAAAGCAAGAGTAGCTGGGACAGATGACTCCACAAGCAGGAATGGAAGTCTGGCCTCTGTCTGGAAGCTGAGGTCACACAAGCCACTGGATTTCTCTCCTTTCTTGCCCCTCCTATATTTACCAGATCAGATCTTGTAGCCGAGCACTTCTGCCTGAAGGACAATTAACATCCAGGCCTGGGCCCACATTTTGTCATCCCCATCTCTGTCCTAGGAAACGTATTTTCACTCTTGCCTCTTATGGATACTGAAGGATCAGAAAAGGCCTCTCTAGAATAATAATAGTCACCACAGATTTAGCACCAAGAGATTTACATATATTATCTCATTTAGTCCTTGTACCATTCTTATAATATAGGTACTATAATGTATGAAATCAAACTACTTGCCAAAGGTAACACAGCTAGAAAATGGTGGAGTCAGGATTTGAACCTGAGTCTAACTCAAAAGCTACCATCTACTGTCAGTAGAGTTAAGCAATGTGAACTACACAAAAGCCCCCCCAGGGAAGGTCATGACTGGGGGCTGAAATCCAGCCCGTGCTCCCCTTGCCAAACCAGGCCTCCTGGACTAGGGATGAATCAGGACAAAAGGGGGGACTCCTTTCTGTAGTTCGTACAAAGGTGTTGAGTGTGTTGACCACAGCCTGCATATTTGTAAGGAGCGGGTGAAGCCTACTCCCTCCAGACAGGCCAGGGCCACATGTGTTTTCCATTAGGACAGGGGAAACGGAAAGAAGTCAAAAGCCTTTTTCTAAGTACGTTGGAAAACAGGCAGAAAAGTATTATTTCTGTTGCTATGAAGGAAGGCAGTGCCTCCAAACACTTTCAGTCACCCTGACCATATATACCCGACAGCTACTTTGATTTCCTGGTCCAGACTGGCTCCAAACCCTGATTCCCGACTTCCAAATTCTTTTTTACTAGAGTAAGGAAAGATTAGACACTTTAGAAAGGGGAGAATTCCTACAGGCAACATTAAACTATAGCTTAAATTGAGCAAGTTTTCACCAAAATCATTCTTCCCTGGATGGGTATGAAGAGAAAGGGCCAGGAAAATCTTCCAAAGCTGGTACAGTTACCAGAGAGGCCATACCTCGATTGTTCTTCTTAAACCCTCTGCGGTCCTAGTTATGTTTTTTCTCCCCCTCTTCTTGTCATTGTCAGCCATGGAGGAAAGGATGAAAAGATGTTGTAGGACACAACTTCACATTTTTCCATACAATCTCACCAATGCAGCATTTAAAGTAACCCTGCAGACAGAGCTGCAGATTATTTGATATATTATTTATTTTTAATATATATATAAATTTTATTGAGAAAGTAATACTGTCCTTAACACACTGATACTCATTAAAAAAAATTTTTTTTTAATGTTTACTTTTGAAAGAGAGAGAGAGCGTGCGTACGTGCATGGGGGAGAGGCAGAGAGAGAGGGAGACACAGAATCCGAAGCAGGCTCCAGGCTCTGAGCTGTCAGCACAGAGCCTGACGCGGGGCTCGAACCCACACACTGTGAGAGATCATGACCTGGGCGGAAGCTGGACACTTAACCGACTGAGCCAACCAGGTGCTCCCACACTGATACTCATTTTAACTCTTCAAGGATGAGTTCACCTGCAGCCTGAGGGATGCACGTGGAATGCAGAAGGGCAGTCCCAGATCTTGACCGTGAGGGTGTCGAGGAAGGGAAGGGGGAGATTTAGGGGGCAGCCTAGTGCATGAGCTTCAGGAGGTGCAGAGCTAGGACCTTTCCCTGCTCCTCTTTGTGCCCCTCTCAGCTGCCTGGTTATCACATTTGTCCCTCCATAGAGACCCCTAAACTTGTAAGCAAATGGAGATGCCAAACCCAGCCAAGAATTCTAGGTCTTGATGTCTCAGTCCCCCTAATTAGCTCTATGGTCTGATGGGGGAGGTCTACCTCTGCATCCTGTGGCTGCTTCTGGGGGCGGGAGGGAAGCGTGCAGGCCACCGGGACACTGATGCCAGAAGCACAGACTCCGCATCTCAACAGCGGAAGGAATTTCAGTTAAAAGAAAATAAGGTCAGGACAAGGGAAAGGGAAAGAAGTCAAAAGCCCCCTTTTTAAGTACCTGGGAAAATGAAGAGGCAAAAAATTATTATTTCAATTACTATGAAAATGTATTTTATTAGAAGATGGGGATTCATCATTGACACTCAAAAGCCAGAAAAGCAATATCCAGGACTATAATAC
Source organism: Felis catus (assembly GCF_018350175.1). Classification (NCBI taxonomy): domain Eukaryota; kingdom Metazoa; phylum Chordata; class Mammalia; order Carnivora; family Felidae; genus Felis; species Felis catus. Next base: position 35,179,703 of record NC_058371.1, on the reverse strand, counting down.
CCCCGTCTCCATGCAGGGAGAATGAGTTATTAAATCGGAAGATGAATGTTTTGCAGTTCAGTTAACTGCATCTGTTAAAAAAGAAATAGTTATAAACTTGCTCTGGATCCCCAACCCCTCCCCATGAAAGCTGCCTCTTGCTAGCCCCCAACCCTCTGTATCTGCGAGGATCTTGACCCCTCCCCTTTCACATTTCTATGGCATAGGAAAATTCAAGAGTTAGAAAAAAAATCAGCAAATTAAATGCAAACCAGTTTTTTTTCTTATTAAAAAAAACCAGTTGCATATAGTTCAATTGTTGCAAAGTGCGACAATGTAAATGCGGTGCATTCTTATGTATAACAGCTTTTCCTTCCGCTCCCATGGCATCCTCAATAACGCTGCGCTTCTGTTCTGCGTGAATAAATATGTATAAAATGAAACGCGGCAAAGAAATAAAATCCGATAACTGAAAGATACCATTTCTTAGGTTCTGGGAGCAACATGAGGCACCAGCTTTTCTGATTCTTTGGTATTTATGTGAGGAACCATTGAAATGATAATGTGGAATTTATTATTTTTTTCCAGGGGCAAGTAATTTTCAGTTGTTCATCAGGGCTCTAAAAAATGGAGGGTCTGGTGGTCTACCTCCCCATTTTGTTTTCTAGGTGGGGTCTCTGGCTGCTTTCCTGTTTCCCCATTTGGGCCATACACCCACAGCCTCTACATCTTTACCCTTCAGTGTGTTGGCAGTCAACCCTGTTGGTGAAATAATGAATTTATCCCTCGGAGCCAGCTGTGTGCAGCCTTTTCACCAGTGCTCTTGCGAAAATGATTCTTAAGCTCTCTCTCGCTCTCTCTCTCTGCCCACAAAAGGTAACCTCACTCCCTCCACCCCTAGTCCCTAATCGTGTGGGATATTATTTTAGTAATAATCTTAAACACGATCCCTTTTTAAACAAGAAGCTGCTTACAAACTCCAGCTCTATCTTGACGGTGGCACAATACTCGGAACCTTGTTCACAGTCTTGACTTGCTCCTCTGCTGTCTGAGAGTGGGGAGGGTGGCCATGATGAGGGGCCAGGGCGTCCGGTGCCAGCTGCCAGGGCCCCCCTGTCCTGCTCGTCTACCCTCCACCCTGTCCTGAAATCGGCCAAAGTCGCATGCTATGCTTCAGAACACACCCCAGGCTCTCCACATCTTGTTGCAATTTACTCTCCCCTCCACCTGAGATGCTTTTTCCAACCTCTCTAGATGTGGTCTTCCTGGTCTTCAATACTCTGCTCCAATGTCCTCTCGTGTGTGACCACTGCTTTTATTATTATGCAGCTCCTATACATCCCATACATTCTGCAGTAATGCGCCTACTGATGCTGCCAAGTTCCTCCAGGGCAGGAGTGAGATCTTAATGACTTTCCCCATCACCGGTACACAGTGTCCACAGTGAGGTTCAGCCAGTGTTTGTTGAAGGATTGAATGAATGAATTACTCAGAACAGACGGTATCCAGCTCATTCTCCAGCTTCTCAGGATTTGTCTTTAGGCCCCATTCCAGGAAAGGATTTACATGAGATTACTTGGGAGCACTTGAGAAGCCAGAAACTCAGGAAAGGAGGTCACTACCCAATGATGCAGTGGTGACACATCCCATCTCTGCCTCAACTCACAGCCCAGGGGCACTTCATAAACATGCTTCCCTGATGACAAAGTATGCTTATGGTACTTAGGCTGGGTAAATAAGCAGTACATAAAGTATATAAACTGCAAGTTAATGAATGAGCTAGAAATTGTTTCCTCCACCACTTAAACATGATGTCTCAGGTAAGACATCAGCTTCCAGGGAGCAAAGCCAACACCTGGTTTGGTTGGCCAAAAAACGTAAGCAAATTTCTGTGACGTTAAGGGAGAAAGGAAGACTTCAAGACTCGGTGGATCCTCTCCTTTGGCCGCCACTGTGCAACCCTAGGGCAGTTACTTAATCTTTCTTATCTTTAAAATGGGGTAACAACGGCACCTCCTTCATAGTGTCTTTGGGAGGGGATCTAAATGTAAATTACATAGCATGTGTTTGGAACAGAGAAGCCCTCCATAAACATTAGCTATTTTAAATCTTTTTTTTTAAGTTTATTTATTTTGAGAGAGAGAGAGAGAGAGAGAGAGAGAGAGAGAAAGAGCACAAGAGGGGGAGGAGAAGAAAGTGGGAGAGAGAGGATCCTAAGCAGGCTCCACACTGTCAGCACAGAGCCCCCAGTGTGGGGCTTGAACTCATGACCCATGAGATCATGACCTGAGCTGAAACCAAGAGTCAGATAATTAACTGACTAAGCCACCCAGGCATCCTATTAGCTATTTTAATTATGGTTTGAGTTTCAGGGATTTTATTCTGCCCCATACATATGTTAAATGGACATCATGTTTTGAACCTTTTTCCCCCCTAAACCCCAAACTGAGCCCCTCGACCTCAGGGATAGGTTTCTGAGCCATTTCAACTGTTTTAGTGGCTCAAAGACTTTTTCCCTCCCTCCCTATCCTTGGATGTACATACTGATGAGGTCAGGGGACTTTGGAATAAAGGGACTATTAATGTATAACAAGCATATAATCAAAGAGCTGTTTTTCCCAAGATTCAAACCTGAGGGACAATATGAAACTCATCTGAGCCTTTAGGTTGGATGGTAATCCTTGGAACTTTCATGCCTTCAAGAGGTTGGGCTTCTTTGCCCTTAAATAACCCAACCCAACCTAGCTACTACATTCCTGTGCATGGCGGGCCAGATCTGGGGCTTACTACAGTCTCCACAGCCAAACTGCCAAGAAGCCAGACTGGGCAGAGAGAAGAGCGGCACACGTTCCAGACACAGTGCCCTGAAAGCCTGAGGCTCCCCAGGCCAGCCCAGTGAGTTCAAGTTTGGGGAGCCCACCTACCCCAGAGCAACTGTCCTGTTAGGAAACCTGCTGGGCACAACTAAGCATGTGGGCAGCTAGGGGCTTTCCTGACAACAGCTTCTTGATCTAACTGTAGAACATGTAAGCTCTGCTTACATAAACACTGCCTCAGAGACACCTGCAGTGCGGGATGCTCAGTGGAGGAGAGGCAGACACAGGGTGAGACGACAGCTCCCCCACCCCACAATAGAGGGGGACATTTGTCCATCCATCTGCCCAACCACCCATCCGTCCAGCCAGCCAGCCAGCCACTGTGTATGGCTCAGCAGTAACTGGGAAGCAGGGAAGAAGGCAGTGCAATCAAAGGGCCTATGCTCAACTTTTGTCCCCAGCACCGCTATCTCCTCCCACACTCCCTTTTAAATGAGCTTTGGCTGGGGAAGGAGACTCTTAGGGTCTCCAGCACTACTGCAGGCTGGGTGTGTACAGACAAACCCATCACCAGTACAGGAGGCTGACTGCACCAGCAACTCCTGGAAGGGGTGGAGCAGAAAGCGGGGGTGAGTAGGCAAGGGAGGAAGGGGTTAAAGTCCCTCCAACAGGAGGTTAGAGAATACAGTAGTAGGAGGGCATTTGGGGGCCTCTGCTTAAAACCTACACTGCAGGTCAAATCTGTATGGCAACTGGGGGAGGGGCTGGAGGGCAGTGGATGTTCAGACAGCTCTGAGAGGGGGTGGAACCGGGTGGTGCCGCAGAAGGCACCTGTCTCTGGGTCACACTTTCTCGATTTTCTGCTCAGTTTACCTGACACGCCACATTAGAGAGATCACTACCAGCAGAGGCTCTGAGTCATCCGGTTGCTCAATTCTGATCACAGAGCAGACAGGAGGGTGCCTGGTGCCCCTGGAGTCAGAGCGAGCTGGGAAAAGGCTCTCCTGCCTCTAGGCTGCTCCCGGGGGCTCTTCACTCCCAGCCAGCCCTGAGTGGAATGCCAGAACTAACAGGGGGGCATTCCCTGGCTTCATCACAGGAAGCTCGCCGTTCCTGGAATAGAGCAACGAAGTGAATGCCTAGGCCATGCTGGAGGCCCAGGAAAAAATATCCCTCCTTCTCAGAGTATTCTTGCTCTTTAGCTGTAGTCACTATTATGGTCAAGCCACCATGGGCAGACCCTAAAGGCTCTAAGGGGCCGTTTAGAATGACACTGATCTGCTTCTTATCAGAGAACAATTGGTGAGAGCAAGAGCTACAAATTATGGCTCTTGTTCCCAACTCAGTGTGCCTATGGGCCCACCTATGGTATTTCCTCCGTGTACTCGATTTCTCAGGGCAGAAAGAGAGATGGACCCTTCCTTGGGGGGAAAGGATTTGCTATAGCTAATGTTCCCTCGTGGTCTCATTACAGCTGATGGTGAGGAAAGACAGCAGGCCACACAACGAGAGTTCCTATCTCTGGAAAGGCATTCAACATGCTTTCATGCAATATGTCTGCTTCTGGACTGTCTAGCCCACCAGACTGGGAGCTCCCCAGAGGCAGGACTTGACCTTAGACATCCTTGTACTTCTAAGCCTCGCACTGGGCCTGGCATACACACAAGACACTCCATTAGTGTATCTTGGATACATGAACCAGCTAGTTAATCAAAGATGACCGGCTCTCAAGGGGAATGTCAACAACATGAAGCATCAAAAGATGTGGGGAAAAAATGGAGATTGCCAAGTTCCAACTCTTCACTTTACCAAGAGAAAAACGGAGGTCCAGAGAGGTTAAGCCACATACTCAATCCCACACAGCTGATTTGGGGCAGGCCCAGGACTCCCACCCACATATTATTGTGCAGCCTCATGCTGGTCAGGGAAGATGGTGAGCGCAGTGCAGGGTTACTTCATGCAGGGAAAGGTGTCACTCTAGGCCTTGGGGTACACATACACTTGAAAACAAAACCGCATGATTCAACACACATCTGTAGCCACAATGTAATGATCTCTGAGATCTAAGCATTGATCGATGGAAGTTTTAATTACCAAAATCTCTTCATCCTCCCCAAAAGAACAAAAGAAAAAATACCTTCTGGTATGTTTCTTTCATAAAATATGGTAACGTTCTAAATCACACAGGCCGCATTTGCATAAAAGGTGGTGCGAAACATCATTTTTTGTTCTTGCAGCTGAAAAAATTGTTCAGATTGCTGCATGCACTTAAGTTTGGCTGCAAACTGGAATAGGTGCACCCACACATGGGCCCAGGGAAAAGGGCCGAGGAGGAGAATGTGGCCAGCAGTCTACAAGGCTACATTCCTCCCTCTGGACTCTGGGGCATGGGATGGGACAGAAGACAGCAGATGATGGGGAGGGGATGACAGAGCAAGAAGCATGGGCATGCAGGCCTTTGGGATGACCCAGCTGAGCAGAAAGGAGCCTCAGGCTAGCTCCACCTGTCAGTGAGCACTGGTGTCACCTCGTCCACTTGTTCACTCTCCCTGCCGTATCTATTTTGCAGGGGTTTTGTGAGAGTCAAATGACATGTGAACTTGAGAGGCTCAAAAGGCTACATAAATGTGAGGTGTTATTACTCTGTAAGAAACATGCTGATAGGCGCTATGTATGGCCACCTTAGAGTGGAAAACTGTTCAAACTGCTCCTAACTCCACTATATTCTGTTTTATACTTGGACCGCATTCCTGATAGCGAGGCCTTTTAAGAGTGGAGTCCGCATCCCTTCACTGAGCAGGTGCCTGTCACTAGTAGGTGCCTGCCAGCTCTAGGAGACATCTCCCGTTTCCTGTGCTCTTGTCCCCACCCCTGCTGTTCACACTCAGGGCCAGGCAGCTCTCCTCACTTGCCCTTCCCCCCTCCTGTCCCGGAGAGACAGGGGTTAGAAGAGGCCTTTCTCCTTATGTGCAGCCTTTAGTGGGCATTGCAGAGACGGGGTACGGGGTGCCCAAGGTGGAGCAGTGAGAGAGGGCATAAGCCCAATGGGACTTGGGTGAGGAAACGCCCCAACTCCAGACTCTACTCAAAGCAAGTGGTTCCCCCGCCCCATCAAGGGATTTTGTAGGCCCTAAGACCAAGCTGTTTCCCACAGTGATGGAAAGTGTAGGGCCTGGGCCTGCTTGCTCAAACTCAGGCCTACCCCTTGCCTTTCCAGCTCTGCTCTGCTGAGGGGAGGGGGAAGGAGTATGAAAATTGGGCCCTGTAGGTGGAGTCTCCTAGACTTCCCATGTCTTTAGGATTTAGTCTGGCTGGGTCACTGAGAGTCACTGGCAGACTGGAAGGCAAGAGGAGGGAGAAGCCAGGATATTCCTACCCCTTCTTTTGGTGCCGGGCAATGTCTCTGGCCTTGGCTGTGTCTGCTAGGCCCTACAGGGCTCCAGCATCCCTTGGACTGGTAATGCAACAGCCTCCCTTGTCCCTCAGCCTGGGGCATCCACGGCTTCCTGGTGTTGCTTCCTATCCTCTCTTCAACTTCTCAGACCCCCATCACCTGCATAACCAAATCCCTACAAGCAATCTCTGTTTTTGCTGACATTGGCTTCCTGCTGACCTGATGGGATCCAGTTGGTGACTCCCTGAGTCCTGAGAGCTGGCCTGGTCACTGAAGGCAGCAGCAGCCTTCCGGCCTGATGAAAGACTCGACCTTTCTCTGGCGTCTGGTGGTTTCCAACTTGCAGACCTTGACACTGGGCAGACCAGAGCCTGTCAGACTGGTGCTCTCTACAGCTACTGTATTTATTTGTTCACTTGTCTCTTATCTGTCTGCTTCCACCAGGCTGAGAGCACCCTGAATGCGGGGGCATCACGGCTACGTGTCCTCACTGCCTAGAGCCATGTCAGGCATCCTAAAGGACATCTAAGCAGGGTTCTCCCCATGGGGCAATGCCTTTCCTTTGGGGTTCATTCTCCCTCCTTGGGGCCACCCCTCCTAGAAGTGGTATCTATTGCTACTTGGGACACACTTCATGAAATCCTTTTGGGATGATCTGCCCATGACAGAGGGAGGCAGCAGAGCACAGTGATTAGGAATGAGGCTTTGGGCTTGATATCTGGCTCTGTCACTTACCGCTTATGTGGCTGCCAGTGAGTGACTTAACCTAGTCCCAAGTCACTTAATCTCTCTAAACTGGAGTGGCTACTCCGTCCTAGGGTTGTAAGAATTAAACAAGATAGTACTTTAAATTTTTTTTTTTTTTAGTATTTTTATTTATTTTTGAAGGAGAGAGACAGAGCATGAGTGGGGGAGGAGCAGAGAGAAAGGGAGACAAAGAATCTGAAGCAGGCTCCAGGCTCTGAGCTGTCAGCACAGAGCCCGATGCAGGGCTCGAACCCAAAAACTGTGAGATCATGACCTGAGCCGAAGCCAGACGCTCAACCGACTGAGCCACCCAGGCACCCCAAACAAGGTAGTACTTTAGAAGTCTGGCCACCCTCAGGTGCTGAACTCCTGTTGTCATTATCACCATCATCATGGTCACCATCATTACCATCGTCAGTCACCATCACTGCAAGAGTCTCAGTTCCACAGGACGGATGAGGAGGGGAGCTCAGGAGGCTTGGGTGGCTATTCTGGTTTTGCAGATGTCCCTGGTTTTATGTGAGGATTACATGCCAGCCCCTATCTCCTTAGCTTCTCTGCTGCTTCTATCCTTTCCCCCAATTTTTCATTGAAACAAAGCATTTAGAACTATGATCAAGCCTGTTTCTTTGAAGACCAGGTAGCTGAAGCCCAGAAATGTGAAGCAGCCTTGTCACTGCCACACAGCTTGTTACTGGTGGAATTGAGAGGACCCCTGAGTCAGCCCTGGAGATGTGGCTGGTGCTGTCCACACTCAGGCAGCCCCCAAGCAGTCAGGGACCAGAAGAAGCTTAGCAAGGGTTCCACTGATTGAAGGGTAGTGGAATTCTCTCCTTCCTGACCTCGCAGGTCCAGGTTTGGGGTGGTGGTGGGGAATATACCATGGCTTTTCATCTGTGCAGATGGTGATGTCACCATGCCCTGCTTCGCCAGGGGTCTGGGGCAAGGGACAGGGAGAGGAAATGGTAGGAAATGGAAGGTAGCTGATGGGGCTATGAAAGTGTGCCAATCATATGCTTTTATTCTATGTCCTGATGCTTTGACATCTTGGGGTCTCACTGCCCCTGGGGGGACTGCCCCTCCCAGAGCTAGCTAAGTCCTGAGAGCAGAGCATGACTTTCATAAGCTAACCAACCAAACTAGAGTCCTTACCCCTCAACCATCTCCTTTATCACACCCTGAGCCACTATCCCCTACCCTAATCTCCCCAGGGCCGGTACACAGGACTTGGGTTGGCCCCTATGACCCAGAGCCTACTACAATTATTCAAACTAGCCAGTCTTAAACCTATTTACTCCTCCTCAGACAACCCTCCTGTGGAAGCCACAATAAAGGTTTTGTGTCCACATTCCCCTCTCATTCCCTGTGCCTCCTGACTGACCCTGGTGCTTTCCCTGTCTGGTGCTGCGTGGCCTCTGCCATGCCTTCTGTTTCTAGGGATGTGTAGGTATAAAAATTTTTCTTTCATGACCATTGTTTCTGGGTCTGTGCCTTACTACACCTGCTTAAACAAATCCTGGGCACCCTTGAAACAATGAGGGCACCCGTACAAAGCAGAGATTATGACGCTTATGTAAAGATTCAGAAATTCAAGATGTGGAAAGATCTTTATCACACCTTAATTGTATCCTTGATCCAAACCCTTTCTGATGTGGGATCAACCCTTGAGAGCCAGCGGGAGTCCCTTTACTCTCTCATGTTGAGATGACTCTGAATAGTGTTTGTCATCATCACTGCTGTCTGCTCCACGCACCCCCCCCACCCCCGCTGCCGAACACGCCCACACTACTCGTCCAATAGTGGCCACTCAAAAGCTGACACCAGCAACCTCACTGTGCCCCATGGGCTACAACCAGATCTCACATTCCCACCCCTGAATTTCTCTCCAGGGAAGATTGTATCTGCACATTAAAAAGAAAAAAAAAAGTTGAGCTGAAGATGGCACAAAATTAGTTCCTTCGACAGACAAATTTGCTCCTGAAACACTCTGCCAACCTGCTAATGAGTCGTCTTGAACCCTGCGCGGTGTTACCTCTAATTTTGCAGCCTGCTAGAATTTGAGTTCTGTGGACAGCCTCACATTTGGTTTGGAATTATAGGCTGAATTGCTGCTCACTCCTATTATTGTGCTGTCAATCTTGTACTAGCACATTATAATATGGTACACTGCATGCATCTGTTCTGTATATCACAGGCCCTTATTGTCATTTGTTGAATCATTTCGCCTTATATGATTGTTAAGCAATTATTTCATCTCGGGCGGCTTAAACTTTGATAACTGTATACTATTTGCGGGGAATACAAAAAGAGGGGGGAATCTCCACCATCAGCCAATTTCACCAGTTCTCAGCTCTGGTGTTCACAAATATGTATGTTGAAGTGCAAAGGCTCCCTGACAGCTGGACATATGCCCTTGAATACAAGAAGGGAGCTGGGGAAGGGGATTGAGTAGACACACGTTGGCTCAAGGGCTGAAGAGATAACAAGTTTGGAGGCAACTGCAGAGGCATGTAGAAAGTGTCCCTCTGCTTCTCATCACCAGCGATTCCTCTAGCTCCCGCACTACGGAGAGAGCTCACATAACAGATCTTAAACACAGGGGCCTCTCTAAAATGCACATGGAATGCACCTGGTTCTACCACCTAGTTAAGAGCAGTTATGAAGGTTGAAGAGCTGCTATCTGAGATGCATAGCCCAAATCTGTGAGATAGACTCTCCTAATTAACAAGACAAGGAAGACTAGAAAGTTGCTAAAGCTACCTGGCAGGGCTTGGAGCCCGCTGTCACCACCAGGGATGATAGCATTTCCTTCTCTGCAGAGCTTATTATAATGTCAGGACGTGCATTCCAGTGGGATGGGGGAGTGCACTGGCTCTCAGGGGGAAGCAAGTGCAAATCATGGCCAAGGCTCCAGCTGGGAGGTTAATCAAGGAAGAGCTAATTGATGAGATTCACTCAGTTCACAACTGTTGAGCACATCAGGGAAGGGAAGAGGGAGAAGGTCAGCATCCATTCTGAGGGTAGCATCTGTCTCCTTGACTTGGACATCCCCACCAAAGCCCCGAGTGCTTTCTGACTTCCCTTTAACTCCTCTGAGTATGCTTCTCACTGTCTTTACATAACCAGTTCAAGTCCACACCACCTCCATATTCTCCTGATGTCCTCTCCTTAATTTTGCTGCATCCTCTGATGTGAATTTTTGCCTATCCTCCTCCTGCCATGTCTGAAAAGTCTTCCCCTTTTCTCTCTGCTCATGTAATTTCTACTCACCCTTCAAAGTGCAGCCAGGTTTACCTATTCCAGAAAGCCCTGCCCTGCAGTGCTATCTCTGTCCTGAGTCACAGCAACATTTACTGTTAGATAATGATCAGGTTGCATCTAACACAGAGTTCACTGCACTCTCCCAAATGAAGCATACACTTCTTCTCACTTCTTAGAAGAAAGAATGGAATATTGTGTCTTTGCACATGGTGGTGTATTGGGCAATAAGAGTGAAGATTGAGATGATGGTGAAAACAGATACTACCTGCCCCTAGGGCATGTGCACGGTCTTGCTTGATGCTAATTAGTAAGACAGCCCTTGCTTATGGAGAGTTTATGAAAGCTGAGCACTTTACATCTCATTTAGTTTTCTAACGATACTGTGAGGCAATCTCTTATTTATCCCTTTTCCAGACAAGGAAATCGAGGCTTAGTGAGTTGTGACTTGCTCAGGGTCCCACAGATGTACAGGATTGAATTAGAATTCAAACCTGGGTATGGCTGACTCCAGCATCCTCCCTTTTCCTTTGAAATCAAACACAAAAATCAGGCTGTGACTGGCCTTTTCCACAACATGAGCGCTGAGTTCAGTTATTCCAGCTGCCAGTCCCTGTTGATCCCCTTCCTCTGCTGCAGGCACAGGACACAGCTGTGAGCCCTCTCTACTCTTCCAGGAAGCTGACACTTGCCTTTTCGCTGAAGCAAACGCTTCACTGAAACCGAACTCTTTAGTCTTAGGGTGAAACAAACAAACAAATAAAAACTCTGAAGATGCTGCTCTTAGAAGGACACGGGGCAGTCACAGGCATTACCACCACTCTCTGGCTTCTGCAGAGCTGTCTTTATGGAAGCGGCTCCGGCAAAGGTGACAACAACTTTCTGAATGAAGTCGGGACTCACATCCTAATGAATACTCCTTTGTGTTCACCTGGGGGTCCTCTGGAGAAGCCAGTCCTGTGTCCCAGGCACATGGCCAGGATGTAAGAGTGCGGGAACACCTGTGTTTGGGAATTGCTTTTTGTGCCAGCTTATGGGTCCCTCCAAGAATCTGCCTCATCACTTTCTAGTCACACATCGTGTAAGATGTTGATTTATCATCCCTTGTTAGGAGTCAGGCTTGCTTCTCTTCTGTGATCTTTACGCATCATTAACATAGGATTACAGGTCAAGGAGGGAAGTTGTATTTATTTGTTGACTCACTCATTCACTCATTTGTCAATCATTTCTTCAATAGCAAAGCCCTTACTAGACAAATATAGACTCTGCTGCAAATGGACACTTCTGCACTTCACAGATAGACACATAGACCTGATCAGAAGCAGCCCCCCAACATGGACTTTGATACAGCACCCAGCTGCTTGGGTATGAGGAATCAAGGGTTCCTGATCAATGACCTGGCTACATTTCCCCCTTCTTTGCCTGCAAATTGCCACGTTTCTGGAATAAGCAAAAGACAAATCCTAAATCCAGGCTGGTTATCAGGAGGCCACTTAATGCAGCCAATAGTTATTTAAATTTGGCTCTCAATATCACAGCATCTGATCACTGGGGTACTTTGAGGGGCTCTTAAATTTCCTGACCCCAGGCTTTCTCATCACAGAATTGTAAGGGTTAAATGGCATCATGTGTACAAAGCATTCAGCACATCCGAAGTCTGAGGTCTCAGGTCAAGGCCAAGATTCAGGGGAAGGATGAGTGTGACCCCTTTCTATTCTGAGCCATACAGGGCTCTGCTGCTTGGCAGCCCTGGGGAAAGTCTGCAGCCCCCAAACAGCATGCCTGTCCCAGTGCGGTGGCCAGGTGGGGGCACTGACCACTCTGCACTAGTGGTCCAAATCCCCCACTCCTCACCCAGCAGCAACAGGGACAGTGACAGCAATCTGAGTTTGGGGGGTGGGGGGAGTGCACCTAGCTAAGAGCTTGAGAGAACAGGGATCCTCCAGCCTCAAGAATGACTTGATTTGATTTGATCTTGAGTCCCAAGATCTGAGTTTGACTTCTTTGGATGAATTTGCATAGCTATGTAATGGGGATGATATTCCTACTACTCAGGATGATTGCAATCTGGGCTTCTGGGAGAGAAGTGCCTTTCTCAGAGGGAGGAGGGAGAGCAAAGGAGGGTCCATGGGAGTGAAAAACAGAAGGAGGGAGAGGCTGTGCCATCTGAACCCACAGGAGGCCCCTCAAAACCCAGAACAGCAAGGAGGCTGAGGGTAGGAGGGTGGACTCTGGGGAGAGACTCCAGCCTCCATCAAGAGGAGATGCTGCTTCCTTCTCCCTCCTGCTTTAAGGCTCTGGGGAGCTTGGAGTTTAGGGAGATGATAAGTGGGAGAGAATATTAAAGGCAAGAAAAGTCTAAGGAAGTCGTCAAAGCACAGCCAGGCAAACAGGACCCTGAAAAAAAGGAGGTAAAAGGTAATGCCGTAAATTACAGCTTAAAAGCCTCGTTTTGGGCAAATTGCTTTTTAACAAGCAGACAAGCTCTATCAATAGCATCTACCGTATGTTTTTATAAAGTGCAGAAATATGTTTTTAAAAGGCCAGTAAATAAAGTTCCTATCGATTTGAACTCAAGTGTAATCTGTTTTTCTGTCTGCCACCAACACTGGTAATAAAGCAGAATCATGTAATACGGTATTTCAGGTAATGTGACTATACATCACTGCAGGGACGCCCTGCTCTGCAGCGATCTATCATTTTCTATTGGTATTGCTTAGCTGCAGAATTTATAAACTTGCTTCAAATTGATGCAATGTTCAATTTTCTTTTCCAATTTATTTTTGGTTGAGCCAAGCAATATTGAGGTCTCTGAGCAAGCCACTGAGCACTACCATATGTTACCTGGAAGACCTCACGTTCCCTGGAAGGAGTGAGGAGACATAAGCCGGCACTCACCACCCTTAACAGTCAGGGAGACAGAAGGCCATGGAAGTAGATGTGAATGGAGAAGAGGCCTCCTGGCCTCCAGCAAGAGTTGTGTTCTAGAGCATCCAGGGGCTGAAGGGTGGAGGGCAAGAGAACATCTAGCAGAGAAGCTATAGCAATGGGTGCTCTAGAGTCTAGGAATTTTGCTAGGATGTGGATGCTGATTCAGTAGATCTGCATGAGGCCTGACACTGCACTTCTAACAAGCTGCCAGGGGATGCCAATGTGGCTAGTCCATGGGCCACACTGTGGGTAGCAATTCTCCAGACCAGGAGCATCCTCAAGACATAGAGTCACAAATCTCAGAGCTGGAAAAGATCCCAAGACAATGACCCAAGAAGTAATCTGGTTGACTCCCTGATCTTCATATGGAGACAATACCATTAGCTCTATCTTTCCAACTCCCTACTTCCCTCCTCTGGGCTTTGGTTCACTGTGGCACCCTTGTGCTTCTCCTCGACAACCTCACGGTGTGCCATGCACTGGACAGTGAGTGTCTAGAGTCTACTCATGTTTGGATACTGCTGGGCAGATGGCAGGAAGTGATGCAGTGTGGTGGAAAGAGCGAGTGTGGTATTAGACAGGATGAATTTGAATTCCAATTCCACCATTTACTGACAAGCAGGCTTCATCTTAGGCAAGTGACTTACCTCCTGGAGACCCAGCTTCCTCATCAGTGACTTGGGACTAGAGTTTTTTCCTCAAGATCTCTGTTATTAAGTGGGGTAAGATACACAGAGAGTCTGATACCACCAGAAGATCAAGAAGGACCAGCTCCCTTTGTATTTATTCAGTACACACTTGCCAAATAGATGAGTGAATGAATACTTCTGAGGCAGCTGAGACAAACAAAGTATAAGTGGCTCATCCTAGAACATATAATAGAATGCAGTCAGGGCAAAGGGCTGGGTGGGAGGGATGCAACTTGGCTCCTCCTGCTTTCCATGATTCCCAACTGTTTGCTCCCATATCCTCACCTCCCTCCAATGAAACACAAGTACAAGTGCATGAAATACTCATTTTGGCCTCTTGCTCTGGCACGAATTATTTACCACCCAGAGAGTAATGCTGTTTGGGGAATGAGGAGTCTGGGTGTGGGGATGACAATATGGTTAAGAATGGTATTGCCTTTAACACACCATGGGATATTCCTTTTGTAGAGTTCAGGGTTATGGAGGTGAAGGTTGGGAATTATTTTGAGAGCAGTCTCAGGGAGATAACTAAGGCCCTTAGTAAAGTCCAGTCCAGCAGACCTGCCTCACACAGCTGGGAAGGGATGAGGCTGGGATTACAATTAGGTATTCTGACCCTGATCTATCAGGATCTTTTATAGTTTAAAAAACCAAGTAAGAAGAAAGTGGAGTGACTAAGAGTCATACTTAATTAAACCAATTTATGAGAAATGAAAATTTACCAGTCAGCTTAGTTGGTGCTAAAATATTTGATATTTGAAATAATCTTCTAAGTAACATCTTTTACTTGGTCTGTTTTTTATAATTATAGTAAAATGCATCTAACATAAAATTTATCATGTTAACTATTTTTTTAAGTTTATTTATTTATTTTGAGAGAGAGAGCACGCACAAGCAGGGGAGGTCTAGAGGGAAAGAGGCAGAATCCCAAGCAGGCTCTGCACCATTAGCACAGAGCCTGATGTGGGGCTCAAACTCACAAACTGTGATATCATGACCCAAGCCGAGATCAAAAGTCGGACGCTTAACCAACTGTGCCACCCAGGCATCCCCCATCTTAACTATTTTTAAGTATATAGTTCAGTAGTGTTAGTACATGCACATTGTTGTGCAACCAATCTCCAAAACTCCTCATTTTGCAAAACTGAAACTTCTTACCCATTAAATAACCACTGCCTGCTCTCACCTCCCCCAGCCCCTCCCTGGCAACTACAATTCTACTTCCTTTCTCTATGAATTTGACTACTCCAAGTACCTCATATAAGTGGAGTCACACAGTATTTGTCTTTCTGTGTCTAGCTTATTTCACTTAGTATAATGTCCTCCAGGTTGATCCATGTTGTAGCATATGTCAGAATTTCCTTTCTTTTTTTTAATGTTTACTTATTTTTGAGAGAAAGACAGAGTACAAGTGGGGAAAGGGGCAGGGAGAGAGGGAGACACAGAATCTGAAGCAGGCTCCAGGTTCTGAGCTGTCAGCACAGAGCCTGACATGGGGCTTGAACTCAAGAACCGTGAGATCATGACCTGGGCTGAAATCAGATGCTTAACCAACTAAGCCATCAGATGCCCCAAGAATTTCATTCCTTTTTAAAGGCTGAATAATATTCCATTGTCTGAATATACATTTTCTTTATCCATTCAGCTGTCAATGGACACTTGGGTCTTTTCTACCTTTTGGCTGTTGTAAATAATACTGTTCACATTGGGTATACAATACCTGTTAAATCTCTTGCTTTCAATTCTTTTGGATACCTATCCAGAAGTCGAATTGCTAGGGAATAGGGTAATTATAGTTTTAAGTTTTTGAGGAACTCACCATTCCTTAGCAGTTGCACCATTTTACATTCTCACCAATAATACATAAGAGTTCTAATTTTCCACATCCCTGTCAACACTCGTTCTTTTCCTTCTGTTTTTTTACGGCATTCACTCCAGTGGGTTTGTGGTAGCATCACATTGTCTTTTTGATTTGCATTTTACCTAATGATTAGTGATGTTGAACATCTTTTCGTATGCTTGTTGGCCATTTGTATATCTTTGTGAAAACGTCTATTTTCAATTTTCCATTTTAAAAATTGGATTATTTTTGTTGTTCTTGAGCTATAGGAGTTCTTTATATGTTTTGGATATTAATCTGTTATCAGATATACAATTTGCAATTATTTACTCATTCTGTAGGTTGCCTTTTTACTCTGTTGATTGTAATACTTTGACACAATTAAAAACTCTTGATATAGTTGAATTTGTCCATTTTTTCTTTTGTTGTCTGTGCTATTTGTGTCATATCAAAGAAATCATCACCAAATCCAATGGCATGAAATTTTCCCCTATATTTTATTCTTAGAATATTCTAAGGGTTAGCTCTTATGTTTAGGTCCTTGGCCCATTCTGAGTTAATTTTTTGTACATGGTTCTATGTTACATTTTAATGCAGAATTTTTTTATTATCATTATGAGTATAGCAACAAAATATCAATCTTGAATTCCGAAATTTAGGAAATAACATTTTGCTAGAGTGGCAAGAATATTAAAAAGAATAAAATAGGTACATGTAACCAGGTCCACATTTCATAGATTACATTTCTGAAGTTTTGGGTGTTTCTTTTTATTCCATTACTCCACTGCAGGCAGGTTTTTGGTTTTTATTATGATTCATAAGTGTATTACCTTGTATTTAAGCCTTGTATATAAACCTTGTGTATAAGCCACTTACTCTCTGAGCCTCAGTTTCCTGGTAAATAAACTGGAGATAATAATATCTCAGCCCCCTAGGACTGTGGTGACTCCATGAGATTCAGGTATAGAGTACGTATGTGCTCAAGTAATGTTGGTTTCTGCTGTCTCTTCAGCCCCGAGCTCAGCTCTCCACCTTCACCTTGAACACTCTGCCCTTTCTTATCCACGATACCAAGTAAACATCAAGTAGCTTAAAGGCTCAGATCTTCTAAGAATGCTTCCTTGACTCAAGCTATTCATTCTAGTATTCCCTTCCTTTGTCTGTCATTGGCACACAGGATGACCCCTTTAGTTTTCCCTGACTTAGCATAAACAAGCCAAAGGTGGGAGCCTGTGTTCTGCTTCTAAAATTGGTCTTGACAGTCAGTGAATGATCAAACTAGATATTGTATGCTGGCAAGAAGTATGATTGAATGGGTTAAGTGAAGGCTGAGGAACCCAGAAGATTCCAGGCAGAGTGCCAGCTATATGCCAGTTTAATTTGGAATTAGAGTAAATTCAAATTTCTTGGGCTTCAGCTTTCATAGCTTGAAAATGGGCATGATAATAGAGCATTGTGACATTAATGAAACGATGACAGTTTCAAAAACTACTGAGACAATTTGCTTTGCAGAGGCAGATGATAATAATAACAATAATAAATAATTTATTTTTTAATGTTTACTTATGTTTGATAGGGAGAGAAATCAGAGCATGAGTGAGGGAGGGGCAGAGAGAGAGAGGGAGACACGGAATCCAAAGCAGGTTCCCAGGTCTGAGCTGTCAGCACAGAGCCCAACGCGGGGCTCGAACTCACGAACCACGAGATCATGACCTGAACCGAAGTTGGACGCTTAACTGACTGGGCCAGCCAGGCGCCACCATCTTTTATTTTTTGAATTATTATTATTATATTTTTAATAATAAATAATTTAAATGACTATCGCCTCAGGGAATCTTAACTTTTTAAAATCATGGAGCCGCAAAGAGAATGAAAAAAAAAAAGAAGAAGATATGGAATCCAGAAAACACCTTGCAGAAGTAAGAAGTAAATTTGCAAATAATTTAGGGGGGTTGTGACTTTCCTAAAGCCCATCCAGGGTCTCCAAACTATAGATGAAGCCCCGGATAGGGCTCTGCTCTGTACAACTGAGCATATCAGCAATAAAATACCTGCCATGTGTTCCTCCTGCCTTAGGGTTTGCTTTTCTTCCTTCCCAATCCCTATTCAGTCAAGCTTGGTACTTACATCAGGTTACTAGATCACTGTCACTAGAGATGAGACTAGGAAATTATTGATAAAACTGTCACCCTGATGGATGTGGCTGTATATGGCCATTTCTGCTTGTGCTGCCACCAGTTGAGGACTTGGGGACCACCAATGGTGAAGGCCCAGGGCCCACAGACCTCCTCCATCTCTGGGATACCTCCTCCACAGTACAACCTCCTAGTCATCCAGAGAGCCCCACTCCACACAAGGAGACTATTATCAAGACACAAAGGAAAAAAGGAACCCAGCTTTGCCCTGATAAGTTATGGTTCTGTGCATTTTGGTCCAACTTCCCACATTCATCCCATTCCTGAAGCAGGCTCTTCTTTACCACATGCTGATCGCCATTCGGCAGGCATCCTCTTCAGCCTCCTGCAAGGGTACTATCCAGAATTGTGAGGGCTGGAAGCCAAAAACTGCATTTCCCAGACTCCAATGTAGTTTGGTTTCTGGGTGGAAATTCAAATTCACCAATAAGATGCAACAAGGGAGGGGCGCCTGGGTGGCTCAGTCGGTTAAGCTTCTGACTTCAGCTCAGGTCATGATCTCGCAGTCCGTGGGTTCCAGCCCCATGTCAGGCTCTGTGCTGACAGTTCAGAGCCCGGAGCATGCTTCGGATTCTGTGTCTCCCTCTCTCTCTGCCCCTCCCCTGCTTGTGCTCTTTCTCTCTCTCAAAAATAAATAAACATTTAAAAATATTTTTTAAAAAAAGATGCAACAAGGGAGACAGAGGCTTACTTCCTGGAGCCCAGGCCTACTATTTCCTGGGCTGATGCAATTGTCTCCACAATTGGGACTCCTTTGGAGCTTCTCTGCAGTAAAATTCCTGTGTTGGGTGGTAGCTTCATGGGTCTTGGAAGAGAGATGTAGTGACAGAGACATTCAGACTCACCATTCTCAAGCCCGGTTACTGATTCATGGGAGCTGAGAGGCTCCTGAGAGATGGTGGCAGCTTCCTGATCACCGGTGTAGTAGCTGTGGTGTGCTTTTGAAGTCAACACCTCCAGAGGCCGCTTCCTGATTTCCAGGCTTCCTCACTGGGGCAGGAAAAGCCGCTCCTCCAGTAGACCGATTTGGTGGTTTTATTCCAGGGAGAATCATCCTGGAAGCCAAAACCAGAGCCTATTCCTCTAGCCCAGCTAACAATTTGGTAGGTACTGAATTTCTTGTATTAAGTACTTTCTTGCTTAACATAGCTAGGATGTAGCTTCAGTTTTCTGCAACTTAACACTGACTGACAGCATTTTGGAATGGGAAGACTGCAGGCAGCAGACCTTCATATTCAGAGTTGGTTACTGCCTGGTCTAGTTAGAAGACAGGGAAAAGTTGTCTGCTTCCAGCCAAGATGGAGTAACAGGGAGCATATTTACCCTACTACCTGAGACAACTACACACCTGAACAAAGCATGTGAAACAGTGGTTTTCAGACTTTGGACATCAGACAGTGCAGGACAGTGATCAGTGAGAGGAAATTAAGGAGGAGAATCTTACAATTACCCCATCACTGCCAGACAGTTCTCAGGCGGCAGTGCAGGGAGGGGGCCCAGGTGGAGACTGACAGTCACTCTGCGTTGAGGAGACTGAGCTGAAGGTCCAAGGAGGTCAAGTTACCTGGAACTCAGAGGGAAGAGAGAGAGAGAGAGCTGTGCAGAGAGATACCTCTGGAAATTGCAGACCATCCTCCTTGACCAGTTGAGCACTGATCAGCATGTGCATGTGAAGAAATGATCTCAGACCAGGGAGAGAACTCCCAAAAGCAACAAAAGGAAACATCTTCAGGGATCACACAGGGCTACAAACAGTTTGTAAGCAACAAGAACAAAATACCCCCAAAAACCAACCTCATAATTCATAAGACAGCAAGCAGAACACTCAGCAGTGGGGCAAATTAGCTCTATAAAAAGGCTGTTCTGGTCCCACCTAACACAGCTTAAAAGCAAGCCCTACAGGGGTGCCCGAGTGGCTCAGTCAGTTGAGTGTCTGACTCTTGATTTCGGGTCAGGTCATGATCTCACGGTCATGAGACTGAGACCCATGTTGAGCATGGAGCCTGCTTAGCATTATCTCTCTCCCTCTCTCGCTGCCCCTCCCCAACTCAAGCATGCTCTCTCTGTCTCTCTCTTTCAATGAAAAAAGAAAAGAAATAAAATATTTTTAAAAAACAACAACTTTAGGGCATCTGGGTAGTTCAGTTGGTTAAGTGTCCGACTTTGGCTCAGGTCATGATCTCACAGTTTGTAAGTTCTAGCTCCACACTGGGTTCTCTCCTGTCAGCACAGAGCTCACTTCGGATCCTCTGTCCCCCTCTTTCTCTGCCCCTCTCCCCCAACAAAAAACCAAATAAACTTAAAAAAACTTAAAAAAAAAACAAGCCTTAGAAGGATCAACTGTTTCAATAAACCTACTTATACCCAGAACACAGCTCAAGAATATTTATAAGAATACAAAATATCTCACATGCAACAAAGTAAAAATCCACAATGTCTGGCAACTAAAGAAAAATTACCACGTATGCAAAGAAGCAAAAAACAGAAACAATAATGAGGACAAGAATCAATCAACAGAAACAGACTCAGAAACCACACAGATGATAGAAGTAAACAGAGACATTAAAAGTTATTATAACTACATTCCATATGTTTAAGACGATAGAGATGCTTCAATATCCCAGAAGAGATGGAATATATTTTTTAAAAATTCAAATTGAGGGGCACCTAGCTGGCTCAGTCAGTAGAGTTTTCAACAGTATGATCATGATATGCCTAGATTTATTTTTAAGTTTATTTATTTATTTTGAGACAGAGAGTGCAAGCAAGGGAGGGGCAAAGAGAGGAGAGAGGAGAGAGGAGAGAGAGAGAGAATCGTAAGCAGGTTCCACACTGTCAGCGCAGAGTGTCAGCGCAGAGCCTGATGCAGGGCTGGAACTCAAGAGATTGTGAGATCATGACCTGCGCCGAAATCAAGAATCAGATGCTTAAATGACTGAGCTACCCAGGCTCCCGTTTTGTTTTGTTTCTATATCCTGATTACAGCTCTTTGAGTTTCTTGGATCTATGATTTGCTGCCTTTCATCACTTTTGAAAAATTCTTGGCCATCATCTCTTCAAATATTTCTTCTGCCCTGTTCTCTCTGTATTTTATTTCTGGGACTCCAACTATAAGTAGGTTAAACCATTTTCTATTGTTCCACAATTCTTGGACACTGTGTTGTGTCCCTTACCCTTCTTTTCTTTCTTTATGTGTGTTTAGATAATTTCTCTCTATCTTCAAGTTCACTGATTCTTTCATCTATTATGCCCAATTTGTTGATAAGCTCATCCTAAGTTCTGTTTCAGAAACCTGTCTAGTTTTCCTTGATGGAGGTTCCTCTGCCTTTTTTGTGAGATTACCTCCTAGGGCATAATACCTAGCCCTGAGCTCAACCTAGGGGCATGAGCCCTGCTCCCTATGAGCAGATTTCTTCATGCCAGCCTGCTTGCCTGAGCTCCCAATTACCACCTATTGAGTGTTCCCTCTGCCCTGGGCAGGTCTGATGTGTGGTGTGATGCTGCCTTAGAGTTGCTGGTAATGTAGTTGGGGAGATAAGACAGGTTTCCAAAACACCACATCCTGATGTAGAGTCAGATCAATGCCCTCACACTGTACAGTGACGCGGGAGCCCAGAGGAGGAAGATGTGCTAATCTGGAGAGAGAGTTTTAGAAAATTATGGTCATAGCCCAAATGTGGTATAATGAAGGTCTGAACTAGCTCAGTGTACAAGTCAGAGCTAACACCCATTAACAGAATTTTGCCCCTGCTTCCCCATCAATTCTTACCTAATGGCTTATCTACCTGAGGGCTGCAGTGTTAGTGCGGATGTTATCAGGGTTCCATCCTGCTTGCTGAGAGCACCCTCAGTCTAAGTTGAGTCTCCCTTGATCTGCCTCTGCCGATCCAAATGATCATATTCTTTCCACCCCTCCCACCATGGGTTTCTTGGGGCTGACTCAGGTACACTCCTACACCAACTTCCCTGACATTTTGTCTAGTGAGATTTTTCTAGCTCTGGATACCTAAGAACCACAACACCCATTTCATTTCTTATCCCCCACACTTGTTCTTGGCCTCTCTATTTTTGTTCAAGCTGAGGCTCAGAAATTAATAAGACTTTCCCAACATAATGTGTTCATTGGTAGAACCAGCATTACACAGAGATTAGGAAGTGACAATTTACCATGCGGCAGAATTTCAGAGATACAAAATGCCTCAACTATCTTGCCACCAAATATACAAAGCCCCCCAATCCACAATTAGTGTCACTTTTCTTTAGCATAGTAACTTAAACTTAAATTGATGCATAGTATACGATGCTTCTTTCCCTTTTTCTCTTTATATATATAGTTTCATATATATGTAAAATTAGATATATGTATATATAGATAGAGATCTGTATAGATAGATAGATATAAATATATACATAGCTAAATCAAATATCCCAATGTACTAAATATACTAATATATATTTATATATAAGTACATATATTAAATATACGAAAGCTTAATGTAGATATTGATATAAAGGAAAGATTTAAGAAAAGTATGGGAAAAAACTTAAAATTGAGTAAATTCTGTATTTTTTTCTGCTAATTGAAAAAATACAGCTTTTTTCCTCCTCCTCCTCCTTGTTCCTCCCTTTTTATTCTCCTTCTTCTTTTAATTTAAGACTGTTCAGTTTCTTCGCTTGCAAAGTCCCCTGGGGCAGATAACACTTTAAGCTGCTATCAGTCACCATGCTGGGATGTGATGTGTTTGAGAAGAACAGACAGAGACGCAAGGTGAGGGGAGGGAGTAGACAGAGAAGATAGAGGATGCTGCCATGTCCAAGGGGAAAAGACATGTGGGATAGGACAGTGTGGAGGGTTGAGGTATAAAAGACAAGCTGTCTATGCCATAGTTTTAGCCAGAGATATCTCAGCCACTTAACTCTCAAGCATTAGTTCTCTGGTTTTAATATGCACAAAAACATCACCAAGTATTTTGTTTTTTTTTATTCAAGCCTTCCAACAACCCTATGAGATGGGTGTTGTTAATCTTGATCTATAGTTAAGAAAACTGTGGCTTGGAGAGGTAGACTTTCAGATCCATTTCTATCCCCAGACTGGGCCTCTGTTGTGAATATCAAACTCATATATAAACACTCACTCAATATCTCTCAGCATGTTCAGATAAGATCGCCTGAGTTCATACACCCACACCCTAAACTTACTCTTCCCTCAGTCTTTCCCATCTGCTATGGACTGAATGTTTATATTCCCCATTCCCCATTCATGTGTTGAAGCCCTAACCCCTAATGTGATAGTATTTGGAGATGGGGCCCTTAGGAGTTAGTACAGTTTAGATAAGGCCACCAGGGTGGGGACCTCATGATGGGATTAGTGCCCTTATAAGAAGAAACACCAGGGAGCTCTCTCTGTGTCTCTTTCACACAAAAAACACAGAGAAAAGGCAGCTGTCTGCAAGAAAAGACAAGAGAGCTCTCAGCAGAAACTGATTTGGCTAGCACCTTGATCCTGGATTTCTGATCTCCAGAACTGTGAGAATAAATTTGTCTTTTAAGTCACCCAGTCTATGGTATTTTGTTATGGCAGGCTGAGCAGACAAAAATACCATCTCAGAAAATGGTAATTCTATCCTCCCAGCCATCAAACAGCTATATCAATTATGAAGGGTCTCAAACAAAAGTCTCTCTAACCTTTGGTTTAGGGTAAGTTTCGAAAGACAACCATAGATGTCCTTGCCCAAGGGAATTACATGTTTCCCTCATGCTCTGCCTCCCCAGGAGGAAACTAGGTTGGCCCCTGGGATGTCTGCTCGTTCCTTATTGTCCCCCCCCCCTTTTTTTTTTCCTCTCCTGGCATTGCTAAGTCTTTCTCAAGGGTCTGGTGTATATATGATTCTCTGCTCATCAGAGAAAATTTGTGGTTGAAATACAACCAGCCAGAACAGAGGGCAGGACAGGCTAGAGAGCTCTGTGGGGTAATAAAGAGGTGAATTTTGGGGGGCTGAGCCCTGAGGAGCCCCCTTACTCCCCAGAGGGGAGAAGCTTAGGAAGGCAGAGAGGGATGACCCTCACCATGGAAACTAGACAGAGAAACTGAACCCATATCTCCCTTTGCTAGTCCCTACTGTGGATGTTTCCAAGGAAATGTGGCTTGATGCATTAAAGTCCATTGTTCTAGATAAGCAGAATAGCGTGGCAGTTAATACCTGGCCACCAAAGCCAGATTGCCTGGGTTAGAAGGCTAGCTCTGAAACTCACTAGCTGTGGCGAGCTGCACTCCTCGTCTGGAAAATGGGGGTAATAACAGCACCTAGTTGGTAGCATTCTTGTGAGGATTCAAGGTTGACAATACATAAAGAACTTAAGACGGCGCCTGACATGTAGAGTGGGCTTTTATCATGCCCTGCTTTCTGGAGGTGCTGCCCTAAGCAAGCCAGACACAGACCTAGGGAGCCAAGGGCTGCCGGGCATCTGGCCATCATTCTCCCTTCCTTGTCATTCCCCAACCTGAGGACGGTTGTGGGAGCCCTGGCCCTGGAGTGGCAGAGAGAGCAGGGAGCCTGTTTCTCTGTCTGAGCAGCCTGAAGTGCTTACAGGAGGCAGCTGGGCCTTCCAAATCATTCATTCTGAAAAGCCAGAGTCCGGGCAAGGAAGTGGTGAAAATATGTTTGTTAGCTTTCCACTCTGGAAGGCTCTTTGTACGCATCCTGCGGGTCGGGGCCTGATGTTGAGCTCCTGGCACCTGCAACTCACCCCGTTACTATGGTGTCTGCTGAGCAGCCCCTCTGGGAAAAGCAGCTCTGGTAACCCTTCAGGGACAGGGATAGAGGGAGGAGGGGTGTCAGGCATCCCATCTACCTAGTGTTATTAGAGAGGGATCAAAATAGTGCATAAAAATGGCAGGATTCACGTGGCTACTGCTCTTAATTTTTCAAAGAGCTTTCATGGGTTTTATGTTTCTCAAACCACTTAACAACCCTGGGACAGCAGGCATGGCACATGAGGGAGTTAGGAACGTGAAGAGTTTAGTCTTCCCACCTATGGTTCCCAGGCGAGTGGCAACAGGAGGAAACCTGGCTTCCAGTTTGGGCTCTGTCGCCACCTGCCTGTGTGACCTTGGGCAAGATCCTTAACTTCCAACTTCTCTTTGCTTCGGCTTTCTCAACTGCAAACTGAGGGTCATGATCCCCACTAAGACAAGGATGAGGGATCTGAAACCTGTAACAGGCTCTTCCAGTGTGGGAGCCAATAGAAACTACTGATCTGGAGGTCACTTGTCCCACAGCTCCACTGTCCAGGACACAGCTGAGCATCAGAAAGGGTAGGAGGGAAGATGAGAACTGGCATTTAGTGAGCATGAGCACCTACTGTGGTAAAAGCTCTCTGCACTGAGACTGGCTGCTTTGAGTACATTTTCCCCTTTGATCCTCTCAATGCAGATATTATTATCCACTTTCATGATGAAGGAGGTGAGGCTGAGAGGCTGAGAAACTAGCTAGTTAGATACAGAACTGCAATCTGAACACGAATCTTTCGAGACCTCCACAGCTCTTGCGATGAGTCTTCTATGCTGCTTCCTCACGTTGGAAAACGATACCCAAAGGCATCTTGTACATCACAGGGCTCATAGGTTAAAACACAGGCACTTGATCCATATCCTCATTTTGGGCCTATTTACTCTTAGTTTAGAAATAATTCTGACATACTTGCTTATCAGCTTTCCCATGTTGCCACAGATTAGAAGGGACATACAGATACTAATTGTCTTTAATAGTAGCAAAAAAAAAAAAAAGGGCAGATGACAGGAGGAAAATACATTTTTAAAATAATTTTAGCAGTGTTGGGTGGTTTTGTGTAGAGCAAATAACCCTACACATTTCTTTGATCCTTCAGATATCACTTGTGAGTGATCTAAAAAAAAAAACAAAAACAAAAAAAATCTGCTGTCCTTCTGAAAAGAAAGTAAGACGTGTATTTCCAAGGCAGACCTAGCTCCAGAAAAGCAATCTCCACACTGGGTGGGGCAGCCGGACTTCTGGCAGCTCAGACTCCTGTTCCCCAAGATCCATTCACCCCTTTCTGAGCCTCTGTCCCGGGCACTGTTGCATCTTCCCAGCCAGGGCAGAGCCCAGACACAGACGGTGGCTTTCAGCCTCCGCACTTCTATGAAATGAGAGATGTATCACGTGTTCACTGAAGACTCCAAGACAGCCAAAGACAAGCGGATGAAGAGAATAGCACGAAACCAGGTGCAAACTGCCATGTGCTCCATCTGCACGGTCAGCAAATCCGGATCTGACACCCGCCATGCGCCAGCACAGTTCTAGGGCCAGGGCTTTCAGCTGTCTAGTCGACCAACTCTCTTTGCCCTCCTGGAGCTACCCATGCACTTGCAGGGAGTACGTTGTGTCGATCCGCAGCTTGTGAGCCCTAGAAAGGGATGTGTCCCCTTGTGGTCCAGCCTGCCTTCACATAGCTGAAGTCCTCTGCAATACCACCTACCCGCTCCCCACATTGTCCAATACGACTGGGGCACAGTGAAAGGTATGTCTATGGTCTTTGTCCTCAACTCCTGGCATACAGCTCCCAGGACTCTTGGAGCCTCCAGAGAGATAAGTCTTTTGTATGCAAATGAGGTGACTGGTGGTTGGGAGCCCCGAGATAGTTTCCAGATGGGCGCTGGTCCCAGAGAGACCAAGGTATGATTAGAGAGTTGGAACTTTCAGCCCCACCCCCACACCTTCGGGGAGAAGAGGAGGGCTAGAGATCGAGTTAATCACCAGTGGCCAAAGATTTCATCAATCATGCCTTTATAAATGAAACCTCCATGAAAACCCCTAAACGATGAATCTAGAGAGCCTCCCTGTTGGTGACCATGTTGAGATGCTGACAGGGTGGTGCTCCCAGAAAGGGCATGGAAGCTTCGCACAACGCCCCTCATAACTTGCCCTATGCATCTCTTCCATTTGGCTGTTCCTTAAGTTGTATCTTTTATAATAAACTGGTAATTGTAAGTAAACTGTTTTCCTGTGTTCTGTGAGCTGTCCTAGCAAATTATGGAACCTGAAAGTGGGGGTGTAGTGGGGACTCCCAATTATTTAGCCAAGTCGGAGAGAAGCGTGGGTACTCCGGGCACCCAATACTTGTGACTTGCGTCTGAAGTGGGGGATGGTCTTTGGGACTGAGCCCTTAACTGGTGGAGTCTGATACTAAGTCTAGGTAGTTAGTGTGAGAATTCAATTGAAATGCAGGGCTACAGGGGCGGACCGAGAGCTGACAAACTGGTTGTTGGTGTGGGAAAAACCCACACATTTGGTGTCAGGAGTATTGTGAGGAGAAAACAGCACAGAGTGACTGAGGCAGCCACCGGAGTTTGAATTCCCTATCCTAGATGATTGATAACCAGGGGCTGCCTCCCCTTCACAGCTAGGCCCCATCTGCCCACAGGGGCCTGGCCTCAGCTGCACGGGAGCACACTGATGAGGCCTGCTAGAACAGACTCACCAGCTCCTGCCGCCACAGAGAAGACATGCCCGTGCATAGCAAGGGCACTATCTGTGACAAACGTTCGCAACGATGACATAGAGTCATTTCACAGAGGTTAAATTACGTTCACTAGACGATTTAGGAAGGCAGGGTCATATGTAACCAATTTTAGAAACACTGCCATACAAAACATGATTAAAATAAGAAGTCTGAGTATGTAAAGGAGCAAGGTGTGATGGTCTGGAAGATGAGCTTAGAAAGAACAGCTCCCTCTCATGGGTGCTATTATTGTTTGCCATTTGTATGTTTTATATTATTGTTTGCCCTACATCCTTCCTTAATAGGCCATCACAAGTTCCCTGGGCCCCCTGTAACCTCGTGGCAAGAGGCAGAGTGTCCCGTATGCACTTAAGACCCTGGTGAGGATGACAAGCCCCATGCTGCTTTGTTTAGGCTCTGATGCCTTATTAGCTTCTCCCCAGGCTACATACAGCCTCTTCCCAAGCAGCTTGGGTGCTCTGGGCACCCTCCTCTGCCTGCAGCTCTGTTGCTAGCCCCAGGCCCTGCTGAGCTCCAGTCTCTGTCCAGATCCTGCCTCTGTAGAAAGGGGACAAAGAACCGTGCTGACTTCCCTAGGGTAAGGAACAGCTTCTGCCTGGGAAGCGTTAGGGTTCTAACGTTCCCAAAGGTTCAAAGCCCATTGTGGCTGTTTATGGGTCTGCTCCATAAATGAGAAAGAGACTTGGCTAAAGGCAGACCCCAGGACCCTGCTGGAGGGAAGCTGTACATGACACAAAGTTTCTTCCAGCAGAAGACAGCATCCAAACTCAGGGACCCCAGATTCCACTGGTGAGTACTGGGTTTGCACAAGCTGCGGGGGAGTAGAGGTGGGCACTGAACCCTGAACTTTTCTCGTTACGTTGCACAGACCTTATAAATAGGGGTTTCGCAGCCTGATGTGCCTGAAGAAGACACCAGGGTAGCAAGTCAGACAAACCCAGAATGGCAGTGATATTTCAGGCACAAACACCTGGGACTTGGACTCCATCTCACTCTGATGGTCCCTAATGCTCTCACAGCTTAAGCAGGAAGTATCACCCCAGGAGCTCTGAACTGTTACAAATAGGATTCATTTACCTGCTGTCTGAGAGGCAGCCATGATTTTGTAATTAAACACACAAATGTGGGAACCAAACAGCTGGGCTTCAAATCCGGGCTTCATCACTCGCCAACTGTGTGACTTTAGGTAAGTTGCTTAACCTACCTGTGCCTCAGTTTACCTATCTGTAAAGCAGAGATAATAATGATTGTGAAGAGTAAATGAGTTAATATTTCTAAAGTGCTTAGAATAGTGTCTGGCACATGTCAGTGAATGCTAAATAAAACAAAATGATCCGACAAAGAAAGGAGATTGTGAAAAGATTTTCAATAAATGTCACTGAAGCTCACATACATGGATTCTCCCTCATGGCTGACTCCTGGCCTCAAAGGCAGGGACTCCTGAATGGGGCTGTAGGGGAGGGAGTGCACGAAGGGTTAAACCCCCAAGTGAACAGAAAAACAAGTTCCATCTGGTCCCTGGGACAAAGCGACAGCCTGCAAAGCCCCCAGCCCGGGCTCCTGCTCAAAGGACACATTGCTTTTTAAAATTCCAACTTGTGGCTGCCTCGATCTATAAATCAACCAGTTCTCCACACCCTAGAGCTCGGAACAGGATTCACAAATGGCAGCGAGACATTCATTCCGAGAATAGGCATATGAAGTGACTTTGCACTCAGGGTACCCAGCCTCTCAGCTTCCCGGAAGGCCCCAGGGCTAGTGCTTCATCCTTGTCTCCCCTTCCATGCAGGAACTGCTCTCCAGGTGGCAAAAGGAAGGAAGGAAAGATAGCAAGTGGCCAAGGCTCAAGCTGGGATTGGGATTTTCTTTAGACACTCCACTTGAGGAAAATGTCCCTGGGACTCAGTTGCATCCCCATGCTTATCATCCACACAAAAAGAAGAATAAAGCCACTGGCCCTACCTCCCCACACCACTGCTGGGACCCCATCTTCAGATACTGGGCTGGGAGTGGGACAAGGCTGACTCATGAGAACCACCAAATATTCCTGCTTGGGGAACCCTATGCAGGGAAGCAGGAGCTCTTTGGTGGCTCCTGGCCGCTGTGTGTGCAGGGTAGCTTGTGCCCCAGCATCCCTTGCAGGACACCTGGAAGCGGACAGGGAGCCAGAATGAAACCCAGAGCCCTCCTTGGGGACCCTCATTTGAGGCAGGGCCCCTCCATTTTTAACCATCTCCCTGGACACATGCCCACACCCAGTAACGCCGAATCCCGCCCTAGCACTAACCCTGCAGAGCACAGAAGTAATTCACAAAAAGTTGGGCAATTCAAAGTTACAGTTTCCACAGCAACCGGCACTCAGACCATTTGGGTAGCTGAAGCTTTTCCTCTTAGCATTCACTCTTTTTCTCCCCAAATAGCATTTTTTTTCTTATTATTAAAGTAATACATGTTCATTGGAGAACATATGGAAATTACAGACAAGTGTAAAGGAGAAAATAAAAATCACCCTTAATCTCACCACTCGAGGTGATCCAATGTCAACATTTTGATGTATTCTCCATTCGTCTAGTTTTTTTTTTTTCATGCATAAAAGGATACAATTTTTGAAAATTGGGACTCTAGTGAAATTACTGTTTTATCATTTGGTTTCTTCCACTTAAAAATATATTGTGAGACTTCCCAATAGCCTTACACATTCTTTGAGAATATGATTTTTAATGGCTTCATGGTACTCTTTCATATAGATAAAACATATTCTATCTAACCAATCTATTGTTGAACGTTTAGGTGGTTCTCCTTTTTTTCTTTTGCTATTTTAAATAATACTACAGCGAACAGCCTTTTACATAAATTTGTGTGTATGTCTCTGATTAAGTAACCAGATTAGAATAAATTCATAGAACTAAGATTACTGTTCAAACACAATGAACATGCTAATGATTTTAATACGCATTATCAAATCACCCTCTGGAAAGGTTGAAGCAATGTGTATTTCTACCTGTAACGTAGACTCTTCTTTAGAAAAGAAAACAAAAACAAAAACAAAAATACCCTCAAACTGAAAATTTGGTTGGGTTTAAATGAAATCTGTACAATTTATAAAAATTACATTTCCTTCAATTTAAGCATCCTCTCCTATATTTTTAATGAATTTTCTTACTTCTATAACCACCTACTAACATCCTTTGCCCTCTATTTCTATGGGGTATTCATCTTTTCCTCTGATTTATAAGAGCTCCTTATGCATAAAGATAATAATCCTTTGCCATATTTGTGGCACATATGTTCTCTCAGTTTGTCATTGGATTTTTATTTTGTTTACGGCATTTTTAAAGTGTAGAAGTTTCAAATATTGTTGTAACTCACATCTTTCCTTCTTTTCCTTTATGATTTTGTCATTTGATTTTTATGCTTTGGCAGACCTTCTCCACTCTGCGATCATTTAAATATTTACCTATCTGTTGCTTTCCAGTTATTTTATGACTGTGTAGTTTGGGTTTTACATGGACTGCCCTAAACCCCGTGAGTTTCACGTAGAGGTGGGGTTCTGAATTTGCTTGTTTAATGGTCCTAAGGCTGGAGTTGGGTGATAGATGGTTGCCAGGGAGATACAGGAATTGACTTGTCTGCCGCTCCTGCCTTTCAGGAGCTCTCAGCCTGGCAGGCACCTTTCCACAGGGCCCCAGGGTTTTTGCTAGTGAATGGAAGAAATGAACAAGGAGAGGGAAATAGCTGTTCCGCGATTACACACTGAAAAAGGTGCACCTCACGTGGCTCTGTTTCCCATCTGAGATGGGGGAGGTGGAGGATGGGGAGCGCCAGATGTAGGAAGAGCTGGTGAGCAGCTCCAGTCTCAGCACGTGAAAAATCAAGAGATTGGATTTCAAATCTGAAATTAACCATCACTCTATTTGCAAGATGAGGAGCTAGAGGCAGTTTTGCTGGCATTGCATATCATCGAATACCAAGTTCTCATGAAGAGGGACTGAGGGAAGAAGGAGCCTGGAACTTCAGCTCCCCAGAGATATGGACTGTATCTTCTGTCCAGCACCCCACGGGCCTAAGAGTTGGTAAGTACCAGGCAGGATGGTGTCATCCTAAGCAAGAGGGTGGTTGCCACCAGCCAGCATCCAGGAAGATGCCACTGCAGACTGCCCCCTTGGTCCAGCCTCAGGTGATTACCACCTTCTGGCATCCCTATTTCAATCCAGCCTCCGAAACTTTTTAACTGAGGGTCTCTGCTCAGTTTCTGAAGTCAACTCTGCATGTGCTAACAAGGCAAGGGGTTTGTTCATTCATTCCACAGGTTTATTGAGTGTCCACCATTTGCATAATCCTGTGTTCAGCCTTGTAGATCTATTCCTTTTCAACCAGGCATAAAATATTTCCCTTCCATCTCCCCCTCTCCATTTTCTCTCCTTAGACCCCTTTAAAAAAAAAAACCTGCAACCCTCTATCTTGAATCTCATGTCCTCCAGCTATCACCCTGCCTCAGCTGTCATGTTTCAGGCTGCACTAGTTACCTGGGCATTGGAGAAGATTATAACCACTAACATTTACTGAATGCTCCCTGTGTCGGCACTGAAGGCTGTAAATACATGATCTCTCATAACCTTTATCCAATAACTTTCATTCAACAAATATTAAGTGCCTATCATGTGACAGACTCTTCTAGTGCACAGGACAGACTGGTGAATAAACCAAAGATTCCTGTCCTCATGAAGCTTATATCCTAGCTGCGGGGTGGGGATGGGAATAGACAAAACAAAGAAACACAATAAATGAAGAAATTATATGTAGGTTGGAAGGTAATAAATATGATAGAAAGAAGTGGGGAGAGATTAGGGGGCCCAAGAGTACCAAGGCTGGGAGATGGGAAGGCCTCCTTGAGAAGAGGGCCTTGAAGCAGAGATGTGAAGGAGGTGAGGATGTGTGCCATAGAGATATGAGGGGAAATGCCCTAAGACATGCCTGTTATGGTCAAGAAACAAAAAGGAGGCTGGGTGAATAAGGCAAAAAATGGTAGGAACTGAGGTCAGAGAGGTGGAAATGGGCCAGGTTTTAGGGTTCTGTAAGCCGTTGTGAGCACTGTGGCTGCTACTCAGGTGAGCTGGGGATAAATGGAGGATTTTAAGCAGAAGAGTAAACTGATGTGACCTGAAGGTTAATTTAATTATTTTATTTTATTTTATTTTATTTTACTATTCTATTCTATTCTATTCTATTCTATTCTATTCTATTCTATTCTATTCTATTCTATTTTTGTGACCTGCAGATTTAACGGCTCATCCTGGCTGCTACATTGAGAATATGCTGGGGGTCTGGGGCAGGCATGGTGGCCAAGAGACCAGTTAGGTGGCTGTTGTGATGACTCAGTAGAGAGTGTGTGGCCCTGGCTAGGGTGTTAACAGTGGAGAAGAGAAGTGGTCAGCTTCCAGAGATACTCTAAAAGCAAAGCCAACAGGGGTTCCTGGTGAGTTGGATATATATTGGGAGAGCAAGAGCAGTTATCACTCCAAGATGTTCAGGCAACACCGCTGGAAGTCTGGAGTTGCTCTTTGCTGAGATGGCAAAGGCAGCAGGTGGAGCAGGTTTGGGGGAGGGTAGACAGTGGGCACTTGGGGTTGGATATATTGCGTTTGAGGAGACTGTGAGATACCTCAGTGGCCATGTGAGTAGAACGTCATAGGGATGGCATTTAAAGTCATGACCTTGGATGAGACCACAAGGGAGAAAGTGTAGAAAAAGATGAGAAGTCCAAACACTGAGGCCTGGGATATCCTACACCAAAAGGTTGGGGAGAGGAGGAGCAACCAGCAAAGGAGACTGACAAGTGAAGAACCATGAAGGGTGAAGGCAAATCCAGAGAGTGTGGATCCTGGCAGGGGCTTGGGGAGGGGATGTACCTAGGAGGAAGAAGTGACCACTGGGTCAAATGCTCCTGGGGAGACAAGAAGGATTAGGATTGGGAATTGGCCACTGGGTCTTACCCAGAAATGGATATTATACCCATTTTAAGGTGAGGAAAGGGAATCTTAGAGAGAAGATCCAAAGTCACAGAGTTAGGAGCACCAGAGCTACAACATAAGACAAGGTCTATGCAAAGCCCAGCCTGCTTGCTTCTCATACTAACCCCTCAGACTCTGAGTGCTCTCTAAACCAAAGGAATGGCTCTGACACCCATGGATTCTCACTCCCAATGGACTATTCATACCCATGAAGTTGAACAGTCCCTGCAGGTCAGGGAAAACTGAAGATGAGCAGAGGATCACAAGCACAACTGTAAGTATCTTTTTAATGCCGAGTGGGATGTGAGGGGATTCTCAGAGTAAGCGTTGTCTGCCTGGCCCTGCTTTCCTTCCAACTGTCTGTTTCATCCACCTAATTAGGGCCTGGCCCCTGAGGACATTTCAAGTTAGTGGCCCCTGGTTTAATGAATTCCAGTCCAGAGATACATGTATTTGAATAGAAGGGCATTTCCACAACCAACCGGCAAAGGGAGAGACGGGGCGAGGGGTGCAGAGGCGTGCACAGCCAACCCAAATCCAGGACCCTCCATGTCTCCATTACCGGATAGGTCTCAATTGTCTGACCGCCCGGGGCAATGCCTTCCTGGCCAGTGTGCTGGCTCTCCTTGCCTGGGGCAGGATGATAGTCACCGATCTCCCTCTGGTGTCAGCTCTTGCAACTGCAGCCCCAGGAGACAGCAGGAGGCTATGTATGCCTTTTCATACATGCAGGGCCTGGAGAGCCACGCCTAGGAGCCCTCCTTCTCCCGTCTGAGCCTCGTCTGCCTCTGCCCGGGGCAGGTCTGGTGCTCTAGACCCCAGGTATGAGCCCTCTGCATTCCCAATTGCGATAGAAATAAGTAAGATGTGGAAATCAGGATGTCTGATGGCTCACCCTGGTTCTCCCTTAGGTTAGCAGTACAGACCTGTAGACCTAGAAGAAACCAAGGGTCTCTGATCTGTGCACACCCCTGCACGCCCCCACTCCCCAAACCCCATCTCTCCCTTTGCTAAGTCATTTGATATTTCAAGGCCCATTTGGAAAGGCAGGTGATGGAACAACAGGAGCTCTACTCCTCTACCTACTCCTTCCCCGCTTGCCTTAGGGGCTGGCTTCTGCCCTGGACCTGGAGCTGCGTGGCTGCAGTGGCAGTTGGGAAATAGCTCGGGCCATTTGGGGCATACTACAGGTTGCCTCCTACTCTCAAGGGGATGAGCTCTGGAGCCCATACAGACCTGGGTTCAAATCCTGACTCTGTCACTCACGAGCTCTGGATTCTTTCTGTGCCTCAGTTTCCTGACCTGTAAAATGAAGGTAATCCTACCTACTGTGCTAGGTGGCTGTAGGGCTTTAGTGCCACAATGCTCGTGGGGCACTTAGCACAGAGCCTGGCCATGTGGAAAACAGTCAGTAAACGTGGCTATGTAGTAAATGCTTGGGGACGACAGGGATGCAGGGGGCCCAGGAAAGAAGAGCACAGTACAAGAGCCAGGGATTTGAGTCCGAGCTTTATCACTACACTTAACACATCTGTGCACTAGGGCAAGCTAACGTCCACAAGGCTGTGAGGAGACTCAAATGGGGTGTGAGGCAATAAGTAGATGGGTACTGGGCTCTGAGGCTGAACATCTGCCTTCTCCGGCTAACCCTGGGCCAAGGATCCCCAGTGTGGGCAGAGACACCTGCCTGGCCCATCTCTTGGGACTGATCGGAGATAAGAGCTGTCATGACAAGGAAAAGTGCTTTGAAAACTGGAACGCTT
This sequence comes from Felis catus, assembly GCF_018350175.1. Classification (NCBI taxonomy): domain Eukaryota; kingdom Metazoa; phylum Chordata; class Mammalia; order Carnivora; family Felidae; genus Felis; species Felis catus. The sequence goes on along the minus strand of NC_058371.1, from coordinate 35,144,540 downwards.
ATACTCTCGTTACCAAGAGACACCCCCCCCCCACCCCGTCCCCTGCCAGCACGCTGCACTTAGCTCCATATCGTAGCACAGATCTCACTGCACAAAAACTGCCTCCTTCTTGCCATCTTCGAGCATACAAAGGTCTCTGCCATCAGGGAGTTTACATTCTAGTTAGAGAGACACACAAGAAATCGAATAGCAGGAATACCCAAGATGACAGCAGGGGCAGGAGTGAGTGGATCCTGCCCGCTGCAAAGTCTCAGTAGAAACATCAGGTTGAGGGGAGCACAATTCCCAAAAGGGAAGCTAAGCCACAGGAAAACTGGCCACTGGCTTGGGCAAAGATGGACAAACCCTTGCATGGTGAAGAAGGTGCTGGCACTGGAGTCAGGAGGCCCAAGTGGTAGCCTAGGCTCTGTGTTAATCCAAAAAGGCTTCATACTGTAGGATTCCAACTCTGACATTCTGGAAAAGGCAAAAGGTATGTAGACAGCAAAAAGATCAGTAGTTGCCAGGGGTTGGGAGATGAGTAGGCAGAGCACAGAGGATTTTTAGAACAGTGAAACTACTCTGTATGATACTATAATGATGGACACATGTCATTATACATCTGTCCAAATCTATACAATGTACGACAGCAAGAGGGAACTCTAGAGTAAACTCTGGACTCTGGGGGCATAGGTTCATCAGCTGTAACAAATGTACCACTCCAATGGGGGCTGTGCAGGGGCATACAGGAAATCTCTGTAATTTCCACTCAATTTTTCTGTGAACCTAAAACTGACCAGCATTGAGGGTGCACTGGAAAGAGAGTGAGATAACTCAAAGTCCACACCTATAACCTCCTCTTTAGGCCACCATCTTTTCTCTCCAGTGACAGCAGGCAACAAGTCATTGTACATTCAAAATTTGAGTATCTGTCCCTCCAAATGGCTCCAACCAGGGGCAGGCAGCTATTTTAAAATCCAAGAAGCCTCTGCTTACACTGCCACCAGTCAGCTCTGAACAGATCCCACACACGCATGAAGAGCCCCACACAGACACTTGCTGAATGACCTTTTTTTAAAAAAAAAAAAAAACCAGGATGCAAACCCAGTGAACTCTCCTTTCAGATCCCACATGCCCCGCACCCCCCACCCCAAGGAGTGGCCCACACAGTTGTTTTTTTGTTTTTGTTTTTCAAAGAAACATTATTTGATCTGAAAAACATCTGGAACCTGTTTCCCCACACTTGACTGGAAGCTTTCAGCCGACATCAGATGCCCCACCGCTGAGCAAACACCCTGTTTGCCTGCGCTTGGAGGAGCCCCACCGTGGACTGGGGATAGGCGGTTCGATTAAAAAGCTCGGGAGGGTCAGGCGCAGGTCTGACCGTGGGTTCTGCAACCCCCAGAGCAGTGAAAAGGGGTGGGGGGGGCGGGAGTGGGGGTAAAGAGGACTGAAAATAAAGGTCAAGGCCAAGAAGTTTCCCAATGAAGCCACCCAGGCGCAAAACATCGCCACACGAGCGCTTCCGAGTTCATTCTTACAAAGACAACCATTCACATTCTTACTTTCAGGAGGCGCTCCTCGTGGGCAGGGCTGGGATGTGTTTTCGCTTGTGTGCCTGGCTCCTGTAACAGCGTCCCGCACAGGGGCACAGACGAGGCCCCCACGAGGACCCGCCCCAGCGAGCGGATGCGTGAGTGGCACCCCAAATCCGGCGTGCACTTCGGAGGCCGTGTCGGGCATTTTCGCCACGAGCATCTTTGCCACAAACATCTTTGCCGCATAAGCAGCCGGCCGTAAGGCAATTTTGCCGTAAATGATGATGAAAAGTAGCTGGCCAACGGTTTAGTTTGTTTGACAGTTTGGTTTCATTTCTCCGTTTTATACTATATAACCTTAGCCCTCACCGCGGCCTGTATGTACAGTGACGCAGAGTTTTCAACCCACATATCTCATAGAACTTTGGAATGTGGATCAGCGCACATGTGACCAGATGCCAAGAACTAACAGCCGTGTAGAAGGCTGTCACAGCGCCGTGCAAAGCTCAGTTATAGATGCGCATCCTGGTATTTGGAAACTGATACCTCTCTCAAATGCAAGAAGACATTTTAGTGAAAAAAGTGTGATGCTGAAAAAGGAGACGAATCAACAAGAAAAAAAAAATGTATAACACGACGAATGAAAGACTTTGAAGACAAGTACCTAGGTACAACCACAAAATCAGTTATTTGTGTGGAGTTGCCATTGAAGCTACACTATGCCTTTTGAATGTATTCAAATATTTTATATTTCAGAATAGTCTTTTTAATTTTGTTATTCGTTTTTCATGTTTCATTATGTCATTTTTCATGAATGTCCCTCTTTCATTTCTCATGATTTTAGTTTTTGCAGCAAAATTGCCTTAGCCAATTAGTCGTGCAGCAAAAATGTTTGCAGCAAGGATGCTTATGCACGAAACTACCTAGAACTCCATCTGTTTTCAAGTAACAGGATGGAGTCCAGAGGCAACACTATGTAGCTGTAAGTCAGTGGACTGGAAGGGATCTAAGGCTGGCTCTTCCCCTTCCTAACTTTGGCAAGTGTGACCTTGGGAGGTCCCCTCATCTGCAGTTATGGGAATAATCCCTACTCTGCCCAACTCCCAACATGGTTAGGAGGATCGTGTGAAATCCTACCTGAGAAGTTCCTCTGCAACTTCAAAATCTGACTGCAAGGGTTGGAAATGGTGACAAGCATTGCCCCTCTTTCACTGGGTCCTGTCATGACCAATGGCATCGCCACAGCAGATGGCCAAGAGGCCTGGGTGATTTTAGCAGACTTGGTCCAGGGACAAAGGATAAGCTGACACATGAGCAGGTTCTCCTTCATGCACGCCTCCTCTACTGGGCACCGGGTGCCCTCCTCACCTACCTTCCCAGGTCTTGCTCTGCCCATCAGCCCCGCTCCCTGCTCTGAGCCTCAAACCCACACAGGCCTCCTTCCACTCCTTGTACTCTTCAGACTACAAATCTGTCTCTTACAATGACAGCTGACACCGTTTGCTAAGCTTATGTCACATGTTAGGCATTGGGTTAGGGTTGCAGGTCATGAATTCTCCCCTAAATCATCACTCAGTGAATTGCTGAACCCCCCACCTTGTTCTGGGTTTACCGTCTGCTCCCAGGCCCCTGTTCTGGAACTCTTCTGTCCATCCTCAAGAGCAGTGTCAGGGAATTTGCCAAATCCCAGTGGCTCTCCCCAGCCTGGCCCTGCGGCTGCTTCTCCCCGAGTCTGAGCCTGGCAGCCACCCCTTTCCATTCCTGCCTCTCTGACCCTGCACCTTCCTGACCTCTGTCTGAAATGCCCACAAAGTGCAACTTTCTCGCATTCACACCCGAAGCCCTTCTGGCCTCCAGATAGCATCTCACCTCTGTGTGAGGGGCTCTGCTACCTGTGCTCCAGCTCACAGGTCCAGCAGCTGGGGAGACCCCTCACCCCTCCTGGGGCACAGCGAGCACACCTATCTCTCCTCCTCTTCCTGCTCACCCACGTGCCGGGGCCGGGGGCCTTGGAAGCTTCTGCTGTGCTTCCCACCCTTGACCTCTGAGGAACTTGGATACCTCGTTCCCTTTATTTGACCTCCACCATCCCTGTGGTTCTCCTTCTCAGATATGAACTTCTCCAATGGGCCCATTATCTCTAATTTCTGCTGTTTGGGGCATTGCCTTTCCACTGGCTCCTTCCTGCCAGCACTTAAATAGCTCAGGTGCCCTTTGTCTCCCTGAAAACTTCTGGTGTGTGTGGCCCATACTACCACGTCCTCTCCTTATTCAGTCCTCCCTCCCTGCCAGGGCTCCCCAGTAGTCGGCTGGGTTAGGTCGGATGCACTTTTTCTGTGGCCTGTCTGACCTGACCTCTGCAGGCTGGCTGTAGCTGACCACTCCATATCCTCCCCCGAGTGAGTCCCACCACCTCAAAGATTCCACGCCCCGCCCCCTGACACTGAGGACCCAAATCTAGGCCTGCAGCCCTGCCTTCACTTCTTGAAAGGAGCTCAGCGGGCAGCTGCCTCTGGGTGCACGCAGGGTCCTCAGATTCAGCATCTGCAGAGTTGCTGGCCTTTGTCCCTATAGATCTAGTTCTTCTCTTGTGTCCCTTGGTGGAAGCCAAAATAATGGGACAGTGCCCTACCATACCTGGTAATTATTAACCACACTTCCCCTCACTCCCCAGAGCGTCTTGTTTTGGAGGATGAGTTATATGCTAAGCCTCACCCTTGCTCACCTGCCTGGTCATCACAGATACCCAAGGGTCACACTAACCCTCCCTCCGCCACGACCCCCACTCCTCCTCAGTCACCAAGCTCTATGGATTCCATTCTTTCTATCTCTCAAATCCATGCCACAGTTCATGCCCTCACCTCGAGGGCTTCAGCAGGGTGCTCTCCCTGCCTTCAACCTCCTCTTTCTTCCATTCTTCCACCTGTGCTGCCAGACTGACCATCCTGAATTGCTAATCTGGTCACATTCCCCAGCCCCTCCCCAACCTGGCTTCAAAATAAAATCCAGACTCCACACCAGGGCAAGCAGTGTCTGTGGCCCCTTACATAGTGGCCCTGTCCTCTCCTGAGCCTCTTCCCTCACCCGGCCATCTGGGCCCCCCCACCGCCATGCCCTGCCTATTCACTGTCTGCAGTTCAGCTCTGGGTACCTCCTCCTGGAGGCCTCCCCAGACTGACGCAGCTTGGCTGCCCCACCTGGTCCTCATGGTAACCGCAGCTCATCCACCGCAACACTGATAACCACGTGACTCTGTCTGTCTCCCAACCTAGGCTGGGAGCTCCATGGTGGCGCCTTTTGTTTTTTGACTTTGAGGCACTACCATGGTGTCTGTGTGTTCCATAGATATTTGTTAAGTGCATCACTTCGTATTCCTAACGCTGAATTATGCCTGGCCACCCCCGGCATGTATGCGTGCTCCTCCTCTGCCCCTTCTTTCCCTGAAGGAGAGAATCTGCTCCATCCCTCATGGGCTGCTCTACCCAGCATTCCTCTGAGTGTCAGGAGCCCCACGTCCCTCCTCCACTAATCATTTTGTGACCAGCAGCCCCTATTTTTCTGCTCTGTGTGTAAAGAGAAGGATGGGAAGTGGACTAGTTAGCTCTGAGGTCTCTTGCAGCAAGGAGAGTCTGTGACTCTATCACATGTGTCCAGACTTGTGTGTGTACCTTGGGCCCGTGAGGGCAAGGAGGTGGCCCCCCAGGAGGCAGTAACACAGACCCTACAGGCCCAGGGTGGGGTAGGGTTTTGCCTGTCCCGTCTGTTTGGAGGATACTCAGAATTGCCTGCTTTCTGGGACAGAGAGAAGAGCCAAGCCTGCCTGGAAACCTGAGGGACCCCAGGACTCCTTGTTCCTTCTCTCTAATGCAATGCACATTCCCCACTTAAAGGTAATTTCTTCACTTCAAAAGGATTCCAGCTGGTTAAATTCAAGGTGAAGAATAGGCCTCAGTCAAGAAGCTTCTCAGGGGCCTTTCGGTTTACATCATCTTGAGAAGGGATGCATTTTAAGACGCTTGCCTCTTAATGTTTGTCAAAGCACCAGGGGAGAAAGCTTCCTCTTATTTCAACACCTCTCTTAACTCTTGGGGTTGTTGGCACAGGGACCATCCATATTTCCCTGCACTACTTTGCCTTTTGGAAAACCCACTGGATTTCTCTCCTGGCTTTCCTCTTCCCAACCCTGAGCCCACCCCCACCCTGGGTAGAGGAGAGACTAGTACTGGCTTCAGCAGCTTTTCTTCAGGCTGCCCCAGACACCCAACAGCTTAAAAGGCAAACCATGGGACTCACACATCTTATAGTTCGCCGCACTCCAGGAGGTATCCTTCCAGCAGCCACTCATTCATTCATTTATTCACCCCCTCACCTAGTCAGTCAACATGGGGCCTGCAATGCTGGTAGGGGCTGTGGGTGGTCTTGCTTTCCTAGAGCTTACAAACTTGTCAAGGCTATGGGAGATATGAACAAGCAATCACAATACAAGACAGAAGGAAGTAAACTCTAGGTCTGATGAGTAGGGGGCATTTAAAAAGCTCAGAGAGGGGGCACCTGGGTGGCTCAGTCAGTTAAGTGTCTGACTTCGGCTCAGGTCATGATCTCGTGGTTCATGGGTTCGAGCCCCACCCTGGGCTCTGTGCTGACAGCTCGGAGCCTGGAGCCTGCTTCAGATTCTGTGTCCTCCTCCGCCCTCTCTCTCTGTGCTCTTCCCTCCCCTGCTTATGCTCTGTCTCTCTGTCTCTCTTTCTCTCAAAAATAAATAAACATTAAATTTTTTTTAAGATAGTTCAGAGATAGAAGACACCAGCCAGGGATGAGGATAGGGCCAAGAGAGAGATAGGGAAGTCTTCTTAGAAGCAGCAGCATTTTGGTATGGGCAGGGTGTCCCAGTAGGCAGGGTCCAAATATGGGAAGTGGCCTGAACAAAGATGTACAGGCAGGAAGACCTCTGGTAGGCACAGAGGCACTGTCCCAGGCCCACAGCACCTCTCCTGAGGGTTTGCTTGGTGGTGGTGGGGGGCTCCCAAGACATGTCCACTGGCAGCTGCTGCTTTGGTGGCATTGCTTTAATCACTTTGAAGCAAGGCACTATCTCCACATAGCCAGTCACAACCTGCTTGTCCTTTCTCAGTAGGCCCCGGGCCCAGAGGAAATGCCTTCAATCCCATGCTTTGTCACTAAGGACTCGGGCTCCCCTGCCCACACTCTTGAGAGACCCTATTCCCAGAGAGCAGCCCTTCCTCTCCAACTGTTCCAGTTTCTCTCTCTGTAGAGGTGTTTGTTCCCTCGACACCTTAAGGGAAGCTCTAGCCATCATATCATTTCTCATTACCCCTGGCCTATCTCCACCTCTTCACCACCACCCTCCTTAGCAAACACTGCTTTCTGTCCCAAGAAAGCTTCCATTCAGCAAGCCCCCCCACCCCGCCCCCGTCCCCTGACTGTGCCAGTGCCCTGGTGTCTCTGCTGAGAGCCCTTACCAGTGGTCTCCTCTGGGGGAACCATCCTCATTTGCCCTCAGCTTTTGTAGATTTAGTGGGGTTACCCAAGGTCACTGGTTCAAGGATAGGCATGTGATCTAAGCATGACAAATCCTGGGATTTTTAATGGTTGAAAAGTGTCAATCTATTTTCACTGGGATTGATAAACTAGTAAAACAAATCTGAAGCTAATGGGGTTGTCTTTGCCACCACAAGGAGAGTCTATTTATGCATAAAACCAGCATAGAAAAAAGTAGAGAAAGGGAAAAATAGATTTCTGGTGACATTGTTTGGGCACCTGGATCCAGCCATGCCTGAAGCTATTCCTGGAGTTTTCATTTTGTGAACCAATAGTTTCTTCCCTCTTTTGGCACAAGCCGGTTAGCGTTGGCTTTTGTCACTCATCACTAACAGTCTCAACTAAAGAGATACTTACTTCACTTGCAGACTTGATGAAAACTTTAAATGAAATGACACACAAATAGTACCCAGCATAAAGTGGGTACCACTCGATTAATGGTGTTTTTTGATAACCCTGAATCACCTTGTCAAATGTCAGTTAAATTTACAAAAAAAACAAAAACAAAAAACAAAAACCGTCTAGTTCTATAGTAGTAGAATATTATGTTTCCTTCCTTTGTTTCTACCACTTTGACCAATTTTTTCTTTGTGACATCTCTACTCTCCTTGGCTTTCTTAACCAGAGTCCTTGCCCTTCATAAGTCTCCAGGTTTTCTGTCCTGCCCCACCTCTGGACTGAGACAGGGTGGGAAATTTCATGATCTGGAGGCAGTGATGTTTTCTCTTCATTATATGCCCACACCCCAGGACAATCGGTGTCAACTAAAAGGAATCAAATGCAGATTTCCCAAACTTGCTTCAAACCAAGTACGCCAGGTACTCAGAAAAGTCTGCACTGCCATCTAGTGGACATATGCTATAACATCAGGCAGAATGGAGTCCTTTACTGAGAATCTCTCCTAGGACAGTCACTGGACTGAGAATGTGGTTGATCTCATTACTTTTCTTTTTTTTTTAATTTTTTTTTCAACGTTTATTTATTTTTGGGACAGAGAGAGACAGAGCATGAACGGGGGAGGGGCAGAGAGAGGGGGAGACACAGAATCGGAAACAGGCTCCAGGCTCTGAGCCATCAGCCCAGAGCCCGACGCGGGGCTCGAACTCACGGACCGCGAGATCGTGACCTGGCTGAAGTCGGACGCTTAACCGACTGCGCCACCCAGGCACCCCAGATCTCATTACTTTTCAGTGGCAAAGCCAAGGACAAGTGAATTAATGGTGAAGGTCAAGCATCTAGTCCCCACCGGGCAGCATTATACTCTTCCCTACAGGACTGGGCTCCTTCCCCGCGGCCCTCCACCTCCTGTTCCAAGTGTTAGAATCACAGTGGCCTATATCTCCTCTGCTTCTCCCACGTGTCCACTGGTGTGCCCCAGGCCAGAGGTCTCCAAGGGAGGAGGGCTGACATGTGCATGTGTGTGTGTTCACGTGCATGCATGTTCATGTGCGTGAGGCTTGGGAGGGTTGAGGGAGAGAGACTCAGAGGCCTTCTCGTCACTTGCTTGCTTAGCCTCCCGGAAGAAAGGATGTTTTTCAAGGTTGCAAACACAATAGGCTGTCAAAGCTTCGTGTTTTCAATCTCATCAATTGTGAGACACATCACAATCTACTGGTTCCCTGATAGTGAAAACAGTTTAAGAAAGAGAAGCATCTACCCTCCACATCTGAGTAAACTTGCAAATTCCCTCGCCCCAGAACTTGTTATTTTGTTGTTTATGTAGTCACTGCCATCAGGCCTGGACTGACAGAGGGGAAGAGCCGGCGGTGGCCTCTCCCTGCCGCGGTGCACAAAGGGGACCAGAAGGCTGTGCATATGGTGTGCATGTGGTCACCTCCTGACCATGGCCCTTCAGCCTCCACCCATTTGTGACCTGGTTCCTGGACACATCGCAGTCCTTTTATGTAGGTTGATATTGGCATCTCCTACTAAAACACAGCAGACAAAGCAAGGTTGCCGTCCTCTCCTGACACTGTGGGGGCTCAGTGTGACCCAGGAATCAATGAAGAGAGAAACAGTGACCGGAACACTGGAGCAGCTCCCCCAGGACATGCTCTGGCCAGTGGGAGCGGCAGCCACAGTCCACTTTCTACTTCCACGGCCCTGCCCCAGGCTTACTACATCCCCAAACCAAGGGAAGCTTCCAGAACAAGATAGTACTAACCATTTCCTAGAAGAAAGAATAGTTATTTCCAATTCCTAAAAGAGCTTCTATCTTCTATTTCAGACAAGTTTGAGCAAACGTTTCGGTGTGTTTCATACTGCGACGATGAGTCAAGGCGCACTGTTCTGCTTGTTTAGCTATATGAGAAGCCCTGCCCATTACTAGTTAGCTCCTCCCCATTTGCCAGCCACCTTGAACCTTGGAAAGGACTCCCTACACCCCCTCTCTCTTCCTTTTCTCTGCTGACTTCAAAGCACACATCAGCCGGTCTCCACATAAACTGACGAGCCAGGCTCTGGGGCCCAGGGGCTGCAGGAGCAGGGAAAGATCCTGGCAGAGCTGCCCCACAGTCCCACTAAGGCTTCCGGTCTGCAGCCCCCTCCAACCGACCCCACCCTCCTCCAAGGCTATGGGGCTGCTCTGAGGCAGGCGCATCCTATGGCATCAGCTACCTGGTACCACCAGACCCAACCCGGAGGGCCTTGCTTCAAGTCACACAAATGAGCAAGCTCAGAGGGAAACCAAGACCCACGGCCCTCCCGCTCCAGGCTTTTGCTCACTCACCTCCAAGGCCCCAGGGAACTTGACAATGGGCTCATCCCAGTGGGTGATCTTCTGTCTGTAATTGTTGCAGTCGGGAACAAACATGCAGCCAATGTTCCCCAGTTCTGGGTAGAAAACTTCAAGGCCCCTGTGGAGAGAAAGAGATAGTCAGGGGGAGTCTGGCAGGTTCAAAGCCTTCAGTCTAGCCCCATTGGAAATGTAGAGTCAAGTGGGATGGAATCCTAGGCCTGCTACCAACTAGTAGTGGTCACTAACTAGCGTGACTGGTGTGACCTGAGAGTTACTTGCCCTCTTGGTGACTCGGTTTCTTCACCTGTAGAATGGGGACACCCCTGAAGTATTGGTGTGAGGAGTAAAGTAGGTGATCGACATTTACAACAGAGCCAGCAAGTCGTCAGTGGTCAGAAAGTGTGAACTATCATCTGTATTGACTTCTCAAAAAGAGCATGCATCCTTAGACAAACCTGGTGCGTGTCTTTAAAGTAGGATTGCGTTTATAAGAACAATATTTGCACATTGCTTTTCGGGGAGGTTCTCTTTACATCAAGAAAGGTTTAGCAAATTAGCACATCCTTCTTCACGGGCACAGACGTTCGTCAACCCTAAACAAATCAAGATCCTCTGTATGTCTGGAAACCTCACCAACAGTTAAATAATCCACATCTTTGGGTCAAGCATTGCCCAATAACCTAGGCTCTCCACCTGCCATTCCCTGCACTTTCAAAATGCAAATATCTCCTAGGAGGTAAAATATCTGGTCACTAAGACTGTAGTACGAATCCATTTATCTATTTTTTTCCCTGCAAAGAAGGCCTGAACAGCAAGAATGCTCTGAGAATCGAGTTCACTGGAAGGGCTGATCCCATAACTTCACCAGGGTTAGCCTTAAGGGCTTACCTGTATCTGAGCCTCAGAGATGCATACCAGGCTGGGATGTCAAAAAGATATTTAAAAATAAGAACAACAACAACAACAAAAACCTTGCCCTTCCTCTCTGTCCTTCTGTCACTTTATATCACCAAGACCCAGGATCTCTACAGGGTGCATTGGGTTAAGATGATTCGCTGACAGAGAAGGGGTGAATTCCTAGCCTTGCCCAAAGTCCAGCTTGGCTGACCAGCTCCACACCCTGCCAGTGGTCACCCAGAGCTGGCCATGATTCCCTTGCTGGAGGTAATGCCTGGAGGAGACCCGGTGCGAATATAATGGGGGAGTAGATCCGGAGGGGGAGCTCCTGAGTTCTGGACCCGGGGAGAAAGGCAAGGCCTGCCTCCCAGTGGGAGGGAACTCACATTCTCCTCCTGTCCCACCCTTCCAGTGGCTCCTGAGGGCCAGAGCCTGCAACACCGAGCAGACACAGGACGTCCTGTGGGCCAGCACCACCCCCCCCAAGCCAGCCTCAGGCCAGTTAGCTGAACTTCCGGTTTGCTGAGCACACTTGTTTCTTCTACCTCTTGGCAAGTTTACAGTAATTCCTTTGGAGGCCATGGTTTGAATGGCTTTTGAACAAGTTTTAGAGGATGGGTTTTCATTTTTCTTCCCGGCAACATTTTGGTTGTTCTGCCAAACAGCTCCCTGCCACTGCAGCTGGCGAGACCCCAGGCTGAGAGAGGGGACCCTCCACTGGCAGGGAGATGGAGAGTCAGCACATAGCCCGGACTGGGAAAGGTCACAGGGCAGGCAGGATGGAAACGGAGGGACACAGAGGCCTTTCCCAGGAAACGAACGGGTTTCCTTATTTTATCCTGGTAGAATTGCTGCAAATGTTTAAACAGTTAATCAAAATCAGCAAGCTGATGTTTGGTGAGTGGGCCTAAAGGGTAGGTGTCAGGGGACCAGGGATTAGGTCCCTGCTGCCAGCCCCTGTCACACCACAGGGTGCTGCCAGCCCAGCATCTGAAAACTCCAAGTTACTCCACACAGCAGGCCATGCCAGGGGGCCGTGTGCAGGCCTCTGTTCTGTTCAGCAGTTTTACCAAAGGCTTGGATCAGGACACAGAAGGCAAATTTATTTGAATTGTGAGTGGCACAAAGTTGATTAATAACAACGATCAAATTGGTCGTTGATTAAAATTAACAGATGGGGGTCGCCTGGGTGGCTCAGTCGGTTAAGTGGCCGACTTCCCCTCAGGTCATGATCTCACGGTCTGTGAGTTCGAGCCCCGCATTGGGCTCTGTGCTGACAGCTCAGAGCCTGGAGCCTGCTTCTGTTCCTGTGTCTCCCTCTCTCTTTGCCCCTCCTCCATTCATGCTCTGTCTCTCTCTGCCTTTCAAAGAACATGAATAAATGTTAAAAAGAAAAAAAAAACTAACAGATGATTGGAGTGCCTGAGTGGCTCTGTTGGTTAAGCGTCCGACTCTGACTCAGGTCATGATCTCACAGTTCATGAGTTCAAGTTTTGAGTCGGGCTCTGTGATGACAGCTCAGAGCCCGGAGCCTACTTGGGATTCTGTGTCTCCCTCTCTCTGCCCCTGGCGCTCTCTCCCTCCCTCAAAAATAAATAAACGTAAAAACAAAAAGTAACAGATGATCAAATCAGCCTAAAGAAAGATCTGGACAGGCCTGAGATGAACTGAATCCAAAATTAAACTTAGTTAGAATACACTTGACACCTTGTGCCATCTTCCTGCAGCGCCCTTCCTGCTCGTGGGGTACTTCACATGGGACACATTCTATCTCCATCCCCAGATTTGGGACATTTCCTGGTCAACTTCACAAGACCAAGAGGCACCTGAGAGGGCGGGGGAAGGGGCAGGGGGCTCTGGTCCCAGCGTGGTCACTATCTCACATTGCTTTGGGGCAGGGTGGGGGATGGGGTAGAGGGAAGGGAATGGCATGATGGGCATTATTTCATTTCCTACAATGCCTCAAAGCGGCTGTTATCATTATTTTTATCTCCCAAATGAGTAAACCGAGGCCCAAAAGAAAGTTAAGGAACTAGCACAGGGTCTCATCGTTGGTGAACTACGGGGACAGGGACATGGGTGTGGCAGGCAGCCAGCGTCATGTCCCCAGAGATCCCCGCCTCCTGGTCCTCCCACCCTAGTGGGAGCCCCCCTCCCCTTGAGCGGGGGCTGGATTTAGTGACTTGATTCTAACAGAGCAGATCCGGCAGCAGCGCGGGATGTCACTTCCAAGATCACGTTATAAGAAGACTGTGGCTTGTCTCACAGGCTCTGCCCCTGAGATCCTGGCTCTGTGGGAAGCCTCCGCTGTGTGGTGAACAGCCCCACGGAGAGGCCACATGGCAAGGGCCCGAGGCCTGTCAACACCCACATTAGCGAGCTCGGGAGCAGAGCACCCCGCCCCAGCCAGTCCTCTCTGCAGACAAGGCCGCGGCCGCGGGTGAGCCCTTGCTGCCCAGCCGGGCGCTGCCCAGAGCAAATGGGACACAACAAGTGTGAGTGGCCGCCACATTTGGGGTGACTTGTGCAGCGGTGGAGAACTACTCCAGCGGCTTGTCTGCCATCTGCGCGCCACACAGCTTCCCTAGGGAGTCACTTCGTGTCTCCAGGCTTCCGACTAGTAGTGACCCAAGTACCCTCAGCTTTGTAAGATGCAGATCAGAGAGAGACGGCTCCCGGGTTATACCTGTGGAAAGGGCTCAGAATTCCAGTGGCCTAAAAGCGAGGTTAACAAGCAGGCCCATGGAGGTGAGGCTACCTGGACAGAGGTCCGAGGGGGCTCGGTGGGCACACAGTTCTCGGTGTCAAAATGTGGGGCGCCACCTTTGGAAAAGAGCAATGGGTCTGTCTCCAGCCTCCGCTCGCGGAAGTGGGGCCCAGAACCAAGGCCCCCCGAGGAGGAACTGACGATGAAGCTGGGAGCCCAGCTGAGAAGAGCTGTGGGTGGAGGCAGGCAGCATAACCCTCCAACGTCTGAAGGAGACTCAAGAGGAAGAGAAACTAGGCGCGTCTGGGTGGTTCCGTTATGTGTCCAACTTCAGCGCAGGTCATGATCTCCCAGTTCGTGGGTTCCAGCCCCGCATCAGGCTCTGTGCTGACAGCTCGGAGCCCGGAGCCCCCTTCAGATTCTGTGTCTCCCTCTGTCTCTGCCCTCCCCTGTTCTTGCTCTATCTCTCTGTCTCTCAAAAATAAATAAACATTAAAAAAAAAAAAAAAAAGAGGAAGAGGAGCTAGACTCGTTCCATGCAGTGTGCAGGACAACACTAGACGGGATGGGGTGAAGTTAAAGAAAGGCAACCCCTGCCTCGAGTGGGGATGCAGCTTCTGAGGGGGGGGGGACTTTCAGCACAGGCCAGAGGGCTTTGGTGGGGTGGGGGGGAAGGGGGGGCTCCCAGCCAGGGGAGCTGATGCAGCGGGAGGGCGTTGTTGAATAGACGCACCCACAGGGTGTGGGTTAGACTGTCGTTCTCTCGCTGCTGAGACTGAACCTGAGTTCTGACCTCAGGGTTTTGTCAGGGGTCGGTAAGCTGTAACCCCGGAAGAGCTTTTCCCTTAATGGTGTCTTCCTACTGCTTGTCCCTGTACATGAACTTCCTCTTTTCTAGATTAATACCCTCAGGTGTTAAGGCCTGACTTCAAAAATTCCCTATTCGGGATGCCTGGGTGGCTCAGTTGGTTGAGCGTCTGACTCTTGATTTGGGCTCAGGTCATGATCCCAAAGTCCTGGGATCCAGCCCTGCATCAGGCTCAGCACTGAGCTCGGAGCCAGCTTAAGATCCTCCCCCCCCCGCCCCTCCCCCACTTGTGCATGTGGTCAGGTGTGCGTTCTCTCTCTCTAAAAATTTTTTTAATGTTTATTTATTTTTGAGAGAGAGAGAGAGAGCACGAACGGGTGAGGAACAGAGAGAGAGGGAGACCCAGAATCCAAAGCAGGCTCCAGGTTCTGAGCTGTCGGCACAGAGCCCAATGCGGGGCTTGAACCCATGAAATGTGAGATCATGACCTGAGCTGAAGTAGGACATTTAACCGACTGAAACACCCAGGCGCCCCCCTCTCTCTCTCTCTCTCTAAATATATATATAATATATATATTTTTTTCTCTCTCTCTATTAGACTCTACCTAATAACGAGAGGAGTGGCTTCTTGGGGGGTGGGGAGATCTCTTGAAGAGGTCAGAAGCCTGAGCTGAGCAAGGTTCTTGGCAAGGGGGCCCTGGCACAGGACATCCTGATCTCTCCTCAGGGGTCTGACGTATCCATGATGTGTTCTCAGTTAGTGATGATCTTTTACCAACAAAGGCCTTCAGAGGTAATAAAGACAAACCTCCCCTTTTGCAGTGATGGTTTATAACCAGTCATTTCTTAGCACACAACCTTAGTGTGGCAAGTTTGTGTTTCTCAAGCTGGGGGTCTCCTGGTGGACTCCAGGGAGTCCTGAGAGTACCTCCTGTAATGGAGTGAGTTGCAGTTGCCCCTCCCCCAGAATTCATATGCCGAACCCCAGCCCCCTGGTGTGATGACATTATGAGGTGGGGTGTCCGGGAGGGGCCTTCCACTGTGTGAGGGGACAGTGGGAAGACAGCCATCTGTGAATCAGGAAGCAGGTTCTCACCAGACATGGAAACTGCTGCCACGTTGATCTGGGACTTCGCAACCTCCAGGAGGAGAAGAAGTAAATTTCTGCTGTTCATAAGGCACCTTGCCCTAGCACTTTGTTATAGCAGCCCAAGTGCCCTGAGACAGCTCCCCTTCACTCGAGTTTGAGAAGCTCCAAAGGCGGGTGGGGAAAGGGCATTGAGTGTAGAGCCAAACAAGGGGGGCTGAATCCAGGCTCTGCCACTGGCGAGGTGCGTGAGCTCTGTGGACCGGTTCTTTAATCTTGGGGATTCCTCGTCTGCAATATGAGGATGGTGATACGTACCTGGTGGGTTCGTGATAACCGCGAAATGAGCCAAGGAGTCTAGGCACCAGCGGAACTCCTGGCATACAATGGATGCCCCAGAGCCCTCAGGAGTACCATAGTGCACAGGCCCCCAGGGCACCAGCGTGTGGATGTCTGCAGGGCAGAGCCTAGGGCAGCCGGGGCCCAGATGGGCCGCCCCCAGTGACCACGCACATGGTCATTTTCTAAGTGTGTGGGAAGCACGGAGGCACTCCAAAATGGGGCCTTATTGTGGCCCCGCCCAGCTGACACCCCCGGGCTCATGGGGACTTGATCTTCTGCCCTACCAGAGTTAAATGGCTACCCACCCCCAGGAAGGCTCCGCTCAGCAGAGTACCTAGAGGACTGGAGCCCACATGTGAGATGCAGCCGTGTTCGCTCCTCCCACTCAAAACTCCATTTAGAACTGTTTGGCCAGAGTTTTAGAAATGTACTGATAAGAGCACAGAGCAAAATGTGTGTTAGCTTTTGGGAGAGGGAGGGGTTTTAACTACCTAACTTTTTCAGGGAAAACATGTATTTATCTTTCTAAAAGTTAACATTTGTAAGAATTCAAGTGTACCCAAGGAGGCAGAGCAGGAAATAAGAGTTCTTCCCTCCTCTCTCACTTCCGATGGCTTCAGTGGGATGCCAGGCTCCTTTGTCACCAAACTGGCAGAGGGGTTGGCAGCAAAGCGGCCTGGGCAGCCCTCAGGACGAGCCACGAGCCCAGGACAATTAAGACTGGCTTTTCTAATGGGCAGTCAGTGAGGAGAGAGCTGAACTCTGACACAGGCAGGAGGAGCTTGGGTCCTCAGAAGGGAAAAAGCCCGCCTCTGAGGCCCAGCCTCCTCTCTAGACGACACCCAGTGGCCACGCTCCTTAAAGGCCCACCTGCCCCACACTCCCAGGGCCTTCTTACTGAAAAGCAAACAGCCACTTCTCACACAGGGAGGGTCCAATCCCACACCCTCTGTGGACTGCCACTGTGCTTTAAAATGCCTCTTTGTTGGGGGAAGGGAGCATTCCGGGCTGTGGAGAGGGATGGTCTCTCTTGGGTGCCAGCAGGGAGGGTGAGGCCAGCCCCTCAGGTTTGGAGGCCCCCCCTGGAGTATAAAGGGGAGCTGACTGTATCTGTATATACCCTCTGGCTCCGGGAGACCACCGTCCGGAAGGTAGGAGCCTGTCTCCAGTTCTTCCCTTAATGCTGGCCTCCATTGAGCTGGTCTCCAGGGCTCAGTGATTTTCTACCTGCCCACGAAGGCCACTTAGGAGACAATGCTCCCTGGTTCTGCAAACACCCCTCCTGGAGATCTCAACCCCCATTGTGCCCTGCCTGGTTGCCTCCCGGGCCCCACCAGCCTTACTTGCAGAGGACAGCATCGGTGTCAGACAGGGCCTCGTACATACACATGTCGCCGTCCTCCTCGTGTCTGGGGACCACCATTGTGAGACCCAGAAACAGTGCCGCCGTGGCCAGCTTCATTGTCCAGCCCATGGATACCTGGAACACAAGGGACTTTTAGAGCTGCGGGGCCCTCTGCAGGGGGCGCCCTTCTCACCCTGTGACCCCCACCCCCAGG
The DNA here is from genome assembly GCF_018350175.1 of Felis catus. Lineage (NCBI taxonomy): Eukaryota > Metazoa > Chordata > Mammalia > Carnivora > Felidae > Felis > Felis catus. The sequence continues at coordinate 35,127,327 of NC_058371.1, read as the reverse complement.
GGACTCACTTGGAGGAACAGAGACCTCTGGTAAGCAGAAGGAGAAGGGCAGGCAGCTGCCTGGGCTCCGGCAGCTAATCTGCCACCCGGACACAAATACCTTGGGAGGACCTGGGCCTACTCCAACCCGGGCTCAATTTGCAGTCCTGGCTGAGGCCCCTCCTCTGTCAGAGCAAGGCTTTGCTGTCCTCTAATCCCGGCTGCCAGGGCAGAGAGCAAGCTGCGAAGCAGAAGGGCTTATATAAGCCTCTCACCCCACCCAGATCCTCATCTTGTCCCCCACCACTCGCCCCGTGTGTGATCAGTGGGCCATGGGCCAGCCTGCTTCTTTGGCTTTAAGGCAAACTCTGGGAAGCTGATGACCCCAGGCTTTAAGCTGGGGGCGGGTTCCGGGGAGCCTGCAAGAGCAAGACCTTGGTTGTTTTTCCAGGAGCAGGGCTTGGGCTGGGCTGTGCGCCGGAGACAGCTCTGCTTCTCCTGCCCACAGTTCCCGCGCCACCTGCCTTGACAGCCTTGGGGCTGACGGACGGTCGGTGGTTGGGTGCAGTGACCCTGTGCAGGAAGGGCTGCCGCACTTAGGGCCGCCCTGGCCCCGAGGCCAGCTCCAAAGGGCCAGCTGAGGACAGAAGGGCTCCTCCGACTGCACCTTGCAGCAGTGCTGAACTCAGCAGTCTCCCAAAATAATAGTCTCTGGAGAAGAAACCGGCAGGGCTGCTGGGGAAGGGAGCAGCTTGCACGGTGCCAGTGAGGTGCCGGCTGGGCGGAAGGGGGGAGCAGCCTGTAGGAAGTTGTGTGTGGGACTCTGATTGGAACCAGAGAGGGCAGGGGAAGATCACAGGCAGTTCTCCCACGGCCTTTCCAGTTGATCTGTGCTCTGTCTTCTCTGAGACGGGGTGTGGGGGTGTGCTGGGGAATGTTCTAGCAGCTGGGAACTGAGGACTCCCGTGTTCTGCTCTGAGCCCCGCCAGGCTGCTTGGGTAGGGGGGTGGGGACTATGCCTCTCTAAGATGCACCATTTCTCCCTTTCATAAACAAGTATAATGACCCGTCGCTCCCGTGCCTTGCTAAGGAAGATGAGATCATAGCTATAAAGTTTACACAGCTTAAGCTTTAGAGAAACTACTTCAGCATAGCTGGCTTTCCAGTTGAATTCCTGCATCCAGGATCCCAACTTCTAGCAAAAGCCCTTCTTTGGGGCTATAAATTAAACACATTTCTCAATAATTAGAGTCCCTGATGTATGACTACAGCTCCCCCACAGAGGACTCATTCCCCAGATCTTCCCTACTGGAGGTGTGGCCTCCTCACAGGAGCCTCCTAGTAGCCTCCTCACAGGACGGCGGTGAGAATGGAATTGAACAAATTATGTTAAGGCCCTCAGTGAGGGGATGACCCTCACCTACGGAATGCTCGATCATGTAGGCATTCCCAATCCATTTCGCTATCAAGTACTGAGCACCTCCCATGTGCCAGGCCCTGTGTCTGCTCTATGGTGTAGGGACAGCATGGCCCCTGTTCTCATGGAGCTCACAGGATAGCCAGAGCCACAAGGACAATGCTGCCAGAATGGTCTTCAAAGGCCAAGAGACTCTGATCTTCAAAGTGGAAGCCGCTAGAGAAGCCAAAACTTTCCTCAATACCAATAGCTCTTAGTACCAAAAAAACCCCAAAAAAATGCTGTCTGGAGGTGGGGAAGAGCCCCCGGGGTAGGGTTGCTCCTGCTGAGTCTACTCAGGTCAGCAATGCTTCCTTACTCAGTATGTGGCAAGCTTTTATCATTGAATCCTTATGATATGATCCTTTGGAGTAGGTGCTATTCTTATCCCATTTTACAGAGGACGAGACTGAGGTACAGAAAGGTTAGCTAACTTGGACCTTGGTCACATGAGTCATAAGTGGAAGACCTGGGATTTGAACCCATGCCATCTGCCTCCGGACTACTTGCTCCTTAACCATTAACCACTCTCCTCTACTGCCCCCTCTTGGAGCTTGGCTGTCGCCCTTCTTTCCCTTCTGTTGCCCCCCTCTATTCCCTGTGTTCTTGGAACACAGCCCAGAATCTCCTATGCCTGCATGATCTGGCTCCTCCTGCTTCTCTAGCTGTGACTCTCTACTCTCCGCTGCTTGAGGTTTAACTCCCTCTCATCCCTCCAGCTCCTTCCTGCCCCAGGGCCTTCCTCTGCACTGCCCTCATTTCCCACCCCCTTTTGGTGGATAGTCAAAATGCCATTTCTTCAGAGAAATGCCCTGACGCCTAGCTTCCGTTAAATTCCTGTTATACAGAATCATAGCTCCTTATTCCTTTCCTTGTGCTTATATGCTTGCAATGAATTCTTTTGTAATTACTTCCTTAAAGATTTGCTTGTGGTTCCCCCACCCCTCAATCTACAAGCTTCGTGGAGGCTGTACTGAGTTTGCGTCCAGCATTCCCAGCACAGTGCCTGGTGAGTCTAGATGTCTAATAAATTACTGTTTGAATGCCTGACAAACCCACCACCTCTGTTTCTGATAGTCCTATTTTCACTTAATAGCTCCTAACTCAATAAACATCAGCAGGAAATAACCACTCAAGTTGGCGCCTGGCCCTGGATCCCGTTTGATTATTTATCTAACCTTCTCTGGCTTGTTTTTGCAAAGAGATCTGACAGAGTGCAGTGGTTCTCGGTATTTTTGAATCTGATCTTTCTCTTGGGGATTCACAGAACTTCACTTCAAATGTGGAGTCCAAGATCTAAGAACCACATTCAAGCCCAGGAAGGTGCTGTGTCTCTTTCCCATTGCCAGCCTGTTTTTCTCAACTGCCTTATTTCTGGAAACTCCCGTCTCTAGATCCTGAGGTGGCCACCCTGGGAGTCCCCTACTCTTCCTTTAGTCACCAGGGCTGGTACTACATCCCAACACTATCAGGTAGGCAGAGGCTGTTGACTTCCTGAGATGCCTTGATCCCTCCAAACCCAGGAATCTGCTGGGCCAGTACTCCTAGAAGTCTTGACCCCCACCCCCTTCTATCCTTCCAAGCCTCCTGTGCCTAACAGCCCCTCACCCTTATCACTGCCCAGATGTTACCTTCCTTCTTTATCCAGACAGCCGCTCATGCTTTCCCTCCCTCCAAAACCTTTCCACATGTGCCCTCTGGAATCTCTGAACTACAGTAACTGAATTCCCCCTCGCTCTTTTCCTTTCGTTTTCATTAAGAAATTGAGATTCACACACCATAAAATCCACCCTTTTAACATGTACAATTCAGTGGTTTTCGTATAGAAATCACTAAAGGTTGTGCAACCATCACAAAGTAGCACAACCATCATCACTACCTAATTCCAGAACATTTTCATCACCCCCAAAGGAAGCCCCAAAGCAGAACTTATTAGCAGTTAGTCCCCATTCCTTCCTCTCCCAGTCCCCTGAGTCACTACTCTTCAATGGAATCATACTACAGTTGACCCTTGAACAGCTTGGGAGTTAGGGATGCCAATCCCCTGTGCAGTTGAAAATCTGTGTATAACTTTTGACTCCCCCCAAATTTGACTACCGAGAGCCGACTGTTGTCTGGAAGCCTTGCTGATAACATAAATAGTTGATTAACACATATCTTGTGTTACATGTATTCTTACCGTACAGTAAGCTAGAGAAAAGAAAACATTATTAAGAAAATCGTAAGAAAGAGAAAATACATTTGTAGGCCTGTACTGTAAACAAATCACATATAGGTAGACCCATGCAGTTCAAACCGATGCCGTTCAAGGATCAACTGTGTATGTGTTCTCTTGTGACCAGCTTCTTTCACCCAGCATGTTTTCAACGTTCATCCATGTTGTCAGTACTTCGTTATCTTTTATAGCTGGATTAATATTCCATTGCATGGATATGCCACGTTTTATTTACCCACTCATCAGTTGATGGACATTGGGTTATTTGGGGCTATTATGAACGATGCTATTATAAACATTTGTATACATGTTTTTGTGTGTGAAAATATGCTTTCAATTTTCTTGAGTTATGCCCAGGAGTAGAATTGTTGGCTCATATGACAATTCCATGTATAGCATTTTGAGGAACTACCAGTCTGTCTCCCAAAGTGGCCATTATATTTTATCTTTCTACTAGCAAGGAAGGTTCCAATTTCTTCGCATCCTCACTAGCACTCCTTATTGTTTCTTTTTGATTATAGTGATCTGAGTGGGCATGAAATGGTATTACATGTGGTTTTGATTTGCATTTTCCTGATGACTAATGATGTAGAACATCTTTTCATGAGTTTTTGTCTATTTATGTATCTTCTTTAGAGAAATATCCATTCAAATCCTTTGCCACTTTTCAAATAGGTTATCTTTTTATTGTTGAGTTAGACAAGTTCTTTATATATTTTGGATATTAGACACTGTGATTTATAAAAAAATATATATTTGATATTCATCTCATTTTTTTGCACAGAGCTTCTAAAACCCTTGGAATTTCCTAAGTGATAAGAGTGATAAAGATGTCTTGACATTCATAATAACCTCTTTTCAACCATACCTAATTATATGGTAATGAGGTAACTTTTGGAAAGCACCTAAAATGATGGGGGCTGGTTGCCAGTGAAATCAACCATATGATTGGAGGTTTGGGACTTTTAATTCTCCTTCTCCACCTTCAGGGAGGGGAGGGGCACTGGAAGTGGAATCAATCATCAATGTCCAGTGATTTAGTCAATCATACCTATGTAATGAGACCTCCATTAAAAACTCAAAAGGATAGAGGTGAGGAGAGCTTCCAGGTTAGTGAACACTTGGAGATTTGGGGAAAGGATACAACTCAGAGAATAGCTCTGTGTCCCTTCTTACATACCTTGACCTATGCATCTCTTCTATCTGGCTGTTTCTGAGTTACATCCTTTTGTAATAAACTAGTAATCTAGTACGTTAAATGTTTCTCTGAGTTCTGTGAGCCACTCTAACAAATTAATTGAACCCAAGGAGGAGGTTGTCGGAACCTCTAATCTACAGCTGGTAGGCCAGAAGCTCAGGTAATAGTCTGGAGTTACAATTGGCACCTGAGGGTAAGGGAACAGTCTTGTAGGACCAAGCCCTTATCCTGTGGGATCTAATGGTATCTCCAGGTAAATAGTGTCAGAATTGAGTTGATTTGTAGGACATCCAGCTAGTGTTAGAGAATTTCTTGATGTAGAGAAAAAACTCACACATTGGGATTGGTGCCAAAAATCATAGGCCTTCATCAGATATTTGATTTGTAAACATTTTCTCCTCTTCTATGGGTCGTCTTTTTATTTTCTTGATTGTGTACTTTGATGCAGAAAAGTTTTTAATTTCAGTGAAGTATGGTTTATCTATCTTTTCTTTTGTTGTCTGTTATTTTGGTGTCATATCCAAGAAATTATCACAAATCCAATGTCATGAAGATTTTCCCGAACGTTTTCTTCCAAAAGTTTTCCAATCTTAGCTCTTACATTTACATCATCAATCCATTGTGACTTAATTTTTATATGTTGTGTTAGACAGAGGTCCAATTCCACTCTTTTGCATGTAGCTATCCAATTGGCCCAACATCATTTGCTGAAACGACTTTGCTTTCCCCATTGATATCCCTTCACCTCCACCTCTTGCCATAACCCGAATCTCCCTGACCCTTGAAAAGTTGCTTCTCTTGAAGTTCTTCAAAGTGTGGAATGCTCAGTTTCTCACCCCCGACATGTCTGGGGACTGGGAGGTAAGATTGACTAGCACTTCATTCCCCATTGCTGCTTCTATACCATGACTCTTCAGTCCTCTTGTCAAAATCTACACTTCTTGAGGCTTACTCCATCTGAATCAATCCTAATTGGTATTATCTGCCTTCCTATCACCCCTTGCTCACTGAAGACATTGTTACTTGGCATGGAAACTTTCCCCCTGTTCCAAGTCTTGATGTCAACACTGGGTGACATCCATATCTTCTTCCAACACCTTCTCTGCCCTCCTCTCCAGCCTCTTTTCTGATGGCAACTTCTTGGACACTGTCATCACTAAAAAACATTCCATCCCTAAAATCTTAAATTCAAGAAGCTATTCTGATAACAACCTCTTCTTTTTCTCTCACTTTGCTATTCCCACGACACTCAGTCTTTCATCTTATTCTGAACTCCAATCCCTTGACCACTGTCCTTTTTCTTTACTTATTCTGACTTGCTTCTCTCTGGTGCTTAGTTTCCTGTGAATCTTTGCTTCTACTATTCACTCACCACCATCTTTTTTTCCATCCTCTTCATGTTGTGGCTGTTGGATGTAACTCCAGTTTTGAACCAGTCTGCCTGCTCCATTGTGTACCCTTGCTGCTCACCACTCCCACTTATCTTCTCAGTACCTTGTGCCTTCTACAGACCCTGGGGCAGGGGAATGTGGGGAAATATTGTGCTAAGTGAAAGAAGCCTGTCACAAAAGAACACATATTGTATGATTCCTTTTATATGAAATGTCCAGAACAGGTATATATACATGGACAGAAAATTGATTAGTGGTTGCCTAGAGCTGCGGGTGGGCAGGTGAGTGAATACGGGAGATGGGGGTGATAGCTGAAGGGTATAGGGTTTATTTTGGAGGTAATGAAAATGTTCTAACATTGTAGTGGTGATAGCACATTTCTGTAAATATACTAAAAACTATTGAATTATACACTTTAAAAAACATTAAATTATACATATTTAAATTATACTGTACAATTTGGTGAACTGTGTGGTATGTGAAATATATCTTAATAAAGCTGTTTAAAGAAAAAACAGCCAGGTCACATCAGCAAGATGATGTACTGGGAAGCTCCAAGCTCTCATTCCTCTATGGAAACTTCAAAACACACACACACACACGCACACACAACCCAAAACCAAACCAGCTAACTAACAAAACAAGTTAAACTCCCAAAGCTGGCTGAGCTGTGAGCTCTGGAAAACAGTCAAAGATCGAGAGCAACCAAGTGAATTCTCAGTCAAGGAAGCGCTGCCTTCAATATGGTAAGAAATTACATGGCATTTTCACTTGTCTTTGCCCCTACACTGTCCCCAGAATAATCCAGTCTTGGTTTAGAGGACACTGAAGCCCAGTTACCAATTTCCTCTCTCAAATCAGAGGGAGCAAAGAAAACCTTACTGCAGTGTTCTAACCTGTCTAGGGATTGCCTGAAGTACTGGTCTCTGTTTTGTCTAACTGAGATCTCAGGGAGAGTAAGGAGTGGAAATTGTTTATGAAAACTGCGGTGATACTACAGATCTTCAGATACTTGGGGCAAGACATTATTGATGAACACATCTAAAGGACAATATAAGTCCCCAAAAGAAGCTAGGGTGAGATTCCTGGGGGGGAAATTACAACATTTAAAAGAAGCTGTGTATATGGGGAAATCGAGAAAGCCACATTCATGTCCAGGCAAGACACATGCTCAGAAAAAAAAAAAAACAAAGAAGGTCTAAAGTTCTCATCTTGGGCTCACCCCTGGGCCCAGACCATGCCCATCTAATCAGTGAAGGTCTTCTCTGGCACATAGCCAGTCTGAAAAGACTGGGGGAAGTGGCTGCTTCTTTCAAATACCCAACTTTCAACAACGACAAAAAAATCACAAAGAACAATAAAACGTAGCCCATTCAAAGGAATCAAATAAGTTGACATAAACAGTCCCTGAGAAAGCTCACACATCAAACTTATTAAAGACTTTAAAATAACTGTCTTAAATATACTCAGAGAGCAAAAGAAAAACATGAATCAATAACTAAAGGAAATCAGGAAGACAGTGAAACAGTATATGAACAAAATCAGAATATCAACAAAGTATAGAAATTATAAAAACCAACAAAACAAATTATAGAGATAAAAAATAAAATAACCGAGTGATAAATTTACTATAGGGGTTCAATAGCTTATTTGAGCAGGGAGAAAAAAAATAATCCATAAATTTAAAGATAAGAATCCTGAAATTATTGAGTCTGGGATCAGGAGCAAAAAGAAAAACAATGAAAAAAAAAAATAAACAGAGCTTAAAAGACCCATGGGACACCATCAAGTAGACCGGTGTATGCATTATGAGAGTTCCAGAAGGAGAAAAGAGAGAAGGGAGCAGATGGATTATTTGAAGAAATAATGGCCAAAAACTTCCCAAATTTGATTAAACACATGAATCTGCAAATGCAAAGAGCTCAAGAAACACCAAGTAGAATAAACTAAAACACACTCATACCAAGACACATAATCAAACTGTTAAAAGCCAAAAAATGAATCTTGAAACCAGCAAGATAAAAGGGACATGTCATGTACAAGGTATCCTCTGCAAGACTGACAACTGATTTCTCAGAAGAAACCCTGGAGGCTGAAGGCATTGGGATGATATACAGTTGACCTTCAAGCAACAGAGGGGTTAGGTGCACTGACCCCCATGCAGTCAAATATCTGCATATAACTTTTGAACACACCTCCCCAAAAAACTTAAGTACTAATAGCCTACCGTCAACTAGAGCCCTTACCGATAACATAAACAGTTGGTTAACACATAGTTTCGATGTTATACGTATTACACACTGTAATCTTACAATAAAGTAAGCTAGAGAAAAGAAAACGTTATTAAGAAAACCACAAGGAAGAGAAAAAAAATCCACAAATAAGTGGATCCATGAAGGTCAAACCCATGTTATTTAAGGGTTAACTGTATTTAAAATATTTAGAGAAGAAACCTGTCAACCAAAAATTCTATATACAGCAAAACTGCCCTTAAAAAATGAGGGAGATATTAAGACATTCCCAGTTAAACAAAAACTGAGGCAATTCATTGCCACTAGAGATTCCCTGCAAAAAAAAAAAAAAATGCTAATAAGAGTCCTTTGGGTTGAAATGAAAGGACAGTAGATAGTAACTTGATGTTAGATAAAGATATAAAGATCTCAGGTAGAGGTAAATATATGGGCAAACATAAAAGCCAATAAATTTTGCATTGTAACTCCACTTTTTTAAAATGTAGGATTTAAAAGACAAATGCACAAAAGTAATTATAAATCTTTGTTAGTGTACAGATATATAAAAATGTAATCTGTAACATCAGTAACATAAAGTAGGGGAGTGTAGCTATCTTTTGCAATTGGAGGTAAGCTGGTACCAATTTAAATTAGATTGTTATAATTTTAAGTTGTTATATATGATAGTCATGATACCCACAAAATATACCCATAGAATATGCCAAAAAGAAATAAAAAGGGAATAAAAACATGTCACTACAAACTCAAAAAATTAAAGTGGAGGGAATATGTCTTAAGTAATTTTGTCAGGCTAACATTACTCCAATACCAAAACCAGACAAAGACATTACAAGAAAGGAAAACTAAAGACCAATATTCATTATGCCTATTAATGTAAAAACCCTAGCAAACTGCATTCAGAAGCATATTAACAGGATTATACAACATGACCAAGTAAGAGTTGTTCCTGGAATGGAAGAAGGGTTCAACACATGAACATCAACCAATATAATACACCACATTGACAGAATGAAGGAAAAAATCCACATGATTATCTCACTTGATGCATAAAAAGCATTTGACAAAATTCAACAACTTTCTTGATAAACACTCAACAAACTCATAAAAACTTGATAAAAACTGAACAGCCTCAATATGATAAAGGCCATATATGGACTATCCATAGCTAACATCATACTCAATGGTGAAAGACTCAAAAATTTTTCCCGAAGATCTGGAACAAGATGAATGTATTAGTTTGTCAGTGCTGCCATAGCCACATATCACAGACTGGGTGGCTTAAGCAACAGAAACTTATTTTCTCACAGTAAGGAGTTACTGCCTAATAGTTACAGACTTTGTGTTGGGGTAATGCATGTTTTGGAAATACATAGGGTGATAAAGTCTCAACATTGTGAATATAATTAAAAAGAGTTAAAATGGTAAATTATATATATATTTTAGTGCACACACACACAATACACCAAGGAACCAGTGATTTATAGAGCCCACTTTAGAAAACTGACTTAATCCATTCTCCTCACTGTATAGACCACTTGATCAGCCTGTGTAGACTACTTTCCACATTCCCAATTGGCTATACTCTCTCTGACTCTAAGGCCTTTGTACAAGCTGTTCTCTCTGTAAGAAGAGCCATTCTCTTCCACCACATGACCCAGATGGCTTTTGCTAATCCTTCAGGTGTTATTTAAACATTAGTGAACCTTCCTTCAGTGAACCTTCTTAGATATCCTCTCCTATCCACATACAGTCTTCCACCATGATAGTATGTATCCAGCCATTTTTATTTGTCATTTACTTGTGCTTATCTACCACTAGACTGTTACCTTTACGGAGGAAGAAACATATGTGTCCTGTGAAGTGCTGTGTCTGGCACCTAGCACAGTGCCTGAGAAACAGCAGGTACTCTATTACCATTTAAATAAGGGAGGAGGGGAGCCTGGGTGGCTCAGTCAGCTGGCTGGGCAGCTGGGCGACTGACTTCAGCTCAGGTCATGATCTCATGGTCTGTGTGTTCCAGCCCCGCGTCGGGCTCTGTGCTGACAGCTCAGAGCCTGGAGCCTGCTTCAGATTCTGTGTCTCCCTCTTTCTCTTCTCCTCCCCACCTTGTATTCTATCAAAAATAAATAAACATTAAAAAATTTTTTTAAATAAATAAGGAAGAAAATAAGGGAAAGAGGGGTGGACATAGGCCTCCACGAATTTAATGTGTCTCACTTCAGTTTCAGGGGCAGTGTTTGTTTCTCCTTTAATAGCATTCAGTGATATCTTCTTTCTGTTTTAGTTTCCTGTGCAGATATTTCATCCTGTGAGCACCCTAATTGTTTCTGTACCCCCCCCACAGTACTTTTAATAGAGTAGACACTTAAAAAATAAGCAAGCAGGCACATTCAAAAACAATATGTTGCAAACAGAATATTCTAGCCTTTTGTTGTCTTTCATATGTAAAGAGTAGAAAAGGACCATGAAGTCTCCTAAAGTCTTTTAGTTCTCCACTAAAAAATGTTACTTTTTATGTAACTTTCATTTCAGATAACCAATGTGGAAACTGTCTTGGAATGTAAAAGTATCAGAATGTAACTTTTGTTATTTTAAGAAATGCTTGCTCTCCTTCTAGTCACGTTTTGAACTATAAATCTTTAACTTCTCAAACAGAAAATGCAGGAACTGGTGGTATTGACAGGGGTGGGGCAAGGGGGCAGTGGCAGAGAGAGCTCCAGAGTTGAATTTTCTAGCAGTTATGTTTCCCAAGAGTGAGGAGACTAGAAGAGTGTCTATGAGATAAGACCCAGCTCTGGCCCCTGACCCAAACACTCATTTTATCCAAGGTTTCTGCTGGACCTCCAACCAGAAGTTGGGAGCTTGGGCCACTTCACTCCAGGAACATGAAGTCTCCTCTCTGAGAACCCCAGCTTGTTGGTCTCAGCAACCACTGTTGACCTAATAAGCTCACTGCCTCAGCCTTATGATGTATGTATTAATGACTCACAGAACGGAAAGGCCCAGATACGCTATGAAATGATAGCATTTTCCAGGTTCATTTGCTGCCATATTATCCTCAGAAGAATGAATATTCTGTCTGTCCTCGTGGAGGTGAGCATTGAATGTAGAGCCCACTGGAGCTGCGGATTTACCCTCCTCCCCTCCTTTGGTGCACAGATTGGATTTCTAGTTCTGCCCACATGTCTTCACATGAGAAGAAAGAGGAATTCTTCTTCCTTGGAGGATGAAATCAGGACCTCGCAAAGGAAAGAAACTTCTAAGTCTGTTAGAAGTAAGACCTAGCTGAACGGAGATCGGCAACGCTAATCCCACTCCAGGACTCCAGTAGTGAGAAATGTGCCAAGGAGTCCTTTCTGGGAAAGTTGGAGAAATGTTTGATGCTCAAACACAACCATGCAGAAATGCCCTGAGTAATGGCCTCAAACCATACAAGGGTAAAGAAATCAGAAATATGACCTAAACACTAGTTCTCTTAAATTCTCTAGGCCACAGTTCTCATCCCTGAGAACTTCTCATTCTCTCTGTCTGTCTGTCTGTCTGGTCCTTATGGAAAGTCCCTTCCTCGCATCGACCGGAGTGAAGAGCCCCTTTCACTTACCCAGAGCAGTGTAGGAGCTATTGGGCAGTGGCTGCAGGGAGGTGAGAAATCTTGGCAGGTTTCTGGGCTGGACAAGGTGGGGAGCAAGTTCCCTCCAGGATGCCCCACAGATTGGGCCCTTAAGGTGATCAGGGTCTGCTAGTGTTGAGAGTATGGGAGTTTTGGGAGAGGCTTCTGGAGTGCCAGGAGAGGAGGCAGCAGTTGGCCGTTGGGGAGGCAGTTGGGGAAAGTTCCAGGAAGTTCCAGGAAGCAGCTAACCTGAGGAGTGGGTAAGAATATTAAAAGAAGAATGGGTGGGTTTTCCAGCATTCCCTTTTCCAAGGATTCTTTTTTTTTAAAAAAATTTTTTTTTCAACGTTTATTTATTTTTGGGACAGAGAGAGACAGAGCATGAACAGGGGAGGAGCAGAGAGAGAGGGAGACTCAGAATCAGAAACAGGCTCCAGGCTCTGAGCCATCAGCCCAGAGCCTGACGCGGGGCTCGAACTCACGGACCGCGAGATCGTGACCTGGCTGAAGTCGGACGCTCAACCGACTGTGCCACCCAGGCGCCCCCCCTTTCCCAAGGATTCTAAAGTCAAGAGCAAAAATCATGGAGTTGGAGACAATTCTCTTACCATTTCTCCTACCTTTCAGGATACACTGTAAGACAGGCTGAAGAGACACCAGAGATGCACAAAGAGATGGCTATGGAAGAATAAAGAGAGAAACTATTGAGACCAGAGTCACAGATAGACACAAACAGTGTAGAGCAAAAGGCAGACACCGAAAGTAGAGAGGTAGAATTGGGAACCTTACTTGGGGTGGAGTAAGAGCCTCTTCTCCAACGAGTGTAGCCTGGAGCCTCAGAGGAATGCAGAAGGACAACACTTGTTCAAGCCCAGGAGCTGCCAAGACTATGTAGACTGTTTTCAGGAGGTAGTGTTCTACCAAAATGGGCAGTTGAAGCTCCTGTAACAGGCAATCAAGCCCAACACAAGTCCCTGACTTTCAGGACTTGGGTTTCCTGCTGTTTAAAAATTTTTTTTAACATTTATTTATTTTTGAGACAGAGAGAGACAGAGCATGAATAGGGGGAGGGTCGGAGAGAGAGGGAGACACAGAATCGGAAGCAGGCTCCAGGCTCTGAGCTGTCAGCACAGAGCCTGACGCGGGGCTCGAACTCATGAACCATGAGATCGTGACCTGAGCCAAAGTCAGACACTTAACCAACTGAGCCACCCAGGCGCGCCTCCTGCTGTTTTAAATGACCACATCTGGGACCACAACCTTGATATCCTTCTGGAAAATTCCTCCCAGGAAATTCAAGGAGTTAGTGGAAATCCAGACATCCCAGATGAATTACATCAGAATCTCTGAGGGTAAGTCCTAGACATTAGTATTTTCAAAGTGCTTCTCATGGGATTCTAATGAGCAACCAGGCCTGAGAACCAATGTATTAAATATACATTGGCAGTAGGCATTTGCCAGATGCTGAAGGTATGAACATGAATGAGACTCAGACCCTGCTTCTGATGAGCTCAAGGCTGAGCAATGAACATAAGCATCAAATAAACTGCAATGACAAAATCGCCAACAGTGTGCTGAGTTTGGCCATGGAAGCACCCCTAGGGCAAAGAGGAAGGGGTATTAGTTATGTGTTTTATTTTATGTATCTTATGATGATTTGACATCTTGAGGGCCTTGCTGGTTGGGGAGAGATGGCCCCTTCCAGGGTTAGCTGTTTCTTAGAGATTGTGAACAACTCACCTTGGAACACACCTTTATATGCAAACCAACAATCTTGAGTCCATACCCTCCAACAACCTCCTTTATCCAGCCCTCACCCACTGAGCCAATAAACCCCTTTCCAGGGCCAGGCCTCAGGCAACTGGACACCACCCGCCTAGCTCAGAGCTTGTTGGCATTATTCAAACTAGCCAATCCTAAACTGCCCTGCTTCACCCCTTCCTTCCCATGGAAAACATAATAAAGACTCTGGGACAGTTGTTTCCCTCATCCCCTTCTGATTTGCCCCAATGCTTTTCCAGGTGGTATGGTATGCCCCTTTCTCTTGGAAATGGTAAATAATTATTTCAGTGGCATTGGCCTTTCTGTGTCTCACTTGGTCACCTATATAAATAAAACACCCCAGGGGCCCCTGGCTGGCTCAGTCAGTAGAGTATGTGAGTCTTAATCTCAGGGTCATGAGTTCAAGCACCACATGGGGCATGGAGCCTACTTAAAAAAATAATAAGTAAATAAAAGTAAAATCCCACAGTGCAATCAAGACAGAAGCGATGACTATCTTACAGGAGTGAGAATTGGATAAGGCTTTGAAAGAGAAGCAGGAAAGGGTATCTCATGAATAAAGGCACTGAGGCATAGAAGGGCCCCAGCAGTTGGTGGACTAGAGCAGGATGGAATTGCTGGAGCATTGAGCACAGGTGACCAGTGGGGTGGGAGAGGGGACAGGATGCAGGTAGGGAAACCAAGCATGCTGGTCAGTTTATTCTTGCTTAAATAAGAGGTAATTTATGCGCTTATCTGCTCTCCAACAGGCCCCACCAACTAACCCACTCCTTGGTTTGGGCTTCTGTGATATTAACAAGGTCATGGTAGAAACCCTTCACACTGGCACCAACATTTCCAGCCCAAGGAGCCTAAGGAAGAGCGAACAGACTGCAGAACCAGGCAGAGCTCCTCTTCCTGAGACAGAGCATGGGCTTTGGGTCTGAACTGTGGACTACCCCCTTGGTCAAGCTTCTTACTGTCTTGGCCCACTTCACCATCTTTAGAATGAGCACACTAATACATGTTTCATGGTTGTCGTGCAGATGAGGAGGGAAGGGGGAACACAGTACTTGATCCTTCATATATTTGTTTCTATCTTTCTCCCCCCTTCAACCAGGACACATACTAGATCTGATGAGAACAAAAAGAAACACGTTCCATCAGAACTGCAAGATAGCATCTCATGAGAGGCCAACCAGTAACAGGTCAGTAAGAGTGTCTCTTCCAGAAAATCCCCATAAGGGGGTCCTTGTAGGTCTGTAGAGGGGATGGCTTAGTCAGTGTCAGCTTTCATCATCTTACTGTACTAAATTGAGACTTTGGAACTTTCTTGGTTCCACGTCCCAGGAGAGCCTTAAGAGGAAGCTACAGGGTAAACAGATGTTTTAAAATGCCACATGAGTTCAGATGCCCCTGTTATCTCCTGAACTTCTCTGCAGAAAGGAAAGACTAGAAATAGACGGTCTTTTCTACCTCTGCTCTCTGCCTCTATGTGCCCTGTACTCTTGGACAACTTGGTCCACTGCGCCTATCCCGATGACGTTGACTGAGCACCGACCAGGTACCAAGCAGTGTGTGAGCATGTAACCAGTGCTATCTCGTTTAATCCTCCCCATAGCCCTATGATGTGGGCACTAGTGTCCCCACTTTACAGCTGAAGCTTGGTGTCATATAGTTAGTAAACAGAAGAGCCAAATCCCAACCCAAAACTTTCTGAATCCAATCCTGTGTTCTTATCCTCACTAGGATGTCCTGGGCCATTTACCTCTCCCAATTTCAGTCCAAAGGCCTATTGATGCAAATGTTCCTTTGTTGCAACAAGCTCCATCTCTGATTCTCAACTCACCCAAAGTGCAGGGATCACACAGGCCATTTTGTATCCTCCTTCTTTGACACTTTTCTCCATGTGTCATCCATTCTCTAAGTCATTCAGTTGACAGACATTCACTGGGGTCCTTTCTGGGCCAAGTACTATGTACCTCTAAGGGTGCATCATCTTTGCCCCTACATCTGTGTACAATTAAGGGAGAAAAAGTGGTCTTATTTGAGTCTGAAGACAGATTTACTTGGTCCCTTCTGGGAAAGGTGACTGGAATAACTGCCAGTTCAATGTAAACATCCACTGGGCCCAACCATGTACAAAGACGTGTTCGAGTTCTGGGGATTTCCTCTAGGATAGATACACCACAATGCTTGCCTCCATGGTTTAATGGGAAAGATAAGCATTTACTCAACCAACAGTGAAACCAGGCATCCTGTGATAAGAGCTATAAGAAAATATTCCAAATAGTGGGGACACTGGAAGGAAATAAAAGCAATTAGGATGAGGAAGACTTCACAGTGGAGAGGGTAATTGCAGTGAGTCTCAAGGGCTGCTTACTCAGCTCATCTTTTTTTTTTTTTCCTTGAGGGGACTGGAATTTATGCATCACATCCATCCAGCGTGCCTGAGCCCCAACCTCTGACATCTGATTGTTTCCCTGATTGGAGAGTCTGGTTAGATCAACCACCCCAACGTGCCTCACACCTGCCCCTGGCTCAGTGCTCATGGATGGGGCCTCCAGAGTGCCTCTCCAACAAGCCTGAGCACCTATCAGTCCCTTCTGAGCAGTGATTTGGTTGGAGGGCTGAATGCTGTAGGACTGCCCCCTGGGGCAGTAAAGACAAGTCATTAAGTCCAAAACCACTGACGGTAAGGGAGCTGCCAGAGGCCTGGCCCATATTCCAGTGTTCCCAGACATCAGCCAGGGAATAAAGAGCAGGACTAGGACAAGGCCAGACTTGCTGCTCCCTGGGAAAGTCATTTGAGACCTCATAGGAAAAATCAGAGGGACAAGATCCTCTTCTCCTGGGTCTTGTCCAGGATGCTTATCTGGCGAGGGGGCTTTGTAAGGAAAGTACCTGCTAAGATCAAGGTGCATCTTTTGGGAACTCAGGTGGACTGCCTTATTTAAAATTTTTTTTTTCAACGTTTATTTATTTTTGGGACAGAGAGAGACAGAGCATGAACGGAGGAGGGGCAGAGAGAGAGGGAGAGACAGAATCAGAAACAGGCTCCAGGCTCTGAGCCATCAGCCCAGTGCTCGACGCGGGGCTCGAACTCACGGACCTCGAGATCGTGACCTGGCTGAAGTCGGACGCTTAACCGACTGCGCCACCCAGGCGCCCCTGGACTGCCTTATTTTATATGTGGCACCTATAGGTGTAATTATTTCTCAAAGCAATCCCAAGTGTATTCAGTTAAAAGGATTGGGGAAAGCCTCATCCTCCATGGCTCCAGAGGGGAGATGGACCGAGCTACCCACATGCAGGTTTCTAGCTTCCAGTTCCCAGTGACAGGATGACCAGGCCCCTGTTGGGCCACCTGGAAAACCACAGGGACCCATCAGCAAAGTGCTTAGATAGGCCCCATGATGCTCTGCCAGGGCCATTGTAGAAGGGATTCCATTCTCATAAAAGGATGGATTTGGATCAGTGGTTTTCAATCTGTGTTCTTTGGAGGTCTTCAGGAGCTTTGGGGGTTTGGGAGTATTGATCTATTTTCTACATTAGGGCTCTGCTTAGGATATATACATGTGTGTGTGTGTGTATACATATGTGTATATATATGTGTATACATGTACGTATATCACATGAACATGTGAACATACCTTTATCCGCATTTTAAATGATTCTGCTAGTAAATAGTCAAGATGTCACTGTATTAATTGATGTTAACCTATCTCTGCTGAGCCTCTGGTATCTGTTCTTCCACCTTCTCTATATGTGTTATCCCTTTTTATCCTCACAGATATTTCATGAGGTATGGAGTGATAGCTGCATTTTTCAGACAAGGAACCTGAGGCACAGAGAATGTAAGAACCTTGCTCAAGGCACACAGCTAGTAAATGGTGGGCTGGATTTGAAGCCAGCCATGATGCCTCTAGGCCTGTGCTCTTTCCCTCCACATTTTCCTGACCCATCCTCTCCAACTCTGAGGACTAGGGTTTGATGTTTCCTTGACAACATTGTGAATATGGCTGAAGTTAGCTTCATTGCCTAGCCTCTTTCTGCCAAGCTTTGTGTGCCACTTTCTAGGTTTTTTTTTTTTTCAATTTTTAAAATTTTATTTTAGAGGGGCACCTGGGTGGCTCAGTTGGTTGAGCATCTGACTTTGGCTCAGGTCATGATCTCATGGTTCGTGGGTTCGAGGCCTGCGTCGGGCTCTGTGCTGACAGCTCAGAGCCTGGAGACTGCTTCAGATTCTGTGTCTCCATGTCTCTCTGTCCCTCCCCTGCTCGTGTTCTGTTTCTCAGAATGAACAAACATTTAAAAAATTATAATGTTAGTTTTTAGAGAGAGAGAGAGAGAGAGAGCATGCATGTGTAAGGGAGGGAGAGGGGCAGAGGGAGAGAGAGAGAGAGAAAGAGAGAGAAACTTAAGCAGGCTCCATGTTCAGCAGGGAGCCAGATGTGGGGCTCAATCCCATGACTCTGGGATCATGACCTGAGCTGAAACCAAGAATTGGATGCTCAGTCAACTGAGCCACCCAGGTGCCCCTTGTATGTCACTTTTAGTGTTCCCTCCAGGTCACCAGGGACCTCCCCAATCCATCCTATGGGAGAACAGTCAGATGGGAGGAAAAGGATCTTTCTGAAAGGTCATTTGCACATACAGCCTGGGTATTTTTTGATAGGTGTGAGAGGGAATGTCTTCCAAAATTAGGGGTTTTAAGGGGGGTATCCTGGCTGGTTAAGGAAGGAGCACTGTTCACATGGGGACCCAGTCTGACCACCGTTTCTTAGGAAAAAGCACTGCTGTGGGGAGTTTCTTTCCAGGTCCTATTCAAGCTTGAGAAATAACACTTCCCAGCAATCAGGTTCCCCACCCCCGCCCAACCCACTGCCCTGCTTCTGGGCCTCCTCTGCCTTACTCCTCACTCTGTTCCAGGATTCCACTCTACCTGCCCTGGGAATGCCCACCATTCATTTTTGTGCTGCTTCCAAATCTGACCTCTCTTCAATGCCCACATCATACTCATTTCTTTCTTCAAGCTTTCCACAAGTCATCCTCCAGACCTGCAACACTTAGACTGACATATCATTATTTGGATTTCTAGCTCTATACATCTTATATTCTCAGGTAAGCTACAAATTCCTTGATAGCAGCTACTGTGTCTTTGTATTGGCAGGGGTCCTTGGGAAAACCTCCTTTTGAGTGGCTTGGGCTCCCCAGGTAGATGCCACTTGGTAATGACACTGTCTTCTTTTGGTTATCAGATTGCCTACTCAATTAGTAGAGCATACAGTCCTTGGGTTATAAACAGATGACACCATGACTTCCTCCAAAGACCCTTGAAGGAATTTCTTCTCTGTAGGACAAGCAGTTGGCCACATTCACCAGATTTCTCACAGATGACTGCCCCGAGAGCATAGGGTGGCCAGAAGGATGCCAGCCCTTCTCTGCCAGCAGGGACGATGTGCCCTGCCTGCAATGGGGAAAAGTGGAACTCCTTACTCTCCTCCAGGCCAAGACAGGAGACAGCATCACAAATTGTTTTTTGACCTGTTCATTTCTAAGGAATATACCACCCCTTTCATATTGTATTATTTCATGATATTTTATCATATCATATACCTCATGTAGGGCCCATGGGGTTAGCTCCACCTTTGGACTTAGGTGATTAGTTTCAACCTGATCAAAGAGAGTTTCATTTCTTTATTTATTGCATTTAGGCACTGAGTGCTACACTTTGTAGGTACCCTGTAAACATTTGTTGAGGAATCAGTGGACACGTGGGAGCTCACATCTTTTGCTTTGCTGATTCAGGTGCCTTCATTCCAGATGCACAGTGTTGATTACACCATCATTATAGTGTTGTAAAGTTTCCTTGCACTACTGAGGACACATATCTGAATATGTTTTCTGTTTGGTTTTCCTCTGGCCACGCAAAGCACTGTCACATGCACAAGCTTGCCTCTGTATGCAGGGCTGTGTTCCTGAAAAAAGGGTTTACACACTTGTGAATTGGAGCCCACTGCAACTGCTCAGGCTCATGTGGCAAGCAAGCACTTATATAAGTGAATACTTGTTACCTAGTAATGGTTTCCCTTTGGGTTTGCTTAAAGCTATATCCTTGGTATATGACTGCTAAGGGATAAATTTCAAATAAGGTAAAATCAACACTTTCGTGCAGATGTAAAGTAAACACATCTTAAAATTTTTATTTAGCTCATCATTAATGAGGGAACTGGTAAGACCTTACATTCAGTTCAAAGGGCAATCCAAAGAATGTACTCACTGGTAGATCAGGAATATTGAAATGGACATGCAAATGGTAGCAAAACTGGCTTCTTCCACAAAGGGAGTAGGAAGTCAGTTGAACCTCCACCACACAGAACTTATTTACACATCTATAGACAAGAATTGTTCTGCGTTGTCTTTACTTATCTACAATCTATGGAGTTATAAAACAGCTCATGTCAATGAAAGAGGCAGAATCACAGAAAACCTGGAAGAATGTACTCTAAGCAATTTTCCATTGCAGACACTCAGTAATCTTGTTTGCTTATACAAACCTCTTTACATGACAGAAGTGACATTTGAAGTCAATGGAGAAAGAACTGGCTATCCAATAAATGGTGCCAGGGCAACTGAATTTCCATATGTAAAAATAAAATGAGATATGATACCATAATTTACACAGAACAAATTTCAAGTGGATTAAAAAAATGAAATATTAAAATAGAAAGTTTTAAACCTTTGGAAGAAAATATAAGAGGGTATCTTTATGATCTTAAGGTAGGAAGGAAATATGACAGAAGAAACACAAACTATAAGAAAAAAGTGATATATTTGACCAGGTTTTTTTTTACGTTTATTTATTTTGAGAGAGAGAGAGAGAGGAGGGGGAAGGGGCAGAGAGAAAGACTGAATCCCAGACGCTTAACCACCTCAGCCACCCAGGCACCCCTACATGTGACTAGGTTTTAAACAAAAAAAAATTTTTTTCATCAAGAAGCCCCAGATATGGGGCACCTGGGTGGCTCAGTCGGTTGAGCATCTGACTTCAGTTCAGGTCGTGATCTCACAGTCTGTGAGTTCGAGCCCCATGTCATGCTGGCAGCTCAGAGCCTGGAGCCTGCTTCAGATTCTGTGTCCCCCTCTCTCCCTGCCCCACCTCTGCTTGTGCTCTGTCTCTCTCTGTCTTTCAAAAATGAATAAACATAAAATTTTTTTTTAAAAAGAGGCCCCAGATATATAAAATATTGCATTGCATACAGCCAATAAAAACTCAGCATGCAAAATTCATAAAGAGTTCCTACGACTCAAATCAGAAAAAGACCAATAAGGGGCCCTTGGGTGGCTCAGTTGGTTGAGCATCCAACTCTTGATTTCAGCTCAGGTCATGATCTCAGGGTCATGGGATGGAGGCCCACGTTGGGCTGTATGCTGAGCATGCAGTCTGCTTAAGATTCTCTCTCCCTCCCTCTGCCCCTCCCCTGTTCATTCTCTCTTTCTCTCAAAAAAAAAAAAAAAAAAAAAGACCAATAAGCCAGCAGAAAGGGGCAGGTGTACCACAGAAAGAGACTGGGAGTACAGATTTCTTGGGAGTTGTACTTGGCTGCCCCTCCAATGCCTTTCAGATGAACGCAAGGACCTCAAACCGTTCAAAGGAGCCCAGAGATGTCACAACCTGGAAATTTGCTCAAAACCAACTATATTCCACTCTGCCACCTTGCCTAGATTCCTCAGGACACCAAACTGGCTAGATATGTTAACAATTACAGTTACTCTGAATATTCTCATAGTTGAGGCCAATTCTGTTTCCATTATGGAAACTAGGATCTCATTCATTCATTCATTCATTCTTGCATTCAACAAATCTTGGAACGCCTACTTTGTGCCTGGAACTGAGGATATGGAGGGATGTCATCTCCTGGAGCTTTCTCCTCCAAGGCTAACCATCAGTGAGGGTGCCCTCCCAGATGAAGACAAACACCAAGGAAAGGCTCTGGGATCCTACAGCTCAACACACTCCTGTGAGTTTGTATATTTTTGTTTGTTTGTTTCCAATTAATTTTATAACTACAGAGAAGTTACAAAAATAGTGCAGAGAATATTCTGTATACCCTGCACCCAGTGCACCTAATGTTAACTAATATCTTGCATGGCCAAAGAACAATGATCAAAACTAGGAAACTAACCTTAGTATTATGCTATTAATTAGACTACAGAATTTATTTGGATTTCATGAGTTTTTCCACTACTGCCCTTTTTCTCTTCCAAGATCCAATCCAGGACCCCACACTGTATTTAGTTGTCATGTCTCCTTAGCACCAGTCTATTACAGTTCCTCATTGCTACAGATGAGGATTTTGTCTCTCCCCCAAATTCATGCGTTGAAGCCTAATCCTCAATGTATTTGGAGCTGGGACATTTCGGAGATGATTAGGTCATGGGGGTGGAACCCTCGTGAATGAGATTAGTGTCCTTATAAAAGAGGCCCCAGAGACCTTCCTCACCCCTTCCACCATCTGAATGCACAGAGAGATGGTGTCCATTATGAACCAGAGAGCTGTTCTCACTAGACACCCAATCTCCTGGCAACTTGATTTTGGACTTTCCAGCCTCCAAGACTGTGAGAAATACCTGTCTGTTGTTTATAAGCCACCCAGTCTTAGTATTCTGTTATAGCAGCCCCAAAGGACTAAGACACTCACTTTTTCTTTGTCTTTCATGACTTTGACGTTTTTTGAAGCATACTGGTTAGATACTTTGGAGAATGCTTTCTCATGATTAGACTGAGGTCATGCTCTATTGAGAAGGAGATCACAGAGGTGGCCTGCCCTTCTCAGTGCATCAGATCAGAGGGCATATGATGCTGATCTATTACTGATGATATTGACCTTAGTCACTTGGTTAAGGTGGTGTCTTCCAGGATTCTCTACTGTAGACTTACTATTCTCCTCTTTGTAATTACAAATATTTGTGAGGAAATACTTTGAGATTATGCAAATATGCTGTTTGTGCTTAAGTTTTGCTGTGGGTTGTTTTTTAAACTCGTCTTTGCATTGGGTTTCATAAGACTGATTACCCCTGACAGCACCAGCCCTGCTGAGCTGCTCAGCTGAGAAAGTACACTTCCTGCTCTTTCCTTTTGTCCACTGCCCACAGTCACAAAGAAGCCACACTGTTCCTGGGGTATCGTGTGGGTGTATAATATATGAAATATGAGAAGGAACTGGAAAGAACTTTAAATATGAAGGCAGGCTGGGGGCACCTAGCTGGCTCAGTCAGTGGAGCATGTGATTCTTGATCTTGGAGTTGTGAGTTTGAGCTCCATGTTGGTTGGGTGTAGAGATTACTTTAAAAAAATAAAACGCATTGAAAGTAAATAAATAAAGGGGCACCTGGGTGGCTCAGTCAGCTAAGTGTTCGACTATTGACCTCAGCTCAGGTCTTGGTCTCAAGGTCATGAGTTTAAGCCTTAGGTTGGGCTCTGTGCTGGGTGTTAAGCTTACTTTAAAAAATTAATTAATTAATTCCTTAATTAATTAATTTAAAAATAAAATAAAATTAAAAAATAAAATGAGCCTGGTAGAGTACTGTATTTAAAAAAAAAAAAATGAGGGGCGCCTGGGTGGCGCAGTCGGTTAAGCGTCCGACTTCAGCCAGGTCACGATCTCACGGTCCGTGAGTTCGAGCCCCGCGTCGGGCTCTGGGCTGATGGCTCAGAGCCTGGAGCCTGTTTCCGATTCTGTGTCTCCCTCTCTCTCTGCCCCTCCCCCGTTCATGCTCTGTCTCTCTCTGTCCCAAAAATAAATAAACGTTGAAAAAAAATTTAAAAAAAAAATGAAGACAGGGGCGGCTGGGTGGCTTAGTCGGTTAAGCCTCTGACTTCAGCTCAAGTCATGATCTATGAGTTTGAGCCCGCCGTTGGGCTCTGTGTTGACAGCTCGGAGCCTAGAGCCTGCTTCAGATTCTGTGTCTCCCTCTCTCTCTCTGCCCCTCCCCCACATGCACCCTGTCTCTGTCTCTCTCAAAAATAAATAAATGTTAAAAAAAAAAACGAAGACAAGCTGAAGAAGTTAACTTTTTTTTTTTTTAACAACCTGGACCAGTGAAGTCTGAGAGGAAGAGGGTATGATAGGGTAAACATGAACTTGTTTATTTCCTCAAAAACCTGGTGGACTGAGGCACAGTGTCGGGTAAGGAGAGCTTGAAGCATGGGGTTCATTTTAGGAATTAAAGCAAGGAAGCTTGACTCTATAGCATGGAATCCGTGACTCAAGAGGCTACAAGTTTGAAACGTGTAAGTTCTGTGAGGACATGGATGCACATGGATCCTGGATTGGCCCCGGAGTGCAGGGGGCCGGCATCACACAAACCTCGTAGCCATAATGTCTAGCAGCTCGTGGGGCGTGGTAAACATGTGTGGGGCTTGGATGGAGGGTCCAAGCCAGGCCAGCAGTCCTCAAGTTTCTGTACAAAGTTGGTTGGGACCCTGCCTGGCTTCCAGGTTTGGGAATCCATTGTTTACTCTCTTTGAACTACTTGGGCATGGGAGGATATCAGGGCCACTAACACATGCCTCCTTATTCTCCTCCTTGTTTTCATCCTGCCTTAACAAATTCTTCCTCCACCTCCTACTCCAGGTACAACCTCATCCAACCACATCTTGGGAGCACATTTCATCTTTCTAGGGTAGAATTAAATTAAGGATCTCCCACCAAGAAAGTAATTTGATCTCAGAATTAGATTAGTCCAGAATTCTGGTTCCTGCTATTAAATACTGGCTGTCCCTGTCCCTTTAGGTCTTAAGTACATGTCTGCAGTGGCCACCAACAATGGATGGCCCATCCCAACTCTGCTTTGGCCTATGGTTACTTCGTACCTGGAAGGTGATGTCAGGTCTTGGTCCCCTGCCTTTTGGCCTGTTTGTAACCATGGAGACCATGGACTCAATGTTTTTGTTTTTATCCTTCCTCATGGGGTTTTGTGAGATACCACTAGGTGATTCTTACAAAGTGCTAAAAAATGGTGTGGGGGGATGGGGTACACAGAAGGGGCTCCCTAAGTTCCACATGTGTCTTTGGAAGTTGCCTTTGAGAATTCAACCTTAAGTCTGCTTCTTCGGTCTCCCCAACAATTGTGTAAGTTATTTTCCACACGGACACAGCTTCCTTTCTGCTTAGCCCAGTTAGAAGGACTGTATTTCTGCAACTGAACTCCTGACAGAGGCAGGTCAAAGAGAGAAATGACCAATAATGTAAGGAATCAAAATAAATTTATGATTTATAATCATAAATATGAAGGTATTTTAGGTTATGAGGAACATGTATAGCACTATGCTAATCAATCTGAAAACACTGTAAACCAGTTAACTTTTCAGAAAACATGAAGATATTCAAATTTACAAAAAATTAAAAACACAAAGAAACAAATAGTAATGGAAACTTGAAAATGATAATAAAGAATTACTTTCTGGGCATGTACTAGAGCCAGGTGGTTTTATGAGAAGATGATTTCTAAAATAGCAGGATATTTTATTTAACATCAATTGGTGCGGGTTTTTTTTTTTATTATTATTATTGCAAGTAAATCCCAGTTTCTCCTACTTGCCCAGAGCTCATCATCCATCCTTAACTCAAAGGCATTCACTGCTGTATGGATACGGCAGGGAGGGTGGAACAAGAAAGTGGCTGCTCAGCTTTGAGTTTCAAGGCACATTTTACTTTTTTGGAGAGACAGAGCCTGAATGCCAAAAACACCTGATTTTCAAGAGCCAGATTTTTGAGATAGAAGTTATTTTTATTTTGTTTTGTATTTTTAGAAACTCAACTTTACAAATCAATGGCTGTAGACAAAATCGCTGAGGACACAGTTTAGGATCACAAAAGGACAGATTTCTCACCCAAGATCTGAAGGTGGTATTGATATACACCAAACAGAGTCTCTAAAGAGTGTTCAGCACCCTGGCTGTCTCCTGGTAGAAACCGAGGGGCAGGGTAAGAGAAACCCTGAATAGTTTGAAAGGAGTCCCAGGGCAAAGAGGCCTAAAGGCTGGCTTTCCATGGCCCAACAAGCCTTGGAGGACACAGAACAAAGGGGGTAAAATCAAATGGTTGAGAGGATCATCTGAGTGGATGGCAAGTGGGGATTGCCCCCTACACCCTGGACAGTTGAGAGAAAGCAGACAAGCCCCAGGGACTCATAGAAGTAGTGAGTAGGCAGGTAAGTAAATCTGGAGAGTCGTGTCAGGACAACAGAGACACAGTATTCGTGGGCTCACTGCCAAGCAGATGCTAGAACTGGGCTGGGCACATCTGTGCAGAGGCCCACACGTGGCAACAGGAACCAAAGACAGCAGGTGGCCCCAGGACCAAATAACTCATTGTTTGCTAGAAAGATAAGTCAGCCTCCTAAAATTCAGATCACCATGGGGAAGGGAAAAAGGGGCGGGGGGAGTGGATTTCAGCTTATACTCTAAATTGACATGTTTCAATACAAAAGTGGCTAAAATGACTAGGTTTTCTCTCATCAGCAGAAATGGAGCATCTTCAACTAACTATCTGATATTGAGAGCTGACAGCTACATATCTGAATCTCTGAACCTGTGCAAAATTCATACTTGCTATGAAAACTTAATGATTACAGATATTTGCCAAGTCAAAAAAAATGTTCACCATTAGAGAAATATACATAAAGTTTCCCAATACATTTTACAAAACTAGCACAAGTGTGGCAGTAAAACCTAGCCAAGTCCAAAAGAGAGTAACTACCAATCTTTCATATGAATAGAAAAGCAAAAATGCCAAATATGCTGGCAGGTCAAACCCAGCAATAAAAAGAATAGTTGGCTGTAAGCAGGTTAGCTTTATCCTGGAAATGCAGGGTGATTGAATAGTAATACATCTGTTAATGTAATTATCCCTTTAAAAATGATGATCTCAGGGGCACCTGGCTGGGTCAGTCAGAAGAGCATGTGACTCTTGATCTCAGGGTTGTGAGTTCAAGCCCCATGTTGGGTGTAAAAATTACTTAAAAATAAAATCTTAAAAAAAAAAATTATCATCTCAGGGCACCTGGGTAGCTCAGTCGGTTGAGCATCCAACTCTTGATTTCAGCTCAGGTCATGATCCCAGGGTTGTGGGATCGAGCCCCGTGTCAGGCTCTGCACTGAGCATGGAGCCTGGTTAAGCTTTTCTCTCTCTCTCTTCCTGTGCCCCTCTCCTCCGTTCACAATTGCTTTCTCTCTCTCTAAAAAAAGAATAAAAAAAAAATTATCATCTCCGTTCCAAAAAAAATTTGATAATTTCCAATCTCCATTCTTAATATTAAAAACATATATTAATGGAAAGATGCCCCTTGTTCATGGATTGGAAGACTTAATATGGCTGAGATGACTTCCTGGAAATTAAAAAAAAAAACCAAAACTTTTGTGCATCAGAGGACACTATCAACAAAATAAAAAAACTCACAAAATAAGAGAAACTAGTTGTAAATCACATATCTGATAAGGGATTAGTATCCAGAAAATATAAAGAACTCTTAAGACTCAACAACAACAAAACAAACAACCCAATTAAAACATGACCAAAGGACTTGAACAGACATTTCTCCAAATGAGATGTATAAATGGCCAACAAATACATGAAAAGATGTCCAACATCACTAGTTCATTAAAGGCATGCAAATCAAAACTACAATGACATACCATCTCACACCCATTAGGAGGATATTACCAAAAAATCCCAGAAAATAACAAGTTGGTGTGGAGAAACTGGAACCCCCATGCACTGCTGGTGGGAATGTAAAATGGTGCTGCCACTGTGGGAAACAGTATGGAGGGTCTTCAAAAAAATTAAAAATAAAACTATCATATGATAGAACAATTCTACTTCTGGGTATATATCCATTTGAGGAGTGTACCAAGAAGACATGACCAGGTGGTGGAATGGGTTAAATAGTTGATGGGGGTTAAGAAATGCACTTGTGATGAGCACCAGGTGACATAATGGAATTGTTGAATCACTGTATTGTATACCTGAAACTAATATAATACTGTATGTTAGAAAGAAAGAAAGAAAGAAAGAAAGAAAGAAAGAAAGACATGACCACCAGTTGACCAGTAAGCTGGACCTGGGCAATTGGAGGCTCTCACCCCTTTCCTGTCCTTGGAATGTGTGTTCCACTTGCCTTCTCTGCTCCCAGAAACTGCCCCAAGGATACAACGTCGAGATAGAAATGTGGTGTTGAGACTATCTGGACTGGGTACATGACTAAACCCAGTTAAATCCTCTATACAAACCTTTCAGATCCTGGCAGGCAGGTGTAGAGATCTGTTCATCTTGCATCTGCCCAAGACAGGCCTCGTAAGTTCCCTTGCTTATCAAATCTGCCATCTACTACTCTAGAGTGGTCTGTCTCTTTCTTTCTCTCCTTGCCCTCCCTGTACCAAGGCTGGTTTCAGATTACACCCAGAAAGTTCCTGAGGACATTGCAGAATAGCAATACTCGAAAGAGATGTAAGCAGGACCTTGAAGACAGGTTTGCACACTCATGTTCATCCAGGATTATCCACAACAGCCCCAGAGTGGAAGTGACCAAAGTGTCTATCCACAGAGGAATGGATGGACAAAATATGATATATATGATATATATTTATGATGAAATATTATTCAGCTTTTAAGAGGAAGGGAATTCTGACACAGGCTACAGCATGAATGAACTTTGAAGACATGATGCTAAGTGAAATAAGCCAGTCACAAAAGGATAAATACTTTATGATTCCACTCATATAAGCTACTTAGAATAAGTACTCAAATTCATTGAGATGGAAAGTAGAACAGTGGTTGCCAGGGACTGAAGGGAGGGAAAAATAGAGAGTTAGTGTTTAATAGGTAAGGAGTTTCAGTTTCACAAGATGAAAAATGATCTGGGGTGTTATGGTGGTGATGGATACACAACAATGTGAATGTACTTAATGCCACATAACTGTATATTTTAAAATGGTTAAGGTAATGGGGTGCCTGGGTGGCTCAGTCGGTGGAGTGTCCGACTTCGGCTCAGATCATGACCTCACGGCTTGTGAGTTCAAGCCCCGCGTCAGGCTCTGTGCTGAGAGCTCAGAGCCTGGAGCCTGCTTCCGATTCTGTGTCTCCCTCTCTCTCTGCCCCTAACCCACTCGCATTCTGTTTCTGTCTCTCTCAAAAATAAATATAAACATCAAAATAAATAAATAAATAAATAAATAAATAAATAAATAAATAAAATAAAATGGTTAAGGTACTAAATTTTATGATACATATTTTTTACCATAACTTAAATAAATAAAATTTTAAGTTCATTTATTTGTTTATTGAGAGAGACAGAGAGAGCACGTGCATGCACATGAGCAGAGGAGGGAAAGAGAGAATCCCAAGCAGGCTCTGAACTATCAGTATGGAGCCAGATTCAGGGCTCCAACTCATGAACCCTGAGATCAAGACCTGAACCTAAATGAAGAGTCTGAAGCTTAACCAACTGAACCACCCTGGTGCCCCTAAATAAATAATTTTTTTAATTAAACACAAAATCTCTAAAAAACTACAACTATATTGGGGCGCCTGGGTGGCTCAGTCGGTTAAGCATCCAACTTCAGCTCAGGTCACGATCTCACGGTCCTTGAGTTCGAGCCCCGCGTCAGGCTCTGGGCTGATGGCTCAGAGCCTGGAGCCTGCTTCCAATTCTGTGTCTCCCTCTCTCTCTGCCCCTCCCCCGTTCATGCTCTGTCTCTCTCTGTCTCAAAAATAAATAAAAATGTTAAAAAAAATTTAAAAAAAAAACAAACTACAACTACATCTAGGTCAACCTTTAATAGGAAGCTCTTTCTAAACATATTAAAATAAGATCTACGTCAAACCAACACATACGTGAAGAAAGTTATAAAAATTTAATATGAAGGAAGTTTGGAATTTTTAAAGAAAATTGACTGTGGAGAGATACCTACATATCTAGTTGAAATAGTTTCGTATTTAAAAAATATCCATTACTGGGGAGGCTGGTGGCTCAGTCGGTTAAGCATCTGACTCTTGGTTTCAGCTCAGGTCAGTCATGATCTCACGGTTCATGAGTTTGAGCCCTAGGTGGGGCTCAGTGCTGCTGGTGCGTAGCCTGCTTGGGATTCTCTCTCCTTCTCTCTCTGCCCCTCCCCTGCTCTCTCTCCCCAAATAAATCAATAAACTTAAAAAAAGATTTAAAAAATATCAATTATCTTCAAATGAATTTATAGATATAAAGTAATTCCAATAAAAATTTGTGAGTTTTTAGTGCAAGTTTAGAAAATAGGCCTAAATTTCTTTTGGAAGAAATCAATACAGCAGAATTGTCAAGAAATTTTTTGAGACAAATGTTAATGGGGTGTGGAAGGGAGAGAGAATGTCTTATTTATTTTTTTCCTGTAAAGCTAGGATAACTAAAACATTATGGTTCTGTTACAAGAATAAACAGCTCCATGAGACAGACATGAAAACCTAGGAGCAAATCTAAGTATGGGTAAATATTTAATACATAATGAAGTTGAGATTTAAATTAGGGAAGTACAGAGGCTAGGATAATGGGCTATTCAGAAGAAAAATTAATTCCAGACAGTTCAAGTCATTAAACATGAAATATGAAACTATAAAAGAATGAGGAAAAAATAATATAAAATATTTATATGATATTGGGGAGAGAAAGGCCTTGTTATGATTTAAAGCAAAGAATAAAGCCAAAAGCAAGAAATGGACGTCTCTTAAGAGAGAAAACTCTGAAAGTTCTGAAGGCCTATTTACAAGCGTAAAATTATTAAATAAACAAGATAAAAATCAAGCGACAAAGTAGGGGATAATATTTACAACAAATGACAAAAGATTAATACTCTTGATATATAAAGAGTCATTATAAATCAATATGAATAAAGTACTACTGCCCTGAAAAATGAGTAAAGGTCACAAACAATTTAAAAAAAAAACCAAACCATGACTGGGGCACCTGGGTGGCTCAGTCAGTTAAACGTCCAACTTACGCCCAGGTTATGATCTCATGGTTCATGAGTTTGAGGCCTGCGTCCAGCTCTGTGATGACAGCTCAGAGCCTGAAGCCTGCCTCAGATCCTGTGTCTCCCTCGCCCTCTGCCCCTCTCCCGCTCATACTCTGTCTCTCTCTCAAAAATAAATAAACATTTGAAAAAATCATAATAAAAAAATAAATAAATAACATGACTGAAACAATGCTCCTGCTCACTGGCAACAAAGATCGCAGAGTCGAAACTAGGTACATTTTGATGCATAATAAATACCAAAAGCCTTAACCCAGAAATTCTACCAGGAATTTAGTGAAGGAAATGCAGCATTATTTGTCTTAGCAATAGTTTGGAAACCATATAAGTAAGTTTAAAAGGAGGGCATGAGATTTTTTTTTTTAACTGATTGTCTTTCATGTAGAAAATAAACCATTAAAAATAATGTAAAAAATAGCAAGTGCTATGGAAAGATACACACACTTATATATAGTAGGGTCCCAGGAGGAACTTGAAGGCACACTCAAATTATTTGGGATGAATCAAGGGGGGATTAATAAAGGGGCTACTTACAAAGGTGAGGGCAGGGTACCAGGGAATCCTAAGGGGTGGGTGGTGAAGTAACCAGGGCCTAGGAACAGCAAACTAGACCTCAAGGACTTTGGGGAGGGGAGGGTGAGGACTAGAGCAAGCTCAGGGAGGTGCTTAGGATGCAGGATTCGAGGACACATTCCCCCTCAGGGTCGTGCAAGAGACAGCGAGTGCCTCCTCACATGTTTGTGCCAGAGGCACCGGCCTCACCCTATCCTAGTCCTGGCCCTGGGGGAGGAAGCTATTAAAGGAATCCAGAAGGAAGATCCTGTAGAAAAGTCTGCAAGGAGAGGAGCTGTGACCTTCAACAGGGGGCTGGAGGCAGCCCAAGGTGACCCACAGAGAGGCTGCCTGAGAAAAATACCTGCTCTCACTTTGCTCCCATCGTCTCATCTTCCTGCAAGGCTTCCTTCCTCTCACCAGACCCACCTGGAAGCCAGAGGGCAAGGCTGCTTTATAGTCGGCCTCCTCCGGGACAGACCACAGGACAGAGAAACAGTGGATCCAAGGGGGCACAGAGACTTCCATAGAACAACATAAAGTTAAGCAACACGCAGGCAAGTTCCAAAGCACTATCTAAAATCTGATGCCCATTTTTACGTAAATTTTATTTAGTGGGATACCTGGGGTGTAAGATTACATTATGGTTGATTTTTAGATAGTTTTTGCTTTTATATGTATTTGATATATTTAATGGAATGAATGTCATAAAAAGAAAAAAAGGGAAACATTCCAAAAACCGTATATAGGTTATGGCCTTAAGATGACGTAAAAAGCCTCATTGAAAAAAGTCAAAATATTTACAGGGGTTGCTTTTGGATTCTGAGTGTGTAAAAAGAGGCATGGCTGTTTCTGGGGGGCAAGCATGCGAGTTTTGTTTTTGGGTGTGCATCCTAATCCTTTTCTTTCTTTGAAAATGTCCTGAAGTGAATGTCTTGCTGTCATAAATCCAGAAGCTACACTCAGTAAGTAGATCGGAGAGAGGAGAATAGATGGGTAGAAGACGCCAGAGGAGAGAGAAAAGAATCTCCATAAATAGCCACCTGTCCTTCATGTGAGCTGACATCTCAAGCTCACTTATATTTATCTAATGTGTAAAATGATATGATTTCTCCAGGCCCTTTTGCTCTAAAATTCCTTTTAAGGAAGAAACACAACGCTTTTCTAACAGACCTCATAACCTGCGGTCATGAGACAAGGCGGAGCAACCCGCGGCTTAGGAGAGTA
Source organism: Felis catus (assembly GCF_018350175.1). Lineage (NCBI taxonomy): Eukaryota > Metazoa > Chordata > Mammalia > Carnivora > Felidae > Felis > Felis catus. Next base: position 35,094,622 of record NC_058371.1, on the reverse strand, counting down.
GAGTACAGACACGGAGGAGGAGCTGGGAGCGCCACCTCCCTGCAGGCACGGGCATTACAGCTGACGGCTAAGGGTCCTGTTCCTGCTCCAGGACACGCTGTTCTCGGTGTGCCTTCTTCCTGAGGCCGTACGCTGACCGCCGCTTCGTTCCCTGACCACTTAGAATTCCTGCTGTCTTCTACAGTCTCCTGTCTTCTAAAACTACAACGCTTGCCGACAGAACTCCAGCGGAGTCCACCTTCTTGCCTTATCTTTCCGTAAAGGTTGTTGAGATATGGTAAGACACAGAGACATGCAGAGGACTGTCTTCAAGGAAGAAGTTTATACTCACAGACCCCTGGAAACAGGAGTCAAGGCGCACCCACCATGCAGGGCCACACGGGGAAGTGCGAGTTTCCATCAGAAGGCAGAGGGAGCAAGGGAGAAATAGGGGGAAATGTGGGCGATAACTTTTACTATGGCTTCGTGGGAAAGGCAGTGCAAGGCCATGAAAGCAGATTGAAGATTGGCTCGTTGAAGAATTTTCTGGACTCTAGGGCAGAGGGCTGTTCCTAGTCATCTGGTGCTGGACCCTGAGGCGATTAGGGCAGGGGAAGAATGGCCCTGAGGGAAACAGTCCTTTAAGAGTCCTATTAAGGAGGTGGTTGGGGGTGTGAGCTCTGGATTGATTGGTTTGCATATGGAAGTGATGCTCACAGGAAGGTCGTTTTCTATCTCTAGGAGTTAGCTAGCCATGGGAAGGGCTCTCTAGGATCAGCCAGATGTTAAAACATGAGAAAATCCAGCAAATCAAAAGGCATGATTAATACGGGGGTAAAGGCTCCACCCCCCTACCCTTGCCCTGCTTCCGGGAAAGCTCTGAAGGGCCACCCTAGCTCCACAGCTCCCAGAGGGCTCTGCCCGGGCCTTTGCGACCCTGCACCACACTCCAGCTTCTGACTGTACCCAGTCACTGCAATAGCTGTACTGTCTCCTGGAGATATGCTGACCCTATTGCCTCTGGGCCTTTGCAAGTGTGTCTTGTTTGCTCTGTCAGGTGCTTCCTCAACACCCTTGACTTCTTCCCCCTGCCTGGCTAGCCCCCTTCTCAGCTTCCTGTCTCTTTTCAAGTCACTTCTTCAGGGAAGTCTTGATCCCCTGTCGCCTCCCTTCATAGGCAGCCCTTACTAAATTATCCCTGAGTGAATAGAAAGTGAATAATGGTGGAGGCGCCACTCTTTTCATCATAGAACCCCCTCCTCTCCACTGAGGCAAAGACAGAAAAGCAAAGGAAGAGACCCATGGCGAGTACTGGGCCACACTGGTGGCTCCGGGGAGGACAGTGGGGGAGGGGAAGCCAGGGGTGGGGGGCAGGGTTAGAGAGGCTGCACCTGCGGAAGGAGGGGAGACACAGCAGTTTTTCTCCTTTCTTAGCTTCTATTCCTAAACAAAGACAGGCTTGTCCTTCTCTCCGCAGCCTCCTGGCCCACCACTTGGGACAGATGAAACCCACCCATGCACCAGCTTTGCCTGGGGAGTCACTTCCTCACTCTGGGGCCTCCAGCCAGCTCTGATGGGAGTCATGTGATCACTTTGGTGTGCATGACAGCTCCCCAGAGTGATGCTTTGAGGGGTGACCTTGCTGCCCAGGACAGAACCAGCTCCTTGCGAGCTTGCTGATGTATGTAAGGGTTGGGCTGCTTCCTGGGCCTGGGGGATGGGGTGGGGTGGGGTGGGGCGGGGCGGGGGCAGGGGCACACTCAATTTTTCTCCACAGATATTTGGCCCCAATTTTCAGGTCCAGGTTACATAACACCTGAGGAGAACTACACTCCCCTGTCACCCACACCTTTTCCCTTTCTGTGGAGCATTTCACAAGCGCAGCTGCTTCTCAGAGAAGGTCTATTTTGGGAGCTGTTTTCATTTGACCTATATTAAGCACAGTCACAAGGCAGAGGCAAGTTGCGGGGTGCAGGGTGGCCTGCTTGCTCTTTGTGCTTTTTTAGTGTTACGGGTGAGAAAACCAGACAAGCTGGTGCCCACAGCTCTGGAGCTGAGACTCAAGTGGCCCAAGGATCTCACCACGGCATCAAGCTACAGAAAACTCTAGGCTCAGAGAGTCCACCTGTAATAGTGCAGCCCCATGGGGCTGCGTCCCCAGTTCACAGCTCTGATTTGCGTCCCCCTGAGGCCCTGCTAAAAGATAATACCTTAGTCACTGCAACAGTGGGCAGGGAAAAATTTAGGCTCCCTGCAGGCCCAGAATCTACCAGGCCAGGAAGAGTCCTGGCCTGTGAAGCGCACCCGGTAGAGTTGTAATTGGTCATCAAGCCCCTCCATAGGGAATTGATACTAATTGAATCACATGACCAGCAGGGGGAGAGAAAGGGCTGCAGGGAGCCATCTGGCCCGGGCACTGTGCACAAATAGGTACCGCTTGGCGTCCCCTGCACTTTGAGGGCCTGTGGAGAAAATGACAACAGAAGTGATTAACTCGCTAAGTGCCCCATTTGCCCCTCTTCAATGGGGGTATCTCCTGCACCACCGTTTTCCCCCTTGCACCTCTTTTTGTCTTCCTAGAAGCAGAGGCCCAGTTCCACGGTCTAAAGCTCTGACCACGCTGCCGGATCCCCAAACCTGCCTGTCTGGCACCTCCTCTCTCCTGAGGGTCCGGCCCATATCTGCAAACAGTTGTCCCACTGATGCATCACATTCAGAAACGCAAAGCAGAACTGCCCGCCTCCTCCACACTCACGTCAGCCCCCACCCCAGGGAGCTGCTGTCCGCCTGGTCTCCCACGTGCCCCACACGTGTCTGCCTTTGACAGGCAGAATGGACACCGACGGGGACTTCCCTAGCCAGCTGGCGAGATGCTGGTGTTGCATCCCCTCAGGACTGCGGGGAAAGAATCCTGGCTTTGTACTGTGCAGCCGGGCCTGTGCCCACACCCCTTGCAATCCAGTCAGCCAATGGCTCCCCTCAGGATGCTGAGTGGTCGTGCACGCCTGCCTGAGTGATCAGGTGACTCCCCCTAGAGTTGGGAAGCAGCGAAGGAAGTGGGGAGGCCACTCCCCTGGGAGAGCTGGTAGATGGCCTTGGTGAGGAGGGGGAGGGACAGAGAGAGGCTGTGGCAGCCGAGGTGGCTGAGGTGTGAGCCAAGTGCCAAAGTGAAAGGAAATTTTAAAGCTTGAGTTTTTGGCTTTGAGGGGTGGCAAAACTCGGGATGGAGGAGAGAATGGGTAGCACATTCTAGGCAGGGACACAGCCCTGAAAAGGAACAGAGGCAGGGTCAGGCAAAGCCCATCCCTCACACAGGGTACGTGGGATGTTCTGAGAGCACAGCAAAGTGGGGGTGGGAGAAAATGGCGGAGCCAGGTTGAGGAGGCTTGAATCCAAAGTATCCTTCCAGCTGGGCGGCCCCTTTCCTTCCTCTGATCTCTCTTCCCATTCCCTGGGACAGGACAAGTCCTGCCCCCACCCCCCATTACCCCAAGGGGCTCCTGGAGTGGGAGTGTGGAGGCAGTAAGACACTTTCTGCAGGCTGAGACAGAGACCGTGGCAGGCAGAGGATTGCGGATCACCCAACGGGTCTCCCAGGGCAAGGTCTCCGCTCTCCAGGGGCAAGGATGCCTGGGAGGTGGGAAAGCCATGACAAAACGGATCACCCAACGGGTCTCCCAGGGCAAGGTCTCCGCTCTCCAGGGGCAAGGATGCCTGGGAGGTGGGAAAGCCATGACAAAACGACAAAAGGAAAGGACCGTGAAAGCACAGCCAAGTAGAGGCAGTGGGGGGATTTGAGAAGAAAAATCCATTTTGCTTCATTAAGGAATAAAGAACAGGCAATATCATTTTCTACTCAATGAAATACTAAAAAGAAAAATAATGGGGTGGGGGGAGGGAGAAATCCCAAGAAGGAATAGTGTCATTTTCAGTTGGGATAAATGTCAGAAGCATTGTTTCTGTTGATATGGCATTATCAGTAGAACACTTTTTTTTTTTTAGAAAAAATAGATATCAAGATGCAAGTTCTCACTATTTGATTCAGTTTCTCCTGTTTCTGCTAATTTAGAAATGTTCCAGTGAAGAAATAAAGGCTCCTTTTGCACCGACAACATGCTACTCAAAGGCAGGAAAATGACTTTTACCCCATAATTCCGGCACTCAAGATTAACACTTGTTGAAAGAACAAATTTGCAAAGAAAGAAGCTCCTTGACAGTTATGCGTTAACTCCAGAAGAACTGGTTAATTCCATCATGGCGTATCCATTGGTGATAATATTAGGCAATTGTTAAAAAGGTATGGATTAAAAAAAAAAAAGCTGTAAAATATATTTGGAGACAATTCAGCAACTATGACTACCAACTGGGTAGTACATGATATGAAAGAATTTTTGTTAATTTACTTCAAGGTGATGATGGTTTTGTGGTTATTTATGTAGGAGAATGCATGTTAAAGTATTTCAGAGTAAGTGTCATAATGTCTATGTAGGAGCCAAGGACAGCTACCCTAAGATGGGCCACTTTAGCATGAAGATGATTTTGAGTTAAAAGCAATCAAAACCAGGGGCACCTAGGTGGCTCAGTCGGTTAGGCATCCAACTGTGGCTCAGGTCATGATCTCACAGTTTGTGAGTTCGAGCCCCGCGTCAGGCTCTGTGCTGACAGCTCAGAGCCTGGAGCCTGCTTCAGATTCTGGGTCTCTCCATCTCTCGGCCCCTCCCCTGCTCATGCTCTGTGTCTGTCTCTCAAAAATAAATAAAAACATTAAAAAATTAAAGAAAAAAGCAATCAAAACTCAACAGATTCAGGAAAATCTCTTTACCTCCCCCTCAACTGCCTAAAAAGAATTTAGGTGGAGGAAGAGAGCTGTCACCATAGAGAACTACATTATGATGTGAACCAAGTGTTCTAGACAGGGAGGAACCTTGGAAGGCCTGTTTGATCAAAGTCCTGTGAGTTGTTTCTGAGTGGCCTGCGTTCCCCCCCAGACCCGCCCCCTCCACCACCCCAGCCAACATTGTTTACCAAACATTTACTCTTTATCATCTTCCTGTGAATTGCATTCCTTCCCTTTGAAGTCCCAGACCCCTGCCCCTTTTCCTAAATTCAGGTGGCAAGTACTTCATTCTGTCTGCCTGTCTTTGAAATTCCGTGTTGGTGTGGATTCCCCAAGCCTATGAAAAAAAAAAAAAAAGGATTTTCTCCTGTTAATCTGTCTCAGGTCAATTTGATCTTAGTCCAGCCTAGAAGGACCTCGAAGATGTTCCTCCCCAACACCCACAAGTTATTTTGAAAAGTTTTGGCCAAAAAAACCCCATGAAAAATGTTAACAATCGTTAAATCTTGGTAATGAGAATGAGTATTTATTAAACTACTTCTTTTCAATTTTTCTGTATGTTTGAAAATATGTACAATAAAAAATTTTTAAATATTACATATACCATACAACATGAGGCTAGAATCAAGAAAAAAATCTAGTATCTTTTAAGGCTGATAAAAAAGCAAAACATGTATAAAAAGCAATAACATGGAGATAGAAGAACTGAAAAGAATTGCTACTCTGATGTTGAAATTATGGAAGACATCTTTTTTTGGATTTTTGGTTTTTTGAAGTAGGATTCACGCCCAGCACAGAGCCCAATGAGAGCTCTGTGAATTCACAACCCTGAGAGCAAGTCCTAAGCTGAGATCAAGAGTCAGACGCTTAGCCAACTAAACCACCCAGGAAGATACCTTTTATTTAACTTCCTTTTATGTTTTGTTATCTTTGAAAAGCATGTTTCAAAGCTATTTGCAATAAGCAACTCACTGCCTAACTTCCTGTATCCTTTATTTATTGTCATGATCTATATCCATGTTAGTATGCCTACTTTATTAGCCTTTTATGCACCAAGTTATTTAACACATCAACTTGCAACTTTGTGTTTCAACTTGAGTTACATTACCTTTTCTTTTATCGCTGGCCTATGGGATTCAATAAAACAATTAAAATACTGTTTGTACCTTCTGAAAAAACTACCCGCATTTATTGCTTTAGTGACATTTTGCAGCTGAAGAGAAAGACTTGGCAAAACATCTCCTTCTTTCTGTGCTACCTTTCCTCCCTCAACATTAACTGATTTGTTTATTATTTTGGTTAATAATTACCTTTTTTTTTTTTTTTTGCTTCTGCCCCCATCCCCTATAAAAAGTGTTAACATACTTATTTTTTAAATCTGGAAAATACTAAAATATACCGAAAGAAAAATTTAAGGCCCTTCATTTCAACATCCAGAAATAACTGGTTTACATTTGATGATATCTCTTTCCATGCTTTTTCTCATGTATGATTTTTTCTTTATTAGTTGAGATCACGCCGATAAACAACCAGGTATCCTGTGGGGTGTGTGTGTGTGTGTGTGTGTGTGTGTATGCAATAAACATTTAATCTTATGAATATATCATCAGTTCTTTAAAACCTCCCCTGTTGTAGGGCACTTAGGGCTCTAGACTGAATGTTTCCCCCACCACCACCCCATTCATATGTTGAAACCCCATTGTCTTTTTTTTTCAAAAAATTTTTTTAATGTTTATTTATTTTTGAGGTGGGGGAGGGGCAGAGAGAGAAGGAGACACAATCTGAAGCAGGTTCCAGGCCCTGAGCTGTCAGCACAGAGCCGGATGCAGGGCTCGAACTCACAAGGGTGAGATCATGACCTGAGAGGAGGTCAGACGCTTAACTGATTGAGTGCCCAAAAACCTCATTCTCAATATGATGGTATTTGCTTTGGGAGGTGATTAGGAGCCCTTGGGAATGGCACTTGGGCCCTCTAAAAGAGACTCCAGAGAGATCAACGCCCCCTTTCACTGTTATGAGAACACAGAGAGAAGATGGGTGTTTACAAACCAAAAAACCACGAGACATGGACTTTTACTAGATCATCCTTCACATAAATCTTTTCCTGACTTCTGATTATTTCCCTAGATTTTGTTCTTAGAGTTTTCTTGGATCAAAGTATATGTGTTCTTTTGAGCTTCTTAATACATATGTAAAAGAGGGGAAAGATACTTTCCCTCTGCCTTTTAGGTTTAGTTGCTAAGCCTGCAAATTAAAGCAACAAAAGGCAGAGTAACAGAGGGGGAAAGGTTTTTTGGGGTACACATGGGAACCAACAAATGAAGTGGCTGGCTTGTTAAGTGGTTAAAGTTAAAGGCTTATCTACCTAACTTATTAGGGAAAAGGGAAGGAGGAGAAAAGGCTTCTACAGGAAGAATAAATTTTTTGGTTGTTGTTGTTGTTGTTTGTTTTTTAAGAAAGACAATGGATTTTCAGAACAATCTCTTTCAGAGATAAGAAAGTTTGTGATGGTGTTTGTCTATCAGGTATGAGTTGCCTTTCTGTCTCCTTCAGGGCCATACAAATCCCCCAGCAAAGAGATTTCGGGTAGGTTTTATTTGATATATTCTGGGAATAGGTCTGCCCTGAAGAAAGAATTTATGGCAGACTTATTTCCCAGAGTCTGCTGCTTTTAGTCAGATAAAGGAAGCTCTGAGAAGCCTTCTTTTTTTTTTTTTTATTAAAAAATTTTTTTAACGTTTATTTATTTTTGAAAGAGAGAGAGACAGAACACTAGAGGAGAAGTGCAGAGAGAGGAGACACAGAATCAGAAGGAGGCTTCAGGTTCTGAGCTGTCAGCACAGAACCTGACACAGGGCTCGAACTCACGAGCCATGAGATCACGACCTGAGCTGAAGTCAGATGCTCAACTGACTGAGCCACCCAGGTGCCCCTGAGAGGCCTTCTTTATTCAACTGTTGCCTCTCAAATGTCTTCATGCATTAAATAATCTTTATTTAAAATAATCTTTAGGGGTGCCTGGGTGGCTCAGTCAGTTAGGCATCCCACTTTTGATCTTGGCTCAGGTCACAATCTCACGGTTCATAGGTTTGAGCCCCACCTCGGACCCTGTGCTAGTAGAGAGGAGCCTGCTTGGGATTCTCTCTCTTCCTCTCTCTCTGCCCCTCCTCTACCTGTGCTTTCTCTCCTCCCCACCCCCCAAAATAACCTTAAAATAATATTTATACCAACTCAGGGGTTCTGAGTGGGCCCTCACATATATAATCTGATTGTTTTTCAGAATTGTACTAACTTACACTTCCGTCAAGCAGAGGGAGTTGAGTATTATCATTAAAAAATTCTTACTGATTTGATAGATTAAAAATTTATCTAATTTGTACTTTTTAAAAATAACTGAGGTTAAGCCTTTTTAAAAATGTTTGTTTCCCTATTTATTTCCTTTTAAAAAGGAAATTATATTTGCGTGTGCTTTGCCTATTTTTTTTTTTTTTTTTTTTTTTTGCTAAAATTCTTGCTGGTAAATGAAAATCCTTCTGGTTTTAAATGCTCAGTTGTTACATTAGAATATTTATGAGGACAAACAGTGAAAAAATTGTGTATTTATCTTACCAGTGTGAAGAGAAATAAGAATTCATTTAATCGTCAAATTCCTTAATAATTCTAAAAAACAGAAGGGTCAGATCATTTCATCAGGACAATTTTGATTGTTATCCTAGCTAGCTTCAAAGTGAAAGTCTGAACTAATGTCCAATACCAAGTTTTTTTAAAAAACAAACTGTGGATATTTAAAATCAGAGCTCCAAATTCCAAGGAATCCAATCTTCTAACAGCTTTGTGTGATGTCCCCAAATACTTGAGAAATTCCAAATTACAACTTCGTGCTTCTGCATGATTACATTAAGTGCATCTCATCCCCTAGCTATGACCCCCAGACAACATATAACATTGGTTCACGTCACCTATTTTTAACTTTCCCTTGTCGCCATAAGTCATCAAAAGAAAACACAGAATGGCTCTCAGCTGCTCCTTCTTCCAAGTGTGATACCTTATCTGCAGAGATTTAAGCCCCCAAACATTGTTCACATTTTAAACCATCTACTGACCTCTGAAATTTAGAAATGTATTTTTCAGAATTTGACTGCAGTATACACAAAAGGTCTGCTTGGGAGAATACGTTTCTTGGTTACAATCTCATTTCCTATTGTAAAAGCTGATTGTCAGTGCCTGGCACGGTGCCCGCCGTAACTAATACAATAAATGTTTGTTGGCCGGAGCTGATTCAACCACGGATACGAGTGAACCATCTTTTTAACTCTGGTTGTGCTGACACGTACTTTTAACTGGATAGCTCACTAAAAGAAAGAGCGCCACAAGTCTGGCGAGTTACCCTACCGGGAACTCATTCTCCAGCCGAAACCTCCTGAGATGCAGTGACCTCCCCACCCCCACCCTCTTCTTTGCTTCCATGGAGCCTTGAGATGCCCTCCTCACTAGGGCTGGCCCTTCGAGATTGTTCCAAGTAGGCTGGTTTTGAGAGCTGAGTCTTTTGCCAGCCCGATTCATTCGAATTAGCCACTGTCCCTGCCAGGAATTCACAGCTGCAGCTGGTGCAGGCTCTTCCTGTAAGGTAGGGGGCACCAGGGGGGAGCGGGGAGGGGGGAGGCGAGGATGGAAAGGGACCAAAGGTAGGTACCGACCATGCAGCCCCTTTCTCCTCCTACCTGCCGCTGAAGCAGTTCTTATCTGCTCTCCAGGGTCTGCAGAACGAGCAGTAGGCATGCTCTGGCTGGCATGTGCTTATAGGAAAGCGCCAGGTTCTCCAGAGGAGTTTAGGGCCCAGGCTTGGCCCTGAGCCCAGTCAGCTGAGCTCCAGCTCCAGCAGCACTGTGCTGCTCAGCCCAGGCAGCCCAAAGTCTGGACCACTTCGTGCTCAGGTACAGCTTACGCTTCTGCCCACTCTCTCAACCCCAGGCCTCCCGACCGGGTTCCCAAAGGCCCCAGTCGAAGGTGATGTCCGTCGTTGGAGAGGCTAATCACTTGAGCCTGCCTGAGCATTTGTGCAGCCAAACTGGAAGAGAGAAACCTTCCATTGCTCCCAGTGATCCCCAGCTCTGTTCTCTCAGCATTTCACCTAACCCATATGCGGGAAGAAGTCAGAGGCTGCTGGCTCGCGGCTCTTACCTTCGTTTCCATCATGCGGCCCCAGGGCGGGCCTGGGCAAGATGGCAATGCCTGTTTTGAAACCTCTCCCCGGTCTTCTGGCCTTTCCACCTGTTGGCGCAAGGCTCTGCTCCAGTATCTTCTTTCCAGCCGTCCGTTACCCCTTCCTGCCTCTCCTTCATTCTCAAGTCTTTTTGATGTACCAAGGTGGAACTAACTACCTCACAAACTAGACTCTAGATTTTGTGCAAACTCCAGTCCATTGGTACAGGCACCATCTTTCTTGTGGATTGCGAGGCACCTTCTGGCTTCAGTTTAGAAATAGTGAGTACCACCAGGGTGCCTGGGTGGCTCAGTCGGTTAAGTGTCCGACTCTTGATTTTGGCTCACAGTTTGTGAGATCCATCCCCGGGTGGGGATCTGTGCTGACAGCCCGGAGCCCTGCTTGGAATTCTTTCTCTCCCTCTCTCTCTGCCCCTCATTGGCTTGTGCTGTCTCTCTCTCAAAATAAACAAACAAACATTGAAAAACAATAATGAGTATGGTGATTGGTTCGACTGATTAGCTCTCCCTGCCCCCTCCGTGGTGGGTATACAGACACCAGGTAGACACGTTTGCACTAATTTGTAGACTACTTTTATACCAACCCAATGAAATAGAGTTCGGATAGCTTTCTTTACAAAGAGCTGAAACTCTGGGGCTGATAATATGGCGATAGTAAAGTATAAGTAAAATGTGGGGGAGAAACAATTGGTGTTGGTGATAGTGATCATAACTATCTTTTTATTTTCTACCTCAAGGAAAAAAGGGTTTTGGTGGAGGCATGACTTATTTATCATTTAATAACTCATTTCACAGGGTTTTTTTTTTTTGGAATTGGAGTGGGCCCGTTTGGAATTCTGTTGGGGCATAGGGGCCCCTTCTTGATATCCTTATTCCAGGGGATGCACATGAGTCTCTTCCTGACCAAGGATGATGCACCTGAAGAGTCTGCCATGGGTAGGGTCATGGCCATGATCTTGCCAGTGGAGACCTCTGCTCCTGAAGAACCAGGTTGGGTGTTTGGGAGGCACACTGAACAATTTCAGAGGAGTGTGAAACACACACTCATTTTTCTTTATTTATTTTCTACTTCTTAATGTTCTACGAACCTATAAAGTCAGGAAAAATAAGATTTACAAAAGGATAATGGGGCGCCTGGGTGGCTCAGTCAATTAAGCATCTGACTTCAGCTCAGGTCATGATCTCACGGTATGTGAGTTTATGTCCCGCATCAGGCTCTGTGCTGAGGGCTCAGAGCCTGGAGCCTGCTTCAGATTCCGTGCCTCCCTCTCTCTCTGTCCCTCCCCTGCTCATGCTCTGTCTCTCTCACTCTCAACAAAATGAATAAATATTAACAAAAAAAATTTTTTAAAAGAGGATAATGCTCTATGAATGGTGTTATATACTGATTATGTAGTTTAGATATCTGTATCAATTGGTGGCAAAAAAAAATCTCAATTTTTCATATTTTTCAAGTTTTCTGTAATTATTACTATTTATTAATGAGCCCTTGTTAATTATTGTTAATCCAAAGAAATATTTTTAATGTTTAGTTAATTAATTTATTTGTTTTTGAGAGAGAGAAACAGAGCACAAGTGGGGGAGGGGCAGAGAGAAGGAGACACAGAATCTGAAGCAGGCTCCAGGCTCTGAGCTGTTAGCACAGAGCCTGACAAGGGGCTAGAACTCATAAACTGTGAGATCATGACTTGAGCCAAAGTCGGACGCTTAACTGACTGAGCCACCCAAGCGCCCCAAAGAAATATTTTTAAAATAAAGTACTGGGGCTTTTTTCTTAACAAAAACCCCAACTGATAAATATCAATTACAAGAGAAAGATCTAAACAGGAAAGACAAGCTTAACGTGTTTGAGGAAAAATATAGAAAACTATATTTATCACCTTAGGATAAGGAAGGGTTTGTTAAGACAAAATATACTACCCATGAAAGAAAACTTGATAAACTGCGATATAATTAAAATGTATGTTCATCAAAAGCCACCATAAAGAAAGTCATATAATAAGCCACACTCCTGGAGAAAATATTTGTTGCATGTATAGCTGAAAAACTAGAAATGTTTTTTGTATATTAAAATACATGATACTTAAAAATATATGTTAATATATAATATATAATATTTTTCATATAACTGAAAAATGTTAGTTCCAGACTATGTAAATAACTCATACAAATTGCTGATGATAAGAAAATGACAGTGTCAAAAAAATGGGCAAAGGACATGAACAGGCACCTCACAGAAGAAACACAAATGTACCAAAACCAACGAAGATACACACTGGACCTTCTTAGTAATCAGAGAAACACAGAATATTACTGCTGAGATACCATTAGGCACCCCACAGAGAGTCCAAAGTTTAAATCTGAAAAATCAGGTGGAGATGAGAATTAGGAGCGGTTGGAACCTTTCTACACTGCAGGTGTTCTAGCCACTTGGGAAGACACTTCAGTGCAACCGTGTCAAGTTGAGCATGCACGTACCCCATCGCCTACCAATTCCGTTTCTAGGTACCTACCCAATGAGAAATATTTGAACATATGAACGTGAACAAGCACGAGAATATTCAAAGGAGTAGTTTTCATAATAGCAAAAAACTGGACAGGAGAATAACATGCCATTGCCCTGGGAATTAACACTGGTGTGAAAATGAAGGCACCATGGCCACACACATCAGGGTGACCATATCTTAGTAACATAAAGCTGAGAAAAAGTCAAGTCCAACAAGATGATGCACAGACAGTATATCATTTCTCAAGGCTTAAGAACAAGCAAACCAAACAGTATATCTTTAGGGATGTCCACACAACATGATAGGAAATATTTTAAATCTTCAGGGAAATGTCAAACACCAGATGCAGAATAGGGGTCCCCGTGTGGAGAGATTCAAAGTGGGAATGAGGCATCACACACGTGTGGCTTCAACCGTTCAGTGTTGGGTTAGACTTTTTAAGTCAAGTAAGGGGTTCACAGTTGTTTGGGTCCTTATTATAACTTGGATATGTGTGATTTTTAATGCACCATATATTATATCATTTAAAAATGTTCATGACTATAGAATGTAATATATGGGATATCCAAAACCTGTACATGGAACTCCTTTGGTTTGAACTCAGTCTGACTTGGGATTCTAAACTCTTAAACTTATCTGGTCATGATGTATTGTCTTATTAACAGTGCTTTTAATTTGAAAAAAATATTCTGATTATAATCATCGGTATGGGTATCAAGGTACAGACTTATTTCCTAACCCCACCCTTTACTTCTTCACATCTTCCCAAATGGTCATGGTCCCCCCAGTGTGGCTGAGTAGTGCCAAAAGCATGGTTTTTTAGCACCCCCTACAAACAAGATTTACCCCAGCAGCGAGAAGGGTGTCCACCAGAACCCTAGGTGACATCTTTGCTGACAGGCCAAACCCCCTTGACCTGGCCCTTGGCTCTTTTCACTGCAGTCACTCTTTGAGGCTCGACAAAGGGGTGAGACCTTTGTTCCCTAAATACATTGAGGGTGTCCCCCAGCCCTGCCCCACGTACAGGCTCCCCGGGGTTAGCTGATCTGATTGGCACAGATCCCTTTACTTCTCAGGAGAGGAGGCGGAAGGGACACAGTGGGACTGTGAATCCTTGAGCCTTGGGCAGCTGTGGAAGATAAGAGATTGAGAACAGTCTGGGGAGGGGATGGGAAAAGCAACCAGCTTCGGGAGGAGTGAGGATATCACACAAAACCCAGGGGACCAATGTATGCTACCGAGGCTTGCACCAGAGACCCAGAGGCCATGGTGATCCTCTCCCTTTCCTGCAGAGGCATCTGATGGGGACAAGTAGAGGTGATGGCAGATCTGGAAATGAATCCCAGCCCTCTCCACAATCCCAGCCAAAACCCACCCCTCCCATCAAAGTCAAAACAGGAAGATAACAGAGTCCCAGCCATTGTGAGAGCTCCACCAACCGAGTTATAAGGCCATTGTTCTTAGCGTTCAAAGTTAGGGGCTATCAACCTTTAAGACTCACAAAAGGGTAAACTGAGGTCCAGAAACCGATTCCAAGAAGCACGGTGGCCAGTCTAATTGCTCAATCTTCTTTAGTGCCGTGGCTGGCTACAAGCTAATAGCTTTTCTGTTGTTTGATCTCTACCTGAGTGCAAATGAGCAGAAGCAGGAAGAAAGGCTTACTGCCCAGCAACACCCCCAACTCCCATCTTGCTTCTCCAGTCTTGCTTCCCTCTATACAGCCTCCAGCTCAGGTTGCCAGAATTAATCACCGGTAGGGTTGAAGCAACAGCGCTGTTCCCTGGCTTTAGGCCAGGCTCCCAGGATGTGCGTCAGAAAAAAACAGTGAGTGAAATTCCAAAGCCAAGTGAGTCACCAGGGAGGAGGAGAAGCCAGGACCATACTCAGAATGAGAGCCCGAGGGCAGATCAAATAAGGGCCCTGGGGGTCCGGGGCTGGGCCCAGATACCAAGAATGCTTGTCTGTCCAAAGATGGGAGTGGGGCCTCCTGCCCAGGTGGCTTATCTCCGGACTCCACACAGACCTGGATGAAGAGGGAAGTGACCGGGAGGCCAGCCTGCTAGTCCCACCCCTGGATACAGTAACCATGACCCTTACCTGGCTCCCCATAGGCTGGGCTTTGGATCCCAGCCCTTAAAATCCGTGTATTGTTTCCTCATGCATTCCCTCCCCCTGACCTGGCCCAGGACACTGCTTCCGGACAGGGAATAGTGATAGGCCAGCTGGGCCCCAGAGGAAAGGCAGCAGGTAAGTCTGTGACTCACGCCCCGCCATCGAGACCACCCCTGGGCCCTTTTTCTGTGCCTGGGGGAGAGGAACTCCAGCTCTGGCTGCTCCCCCTGTCCTCACCTGGTGCCTTCCAGAACTCAGCACAATGAGCAGTTCTCAGAATGGGATCTCCTCAGGAGGAGGGAGATGTGGAGGCAGAGGGAAGGTGGGTTAAGGAATTAGGTGTCTTAACTAGGGGTGTAGCAGCCTCTTGACTGTGGAGCAGCAACCCAAGGCAGCCAGTTCCAAGGCAGAAATTTTGTGTGTGGGGAGGGTGCGATTCCACATGCAGCGGGAGCATCAAGGGGCAGTGTCTACAGGTGCCATGAGCCAGGGCACACTTGGATTTCACTCTCTCCTTGGAACCTAGCCAGGAGGGAAGGGTTGCAAGGGTCTCTCCTCCTCCAAGAGCCCTTTTCATACGACTCCAAGCTGCCAGTGGCCAGGGTGGAGCACAGTAAATAAAGCCTGCGCTTCTGGGGCCACCTCAGCCCTCAAACCCGCTCTACCTCTGCCCCTCTCCAGTCTGAGGGGCCCCTCCCAATACCAGGGATGCCCCCCTCTGCTGGTTTTCCTGCCCCTGGCTTTTCCTCCCTGCTCACCCCAGGGCCCTGTCCAGCCCCTTGATCTTCCCTCCCCACCCCAGGAGCTGCCTGATCCTTCAGGCAGCGGGATCCATTTCTCCAAAAAGAAATGGAGCAGCATCCTTAACTCTAATCCTCGCCCTCTCTTGCCCTCGCCAGCCCAGTCTGGCCCTTCTTTCTAGTCACACCTGGCCAAGTACTCAGGCTTGCGCAAGGAAGGCCTTCCAGGGCAGCTGAGATCCCCCAGCCAGCCTCCACCTCCTTGCAAAGGAGTGGCCGAGTAAGGGAGCTCCTTTTGCTTTAGGAAGGGACGGGGCTGAGACAGGCTTCTTGGGGCCTGAGGATGTCCCGCTTGGTAACTCAGACAAGGGGCCAATGCCGAGAGGTGGGCGGCCGTGGGCCCTAGGGAAGGTGAACAGCACAGCCCTGGACAGAGCCCGGCCGAGGGGGGCTCTGTGAAGGGACCATTTAAGGTTCCAGCTGCCCTTGTTTACAGGTGACCTTTGCCCTGGGCTCTAATTGTATGTCTCCTCCTTGTGCCTTCACTTCTAGGGCATATTTCTTTCCCTCCAGCTGTGAAGCCCTGTCAGTTTCTCTGACATATATGAAATATATATATATATATATATATATATATATATATATATATATATTCCATCACTGAGTTAAAAAGCCCATGCCTTGAGGCATGAAACATTCCCACATTCTCGACTCCCTCTGGGGCAGGGGTTGTGGGGCGAATGTGGGCTGGGAAGGCTCTGAGGCAAGCCTCAGCTGGTCCATTACTGCTCCTCTGCCTTCTGTCTCCCTACAACGATCCTCTCTGATGGCAGAAAACATGTCACCTAATAAGATCACACAGTCAGAATCTCAAAATCGGTGGGGATCATCCACCAGAACCACCTGGTCTCATCACGAGTAAACAGAGGCCCACAGAGACAAAGTCTGAGGAAAGGGCGACAGCACTGAGCCTGACATAACCGTAAACTCCCTGTGTGACTTTGCACAGAGCTGTTTTCTGCTCTGGTTCAGTTTTCCCAACTGTAAGATAGTTATTTTGCTGTGAATTAAGAACAACCTATTAATGCTCTAAAATCAGAGCATGGGGGTGGTGGGGGCTCAGGGGCTGTGCTATCTCCTCCAAGAGGCTCTGGGCCTGCCTGCTTTGCGACCATGGACTGTCACATCGCTTCTTGAAGCTCCAGTTTCTTTCATCTACCAAGTAGGGATAATAGTACCTCCCCAGTGGGGCGCCCGGGTGGCGCAGTCTATTGAACGTCCAACTTCCGCTCAGGTCATGATCTCCCAGTTCTTGAGTTCGAGCCCTGCCTCAGGCTCTGTGGTGACAGCTCGGAGCTTGGTGCCTGCTTTGGGTTCTGGGTCTCCCTCTGTCTCTGCCCCTCCCCCGCTTACTCTCTCTCTCTCTCTCTCTCTCTCTCTCTCAAAAAAAAATAATCACTAATAGTACCTCCTCAGAGGATTGTTTTGAACTGTAAATGAAGTAGTATGTTAGCCCAATACTGGTCATATAATAAACTTTTGATAAATTCTGATTATTATGATAAGTTTAAGCATCTTGATGGCCAGGATGGCATCATTATCATTTTATAGTCCTCCCAATCGCCAGCGTGGCACTAGTAGGAGTTTAACACGCGTGTGATCAACAGAACAAAAGATAAGTGAATGAGTGAGCAGACAAACCTCAGTTTTGCCCCAGAGTCTCAGGGTAAGTAGGCGATGTAACTTGGGTTGCATGAGCCGGTCATGTGCCTTCGGCCTGGCAAGGCTGTTAGTGGCCCATGCCACCTCTGGCTGCAGCGTGGCCACTGGTCGGCCCGCGCAGAGGCTGAGTGTGGTCGGCACTCTGATCCCTCCTGGGACCACGGCTCCACGGTCCTCAGTTCCACGTGTACAAGATGGATGGTTTGGCTGTGAGCCAAAGTCTGCTCGAGCCGCTTGGCCACCTTAAAGGCTTTCCTGTCGGGGTGTGGAGATGGCAGCACAAGAGTCTCCTTTGGGGGCTGCCTCCAGCCCCAGAATTCCACCCACAGCTCAAGCGCCGGACAGCTCTCAGCACACGTCCTCTAGGAGAAAGAAGAAGGTGGGTTGGGAGAAAGGCAGCTGAAGCGGGGGTGAACTGTCCAAACTACCAGCCTAAGCTGAGGCATGCATTCAGTGGCCTTTGAGGTGCCCTGGACTGTTTCCAGGGGGCTGCATAGCAGCAACCGGCCACACCCTCCCATCTGCCCAGGAACCCATGCCACCGGCTATCTAAAGGACTGAAGCTTCTGTGGGAAGCTTCCAACTCGGAGCACCACCTCCTTCACCCTCTGTCTCTGTGTCAGGCCCCACCCCACCTCACTTCATGCCTTGCCCTGAGGGGCTACTAAGCTAGGAATGGCCACGCCCTGCGGTGCAATGCTTTGACTGACAGCGGTGACACTGGACTCTGTCCGTAGCCACCCCCTTATTCAACCATGACCCTGGAAGGGGCTGCAATTTCCCAGGGTAGCTGGCTACTAACTCTGGCTGGTGGAGCCCGAGAGAAGACTTTTGGGTCCAGAGGAGTCCAGAGACAATGCAGTTGCCCTGCTGGTCCCTCACCACTGTCACCACCTCAGGAAATCTCTGCCCAGCGTTCCCCAGATGCCTGTTCTGGGGAACCATCCAAAGCTGAATAATGCCCATGAGGGTCCCTGGTGCATTGCCTGTTCACCAGCTGGCTGTCCTCCTATCTTTGACCTAGCCAGAGCCATGTGAGGATATTTTTATAGAAATTTCTGCCGAGGAGGTGGGGGGAAGGGAGAGGGAAGAATAGGAGAGGCAAAGGAAGGGAAGAACAAGAGGTAAGGAGGAGAGAAGAAGAGAAAGAATGCCATAACGGTGGGTAGGGTAGGTCTTTGGCTGATCCCAGACTTTGTGGAGGACATGGAGCTTTGGGAGCTGGGGGAATTCTCTCCCTCTGGTTACAGGAAGTCAGGGCCAGAGGCTCCTTAGATATCATCCAGGTCAACTACCTGATTTTCCTGAGAACTCCTAGGGGATGGGGACCCAGTTCCAGACTCCATTCCAGTGCCTTTTACACAATTTCCCTTCTTCTGTTGTTGGAGGTTCAAGTAAAAAGAGAAGGCTCCAGGGCTAGGACAGAGGGTGCATGGGTGCTCTGCAAGGTCCGGCCTGGAGCCTTGCAAGGGGAACCCAGAGTGTGGGTGAGGGCCAGGACCCTTCTGGGGAAGCCCCACACAATCCTTTAACCTGGTTCAAAAGCAGCTATGGACCCCAAACTCCTGTCTGGTTACTGACATGCTGCCATGCCCAGGGTGGGGTCCAAGTTCAGACTAAGCTGAGAATACTGAGCCGCCTAAGTATTTACTAAACAAACCCTGTCCTCTTCTTAGTTTTTAAGATTCCCTGTTCCATGCCGTGCATTCTTTTGTCTGGAAGCAGTAAATAAACAATAATACACATGCACAGTGGACCACCTCTGCAGGTCAACAGAAATCTTTTCCATCTCTCACATGGACTGTTATCCCTATGAGCTCTAGCAGAATTAGCTACCCAGGGAGAAAAGTGGGTCAAAGGAAAGGAGATAGGGGGCTCCTGGATGCCCATCTCCCCTGGCCTCCCTCTCAGCCTCCTCCCTGCCCCCCTCTAGAACACCGCAGCCACATGGAAACCCACGGGGAACAGTTGGGCTTTTTATAATCTTTATTTGTTAACAGTTGAGGCTATTTTTTTTCCATGCTTGCAAGAGATGCCAATGCCTCATGAAAAAGTTGTGAAAAGAAACAAGTCTATTTTGGGGTGATCAGCCTCCTCAGAGCTTCTCACTTGCAGCTCTGCGGGGCTCCAGGAACGAGCCTGTCCTCTCTCAGAAGGTCTGCAGCCTGCTTGAAGTGAAGGATCTTGGCCCTTGGATGCACAGGCTAGGGGGTGCATTTTTGCCCCCACTTCTAACTTTTCTGCCTATGAAACAGGACAGTAGTAACACCATGTAGCTTCTTTCTGCTGGAGGCCTATCTAGTGGTGGCTTCTGGTGTACGGTCCTGAGAAATCAACACCCCAGGAGACTTGGGGTGGATCATGCATTTCCCCAGTGGCATTAGTGGTGGTAGTATTTGCAGCTCTTAAAGCATATAAGCCAACAAGTGCTCAGGTTTCTCTGCTGAGCGAAGAGCTGCTTCAAAGCTGCAGTCTATGCTGCGTGGAGGCCTCAGCCAGCTCTGGCTTCCTAGGAGGCAGGGCTAGGGTGGAGGGGCTTGGGTGAGTGGGCAGAGGGGTGTGCATGCTCAGCTGTCTGCCAGCAGGGGCTGGCTGCAGCCTGGCCAGGCCAGACTGGGAGTAGATTCTTCAGCTCCTGGTCTGAGCATCCCCACCAGCACCCACACAGTGTGGTGTAGGAAGGTTGCAAGGGGCTGGGTGTGCTTTGAAGATCCCAAGCAGAATTCTCACTTGTGTTCCTTTCACTGCCTCACCTGTTTGTTCATTTTCTCAGGAGACCCACTGGGCACCAGGGCCAAGATGGGCATGGGATTTTCCAACCCTGGTAGGTTAGACTGTCAGAATTCCACACCCTCTGTGCTGTCTGATCACCATAGGGGACCTAGGTAGCATAGGCACAAATGGGGGTTGAGTCCCGCTTTATCCCTTCCCATCCCTTCTCTCTCTCTCTTTATTTTTAAACTTTAGTTAATATACAATGCATTATTGGCTTCAGAAGTAGAATTTAGTGATTCATCACTCACATACAACACCCAGTGCTCATCACAAGTGCCCCCCTTAATGCCAATCACCCATCTAGCCTATCTCTCACCTACCTCCCGAGTCCCCCTTTACACAGGGATACTGAGCATAAGTCTGTGACGGGGAGCAAGAAGAAATGAAGGAAGAGTTAGAGGGATCACAGAATCTCTGATCTCAGACCTGGAAGGGGCCATGAGAAGATCACCTGGCCATCCCCTGTCTTCTGGCAAGTAACATTATTCCAATGGGAAACTAGAGAGATTAGATTCCTTGCCCAAAGTCACACAGCCAATTTCTGGTAAAGGGGAGACTAGAACCAAGGTTGGCACAAATTACTGCAATGGCTGCTCCTCTACTTTGGTTTTTTTTTATTTGGGACTCTTGGGGATCCTACTGTCCACATCCTTGCCCTTACTGGGCTTGGTGGGGAGCTTTCTCTTGCCTTAGCTTTTACCTTATTGTCCCCTGTCCCTGGAGGGCTGTCACAGAGATGCCCCTCCATTACCCTTTAACCTGCTTCCAGAGGTATCCAACTGGCCTCTCCAAGCCCTCCCTAGATTATTCCTTATCTCTCCTAAAATTCTAGAATTTTCTTTGGCTGAACTGTTCCCAAGATTGTGACTGACCATTTAAGGAAGCTGAAAGTGGGAATCTCTGCCTCTTACTATGTTTCCAATTCCTCCCTCCTCGCTCCGCCCCCAAATATTTCCCTCTTCCGTTCTAAGCCTTTGTGGCCATCAGCTGATATTTTGCTGAATCCAATTTGGGTCAGGAGCTTCTTCAGGAAGAAGGATGGCTAATAAAACATAGGTCTTCCATGCTAGGAGCCCTTATTAGATATCATTGAACCTGACCCAACCCTTGTACATGAGAAAACAGATTCAGAGACAGGAGGGAACTGTCTAACATCGCATAGCTGTGTGAGGACAGAATCCAGGCCTCCTAGTGGACAACGGACTGCTCTTTTCAAATTACCAAAACCAGTTCAGAATGCGCACCATGGGATGGACCATGAACCCAGTTCTTGTCCCTCAAGGAGCCTCTTGATTCCCTGGGGTGGCCTCTGTCTTGGCCTCCAGGCTGAGTGTCTCAGCCCAGTGGGCCTGAACAGAAGGAGCCACACTCCTGCCCTGAGTAGATCCTCTGTTTTGGGCTGACTGACCTGGGCACTACTTTGGGTAACTTATAGCTATTTATTACTTCTCTCACAGTCTTCCCCTGGGCTGCCCCATTCACTTCTGTCCAGCCCAGGCAGGAGCCCGGAGGGAACACAGAGCAATGGCTACCCAAAGACAAGGCCAGTACAAGCTGTGGAAGACCTCTCTGGACAGCATGTGAGTAGCCACTGGGTGGTGTCAAGTCCCTCCTCATCAGGTTGCCCACCCAAACATTCGTTCTTCCATCAAGCATTTATTGAGTTCCTATTACAAACTAGTTGCCAGACCAGCAAGAAGGAAGCTCTTGAACAAGCATGGTCCCTTCTCTAAACAGTTCTCAGTACTGTGAGGGAGAGAGAGAGACCCAATGATAGAACATTGTGATTGGTATTATTCGGGGAGCACAGAAGAAGGGGAGGGAAACTTGCAGACTTTTAGGGAGTATTCATGGTAGGCTTTCTGGAAGAAGTGACATCTAGGCTGAGGCTTGAAGGATGAGTAAGCATTATCCAGGTGGAGGGATGGGAAGGAGAACAGTGTTCAGGCTGAGAGAACTGTTTGAGCAAAGGTGCAGAAGGGTTCTGTCTCTTGTGAGTACCTGGTGGTATCCCCTGAGCCCTGGGCAAGGAGGCTGAGAGACTCTAGACTTTCCAGATTTGGCTCATTCACCCTGACCAGCTCTGCATGTTGAGATGCCTCTGTTTTTGCTCTCAGCTGGTCCCAAACACAGGGTGGCAATGCCATGTGGCCCAGACTGCACACTGCTGGGGAGGGGGGCAGATTTTATGTCAGAAGGCCTGTGGGGTGGGCTTTGCAGAGGGTTGAGTGTTCCAGGAGAGGGTAGAGAGAAGAGAGACCAGTAGCCTACAAACCGTAGAAAGGCTGGAGCTGCCTGTGAAACAAATGGAACGTGCAGGGTGGAGGAGGACGCACCAAGCAGGGTCTGCAGAGCTTGGGCTGGCACTGAAGAGGCGCCTTCAGAGCCACAGAAACAGGAGGGCTTGTGGCATTGGCTGAGGGCCTGCTGCATGGGTGCCTTCTTGAGAACCAAGAAGGAGAGTGTTCTCCCCAGACTGGGCCTCCTGCTCACCAGCTTCAGAAAATGGCAGCTCGTTGATGTCCTTGAGGAGGGTGGTTATGGGGCTAGTTGGAGAGGGTGCCTTGTGGGGACAGGCTCAAGGGGTTTACGTCACTGGGAAGGAGGAGTCACAAGAGGGCTTTGGTGAGGGAAGGGATGTTGGAGGAGGCTCTGACTGGGAATGCCGGAGAGGTGATGCTATCAGGGAGGACTCTCATTTCAAGAAAAGCTGAGAAAGAAGATTGTGTGCAAAAAGCAAGACAGGGAATTAAGTTGTTGTCCCTCAGCGGGAGACCCTGGCTCTGCCTGAGGCAGTTTGCCAAATGGGAACAGGGGTGCAATTTCATTTGGCCAGCCTTACACCTTTGAACCCCCACAGGGTAGCCCGGTTGGGCAGGGGCGTTCGCAGGCTCAGCTGGCTCTTTTCCCAAAGAGGGAGGAGGCATTGGCTCCATAGAGGCAGGCCTAGGCGCCCATGGTTTTGGGCAGAGGGCAGTTCTGTTTTCCTTCTGTGTTGTGTGAAACGTGAAGCCAACAGGCTGGCGCTCTGGAGCTGGGTGGGGGCAAGCGGGTGTCAGTGGGAGAGGCCATGGCCTCTGTGGCACCCACACAGAGATGTCATGCTAGGCTGTCCTCTGGGGCAGGGACCTCTAGCACACAGAAGATGGGCTGAGGCTCTTCAATGCCAAACATGTGGGAAGAACACACCTGTACATGGTTAAGTTTCTTTCCAACGCGTGTATTCCAACCAATACTTTCTGTTCTTATGGAGACTGAATCCTCACTAGAGGGGTCAAGCGGCACCCTCAGTCATTCTTAACCTCTTCTCCAGCTCTGGGTGGATTCAGAAGGAGCAGGGGTAGCATCCCCCACCAATCAGGCACTTATTGAATGAACATGGACCAGGCCAGAAAGCACATTTATCACAAATACCTTAATGGGCAGCTTCCAATTATATGCATTCATGGACGGAAAGCATGCTTCAGAGAATACAAAATTCATGTTTTATTCGTTTTTTTTTTTTTTTTTGGCAATGGATTTCTCTTCCTGATCATATCTTGCATAAACTAGTATTAAAGTGGATTTGCATTCTCAGAGCACAAGTTGGAGGGGGTTAGGTGGGAGGCATGTCAGTCTCGACTTTAAAAATTGTCCAGAGGTTATGACAAGATGGATCAAACTGGACTGAGCTGGCTGCTGTAATTACCAGTAGTCAAGATCATCATAATCAAACCAGCCTTGAACATATAAACTTCCTTTGGGGACTGCTCATATTACAGATGTCACCCCTTATAATCTCTTTGTTTTACAGAGGAGTAAATCGAGACGGAGAACTCAAAGGTGTCTTAGGCACTGTCTCTGGGGCTAGTGTCTTCATGGCATTTCTTTTAAGAGGTCAGAAGATACTGGTAAACTCTAGGTGGCAATAGGATGGGGGTGGGATGGAAGCAGAGACTGCTGAAGAGGAGGAGAAGATCTCGATGGGAAAAGATACAGGCGATACAGTGACCCACTCTAAAACTCATGTGCCACAGCAGTCGGAGGCACAGGCTTTAGCTGCACGGTGGTGATCAAGGGAGGAAGGCCCTCAAGTGCCAGGAAAACTCTCAAGCCAGAGTAGGGCCTGTATGGAAACGCTGTGTTCCTCTCCCCAGGGGCAAGGGGTGGAGGCCTGGGTTTAAGGGACAAGGAAAATATGTCAAGTTCCCCTTCCCTAACCGGCATCCCTTCCAGGGCTAAGATGCGTCTCAGAGTTCTTTGTCAGCTTCCCGGAGGAAAGGGGAAAACCCCGTGGGAGTCCAGCGAGGTATTGCCCCTTGCCAGGTAGAGGGAGGAGACCGCCACCGGTGGTGAGCCGAGACCCTCCCAGTCGCGTGCCTCCGGGAGGGGGGAAGGGAGGGAGGGCGGGAGGGAGAGAGAGGCCCCGCGGGGCGGGGCCGGGGGCGGGGCCGCAGGGCACCCAATCCCCTTCTTTCCCCGCCCCCTCCCCGCCCCCAGACCCCTTTCCACCAACCGAGCTCCGCGGTGGGCGGAGCCTGTCACGGCCGTCGCCCTGGGTGCGATTTTTTTCCCCCTTCTCTTCCTCCCTTTCTTTTTTTTTTTTTTTTCCCTTTCCTTTTTTTGTGAATGAAAAAAGGAGGTCGTGAGCGGTCCCCGGGACTGCAGCGCTAGGCGTCTTCGCAGCCGCGCCTTCGGAGCGGGCCGGGCGCGTAGCGGCGGCGGCCTCGCCCCTCTCCTCAACTGCGCGTCGCTTCCAGCCTCCGCAGCCAGAGGACCCGCGGCGGCGGCGCGGCCCAGCCGCCCGAGGTCTGAGCGGCCGCGCACAGCCCACTCCGGCGTGCCTCCATGACATTGGGCGCCCCGGGCGCGGGGAGATGCTGATCCGGAAGAGGCAATGGCTGCAGTGCCGCGCGCGCGGCCGCTCCCGGCCCGCCGTCCGGCCTGGGCTGCTCTGTCAGAGTTTCTGATCTAGCGCGACCCGGGCCCGGAGCCTGTAGCAGCAGCAGCAGCAGCAGCAGCAGCAGCAGCAGCAGCAGCAGCAGCGCGGCGGCGCCGGCATCGTCCTAACTTGCACGCGCGGAGTGACCCCCAGACATTTCACTAAAATGAGCGTGCTTAGCAGGAAGAGATGTGTTCCTTACACTAGAAATTACCCCGTCACATGTAGTGGTGTAAGTAAATGATTAATTTCTGTTATGGCCGGGTTGCAAGCTACCTGGAAACGCGCCGCTTCGCCCTCCTGTGCCCTCCCGGCCCTATCTGCTTCCCTTCTGACATTCCCTCCGCTCCCCTTCTCCCCTTCGGTATAGCTTTGGCTGTTGGGGTCTCGGGGGGCGTGGGACTAACCTTTTCCGGGCTTTTCTAGGGAAAGGCGGATGACTTGATTGCCTTGGCGTGTCGTGGCCTTCCCCTCTCCCCATTTTTAAAATAAATTATTTTTATTTCGTGTGTGTGTGCAGAGCAGCGTGTCAGGAAAAAAGGTCCAGAGTGGTGGAAATGTTTCTGTTAAAAACCAATGGAATTTGGATGTTTTGCTCGCCGTTCCGGACATGTTTCTTTCAACCCAACTCCATTGCAGTCTGTGCATCAGAGTTCCGGCAAACTATGGGAGAGATGCTTAGCGTTGTTTGTTGATGTCTGAGAAGGCTTTTTCATGTGTTTAGGTTTGCATTTTTTGTCAATACGATCATTCAAGATCCCTTTGAGTCTTGCTGCCCATTGGATCTGCAGGAGGGATTCATCTCCCCACCTTTCCCGATATTACAATGTCAGCAACCCACTGGCAGCCTCTTTTAATTCCAAGGCCACCCTCTCTGGTCTTCTCTTCCCGATTCTCCCTTCCTATCCATCCTCCTCGATTTTTACCTTCATTTTCAGGATATTCCTCCCTTTTGCATTTTGTAAGATGCAGGATGTGGGATATTGGTTGCTAGGAGACAAGCCAGGCTCCCAGGGAGATTCTGTTGTTTCCTTGACAACCAGACTAGGGCAGCTACAGATGAACAAGCCTCCTATCAGCTGTGGGAGGGAAAGGGGGGCTTTTCTGGGCTCTGCAAAGAGTGTGTGTAGGGGTGTGGGGGTGGGACTGGGAGCCGCTGAGGGTTGTAGCTAATCTGAGCACACCTTGCCTTTTGGCCTGGCCTGAGTACAAAGATCTAGGAGAACAGTGGATAGGAGGCTGTTTGTGGAGAGAGGGACAGGGATCATGGGACAGGGTGGGGAGGGAGTATCTATGTGATTCTGGGATCACTGAAGGAGAGGAATGAATTGGGGGTTGTGATACCCAGGGCTGGATGGCAAGGAAGCCATAGTTTATGGTGGTTAGTCTAGAGGCTCGGAAAGAATGAGGATGTGGAAAAGTCTAGAGTCATTGAAGGAGAGTGCCAGGGAAACGGAAATTGAGAAGCTCATTGAATGGGTTGTATCATCATACATCAGCAATGGTACAGTAAAGTAGCAATATTCTAGAGCAAAAAAATTACATTACTGGTGGCTTTGGCATGCTGTCTCCAGTGCAGGATCCGCCTTTAAGACGGGCCTGATTCGACTAAGAGTTTTGTCTGCTGGCTTAATTGGGCCAGTCTGTATCTTAAAAAGAGATAGAATTACATATATAGATATGTAATCTAGCATTATATAATACCAGATTACATAAGAAGACAAATACCTCCTTTCTGCCCAGACTCTCTTGGCACGAATTCACCACGATTTGGGAAACTTTCTTCCAAAGCCCTCATACCCATTTTCCAGAAGGGCAGACTGATGCCTAGAGAAGTGAAGTGATTTGCCCTTTCCTAGGTATGAAGTTTCCTAGAAATGAAGTCCCGCAGTCAGGACAGGGGTGGAGTGGGTGAAAATGGTAAAAATAAGGAGGAGGTCCAAGGACAAGCAGGGGAAGGCTGCAGAGCAGCTGAAGAAGGGATGAGGAGAGGCTGTCCAGCCTGAGTAGCACCCAGCAGGTCTGCTGTCTAAACTCACAGCAGTGTTCCTCTCCTACTTGTTAGTTGGCTGTCCCCTACTTAACCCTCGAGGTGCATGAGGTGTGCAGGGGTATTTTAATCATAAACTCTCTGATTTTGAACTTGCATTGCTCTGCTGGTGTTCTGGCATCCTCCTCGCCTTCCAGATGCTCCTGAATTGAAGAACTGATGCCCCTCTTCCATGCCTCCCCATCCCCCCTTCTGCTTACACACCCACATGCCATTAGAAC
Source organism: Felis catus (assembly GCF_018350175.1). Lineage (NCBI taxonomy): Eukaryota > Metazoa > Chordata > Mammalia > Carnivora > Felidae > Felis > Felis catus. The sequence continues at coordinate 35,067,535 of NC_058371.1, read as the reverse complement.
CTAAATTTGAGAAGGAAGTTCTATGGGCTAGTGGGTTTTCGTCTCCTACAGCTAATCGTATTTGTATTTGGGATTCGGTCAGTTTTGTTCTTCAATTTGTAGAACAGAAACTACAGCCCGGATGATTCCTTCCCAGTTGTCTGACTTGAGACCAGGAACCATCAAAGTGGGGTTCCTGGTCCTCAGCTCAGGAGACAGCAGGGCGGAGGCAAGGTGGTGGTTAGAATAATGGCTGCCCCTGAGGAGGGTGAGGTGGGTAGAGGAGGCAGGAGGAATCCTGCTGTGGAGAGCGGGGAGGGACTGCATGGAGACCCCTTGTTGTTTAGAGTCCAGTTCCTGTAAAATTCCAAGAAGGAGGGGGTGCTTGTCTCATTGAAAAGTCCTTGCTGCACTTTTTGCTTAGGTTGCTGAGATGTATCTACTCGCGCAAATCCCAGTTGCCATCGTTACTTGGATATTTCAGTTCTGCATTCCTGCAGGCTGGCATCCAGTTACAGCCCGGCAGGAATGGAGCTGCTTTGTTGCTGCTGGTGGCCTTGCTCTCTTGCTGGATGGCTCAGCAGTGAGGGCACCTGGACTGCCTCCAGGACTCTTATGAGCTCAGCCTTCCTTGGCCTAGGAAGGAGTCCTCCAGTGTGCTCCAGCCCCCGGCTGACTTCGTGCACCCAGGGACTGTGAGCAGGCCAGTGACCTAGGTGAAACTGAGTTTCCTAATAATGCCTGCCTTGCCCAACCCCCTCCCCCTCCCCTCTCCCCTTTCAGGAGAGTAGATACCACTGGGCGACTGCCACCCAAAGCCCCCTAAGCCCTCAAGCTGAGGGGCCCTTCCTGGTGACAGCTTTTAAACACTGATATGACACTTCGACTACCAAAGGGCATTCTGTTTGTTAATTTGAGCCATCCCTCTCTGTGGGTGGATAAGCCCTCCCTCTGTGCCCAACACAGAAGGAAACCGAGGCAAGCATTTGCTTGGACATTCCGGTCCAAGTTTCTGGTCCTCTGCGTCTCCCAGCAGTCCCATCACCCATGCAGCCAACTGAGCGAGCACCCTTCCAGGAGCGCCAGCTGTCTGGGGGCTTCCAGCCTGAGAGCCCTCCTCTCTAGGAATGGGGAGTGTGGAAGGGGGCGTATCTCCCTTTCCCTGAGGCTGCCTGCAGGTGCTTTCAGGGCACACCTGAGTACGGGTGGCCAGGCCCCCTGACCATGGAGTATACAGTCACAGGCCCATGTTTATCCCCTCTGCCATCTCAAAACTGGGCCTGCAGCCGTGCGAGCCATCCAGGCAACATGACAGGCCCAGAGGAGGGGAGGGGAGGCCCACGGGCTGCCCAGGTGCGTCCAGGAGCCTCTCCAACCCAGAGGGACTGGGAAGAAAAACTCTGGCATCTCCCTGAAAGAGGCTGAGGACTAGCGTTGAAGGGGAGCCACAGACAAGCCAGGGTTTGAAAATCTACCACCAGGGAGGGAGACAGGCAAAAGTGGAGGCCAGGAGAGCTGCCACCCAGCTTTGACAAGTCCATTAAATTTTAAAGTGGCCCTGCCCTCAGGCATGCTGGGAAGGGGTGGGGACCTGGCCGGGACTCTGCTTCTCTCAGCTGTTTGTTGTTCTGCTGCCTAGAGGAGGAGAGCGGATGATGAGTGCGCTTCCCAGGCGGACTCTCCTCTTCCTGGGAGAGTGGGGACAGGCCCGAGGCAGGTTCTGCCTAGGCTTCTCTCACAGGCCTCCCCCAGCCGGAGCCCAGCGGGAGGATGGTGGCAACAGGAGGCAGACCAGTGGTTCATGTGGTGGAACCACTCCTCTCGGCCTGAATGGGCCCCCCGTTTCTTAGGCCCCACAGAACTATTGCCCAGATGGCTGCCTGCTCCTTTCTCTCCCTCTCTGCTCAAATGCTGGCAGAGGGGCCGGTCCCGGCTGAGGAGGGCCGCTGGCCCTGGCCCTCAGGGGGCTGGTGTGTGGAGCCACCTTGACCACTATGCTCCTGTTCCTCAGGTCCCAATTAATGGATTCTGACATGGATTATGAAAGGCCAAACGTAGAGACCATCAAGTGCGTTGTGGTGGGAGACAACGCGGTGGGCAAGACCAGGCTCATCTGTGCCCGGGCCTGCAATGCCACGCTCACCCAGTACCAGCTGCTTGCCACCCATGTGCCCACGGTTTGGGCCATCGACCAGTATCGGGTGTGCCAGGAGGTAAGGCTGCAAGGCCACTTGGCTGGGGGTCCCACCCTGCGTATCTGGGCTTCTTCCCAAACCATGGCTCAGTGTCTCCAAACTCGGCCGGGCCTGTGCTCAGCTCACGGAGGCCCCCGGGGATGGGGTGGAGGCAGCTGAAGAGGAAGGAGCCCCTGGAGAAAGGTCTGAGGTGAGCCCACCCCAGCGAAGGGATCCTTAACCATCTGGGGTTTGCATGGCCGGGCTGGTGCCTAAGACCCAAGATTTGCCTGGGACGCAGCATCTTGTATAATCACAGCCCCCAGTAATGGGGAGCACTGAGGGGAGGGAGGCGTTCGAGAGCTGAGGGCAGAGAGGAAGAGAGAAGCTGTCGGCCAAGACCAAAATCAGAGGCTTGTTATTTGCAGGTAAAGCTGGGAACGGGGCAGGCCCCCTGAGCTCCCTTCCACACCATGACAGTCGGCCCTCTTAGAGTCCCTTCCCGGCTGGCCGGCTTAGAGGCCGCTCTTGCCATTGAGTCTGCAGAGGTGGCCCCTGGATATAGTGCTGGGCAGGACACACAGACAGAGGTATTAGCTCTGTCTCTCCACCCCCATGCTGTCTGGGACCCTCAGGGCTGAGTTGGCACCAGCCTGAGCTGACTGGTGGGGGGCCCCTAGAACTATTGCCCTCGATTCCCACTCCTCTCCCCTGGCCCACCCCACAGGTGCTGGAACGCTCCAGAGATGTGGTAGATGATGTCAGCGTCTCCCTCCGCCTCTGGGACACCTTTGGAGACCACCACAAAGACCGCCGCTTTGCTTATGGGAGGTAGGTAAGGCCTCTGGTTGCCTACAGGAAGCCAAGTGGGTAGGTTTTCTCTGCTTTCCCAAGGAGGGAGCAACACTGTGGAATTTAACCTGGGAGGAGGGAGCAGAGAAAACAGCATGGCAAACCCTCACAGGGGAGGCAGCCCAGGGTGGTGGAAGGAGCTGGGTTTGGAGTCAGGAGGCCAGGTTAGACTCTGAGACCTGCTACCTATCAGCTTTGTGACTATGAGCAATTAGGGGAACTGTTCTCAATGATTTTCTCAGCCACGGTTTGTGAAATGGTAATTTCTAAACTGTAAGATAGCTGTGAGGTCAAAACGAGGGTTTTTGAAAGCTCTAAAATGCTAAGCATTCTGTGTAAAGTCATGTGAGCAGATACATATGACAGATGTGGGACTGTAGCATAGCGGTGGGGTGGGTATGTGTGTTCTCCCTTTTGCCAGGAGCAGGTAACCTACCACTAGCTTTCTCTGCCCATAACCTCACTCTGCCGCCCCCAGATCCGATGTGGTGGTTCTGTGCTTCTCCATCGCCAACCCCAATTCCCTCCACCATGTCAAGACCATGTGGTACCCAGAAATCAAGCACTTCTGCCCCCGAGCACCTGTCATCTTGGTGGGCTGCCAGCTGGACCTGCGCTATGCTGACCTGGAGGCCGTCAATAGGGCCAGGCGACCCTTGGCTAGGTGAGGGGTGTGGGTGCCCAGGGAGGGGGAAGAGGAAGACAGAGGGAGGGGGTGCATCTCCATGGCTCCCTGTTCAGCTCTGATGGAATCCACTCAGCCTCACACCTTACCCTCCGTTTGAAGCAAGCCATATAGGGGGCCAGAAAGAGTTCCCATTCATTTATTCATTCATTCATCCATCCATTCATTTATTCATTCATCTCTTATACCTTGTGTGGGTAATACTGGGCTAAGCACTATGGGAGAGAAGGTGAAAAAGAGGTAGTCTTTGCATGAAAGGGGCTTATGATCATGCTGAGAGATGAACTCGATGTTTGAACATGTTAAAATCCAATGTGGAACATTGCATGCTCATTGCCAGAAGTTTCTGGCAGCGGGTGGGACGGGGGCTCTGGCAGAAATACGGAAGCCTTCCTGCAAGAAGAGGGGATTGGAAGGGGACTTGAAGGACTAGTAAGATTTGACCAGACAGAGGAGGAAAGGGCAGGAGTGGGGCAGAGACAGATCTTGAGCAGAGAATCTCCAGCCCCCTGGAGAACAGGCAGGCTCTGGAGAGCTGCCTCTCCCTGCCCCGCCCCTCCTCTCTTCCCCCACCAACATGTTTAGTTTTCCTTCTTGAACCTCCCAGGCCCATCAAGCCCAATGAGATCCTTCCCCCAGAGAAGGGTCGGGAGGTAGCCAAGGAGCTGGGCATCCCCTACTATGAGACCAGCGTGGTGGCCCAGTTCGGCATCAAGGACGTCTTTGACAACGCCATCCGCGCCGCACTCATCTCCCGCCGGCACCTGCAGTTCTGGAAATCTCACCTCCGCAATGTGCAGCGGCCTCTGCTGCAGGCGCCCTTCTTGCCTCCCAAGCCGCCTCCCCCCATCATCGTGGTGCCAGATCCCCCCTCCAGCAGCGAGGAGTGCCCCGCCCACCTCCTGGAGGACCCGCTGTGCGCGGATGTCATACTGGTGCTGCAGGAGCGGGTGCGCATCTTTGCCCACAAGATCTACCTCTCCACCTCCTCCTCCAAGTTCTACGACCTGTTCCTCATGGACCTGAGTGAGGGGGAGCTGGGGGGCCCCTCGGGGCCAGGGGGCCCCCGCCCAGAGGACCACCGGGGTCACCCTGATCACCACTACCACCATCACCACCACCACCACCATGGCCGGGACTTTCTGCTTCGGGCGGCCAGCTTTGATGTATGCGAGAGCGTGGAGGAGGGCGGGGGCTCGGGTCCTGCTGGGCTCCGCGCCTCAACCAGCGATGGGATCTTGCGGGGCAATGGAACAGGGTATCTGCCAGGGAGGGGTCGAGTACTGTCTTCCTGGAGCCGAGCTTTTGTGAGCATCCAGGAAGAGATGGCTGAAGATCCTCTGACCTACAAATCCCGGCTGATGGTGGTGGTAAAAATGGACAACTCCATCCAGCCGGGGCCCTTCCGGGCTGTTCTCAAGTATCTGTACACCGGGGAGCTGGATGAGAACGAGCGGGACCTCATGCACATCGCCCACATCGCTGAACTGCTTGAGGTCTTTGATTTGCGCATGATGGTGGCCAACATTCTCAACAATGAGGCCTTCATGAACCAAGAGATCACTAAGGCCTTCCATGTCCGTCGGACCAACCGGGTTAAGGAGTGCTTGGCAAAGGGCACCTTCTCAGGTACGGATTGTGCTTAGGAACTGACTGCCAGAAGGCAGGGAAGTTCCCTCCAGTTTGCCTTCTCGAGAGTCCAGGTTGGTCTGATTAGCATTCTGAGTCATTCATCTCAGCGGCTGATGTCCTGGAGATGTGGTGGCTCTGCTCCTGAAGCCTAGTCCCCCAAGCCTGAGAGCTTGGTCACGTAGCACTCCACAGCCGTGGCTTCGGAAGGAAGTGGGTTGTCTGGGCACGGTGGCAATCTTTGGGGTTGGTTGTCCCACATTCTTTCACCACATCCTCACGTGATGCCTCTTCTCCTCCTGGACAGATGTGACTTTCATCCTGGATGATGGCACCATCAGCGCCCATAAGCCCCTGTTGATTTCCAGCTGTGACTGGATGGCTGCCATGTTTGGGGGGCCATTTGTGGAGAGTTCCACCAGGGAGGTAAGGCCAGGATGGGACTGGGTGGGAGGGAGAGCCAGACCTACACACTTCGCACCTGAGGCAGCTGCTATTTATTGGTACTTTCTTCGGCACCGACTGTGTGCTTGCTAACCGCTGAGTGACCAACTCCAGAGACGTTTGTGATGAGATGGTTCCCATAGCCAAGGATTTTACGATATATTAGAGAATTATAGTAACATCATCACTCTATGGTTTAGAAGGCACTTTTGATACATTATCTCCTGTATCACCTCACACATATGGCATAGTGTTCCCACTTTATAGGGAAAGTGAGGCCCTTGAGGAGTTCAGCGTCTGGTACAAAGTTACGTAAGTAGAAAGGAGAGGTTCGGACTTCGAGACTTCCAATTCCTTGGCTCTATACGTTGTATTTTGCTTTCTCCCTAACACATGTGAACCAACTGGAAAAAGTTCTGTGTGTCCTAAAATGAATCCATTATTTTTTTTAAGGTTTATTTTTTTATTTTTGAGAGAGAAGAGGGAGAGAGCATGCGCGTGAGAGAGCAGGGGAGGGGCAGAGAGAGAGGGGGACAGAGAAACTGAAGCAGGCTCTGTCTTGACAGCAGAGAGCCCATGTGGGGCTCGAACTCACAAACGGTGAGATCATGACCTGAGCCAAAGTTGGACGCTTCACCGACTCAGCCACCCAGGCGCCCCTTCTCTATTTTCTTTAAGCTCCCTTACCGTTAATTGTCCATCACTCAGCCTCGCAGTTAACAAGGTACAAGTTTGTGCAACCGCACGAGGTTTGGAGTATCCACACAGTTTTCTCGACTGGTCTGGTATTCTTTCAAGTGTGAGGACCGGGTCTTGCACTTGCGCCAAATCGTCCCCACCCCACCCCACCCCCCATCCACACTGGTCCCTCAGTAGAGCTCACCAAATACTTGAGCGAAAGACTGCACTAGGACTAACACAGCATAGCGTCCTGTGACACAGAATAGGAATTTCTTAACATTTCTGGGAAGGAAGCCCTTCCGGAAGGCTAAGTGGAGGGATTGAGATGTGAGTTGGTCTCTGAACCTTGAAGCGTGAGTGGGATTGGCTTCTGTGAGTGTGAGACCAGGCGCTCCCCAGAGCCCCAGGGGCGGCCAGCCCTGCGCACTTCTGGGTACCATAGAAGCAGCTTCAAAGCTCCAGACGATTTGCACGCCGCCTGGGGAGACTTGTGCCTGATGAGAAAGCAGTTTTTGTTGCAGCACTGCTCTGAAGAGATCCCAGGGGCCCAAAGCAGCCTCTTCAGGCAGCCAGAGAGAAGCCGATCCCACTCGCACTGCCCTCTGCAAGGCCAGGAGGGGTTGGGGTGTGGGTTCAGGTGAAAGGAAGGATTCCTTCAAACACCTTCCAAGCCAGCATGGCTTTGGAAGCATGCCAATGAGAATCTAGGTCCCATTTAAAGCTGTCAGAGCCCTGCTCACTGGTGCTGTCAGCACATGGGCTCCGTGCAGGGTTTTGCTCTGGGATGCAGGCCTTTGAGGGCTTCCCAAGTCAGTACAGGGGCAGCGGCAGGATGGCTGGCCAGCCTGGGGGAGCCCGGCCCGTGTGGACCAGGGCCTTTTGAGTTTCTCAGACCTGAGTTCCTCCTTCCCAAAAGCTGGACCTCACTGAGGCCCTCTGTCTTCCTTCCCCCTGCAGGTGGTGTTTCCTTACACAAGCAAGAGCTGCATGAGGGCAGTGCTGGAATACCTCTACACGGGCATGTTCACCTCCAGTCCCGACCTGGACGACATGAAGCTCATCATCTTGGCCAACCGCCTCTGCCTGCCACACTTGGTTGCCCTCACAGGTACGCGAGGATCTCCCTGGGGGAGAAGCCAGGGAAACCCCCAGAAGTCATTATTTCTTCTCTCGCCTGTCTCCTCCCAAGGGACAGGCTGCTAGCACCAAGGGAATGTGTTTACACCCAGTGAAATATGTCGATGCGTATTGGGGTTTGGAGAGGACACAGATGTAAAGAAGTGAGAGAGACGTGCTTGGTGGTGTCACATTGTAGGCTCTCTGCGAAGGGTTTTGGGCCCAACCGTCTTGTCTCCGGCAGATGACAGCGCCGGGTGTTCTCCCAGCTGGGTCTCACTCTGGCAAGCTCAAGTCAAGAGGAATAGAACGCAGTTCCTCACTCCCCATCCCCTCTTGGGTCCTTTTCCTCCTCCTCTGCCTTCTTTCTTTTCTCTTCTCTTCCTTCTTCTCTTCCTCCTCCTTCTCTTCCACCTTCGCTTTCTGGTTCTTCCAGAAACAGACAATAAACATTGACCTGCCTAGTTCCTTGAAAAGACCATGAGAGCTCAGCTTTTAGAGAAGGCCAAATGCAGAGGTCCTCAGGATGGAGCAGGGCCTGAGGCAACAGGGACACTGAGCAGCAGGCTGTTGGGGGCCCAGGGGCTGCAGGACAGGAATGGTCCAGATGAAGGGGGTCTGGGGCCAGTGATGCAAGCAGGCAGAAGGCTCCCGTTGAGGTTGGAACTGGCATTTGTGCTGTGTTGGTGTTGGTGTTGGTGCCTGTGCTGGTGTTGATATCGGGGTTCATGTTCTTGGGCAGGTCAGGGGGCAGAGAGCAGGGCCTAAGATATTGAGCTGAGACTAAGGGAAGGACCTAGCATTAGAGCTGCTGGGGCACTGTACAGGTGATGAAGACTGGGACTTACAGATGAGGAAAACGGCAAAACCGTGATGAGAAATTAGTTATAAATAAGATGGGGCTTGGTCGTAGGAAGAAGGAAGAAATCGTCGATCAGAATTGGAATGTTAGGGGTGCCTGGGTGGCTCAGTCGGTTAAGCGTCCAACTTCGGCTCAGGTCATGATCTCGCGGTTCGTGAGTTCGAGCCCCACATCGGGCTCTGTGCTGACAGTTCAGAGCCTAGAGCCTGCTTCAGATTCTGTGTCTCCCTCTCTCTCTGCCCCTCCCCTGCTCATGGTCTGTCTCTCTCTGTCTCTCAATGATAAATAAACGTTAAAAAAAAAAAAAAAAGAATTGGAATGTTAGTTGGGAGCCTAGTTGGAGACACAGAGGGCTTTCGGGTGGGGAGGAAGAGAGAGGCTTCTAAAGATCACACCTGAAACAGTAAGTCCACCAGGACTCCCTGTGAAAAGAGGTGTGGTCTTCACAGAGCACAGACAGCTCCCGAACTCTTGGACCGAGTAATTCAACTTTTTTGAAAGACTATCTCCAAAGAAATGACCCAAAGGCAAAATACGTATAAAGATATTTCTGTAAGTTTGCCTTATCATGGTGGGCAATCAGAAACAAGTGAGCCATCAAAAATGTTACACTGCACTGTCACATGGAAAGGCTTGTAGAAAATACCGTTGAATGACTCGTCCCGGGAAATGGCCCATAAACACTACAAAACATACAAGCATGTGTTGTGTATGTACCTTGTCACGGATTAGCAGCAAGTGTTGAGCGTGGTACAGTTGGTGATGCTTTATGTTTCATGAGGTATGCTTTCTATGAAGTTATTAATTCAAGCTTAAAACTTCTTATTGTTCAGTATAACACAAATACATGAACTATATGTTTAGCTTCATGAATTATTATAGACTCAAATGACCCATATCAGGAGCTAGGCCCTTGCCAGCCACAGCAGAAGCCCCCTGCCTGTCCACCCGAGTGCCGGGTCCTTCTCCCTCCTCAGGAGTAACACTTTACCTATTAGTCTTTTGTAGGGTATTTTTTATGGCCTCACTGCCTTACTCTTCATAGTTTTATCTTCTAAGTGTGCACCCTTAAACACTATAGCATGGTCTTATTTTTTATATGCCTTTTAAGTTTCTTCTAATCTAAAGGTTCCTTGTCCATGATTCCCTCCCCCCCCCCCCCCTTGCAACTTATCTATTGGGAAAAGCCCACTGATGTTCTAGAAAATCTAGATTTCACTGATTGGTCATTGGTTCTAGAGGCTAGATCAGATTCGTATTCAATTTTCTTTTGCTAAAACTACTTCATAGGTTGTTTTTGTTTTGTTTGTCTGTTTGTTAAGATTTTATCTTTAAGTAATCTCTACACCCAACGTGGCGTTCGAACTCACAACCCCAAGATCAAGAGTCACATGCTCCACTGACTGAGCCAGCCAGGTGCCCCATTTCTGTTTCTCATCAAGAAGCTTTCTCTCTTTTTGCGATGTTAGCAGCCACTGAGTGTCAATGGGTCCGCTGACTTATTAGGTGTTGTGAAATGGTAATATTCCAATTCAGGCATTCCTTCTTTATCTGTTGGAATCCTTCTAAAAGGAGAGAAGCTTCCCTCCTACTTTTTGTTTACCGAGTAGTATGGTTTCATACAGGAGGGGCAGGTGTATGCTTGACTGTTTCCTCTTCGCTGACCAGATTTCAAGATACATTTGGTTCCCATCACCTTTGGAGAGTGCCCCGTTAGTTTTTATTTTTAAGGATTACTACCAACTTTTAGGTTTGAATGTACTTGATCGGTTTCAAATAATTGCAGTTACTTTATTAACGCTCAAGTACTGCACCGCACCTTTTGCCAGCAGGGACCTCTTCAAGTTGGCATTGGAGTGAGCTTTCTGGTTATGTGGAATGACAAGATGTTCCAGGTTCGTTTTGTACATTTCCTGCCCTGGACCTGGAATCAGCCATTTCTCTAAGAAGTCTGCTTCTTATAGGAAATGGTATTTCCAGGCTATAATCTGTGCATGAGGGATGCCCATTACCAATGTATCATTTCGAGCTCTTGTTTCTAGGTTTTTTCCATGGACTGAGCTGGGAAGTATATTTTAAAGATACCTCATGAGTCTATACTGATACAGTTAAACTTCAGGATTAAGAGTGTTTACTTTTTCTTTTTTTTTTTTTTAAATGTTTTATTTTTTATTTTATTTTCGAGAGAGACAGAGTGTAAGCAGGGGAGGGCAGAGAGAGAGAAAGACACAGAATCAGAAGCAGGCTCCAGACACCGAGTGTGTCTGCACAGAGCCAGATGTGGGGCTCGAACCCACGAACCGTGAGATCATGACCTGAGCCGAAGTCGGACGCTTAACCAACTGAGCCACCTAGGTGCCCCAAGAGTGTTTACTTTTTCAATGTAAATGTTTTAACATAAAATGTAAGGTTAGTACACAATTTGTTCTAAAATCTAAATTAATACAAACACTTAGGTTTAATCCATAGTTCTAATTTGTAGTTCTTGGCAAAAGAGAGAACTCTGAGACTTACTGCCGTCTCCCGTCCGTGTCAATGGCTGGTTCCACTGGGGGCTTTTACCCTACATATATCAGACTACTGGGTGCGACATACATAGTTTGAACAATTCTCTTACATGATCCTGACATCCACCTTCACTCCCCATCCCCACTGCACCGGGAAAGTCTTGCTGTAATCCCAATTTCCTCACTGGTGGGAGCAGACTTAAATTGGCTATGGCCTTTCTCGGCCTGTTGGGACTTCCACCTGGCCTCATCTCTCTTTGCCCTGCAGTGGGGTCCCTGCCGGGGGGAATAAATGAGTACATATCCATTCGTGTGGTTCTTCAGCTAATTCCTGGCTGTGTGTGTCACAGAGCAGTACACAGTGACCGGGCTGATGGAAGCAACTCAGATGATGGTGGACATTGATGGAGATGTCCTTGTGTTCCTAGAACTGGCTCAGGTATGACGGCTGGGGAAGGGATCTCTCCAACATTCTTGACTCTGGGCTCTGTATGCTCATTGGCAGCGACTGGGGAAGCCTGGGAGGCGGTGGGCAGGAAGGGAGCCCATTTTTAGACTTGGTTCCCTGATTCGGCAGAGCCCGTCTCATCCTTCCTGCCAGAGGACACACTCTGACATGCCGAGAGGAGAGGCTGGCCATGGCGGGAAGGGACTGAGGCATCGTGCAACCATAAGGCAGGGGAAGGAAGCCCAGTCTCGCGTGTAGACATGGTTTCAGCCTGCCTTCGGTCATTGAGGACCCTTCCTCTAATATTAGCTGCCCACCTCCTCATCCCCAAGCAAACAAGCGAAATCTCCCACATCGGCCCTCTGAGTGTAGGAATTCTACCACCAGAAGTTAGTTGATGAAGTTGGAGTTGCGGCTCTGAGGTATTTAGACGCAGCTGGGAAGGTCAGCTCTCTAAGCCTGGGTGTCTACACCTTAGTGCAGACTGCTTTGGTCCCTGACGGGAGGAGGGGGGCATCTCTGGGGTGGGATCTAAGGAGGACGGACACGGTAGGAAGGCACCACACACAGCTGTGGATGTCCTGGATGCTGGGGGCAGGACAGAGGTGATGTGATGGTGGTGGTGGTGCCAAAGAGCAAAGTAAATGTTTTCTTACACTTTTGCATGGGTTTGCCTCTCGAGATGGGCCCTTTACAACTGCAGGGCCATTGCCTGTCTATACCAAAGCTGTGGCTCTGAAGACAGCACTAGGTGTCTGTGCAGACCCTGCCCTGGGGTTCCAGCACAGATGCTCTCCTGTTTGTCCCCAGTTCCACTGTGCGTACCAGTTGGCCGACTGGTGTCTTCACCACATCTGCACCAATTACAACAACGTGTGCCGCAAGTTCCCGCGAGACATGAAGGCCATGTCCCCAGGTGAGCATCTCCCGCAGGACCTTTGCTCCACCCGTCTGCTGAAGGGGCTTCAACCTGGGTCCAGATCTCTGACTCGACCTGAGGGCATCTGATGGCTGCCCAAGATCCTTGGGCTGAACTTGACCTTGCGGGTGGGGAACAGCCTGCAAAGGTGTATCCAGCCAAGCAGAGGGAAGCCCAGGCAGAGGGCAGGGCAGCTGGGGACGTCGAGCGATTCACTTAACTTCTCTGGGCTTCTATTTCTCACAAGCACAAAGAGGGTGTTGGACTTTTGGTGTTTTTCAGACTTGGGTTTTTTTGTGTGTTTTTTAGTTGTTTTGGCATTTTGGTGTTTCAGACTTGATTTTTTTTTCTTCCAGAGTTGGTATTTTTCAGACAAGACTCCACAATAAGAAATGCATTTTATGTTGGGAGCTGGTACACATATAAAAAACTATACAAATTGTTTTTAAATGCTGCTCATGACCCACCACGTTGATTTCACAACCTAGAAAGGGCACAGCTTGGACAACACAGGTCCTGGTATCCTCTGAGGTCCCTGCGGTCCTACCTCTGCTTAATGAATGTCTCGAAGTCCTGGTGCCTGAAAGGAATTGCCCGAGCTCCGGGGAGAGATGTTTTGGCCTCCCCAGGTTCCTGCCAGCCATTTCTTCAGGTCTCCACTGGGCACCCTCCACGCTGTGGTGCCCTCCTCCCTGCTGCCAGGCTGTCCCTGCACCCTCCCGTCCTCCTACCCTTGGTCTCTCCTTTGCACCCTTGTGGCATTTTCTGTGTAGGGCACAGCTCCAGCCACATCACTGCCCTGGTCTAAACCTTGCATGCCCCCTCACGCCTTCCAGGATCAGTCCGAACCCCTCAGCCTAGCCTTTCCTTTAAAGGCTGACCCTCTTTGTACTCCTGCAGCCCTCCCTCCCGATGCTTCCCTCAGAACCCAGCTCCACCAACTACCTGTGCCATGCCCAGCACCCTGCTGCCCTCCTCCCTCCTCATGCTCCGTCCCAGCCTAGTTCATTGCCAGGGCATGTGAAGCCCATCTGGGTGTGCCCTCTGCCTTTAAAGTGCAGCATAGTGGAAGGACCTTTTCCCAACGCTGTCGGCCCCACTGCTGGCATTGACTTTCTTCAGGAAGCCCTGCACCTGCACCGGGGGCTCTGAAGGCAGGGCTGATACCCGGATGGGGGCCGCTGCAAGTCCCCATGGCAGTGTGGGGGCCGCCGCGGGCATCCCTTGGACACCCTCCATGCCCCAGCCCTCCTCTCTCCCCTTCTCCTGCCCTCTAACTACGGCCCTACTGTTCTGCTCCAGAAAACCAGGAGTATTTTGAGAAGCACCGGTGGCCGCCTGTCTGGTACCTAAAGGAAGAAGATCACTACCAGCGGGCACGGAAGGAACGTGAGAAGGAGGACTATCTCCACCTGAAACGGCAGCCCAAGCGGCGGTGGCTGTTCTGGAACAGTCCGTCCTCACCGTCCTCTTCTGCGGCCTCCTCGTCGTCCCCATCTTCCTCCTCGGCTGTGGTCTGAGACGCTGCCACCCTCTCCTGATCCCGCTGCTGTTCTCCCCACTCGCCTTCGCCCCTCTGCTCTTCTGCATCGCCCCCTCCACCTCCCAGGGACAAGGGGACCCGCGTAACCAGGACCCTAAGGGCAGGGCTGTTCTCACCAGCCAACACAGCTCAGCAAGAGAGGAGGGGGGCCTTGTGGATCAGGACAGGGACCCCTGCGGGGGTCCCCAGTTCCAAAGCAGGGCAGGAGGCGGACGATTGCTGGGAGGTGGGGAGCAGGGAAGGAATGGAGAGCTCTGGCATCTGACTCTGGGTTGGAGAACGCTGGCACCCGAGCGAAACTCTCCCGGCCATGCGGCTATGTGTCTTGGTCTGTGGAGGCGGCCCCCTCCCAGGACGCGGCAGCGCGCAGGGAAGGTCCTGTCTCTCTTGGCCACTTTTTTCCATCAATGGACCTGAGGGTTGCAGATGTTTTGTGGGCATTTCCACACAGCGCCTACTCAGATCCTCACTGGAGAAGTCAGGGTAGAAATTAAGCTTCCAGCCCAACTCCAGGCTTCCACATCCTGGGGTGCAGCTGCCGAGGCCACAGGTGGAAGGCTTGCACTCTGCAGCCATCCTGCCCTCCCTAGGCGGTAGGCGTCTGGGCCTGATAAAGGATGGCAGAGACTGTTCAGAGCTTCAGGCCTCGGAGCCGTGCCTCTTGGTGCAGTGGGAAACCTCTCCCTCCCCCATCCCTCCCCACTCAGATCCTGAGGTGGGAACCAAAGGAAACAGCTGGGACAGGGGGAGAGGAGAACGTGGGTGGTGGGGTCTGGGCGCAGCAACCCCAGGCTCTCCTGGGTTCCTCCTCCTGCCTCTGGTTAGCATGGCTTCTTAGCACGGTGGGGCCAAATTAGCAAAAACAAAAAAACAAACAAACCCCCAAACAACAACAAAATCACCACCAACCAAAACACTTTAGCCTCTCTATTCCCTCAGAGGAAGAAAAATACAAGAAGATCCTGTATAGCTCACGCACAGGGGCCTCCATGTTTGATGACATAGAAGTTTAGGTTGTGGAATTGATTCAGTGCCTGTCAGGCAAGGACTTGTCACCGGCTGTGACTGAGGATGCCCTGGCCCTGCAGGCTTGCTCAGAGGACAGCAAAAGTTCTGACTTAACATGCTGGGATTGAGGCTTCAGGGGCAGGGGCAGGGTGGTCTCAGGGCTCAAACGTGGCATTGGACCCCTACTTTGCCCATCTTGAGAATCAGTTATCCCCCTCGACTTCAGAGAGTGACTTCACAGGATGTGAATGTGTTGGGGGTCAAAGGTCAGGGGAAAGGACACCAACTTGGAGAATAGGAGTCCCTGTAATGAAGGAGCACAGGACATAACCTCACTTAGCGGTGGTTTGGGGTAAAAGGGAAGGAGGGGGCAAAGCAAAGTCAGTCCCAGGAAGAGAGGGACAAGACTGGAGGATTGTGGGGGTTAAGACAGCAGCTTGCAGCTCCATGGGGAAAAGCTGGGCCACAATTGACCTCTCCCTATTTCGTGATCCTGACCCATATTTCACCCCCCACACCGTTTTTAGACTTAAAAGTCAGAGTCCCGCTGATGATGGGTGGAACCCTGGGGTGGGCTCCACCAGCAAGACCCTGGCTTTAGGTCTGGGATCAAGCAAACCCAGAAACCGAGGAAAAGTCTGCAACAGCTTTGTGGTGCCAAGACCTAGAGATCTGATGGTAAGTCATCAGAAGAAGCAGGACGTGGCAGGTCTGGAGTGGCCATGACCTCTGTTGTCTGCGCTGCAGACTTCTCCAGAGCCGTGGCTGCCTCCCCTTCTCTAGGCTGGCTGGCTGGCAGGCCAGACCTGTGCTCCTGCCTGCTGAGTTCTCACCCTTGGCTTCAGGGTGAGGTTGACTTGAGCCAACGAGCAGGGGCAGGAGGGAGTGTGCAAGGGGGGTGCAACTCTGCACCTTGGCTCTTGGAGAAGGGAGCCAGAGGTGGGGCCCAGGGCCTCCCAGGAACTCTTGATGAGAGGGAGGACAGAGACCTCACGTCCAAGGGGAGGGGAAATGGGTGTCTGCGAGCTTGCAGGGCTGAGCAGTGTGGCCCACTGATGAGGATGCAGGAAGGCCAAGGGGAGGGAAAGTCAGGGTGGCCCAGGAGGTGCAGGAAGCCCACAGCAGAGGAGCCACAGGACCACCCCAGCAACCAGGGTGGGCTCACCCCTCAGGGACCCGCTGCCTCTTCCTAGCTGCTCTGTGGGAACCCAGCAGGCCCAGGGGCAAGCTAGAGATGCCACCTGGGGAGGCTTGGGGGAGCCCAGACCAGGGCTAGTGTCCTCCCAGGGGGAAGGGAGGGAGGAGGGGCTTAATTCCAGTCCCCCGGGAGACAGGAAGGGCAAGTCACAAGAACACACACCCCTGTACTTGTGTCACTCAAAGCTGCTTTAGTGGAGACTGGGAGGGTGGGGGAGAAAAAACACACACACCTCTTTTTATATAAGGTTTCATATTTAATTTGGTCATGAATTCATAAATACATGAGTATTTTGTACCTAATGGCCTTCCTTGTATTGTTTGATATTGTCCAACAACCTCTTCAAAGGTGGCACCTTCCCCTGGAGAGAAGCACGAAAGAACACCAATCACTAATGAAACACGTATCAAGTGCCTATTGAGCGCCAAGTGCCATTTGGACTGGATCGGCTTCGTCCTCTGACGCAGCTTACCTTAAATGAGTAAGCATGACAAACACTGATGAGGCTAATCCTTTGGATGGGCGCTCAAGTCCTCTTGGGAAAGGGACAGGTGAGCTGAACCTTGACTGACAAAAATTCCTGGCTCCTCCTGAAGATACAGTGCCCCACACAGAAGGGACAGCAGAGGCAGGAAACACTCGCGTCTTCCAGGAAAGGGAAGGGACAGGGCGGGGCCTCTGGAAGGAAGTGGGAGAGAGACAAACAGCAAGGCCGTGAGGGTTGTGCCCCCACAGAACTCTACTAGAACACCGAGACCCTGAAAGTGCCCAGACGTTCAGGCGATTCCAGTTTGGGTCCAGCCATACCAGTCTGGGGACACACAGACCTTTGAGATGGAAAAAACCAAGAGCCCCGAGCATGACCTCTATAACGTTATCCCGCCATGACTGGAATATAGATATGCTGGAAGGACTGGAGAAGGAAAACGGGGCTGAAGGGTTACTCCTGTGACCTGCAGTGACACATGACATAGAACCTATTTGCCGCTCAGATCTAACCCATCCCCCGCCCCCACCCCATCCATAGGTGAGAAGGAGGCCCACGCCTGACTGCCCTCAGTGTGTTTGGGAGCACCCAAACACAGGGCTGCATGTGGATACCACTTCCCCTCACTCTCCTTACTTGGAAACATCTGCCTAGAAATAACATAAATACTCATACAGCCACAAAATTATCACGTTGAAAAGAGTGGGCACTTTAGAAGTTTCTGGTCGTCTAATCCTGGAAAGCGCTAACTGGGTATGAGGGAGCACCGAACCCACCAGTGCCATCCCTAGAAGTGGGCTTTTTCATCTTCCCCCTTTGTATTCCTCCTCATTTCATGGTGGCCTCCTCCCATTCAGATGACTTGGGTAATCCAACTAATGAGTACATTTCAAAAGGTTCTTCATGCTCATATAAATCTATACAAAAATATAAAAACGGAAGATACACATCTTGTAGCCTTAATAGTTACACATAAGTAAATGCACACATCCGACATGACTGCATCTTACAATATAATAAATGCAAGTAAAACGTGCAACGCTGTTAGGAGGACAAAGTGCCACGAATTGAAAAGAATGCCACCCTAAAACAACTCGCAGTGCACATGCAAACTTGAGCGGGCATTCCTTGGAGATACTGCAGGTTCGCTTCCAGACCACCCCGATAAAGCGACGATCACAATAGAGTCAAATGAATTATTTGGTTTCCCAGTGCATCCAAAGTTATGTCTACACTATACTGTAGTCTACTGAAATGTGCAATAGCATTATGTCCAAAACGATGTATTCATTAAAAAATACCTTATTGCTAAAAAATGCTAACCATCATCCACGCTTCCAGCGAGTCATAATCTTTTTGCCGGTGGAGGGTCTTGTCCCTATGTCGGTGGCTGCCGACTGATCAGGGCGGTGGTTGCTGAAGGTCGGGGTGGCTGCGGCAATTCCTGAAAATAATACAATGAAATCTGCCGTGTTGATCGAGTCTTCCGATTTCCCTGCAGCCCGCGATGCTGTTTCATAGCACTTTACTCACAACAAAACTTCTTTCAAAATTGGAGTCAAGCCTCTCCAACCCTGCCGCTGCTCTATCGACTGAGTTTATGTCATGTTCTGACCCCTCTGTTGTCATTTCAAGCATCTTCACAGCATCTCCACCAGGAGTAGCTCCCACCTCAAGAAACCATAGTCTTTGCTCATCCGGAAGGAGCAACTCCTCATCCGTTCAAGTCTGCTCACCAGACGGCGGCAATTCAGTGCCATATCCAGGCTCCTCTTCCAGTCCCGGCTCTCGCCGTTCCCCCCGACACACACCCACAGACACCTCCGCCACCACAGTCCGGAAGCCCTCACGGTCCTCCGTGGGGGCTGCGATCGAATTCTTCCAAACTTCTGTTCATGTTGCTATTTTGACCTCTTCCCGTGAGTCACGAATGATCTTAATGGCACCTAGAATGGTGACTCCTTTCCAGAAGGTTTCAATTTACTTTGCCCAGATCCATCAGAGGAATCCCTGTCTGCGGCAGCCATAGCCTTACAACATGCATTTCTTAAATAATAAGACTTGAAAGTTGAAATGACTCCTTGACCCATGGGCTGCAGAATGGATGCTGTGTGAGCAAGCACAAAAACCACGTTCACCTCGTCGTCCATCTCCATCAGCGCTCATGGGTGACCCGTGCACTGTCAGCGAGCAGTGGACTTACAACACTCAGTGAGCAGAAGTGTGGTCATTCAGGCTTTGTTGTTCCATGTACAGAGCACAGGCAGAGTGGATGGATTTAGCATCATCCTTATGGGCCCTCGGCCTTCCAGAATAGTAAATGAGCACTGGCTTCACTTGAAGTCACCAGCTGCCTGTCCTTTGAAGCTTTGAAGCCAGGCGTTGACTTTGCCTCTGTAGCTGTGAAAGTCCCAGGTGGCATCTTCTTCCAACGGAGCCTGCTTCACTACGTTGTAAACCTGTTGTTCAGTGTCGCCGTCCTCATGAATCATCTGAGCCGGATCTTCTGGAGAACCTGCGGCAGCTTCCACATCGGCTCCTGCTGCTTCGCCTTGCACCTTGATGTCACGGAGACAGCTTCTGTCCTCAGACCTCGTCAACCAACCTCTGCCAGCCTCAGACTTTTCTCCTGCAGCTTCCTCACCTCTCTCAGCCTTCACGGAATTGAAGAGAGTCAGGGCGTGCTGGATTAGGCTTTGGTTTAACAGGATGTTGTGGCTGGTTGGGTCTTCCATGCAGACCACCCGCACTTTCTCGATAACAGCAATAAGGCTGCTTTGCTGTCTTACCATTCCTGTGTTCACCGGGAAGCACTTTTAATTTCCTTCAAGAACTTTTCCTTCCCATTCACAACCTGGCTAACTGCTCGGGGCGAGAGGCCCAGCTTTTGGTCTATCTCAGCTTTCGACGTGCCTTCCTCACTAAGCTTAATCATTTCTAGCTTTTGATTTAAAGTGAGAGACATGTGACTGATACTTTCACTTCAACACTTAGAGGTCATTTTGGGGTTATTAATTGGCCTAATTTCAATAATGCTGTAAGTCAGGGAATATGGAGGTTCAAGGAGAGGAAGACAGATTGGGGAAAGGCTAGCTGGTGGACCAGTCAGAAGACACACACCATTTACTAATTGAGTTCACAATCTTATATGGGTGCAATTCGTGGCACCCCAAAATAATTACAGTAATAACATCAAACATTACTGATCGTAGATCACTATAACAAAATTAGTAATAATGAAAAGGTTTTAAGTATTGCAAGAATTGTCAAAATGTGACACAGAGATACAAAGTCAGAAAATGCTGTTGAAAAACTGGTACCAATAGACTTGCTCAACTCAGGGTTGCCACAAAACTTCAGTTTGTAAAAAATGAAATATCTTTGAAGTGCAGTAAAGGGAAACATGGTAGAATAAGGTATGCCTATAACTATAATCCACATAGAATCTTACTGTACACATTACCACAGTTCGCTTATCACACTCAACATTTCATAAAAATTATTCCAAGCACATTGAAAAAGTTCTAGAATATTCCAAGAGCTGTATGGTTTGTTTGTTTTAATTTAAATTTTAGTTAGCATACAGTGCAATATTGGTTTCAGGAGTAGAATTCAATGATTCATCGCTTCCATACAACACCCAGTGCTCATCACAACAAGTGCATTCCTTAGTACCCATCATCCATATAGCCTATCTTCCACTCACCTCCCCTCCATCAACCCTTAGTTTGTTCTCTATCATTAAGAGTCTCTTGTGGGGACACCTGGGTGGTCCAGTTGGTTAAGCATCCAACTCTTAATTTCGACTCAGATCATGATCTCACAGCCCGTGGGTTAGAGCCCCAAGTGGGGCTTTGTGCTGGGCTCTGTGCTGATGATGCAGAGCCTGCTTGGGATTCTCTCTCTCTTTCTCTCTGCTCTTCTCCTGCTGGTGCACATGCACTAGCCTGCTTTCTCTCTCTCTGTCTCAAAAATAAATAAACATTTTAAAAAGAGTCTCTTGTGAAGAGCTGTATGCTTTTGAATTAGAATTTCTTCAAGTATTCATCAAGTATCTGCTCTTTCTTCCAGGCTGGTGTCCACTTATACTTCCCCTTCAAGTAGAAAAGGCAAAAAGGGAAGCTCAGATTCTTAAAAAGAGTCTTTCCACTCAGGACACAGCAGAGCCTGTCCCGCCTTCTTCATAGATGCACTTTCTGGGGCTTACCAGGCAGTCCTGGATTCTCTGCAGTAGGGTGTTGATTGAAACATCCTGCCTGGTTTTGTTGAGCCAGGTCACCAGCATTTCATACAAGGCACCCTGCATGCCTAAAGTAAGAGCCCTGGCCGCAGGGATCTCATTGTCCTGGAGGTCCATCTGCCGCATGAGTAGGTTCCAGGAATTAAAGAACACAAGTTTGGAAAGTCATCAGAGACTAGTTTCAGCCTAGGTTGAGTGAAAGCCACAGAGACAGTGAGTTGGGACACATTTCGGAAAGGACAGATGATGTGCAGTCAAGCCTAGACCCAGGAGTGGAACCTAATGAGCTCCCCCTGCTGGTGAGCCTACTGTTCTGCACTCCTTATGGGCATCCCATCAGCAGAAAATCAGGCCACACTGCCTGGGTCTCACCTGAGCAGGAGGCCCTGGGGGAGTCAAGGTCAACAGATAATCCTGCCCTAAGGCAGGGCTGATTGCCCATCTGGGAGGATAGATGGGTTATGGAGTGAGAAAGCAGAATGTGGTAAGAGTCAGAGGGTAGGACAGCCTGTGGGAGCAACAGGTCCTCAAAGGAGGGAAACTACATGGATCGTGAGAGGGAGGTCCCAGGACTGCACCGGCACCTGTGCACAGAGCTGACACCACACTCTGAACCTGTGCTAAGGGACGCTCAGCACCCCTGCCTGACACCTTCCATGCTCCAGAGTGCAGGGCTGTAGGGTGAAGGTGTTTCACAAGCACGAGGAAGGACATGGCTCAGCATGGCCAACCGGCCTGGGGGCTGGTCCCAATGGGCCAGGTGCCCTCATACAGCCAGCCCAGAGCCCCCAGGCCACTTTAGAGAGCCAGGGTCAGTGCAGGACAGATGAGGCCTGCATCTACCCAGGACCTTATTGTGGGCAGCAAGCAGATCCTGACAGTCTCATGCCAACGGGTCCTGGAGAAACTAACTCACTCTGTCTGTGCACTTGGGGTCCACTTCACAGCCTAGAAGACAGGGGGCATTCACCTTAGCAGAGGGGAGGGCCCTCTCTGCCTCATCTCTCTCCACAAGGATGGTGGGAGGACATGGTATGGGCTGGGGCCTCAGACACTGAACAAGGAGCCCCTGGGACCTGGTGACAGGGAGGGGCATTCCAACTCTGGTGAACCCTTAGGGAGGGGAGAGAAAAGGGGGGGAGGGATGAAGTGAAAATAAACACAAAGTCTGTTGGGTTCTGCTCTGACCAAAGCTGTATAAGCCCCCAACCCTTTCCTCCTGATTCTTGCCACTCATTCAAGATACTGACTACCTCTCTGTCCCACCTGGGGGCCCTGAAGACCTGAGGAACCAGCTTGCCATCCTGGATGTGGTCGGGGAGCTAAGGTGAGCATGAACCTGAGACAGGGCTGGTGGTGGGCAGCCTCAGGCCAGTGGTCACTGGCTCCCCATGGGCCAGGTACTGGACTCTTGATTGACACCCTTGAGGTTGCTCCTGAGGGTGTAGGGACTGTCCTGGACCATCCCATCGGGCACCTGGGTACAGGCACAGGGAGGGGATCCGCAAGGGAAGGCTGGAAAGCTGAGGAGGAAGGGGGAGCAAGCTCCAGGGGCCCAGTGTCCCTGACAAGAGAGTGGGGGAAGAACAGCCTGGAGGGCCGGGTCCCCTCACTCCCCCTGTTTGGGTGGGGAGGGATCTGGGCCTGCGCGCTTCAATCCCTAGGGCCCTGTTAAGTGTTCAGAGTTGCACCTTCAGGAGCTGGGCTTCCTTTCAAGACCTACATGGAGCTTTGCTGGGCTGTAGGGGGGCCCCTGTGAAGGGGAATCTCTCCAGATCAGGGATCAGAAGACCCTTTGTTCCCAAGCTGAACCCTATCCTCCAGTCAGCCTTAGTGCAGGAACTTCTTGTCCCCCACCCGTTGACTGTTCCTACAATCACAGCCAGAAATGCAGTGTCAGAGAAGAACAATTACACTTTGCCCCTGAATCCAAAAAGTGGGGAAGAGACGCATCTTAAAGAGGGAAGGGGGCCTGGGATGAGGAAACTTTGGGAGCTACAAGCTTGGTCCTACTATGACTTTGTAGGCTGTGGCCACGTTTGTCCTCGTCGGCCTTCTCTTGAATAATGAAGTGTTAAAAATGAATCTTATGATTGAATTGAAATAAAGATGAACATAAACCAGGTCATACTCTATTCAATTTTTTGCTTCATATTTCAAAAATAAATAAATCATCAAGTGCCCTAAGAAGCGGTCTACTGTGCCCAGTGGAAAACTCAAATGGCCAGGAGGAAAAGGTGCTGAGGAGGTGTGGGAAGGTGCCACTGCTGGGGGCAGTGTGGGGCCATGCAAAAAAAAAAAAAATGGACAGACAGGGACCACTGCAGGCTCAGGGAACAGGGAGGTGCTGAGGGGATGGCAGGGCTGCATGAAACCAGGATGGAGAAAGGGGTACAAGGAAACTCGGGTCTTCTGTGGGTTAAGAGCCCCCGAGGCCCCCACATCTCACCTAGTGAGGCACTTCTGACAGAACTCAGGAGAATCTTTTCCAAGAAGAGTAACCAGGTTTGCATGGACATTCCATGCCTGTGGTCCTGCTGCATGGATTTAACCGTCTCATCTAGAGACAAGGGATAAATATTTGGTGATATGTTTCCCTCACGACCCTCAATCCTTCATCACCACTCAAACCCTCTTCCACTCAGCTTGACTCAGTTGACCAAGTAATTTGAGGGAGCCATTTTCTGCAGCAACATACATGGGGCACACAAAGGACAGCCACCACTCACCTGTCACTAACAGATGTATAAAAAGTACGACTCTTCATTATTTATTACATCAGGATTAGGGTGAAGAATCTGTTAGATCACAGGATCGGTAGCAAGAGATGGGGCTCCAGCTGGAAACGAGCCCTTGGGTGGCTTCCCCAAGCCCAGCCCTACTGGAGAGGCACAGGGCCCTGGGCTGTGAAGGCAGAGAGAGCCCCGAGCACAAGGCATGGGGCTAAGTGGGGCCTGGCCCAGGCCCAGGCCCACCTCATGGCTCAAACCTAGCACTTTTCCACTTGGCCAGGCCTAGCTGCACCTATATAGCTCCAATGATGAGCTCTGTCCAGCTGATGTTCTAGAAGATTTCCCTACCAGGAGGCATGCATTATAAAAGTAATTTCTGTTTTTATTGTATTTTATGGACCTAATGCATCACTGTATAATAGGGCATGATAGAGACCCAGTTGGAATCCAGGTTTCAGGTTGGCCATGACTGCCATGCAGTCACCACCTTGCATCCACCTCTGGGCATGGGGCCCACAGGTTCTGTGCCTGAGTGACATATTTGCAGGGCATGCAGAAAAGGGAGCATTCGAACAATTGGTAAAACCCACTCCTTGTGTGCATGTGTTACAATCTCTCTTCTCTTCTGATGCATGGGTCCGGGAAGGAAGGGAAGCTGGTGAATGAATCCCCACAGGATTCCCGGAGGCTGGCAGTGCTGGTTGGGCACTCAGCTTTTGGTCACCAGTGGAATCTGAACAAGCAACTCTCCTGCACTTGACCATGGTCTTTTTGATCCTCCATCTACCGTGTACATTAGACCAGCACCGCCAACACAAGTACATTACAGGCCACACATTAAATTCGAATTCATAGTTACCACTCTAAAAGAGTACAGAGAGAGAGGTCAAATTAATTTGAACAATATATTTTTTAACCTAAAATAACCAACATAGTATCATTTCCATATGTAATCCATATAAAACATTCAGATGTTTTACTTTCTTTAATATTTCACTCAAAAAATAAAACCCATGCTCCCTACATGGTGTCCAGGATATGTCATCTGCCTCTACCTGTCCTTCTGACTTCTTCACCCTCCACTCACCCCAGCTGCCCTCCAGCTTTGCTCAAAGAAGCCCAGTCCCTGCACTCAGGGGCAATAGTTCCTGGGGGGCCCTCTTAGGACCTCTCCCTGGCTCCCTGCACCAGAGACAGTGGCTCTGTATCAAAGTCACCATTCCCATCTGTCTCTATCCCATCCGTCACCCAATTATCCTTGGGGTTCCTAGTCTCTGTCCCATCCGTCACCCAATTATCCTTGGGGTTCCTAGTCTCTGTCCCATCCATCACCCAATTATCCTTGGGGTTCCTAGTATATCTTAACTGACACATTCTTCTGTCTGTCTGGATGCCACCCCAGAAGGAGAGTTCCAGAAAGCAGGGTACCCATGTCTTCCACTAACACAGTGCCTGGCACACAGGAGACATCCAATAAACACCAGGGAAATAAAGGACCAGGACCTGCAGGCAACAGAAGACCAGAGGGACATGAAGACAAGGGCAGGGTAAGGCTTGGAAATCAGTCTTCCAATGTAGCTGCTGGACACAACCCCTCCCAGGGGCTGGGCTCTCATCTCTGTGGGGCAGCTAATTGCTGGTGAACTCTGTCTTGCCCTGCAGAATGGCTGAGGAAGTTAGGGCCTGTGGGGACAAGGTAAAGACAGGCATGAGTGGCAGCCAGACTCTCCTCCCTCTTGGGATGCTTCTCACATTCTCTCCACCCCAGCCAAATAAAACAAACAGACTGGGACCTTTCCTCCTGCTCTATACTCTCTTTCTTTTGTATTCATGTTTGTCCCTTGGCCTTCGGTGCTAACAAGTTAATTTCACACCAGAAAAATTTTTCCAGTATTTTTTTCTCTTGTAATACAATAAAATGTATTTATTCCAGAAAACATGGGCAAGGAAAGTTTTTATAAGAATATGAAACCACATGTGATGTCCTCAATTAGAGACAACATTATTTTGTTCCTTTTAGTTGTTTTATTTGACCTTATGTGTGAATTCATTTCCTCTTTCTCTCTCTTGCACACACACACAACACACACACACACACACACACACACACACACACACACACAATTTACATTTAAGGGTTATATTATGAGCACACTTTTTAAAAATCAGGACATAGAGGGGAACCTAGTGGGCTCAGTCAGTAGAGCATGTGACCCTTGATCTCAGGGTCATGAGTTCAAGCCCCACACTGAGCGTGGAGCCTACTTAAAAACAAACAAACAAACAAACAAACAAATAAATATCAGGATATGGGATCACATGTTAAGTAAGCGAACTTCTGACTTTAACCTGACAAGCTCACCCCAAAGGAGCTGGCCAGTGTCTCACAAAATACCAAAGAGTCATACAGAAAAAGAGAAAATAGCAACACAGGAAATTGGGTCAGGGTCTCTCTGTTCAAAATGGCATCATGAAGACAGCCAAAGAAATATGATAGGAATAACTAGTAATGTTAATGGGTTTTTTGTTTTGTTTTGCTTTTTGGGGGAGGGGGGAGAGAGAGAGAGAATCTTAAGCAGTCTCCACGCTCAGTGCAGAGCCTGACATGGGGCTCAATCTCATGACCATGAAATCATGACCTGAACCAAAATCAAGAGTTGGACACTTAACTGACTGAGACACACAGGTGCCCTTTAATGTTAATGTTCTAATTTTGAGGGTTGTATTGTGGTTACAGGAGAGAATGCTCTCATTTGTTGAAAACATACACTAAAGCATTCAGTCATTGATCATGTCAACAGCTCTTTTCCAAATGGTTCACGACAAGGGTTTTTACAGTTTTTGGAACTTTCCTTTAACATGAGAGTGTTTTAAATTAGAAAGTTAAATTAAATGAAAGAAAGAAAGAAAGAGAGAAAGAAAGAAAGAAAGAAAGAGTTAAAAAAAAAAACCCAGCTTATTTTGAGTCCAGTTCAATCGACTGTATCTAAACAAGGTAAAATGCAGACCTCTCCCACATAAAGCCTGCCAAGCATTTGGTGACATCTAAGCTCCCGTGTGTCCCTCATGTCCTCCCTGTTCCAGGCTGAGCCTCCTCTGAGTCCAGGGAATGTGGGGTCTCCTTTCTCTTCTCCCATAATGCTCTTCCCTCCTGTCTTTCCCGGTTCTCCTCCTCAGACTCTTTCCCTCAGTATTTTATTATGAACATTTTTAAGAATTCAGTAGAGTTTAAAGACTTATATAATGAACTCCCATATATTCGCCACCTAGATTCTATAACCAAGATTTTGCCAAATCTGCTTTACTCCATATTTCTTTCCATATCCATCCCTCTGCCCATTCATCTGATGAAACTCAGTTGTAGATATCAGTACATTTCTCTTAATACTTCATCATATATTTCAATAACTAGGGTTCAATATTTGTTGACAGTGTTCTTCATGGTAAAACTTACAAAGAGAGAAATGCCCAGTTCTTAAGGGCACCACTCAAAGAGCTTTGAAAAATGCAATCGTGTGTGTAGCCCAAATGCCCTATGAGGTCATGGTACATAAGCATTATTTCAGAAAATTGCCTCATGCTCCATCTTATCTTAATCTGCCACATGACTGCATGAGAAAATGGTCTTTATCAGATGTCCTAACATAATAGGAGCATTTAGCATGAACGGGGGATTCAATGTTGTTAAATGCTTTTTCTGCATCCTTTCATCTATTCATATAATTTTTCCTCTTATACTGTTAATATAGTGAAAAACACTGATTAATTTTTCAAATGTTAATCCAACACTTATTCCTGTGATTAACCCCAGTTGGCTGATATGTTATCTTATTTAAATATTGCTGAATTTAGTTCACTTTGGTTCAGGATGTTTGCATCTAATTTCAGGAGGGATATTAATTAGTATATTTCTTCTTTTGAAATGTTTTGTCAGGTTTTGGCATTAGGGCTGTGCTGGCTTCATAAACCACTGAAGAACTCCTATATTTTCTGAAAGAATTTGTGTAAGATTAGTGTTACTTCTTCCATAAATATTTATAGAATTTACCAGTGAAACAGCCCAGGCCTACAGTTTTCTTTGTGGTAAGTTTTTAAATAATGAATCCCAATTCATAACTAGGTACAAGATAATTCAGATTATATTTTCATTTTGTGTCCATTTTGCTAGTAGTATTTTTCAAAGAATTTATACACTTTATCCAAGTTGTCTCATTTATTGGCATGAATTTCTTTGTAAGACCCCCCTTTTTAAGATTTTATTTTTAAGTAATCTCTATGCCCAATAAGGGGGTCAAATTCACCACCCCAAGATCAAGAGTTGCACATTTCACCAACTGAATCAGCCAGGTGCCCTAGATCCCCTTGATATCATTTTAATGGATGCAGAATTTGTTGTGACATTAATCATTAATTCCTGATACTGGAATTTTGTGTTCTCTTTTTTCCTTTGTTAGTCTAGTTAGAAATTTATTACTTTTGATGATCTTTCAGAAAACCAACTTTCTATTTTGTCAGTAGTATTTTTTATTGTTTGTATTTGTGACATAATGGAAGCATGTGGGGTGTGTGTGTGTGTGTGTGTGTGTGTGTGTGTGTGTGTATAGTCTCTACCCCTAGTTCCTGAAACAGAGATCCTGGAACTTTTATGACTTCCTCAGTGATGGGGGTGATAGGAGTGTCTTTTTTTCTGATGAGGCCACTCTGGGTGGGCTCCAGGACAGCTTCTGGGTGAAAGCTTGTCACTGAAAGACCAAGCCATGATTAGAAGTTTGAAACTTTCAGCCCCTCACCCCCATTCTCTGGGGAAAGTGAGAGGGGTAGAGATTGAGATAATAATTGACAGTGCACTGTATGAGTAAGCCTCCATAAAATCCCAAGAGTATGGGGTTCAGAGAGCTTCCAGGTTGGTGAACACATCCATGTGCTGGGAGGGTGGTACATATCAACTCCACAGGGACAGAAGCTCCTGCACTCTGGACTCTTCTGGACCTCACCCAATGTACTTTATCTGTCTACTCATTTGTATCCTTTATAATAAATCGATAAACATGTTTCCCAGAGTTATTTAAGCTGTTATGGCAAATTATTGAATCTGAGGAGAGGGTCATGGGAACCCCCAATTTACAGCCAAGTCAGACAAAAGTGTGGATCACGTGGGAGCCCACTGCTTGTGATTGATGTCTGAAGTGGGGATGGTCATGTGGGACCAAGCCCTTAACCTGTGGAGTCTGCACCAACTCCTAGTAATCAGTGTCAGAATATTCTATTTCACTGATTTCTATGCTTGTTACTTCACTTGGTTTATATTTATATTTATCTCTATGGCTGATTAATGCTGATCTTGAGGTCACAGATTTTATATATTTCTTCCTTTCTTCTTAACAGGTTTAGTGAGATATAATTCACACAATTAATAATTATGATTCTTTATATAAATCACTCATTTAAAGTATACATTTCAATTGTTATATCTAGAGAGTTACACAACCATCACTAGAATCAATTCTAGAATATTCTTTAACACCCAAAAGAAACCATTAGTAATCATACTCTGTTGCCCCAACACTCTGTCCCTTTAATAAAGGCACTGAAAGCTATACATTTTAATCTGATTGCTGGTTTTCACAGCATCTGACATATTTTGATGTGTTATATTTTCATTGGCATTTATTGAGAGGAGTTTTTAAAGTTCCTTTTCTTCTTTGAATCATGGATAATTTAAAAGTGTGTTGCTTGATATACAAATTTTGGGGGTCTTCTTAGATATTGTTACTCATTTCCACTTTAGTTTCATTGAGTTAGAGAACGGTGCTTGTATGATTTCATGCGCTTACATTTAATTTAGACTTGTTTTATAGCCCAGGACGTGGTATATCTTAGCCAATGTACCATGTTCACTAGAAAAGAATGAATCTAAAGTAGATACTGCAGATGTGCTCTATGAATGTTAATTAAATCAACATGCTTTATAATGTTTAGATTTCTTATGACTCAATGAGTTTTCATGTAATCATTCTATCAATTGCTTATAAAGGGGTGTTATAATCTCCCTTTCATTCTGTAGATTTTTCCTTCATGTAGTTTGAAACTGTATGAGTTACATATACATATATGATTATTATGACTCCTTGATGAATTAGTCTTGTTAATATTACAAAAAATTCACTCTTACAAAGCTATAGAAATCAAAATGGTATGGTATTGGTATAAAAACAGATATGGCATAAAAACATGGACCAATGGAATGGAACAGAGAACCCAGAAATAAACCCAAACATGTAAGATCAACTAATTTACTACAAAGGAGCCAAAAACATACAACGGAGAAAGGGCAGTCTCTTTAATAAATAATATTGGGAAAACTGGACAGCCATATACAAAAGAATGAAACTTGATCACTATCTCATACCATACACAAACATTAACTCAAAGTGGATTAAAGACTTTGAACATAATACCTGAAGTCATAAAACTCCTAAAGAAAACATAGTGGCACAAAAACAGACACATAGACCAATGGAATAGAATAGAAACCCCAGAACTAGACCCACAAACGTATGGCCAACTCATCTTTGACAAAGCAGGAAAGAACATCCAATGGAAAAAAGACAGCCTCTTTAACAAATGGTGCTGGGAGAACTGGACAGCAACATGCAGAAGGTTGAAACTAGACCACTTTCTCACACCATTCACAAAAATAAACTCAAAATGGATAAAGGACCTAAATGTGAGACAGGAAACCATCAAAACCTTAGAGGAGAAAGCAGGAAAAGACCTCTCTGACCTCAGCCGTAGCAATCTCTTACTCGACACATCCCCAAAGGCAAGGGAATTAAAAGCAAAAGTGAATTACTGGGACCTTATGAAGATAAAAAGCTTCTGCACAGCAAAGGAAACAACCAACAAAACTAAAAGGCAACCAACGGAATGGGAAAAGATATTCGCAAATGACATATCGGACAAAGGGCTAGTATCCAAAATCTATAAAGAGCTCACCAAACTCCACACCCGAAAAACAAATAACCCAGTGAAGAAATGGGCAGAAAACATGAATAGACACTTCTCTAAAGAAGACATCCGGATGGCCAACAGGCACATGAAAAGATGTTCAGCGTCGCTCCTTATCAGGGAAATACAAATCAAAACCACACTCAGGTATCACCTCACGCCAGTCAGAGTGGCCAAAATGAACAAATCAGGAGACTATAGATGCTGGCGAGGATGTGGAGAAACGGGAACCCTCTTGCACTGTTGGTGGGAATGCAAATTGGTGCAGCCGCTCTGGAAAGCAGTGTGGAGGTTCCTCAGAAAATTAAAAATAGACCTACCCTATGACCCAGCAATAGCACTGCTAGGAATTTATCCAAGGGATACAGGAGTACTGATGCATAGGGCCACTTGTACCCCAATGTTCATAGCAGCACTCTCAACAATAGCCAAATTATGGAAAGAGCCTAAATGTCCATCAACTGATGAATGGATAAAGAAATTGTGGTATATATACACAATGGAGTACTACGTGGCAATGAGAAAAAATGAAATATGGCCTTTTGTAGCAACGTGGATGGAACTGGAGAGTGTGATGCTAAGTGAAATAAGCCATACAGAAAAAGACAGATACCATATGGTTTCACTCTTATGTGGACCCTGAGAAATTAACAGGAACCCATGGGGTAGGGGAAGGAAAAAAAAAACAGGTTAGAGTGGGAGAGAGCCAAAGCATAAGAGACTCTTAAAAACTGAGAACAAACTGAGGGTTGATGGGGGGTGGGAGGGAGGAGAGGGTGGGTGATGGGTATTGAGGAGGGCACCTTTTGGGATGAGCACTGGGTGTTGTATGGAAACCAATTTGTCAATAAATTTCATAAAAAAAAAAAAAAAAAGAAAACATAGGTGGTAAGCTCCTTGACATAGGTCTTGGTGATTAGTTTTTGAATCTGACACCAAAAGCAAAGGCAACAAGAGCAAAAATAAATAAGTGGGACTACATCAAACTAAAAAGCTTCTTCACAGTAAAGGAAACTATCAAGAAAATGAAAAGGCAACCTACCAAGTGGGAAAAGATACTTGCAAATCATATATCTGATATAGGGTTATTACCCAAAATATATAAAGAACACATACAACTCAATAGCAAAAATACAAACAATCCAATTAAAAAGTAGACAGATAAGCCCCACATTGGGTGAGCAAGAGTCCTGCTTTGGGTAAAACACAAGCCCTGGGTGAGCCCCGCTTCTCTCTCTCTCTTTCTCTCTCTACCTCTCTCTACCTCTGTCTCTCTCCCTCTCTCTTTATCTCTGACCCTCGCTCACTTATGCCCTCTCTCCCTCTCAAAAAGTAAAATAAAAAGTAGAGCATCTGAACCACCATTTTTCCAAAGACAGAGACCAACAGAGACATGAAAAGATACTCAACATCACTAATAGAAATGCAAATCAAAACCACAATAAGGTATCACCTTACACCTGTTAGAATGGCTATTATAAAAACAAACAAACAAACAAACAAACAAAAAACAAGAAATAACAAGAACTGGCAAGGAAGTGGAGAAAAAAAGAAAACTCTTGTGTACTGCTGGTGGGACTGTAAATTGGTGCAGTCACTATGGAAAACAGTATGGAAATTCCTTTAAAAGTTAAAAATAGAAGCAACATATAATCCAGCAATCCCACTTCTGGATATTTCTCCAAAGAAAAGGAAAATGCTAAGTTGAAAAGACATATGCACACCCATGTTTGCTGTAACATTATTTACAATAGCCAAGACATGGAGGCAACTTAAGTGCTTATTCATTGATGAATGAATACGAAATTGAGGTACGTATATTATCTTGTATACATATCATGTATATATATAAATCCTGCCATTTGTGATCACATGGCTGGACTTTGAAGGCATTATGATAAACAAAATAAGTCAGAGAAAGACCAACACCATGTGATCTCACTTATATGTAGAATCTTAAAAAACAAAACAAAACAAACTTACAGACACAGCAAACAGATTTGTGGTAGCCAGAGGTGTGGTAGCCATGGGGGATGAATGAAATGGGTGAAGATGGTCAAAAGATATAAACTTCCTGTTATAAAAAAAGTTATAAAAAAAGTCCTGATGGTGTAATATTCAGCAGTGTGACTATAGTTAATAATACCGTATTGCATATTTCAAAGTTGCTAAGAGAGTAGACCTTAAAAGTTTTCATCACAAGAAAAAAATTGTAACTATGTGTGGTGATGGATGTTAACTAGACTTATTGTGGTGATCATTTCACAATATACACAAATATCAAATCATTATGTCATACACCTGAACCTAATATAATGTCATGTGTCAATGATCTCTCAATTAAAAACAAAACAAAAACAAAACACCACCACACATGCAGCAACCACACATGGGCCTGTTGCTGCTTTGGAGCCACTGAGTCCCCAGACCCCTTACTCTCCTGCTTTGTAAAAACCATTTCACACTTACTCTTCTCCTCCAGCACCTCCTCACTGCTTTTCAGTCTCAGCAAATGACTTTGCTTCTTAACCTCAGGGAGAAAGTAGCTCTCTGTAGAAAACTTCCATGGGCTCCATTCAGGGAATCTCCCCACGTATTTGGCTTCAGTGTCCACACCCTCTGCCTCCCCTTCCATTAGGACAAAAAAAGTTCCTTCTTTTTTTCTCAGGATATTCTTTGTCTTGAAGTCAACTTCATCTGACATTAAGATGGCCACAGCAGATTTCCTACCTCTACTATTTGAATGGTATATCTTCCATCCTTTTATTTTCAATATATCTGTGTCATGCTTTTAGATTGTGTCTTTAGGGATGCCTGGGTGGCTCCGTTGGTTAAGGTTAAGCATCCAACTTCAGCTCAGATTGTGATCTCACGGTTAGTGAATTCGAGTCCTGAATTGAGCTCCCATTGGGCTCTGCACTCACAGAGCCTGCTTGGGATTCTTGCTTTCTCCTCTCTCTCTGCCCCTCCCCTGCTCACTCTTTCTCTCAAAATAAATAAAAACTTAAAAAAAAATTGCATCTCTAATTGACATTATGTAGTTGGTCTCACTCTCTCATTCCTCTAACCTCTTCTACTTTTGAATTGCAGTGTTTATGGCATTTATAGTAAACATAAAAATTAATATGGTTGAAATAGCTGTATAAGTTACCATTTGTTTTGTTTGTCCAGACTTCCCCCCCCCCCCCATGTTCCTCCTTCCCTGCATACCTTGATGTTAATTATTTTTTAGAATTCCATTTTGTATGTGTATTGGCTTTTCATCTATACATATTTTCATCACCTCTATTTTTTTTTTAATTTTAAGTAGGTTCCATACCCAGTTGGGGCTTGAACTCATCACCCTGAGATTAAGAGTTACATGCTCTACAACTGAGCCAGCCAGGTGCCACTATACATATTTCCATCATGAATATACAATTGGTATAGGTAGTAAAATACACGACCTTAATTGTTTTCAGTCTATTGACAGGCTCTTAAAAAGAGATTATTGAGGAATAATTGACATATGATAAACTGCACATCATTAAATTACACAATTTGATAATTTTGACATATGCATCTGTGAAATGCCACCACAATCAGCCTAATGACCATGTCATCACCCCTAAAGTTTCCTCTTGCTCCTTGATAATCCTCCCTTCTGCCCTGACCCTTTTGGACCCAGGGAACTATTGATCTACTTTCTGTCACAATAGAATAGTTTGAAGTTTGTAGATTTTCACATAGGTGGAATCAGAGAGGATGTATTCCTTTCTCTCTGTTTTCTTTCACTCCAAATTATTATTTTGAAATTCATACATGTTGTTCTGTATTTCAATACTTCATGCCTTTTCATTGCTGAATTTCATAGCATAATATTAGTGTAAAAGTAAGAGACTTACAAGATAGATCAATTCATTACCGCTTCCCATTCTTTTTGCAGTAGCTGTTCTAGGAATTGCCTATATACATGTTATAAACCACACAAACAATGTAACAATATTTGTATATATTTTTAAGCAATTAAGAGGATATAACAGTCCTTTACATTTGGTTCATATTTTCTATTTCTGGTGATCTTTCTTCCTTTCTCAACATGTACATTTCCATTTGTTGTCATTGTTCGACCTGAAACCTTCATTCAGTCTTCTGGCAATGAAATGCTACTACTGTCTCCAAAATCACATTCATAGTCCTAATTCTTAAGCCCTTTTCTACCAATTTACTCTTTGACTTTGTTTTTTTGTTTGTTTATTTTTGAGAGAGAGAGAGCGTGAGTGCAGGAGGTGCAGAGAGAGAGGGAGAGAAGTGGGCTCCATGCTGACAGCAGAGAACCCAATGTGGGGCTTGAGCCCACAAACTGTGAGATCATGATCTGAGCTGAAGTTGGATGCTCAGCTGACAGAGCCACCCAGGCGCTCTTTGACTTTGTTAATGACCTCTGCCACCTCTCAGGTTAGGAAACCTGGGCTACTGAACTCAATTCATCCCCTGCCAGTGTTATCATAATTGTTTCCCTCACATCAGTGTTACCTGCCACTTTCCTTTTCAGGTTGATACAACCTAAACACTAACCCTAACCACTAAGACATGTACCAAATGCTCCTCAGGGCACATCTGAGTTCACACATCTCGTTCCCCATCCAAAGAGCAAACAATTTTATTTTTATAAACAAATATCTGTAATGGTGCTAGTGTGATCAGGGCTCACCCACTGAAAAGTTGACACCTGGCTCCTGGAGCTCATGGATCTGGGCAGTTCCTCTGGATGATATTCACTGACCTCTTTTCTATCCTCAACCTACCTGTCATATTTCCCACCACCCACATTAAATATACTCTACAACAGGACAAGATCATGTCAGTGTCAGTACAGAGAATTAGAGCCCAAGCCACCCACTCACCTGGGGAAGGCATGTCTTGAGCCTGGTGATCAACACTGTAGAAGGAGCATCAGTGACATGACATGGGCCTTCCTTTCCTTACGAAAGATCCAGGTCACAGGGAGCTGAGGCAGACACACAGATAACAAGGTTGACAACAGTGAAAAGGGCTTGGAGGGGTTGCCCAGGCAGAGGTGACAATGCCACGGGTGTAGGGACACTAGTGGACATAGAGGGGAAAGTCCACAGGAACAGGATCAGACAAGAGAGAAGTCAAAGTAATGGGCAGAGTAGAGGATAAGCCATTCTAGTTTGTGGTTATCTCTGCTTCTGGAGACCGAGGGTGTAGCCAGAGATCGACTGTGCCAACCTGTAGACGTGGGCTCATGGTTCGGTGTATGTATAAGAGAGGGAGGCAGAAAAACAGAGCTTGGCACATGTTAAGTGCTGTCTGTAAGTACATGTTGTGACTGGTATAAACATTAGCCACAAGGTTGACTTTAATTAAAATCACATCCTCCAGGCCAGCAATATTATAACCTGGGATCTTGCAACAACTATGTCAGAGTCCAAATACAGGTGAATAACATTCCCCAACACCATCGCAGCCTCTCTGGAGATGGGATAAGGTGAGGACGACGAGACCCCATGCTATTTTCCTTTAGTTATTTAGGTCCTTGATCTCATCTCCTCCACCACACTGTGAGCTCCCAGGACTAGGATAAACATGGGTCATTTGTTTTCCTCCCCAAGGGCCCAGACTTTCCCTGAGTAAAGGGCTTGTTAGCTGCTTGGCGGGTTAATAAGAACACCTTCTCTTAGGAAACAAAGAAGGTGAGCCTAGGGATGGCCTTGTTGCAATCCCTAAGGAAAGTTTCCAGGCTGCAGCACAGGGAGGGAACCCAAAGGGAGTCCTGTGACTTCTGTTGAGGAGACACAGGCAGGAGTTCCAAGAGGCTGAATGCAGTGCAGAGGGCTGGAGAAGATGCTGAACTGAAAGTGTTGTGCAGATGTCCAGTGTCTGGATGTGTGCTCATCTGTGCATGCATGACAGGGACCCACCCAGGCAGAGAAGAGACCATCAGAAATCAGCAGGCTGGACAAGGGTTGAGGCTTGACCAGGTCTTGGAATTGTTTTTGCTCCCATTCATCAGAATGGATGAACTGCATAAAGGGATGCCAGCTGGTTATCAGAAGTTTATTATTAGAGTCTTAGTAGTTAAAATTAGCCCAAGTAAGGTAACTGTATCCCAAGCCATAAAGTTTAAAAGGTAGTATCAGATGATCCAACTGATACTCAGTTTTCTTAATTTTGATGACAATAATAACAATAATACCCAATACTCTTTAAATGAATACTACAAAGTTCAATTCCCAAAAAAGTAAATTTAACAATGTCTACTATTTAATAAAAATTACCAGACATCAAAAATGGCAAAAAAAAAAATCTCCATAAACAGGAAAAATTCAATCAATAGAAACAATCAAGAAAAATAAGAGAAATAATGGAATTTAAATGAAGAACTTAAAACAGCTAATCTAAATCTTTTAATATTCTTCAGTGTATTAAATCTCCTGAATATGATCAGGAGGAAATGGCTGGTATTAAAAACATCAATGAAACTTCTAGATATTAAAAAAGTACAATGTCTGTAATTAAAGATACACTGAACGGGATTAACAGCAAATTAGATACTGCATAATGTCAGTGAGTTTGTAGACAGAGCAATAGGAAGACCCAAAATGAAACAAAGAGAAAAAATAAGGGAAAAATGAACAGATCCTATATTAGCTCTGAAATAGTATCAAGGATTTAACATACATGCAATTGGAGACCCAGTAAAGAGAAAAAATGGGCAAAATATTTGAGGAAATAATGGTCAAAAATTTTCCAAATTGGATATAAATTATAAAGCCAAAGGTCTAAGAAATCCAACCAACTGCAATATAAAGAAAACCACACTCTGATGGTTAATTTTATGTGTCATCTTGACTGGATCACAGTGTGTCCAGATATTCAGCTAAATACTATTTCTGTGTGTGTCTGTGAGGGTGTTTCCATACGAAACTGACATTTGAATTGGTGGCTCAGTGAAGCAGTTTGCCCTCCCAAAGTGGGTGAGCATCATGTAATCTTTCGAGGTCCTGACTGCTAAAGCTGTGATGTCCGTCTTCTCCTGCCCTTGGAACTTCTGGTCCTTAGGCCTTCGATCTAAACTAGACTCTACATATTGGCTCCTCTGGTTCTCAGGGCTTCAAACTCTGACTGAATTAAACCACTTGCTTTCCTGGTTCTCTAGTTAACTGTCATCAGATTGTGAGACTTTTAAGCTGCCATAATTGGTGACCAGTCATCTGCAGCCCTCAGAAGCTTTTCAGAAGCTCCTGCCTCCACCTCAGGGAGCCCATACCAAGGGGCCAATACAAGCAGGTGGCAGCCACTGCCGGGGTGGAAACCATGTGGCCCTGTGACCCTGTCAACATCATAGTGACTGACACCTCCCTGAGGATGTGATTTGAACTCCCACACAGCCTCACAGAAGTGCCCACACAGCCCTCAGCAGTTAACAAAGCGCCCTGCAGGCTTTCTTCTCCTCCCCATTCTACACTTGAAGAAGCAGGGCCACACCAGGCTCCCAAAGCTGGAAAGGAGCAGAGCAGGGCCACTGTGTCCAGCTCCAATATCAGAGCCCATTCAGCCTAACTGAGCTTCTGAGCCTCTGAAGCTCACAATTCCTACTGTCATAGAGAGAGGGAGCTGGAAGGAAAAGACCTAGAATAGAAGTGGGACCATTCTAGCACATGCAGAGTAAAGACGCAGGGTTTAGGAAAGAGCTCAGCATTGGGTCCCAACTGATGTAATCCTTCCAACAGCCCAAGGACATGGGTGACATCTCATTACAGGTAGAGCTGTGGCCAGTAACTGGCCCCAGGTGACATAGTTCAGGTGAACGACTGGGATTCCACTCCCCTGCCACCTAATCAAGATATCTTGATCATCTTCTCCCAGAAATCTCATGGATCCTTGTAAACCTCTGTTAGCACCAAGGAATCAAAACCACAACGGTAGTGCATCATTTTGTACCTCTTAGACTGCAAAGAATGAAAGTTTAGTGTAACAAGGGTAAAAGGAATCAGGCACCATTATGCATTCCTTTTTTTAAAATTGAGAGTTATTCTGTGGCTTAACGCGATCTATTCTGAAAAATGTTCCATGTGTACTTGAAAAGAATGTGTATTCCACTGTTTTTGGACAAAATGTTCTGATATAGCTGTTAGGTCCACCCGGTCCAATGTGTCATTCAAAGCTACTGTTTCTTGTTGATTTTCTGCCTGGATGATCTATCCCCTGATGTAAGTAGGGTGTTAAAGTTCCCTACTATTATTGTATTACTGTCAATTTCTTCCTTTATGTCTGTTAATGGTAGTTACACGTATTTGGGTGCTTCCAAATTGGGTTCGTAAATATTTACAATTGTTACAACTTTTTGTTGGATTGTTCCCTTTATCATTATGTAGTGTCCTTCTTTGTCTCATTACAGTCTTTGTTTTAATGTCTGTTTTGTCTGCTGCAAGTACTGCTACCCTGGCTTTTTTTTTTTTAACGTTTTATTTTATTTTATTTTTGAGACAGAGAGAGACAGAGCGTGAACAGGGGAGGGGCAGAGACAGAGGGAGACACAGAATCTGAAACAGGCTCCAAGCTCTGAGCTGTCGGCACAGAGCCCGACATGGGGCTTGAACTCACAGACAGTGAGATCATGACCTGAGCTGAAGTCAGACACTTAACCGACCGAGCCACCCAGGCGCCCCTACCCTGGCTTTCTTTTCACATTCATTTGCATGGCAAATATTTTTCCAACCCTTCACTTTCAATCCACATGGGTCTTTAGGTCTGAAGTGAGTCTCTTGGAGACAGCACATAGATGGGTTTTGCTTTTTAATCCATTTCAGTCCTTCTATGCCTTTTGATTGGAGCATTTAGTCTATCCACACTTAAAGTAATTATTGAGAGGTATATACTTACTGCCATTTTGTTACTTGTATTATGGTTGCTTTTGTAGTTCTTCTGTTCCTTTCTTCTTCTCTTTCTTCTCTCTTCCCTTGTGGTTTGATGGCTTCCTTTATTGTGCTTGGATTCCTTTCTCCTTGATTTTTGCATATCTATTATAGGTTTTGAGTTTGTGGTTAGATTAGATTCATATATAATGTATAGCAGTCTATATTAATTGATGGTCACTTAAGTTTGAGCCCATTCTAAAAGCACTAAATTTTATTACTCCCCCATCATATTTTATGTATATAATGTCACACTTTACTTCTTTTTATTTTGTGGATCCCTTGACTGACTTTTGTAGATATAATTGAATTTACTGCTTTTGTGCTTTAACTTCCATATTAGTTTTATAAGTGATTAATCTACTACTTGCATTATATATTTGCACTTACCTATGCATTTTTTTCCTTTTATAGCTTTCTTACTCCTGATTATGAACTTTTGTTTCCACTCAAATAAGTCCCTTTAACATTTCTTGTAAGGTTGGTTCAGTGGTGATGAACTCCTTTAACTTTTGTTTGTCTGGGAAACCCTATCTCTCCTTTATTCTGAAGGATAACCTTGCTGGGTATTCTTGATTGTGGCTTTTCTTCCTTTCAGTACTTTGAATATCATGCCACTCCCTCTGGCCTGCAAAGTTTCTGCTGAAAAATCAGCTGATAGCCCTATGGGGTTTCCCTTGTATGTAACTGTTTCCTTTGCTGCTTTTAAAATTCTTTATCACTACTTTTGCCATTTTAATGATGTGTCTTGGTGTGGACCCCCTTGGGTTAAATTTGTTGGGGGCTCTCGGTGCTTCCTCGATCTGGATGCTTACACTTATGCATGTGTGATGTGAGTGTAAAACTG
Source organism: Felis catus (assembly GCF_018350175.1). Taxonomy (NCBI): domain Eukaryota; kingdom Metazoa; phylum Chordata; class Mammalia; order Carnivora; family Felidae; genus Felis; species Felis catus. Next base: position 35,027,252 of record NC_058371.1, on the reverse strand, counting down.
GAACAACTTTCTTTTGGAGAAGAATTTACCGATATAAAAACAAAATCCTAAAATCATTTTTCATATCAATACAAGTGTAATTACTATCATGACGTTGGAATCAGCAAAACCAAAACCAGAGTATAATCTAAGCAGCTATGCATAAAAGGGAAGAATAAAATAATCTTTGGTTCTATCACACAATAAAATACCACTGTTTAAAAAATGAAGATAAATATGAATGTACTGACATAAAACAGCTAATGTAATTTGTTATTAGCTTTAAGAAGTGCATCTTAAATGCACAGAAAAAGGCAAGACTTATGGGAGGCTAACAGGCGTGTTTGGGCTTACATTCCCCAAACCATCAAATCCAGATTTTTGACCTTGTCTACATAGGTCATCCTTACATTTATCCTGGAGTAATACAGCCTTACTAAAATAAGCCATTCATCATGCAGTGTAAACACGGGCCCTACCTAATATAAACTGATATTTTAAAAATAAATTCTGAAATATTACTGCTTTTCTGAATTTTTTGCTGATTTATTCAATGAAAACATTTACAATTTTATGATTTCTATAACCTTGATTTGGGTTTGTCTTTTTTTTTTTTTTTTTTTAACGTAAAAGTAACCTTGAAAAGGGTAATTGGCTGGAGTTTCCACTAGCTTGGAAAATAATTCCAAGTATGCATATATTTCCATAATAAGTGTCTTCAGGATGCACATCCTTATCAGTTTCATTCTCAAAATCAAAATCAAAACAAGAGCTTCACACCAGCCTCCTAAACTAAGATAGATCTTGGGTCCTGCTGTATGATTATTGTGGTTTACCTTGTGAGCCCTGTATGCATTCCTATGGATGGAAGTGACTGGAAAAAAATCGGTAAATTGCTCACAGTGGCCACTCAGGGGAACTGAATCAAAAGTGTAGGTGGGAAAGTTGCTTTTCTGTAAAAATTGATTGGAAAAATAGACACAGTTTGCATGTTTTAGAATTTAAACTGTTAACCTTAAATATAAAACTATTAGCTATTTTACCAGCAAAAGCTGGGTTTATTTGAGGATAACAGATAACTGCAATCCAGAACAAGAAAGCCAGGGTAAAACCATAGGCAGCTTCCCCCAACAAAGTTGGAGAATGCTCTTTTATAGAGGAAAGCAGGAAGTTGGGAAAGTTCTTATAAATGCAAAGATTACTGGAGTAAACTGGGAGCTGAAAGTATAGTGGCTGTCCATCAGTTGTGGCTCTCATTGGCTAGGCTGGTGGGCTGCCTTCCATCCTTCTACTGGAATAGTGAACTACTATCCACTTCAAGGTCTGTCTCTTCCTGTTGAGTCTGCAGTTAAGGAGGAGTGGTAGGGCATGAGAGTTTTTCTGGCTGAACCTCCTGACTCCATTTTAGTGAGGTTTCCCTTTATTAATTTTCACAAAACAGAGGCATAAAGAAGAAAGGAAAGGGAAAGGAAGAGAAAGGCCACATCAAGTCTTGCTAATGTCAACCTAAAATTGTCAAGAAGCAATAATTTAAGCAAAAGAATTTATTTAGGATCAAAGAATTGCCATTCGGGGTACACATATTTGGGTAACAACCCAATAATGTCCCACTAGGGAGCAAAAATTAGGGATTTCTAAAGACAAAAAGAAAAAGTTGTGTTTGTTGCCTACAAAAATTTTTATTGTGTTGAAAGGACTTCCACTAACTCCATTTTTACCTCTGTCTGTACTTTGTAATTGATTAAATTCTTTCCAGCTTATCTTTTTCCGCCCCAGCTTATCTTCTAACTCAGGCAAAAGACCCCACTGGCTAAGCATCCCTTGACAAAAACCAATCTACCCCTCAAGCAATAAAGACTCCATGTGATTGACTCCAAGAAAGTGATGGACTTGACCTTTACCACAGGCATGAACATATCCACTAACCTTTGTCCCACATTTTCTTTACAGAATTTTAAGCACTTTGGGGACTGTTTTGGGGACACTAGTCACTACCTTCCTAGTGTTGGGTCTCACTGAAATAAATTCCTTTCTTGTTTCATCACTCCCGGTCTCTCTGCCTTTGGATTTTTTTAGCAGGGAGTGGCTGAATCTTGCACCCTTGGGCCACAGCTACAGTGTTGGTGCCAGAAAGCTAACCTTGGCTAAACATAATTGGTTCCTAGGGCTATCAATAAGCAAAAGTCCTTTACTATAACAAGTTGTAGGTGTTCTTGCAGAATCCTTGGAATCTTTGCAATTTGCTCCAGTTAAAAAATTCATGGTTCTACCTACTAAGGATTATAAGGAGGTGCATCTCCTGAAAGGCCTTCTAACTCCATTTTAAAGCCCCTTGACATAAGGGACTCCATTTTATTTCACCTTTCACACAGTGGAGTCTTCCTGGATTCTGGAATTCATTCTGGGGCAGCCAGACCTGCTTGGGACCAGGATGCAGGGCGGGCGGGGGGGGGGGGGGGCGGGGAGGGGTGTTAGTTCTTCTCTCTATGGGTCCAGGTAGGTTCTGCTGCCCAGAAGGCTGTTCCCCAGGGTCTGCCCACTATTGGTCCTGCCCTGACTCGCCTTTGCTGCTGATGACTGGGGCAAGCACTGCCACCACACCATGTCCCCCACTCCCCCTGCCAGCTCCTGGCCACCAGGCCCACCTTCCTGGGCCAGGAGCCACGGTGGGGGCTCACCAGCAGCAGGACACTGAAAACGAGGAAGACAATGGTCCTGGCGCCCCAATGTGGAGGCCTGCCCCCACCCTCCTGAGTTGGCAACGGCATCTGGACTCACCTTTCCCTGGGTGTCCAAGGCTGTCAGTGTGCTCTGAGTCCCCACTGCTCCAAGCCTTTAAAGAGTGTTCTTTGTCCCAGCCACTCAGCCACCAGGCACCTGGCAGTCAGGAGCTGCCTCTATCCCCATGCACTGTTCTCTGTGGGTTGTATGTGAATGCCAGGAGCCCATTGGCCTCACCTACTTTCACACCAGTTGGTATTACCCAGTCAGTGTGGGGCCAATTGGAGGTGCTGCACCTTCTGGTCTGAGCAGGGAAATTAGGCTCAAGGTCAGCATTCAAGGCCCTTCCTGTTCTAGACCCCTTCCTAGGGCCAATGTCTCACCTGTTCATAAACCCTGAACTTCCTCCCTTCCTCTACCATTTTCTGCTCACTCTCAGCTTCTGCTCCTCATTGACCAGGTGCATGGATGTCACTTATCCAGAGTCACTTTGCAGCTCTGTCCCAGTGTGAGGCTTCTCAGTCAGAGGCTTGATCTTAGTATCTCAATAGGAGTTGCCTGGCATAAAGCAGATGGGTGATTGGAATGGACACAGAGGCAATGACTTGTGGGTTAGGAATTCAGATGGCCAGTAGGCTTTCACATCTCCCCAATCACCACTGTGCACATTTGGGTACTTCCAGGTCCATCATCTGTCTTTCAGGTTTTCATGTTCTCATCTCAACCTTACAGCACCTGCTTAAACAAACTGGAAAAACCCACTTCCGCCTTTCTTCTGGATTTCCTTCCCTGTTAGACTGCTTAAAGCTCTTGGAATGTAGAACTGCTGGTGACTAACTGCCATATGAAACTCAGTGGGCCAAGAAGGGGAGTCCCCTCATGGGTCAGTCTCTACCAGTTGTCCCCACTCAGCGCTCTGCTGGGCCCAAGTTGGTGGGGGTGGTGGGGTCCAGTATTCTCAGAGCCACACAAGTCTAGATCCTGCTTTTGTAATGCTCACAGAGTGATTTAAGGGGTGGGCAGGGGGTAGGAGAGAAGGGAACCCAAGGAAGCTTCCAGCTCCACTCATATCAGTTTTGTGTGTCCCAGGATAGTAGGAGTTCAAGTTCGTTTGTCTTCATACATTTATCCAGTTGTTCCAACATCATTTATTGAAAAACTTTCTTTCCCCATTGAATAGTCTTACCACCTTTGTTGAAATTCAATTGACCATCTATACGGTCCATTCCTGGACTCTGTATTCTGTTCCATTGATCTATTATGTGTATCAATATAGCATTGTCTTGATTACTGCCAGATATTTTTCTTAATCTATTGAGCTATTATATGACTTGTGTCCTTTACTAAAATGATAAATCAAATTGATGGATTTACATCAATGATGAGTGAATAAAGAAGATGTGGTGTATATACATATATACACAATGAAATATCAATTTGGCCATAAAAAATGAAGTTTTGCCATTTGGGATGACATGGATGGAGAGATTTTCACTTGCCAATATGTCCTTTATACATATTGCTAGATTTGATTTGATGACACTTTCCTAAGGATTTTTTTGTGTATCTTTTGTGAGGGATATTGGTCTATACTTTTCTCTTTCTCTAATGTCTTTGTAAGGTTTAGGTATCAGAGTTATGTTGGCCTTATAAAATAAGCTCAATTTTCTTGAGAGTTGTATAAGATTGGTATTATTTCTTCCTTGCTTTCATTAAACGTTTGACAGCATTCACCAATGCCGCCAGCTAGACCTAGAAGTTTGTTGTTTTTGTTTGGAGGAGTGTGTGTGAGAGAGACGGTGGGGGTAAATTTTTAATAACAAATTCAAATACTGTAATAGAAGTGGTGCTATTCACATCTTCTATTTCTTTATGTGTCTATTTTGACACGTGAAGTTTTGAAAGGAATTCGTTATCTAAGTTGTCAAATATATTGCATAGAGTTGTTCACACTATTCCCTTGTTATCTTTAATGATCATAGTGATATCCTTTTTTTAATTCTGATTTTGGTAATTTGTATTTTCTCTTGATGAATTTTGTTAGAGATTTATAAATTTTATTAATCTTTCAAATAACTATGCTACCTATGTTAATTTTCTCTGTTTTTCAGTTTATTCTGTTTTTTACTTCATAGATTTCTTCTCTTTATTACTTTTCTTCTACTTATCTTAGGCTTACTTTGCTCTTCTTTTTCTAGCTTTTTAAGTAGCAGACTAGATAACTGATTATATTCCTTTCTTTACTAATTTAAACATTCACACTCTGTAAGACTTGCTCTAGCTGCTTCCCATAAATTTTAATACATTACATTATCATTATCATTCAGTTGGAAATACTTTCTAATTTCCATGTAAGTTTCTTCTTTGACCCAAGGGATTATTTAGAAGTATGCTCTTTAAACTCCAAATATGCTGGTCTTTTATTTATATCTTAGTGCTACTGATTTCTAATTCAGTTCCATTGCAATCAGGGAATGTACTGTGGTACAATTTTAATTCTTTTAAACTTGAGACTTGCTTTATAGTCTAAATATGGCTTACCTTAGTGAACGTACTATGTGCATTCAAAAAGAATAAACATTCTACAGTTGTTGGGTATAGTGCTCCATAAATGCTAGTGGGATCAAGGTGATTGATGAATTCTTCACATCTATGACTTTACTGATCTTTTTTCTGACAAGTTGTTTTATGAATTGTTGTGCAAGGGGTATTAAAAATCTCTGTGACTGTAGATTTGTCTATTTCTGCCACTAATTCTGTCAATTTCTGCTTCACGTCTTTAATCTGTTATTAAGCACATACATATTGAGTGCTACGTCATTCTGATGAATTGACCCTTTTATGAGTATTTATCCCTCTTTACCTTTGCTAATATAGGCCCTATATTGAATCTACTTTATTTGGCATTAAGATACCCACACCAAGCTTTCTTGTGCTTACTGGTGGCCCTGTATATCATTTCCCATCTTTTACTTTCAATCTATCTGGGACTCTGTATTTAAAGTGTGTATGTTTTAGACAGCTTATAATTTCAGCTTGCTATTTTTTTTTCAGAGAATTTCAGTCATGTAATTAGTGTTTATTCTAGTTACATTTATTGTTATGGCCATATTTGGAAAATATGATCTGCCATAATTTTTCATTTTACTTTTTTCATATATATATATATATATATATATATGTATATATACACACACACACACATAGATATGTATATATGTATGTATGTATGTATTTAGTGAGAGTGAGAGAGTGCATGTGCAAGCAGGGAAGGGGCAAAGAGAGAAGGAAAGAGAGAATATCAAGCAGGCTTCGCGCCTAGTGCAGAGCCTGATGTGGGACTTGATCTCACAACTGTGAGATCATGACCTAAGCTGAAATCAGAGTCTGACACTTAACCAACTGAGCCACCCAGGTGCCCCTTGCTTTTTTCTTAAAGGATATTTTCACTGGACGTAAATGAATAATGGGGCAATAGGGTTTTGTTTTGTTTTGTTTTTACCACTTTGAAGATTCTGGGCTTCAGGGTTTTTTTTAGTCAGTTTTCATTCTTCTGAATGCAAAAAAAATTTTTTCATGCACAAAGTTTTCTCTTTGTCATTGACTATGATGTGCACAGGTGGTATTTTCTTTATATTTATCTTTCTTTGGGGTTTTCTGAGCTATTTGAATATGTAAATTGATGTTTTTCACTACATTTGATAAAATTGCAGCCAATTTTTTCTCATTTGTTAAGCCATTTCTTCTAACTCTCCAAATTCACATATATTGCATGATATTGCCCCCCCCCCCCACCAGGTCACCAAGACTCTGTTCCTTATTATCTCTCAATTCTTTTTTGCCTCTGTTCTTCAGACTGAATGGTTCCTATTGATCTCTCTTCAAGTTCAGTCATTCTTTCTTCTGCAATGTTCAAACTGTTAATAACATCCAACTAAATTTTTCATTTCAGATAATGGAATTATCAGTTCTAAATCTTCCTTTTGATTCTTGTTTTATACTTGCCATTTCTGTGCTGAGATATTCTATTTTCTAATCATATTGACAATCTTTTCTATAGACTGAACATATATTTTAAAATCTCTTCCTAGGGGCACCTGGGTGTCTCAGTTCGTTAAGTATCCAACTCTTTATCTTGGCTCAGGTCATCATCTCACAGTTTGTGAGTTCAAGCCCCATGACAGGTTCCTTGCTGACGGCATGAAACCTGCTTAGGATTCTGTCTCTTCCTCTCTCTGCCCCTCCCCTCTTCTCTCTTGCTCTCTTTCTCAAAATAAATAAATAAGCTAAACTAAACTAAACTAAAATAAAATCTCTCGCTAAAAGCGATTCTATTATGAATCAGAGTTAAGAACCACTGGATAGGAATAAACTCAATCTGGAAGTAAGAGATATATAATGGGGAGTACCAATAGCAGACAATGCTAAAATGTTTATTAGCACTGCACATAATAACTTTATAAATATTTATTAAGCATTGATTATATACCAGGCATAATATACAAAGATGAAAATATGCTGTACTTGCTCCAAGGGACTTGCAATCTAGTAGGAAGACAGTAAAACAACTATAATAAAATGTGGTATTGACGTGACATATTAAAAATGCTCAGGGGCGCCTGGATGGCTCAGTCAGTTGAGCGTCCGACCTCAGCTCAGGTCATGATCTCACAGTGTGAGTTCGAGCCCTGCGTCGGGCTCTGTGCTGACAGCTGAGAGCCTGGACCCTGCTTTGGATTGTGTGTCTCCCTCTCTCTCTGCCCCTCCCCTGCTCATGCTCTGTCTCTCTCTCTCTCTCTCTCTCTCTCTCTCTCTCTCTCTCTCTCTGTGTCAAAAATAAAAATAAACATTAAAAAAAAAGTTTTAAATGCTCATATCACAAAGGAGGTTTTTTTTTTTTTGAGAAGAAAAAGTAGGATAATCAGGAAGAAGAATGTGGGAAAGGAGAAGGGACGAAAAATGAACACAGGAATGTCTCACACTTTATTTATAAAGAAGTCTTAAAGGGGGGGGGTGCCTGGGTAGCTCAGTCAGTTGGGCATTGGACTCTTGATTTCATCTTAGGTCATAATTCCAGGATTGTAGGATTGAGCCCCACATCCTTTCTCTCTCTCCCCCCACTACCCCTGTCTGCACTATCTATAAAAAAAAACAAGTCTTAAGAGAAACCCAAAAACAACAGAGGATATAAAGATAAGGATAAGAAAGAAAATTATAGCCTCTGACACCAAAAGCTATAGCAAACAGTAAACACATTCTAACTCCTAGCCAGATAAAAATAAAACCTCACACTAAAGGCCTATTTAGCTCAGTTCCTTTTACCCAGTATATCATGTTCAGTTTTCAACAAAAAAAAAAAAATCAAAGACAGCATATTAAAAGACAAAAAACAGCAAGAGTTTGAAGAGATAGAGCCAGCACCAGAATGAGAGACCAATATGGCAGAGATGTTGAAATTGCCATACAGGAATTTAAAACAACTATGAATAATATGCTAATGATTCTAGGAGAAAATTGGACAAATTGCAAGAACAGATGGGAAATGTAATCAGGGAGATGGAAACTAAGAAAAAAATTAAAAATAAGAAATACTGTTATAGAAATGAAGAATGCCTTTCATGGGCTCATGAATAGACTGGATATGACCAAGGAAAGAATCAGTAAGGTTGAAGAAATGTCAATAGAAGCTTTTAAAACCAAAGCAACAAGAAGAAAAAAAAAAGAATGAAAAGGCCAGAATGGAATACTGAAGAACTGTGGGACAATTAAAAACAGAGTAACATACACATAATGGAAATACCAGAAGTAGAAGAAAAAGAAAAGGAACAGAAAAAATATTTGAAGCAGTAATAACAATAGCAATATAATAATAATAATAATAATAATAATATAATAAATATTAATTTGGGAAACAAGTTTTCCCAAATTAATGATAGATAGCAAACCACATACCTAGGAAACACAGAGAACACCAAGCAGGATTAAAAAAAAATTCTATGTATAGGCATATCATACTCAAACTGCAGAATATGAAAGAAAAAATATTAAAAGAAGCCTGAGGGAGAAACTGTCTAACCTATAGAGGAGGAAGGATAAGAATTATGATGACTTTCTCTTCAGTAACCATGCAAAGAAAAGAACGTGGAGTATAATATTTAAAGTGTGAAAGGAAAAAACCCACCAACCTAGAATTTAGTATCCAGCAAAATTATCCTTAAGAAGAAATGAGAAATGAAGACCTTCTCAAACAAAAATTGAGAGAACTTGTTGCCAATAGCACTGACATGCAAGATATACTTTAAAAAATTCTTCAGAAAGAACAAAAATGACTTAGGTCAGAAATTCAGCAGTAATGGGGGCCTGGGTGGCTCAGTGAGCTGAGTGTTTGACTCAGGTTATGATCTCACAGTTTGTGAGTTTGAGTCCCACATTGGGCTTGCCACTGTCAGCGTAGAGCCTGCTTTGGATCTTCTGTATCCCTCTCTCTCTGCCTCTCCTCCACTTAAGCATGCTTCTCTCTCTCTAATAAATAAACATTTAAAAAAATCTCTTCATAAAAAAAAGAAGTTCAGCAGTAATGATAACTTTTTAATGAGTGAAATAAATGAAGGCAATGTTACGAAGGATGGGAGGGAGGAAATGGTACTACACTGCTATACTTGCTGTACCTGTGAAGTGACAAAGTGTTATCTGAAAAACAACTTGGACTAATTTTAAGTGAATATTGTAAACTTAAGTGCAACTACTAAAAAAAGTAAACAAGTAAGTAAAATATATGCTAACAGAGGATAAAAAATGAAATCACATAATATGCTCAGTGAAACTCACAGAAGCCAGGAAAAGAGTAGAAGTCAAAAACAAGAAACAAAGAACAAAGGCAATGAATAGAGAACAGTAACAAATATGGTAAATGTTAATCCAAGCATATGAACAATAATTTAAAACGTCAGTAGTCTAAATACACCAGCTAAAAGAGACTATCAGGGTGGGTAAACACAAACAACACCCAACTATATTATGTCTTCACAAAAAAAGAAAAAGAAAAAAGAAAGAAAGAAAGAAAGAGAAAGGAAATTTAGACACAGAAAAAATAAAAGCATAGAGAAAAATACATCATGCTAGCACTAACACTAGAAAGGTGGAATACCTTTATTAAATTCAAACAAAGCAGACTCCAAGTTAAAGAGGCAATATATGACAAAAAAAGGTCAATTCTCCAAGAAGACATGACAATCCTTAATGTGAAGCATAATGTCATATGTGAGGCAAAAACTAATAGAAATGCAAGAAGAAATAGATGAAGCCACTATTACAGTTGAATTTCTCAACAGCCCTCTCACAGTAATGGATACATCCATCAGGCAAAAATCAGTAAGGACATAGCTGAACTCAGTAACATCAATAAACCGCATCTAACTGATATCTATAGACTACTTGATCCAACAACAGCAGAACATATATTTTTATCAAGCTCACATGGACATTCACCATGATAGACCACATTCTGGGCCATAAAACATCCTTTAGCAAATCTGAAAGAATAAAAATCATACATACCTGCTTTCAGACAATGATAAAATGTAACTAGAAATCTATAACAGAATGATAGATGGAAACCCCCAAATACTTGGAAATTAAACAATAACCTCTAAATAACACATGGTTGATAAAAAAAATTAATAAGAGAAATTGAATATTTTAAACTCGTTGTAAATGAAATAAAATGTATTAAAATTTGTGGTATGCAGCAAAAGCAGTGCATAGAGGGAAATTTATGGCAATGGCTGCAGATATTAAAAAGAAAAAAATCTAAAACAATAGAATAAGAGTCCACCTTAGGAAATGAGAAAAAGAGGAGGAAATTAAATTCAAAGTAAGAAGAAAAAAATAAAAATCAGAGCAAAAATCAATATAATTGAAAATAGGACATCAATAGGGGAGCCTGGGTGCCCAGTCAGTTAAGTCTTGATTTCTGCTCAGGTCATGATCTCACAGTTCATGAGATTGAGCCCTGTGTCAGGCTCTGTGCTGACAGCAGAGAGCCTGCTTGGGATTCCCTCTCTCTCCTCTCTCTCTCTCTCATTCTCAAAATAAATAAATAATCATTTTTTATTTTTAAAAATTTTTTTTTCAACGTTTATTTATTTTTGGGACAGAGAGAGACAGAGCATGAACGGGGGAGGGGCAGAGAGAGAGGGAGACACAGAATCGGAAACAGGCTCCAGGCTCTGAGCCATCAGCCCAGAGCCTGACGCAGGGCTCGAACTGACGGACCGCGAGATCGTGACCTGGCTGAAGTCGGACGCTTAACCGACTGCGCCACCCAGGCGCCCCAATAATCATTTTTTAAAAAAGAAAATATAACGTCAATAAAGAATATCAACAAAACCAAAGCTGGTTCTTTGAAAAGATCAATAAAATTGACAACCTCTAGCTACACTAACTTATGAAAAAGAGGGGGAGGTTGGGGGGGTGGGAAAAGAGGAAGAGGGAAAGAAGACACAAACTACAAATATCAAAAAAGGAAGAAGGGCTCTAACTACTGATTCCAGAAGCATTAACAAAATAAAAAAAAATGTTTTGAACAACTCTATGCCCATAAGTTTGATAACCTAGATAAAATGGACCAATTTCTTAAAAGACAAAATCTACTAAAACTCACACAAGGAAAAATAGAAAGTCAAAATAAGCCTATTTCTATTAAAGAAATTGAATCAATAATTAATAATCTTCAAAAACAGAAAGCAACAGGCTCAGATGGGTTTAATGGTGAATTCTACCAAACATTTAAGGAACAACTTATACCAATTCTCTACAATCTCTTGCAGAAGACAGAAGCAGAGAGAATACTTACTAACTCATTCTATGAGACCAGCATTACCCTAATATCAAAATCAAACAAACATGTTACTAGAAAGGAAGACTACAGAACAATATCTCTCATGAACATAGATGTAAAATTTTTCAAAAAAATATTAGCAAATTGAGTTCATAAACTTATAAAAAGAATTGTACACCATGACAAAGTGAAATTTATTCCAGGTATACAAGGCTGGAGCAGCATTTGAAAATCAATTACTATAATCTATCACATCAGCAGGCTAAGGAAGGAAAATCCTATGATTGTATCAACAGATTCAGAAAAAAACATCTGACAAAATCCAACACCAGTTCATGATTAAAACACACACACACACACACACACACACACACACACACACACACACAAACTCTCAGCAAACTAGGAAGAGAGGGGAACTTGACAAAAAACATCAACAACTAGATACTTTCCCACTAAAATCAGGAACAATGCAAAAATGTTCACTTATATTCAACATGGTACAAGAAATCCTAGCTATTGCAATAAGACAATAAAAGGAATTGAAAGGTATACATATTGAGAAGGAAAAAATAAAATTTTCTTTGTTTACAGATGACATAATTGCCTACATAGAAAATCTGAACAAATCAATAGAATCAGTAAAAGAATCCCTAGAAGAACAAGTGATTATAACAAGGTTGCAGGATATAAGGTTAATATTAAAAGTCAATTGCCTTCTTTGATACCAACAATGAATACATGGAATGTGAATTAAAAACACAATATCACTGGGGCACCTCTATGGATCAGTTGGTTAAGCACCTGACTTCAGCTCAGGTCATGATCTTGTGGTTTGTGAGTTTGAGCCCTGCATCAGGTTCTGTGCTGACAGCACAGAGCCTGGATCCTGCTTCAGATTCTGTGTCCCCCCTCTCTCTCTGCACCTCCCCCACTCACACTCTATCTCTGTCTCTCTCTCTCTCAAAAAACAATGAATAAACATTAAAAATTTTTTAATAAAAAAAATACAATACCATTTATACTAGCAACTCCCCCTAAAAAAAAATACTTAGATATACATCTTAAAAAAACAGTATGATCTACATAAGTGAACCTACAAAACTCTGATGAAAAAAATATAAAAGCCAAATAATAGAGAGATATTCTATGTGCACGGATAGGTAGACTCTATATTGTCAAGATATCAGTTGTTTCCAATTCAGAAAACACAAAGATCTAAAGGAAATCAGGAAATCAATACATGAACAAAATAAAAATATTTACAAATAAACAGAAATTATAAAAAGATCAGTATACACAAAACACCACATACAGAAGAATACTCAAAAACACAAGGTACATTCTCCATGATAGACTATATGTTAGGCCACAGAACAAGTCTTAATAAATTTTAAAGACTGAAATCATACAAAATATCTTTTTTGATCACTTGAAAGGACACTAGAAATCAATAGCAGAAGGAAAACTGTAAAATCCACAAATAAATGAAAATTAAACAACACAATTTTAAACAATCAACGGGTCAAAGAAGAAATCACTAGGAAAATTAGAAAATATCTTGAGACAAATTAAATAAAAGGCACAATGTATCAAAACTCATGGGATGCAGTGAAAGTGCTAAGAGGAAAATTTATAGTGGTAAATGTTTATAGTAAAATATTTTTACTATATTTTATTACAAATATAGTAAAATTTTATAGTAAATTTATAATAAAGTTACTATTACTATAAACATTAGGATCTAAAATCAATTTTCTAACTTCACACCTTAAGAAATTATAAAAGGAAGAATTAAGCCCCCCAAATAGAAAAAGAGTAGAAAATAGAGAAACATTAAAAACAAATCCTCAATGAAACCTGAAATTGATTCTTTGGAAAGATCAACAAAGTGGATAAACCTTTAGCTAGACTGACTAAAAAGAGAGAGAGAGGACTCTACCAAAATTAGAATGAAAGTGGGGACATTAGATTATAAAGACATAAAAATGATTATGAGTACTATGAAAAATGGTACACCAACTAATTGGATACATAGGTGAAATGGACAAATTACTAGCAACACAAAACCTGCAAACATTAATTTATTTTAAAAAATTGAAAAATTGAATAAACTTAGAACTCGTAAGGAGACTGAATCAGTAACCAAAATCTCCAACAAAGAAAGGACCTGGACCACAAGGTTTTACTACTGAATTCTACTACTCAAGGCAATCTACAGATTCAATGTGGTTGTTATCAAAATCCCAATAATGTTTTTCACAGAAATAGAAAAACCCATCGTAAAATGGATGAAATTTCAAGGGGCCCCAAATAACCAAAATAATATTGGAAAAGAACAAAGTTGGAAGATTCATAGTTCCTGATTTCAAAAATTACCACAAAACTACAGTAATCAGAACAGGGTGGTACTGGCAGAAAAAGACATATAGACCAATGGAATAGTGCATCAAGCCCCCCCAATAAACCATCATTTATACTGTAAAATATTTCAACATAAGTCCTATGATCATTCAATGGGGAAAGGACAGGCTTTTCAATAAATGGTGCTGAGCAAACTGGATATCCATGTGCAAAAGAATGAAGCTGGACCCTTAGCTTACACCATATATAAAAATTAACTGAAAATTGATCAAAGGCCTAAACATAAAAACTAAAACCTTAGAAGAAAATGGGAAAAACTTCATAACATTGGATTTAACAATGATTTCTTGGATATGATACCAAAAACACAGATAACATAAGAAAAAAATAGATAAATTGACTTTATCATAACTGAAAAAAAGTTTTGCAGCAAAGGACACCATCAACGGAATGAAAGTACAACTCACTAAATGGGAAAATACAGATGTGCAAATCATATATCAAATAAGGGGCTAATATCCAGAATACATTTTAAAAAATAAAAAAACTCTTACATCTCAACAATTAAAAAAAACCCAATTTTAAAAGGGGTTAAAAAATATTAAAAACAATTTTTAAATTTATTTATTCTTTTTAAGTAGGTTCCATGCCCAACATGGGGTTCAAACTCACAACCCCAAGATCAAGAATCACATACTCTACCAACTGAGCCAATCAGGTGACCCCCAAAATAGATAAAGAACTTGAACAGACATTTCTCCGAAAGAGATACACAAATGCCAATAAGCACATGAAAAAGCCCAGTATCACTAATTATTAATAAAATGCAAATCAAAACCATAACAATGTACCATTTCATTTCTATTAGGATTACTATTATTTAAAACAAACAAAACAAAATAACAATGTTGGCAAATGTGGAGAAACTGGAACACTTCTGTACTGCTGGTGAGAATGTAAAATGGTTGTAGACACTATAGGAAATAATGTGGCAGTTCCTGAAAAAATTTTAAAATAGAATTATCATATGATACAGCAATTCCACTTCTAGGTATACATCCAAAAGAATTAAAAGCAGGAACTGAACAGATATTAATACATCCATGTTGATAGCAGTATTACATAAGCAAAAAAGTGTTTCAAATATCCATGAACAAATGAATGTATAAACAAAAACACACAATGGGATGTTATTTAGCCTTAAAAAGGAATGAATTCTGACACACGCTACAACGTGGAAGAAACTTGGAGACATTATGCTAAATTAATAAACCACTGGTAAAGACAAATACTGTCGGATTCCACTTATACGAGATACCTAAAGTAGCCAAATTCATAGAGAGACAGAAAGGAGGACTTTGGTTATCAAGGATGTGGGAGGAAAAAATGGGTAGTTACTGTTTAATGAATATAAAGCTTCAATATGGAGGATGAAAACAGTTATGAAGATAAATGAAGGTTCTGGTTGCACAACAATATAAATGTACTTAATGCCACTGAAATATACATTTAAAAATGGTTAAAATGTTAAATTTCATTTGTGTACATTTTACCACATTTTTTTTAAAAAATGATGAGCTCATACAGGAGTAGGTTGGGCTTCTAATCCAATATGACCACTGTCCTTATTATAGGAAGCCGTCCTTATGAAGATGCAGAATATAGGGAGTTTGCCAAGTGAAAATGGAGGCAGAGATCAAAGTTATGCTACTGTAAGCCTAGGAACACCTAGGGCCACCAGAAGCGGAAGAGGCAAGGATGGATGATCCCTTAGAGGCTTCAGAGGAAGCCTGGCCCTACTACTACCTCAATTTCAGACTTCTAGCCTCCCAAACTGTGAAAGAATAAAATTCTATTGTCTTAAAGGAAAAAAAAAAAACATATTTCCATGAGAGTCAGTAAATACTCTATATAAATATGTAAAGCTTCTTACCTTGCCAGCAAAGTTATGGACTGGATGTTTGTGTCCCTCCCCCAAATTCGTATGTTGAAGCCCTAACCACAATGTGATGGTATTAGGAGGTGGGGCCTTTGGGGGTGATTAGGTTTAGATAAAGTCATGAGGGTAGAGCCCTTGTAATGTGATTAGTGTCCTTACAAGTGGTGGACGAGACACCAGAGCTCCCTTTCTCCATTTGCGCACACCAAGGAAAGGCCATGTGAGCACAGAGTGAGAAGGCAGCTGTCTATGAGTCTGGTAGAGGGCCCTCGCAAAGACTCATATCTATCAGCACTTTGATCTTGGAACTCCTAGCCTCCAGCAGAGTTAGCCACACAGCCACCCAGTAATACTTTGTTACAGCAGCCAGAGTAGACGAAGACAGTGTCTACTTTAGAAAAAGCCACATCATGAATCAAGCTGATTGCTGGCATTGCACCACGTGCAGTTGCTTACACTTCCTCTGAGACTGCCAAAACTAAAAAGAATACAAAGAAAATAAACGATATAGCTACTTATATAAATACTGCGTCTAAAAGGTAAACCCAAAACAAAGTATGCAAAAAAGCTGAAGATTGTGAGCTGTCACACCTGGACCTGTTCCTTAGAGGTCTGGTGTACAAACCGTTAGTGATTTAGACCGAGACACAAGGATCCACCTTTTCGAAATACGGAAAAACATTCCCAGTCAGGGAACATGTGGTGATAACCAGAACCAGCTTTTATGTTGGTGAATACTTCTCTCTTCTCTCCTCCCACACCATTCCATTCCTCACTTCTTAAAGGTTAATTTTCTCACTTCTCAAAGGATGAACGTAGTCCAAATGGAAAGAACTCATTGGCAATTTCATGTCTGAAGTGTAAAATTCCATCAGGGTTCATGTGTTGGATGGGTATCTGTTGTTGAGTGACTGTTTCTGGTAAGGTGGCATAAGGATGGTTCAAGACTTTTTCAGAGATATTTACTTTTCCTGTTTATACTCTACTAGTCTGTACCTTGCTTGAAGAGGTGATTTTAATGGTTCTGACTCTTTGTAATTCCACAGAGCAGTGAATCACGCTGAATGTTTTTAGGCTAGAAAATGATTGCAGGAAACTCCCCGTTCATTTTCCTAAGCACTGAATTATAGGAAATAAAAGATTTCTCGTAGAACAGAGCAGTTTTAGCTTCACGACAACATTGAGTGAAGGTACAGAGTTCCCATATACCTCCCCCTACACACACACAGCTTCCCCACCTATCAACATCTCACACCAGAGTGGCACTATTTGTTGCAATCAAAGATCCTACATCAACACATCATTATCAACCAAAGTCCATAGTTTACATTAAGGTTTGTTCTTGGTGTTGTACATTCTTTGGGTTTTGGCACATATATAATGACATGTATCCACCATGATATTATCATACAGAATAACTTCACTGCCCTAAAATTCCTGTGCTCCTATTCATTCCTCCCACCCTCCCAACTCTTGGCAATCACTGATCTTTTTTACCATCTCCACAGTGTTGCTTTTTCCAAAATGTCCTATAGTTGGGCTCATACATTATGTAGCCTTTCCAGATTGGCTTCTTTCACCTAGTAATATGCCATTTAAATTTCCTCCATGCTGGGGCACCTAGCTGGCTGTCAGTAGAGCATGCAACTCTTGATCTTGGCCTGTGAGTTCAAACCCCACCCATGTTGGGTGTAGAGCTTACTTTTACTTATTTTATAATATTTTATTTTTGAGAGAGAGAGAGAGTTGGGGAGGGGTAGAGAGGCAGGAGGGACAGAGGATCTGAAGTGGGCTCTGCCGCTGACAGCAGAGAAACTGATATGGGGCTTGAACTCACAAATGGTAAGTTCATGTCCTGAGCCGAAGTCAGACACTCAACAAACCAAGCACCCAGTTGCCCATGTAGAGCGTACTTAAAAAGTTTTTTCCCTCCATGTCTTTTCATGGCTTCATAGCTCATTTTTTATACTGCTGAACAATATTCCATTGTCTGGATGTATCACAGTTTATTTATCCAATTGCCTACTGAAGGACATTTTGGCTGCTTCTAAACTTTGGCAATTATGAATAAAGCTGCTATAAATAACTATGTGCAGGTGTTTGTAGGGACATACATTTTCAACTCATTTGGATAAATGCCAAGAACTGCAGGATTGTGTAAGAGAATGTTGAGTATTGTGTGAAACTGTCAAATCGCCTTCCAAAATGGCTGTACTATTTTTGTATTCCCATCATCAATGAATAACAGTTCCTGTGGCTCCACATCCTCACCAGCATTTTGTGTCACTAGTATTTTGGATGTTCACCATTCTAACAGATGTGTAGTGAAATCTCATTGTTACTTTAATGTGAAATTCATTAACAGAATACAATATTGAACACCTTTTCATATATTTATTTAATCATCTATATATCTCCTTTGATGAGGTGTCTGTCCAGATATATTACCCATGTTTTAACTGTATTATTTGTTTTCCTATAGTTGAGCTTTAAGAATTCTTTGTATATATTGATAACAGTTCTTTTTTTTTAATTTTTTTCTTTTTTTAAAATTTTTTCAATATATGAAGTTTATTGTCAAATTGGTTTCCATAGATAACAGTTCTTTTTCAGAGGTGTCCTTTAAAAATATTTTCTCCTAGTCTGTGGCCTATTGTCTCATTTTCTTGACTATCTTTCACAGATCAACAGTTTTTATTTGAATGATATCCAGCTTATTATTATTTTTTTTTTATCATGGATTGGTGTTATATCTAAAAAGTTATCACATCCCTAAGGTTATCTAGGTGCTGAATCTCACAAAATCATTTTCTGGATCATCTGATACAATCATATGATTTTTTTTGTTTAGTATGTTGGTATGGTGGATTACATTTAATAATTTTCAAATATTGAACCAGCCTTGCATATTTGGGATAAATCCTACTTGGCTGTGGTGTATGATTCTTTTTATGTGTTTTTTATTAGATTTGCTAATATTTTCTTGGGGGTTTCTGCATCTTTTGTGAAATAATTGTCTATAGTTGTCTTTCTTGTAATGTCTTTGTCTGGTTTTGATATTAATGTTGGCCGTATAGAATGAGTTAGGAAGTATTCTCTCTGCTTCTATCTTCCACAAGAGATTGCAAAGAATTGGTATAAATTTTTCCTTAAATGTTTGGTAGAATTCACCAGTGAAACCATCTGGATCTGATGTCTTATGTTTTTGAAAGTTAATTTTGATTCAATTTTTAAAACCGATCTAGGCCTGGAGTGCCTGGGTGGCTCAGTCAGTTAAGCGCCTGGGTTTTGATTTCAGCTCAGTTCATCTCTCACAGTGAGATCAAGCTCTGTGTCAGGCTTTGTGCTGACAGTGGGGAGCTTGCTTGAGATTCTCTCTCCACCCCTCTACCCTCAAAATAAATAAATAAATTTTAAAAAATTCTTTTAAACAGATATAGGCCTGGGGCGCCTGCGTGGCGCAGTCGGTTAAGCGTCCGACTTCAGCCAGGTCACGATCTCGCGGTCCGGGAGTTCGAGCCCCGCATCAGGCTCTGGGCTGATGGCTCAGAGCCTGGAGCCTGTTTCCGTATCTGTGTCTCCCTCTCTCTCTGCCCCTCCCCCGTTCATGCTGTGTCTCTCTCTGTCCCAAAAATAAATAAATGTTGAAAAAAAAAATTTAAAAAAAAATAAAATAAAATAAACAGATATAGGCCTATTCACATTGTGTGTGTTTTGGTAGATTGTTTCTTTGAAGGAATTGATCCATTTTATCTAAATTACCCAATTTATGAACATATGGTTTTTCATAGCAGTCACTCATATCTTTTTAATATCCATGGGGTCTATAATGGTATTCCTTATTTCTGATATTAGTAATTTGTGTCCTCTCTTTTTCTTACTTTGGTTTGAGATTAATAAAAATAAATCTCTTCATTTATCTTTTCAAAGAACCAGCTTTCGGTTTTGTTGATGTTCTAGGTTGATATCTTGTTTTCAAATTCACCTATTTCTGCTCTATTTTTTTTCTTGTGCTTACTTTGGATTGAATTTGCTCTTCTTTTTCTAGTTTCCTAAGATGAAATCCTAGAGAATTAATTTTAGATTTTTCTCCTTTTCTAATATATGCATTTCATGCTATAAATTTCTCTCCATGCATGGCTTTTGCTTCATCCCACAAACTTTGGTAAGTTGTTTTTTTCATTTTCATTTAGTTAAAAATATTTTAAAATTTCTCTTGAGATCCTTTCTTTGACTCATATGTTAATTAGAAGTGTGTTGTTGATCTCAAAAGTATCTGGGGATTTTCCAGATAGCTTTCCATTATAGATTCCTATTTTAATTCCATCGAGTCCGAGAGGAGATACTGTATTATTTCTATTCTTTTAAATTTGTCAAGGAACGTTTTTGTTGTTGTTAAGGTGTGTTTTATGGCCAGGCCATGTCTATGTTGGTGAATGTTCCATGTGAGCTTGGGAAGAATGTATATTTTGCTGTTGGTGGATAGTCAGTATCTATTCATAATAGCTACCAGTTGATTGATAGTGTTGTTGCCTTCAACTATGTCCTTACTGATTTTCTGCCTAATGGATCTGTCCATTACTGGTAGAGGGCTGTTGAAGTATTCAGCTATAATAGTGGATTTATCTATTTCTTCTTGCATTTCTATTGGTTTTTGCCTCACATATGTTGACACTGTTGCTAGGTGCAAACACATTATAGATTGTTATGTCATTTTCAAGAATTGATCCCTTTGTCATCATGAAATGCTCCTTCTTATCCCTGATAATTTTTCTTGCTCTGAAGTCTGGTCTGTCTGAAATACTGCTGCTCTTACTTTCTTATTAGTATTAACATGTTATATCTTTATTCCTTTCTCTTTAGCCTATATGTGTCCTTATATTTAAAGTTGGTTTCTTGTAGACAACAAATAGTTGGGTCTTGTATTTGAATCCACTGTGACAGTCTCTAGCTTTTACTTAGTGTATTTAGACTACCAATGTTTATTGATACAGTTAATACCTACCATATTTGTTACTGTATTCTACTCATTGCCATTGTTATTTGTTTCTATTTTTGTCTTCCACTTTTTTCTATCTGTGGTTTTAATTATTTTTATATTATTCCACTTTCTTTTCTTAGTATATCAATTATACTTCTTTTTTGCTTTTTTCACAGTCACCCTAAAATTTGCAAGATACATTTACAACTAATCCAAATCCATTTTCAAATAACACTATACTACTTCACAGGTAGTGAAAGTACCTTATAATAACAGAGTATTTCTAATTTCTTAACCCTCTCCCTTGTATCATTGCTGTCATTCATTTCTCTTATACATAAGCTGCAGTCACTGAATTTACTGTTTTGAACAAACTGTTACCTGTTAGGTAGTTAAGAATAAGAAAAATAGGAGCACCTGACTGGCTCAGTCAGTGGAACATGTGACTTTTGATCTCAGGGTTGTAAGTTCAAGTCCCATGTTGGATGTACTTAAAAATAAAATCTTTAAAAAATTTTAAAAATGAATAAAAAAAATGAAATTTTTAATTTTACCTTCACTTCTTCCTTCTCTAATACTATTCCTTTTTTTAATGTAAGTCTGGGTTTCTGACCTGTATCATTTTCCTCTTTTCTGAATAACTTCTTTTAACATTTCTTGCAAGGCAGGTCTACTGGCAACAAATACCCTCAGTTCCTGTTTGCCTGAGAAAGATTTATTCTCTTTCACTTCTGAAGGATAATTTTTCTGGGTATAAAATTCTAGGCTGGGGTGCATCTGAGTGGCTCAGTTGGTTGAGCATCCAACTTTGGTTCACATTGTGATCTTGTGGTTTGTGGGTTCGAGCCCTGCATCTGGCTCTGTGCTGACAGTTCGGAGCCTGGGGTCTGCTTTGGATTCTGTGTCTCCCCCTCTCTCTGTGCCTCCTCCACTCACTCTCTGTCTCTCCCTCTCTCTCAAGAATAAATAAACATCATAAAATTCTAGGTTGGTATAGTTCTTTTCCTCTCAATATGTTCAATATTTTATTCCACTCTTTTTCCTTAAATGCTTTCTGAGAAGAAGTCAGATGTAATTTTTATCTTTGCTCCTCTATAGGTAAGATCTTTTCTTCATCTTTGTCTTTCTACAGTTTGAATATGATATGCCTAGATGTAGTGTTACTTTGGCATTTATCCTTAGTGTCCTCTGAGAGTCTTGGATCTGTGGTTTGGTATCTGACATTGGTTTTGGGAAACTCTCATTATTACTCCAAATATTTCTTCTATTACTTTCTCACTTTCTTCCTCTTCTTATATCCCATTGTATGTATATCATACTTTTTGTAGTTGTCCCATAATGTTTGAATATTCTGCTCCTTTCTGTTTGTTTTTCTTTTCTCTCTACTTTTCTGTTTGGAAGTTTCTGTTGACATATCCTTAAACTCAAGGATTCTTCCCTCAGCCATATCTAGTATACTAATGAGCTCATCAAAGCCATTGTTCATTTATGTTAAGTGTTTTTGGTCTCTAACATTTCTTTTTTATTATTTCTTATAATTTCCATCTTTCTGCTTATATTACTGACCTGTTTTTGCATGTTGTCTGTTTTTTTTTTTCTACTAGAATTCTTAGTTATTTTAAATTGATGGTCTGATAATTCCAATCCCTACCATATCTGACTCTGATTCTGATACTTGCTCTGTCTCTTTAACCTGTGTTTTTGTTTTGGGTTTTGTTAGGTTGCCTTTTAGCATGCCTTATAATTTTTTGTTGAAAGCAAGACATGATGTACTGGGTGAAATAACATGTGGTAAATAGGCCTTAGTAATGTGGTGATAAGGTGTGGGGGGTAGAGGAAACTGTTCCATAGACCTATGATTAGGCCTCAGTTTTATAGTGAATCTGTGCCTCTGGATTATAAACTTCACAAGTGCTTCTCAGTAGCCCCCTTCCCAACCTTCAGAGGGATAGGATGGCTAGAGGAAGTGCAAGTTGGGTATTTTCCTCCCCCAAGTCAGTTCAATGCTAATAAAACCCCAATAGAATAGATTCTGGGAAAATACTGTCTCTAAACTGTGGCTGGTTCTAGGGTGTTGACAGTTTGGGGAGATCCAGTAAAATCAGGAAGGAAGGGGTGGACCCAGAACACAAGGCATACTCTGACTGGGGGTAGGGACTCTACCCAACTTTCCCAGCCTAGAGCAGGATCATATCTATCCTGGGCTTGGTACTGCATCTAATGCTTTGCTGGGATTAGACCATTCCACTACCTCTAATTTTAATTTCCAGCTGTTGTGAATTTCCAACAAAGTTCAAGCTTTGCAGCAAAATTTCAAGCTGTGTAATTTCCAGCAGTTCTCAGGGTCTACAAGAATCATGACCCTAAAAAATTCAGAAAAGGATGTATAATTTTTCATGATATAAGGCAACAAAAATTACAATCTAAAGTCTAGAGGTTTGTAAAATTAATTTTGCCCACTGTTGGACAGGAGCTTAAATCCCAGGAACAACAGGAGTTCAGCATTATTGATGAATATTAGCTTGACCATTTTGTTTTCCACCATGATAAACATCGACAAAGCAGAGATTTTCTTTGTCAGTGGACTGTGTAGAATATACTACCATTCTCTTATTCTCTGTTCACCATAACTTCTTCTGATATCCAGGTTAAATATTGGGGAAGTGTGCCTCAGGCCAGGAACTGATCAAAAGAATAATCTCAAAATGTCCTCTTTTCCTTCCAAAGAAGAATAATCTTTCCCTGGAAGGAATTCAAAAGAAATGAGAAGGTGTAGAAGAAAGATGCAAGTCCCATGAAGCTCAAGTCTTGAAGCAGCTTGCTGAGAGGGTAAAACATGAGAAAGAAGTGCTTCAGAAAACAACAGAAGAGAACAACAACTTCAGTCAAATGTCCTACTCTGGTACTGGTTCCCAAGGAAATTTTTGCTTGTAGGTCTCTGCTCCACTATGTTGTGATTCTGTTTTTCTATCTGTCCATTTCTCCAAACTTTGTTGTAGTAGTTTGTCCTTTGGTCTCAATTCTCTGATGGATCTAAGAAGAGTTGTTGAGTTTTAGTTTGTTCAGCTTTTTACATGTTGTTAGGATACAGTGATGACTTCCAAGTCACTTACATGCTGACTGAAAATATAGAGCTATTTAAAAGGGAGGAAAAGATGGCAGCAGAGTAAGAGGACCCTAGGTTCACCTCATTCTACAAATGCAACTAGATAATTATCAAATCATCTTAAATACCCCAGAAATTGGCCTGAAGACTGGCAGAACAAGCTCTACAACTAAAAGTAGAGAAGAGGCTACATCAAAGAACATAGGGGGATGCCTGGGTGGCTCAGTCGGCTGAGCATCTGACTTCAGCTTAGGTCGTATTTTGTGGTCTGTGAGTTCGAGCCCCATGTCAGGCTCTGTGCCAACAGCTCAGAGCCTGCAACCTGCTTTGGATTCTGTGTCTCCCTCTCTCTCTGCCCCTCCCCTGTTCATACTCTGTCTCTCTCTCAAAAATAAAATAAAAACAAAAAATTAAAAGGAAAAAGAAGGCAGGAAGCATAGAGATACAGTTTGGGAGAGAAACAGATCATGGGAAACATGGTTGTGGAGAAGGGCAAGAGATGGAATAGCACACAGAAGAGTGCACAGGGGAAACAAATCCTCATAGCAATTGGCTTGGAAAGTGAGAAGGGCCAAATTTCATGAGTTCTTACAACCAGCAATGCTTAATGCCTGGAGCTTTAAAGCTCAGATAGAGCCCATAGCGCATTGGGACTGCTCTTGGAGAAGAAGGCAGGACAAAGAGCCTACGGACACACAGCATGGAAACAGCAATCTGAAGAGCACTTGGGGCATACAGTGGGTAGGTTATTTGCTCAGCTCAGAGCAAGTCCCAGAGAGGTAGCATTTACAGAGAGGCCCCCTCCAGGAACAAAGGAACTGGCAGGCACCATTTCCCTCCCCTACCTCTCAGCATAAGCACAGGGCCACTTGCAGGAACTAGTGTAGAGAAGACTCCTTGCCTACACCAAGCCCCACCTCCCTACACTCCGGTGAAACTGCCCATCCCAGTTAGGCTTGCCTGAGTCCCAGTGCAGCAGGTTCCTTCCTCCAAAGACCCGCCCAAATCCCCGCCACAACACATTTCCTAATGCAGAAGTTTTGCAGGGCCTCAGTTCTGGTGGCAGTGGTGACACGTCTCATCTTACAAGCAGACTAGAGCACACCTAGTTAAAACCCATCACATTCAGGCCAGGAACCAAACACTGCCCACGAGAGCAAAGAGAACCTCTGCAGGGGCACCTGGGTGGCTCAGTCAGTTGAGCGTCTTTGGCTCAGGTCATGATCTCATGGTTCATGAATTTGAGCCACACGTCCAGCTCTGTGCTGACAGCTCAGAGCCTGGAGCCTACTTTAAGTTCTGTGTCTCCCTAGCTCTCTGTCCTTCCCCCCACCACTCTCTCTCAAAAATGAATAAACATTAAGAAAAAAAAAATTTAAAAAAGAGAGTCTCTGCAGATGACTGACCTGAAGGATAAAGTGGCCAAGACACAATAGCACAGCACATGCAGCACACATTGGAGACACTTCCTGAAGCACCAGGCCCTGGGAAACAGGGGTCACTACACAGCAGGGCACTACAGGTCCTCTTCTTCATAAGACAATTATCCTCAAGAACAGGAGATGTAGCTGATTATCCTAACATATAAAAGTAGGCACAGAGACTTAGACAAAATGAGAAGACAGAGAAATTAGTCCCAAGTGAAAAAACAGGACAAAGCCACAGCCAGAGATCTAAGTGAAACAGTTGTAAGTAAAATGCCTGATGGAATACTTAAAGCAATGATCATAAGGATACTCACTGGACTTGAGAAAAGAGTGGAAGACAACAGTAAGACCCTTAACCCAGAAATAAAAAAGAACCAACCAGAGATGAAGAGTACAATAAACAAGTTTCGAAACACTTGATGTAATGAACAGCAGGATGGAAGAAACAGAGGAACGAATTAATGATCTAGAAGACAGGGTAATGGAAAGTAATCAAACTGAACGAAGGAGAGAAAAAATATGCACAATGAGAACAGACATAGGGAACTCAGTGATGATATCAAATGTAATAACACTGGTATTTTAGGAGTCCCAGAAGAAGAGAGAAAACGGGGTAGAAAATATACTTCAAAAAATAATAGCTGAAAACTTCCCTAATCTGGGGAAGAAAACAGATATCCAGATTTAAGAGGCACAGAGAACACCCAACCAAATCAACAAAAGAAGATCCTCACCAAGACATATTGTAATTAAGTTGGCAAAATATAGTGATAAAGAAAAAAATTGAAAAGCAGCAAGAGAAAAGAGAACAGTAACAGGAAGGTAAACCCCATAAGGTTATTAGCAGGTTTTTCAGCAAAAACATTTTAACCCAGAAGGGAGTGGCATAATATATTCAAAGTACTGAATGGGAAAAATCTGCAGCCAAGAATACTCTATCCAGCAAGGTTTATCCATTCAGAATGGAAGAGAAAATACAGTTTCCTAGATGAACAAAAACTAAAGGAGTTCATGACCACTAAACCAGCCCTGTAAGAAATATGAAAGGGGATGCTTTGAGTGGAAAGACCCAAGTAACAGTATCAAGATAGGAAACATAAAATTGGAAAAAATGAATATTTCTGTAAAAATCAGTCAAGGAACTCACAAAATAAAAGGATATAAAATATGACAATATATATCTCAAACACGGGGAGGAGAGGAGTAAGGAGTGAGTTCAAACTAAAATGACTATAACTTATAATATAGACTGCTATTTGCAGAAGATGCTATATACAAACCTAATGGTAACCACAAATCAGAAACCACTAATCAATGTGTAAAGAATAAGAGAAAGAAACCCAAATATATCACTAAAGAAAACCAGCAAACCATGAAAGAGAGAAAGACAAGAAAGGACCAGAGAAAATCTTCAGACACAATCACAAAACAAGTAATAGAACAGCAATAAATAGGTATCTATCAATAATTACTTTGAATATAAATGAACTAAACACTCCAATCAAAAGGCATAGGGTGACAGAATGAATAAAAACAAACAAACAAAAAAGATCCATCTATGTGCTGCCTACAAGAGACTTATTTTAGACCTAAGGACACCTGCAGATTCAAAGTGTGGGGATGGAGAAACATCAATCATGCAAATAGATGTCAAAACAAAGCTGGAAAAACAATACTTATATTGGACAAAACAGACCTTAAAACAAAAAGACAATGGGAATGCAATCTGGTGCAGCCACTCTGGAAAACAGTATGGAGGTTCCTCAAAACTCTGAAAATAGAACTACCCTATGACCCAGCAATTGCACTACTAGGTATTTATCCAAGGGATACAGGTGTGCTGTTTCGAAGGGACACATGCACCCTAATGTGTATAGCAGCACTATCAACAATAGCCAAAGTATGGAAAGAGCCCAAACGTCCATCGGTGAATGAATGGATAAAGAAGATGTGGTATGTATGTGTGTGTGTATATATATATATACATATATATATATATATATATACACACACACATACACACACACACACACACACACACACAATGGAGTATTACTCGGCAATCAAAAAGAATGAAATCTTACCATTTGCAACTATGTGCATGGAACTAGAGGGTATTATGCTAAGTGAAATTAGTCAGTCAGAGAAAGACAAAAACCATATGACTTCACTCATATGAGGACTTTAAGAGACAAAACAGATGAGCATAAAGGAAGGGAAACAAAAAGAATATAAAAACAGGGAGGGGGACAAAACATAAGAGATTCATAAATATGGAGACCAAACAGAGGGTTACTGGAGGGAGTGTAGGAGTGAGTATGGGCTAAATGGGTAAAGGGCACTAAGGAATCTACTCCTGAAATCATTGTTGCACTATATGTTAACTAATTTGGATGTAAATTTTTAAAAAATTAAATTAAAAATTAAAATAAATAAATAAATAAATAAATAAAGAGACAAAAAGGACAATATAATAATATCCAAATAAGCCACTCGTTAGATTTGCCTCTGAGATATTTTTTTTTAATTTTTTTTTCAATGTTTATTTATTTTTGGGACAGAGAGAGACAGAGCATGAACAGGGGAGGGGCAGAGAGAGAGGGAGACATAGAATCGGAAACAGGCTCCAGGCTCTGAGCCATCAGCCCAGAGCTTGACCCGGGGCTGGAACTCAGGGACCGCGAGATCGTGACCTGGCTGAAGTCAGACGCTTAACCGACTGCGTCACCCAGGCACCCCCGCCACTGAGATATTCTATCCAAATGTCTATGCAGATGATAGTGTATGTCTGGACATACTTCAGAACCATTGGAGTCCAACCTATGACGTGTCTTCTAGTTTAACATCCATACAGTCGCTATTGGATGAACCCAATCCCAATAGTCCAGCAAACAACTAGGCTGCTCACCTGTACCAGGAGAACAAACAGGAATATGAAAAACGTGTTTCTGCATGATTGTTGACCCGGGTGCAGCAAAAGAAGAGGCTGGTCAAAAGAAAAATATATACTAATGTGTTTGTCACCTTCCTATTCTTCAGTGTCATTACATTTACTTTATTAAAAGGAAAATAGCTGTTAAAAAGGGGGGGGGGCAATCCAACAGGAAAATATAACAATCATAAATATTTTTGCACCCAACATAAAAGCATCCAAATACATAAAACAGTAACAAACATAAAGGAACTAATCAATAATAATACAACAATATTAGGGGACTTTAACACTCCACTTACATCAATGAACATATCATCTAAACAGAGAATCAACAAGGAAACAATGCCTTTGAATGACCCACTGGACTAGATGGACTTAACAGATATATTGAGAACATTCCATTCCCAAAGAGCAGAATACACATTATTTTCAAGTGCACATGGAACATTCTCAAGAATATATCACATATTAGGCTACAAAACAAGCCTCAACATATTCAAGAAGATAAAGGTCACACCACAATGTATGAAACTAGAAGTCAACCATAAAAAAAAAATATGGAAAGGCCATAAATACATGAAAGTTAAATAAATGCTGCTAAACAATGAATGGGTCAACAGGGAAATATAAAAATAAATTAAAAAGTACATGGAAACAACTGAAAGTGAAAACACAATGGTCCAAAACATTTGGAATGCAGCAAAGGTGGTTCTAAGAGGGAAGTTTACAGCAATACAGGCCTACCTCGAGAAGCAAGAAAAATCTCAAATAAACAACCTAAACTTACACCTAAAGGAGCTACCAAAAGAACAACCAACAAAACCTAAAACAGCAGAAAGATTAGATCACAAATAAATGGTATAGAAACTAAAAACAAAACAAAACAAAACAAAACAACAAAAACAGAATAGATCAATGAAACCAGAAGCTGGTTCTTCAAAAACAACCAATAAATTTGATAAACTTCTAGCCAGACTTGTCAAGAAAAAAGAGGACTCAAATAGATAAAGTCACTAATGACAGAGGATAAATACAAAAATATAGCAATACAAATAATTATAAAAGAATATAAGAGAAAAACTATATGCCAACAAATTGAACAACCTGGAAGAAATGTATAAATTTCTAGAAACATATAACCTACCAAAACTGAAACAGTAAGAAATAAAAAATTTGAACCAGCAAAAAAATTGAATCAGTAATCAAAAAGCTCCTGGGGTGGCCTGGGTGACTCAGTTGGTTAAGCATCCAACTTTGGCTCAGGTCATGATGATCTCATGGTTCATGGGTTTCAGGCTCCTGGGAGCTGCTTCAGATTCTGTCTCCCTCTCTCTCTGCCCATGCTCTGCTCATGCTCTGTCTCCTTCTGTCTCTCAAAGGTAAATAAATAAACGTTAAAAAACAAACAAACAAACAAACCTCCTAACAAAAGTCCAGAGCCAGATTGCTTCACAGGTGAATTCTAACAAACATTCAAAGAAAAGTTAATACCTATTCTTCTCAAACTATTCCAAAAAATAAAAAAGGAAGGAAAACTTACAAATTCATTCTATGAGGTCAGCATTACCCTGATACCAAAACCAAATAAAGACACTACAAAAAATAAATAAATAAATAAATAAATAAATAAATAAATAAATAAAAGAACTAAAGGTCAATATCTCTGATGGACACATATAGATGCAAAAATCCTCAACAAAATACTAGCAAAGCAAATCCAACAATACATTAAAAAAATCATTCACCACAATCAAGTGGAATTTATTCCTGAGTTGCAAGGGTGGTTCAATATTCAAAAATCATCAACGTGATACGTCACATCAATAAAAGAAAGGAAAAGAACCATATGATCATTACACAGACATAGAAAAAGCATTTGACAACGTACAACATCCATTCGTGGTAAAAACCTCAATGACTAGGTTTAGAGGTAATATACCTCAACATAATAAAGACTGTATATGAAAAACCCACAGCTAACATCTTTCTCAGTGGGGAAAAACTGACAGCTTTTCCTCTAAGGTCAGGAACAAGATAAGGGTTCCACTCTCACCACTTCTACTCAACAGAGTACTGGAAGTCCTAGCCACAGCAATCAGAAAACAAAAAGAAACAAAAGGCATCCAAATCAGTAACAAAGCAAAACTTCCACTACTTGCAGATGAAGTGATACTATATATAGAAACCCCTAAAGACTCCACCAAAAAACAGCTAGAACCGATGAACAAATTCAGTAGTCACAAGATACAAAAATCAATGTACAGAAATCTTCTGTTGTATTTCTATACACTGAATAATGAAGCAGTGGAAAGAGAAACTAAGAAAACGATCCAATTTACAATTGCGCTAAAAAGAAGATACCTAGGAATAAACCTAATCAAAGAGGTATAAGACCTATACTCTGAGAACTATAAAACACTGAGGAAAGAAATTGAAGATGACACAAAGAAATGGAAAGACTTTCCATACTCATGGATTGGAAGGCTGTTAAAATGTCTATATTACCCAAAGCAATCTACACATTTAATGCAATCCCTATCAAAATACCAACAAACTTTTTCACCGAACTAGAGCAAATAATCCTGAAATGTGTATGGAACCACAAAAGACCCCGAGTAGCCAAAGCAATCTTGAAAAAGAAAAGCAAAGCTTGGGGCACCTGGGTGGCTCAGTTGGTAAAGGATCCAACTCTTGATTTTGGCTCATGTCATAATTTCATGGTTCAGTTCATGGGATCGAACCCTGTGTTGCCCTGCACTGTGACTACTGGTGCACAGCCTGCTTGGGATCCTCTCTCTCTCTGCCCCTCACCCGCTCGTTCTCCCTCTCTCTTTCTCTCTGTCTCTCTCTCTCAAAAATAAATAAATAAACTTAAAAATTTTTAATAAATAAATAAATAAAATGGACGAGTGGAAGAGAAGACAATGAGCTTAAAAAGGGATAAATTATTTGCAGCGAAATTGAACAATTTCACAAATGGTTACTAAGGCATTCTAGAAGATTATAGTCATCAACAGGTAGATAGCAACAGTCTCCTGTGATTTGCATGCTTTGAAGAGAGAAGCAGGAGAGTTCCCACAGCTATAATTGCTCTAACCACTCTGTCTGAGCATGTTGGCAATTAAATTTAGAGGCATTTCAGCTCAAACTGGCTAAAAAACAAGTAAATCGTTCAAATAAATAAAAGGTTCAACTACTGTATTAGTACATTATATTTGGATAAATGTTATGATATAAAGGATAGATCTTGATGATATTATTTCTTCAAACTCATGATTTGATTACATTCATTCATTTATTCATTCAACAAACTGAGTCCTTAAGATGTGCACACACTGTGCTAGAAACAAACACAATTAAGAACAGTCCCTGCCAGCAAGGCACTTAACCTAGTTAGAGAGCCAGGCACATAAATGGCAACTTAGGAAAACAATGTGGGACATGGAATGATAGACAGGTACACAGGGTACAGAAAGATAAGAAAAGACACCCAATATAGTATGGAGCAGGAAGGAAGGAAGAGGAAAGAAAGAGACCAAGAAAGGCTTCTAGAACACAGTGGTACCTGAACAGAATATTAACAAGTCTAGCTACTCCTCCTATAAATCTCATAGATTATGAATAATGTATTTTCTATTCCTCTTTTAGCCAAGTTCTAAAGGCTGTGGATTCAAGAGATGAGAACTAGAAATAACTGGATAATGTAGGAAGGCAGGCATATTTTCTACAGAAATAATGAGGCCTCCGCAAGCAAGCAGGAGAGGTAACATGTAGCTTTATAGAGGTGTTGCAGGGTTTAAAGCCTCTGCAACGTTTGTGCATTATAGCAGGAGTAAGGCTGCTTAGGCGTCTGATCAAAGACATATTGGGGCACCAGTAAATAAATACCACTGCCATGAAATGATATGGTGATGTTTCGGTGGCATTCTGTTCTTCAGACTTTCCAGGACTAAAGAGCTTCTGCAATCGCTCACATAGCTACAGCGGATATTACATTTAGAATCAGAAAGTGGGCGCTAGAAAAAAAGTCAAGATCAGCATGTAGAACCTTTAATTCACAGAGGAGGAATCTGCAAGGAAACCTGCATGCCTGAGGTCATTAGGCTACTACTGAGATGAAACCAGGATGCAGGTCTAGGTCATTTATTTATTCATTAAAAAAATTAAATGAAATCTAAGTGCCCAGGCTATTTGCTAGGTACAGAGTAAGAAACTTATACTCATCGATACGTCCCTACTCTCTCCCACCCAACCTCCTACCACAAATATCATACAGTTTCACTCAGAAATACTTTTGATGTCTTCAAAATATAAATACTTTTAATAAAACCTACATATCATTCCTTAATTTGCTAAATACCATCAAATATCCAGTTAATATTGGAAGTGCTAGTCATCAAAATGAGTTTTTATGATTATTTATGCAAATTGGATCCAAATTGGATAGAAAACATTGTACAATCAAAGTTTCTTTGTTATCATTATTTGTTGAGGAAATAAGGTCTTTAGCTAGTAGAATTCTCCAGTCTAGATTTTGCTGATGGTGACCTTAGTTTTCATTGAACATGTACCTCTACCTTCCAATTTTTTTTTTTTTTAACTTCCATAAACTAGTACTTAGATCTAGTAGCTTGATCACATTCAGGTTCAATTTTTTGACAAAAATACTTCACAGGTGGCTCTACGTACTTGCTATCATATTACCTCAGGAGGCATGTAATTAATGTCTGGTTGTCTTTCTGTGATGTCACGATTAATCAGCAGGTGTTGCCAGACTGATCCATCCATTCTAAAATTCCAAGGTGCTATGTTAGATAGATTGTTCAGACGAGGCCTTTCTGAGGAAGTGACTTTTAAGCTGTGACTTAAAAGATGAAAAGGAGCCAGTTGTGCAGAGTAAATGGGAGTGTAGCAGCTGGAGGCCCTGAGATGAGAAAGAGCTTGCCATATACCTAGTCACCCCCTCAGGATCGGCGGAGCTTTTCTTTCTATGCTCCATTACTTCCAGTAGCCCCCCAATCTCCAAAAGGTGGAAGCAGAGAACCCTTGGCTTATAGGTGTCAGGAACCCAGTGGCGCTTTCAGGTACAGGTGGCCCCAGGTACGTAGTGTTGCTCTCCTGAAAATGCTTAGGAGCAGGACTATTTTGACTTAGACTCAGAGACCTAGATGAGAAAACAACCTGGTTTCTCTCATGACACAAACCAACCAGCCATTTTACTGAGCATGATGGCACAGCAGAGATGTGGTTCTTAGGGTACAACTGGGCACTAAAGAGGTAAGGATAGATTTTAACCAGTAATACTATTACAATAGGGAAAGTGTCCAGTGCAAATTTTACTTACCTTCCTTATACAGAGGTGACTAGGCCTTTCAAAGGGAAAATAAGGGAATAGGCAAGAGAATGAGGGGGTCTCAGTAGAGTCAGGGCAGTGATAAGTTACAAAAAGCTAGAAAGGGAGGTGATCCCTGTGAAACCCGTCTGGGTTTGTCAACTGACTTG
The DNA here is from genome assembly GCF_018350175.1 of Felis catus. Classification (NCBI taxonomy): domain Eukaryota; kingdom Metazoa; phylum Chordata; class Mammalia; order Carnivora; family Felidae; genus Felis; species Felis catus. Next base: position 34,993,459 of record NC_058371.1, on the reverse strand, counting down.
TAGAAATTAGAGTAGCCTTCCTCTTTCCGCAGAAGCTGGCAGACAGGGTCAGACAGTCAAAATTTTTGACAACCTTGTGTTTTCTGAGGCAGCACTTTGAAGGGGGCTAGGTTTATCCTAGGGATATGGCCTTGAGCTGTTAGAAACTATGTTTGTTGAGGCCTTTGTAGGCCAAGGGTGACAGGCCTCGTCAAGAAGAGGGTTCAGGGGCGCCTGGGTGGCGCAGTCGGTTAAGCGTCCGACTTCAGCCAGGTCACGATCTCGCGGTCCGTGAGTTCGAGCCCCGCGTCAGGCTCTGGGCTGATGGCTCAGAGCCTGGAACCTGTTCCTGATTCTGTGTCTCCCTCTCTCTGCCCCTCCCCCGTTCATGCTGTGTCTCTCTCTGTCCCAAAAATAAATAAACATTGAAAAAAAAAATTTAAAAAAAAAAAAAAAAGAAGAGGGTTCAGAAGAACCCATCTAGAGTGTGGTCAGGGAGAGACTTCTTGTCAGTTGTTATAAATATCAAATGAGATATTGCCCTGAAAATGTTTGAAGAAATGTAACACATCAATATCAGTTGACACCTTAATTCATATAACCAATCCTATCCCTTCCCCTCCTTCAAAATGCTTATTGAAATTCTTCCCTACAACTATGTTCCAACTACTAAACATCCTGCCATTTGGTGATAACACCTATTCTATGTACTATGTGCTAGGTACTTTACCTACATCATAATATTTCCTTCAAACAGAAAAGTTAGGTACTTGACCAAGGTCACACGGCCAATGAGTGGCAGAGCCAAGAATCATACACAACTCCAGTGATTGTTACCCAGTTCCATTAAACAAGAAACTCCTTACATCTTTCAAACCGTTCAATTAAAAAGAAAATCTATATATTCTTAACACACTGGACATGTTCATTGCTCACAAGATTTTTTTGTAAGAATCTTATCATGCATGTGAGCTCTCATTCATTCCAACAAGATTCTGAGATATTAAACGGCAAGGGTCAAGCTGTGCACCTTCTAGTTTATGAAGTATTTCTTCAGCACCGCTATGTATCGTAGCACCATATTTAAGCCATTGTCCTGAGAGAACTAGGGAACGGGCTACAGAATAGTAAATGCTAACTGTACAGTCCAGGAAAGAGATCAACAACGAGTCAGGACAGTTGGGGAAGGTTTCAGGGAAGATTAGAATTGAGCTCCATCTTGAGGATCAGCAGGATATTGGCCCTGAGAAAGAAAAGAAGGGCACTCCAGGGCAGAAGGTGGGAAGCAAGAGTAATAGAAGCTCATATATCTTTCAAAATCAGTATATACATCGTCACAGAGCTTGAGTGACCGACAATTGTGCATCCGCTGATATTACCGTAAAAGGAAGCTGTCTTGGAAGTTTAAGTGTCTGAAGTAGAAGCTGCTCGAGGAGCGGCGTACTGTGATTCACCAGCGATCCTGACGCCTCTGGCGCCCCTTAGCGGGACTCTACAGTCCCACTACCTGAAACCACAATTTAGATGCATAAGCATTAGCCTCTCTATAATGTTTCGCCAAACTCTATGATCAGTAGGGGGCGGGACGCGCACCTACCCGCCGCGCACGCGCGAAGCCCTTCTTTCCGCACAAAGACTGTGGGAGAAGGGGTCGGCGCAAGCGCTTTGAGCCTCTCAGAAAATAGGGTCATCATCACGCCTCCTGGCGCAGGGAGGGCAGAGAGACGCAGGCGCTTGAGAAGGCGCGGGACTTATTTCACGCTAGGGGTGGCGATGACGTAATGACAGAGGAGGAGGTAGTCAAGGAACGGAAGCCGGGAGGGAAGTAGGGCGGAAGGGGAACAGGGCCGGGGTTGTGTTCGGAGCCTTGGCGGGGCTGGGGTTCCGATGTGGTCCCCGGAGCGGGAGGCCGAGGCCCCAGCCGGGGGAGACCCGGCGGGCCTACTGCCCCCCGAGTGGGAGGAGGATGAGGAGCGCATGTCCTTTCTGTTCTCCGCCTTCAAAAGGAGTCGCGAGGTGAACAGCACCGACTGGGACAGCAAGATGGGCTTCTGGGCTCCGTTGGTGCTGAGCCACAGCCGCCGCCAGGGGGTGGTGCGCCTGCGTCTGCGGGACTTGCAGGAGGCCTTTCAGCGCAAGGGCAGTGTCCCGCTGGGGCTGGCCACCGTGCTGCAGGACCTACTACGGTGAGGGCGGGCCCGGGCAAGGGGGCGGGGGTGGCTCCCTGAGGGTACCGCGCCCATGCCGGGGTCTGGCCCGCAGAAGCAGGTCTGTGTGTGTTCAGTGGGCGAAGGAGGACGAGAAGGAGGCTGTGTTAGGGGTGTGGAGGGAGAGGGAGACGGGCATCTGGCAAATTGGGGGTCCAGGATAGTGCGATTAGATTAGATCCAGACGGTGGGAGGAGAAACCTACCTGGCAGAAGTGACAATGACTTGTCTGGAGTGGAATCCCGTTGTGTAGTTATTTTGTAGGGGCTCCCAAATTTGAATTACCCTGGACAGAAGGTCTATGAGATAGGATTTACTGAACTAAGGAAGGCAGGACTAAAAAGAAGGCAGTCGTGGGGAAGAGGTCTGTGGGGGATCTTGCCAGCAGCCCCCAGCACAGGTCATGTGTCTGGCCTGTCTTGGCTTGTCCTTGGCACGGGCTGTTTGAAGCAGAGGACATAAAGGAGGTTGAGGGCTTCACCGAGTACCTTGGTGCTCTGAGAAGGGCCTGTAGGTGCTACCTGTGCGACAGGTGCAGGGTTTGGGAGATACCTGAGGCGATAGCATGGATATCTAAGGTACCTCACTTAATAGTATGCAGATACTTTGCATATCATCCCGTTTCATCTGACCTCCTCAGCAGTCCTGCAGGCGAGATGATAGAATTATCCGCAGCAGACAGAACAGGAGACTGAGACTGAGGTCGAGCGATTTACTCAGGTTCATACAGCTAGTTCGATGAAATGCCAGGACTGGACCCCTACTCTCCTGATTCTAAATAATTTGCACATCACATGGTGCATATACTGAGAGCAGCCTGGCTAGCGTAGTACCTCCTTCAATGAATGAAGAAGAAAGTCAGTTTTGATGTTGCTTTGAGTTTTCTGCACTTCCTGATTTATCTCCCCGGTACCTTTCCATTGGCTGACATTGGCGGGACGAGCCGTTTCTGAAACTTCTTTTTTCTGAGAAAGCGTACTGTGCAAAGTTTGAGTTCCTGCCTGAAGCAGGATACGGAGGAGAACATAGCTTAAGTTGGTGAGGGACAAGAACAGTCTGGACTTCTTTATTGCGGTAGGACCTGTCCCTGCCTCTTCCCATCCAGAGACCTTTAAGACCTTGATATCTTCTCTCCCGGCTACTGGCACTCTGCTGACGTTTCCTGGTGCTTGATGGGGTCTGGCATCCAGAGAATTTTTGAGGAAGATAACTCTCCATGGAAGCAGCATAACATAGTAATTAACAGCTTTGCTTGAGGGCCAAGCGTTCTGGGCTCACACCCTGGCTGTACCACTTGCTAAATTATGTACCCCTCTATTTAAAGCTTCAGTTTGACCAAGTATAAGATGGTGATGATATCTGTAGTTAGGTTTCTTATGAGGATTTGAAATCCTATTCCTTATGTAGCCCATTAGCATAGTGATTGGCCCATGGTAAGGGCTCAGAAAATGTAGCTGCTTATTACCAGTACCATAGAATGCTTAGGTCGTATCTCCACCCTAGCTCAGGAATAGCAGAAAACCTTTTCTCTGAACATCTTTGTGTATTTCCTCATGTCTTGCATTGACAGTAATCCATTACTGTTACTGTCATTTTATCATATTGAACTTCATTTGTAAACGAAGGTCTCAACATAGGCCTCATAGCCTGCTGTGCCTCTGCAGCCTTAGTGGAGCACTTGCCCTTTGGAGCCAAATTATAGTTCAGAGTTGGTCTCTCTCACCTCGGTCCCTCCATTTTCTCATGAACTAAAATGCCAAGGACGACATCCATCTCACAGTCGTCAATGGTGCTGACAGCTGGAGCAGAAACAATGCTGCTCATAATAGCTGGCACGGAGTAGGTACCTGATAATGGTATTTATGATGGTGATGATCAGATTTCTCTCTCTCGGGGGAAGAGGGTAGGTGGGGACTGGAATGGGACATTGCATCAAGCCTACTACGTGTCCTTTTCTTTCTTTGCCTGCAGCCGGGGGGAGCTGCAGCGGGAGTCAGACTTCATGGCCAGTGTAGACAGCAGCTGGATCTCCTGGGGGGTTGGAGTCTTCCTGCTGAAGCCCCTCAAGTGGACTCTTTCCAACATGCTAGGGGACAATAAGGTTCCTGCTGAAGAGGTGCTCGTGGCTGTGGAGCTGCTGAAGGTGGGTGCTCAGAAGGGAGAGGTGATGACCGGATCCTCCACGTTCCTGTGTCTATCCTTAGAAAAAGAGCATATCTTTTTTTACATGATGACAGAGTTGATAACTGACCTTTTGTAGCATTATTTAGTTGTTAGTTGGACTTGTGCATTTCAAGGGTGATACTCTGTCTAGGAATTGTCCATAACATACGGTTGATTATTTTCTGTATGTGTAGAAATTAGTGATAAGCTAAAGTGTAGAAAATTCTTTGCCTTCTGTAGTTTACTGGCAAGAGTTTCTCAGGATTCCTGAGGACCTTGTGACTTCAGCTTTGCCTTCCCTTAAATCAGCACACCAAGTTCAGATTTCCTCTTCTGTGACTACACCCTTTCCCCTTCCAGCTTACCGATGGCCTTAGTGATGGTCACTGAAGAGGCCACCAGGCCTGTGGTCCCTTCATGCCCTCTTGGTCGGTCAGCTTCCTCCTGGCCTGTCTTCCCTAGCCAGCCTCCAGCACGCACCCAGCTTCTTGCGGCTCCCCCGGTCCACCCCAGAGACACCAGCACTTGTACTGCCTTAGACCAACCCCACAGTCTGCCATCCCTGCCAGACAGAATCACGCTGTCACCAAGACTGGGGTCCCCTTCACAGTCCCCAGCTCCAGGAGGGCCCTCACAGCCACTCTTCAGCCCAGTTTACTAGTCCTTTCCCAGCCCGCACTCACGTGCCTTCCATTCTCCCCTTCTGCGACTCTGCTGACAGTTCATTAAGAAGGTAGGATCTCCTGTCAGGCCTTCAGCTTTCTGTCCTACATCCAGTTTACGGTCTTCTGAGCCTTTCTTTCTCCCTAAGCTCAGAGGATGAAGTGTCCATCCTCTCTTCCACGTGTGCTCTTGAGTCTGTCCCTACCCTGCTGTCCCCTTGTCCCATCAGCTAGCCTCTTGATCTGTACATTCTGTCTCCTATCTCCCTCTTCTTCCTCAGCCTCGAAACCCGCTAAGGTTTTCCGATCACAGAATGACTCCTGTGTGGGACCCGGCCGCTGCCTAGTTAGTGCTCTGTCTCTCTCCTTCTTGACCAAGCTTTGTTGTCGCCACTTCCTCACCTTCCACACGCTCTTTAATGCAGTGCACACCACTCCACCGAAACCAACTGAACACCGGGTAGCAGAAGTATGCTGTAGACAGTACTTACTTTTTTTTTTTCTTTAATGTTTATTTATTTTGGGGAGACAAAGTGCAAGTGGAGGAGGGGCAGAGAGAGAGGGAGACACAGAATCCGAAGCCAGGTCCAGGCCCTGAGCTGTCAGCACAGAGCCCAACGCGGGGCACGAACTCACGAACTGTGAGATCATGATCTCGGCCAAAGTAGGACACCCAACCAACTGAGCCATGCAGGCGCCCCGACAGCACTTACTTTTGAAACTCACAGACCAAGCCCAACCTCAGGACCCTCGCATAGTCCCGGAGGCTTCCACACAGCCGGAGCCAGCTCTTGATCTTCATCCCTTACCCCAAGAGAGGCTCTGATTTCTTGTCACCTTGACAGACTCCCAACCCTCTCTGCCTCAGACTGAGGTGGGGATCTCCAGAATTTGCCACCTCTCCTTGTCTCTCACCATTGGACCGAGCAGCATGCTTCAAAGGAAGGGCTCTTCCTCCTTTCCCACCCACATGGTTATCCTCCCACCCAGCGCCCTGACCTCCAGGACTTAGCCAAGGCCACACAGAAACCACAGGATGGTTTGCGTGGTTCTGGGCCAAGCTCCGTTCCTCTTTGCAGGCTCTTACCTCAAGTGTTTTCCAACTGGAGTAAAGGGAGGTAGACCCATTTACCCCCACAGATGTGGTTTAGGATTCATAGTCTTTTGAGAGCAAAGGCAGAAAAGGGGGCAGGAATGGAATAAATAACCTAGATCTTCCAAGAACCAACAGTACTTTTTAACCACAGTGCCGTTTAATCTTACTTAAGTAGAAAAATAAATCTAGCTCCGCACCGACCTGGTTCTGTTAAGTCTATGCCCAGTTTACATCACTAAATAGAGCACTCAACACTTAAGCTCATTCTGTAACATATATGGTAACTTCACTGTCTTTTCCTGGGGTGGAATCTTGTGTTAATGTGTGAAACTGAAGGGTCTTATCTGGATATTTTTTTTAAAACAAAGTCTACTTCTGAGGTAAATTGATTTTTCCCAAGTCTGGCCACAGAAAGCCAATAACTTTTTATTTGATTTGATAAAAATAACCAAAAAGTAAAAATTGCCCGTAAGTTTTGCTATTTAAAATAATTATGCAAGGAAATGAATGTTTCCTTTCTGTTCATCCCATTTCTGTCTCTTTGGGTACATTCCTTTCTGTTCATGTGGGCACACACATGCGTGTGTTTGTGTGTTCACATATTTTCTTACTGATCCTGTCTCACACTGTTACTTTCTCTCTTTTTAAAAAATTTTTTTAACATTTATGTATTTTTGAGGGAGAGAGAGAGAGACAGAGTGCGAGCAGGGGAGGGGCAGAGAGAGAAGGAGACACAAAATCTGAAGCAGGCTCCAGGATCTGAGCTGTCAGTACAGAGCCCAGTGTGGGGCTTGAACCCATGAATAATGAGATCATGACCTGAGCCAAAGTCGGACACTTAACCTACGGAGCCACCCAGGAGCCCCCACACCGTTACTTTCTGTTTTATTTTATTGTTAGCATTTAATGCTTTCTAAAAATGTTATTTACTTGTTTACTTGTTTATAATCTGTCTCTCCTACCAGATAGGAGATGTTCCATTGGCCCTGGAACTCTGGGAACGGTGCCTGCTACATAGTAGAGAGTCAATAAACATATGTTGAATAAATAAATGAACATGCCCATACGTACAAAAATATGTATGCACATACGCTCCATTTTTTTCCAGAAATAGAATCTTACTTTATTTATTGGTCTGCAGCCTGCCTTTTTTTTTTTCTTTACACTTATTAGTATAAGTATCTTTCCCTATATAATATAGATGTACTTCATTCCTTTGGATGGCTGCATAAAAATCTATAGAAGTGCCACAATTTATGCAATAGTTACGTCCACACAGATGGACATTTAAGTTATTCTAATTTCTCTGTTACAAAAAAAAAATACTTTGACAGCCTTGTGTGTACATCTATGTGCAGTACTTCCATTTTCATTTTTATGGATTAATTTCTAGAAATGCTTATGCACAGAAATTGCCAAATTACTTTTCAAAAGTTTGTGCTAATTCACACTTTCATTCAAGTGTTCAGTGTCCCCACATCCTTGCCAGCACTGGATAACATGAGTCTTTTACATTTTGCCGGTACGACAAATAAAAATGATATTTCCTAGTTCGGATTTGAGCATTGTTTCCCCTATCTGCTGGCCATTTATGTATCTCCTTCTGTGCGTTGCCTATTTATATCCTTTGCCTGTTTTTTATTGGATTGTTTGTCTTTTATATTTATAGGAGTTTTTTTTTTTTTTTAATTTTTTTTTTCAACGTTTATTTATTTTTGGGACAGAGAGAGACAGAGCATGAACGGGGGAGGGGCAGAGAGAGAGGGAGACACAGAATCGGAAACAGGCTCCAGGCTCTGAGCCATCAGCCCAGAGCCTGACGCGGGGCTCGAACTCACAGACCGCGAGATCGTGACCTGGCTGAAGTCGGACGCTTAACCGACTGCGCCACCCAGGCGCCCCTATAGGAGTTTTTTTATGTATTAGGAGTAGATATAATATAGTTAGCATTAAGGATGTAAATATTGTTTTCCAGTCTCTTGTTTGCTTTTCGTTTTTATTTATGATGTCTTTTGACATATAGAAGTTTCCATATTTCTATTTTTTTTTTTTTCAACGTTTATTTATTTTTGGGACAGAGAGAGACAGAGCATGAACGGGCAAGGGGCAGAGAGAGAGGGAGACACAGAATCGGAAACAGGCTCCAGGCTCCGAGCCATCAGCCCAGAGCCCGACGCGGGGCTCGAACTCACGGACTGCGAGATCGTGACCTGGCTGAAGTCGGATGCTTAACCGACTGCGCCACCCAGGCGCCCCAAAGTTTCCATATTTCTATAGTCACATCTCTAAAATTTTCCTTTATGGCTGCTGAATTTCTGGTCTTGCTTACAAAGTCATCCTCTACTTCAAGGTTAATTAGATTAAAAAAATTTTTTTAATGTTTATTTATTTTTGAAGGAGAGAGACAGAGAGTGAGCAGGGTAGGAGTAGAGAGATAGGGAGACACAGAATCCAAGCAGGCTCCAGGCTCTGAGCTGTCAGCACAGAGCCTGATACGGGACTTGAACTCACAAACCATGAGATCATGACCTAAGCTGAAGTTGGACAGTCAACCAACTGAGCCACCCAGGCACCCGAAGGTTAAACTTCCTCAATTTAAATTTCAGTAATTTGGCATTTGTTTTTGTGTATCTGGTGAGGAAAAACTATTTTCTTCCAAGTGGATAGCCAGTTTTAACCTTTATTAATGTTGTTTACTGTAAATCTGTTGGTTGGATACCACACTGTTCTTACTACGTAGCTTTATAGTAAGCATTATTATTTGACAGGGCAGGTAAACCAAATGAAAACTTTAGTTTCTATCTTATTAGACTCTTCTGCCTTTGACACTATGGACTACTTGCTTGTTAAAATTTTCCATTTCTTTGATTTTATTGTCATTACACTATGGGTTCTTGGTGGTGCTCTGGGTAGCTCTTATGAGTTCCTTCATCTCTTAAACATTGGTCTTCGTTCAGCTTATTACTTTGCTTTCTGAATTTCCTTGGGTAACTCATTTACACTTGGGATTTTAATTACCTTCTATATGCTTGAGGACCTTCAGAGTCCTTTCATATATGTTCTGTTCTGGTGTCTCCCTTGAGCTTCAGATTTGTACCCAATTATCTGCTGTATGTATCTTCTTGAATGTACCTCAAGCATCCCAAAAAACGTGTCCAAAATGGAATGTTTTGTCTTTCCTGTAAAATATGCTTTTCCTTCTGTGTTCTTGCTATTAGTTAGTTAATAGCATCACATCCACCTTGTTACTCATGCCAGAGCCCAGGAGTCATCCCAGACTCGTCTTTCTCCTTCCACCCCATGCTCAGGTACCATGGACTGCTTGTTTTATCTTCTGAATTCTTCTTGAACCCATCCCTTCTCTGTCCCTACTGGCATTGCCCTGTTCAGTCTCTCCTAGTCTCTTGCATAAATGGTCTCTCTGCCTCTAAGCCTACCTCCTATAACCCACCCTGTCCCACTTGTCAGCTAGATCTGTTACTCCAGCCTTGGTATTTCCCTTCCATGACTACCCACCATCTGCAGATAAAGAATCTGCTGTACCTTCTGTAAGAGAGAAGTGCTTCTGCTCTCTCTCCCCTTCCTGTCCCCTCCCATAAACACCTTATTGACTCATACTCTATGCCATTGCTCATGACCGTCCCTCTTCTTAAGATGCTCTTCCCACCTACCTCACCTAGGGACTTACTCACCCTTCAGAATTCTGCTCAACAACCATTTTCTCCCCCAAGCAATCTCTGAACTCCTGGGTATTCCTTCCCTACATTTCATAGCACTTTGTGCCTAATTCAGTAAATATTGTTTGCAGAGGACTGAGAGTAATTTCCATGTAGGAGGAACACGGTGGCATTGTTTCTTGAAACTTCTATTTCTTAGGCTATTCACAAAAACCCTGTCCTACCTGGTTGTCACATACTTCTCTCTTGAGACGCATTATAGACTCAGTAATGCTCTTGTTTGTAGTGTCAGAAGTTGGCATAAAAATGGAAAGACCAGCATTGAAAGGGAATACAGACGCCATCTCATCCACCTTCTTCAGTTTGTGAGAGGGATGCTGAGGACCTGTGAGACTGACTGGTGCAGGGCCAGATAGGCAGGGCCTAAAACCAAGCCTCAGGTCTCGGTCATGGCCGCGCCAGCACACCACACTTCCTTCTCCTTCCCTTGCCTCTCGGGAGACACAGAAACATAAAGTCCCAAATGGATGTGCAAGGACAGAGATATCATGTACCTCGTTTCATCCGTATACACCAAATTTCCTCCAGGGTTTAAAAAACACAAATCCTTTTTCCTTTTCCAAAGCTGCTACTTCAGGGAGGGCAGGACCAGCGCTCCCTGCTCTTGTCCTGCACGATCACGGTTTGGAAACATGGGGTCGGGACTCTCTGGGCTCCATGAGGAGTGGCCAGGCCCATAAGCACATTCGCCTTCCCTGCAGGAGAAGGCCGAGGAGGTGTATCGTCTGTATCAGAACTCCCCTCTCTCCTCCCACCCTGTGGTGGCCCTGTCCGAGCTGAGCACCCTGTGTGCAGGCTCCTGCCCGGATGAGAGGACCTTCTACTTGGTGTTGCTGCAGCTGCAGAAAGAGAAGAGAGTCACGGTTCTCGAGCAGAATGGGGAAAAGGTATGGAAGTCCAGTTGTTCATCCAGTGACTCCCCAATGGCTTATTAAGTGTATACTGACATGCCCACCAGCATTCCTGCCTGGGACTTCTCAGCATTCGTGGTAGGGGCCCTAGTAATTTGTCCCTGTCCCTCAGATTGTGAAGTTTGCCCGAGGGCCACATGCCAAGGTCTCTCCTGTCAACGACGTAGATGTTGGGGTATACCAGCTGATGCAGAGTGAACAGCTGCTCTCACGCAAAGTGGAGTCCTTATCCCAGGAAGCAGAGAGGTAACTACCCCTGAGCTGAGCACCCTCCGACCCCCACCCCTGGCTGGCCCTCAGAGCCAGCAAAGCATTGGTGTCTGTGGGCTCTTTTTTTTTTTTTTTGAGAAAGGTTATTTTTATTTATTTATTTTTTACTAATTACAAAGTACTAACTGCTCAATGCAGCAATTGTGCAAAATAGAATATCATAAAAGAGAAAAAATGAATTTTTATTCTTCCCCCAGAGATTACATCTGTTAGCATTATGTTTATGCACTTCCATGCTGGTATCCATTTAACCAGTGTTCGTTGAGCCAGGCCTTAACTTAGGGACTTGGAAATACAGTAGTGAACAAGACAGGTCTCTGCCTTCCAGGGTCTTTCTGAGGGATTCCTGCTCTTCCCCTTGGATGGCCATACAAGGCATCCCTGCTAAAGGCACATGAACACTTCTCCAAAAAATAGGCTATATGGACATTGAATTAAAATGCTGTCTCCTTCTTACAGCGGGAGAAACCCAACATTGTGGGACAACCAGGGACTGTGTCCAAGGTCATTGTTGGTGTTAGGATTTGATTCCTTATCTCCTGGCTTCCGAAATGGGAATCTGTTGTTAAGGTGTCTTGTTGGCACATTCTCTCTCCCCGTGGGCTGAAACAGCCTATCCTTAGTCACTTTGCCTTTCTTGCACGCATATGTTCAAGTTTATGTCTCAGCTTGCTGCAGGATTGTGCCAGTGGGCTGTTGGGCATTATTTTTCTAGCCTTTGGGTGGAATGGATTTGATTTTCAGATTTGAAACTACCTTACCTAAGTGGGGCTCTTAGGGACTTTTCAGGACACTACCACCCCCATCCTATGCCATGGTCTTCTTGATCTGTCCCCTGTGTTTCATAGGTGTAAAGAAGAAGCCCGCCGGGCATGCCGAGCAGGAAAGAAACAACTGGTAAGTTTTCTCTTTTCCCCTCCAGCTGTGTACCTGTGCCCTGGGCTGGCAGTGGGAGGTGGTGTCCCAGCGGTTCAGAGCGGAGCTTGGGTCTCGGGGGGAAGAGTCTGCAGGTGGTCTGGGTACCACAGCTTGTTTTACAAGTGAGAGAGGAGGAGGCCTGAGACGGTCTTATCATGTGGGAAAGCCTTCCTCTGGCCCACCTAACTGACCCTGACCAAGTCTCCATGCTCCCACCTCCCCCGTCCAGGCACTGAGATCTCTCAAGGCCAAGCAACGGACAGAGAAGCGCATTGAAGCCCTTCATGCCAAGCTAGACACTGTTCAAGGCATCCTGGACCGGATCTATGCCTCCCAGACAGATCAGATGGTAGTCACTGCCCCTCTGCTCCAATACCTGGGTGGTCTCTCCGGGATACGTTCCTCATTCCCTCCACTGTGGCTTTGATGTTTGGAGGAGGCCTGGGTTTTTTCAAGATATGGTTGGGATTTTGCTTCTCCTGTTGGAAAGTTTTGGCCTCGGTGAACATGGGAGGAATCAAGTGTGGATGTTTAAAACAAACAAACCCCCAAATTATCTTTTGGAGATGCAACACTATTGTATGTATTTTGCCCATTGTGCTTCATTTGCACTGATAACTTTGCTTTCTGTTTAGGTTTTCAATGCCTATCAGGCCGGGGTAGGAGCGCTAAAACTCTCCATGAAGGATGTCACAGTGGAGAAGGCAGAGAGCCTTGTGGATCAGATCCAAGAGGTACAGGAAGGGGCCAGGGAGGAAAATCACAGGAGGAAGTAACTGAGGGCAGGTGTGACTTTGCTATACTTCATCCTTTCCCAAACTTGAATCTTTACCTTGTGAATTTGAGGAAGATTTTTTGATTCTCAGATGGGGCAGCATTACTGGGTAACCCTGAACATTGAGACCAAAAGACAGACCTTCGAGATGCCGCTCAGTGTTCAAGGCCTTACGCTTTTCTCTTACAGCTGTGTGACACCCAGGATGAAGTTTCTCAGACTCTGGCGGGTGGGGTGACCAATGGCTTAGGTGAGTTGACATGACAGTTCTTTCCTTTCTTCCTTCCTAAGAGGCCTTCACTTGTTTGTGCTGTGATAGTTTTGATCACAGATCCACTTCTCCTGGTGCAGGCAGCACTCTCCTCTCTCTGGGGCTCCTTCGTGGCAGTAGTTAGAAGGAACTGTCATCCCCCTTGGTAGGCTATACTGTTGACCCCTCTGGACTGCAGTAATCTTGACTCATTAGACTTCTGAATGGAAGATCCTTCTTCAAGGGCAAGGGAAAGCAGGGTCAGTTCTGTGGTGTTAGCAAAATATACCCTCTAGGTGACTTAGCTCTGTGTGTGGGAAGAATATTTGCTTGAAGGCACCCTCTTCCTCTCAACTCACAGGCTTTTTTTTGACCTACAAGGAGGCCTGGACGTTTTTGCAAAGCTGAGCTTAGGTTTGCCTTTACTCAATCCTTGACTCATCCTCCCTTGGCTTTATGTGTTCTCATGTCATCTTTTCTTTGCAGATTTTGACAGTGAGGAACTGGAGAAGGAATTGGACATCCTTCTTCAAGATACCACCAAAGAACATTTTGATCTGCCTGAAAACCCCCCTGAGACATTTTATACCAACAGTGTGCCTAACCCTAGGATCTCGGACGCTGAACTTGAAGCCGAACTTGAGAAACTGTCCTTATCAGAGGGAGGTAGGGAACTGTATTCCCAGGATTGCTGGTGGGCACAGGGCCCTCTGGCTGACGGTAGCCAGGCATGGGGTTGGTGAGTCGCAGCCCAATTGCTCAATTTGCCAGGGTGCCAAACCCCATAAGGGAGTTGTGGGCTCATTATTTATATTAAGACTTAATTCTTTAAACACTGGGATGCTTTCACCTTAAAGATCCACCTGGCAGAGTATTCAGTCATTTCTTCTCCTTGCAGGTTTGGTCCCAAGCAGTAAATCTCCAAAAAGGCAATTGGAACCGACTCTCTAAAGCCATTCTAGGACCCTCAAGTGAAGGACCCTCATGTAAAAGAGAGACCAGGCTTGTGTGTGTGTACATAGTTATTTAAATGAGAAACTCTCAGAATTTGTTGGGAAGAGGAGGAAGGAAAACTACTCTGATTTATCTGGATGCTACCGCTTACTACAGGACAGATGTAATTTCTGGAAGCGTGCTCCCAAGGCGTGCTCCCAGCTGGTGTCATGGACCTGCCTTCTCATCTTTATAGTGCCACAATTTATACAGTTCTGTGTTTGACCTGTCGTCTCTCATAGCCTGCAGTTCTTGCCATTGGCTCCGTTAGGTTTGTCTTCACCCACCAGCTTTGTTCCAGCCAATGAAGGTGAAAGAGTTGCAGCCTTGCCAAATCAAAATCAGTCCCTTCTCCCTGCCCCACTGTTTTCTCGAGGACTCTGTAAGGTTGGGTAAACAACGTGTTCCAGTCTCCCTCTGGTTTCCTTGGTATTGAGAAGAATGAGAATCTAATAGCTGCCACTTGGTGGAGAAACATACAGTGTGAAAGGTTGTTGTCCTGTGGGGTCACTGGCCAAATTCTCCAGGTGTTCAGAGAAAGAGGTCACCCCTGAGTGTCAGAATCGTGACAGCTGGAGAGGGGGGCTTGTGTAGTTGGTGGATGCTGCTGCCTCTTCCGTCTTATGCAGAAGATCTGCTGACTGGAGAGTTATTCTTAGTCTTTTGAACTTGAGGGGGAGAAGCCCAGGTGACCGTAGGGCCCCAGGTGTCCAAACTCCATATGTTCTTTTAATGAGGCATAATCTTTGCCTTGCCCCCATCCTGGAGTAACTTCCACATAACTTACATGTGTGTGTCAGAACAAACCACACAACCGCACGCCTCCCCTTCTTGAGCCTGGCACACAACCATGGGTTCTTGGTTTGAACTTCAGAAGCATTTCACTTTGTAGCCCACTGCTCAGGGCAGGGGATCTGAGCCAGGATGTGCAATAGAAACAGAAGATTGTGGCCTTCCGCCATGTCTGCTGTGTGCTTCCCCGGTCCTGCGCTATACCTGTCCTGCCTCCTGAAGTCCTGTCTTCCTACTTCCTTTGATGCATTGGGGAGGATGGTGCAGGGGGGCAGACAGGAAGGTCTGAATGTTCTGGCAACGGGGAGGAGAAAGGAGGACAGCCACGCTGCCACTCTGCTGCCACAGTACAAGTATTTCTGCCTGGAGCCCTTTGCCCTGTCCCTCCTCCCTGAGGTGCTGTAGAGCCAAGGGAATTTGCTCCAGGCCAGGAGCATGAATTCCTGTTCAGCATTTTCTCTCCTACTTGACCTTGGTAAACTGAAATGTTGGGGGTGAAGAGAAACAATCACTATTTTTTCTTTTTTATCTGGTAAATAATTAAAAGAAAAAATCCGAGTGCTTGTCCTTGTCTCTTTTTACATCGTATGACGTTTCTTGTGCTGTCACGCCTCCCTGCTCCCACTTCCAGCAGACGCACAGGCTTCAGGCTGCAGGAGAATGTGCAGTAGCTGCCGTGTGAGCACCGAGCTGCCATAAGCTGGGCAGGAGGCCTGACCGCTCTCCCACGGATGCCCTTCTGGGGAAGAGGCATTGTTTGAATGGCCTGGGTTCAGGGCCTGTGCCATCATGGTAGCCATTATTTTCCATTGCCTGTTCTCTTCTAATGGCCCGATTCCTCTGCCTGTGTGATCGTACCATACTTTAGGCCTGTACCTGTTACGTGCCTGGTGTTTGCCACGGCCCTGGGGGACACAGGCTTTGAGGCCGAGTGCAGAGCTAGGAACAGGCTAGAAGGTCTACCACAGCACTGGGTTCACAGCTGTGGGTGAGTCAACACACCCAGAGCAGAAACGGCTTGGACAGAGAACACGGTAAAGATAAGGCCAAGTTCTCTGAGGGAGGCATGTCGTAGGGAACCCCCGGTCAAACTGAGTGAGCTGGACTCTGTGCCACTCGTCTTACCCGGTCTCATGTTACTCTTTCCCTCTCATGGGCCTGAGCTGCTGTGCTGGCAGAAATGACAAGATGTTGAGTCTGGGTTGGTTCAGAGTAAAAACAAGGAGCCACGGGCTGGCGGTGGCTGTGTTTCCACACGAGGTCCCTGTGGGGGCCCAAGTCTTGCATCAAGATTCTCTTGGAGGAATGGGCTTGGTTTATTAAGGGAACTGGTGAGTTTTCTTATACGTGGAGCTATGTCCGACCCAGATGAATCAGGCCAGACACTGCCCTGTTGAAAGTGGAGTACCCTTCAGGGTACAGATAAAGGGCCGAGGAAGTTCTCAGAATAAATTCTCCAAGCGGGTGGACTCAGGGACGGCTTCATTGAAGAGGGGACATTCAAGCTTTCATTTCCCTTGGATTTTTCTTGGGCGTTCAAAATCTTGTAAAGCAATCTAGGAGTGCTGAAACATCTACCCGTCATTCCGCTGAGATCAAGTTCAGAGAGAAAATACGAACCAGGTAGTGACTGGTCCTGACAGAATTAGGAAACCTGGTTCCGGTTCTTGCCTCAGCCACAAACTAGTTGTATGGCTTTGGACACACGAGCCTCTCATTTCCCATCTGTAGGATAGAGCAGACAGACCAGATGGCTCCTGAAATTCTGATTGTCTCAGTCTCCCTGTGTGTGGTCTGCTTCTCCTTTCTCCTGCACACCTGCTGCCTGGTGACAGGAGTCTGAGCAGTGGGTGCCACAGTGAAGCCAAGCCTGGAGAAGTGACTAGACGGCTCTCAGTCACTGCCAGCTGGGCAACAGGGTTGCAGTGTGCAGAGTGAGAGCAGGTATGAGGAGAGGGGAAGAGTACGCATTGGGGGAGGAGGGAGGAAGGGGGCGGGCACGGCCTCAGCCTCTCTTGGGCCTCCCTGAAAGGGGCTCTTAGCCTGCGCCCTGGGACCTGGGGGGGGCTCTGAAGTCAGACTCCTACTGTGAGAGGCCTGACTTACCACTGCCTGCCTGAATGGCTGAGAGTCCAAGGTTGAGCAGCTCCTGCCCCCTGCCCTGCTCCCAGGAAGAGGTCACGATATCGTGGTTCCATCTGCTGGAAATGTCATCAAGGCAATCCAAAAAGAGAAAGAACAACAAAGCTGTAAGAAAGATGAGGCAACTGGGAAAGCTGTTGACTCACAAGGAATCCAACCAAAGCATGGCTCTGAGGTTTGTAGGTAAGCTTGGCAACCTTTCCTTTTAAAGTATTTGTTTTCCTTGCCAACGTCTCGTTTTTATTCAAGTTGCAGCCACTCTTCGGGGAAAGCGTGGGTCCTTTTCTCCTCCTGCACAGAAATGATATACAGTCACAGACACCTGGAACAGGAGAGCTGGAGGAGCCTCAACAGGTGTAGGCAAAGCCTCTGTTTTACAGATTAGGACACTGAAGCTTGGGTGACCTGCCCGAGGTCACAGGGCTGGCAGGGGAATTTAGGTTGTTGACTTCTAATTCAGAATGCTCCCGGTTAGAACAGGCTACCCTTAAAAGCACACTTTCAAAAACCACATAACTCCAAAAGGACTTCCTGTGTTTGCTGGTTGGTGTGTATTAACACTTTGGGCTGGCAGAGGAGTGTCCTCCAGTTCTCAGTGCTACAATTACACAGACTACTATCGATGGAAAGTTGCCTCTCGAGAGATACCGGCTGGCCAGTTTCCAATTTTTAGGGAAGCCAAGGACAGTCTTCACATTGTTTCTCTGCTGCTAGTGACCGCAGAGGTAACTCTCCTGACTTATATCTTGTAGCCAGCACATCAAACTGTGCAGAAAACAAATCCCAAGCACTTTCCGAAGGAGCCAGACTTAGAATCCTTGTAAGAGAGCCAATGCTGCAATTAGGTGACTGGGTACCCCCAAAAGTACAGTGCGAACTGCAGTGTAGATCTAACCTCGGCTAGTGGATTTTAATCCCTGTGAATGGTACAATGAATGTAGGTTGGCTTACTGGGTTAGCACATAGTGAGGTAGCCTAGGATAATAGAAACTTCTTTAAATTATACATGTTGAAAGAAAACTTAGCTATTCAAAAATATCATGCCGAAGTCCTTAACCCAGGAAAGCTAAAAATTAATCAACAGACTCAAAGGGTGTGTCTATTAGGTGTGAGCTAACAAATTGGTGGAGGGAAGAAGGACGTTTTAGACAGGTTCCATGCCCTCCAGGTACTTAAAGAAGAGTATCTTAGTATGGGTACAGAGGAAGAGTGTCTTAGTTCAGATAATGCTACAACAACAACAACAACAAAACACAGGCTAGATGGCTTATAAACAACAGATATTATCACTTGCAGTTCTGGAAGCTGGAAGACCAAGATCAGAGTGCCTGTATGGTCTGGTTCTGGTGAGGGCCCTCGTCTGGTTTCAGATGGCCACCTTCTTGTATCCTCACTTGGTGGAAAGAGGGCAAAGGAACTGCCTGGTGCCTCTCTCACAAAGGCACTAATCCCATCCATGCAGGCTCCACCCTTATGACCTGATTACCTGCCAAAGTCTCCCCCTACTCCCCGACCTCATAGTACCAGTATACTGGGGGTTAGGATTCTGACATATGAGTTTTCAGGAAGACACAAACATTCCGTCCATAACAAAGAGAAATTCCAAGATGTTTGCATAATGAAGGATTAGTACTGCCCTAAGCATTTACAGAGCAGGGCTTGGATGGGTCAGGAACAGAACGCCCAATCTTAGACTCTAGCTCCTATTTTAATGCAACAACAGTAACAAAAAAGCAAAAGCTAACATTTATTGGGTACTTATGGTCTTCTGGATACTATGTATTACAGACTGGGTTCTCCAGAAGCAGACCTGGAAAAAGAGTTTGGGGTATCAAGGATCACCACCCATGAAGGGAAAAGAGAGGAAGAAGATTAAGGAGAGGAAGAAGTTAATCCACAATGCAGGCCCCCCAAAAGCCTTGGCCACTCTGGAAGGGAATTCCAGAATGAGTATTGCCCATTAGTGTCCCATGTCAGGCAGAAATGGCCAGGACTTCATCCATCATCACCCCTCTCCCTCAGTTATCAGATTCCTCTGGAAAGGAGGTGACCTCAGCTAGGGTGGCTCTCTGCAGCTGGGGCAGCCCCTGAAGGAGCTGACAGCTGGCTGGCTGATGGTTGACCACAGCTGGGCAGCAAACCTTGAAGGGAGGCCTGGGCAGTGCATCTCCATGACTACCACATTGTGCTAGGCTCTTTGGTTTGTTTTGTTTTCTAAAACTCTTTTTTCTTTTATTTCTTTGTTTCTTTTTATTTTTTTGAGACAGAGAGAGCATGAGCAGGGCAGGGGCAGAGAGAGAGGGAGACACAGAATCCAAAGCAGACTCAAGGTTCTGAGCTGTCAGCACAGAGCCTGATGCAGGGCTCAAACTCATGAACTGTGAGATCATGACCTGAGCTGAAGTCACACGCTTAATTGACTGAGCCACCCAGGCACCACTGTGCTAGGCTCTTTGAATGGATTTAATCTTCCAATGAGACGGGCAGTTATTTCACAAATGAGTTAATGGAGGCTTAGAAATGGTAAATAAATGGTCCAAAGTTAGCAGTGGATGATTGTAATATTGCGATTTATAAGAAGACATACATAGTTGGTCTTCATCCCTGTTTCTGGTGCAGAGATCCTAAAACCCTAGGAATTTCCTAACTGTTGAGAGCAATAAAGGGGTCTTAACCAACCCCCTTTCAGCCACACCTGAGTTTATGTTAATGAGATGACTTTTGGAAAGCACCTAAGGATGGGGGCTAGGTACCAGAAGGACCAAACTTGTGATTAGAGTGTTGAAACTTTCAGTCCTTACCCTGTCTGGAGAAGGGGAGTGGACCTGATGACTGAATGAGATCACCAATGGCCAATGGTTTAATCAATCATGCCTATGTAATGAAAGCTCCACAAAACCCCAAAAGGATAGGATTTAGAGAGCTTCCAGGTTAGGGAATCAGAATGTTTCCACATGTCACCATGCTGGGCCCTAAACTCCACAAGGCTAGAAGCTACTTCGTTCAGGACCTTGCCCTGACTGTGGATTCGTGTCCTTTAATATCCTTTGTAATAAACTGATAGTGTAGCGAGTCAAAGCGTTTCCTGAGTTCTGTGAGCTGCCCTAGCAAATTAATCAAATCCAAGATGGGTATCGTGGAAACTTCTGATTTATAGCCTGCTGGTGAGAAATACAGGTAGTTGAAGTAGGGTGGTGGATGGGGTGGTCACCCTTGCTGGACCGAGCTTTTAACCTGTGGAATCAGATACCACCTCCACCTATGCAGTGTCAGAATTGAGTTGAATTGTACAACACCCAGCCGGTGTCCATGAATTGGTGAATAGTGTGAGGAACCCTCCCCCAAGCCCCCCCACAGTGGCATTGGGGGTAGAGCCCGTTTTAATGATGGCTAGGTACATCTAATTTCTGCATTTTTCTTTTACTTTTCCTCTTTCTGTTCTTATGCCAGCTAGGGTGAAGGTTGGCTCTCACCCTGATCATCTTACCAATTTATGAAACTCAAACACATACAGTCTCCACTCTTGTAAGTTGACTGCAGCTTTTCAGATTTCCTATGAATAAGTCCCTTTGATTAGGAGAGCACTGTAAGAGAAACTTCCAGAAACCAGAACTGAATTTGTTTTTGTTTTCTATTTACCATGAGCACTTACTAGAGCTTAGAAACAGGCCGGGGTGGGGGTGGGGGGGGTGGCTTTTCAGGATGGATCCAAATCCAAGCTGTCTTTACCAGTCTCCAGGATTGGAAGCGAGGGGCAGGCATCATCCTGGCCATTAATGAGAGGACGACAGGGGCTGAGGTGAGAGTCCTTATAGCATAGTTCTAATTCGCCGCCAAATACTGCAGACATGGCTTTCAGGTGTCAAGCCCCTGTAGATGCCTCCTTCATCTCAGAAACACCACTGCAGCAAGAGTACATTTCTTCTGGTCCTTCCGAAGCCAGCGAGGGGCTGCGGAGGGGAAAAGTGACCCTTGAGAAAGAAAGGTTTCAGAGATACGGTTCGGAGATTTTGTTGAGAGTGGGTGCTGCGGACCCCAGTTGCCTCCTTTGCGCAGGAGGCCCGGAGAGGGCGGGGCTCGGCGGGGGCGGGGCTCGGCGGGGGCGGGGCTCGGCGGGGCGGGGCTCGGCGGGGCGGGCTCGGAGGGGCGGGGCTCGAGCTTCCTGAGAGCTGCAGTGCGCGCCGCTGGGCCTCGGGGAGATCCGGTTCTGGCTCCTACTAGCGCTTTTTCTGGGACTGTGTCTACGCAGGCTGGGAGAGGAGCTCCGGCCTCTGGGAGCAAAGGTCGGCGCCCCCGGGGGAAGGAGGTGAGAGGGACTACTGCGCCCCGGGAAAGCCGGCGGGTGGACGCCTGGCCGCAGGGCTTTAGAGCCGGGAGCTCGGGGTGCCGGGCGCTGAGAGCCGTCCGGCGATAAAGTCGGGGGAGGACGCCACGTCCGCTGTCTTACGGGATTTCTGCACCTCCTGGCTGGGTTTCTGCCTCCACGCGTCCCAGATAACGCTTCTCTCTCCAGCCGGTTTCTTGCGCCCAGATCCTTCGTGTCTTCACCTCCGTCCACAGGCACAGACACTGGGCCCTTCCTTAGTCACTGTTTGTGGCCTGTCTGTCGCCCTTTTCCGACGCTGGGAGGAGCCCGGGAGCCACTGACCGAAACCTCCCCGCTAGCTTCACAGGATAAAGTCTGGGACATCCAATCTTTGCTCTATGCGGAGACCCGTCCCCTCTTCCAGTGGCGGGATCCTGCCCCTGGCACCTCTTCAGCGCCGGGAGAAAGACCCCCACAGAAAGCCAGGGGGTATTTGTCTGGTTTGGAAAGCTGGTGCCTCTATCCTGGCCTCACCACCTGACCCTTGTCCCAATTCAGCTCTGTTCCAGAGTCTCCAGAACTCCCAGCCGTTAAGTCTTCAGGGCGGTGCCAGAGGTGACTGAGGTCCCCGTTCAGCAGAGGGTAGGGGCAGGGGTGAAGCAGGGGGGTGAAGAGGCCTCCTATGGCTCCTCATTGCTTTTATGGTGCTGAGAAATGTTCATTGTGTGTGCTACCACCCTGAACTTTTGCTGCCTGTGCTCCAAGGTCACCAGTGTCCTTGTTTTCTGCCTGGTCATCTTGGACCTTATGGTGGTTTTGCCGGTGATGCTCTAGTGGCCATTGCTTTAGCCTGGCTGATGTCAGTTCTTCTCTCCTTCATCTCTATCTGGCTGCACTCTGGCATCAGCAGGTGGGGCAGGTGGCATAGGGTGGAACCTCACCTATCCATACAGAGCCCCCTATGTGGATGCAAAGATGCAACCCCAGCCTCAGATACACCTATGTAGTGGCCTCCTCGCTGGCCAGCTTCTATATCTCTGTGCTAGTTATCCAGGTCACCTATAGTCACACTTTCCACCTCACCTGTTGTTCTGTGCTGCAGCTGGTGAGTGCACCTGGCTGTAAGGGGGGGGGGGGGTGCATGGGGCCCTTATCAGCACCTGTCCTGTTGCCCCCCCCCCGCCCTGCTTGTTGGGGAGACACCTTCAGCATCTTTGGGTAGTGGGCTGGGCTAACTGAGCCCTCTCCTGTGGCGTATGCATTTAACGGGGAGTCTCACTCCTGGGCTGTGGCTGCTGCCCCAGGTTCTCTCAGCTGTGGTGGAGATGGTCATCTTCAGCGATGAGCCGGTGTCCTAGTGCAGGGACATGCCCTACATGAAGGAGAGGGCTGCTGCTCCTCCCGTGGGGGCCCCCATTCTGTAACCAGATCCCCTGGTTCTAGAGCCTGGAGGAGGGTCCTCAGTGAAGAGGGCATTGTTCCTGGAGAAGTTCACCTCCTGTACTCCCATATGCTCTGAGCAAAAGGCCGAAGCAGGATGTTATAAGGCGAGCCATGGAACCAGCATGTGGAGTCTGGAAGACCAAAAGCTGAGGAACTGAGAGGCTTAGGTTATGGTCACCTCTGCAGTGTCAGGGATGCCCTGTGGGTTCTACAGGGCATTTTGGTATCATGTTTCTGGACTCTGAATCACAAGACTATCTCTGAGTTTTCCCTTTTGTTGCTGTAACCAGTTTTCATTATATGGCATCAAGGCAGTCCTCAGTCCAGAGTCTTGCTGGACGAGGCATATAGCCCTTGATCAAAAATATCTTTTCCGATGCCTCCAGGCCTTGAAGGGAGTCAAAGTCTTTTGTGCCACAGCGAACGCATGAGCTTTATATGCAAATATTCTTTGGGGGCGGCAATGCACTGTGTTATATTTACACTACAGTGTAAATGACTAAAGACAGAGAAAGTGGACAGGATGACATGAAGGAAAGGGTCTGTGCGTGTAAACAGACAGGGCGGAGAAGCAAGTGAATTGAGACCCTGATAAAAAAAACTTTATAATTTGGCCGGGAGCTGGTTCTGCCTAACAGCCTCTTTCCTTCATTGCTGCTGGGGTGTAGCCTGCAAACTGGGTTTACCACTGGGGATGGGTGGTAGTGATAGTGATGATAGTATTGGCGGTAACTGGTGGTAGTCGTAGGGGTATTGGTGGTGCCTGGTGGTGACAGTAATGACGGTGATGGTGGTAGTTGTGGTGACGGTGGTGGTGGTGGTGATGGTGATAGGGATGGTGGTGGTGATAATGGTGATGATGTTAGTCATAGTGGTGGTGGTGGTGGCAGTGGTGGTGATGATGATGGCAATGGTGGCAGGGGAAGGATAATTGGGTGGACCTAGGGGTAAAACCATCAGAGGGTAGGCTCGATAGTCAGAACTTTGTAAGTTAATGAACCTTTCAGGCCAGAGTTCCAAGGTGACGCTCAGAAGGAGAGTCACTTCCCTGTGAGTGAGAGACCCACAACAAACCAGGAACCTGGTGCCATGACTCATAGTCTGTTTGGGGCCATCTGGTCTAAAGGCAGCCCCAGTGTCCCAAGGTCTCTTCCTGGCCAGGGGGCATGGTTCCTTTGCAGCTGCTGGTATCCTCCCCCAACATGCACAGAGCTGCAGAAGCTAGTCTTGAAGCATACTTGGCTAAGCTGTAATTCTTTTTTTTTTTCAACGTTTATTTTTTTTGGGACAGAGAGAGACAGAGCATGAACGGGGGAGGGGCAGAGAGAGAGGGAGACACAGAATCGGAAACAGGCTCCAGACTCTGAGCCATCAGCCCAGAGCCTGACGCGGGGCTCGAACTCACGGACCGCGAGATCGTGACCTGGTTGAAGTCGGACGCTTAACTGACTGCGCTACCCAGGCGCCCCTAAGCTGTAATTCTTGATTTGCTCAGTAGCATACAGTTTAGTTGGCCAACTAGTCCCTGGGGGTACTTATGGGAATGAGTCAATAAGCAGGTAAGAGAAGAGGACCATGGAATATGGGGATGCCATAGCAGGAGGCATGCTGGCAGTGCTGGTAGGCTAAGAGGACCTGAAAGGTGGCTGGAGGTCACATTTCTGAGGCAAACGCTGTGTGTGGAGTAACTTTTCCCAGTGCCGGGCGGGGAGCAGGCTGAGGGCCCCCAGAGCCAGGTACTGGGTGGACAGCTTGGGTCCGTGCTCAGCCAGGACCCATGGTCACTAAGTTAACATTATGACATCCTTCCCCTCCAACATAGGGTAGAGGTAGGGTAGGCAGGATGGAGTGGCCTCTTCTGCTTTTGTCCAGAAATTGTTTTGGATGGCATGACCTAGTGACAGCAGCCAGACCTGTGATGTTGTGGCCTTGGACCCTGGGTCCATAGCCAGAGGTGGTCAGAAAAGGCTTTGATCTGGCGCTTTCATTCTGAGCTCCCAGAATGCTTCACCTGCACATAAGAGGGCTACGTGATGTGGGGGGGGGGGTCCCCGTCCCGTCTCTACCAGTCTTTATGTGCCACACACTGTGCTAGATGCATTATATGGGTCATCTCATTCAGTGTTGGTTACTCAGTGAGTCCAGAAGTAGTATTATCCACATTTCACAGATACAGAAACTAAAATAGAGGGAGATGGTTAAGCCATTTGCCCAAGCTCACAGTTAACAAGTAGCCACACCAGTATAGTGTGACCCTAACATACACCCTTGTAACCACCATGGTGGGACAGTGGGATAAAAAGGAGTTTGGGGATGGAATACCTATTTTGTTTTCGGCTATTTAATAAACGACTGGGGACCTGCTTCCTTCTTATGTTTATGTGGGGATTTCCTCTTTCTGTACACAATACAGACATGTGGCCCCAGCCTGGCTCTTCTGTTGTTCCGTGGGCAGAGATGCGTGTCTGTTGTCACTGGGGTGGGTGGGTGGGTGTTGGCAGCTACCCTCATTTTCACTCAGGGACAACTGTGCACTGGCTTCCCATGTGTACAGGGATGTGCCAGCATGACCCAGTGTGGTTAGGAGACCAGGCATCTGAGTTCTGGCTCCATCATTACCTGAAGGTGTGATGTAAGGCAAGGCATGTGCCTTTGCAGAATCTTTTTCTTTGTGAAGAAATGACCCAAGGGAATAATTCTTTCTGTTTAGCCTACCTAAAAAGGGAAGCACTGATGACCAGCAAAGAAATGGGAGCTGTGTTAGGGCTTTTTGAAAGTATCAAGTGCTACACAATGAAAGCTATCATGAAGGTAGAGGTCTTCCAACTGTCCTCTCTGGAATCAGGGCTCTCTTCCCCAAGTGGCTGGGCCATTGTTTGGGTCCGTGGGCTGGGCCCTTTCAGGGATGGGGACAGGTTGACCCAGGGCCTGGTGGAAGGCTGCCAGGAGAAGGGGAAAAGGGAGCTCTTGGGAATATTCCAGCCCCTTGAGGGTCTGGGGCTTCTTGAGCAAAAAGAGCCTGGCTTGGTGTAGCAGCCCTCAGTCCAGGCTGGCGGGCACTGAAGTGATGGGGATAGTGTTGAAAAAGCCTGGGATTTTAACTCTTTCCTGGGGGACGGAGATTGCAAAGAGCTGGCCCCAGACTCCAGGAGGCTTGGTGGCTTTGGGAGGGCCTTCCCTGTATCCCAGGCCATCTGCTTCTCCTCGCAGCGGACACAGTAACCCAGAAACAAACTGAGCGGTGAGGAGGAGTCCAAGTGGAACTGAGGGCTGCTGGGGGCTTTGAGTTCAAGTCCTCCAAGGGCTTGAACTCTGACTCTGGCTGCACCTCTGTGAAGCTAGCTATCCTCACCCAGTCCTCACCCTCCACACCCTGCCCTGATTCCCCTGCTTTCTGTCTCCTTGCTTGGGCTCAGGACCTAGTTTGTTAACTGACTCTGGAAACTATTTAGTGCCTTGTCTTTGCCTGGACAAAAAGGCCCTTGAAGCAGGCAACATGCTTTATCCTTCTCTTATCCTCACCTTGATGTTTCTATTCAGAAAGCACCAGAAAGATTGATTAGAAAGCATGGTGGGGGCCAAGCTAGGCACTGGAAACTGGAAAGACGGCTGTAGAATGGTCAGCACAGAGCCAACAGAGTTCCAGGAGCCACTGAGCTCTCAGAGGAACCCCAAGTATCTTCTGTGCCCACTTTCTTGCCTCCTCTCCTTTCCAGGGAGTTAAACTGGGGCTTCTAGAGGAGGAGACCGTGGGGTTTGAGTGCTGGCTCTGCCATTTATTGGCTGTGTGACCTTGGGCAAATCACATAGCTTCTCTGTATTTTGATGTTTACATCCATAAAATCGTCCTAACATTGTTACGTGAATTAGATGAGTTAAATTATGTGACAGGCATAAAGGGGCCTGGTAAAAGAGTATGCCATGTCAACATGCCTAGGCTCCCAGACCTTTGTTAAATAAAATCTTGTTGCCTCCAGGAGATCCATCCTAGGACCTTGTGCTCCCTTTGTTCATTTGTGGAATTCTCCTTTCTTGCTGGTGGGTGATGGGGGTTGGACGCCCTAACAGGCAAAGCTGATGTTGCATTTTGGTTTGTTTTAAGCAGTGCTTAAAACTGCTTATGGGGATGAACGGTCGCTTGCTCTCCTTTACCTCTGTGTGTCCCTCTGGTTTGTGCTGATAGACTTCAGATTAAAAATAAAGATCTACATAGTCAAATATTGACTCATCAAGAATGTAAAGACGTTTTAAAGAATTATGCAAATGAGAGCCTAGATTTCATGAAAAATTTGTAATTTTCAACTGGTTCTTACACAAACATCTGTAACGTGTTGCAGCTTCCCTTCCAAGGGTGGGCTGGGCTGGGTCACGTGATCATCTTGTGTTTGTATTATACATTCTTCCTGTCTTGTTTTCTTTTGTTTTGCTTCATATCCTCAATAAAGCAAAAGAGGTACAATTTTCCATTTGCCATCCTTTACCAATTTTTCTTCACTTGTGCTTCATGTTGGATGAAGTTTTTATATAATTATTATTTTTTCCGTGATGATTTGGAAGCTATAGATTATATTTCTGCTCTTTCAATGGTTACTCTCAAATTTTTAGCATATTGATTTAGCTATATACCCTTTTTTCTAACAAATTCTAAAATTCTTCCTTATCTCTGTCTTTTCCCATTCAAGAATGTTAAAGATGGTCTAGCTACAAAGAGAATACCGCCCTTGGCCATCTTTTTTATTATTTTCAAGAACTTTCATGTGGCTTGAAGAAATCAACTTTTTATTGTGGAACGTTTCAACTATAATATTTGGGAAAACAATGTATCTGTCACCCAGTTTCAATAATGATTAACATTTTAGAGAGAGAGAGAGAGAGACAGACTGCGAGCGGGGGAGGGGCAGAGAGAGAAGGAGACACAGAATCCGCAGCAGGCTCCAGGCTCTGGACTGTCAGCACAGAGTCCGATGGGATCATGACCTGAGCCGACATCAAGAGTTGGACACTCAACTGACTGAGCCACTCAGGCACCCCTGTATGTTTTTCTTTTTAACAATTCCTCCCTTTTGATCAGACTCTCAGCTAACAGAGATGTGATAAAAATCGAAGGCATTAGCACCACTCTCAGCTACTGCTTTAAAGTTCTCACAGCTTTTATTGTTCCTTTGTGTGGTAGCCACGGGTCATGTTGCTTTGTTTTATTTCTGTGATATTTACAGGTTGTGACTTTAGGTTTCCATTCCGTTAAGTCAGCCATTGCTTTGTTCCTTTCCTGCCATTCTGTTCTTAGGGAGATCATTTGCATGGTGGTTAGTGGCTGTGAACATGCATTTAAAGCTTTTCAGAAAATACAACACACTAGGGAGATTATTGTGATTATTATGAGCAGGATAATTCCCATGTTTGGAGGGCACATTAAAGCCATGGTCCCCAACACCCAGAAGCAATCAAAATCAAATAAGTCAAAGACTCCAAGGAAGGAGTCATCTTTTTAAGCCAAGTGGCTTGTTTTGTGATCTTATGTAATTGAGTTTCAGTTTCTCCAGAAGTGTTAATTCAGGTCCAGCAGGTGGTATTGGCTACCACACAGGTGTCCCTGCTCAGCTAAAAGGTAACCAAGGGCTTGTCCCATCATCAAGAATAATTTCGGGGTACCTGGGTGGCTCAGTCGGTAGAGCAACCAATTCTTGATTTCGGCTCAGGTCAGGATCCCAGGGTCATGGGATTGAGCCCCACATCAGACACCAAGCTCCATGCTCCATTCTAAGCATAAAGCCTTCTTCAGATTCTCTCTCTCTCTCTCTCTCTCTCTCTCTCTCTCTCTCTTCTCTCCCTCCCCCTTCCTCTACCTCTCGCCCACTTTCTGTCTTGCCCACACGCTCTCTCTCTCTTAAAAAAAAAAAAAACAACTTAGGGCAGACAATCTAAGGATCTTTGCTAGGCAGCTGTTGCTTTCGCAGCAGATTCTACAATAATTTTAAGAATTAAGAAGTTAAGGGCACCTGGGTGGCCCAGTCGGTTGAGTGTCAGACTTTAGCTCAGATCATGATCTAGCGGTTCAAGGGTTTGAGCTCTGTGTTAGGCTCTGTGCTGACAGCTCAGAGCCTGGAACCTGCTTTGGAGTCTGTGTCTCCCTTTCTGTCTGCCCCTTCCTCTCTCTGTCTTTCTCAAAAATGAATAAACATTAAAAAAAAAAAAAAAAAGAAGTTAGCCTTATTTACATTTATCCCTAACCAGGGAAGTAGGACCTGCCAAAAAGGAGTGAGTCTTGAATCATGAAAGCCTCCTGCTAGGTCCTTTTTAACTTGACCCTGTAAATTCAGAGGTGTTGACCAATGAGATGCCTTACTTTGCTTGTGAGAAGTTAGAGACATAGTTAGATTTTCTTTAGCCTGAAATAAAAGATTATTTTACATCCCAGAGGTTACCACCCACAGCAGTGGCCTGGGAGCTAGAGATGAAGGTGTCCTCTTTCTAGGCCAATGCCAGAGAAAAGAGAAGGGAAAATGAAGTGAAAGGGCTTCATGTTTAAAGTATGAAGTGTGAGCCATCATCTTGGGTGGAGGCAGTTTTCCTTGACGTCAGCTCCATCAATTTGATTTAGAGGTCTCCCAGCATCTGTGCAGGACTAGGTGTCGGGTGGAACCTTTCTAAGCTGTGTGACGTGTGCCCAAGGCTCAGTACCTGTTAGCTTTTGAGCAGTGATGAGGAGAACAAAGGCGAGAGAAATGGCAGCGAAAATTAAATCTGCTTACAACTTGCAGCCCACTGATAAATCCCTGAGACATACAGATTGTAACACTCCTACAGCTCCCTCCAGGACTTCCTTTCATGTTTTACCACTATAGCTCTGCTCTGGTTAGTGTTACTGCCCTCTGATAACCGTAAACAACCCTCCCCAAGGCATATGTTAGCAATCATCTTTCAAGCCTATGGCCCACTGACATCTATCTGAAGGGTCTCATGACTAATGTTTTATTCGGCAGTAGTAAATGACCTGATCTTAACAGCAGCTAGCCCCTCAAGGTCCTGGAAGCCTTGCTTCCAAATTCCCTAGAGACTTACTCCATCCTTAGCTCCCATTAACTAAAAAGTGTATAATGTGTCACTCCTCACAATCCCAGGACAGCTCTTTCTGCCTACAGATCCTGACCTGTTACTATAATAAAAGCATCTGTTTGCACCAAAAGCATCTCACGAATTCTTTCTTGACCCTTCACTCTCGGCCCCATATCACCAGTGTTAACGGCCAGGAGTACTTGGTAAAGTCCTTTCCAATGGGGCTCAAGGGCAGTTTTCCTATGATGACATTTTCAGAATACTCAGTCATTAGGCTCTAAACTGTGACCAGAAAGATCCTTGGAACTTGATGATGGGCTTGAACATAAGACGTTAGAGGCTTTTAGTAGCAAGTCATACTAGCATGAGTCAACAGGAGATTGGCGGAAGGTTGTATTTTGATAGAATTCCAAGAAGTCTGCAGTTTTTCATTGAGGGTCGTACGATTTGTCTAGTAGAGTGGGTGCCTCAGTCACTGGAGATCAAGGAGGTATACCCTAAATGGGGAACACTTTTTAACGTTTTTGCTATTGTGGGGGCATCAGCCTTATTGCAAGGGAACACATGATCTAGAAAACACAGTCATAAGAACATACTGGTGACATAGCTGGGTGCAGGGGTGCAAGGACACCTGAATCTGGGGGCCCAAACAGACCAGGTTCTGCCACTCGCCGCTGACAAAACCCAAGGGCAGAGGAAACAAGAAAGGAATTTATTTCAGTGAGGTCAACACTGGGAAGACAGTGGACTAGTGTTTCAAAGAAGGTCTTTCACGTGCTGAAAACACTTCCAGGTTTATGTAAGGAAAATGTGGCACAAGGATCAGTGGGTCCCTGCTGGTGGGCAGTGAGGGTCAGGTGGATTGTTGTCTTGGGGTCAATCATGGGAAAAGTCTTTTTGGCTTAGGGCAGTCCTTATTGCTTGAGGGGGCAATTTTGGTTCCCTTCAGGGGACACTTTGCCCGCAGGGTATTTTGCCTGAGTTAAGAGATAAACTGGAAAGAAGAACTTAATCAATTAGAAAGTTTGAGGTCAATATGGAGGTAGTAGGGCTCCTCTTTCAATAATCTATACCAATTGGAAGTTGAAGTCCAGCTGCAGGTGTTTAAAGGGTCCAGAGGGAGGGCGTTGGAGGCTTTTGGGAATAAGAACAGCTTTTTTTTAAGGATTACGGACCTGACAAGTCAGACATTGCTGGTAGACAGTGTTTGCAATTTTATAGAAGTCTCCCCACTCTACTCATCTTAAGTGCCCTATAGTGGGTGAAGGGATGGAAAACCCAATAAATGGAGATTGTCAGGGAGCTGGGAAGAATCAAATGGCCATCTTGGGTTCTCATGGCCCTGACTGTCCACGTAATTCATAGCTGGTGTTTGCCCACCTTAATCTCTCTGATCCAGGAGTAGACTGTTCCCATGGGACAAGGACATCAGGATGGTAAGGCTCTGGCTGTGGGCGGCCATTTTTATGGAAGCAGAATGGGCTTTACTGCACATGCCACAGTCTTCTTCATCCTGCTACTCCCTTTGCATAAAATCCAGTGACATATTGAAATTTCTTTCCGAAGACTCATTTTCCACAAACCTTCTACAACTTTTTTTTTTTTTTTTTTTTTTTTTTTTTTTTTTTAACATTTAGATTTTGCCCTAGGTTTTCCCTCTTTAAATATCCAGCCTCATTTCGGGACCAAATTCCTTTCTTTTCCCTTAACAAGAATGTGTTTTTATTTCTTATATTTTCTCTTACCAGAAACATACATCTTACTTTCCTTGCATACAGAGTTATTTCTCTTATTATTTCCAGTAGTCTTAACTACACTTACTAGAATTCTTAACTCTTAGAAATCTTAATTTTTAGTGAATATTTAGTAACTAACTGTGAACTGTTACACCAGCGTTTTTTAGATTTGTAAATTTATGAATATATTCTTTTTTTAGCTTATAAGTATATTCTATAATTTCTGGAAGGATATGCCATTTAAAATTTTCCAATATAGCAGTAACACATTCATATATCTTTTAGTTTCTCATAATGAGAAGCCAAAAGTAGATAAACCTCTATTCAGTATTTAATGCTTTAGTATTTTTTCTCATTTGGAAATGATCTAAATATTTAATGAATTTAACTTAACTCTTAATTTAACCTAACTTAGCAAAACTTTAAGGTTTTATGTTACCAAAAAGATTTGGGAAAACAATTTAAGTAGATTTTAAATATTGCAGAAGAGTTTATTTACAAACTTTTATCTTGTTTACATCTATTTAATTTACTTTTTCTTAATAACTATGTTTAAATACTTTTTTTAAAGTTTATTTATTTTTGAGAAAGAGAAGACAAGCTGGGAAGGGGCAGAGAAAGAGAGAGAGAGTGAGAGACAGAATCCAAAGCAAGTTCCAGGCTTTGAGCTGTCAGTACAGAGCCTGATGCGGGGCCCAAACCCACCAACCATGAGATCATGACCTGAGCTGAAGTCAGACGCTTAACCGACTGAGCCATCCAGGCGCCCTTAATAACTGTGTTTAGATTACCTACACAAACTTCATTAAACATTAGCCACAGTCAGCCATTGTCCGAAGCTATTATTTTTTTGTTCATAGATCTTATAAGAGATAATGTGAGCTTATTTGACTGGTAAACTCAGATAGGATAAAAGTCTTATACTTGATGTTGATAATTCTAAAGACCTGTCTGTTCTAATTAAGCCGTCAACCTTAAACTGGGTTTTATATTGAACATTTCCCCAGATGGTGTGAACTTGAAAACCATTTGGCTTAATGTCTATCTTCCTGAGAGTTTAGAATGCCCAATCCTTACAAGTGCTTGCCTTCAAACCAGCTAAACAGGGTTCTTTTACAAATTAATTTTAGCAATACCATCTGGAGGTAGAAAAATGTCTCACATTTACAGCATGTATATATGAACATACACACAAACACACAAAGGCAAAGGACTTCATGGTTACTAATATTTGTGGAGGAGTTTTTGTGTGTGTGTGTGTGTGTGTGTGTGTGTGTGTGTGTGTGTTTTAATTAATACAAAATTGGAGGTGGGGCACCTGGGTGGCTCAGTCGGTTGAGCGTCTGACTTCAGCTCAGGTCATGATCTCGTGATTTATGAGTTTGAGCTCCACGTCGGACTCTGTGCTGATAGCTCGAAGACTGGAGCCTGCTTCAGATTCTGTGTCTCCCTCTCTCTCTGCCCCTCCCTGCTCGTGCTGTCTCTATCTCAAAAATATATGAACATTGAAAAAATTTAAAAAATAAAATAAAATATCATCTCCCAGGAGCATCTGGGTAGCTCAGTCAGTCAAGCATCTGACTCCTGATTTGGGCTCAGGTCATGATCTCACGGTTTGTGAGTTCGAGCCCTACATCAGGCTTTGCACTGACAACATGCAGGACCTGCTTGGAATTCTCTCGCCACTCTCTCTCTGTCCCTCCTCCCCTCTCACATGTGCATTCTCTCTCTCTCTCTCTCTCTCTCTCTTTCAAAATAAATAAGTAAACTTAAAAAATATATATATCATTTCCCAGTGAAAGGAATTGGGGATCCTTGGGTAAATGAGTCTGAGGGCTGGGTCAGAGAAAGTTTAAGGTGAGCCTAGAATGTCTTGTTATTCCAGAAAGCAAGTGTTCACAAACCAATGGGAACATGTCAAAAGGACACAGAAGTCAACTTGAAGGAACGCAAGAATAATGTGAGAATCAAAATGAATAGTGAGAGGAATGGTTTTTAACACACTGTATTTGAAAATTGTGAGTTTATTTTGATATTAACTACAATGATGACAGTGACTGAGTCTGGGAGGGGAGTGGCTGGGGTATGGAGAAAGGAAAGCTGTCTTTAGAGAAGAACCAATAAACATCGAAGGAATAATAGAATTGGAACCATTACCATTTTGTAACCATCACACCAAAACTAGTGCAGGCAATAATAGCTAATTTAGACACTACTGAGTGGAAGTTTTTGAGAACCAGGATATTCACACAGTCTGAAAGTATCACCCCTTAGCTTATTAATGGTGAATGAGGGAAAGTGCCTTTTTAATGGATAAACCAGGTAGGTATTAATCAAATAAACAGCGTTACCACAAATGCAGAAAATGGCATCATATTCCTCCCGATATGATGGACTGAGAAGGACACAATATTTACGACGTACAATTCTTGACAAAAAAATGTTTACTCTGAAACTAATCATTAGGAAAATAATCAGACAAGTCCACATTCAGAGTTATTCTACAAAACAGCTCCTCTAGACTTTTAAAATGTCAATGTCATGAAAGACAAAAAACAGGTACACTATTCTAGATTGAAAGACACAAAAGAGATAAGACATGTAAATGACATCACACAAAAAAAAGACAGTTGTAAAAGACATTATCGGGACAAATAGGGAAATTAGACTGTATATTAAAGTACTACACTGGTAAATTTTCTGAGTATTGTAATTGTATCATGATTATATAGATGTATGCATAAGTATTTAGAGGTAAAGTGTAATGATGTCCTGACTAATTCTCAAATGGTTACCAAAAATTTAAAAAGTAAATATGTGTGTGTCCAATTTGTTCTGTGTGAAATTTTTCTATGGGTTTGAAATATTTCAAAAGAAAAAGTTGGGGGGAAATAATGCATAACTGAGATCCCAAGAAAGAAGAGAAATCCTTAAGGGCCAAGAACAAAAAGAGAACTTAAAACTAGGTAAGCTGATACTGTGGCTGCCTCCAAATGTGGTGTGTCGAAACATAGGGCACAGCGTTTCACAATCACTCAGAGATAAAGGTGAGTCCAAAAGTCAGTGTAAGCAGGGAGCTGGAAACAAGACTCCCTATTAAAAACTGTGACCCTCAAAGTACAACACCGTCCCCAAAAGGGTGAGGTAAGAAAAAAAAGCTGTCCTTTGGGACAGGGAGATGACAAGGGAGTTTGTCTCTCTCAGCCTGGGCATAGGTGGGGAAAAAGTACCACCTGAGAAATTAGCCCCACAGGGCTGCTCACACCTGTTTGGGCTTTAATTTTTTCATTTTTTATGTGATGTTGGAACTACCAAGATGAGAAATAAAAAGTGGTCCTGTATGTATATTTTACCCCAAGTAAAATATGGTCCCAGGCTATTGATACCATGAACACCTAGAAGAGGCAAAGGCAAAACTTTTTTGTTTTTAATTTTTGTTAATGTTTATTTTTGAGAGAGAGAGAGACAGAGTGCAAGTTGTGGGGAGGTGAGAGAGAGGGCAACACAGAAACTGAAGCAGGCTCCAGGCTCTGAGCTGCCAGTACAGAGCCTGGTGTGGGGCTCAAACCCACATACTATGAGATCATGACCTGAGCCAAAGTCAGATGCTTAACCAACTGAGCCACCCAGGCGCCCCCAAACAAGACAACTTTTAAGGCCTTACAGAATCTGCACAATTAAACTGTTGAAGATAGGCTCATGGCCCCCAATTACAAAATTTACAAGGAAACAATCAACCATGGCTGAGAACTAACACAGAAAAAGCAGGATTAGACCCCAGAACTTCAGCTAAAACGAATCACAGCTTACAATTATGAAAATGAAAATAAAAATGTACTAAATAATTTAAAAGCATAAAAAGGAATTCAAATGAAATAATACATTGTGAAAATGACTAGGCAGATTTTTTAAAAAGGAAATAGAACTTCTAAAAATAAAAGTATATTCATTCATTTATTCATCAAATCTCAATGAATAGATTAAACAGAAAATTTGATACATCTTAGAAAAGAATAACTGAACTGTAAATGGCACTGAGGAAATTACCCAAATGCAAGATATGGGATGAAAAGATGAGAGAAAGACTGGGTGACAGGTGGAGGAAGGAAGAGGAGAAGGAAGAGAGAGACTGCAATGAAAAAGTCTATCATATATCTAACTTGATGTCCAGAAGGAGACTTTAAAAATGGAAGAGAGACAATATTCAAAGAAAAATCAGTGAGTGTTTTCCAGAACCAATGAGAGATATGAATTCTCAAATTCAGGATCAGATTCCAAACAGGTAAAATGATTCATACCTAGATCTAAATCCTATAGACGTCAAAAAGTTAGTACAAGTACATTATGAACAATACGATGTGTTAAAAGTTGTGGGGTGCCATCACAGCAGTGCTTAGCCTTACCTGTGTACTGGAAATAAAGGAAAGCCGGAAAATCGGAAATCTAAGCTTCCATCTCAAGAATCTAGGAAAAATAGCAAATCAAACCTAAACAACTAGAAGGAGGAAGTAAACATAGCAGATATTAATGAAATAGAAAACTAATGTACAGCAAAGAAATTTATCAAACCCAAAATCTGGTTCTTTGACAAGATGAACAATGTTGAGAAATCTCTAGCAAGACCGATCAAGAAAAAAGAAAATAAAAGAGAATGTTACTGAGCTCAAGCTCCACCGCCTGTCACTTGAAAGGCCATTACTCAAGAGATGAGTTTTGATTGGAGAGGAATTTGAGCTTTATTCAGGAGGCTGGCAACCCAGAGAGAAGGTAGACTGTTGTCTAAAAGCCCACTCTGAGGTTTCTGTGTGGCCTAGGGGTTTTTAAAGGGGTTTAGGGTAGTTAATCAGCAAAGGGAGTGCAGTGGTCTACAATGTTTCTTGGTTTCCTGTAGACTCAATGATGCCAGCTACAAATGTTATTGCAGGATTTCAGGATTGTGCCAGGGGGTCCGGTTCTTTTTTTATGATATGCAGGAGTGTTCTGTTCTTTCTGCAGAGGAGGGCAAGGTCTACAGATGCACAAAGGGAGGTCAATAAAATCATTTGTGTGACCTAAAAAAAAATTTTTTTTTTTTGCTAAAAAATTACTGGGCTAATCAGAAAACTGAGGCAGCTTCAGATTTGCTGGCCTCTGTGGCCTGGGAAAGTTTGGTCCTTTGCTCCTCAAAGCTAGTGGTCTGCAGATCTCAAAAGAAAGTAAATTTGTTCTGCTATAGATCAAAGGCCTTAGGTCAGCAAGTAAGGAGTGTGTTAACTTCAATAAAGTCAACCCTTAAGGCCGGTTGAAGTGGTATTACAAGAACATCACTACAGATCATACAGTTATATTACAGATGTTAGGAAGGTGTTTATTTTGAGAGAGAGAGAGAGAGAGAGAGAGAGAGAGAGAGAGAGCAGGAGAGGGGGAGGGACAGAGAGAGAGGGAAAGAGAATCCCAAGCAGGCTCTGCACTGACAGTGGGGGGGTTGAACTCACAAACTGTGAGATCATGACTTGAGCCAAAGTTAAACACTTAACCGACTAAGCTACCCAGGTGCCCTTGGAATAACTTTATACTTTTAAAAACACAGCTTACTAAACTGACAGAACAAGAAATAGAAAAGCTGAATAGTTTGACATCTATTGAAGAGATTAAATCTCACAAAGAAAACCCCAGGCCAAAAAGCTTCACTGGTAAATTTTTCCAACCATTTAAAGAAGAAATAACAGTTTTGCACAAACTCTTCCTGAGGAATAGAAAAATAGGGAATACTTCCCAACTCACGAGGTCAGCACGAGGTAGTTACAAAAGTCTGACAAGTAGATTACAAATTAAGACTGGAAGCCAAACCAGAAGTAACAGGCAAGTCTTTATTTAGTACAAGTAAGAGTCTACACAAAAAAGGATGCTGGCTCCCTAAAGGTCTATTTTCCCTCCATGAAACAGCAGTGAATAAAGGTTAGCTGAATTAGTGGGGAAGGGAATTGTCTCACTGTCCAGGGAGCCCAGAACAATCACTCTTGCTTTTTTATGGGGCTGGAAACCAGGGGGAGGGTAGCGAGAAGGGCCAGATGCAGAGGCATCTGAGTAGTCTCAGCTGACCCCCAGCCTCCTGCAGTAGAGGATCATAGGCTAGGAATGTAGACATTGCAGGTATATGTAAGAGCATGGCCAGTGGAGGGGGCTAGGAAGCTGAGTCCTTGACTGTAACTCCCTCCACACTGCAATGCACAAGCTGTGCATTGAGTCTGTTGAGAAGGCAGCTTCCCCACTCCCACCCCTACCCCATGAGGGCTGCCCAGCAAAGCCTTTATAGTTGTCTGTAGTCAGGCCTGATCACACATACAATTGGCTTGGAGCCAGACTCCTCATAGGGTGTAACATATATGTGGGCATCTTGCTGAAGGGTTGAATGGGGCTAAAATTCAGTTCAAGATTTCCTGCCAAGCTGTGGGGCCTGGCATGGATTTATGTCCACCTGGAGGAAGGAGCACCTTTTCGTCACACAAAGGTACCATATGGGCTGTTGACAGCCCTGCCCACATTAACAAATTAAAGTACGTCTCACAAAGTCTTCAGTAGATGCAGAGGAGGCATGTGATCAAATTCAACTACCATTTATGATTTAATAAAAGGAATGAACTAGGACCAGAAGGGAATTTTCTTAACCTGGTAAAATGTGTGTCTGTTTCCACATTTCCTCTTCTAAAGACACCAGCATACCGGATTAGGGCCCACCCTACTGATTTTAACATAATCATCTTTTTAGAAGCCCTATCTCCAAATGCTGTCACATATTAAAGGTTTTAAGGATTAGGACTTCAACATGGAATTTGGAGAGATAGGAGGTGGGTGTCAGGAGAGACCAGTTTCCAGATGTTGCTGCAGGAAGGCAACCCACAGATTCCCGAAGGCTTGGGGTAAGGTAGAACGGAAAGGGAGGGATAAAGGATGACTGGCTTGGAACAATAGGGTTGATACTGCTCCATTTACTGAGATGGTGAAACCAGGAGAGGGATAAACTTGAGCTTGAGCCAGTGGAGAGCCCTGAGGCATTCTAACCTTTAGAGATTGACTAGAAGAAATGGAGCCCAGAAGAAAAGTGAGTGGCAGCTAGTGGGAAGGAGGAAATAGGAAACCTCTAGTAGCTTGGAAACTGGAAGAGAAGAGCCAGCAAGTTCTGTTGATTCTACCATTTCATGTCTCTCAAACTCTTGCTGATTTCTCCTCTCAGCCTGACCTGCACCCTGATTCCACTCTAGTGAGGACCAGCAGAGGGAGCACTCTGTTCCAGGTGCAGGCTTAGGGGGATGCAATTCTACAGATAATATCAAAACAATAAAACCCAGTCTGCTTTTTATTATCACCATGTGCTGGCAATTCTAAACCACGTGGGTAATAAAATGCTTTTCTGAAAAAATGATTTATTGGTCTAAGTTCAAAATAATGCCTGTGGTTATGTAAGCTTCAAATGGAACATTTTTATTACTATCTTTTAGCAATCCTGGGAAGCTAATTTAGGGAATTCACAATGATACAGTGGGCTGTCACATTCGTTTTGAAAGTAAGTTCTTTATTTATTTATTTTTTTTAAATGTTTATTTATTTTCGAGAGAGAAAGAGAGAGCAAGCAAGGGAGGGGCAGAGAGAGAGAGGGAGACACAGAGTCCCAAGCAGGCTCCAGGCTCTGAGCTGTTGATCATGACCTGAGCCAAGGTCAGAAGCTTAACAGACTGAGCCACCCAGGTGCCAAAAGTAAGTTCTTAATAGTTTGGATTTAAAGCTCATTTTAGATGCAGTTCGTGTCTTCAGCCATTATAATACATACTCCTATGTTAAAAAAAATTTTTTTTTAATGTTTATTTTTGAGAGAGAGAGACAGAATGCAAGTGGAGGAGAGGCAGAGAGAGAGGGAAACACAGAACCTGAAGCAGGTTCCAGGCTCTGAGCTGTCAGCACAGAAGACGATGTGGGGCTTGAACTCGACAACTGTGATGAGATCATGACCTGAGCCAAAGTCAGACGCTCAACTGACTGAGCCGTCCAGGCGCCCCATACTCCTGTGTTTAAACAGTAGATTCAAAATCTACGACGATAGTAGAGCAATTGTAAATACAAAAGGTGGAGCGCCTGTGTGGCTCCGTTTGGTTAAGCGTCCAACTCTTGATTTCAGCTGAGGTCATGATCTTGCAGTTCTTGGGATAGAGCCCTGCGTCAAGCTCTTCATTGATAGGGTGGAGCCTGCTTGGGATTCTCTCTTTCCCTCTCTCTCTGCCCCTCCCCCCCTCAGAATAAATAAAAAACTTTAAAAAATACAAAAGAAACAGCATGAGTTATAGTAATTGTGTCATTTTAATTATGAGTTTTACTTGTGTTTAAAATTTAAAACAGTGAAAGAATCCAAAACATTTGGTATATTTTTGTTTGGTAAGTTAGCAAGTTTTAGTTCATGCATGAAATATTTTGCCGAATTTGAGTATCTTTAAGTTAAAATTTATTTTTTTTAATGTTAATTGTTGCTGAAGAATGAATCAAGACAATAGTGATTATTGCAGATTACTATGTGATTGTTAGCAAAACTAGTTTTGTTGTTTAGAGGAGGAAGATGTTTAAAAGTAATCCACTCCCCAGATATCCAATATGCTAGTTATGAGACCCACATATTTAATATTTCATCTCTGAATATACATATATAAGGACAAAGCTTACTACCTCCTGGGATGCTTTCTATCCTTGCAGTTGGAGAACTGGGTGAGGAAAAATACAATCCTTTTTTTCTGGCCAGTGTGAAGGGACGATGAGGAAAATATCACATGAAATGTGACAGTCTTCATATTAAATTAGCTGATGGCTCCATCTGTATTTTCACAGAAATGGCTCAAGTGGATTTTATTTTACTGAGTTTCTTTGAATATTTTTTTTTTCCTTTTTCAAAGCTGTAAAAAGTAGTGGTTTCCCAATTACTCTTCCTTGAGCCTATAAAGGGGTATTAGGGAGTGAATGCAGGGTTGGGTTCCGGGCCTCCCTGGCCCCAACAGGACACATTTACACATTAGAGTCCAGATGTTATGGGCTAAATTGTGTTCACTCAAAATTCATATGTTGAAGGCCTAATCATCAGTACCTCAGAATGTGACTGTATTTGGAGATAGGGCCTTTAAGGAAGTGATTTAAGTGATTTAAGGCTGTTAGGGTGGACCCTAATCCAATATGGCTGATGTCCTTATAAAATGAGAAAATCTGGACATTCAAAGAAACACCAGGGGGCCCACATGTACAGAGAGACAACCATGTGAAGAAGCAGGGACCTCAGAGGAAACCCTCCCAGCCAGCACCTTGATCTTGGATTTCCAGCCTCTGGAACTGTGGGGAACAAAAAGTTCTTTGCCGAAGCCACCCAGTCTGAAGTATTTTCTGATGGCAGGCTGAGCAGACTAATATTATCAGGTGGCATTTGTTTGGACTGAGGATTCCACAGGTTAGTCTTGGGAAATTACTAGAATAAGGGACAGATCACAAACTTTGAGACCA
Organism: Felis catus; assembly: GCF_018350175.1. Taxonomy (NCBI): domain Eukaryota; kingdom Metazoa; phylum Chordata; class Mammalia; order Carnivora; family Felidae; genus Felis; species Felis catus. The sequence goes on along the minus strand of NC_058371.1, from coordinate 34,952,513 downwards.
TTCCTCTGGATTTGAGTCCCGGCTTTGCTGTTCAGTAGCAGATCATTGGTGGGCCATTTACTGAATGCTAGGGGCCCAATTTCATGTCTGTAAAGTGGGGGTGGAAACCACTACTCAGGATTTCAATGGAGATGACGTGGGGGTAATGTATAGAAAGTGCCAGGCCAACAGCAGGAGCCTAATAAATGAGGATGCTGAGCCAAAGCATTCTCCACTGCCTTAGCTCATATTAATTAGATCCTGTTCAAGGGGACTACACTGGAGACGGCTGGAACTCTGTGAATTTTGCAACTAAGGGAGGGTGGTTTTAAAAATATATGTTGAGTGAAGTTTTAAAACTTTTGCTAAATTTGCATGTAGTGTTACTTTGAATGATTTGGGAAGATTAAAAAGATTAAAAAGATTAATAAGGGTCTCTTCTCTGCTTATAAAAATAGCATATGTTTCTACATGTGAAATACACACGTCTATAGATATGTTTTAAGAAAATTTGCGTGAAAGATGCAGGAGTCTAAAGAAGAAAACAACTTCTAATAAAACCAGTCAGGGACAATCACTGCCCACATTTTAGTATGTTTTTTTTCAATATTTTTTTCTGTTGTCTTTTTTAAAATTAAGAACATCAATTTTGTGCCATGTTTTTTCACTGAACTTTTGAACACGGGCACTTCCTATGCTGTTACGAAGTCTTTTTTTTTTTTTTTCTTAAATGTTTATTTATTTATTTTGAGAGAGCATGAACAGGGTAGGGGCAGAAGGAGAAGGGGAGAAAGAATCCCTAGCAGACTCCACACCGTTAGTACAAAGCCCTACATGGGGCTCGAACTCATGAACCATGATATCGTGACCTGAGCCGAAACCAAAATTCGGATGCCCAAACGACTGAGCCCCCCAGGCGCCCCTGTTACAAAGTCTTTTTTTTTTTTTAAGTTTATTTACTTATTTTATGAGCAAGAGTGTGCATACACAGAGGAGGGGAGGGGCAGAGAGAGGGAAAAAGAGAGAATCCCAAGCAGGCTCCACACTGTCAGCACAGAGCTGGACATGGGTCTCAAACCCACAAACTGCAAGATCATGACCTGAGCTGAAATCAGGAATCGGCTGCTTAACTGACTGAGCCACCCAGCCACCCACCCCCCACCCCCAGCCTTTACAAAGTCTTAATATTATGTCTCCCTCTTGTCCTCTAGGTCCTGCGGTGCAAAAGGATCTGATGTGAGGTGGCACTTGAACTAGGGAAAACAGATTTGGGTTTGGGTGAGTGTGCAAACACATTCAGTCAAACCCTGGTAAGGAGTCCCTGGCAGGAGCCTAGAGGCTGAGATGAGGCCAGGCCTTAGCCCCACAGCCCACCAGTGAGACCTGCCTCCCACCCCCCATTCCCCATCCGGGTTCCTGTTACTCTGGCCCTTTAAGAAGGGAGCTGGAATTCTGGCAAGCCTGAGGTGGTCTCCTGGGAACTGAGGGACAACAAATAGCTTCAGAGAGATTGGGGCTGGGGTGGGGACCCTCCACACCAGGGATGGCACACATGGAGGCCAATCAGGTAGCACAGGGACTAGGGGTGGATTTCTCATTCCTTTCTTCCTCTGGCCTCTTTTCCCCAGCTTCCCCCCCTCCCCCCACCTTTCGTTGCCCCTCTGCTAGAATTCCCACTGCCTCTGCTCCAGACGGGTTTCATTTCTGGGGACAGTTCTCACTTATTAAGAGTTTCTTCATGGATCCTGGATTTTTCGGTAAATAAATACATATTCTGCAAACAATGATAATTGGATCCCACCAAATTTCCAGCCTTTCCACTTTTCTTTCTTTCTTTCCTTGAATGGCTTTTGCTAGTACCTCTGGAAAAAATGGTCAAAAAAGACACTGGTGAATATCACTGGCATGCTCTGAAATGAATGTGGTATCTCTAGTGTTTCCCCATTAAGTTCCATGTGGTATTTTGACTATTTCACTGAAGTCCCTGAGTGAATTTGTATAGAGTTGTCCTCGGTGTGAGTTTGGTAAAGCGTATAGAATGATATTTTGCTCTTTGAATCAGTTTCAATGTTTATAATATAATATAATTTAATCTATCCCATTTGTGGTTTTGCTACAAAAGCTTTGTTTCATGTTATTTCCATCACCTCTTTCTTTCTCTATTTTTAAAGTCCCCCCCCTTGTATTATATTTCGCTATACAGAGTTTTCTTTATTAACTAATGTCCTCAGCCTCTGCCAGTTGGAAAAAATTGTACTTATTGACTTTGTCAGTTATACACCCTTCCTCCTTCCTCCACACTTTAAAATGCATTTTGGGAATCCTGTCTTAATCTGTGGTGATTAAAAATGCTTTTTTTTTTTTTTTTTTTACATTCTGTAGCCCTCCTTTCAAGAATTATAATATTTGCATACCATTTTCTTGCTGTGATTATTTCATTCAATTGAGTGTTTAAGCAAATTAAATGTTCAATCATGAAGCCTTTTCTCTCATGACATCGCAGTTCGTGAGTCACTTATTTTTGTTCATCTCTTGGTTGTCTGGATTACGTCTTTTAGTAGCTTCCCAGGAAGGGAAAAGCAGAACTTAGAACCATCTAGTAAGTTGTAAGTTGTAAAACTAGCTCACAAGTACACCATGGACAGTAATGAGATTCTTATCAGTGAACAAAGACAAAAAAGAAAAAGAAAGAAAGAAAAGACAACAACAAAAAGGATTTATATAAGAAAAAGGGAAGAAGGGAAGGGGGAAAAAGGGTGCTAGTCTAGAAAGAATTTTGTTTTTCTAATTAAGGTGATTAGCTGGCAGCTATCCAAGAGACCAGTAGGGCAATCTATTCTGGAATAAATTGACTAGGTCTTCAGAGAAAACAATTTTAGTTATTTGTGGATTTTCCAAAAGTCTTGAGACTTAATCTCTACAGGACACATGACAGACTGTCTATGAACACTGTCTGCCTATGTCTCCACCTTAGACAGGCCAGGACCACTCCATTTCCCTCAGCAGAATTTCTGGGAGAGATAGACCTACAAAGTCATTGCAAGTTTGAAAACATCTCAGGTTGCCATCATGGTTTTTAGAATTTCCTGGTCTTAACATTTGCCCTTTAAACTTTCACAGATATTATTCCATTTTCTTTTTTTTTTAATTTTTTTTTTAATGTTTATTTATTTTTGAGACAGAGAGAGACAGAGCATGAACGGGGGAGGGGCAGAGAGAGAGGGAGACACAGAATCGGAAACAGGCTCCAGGCTCTGAGCCATCAGCCCAGAGCCAGATGCGGGGCTCGAACTCACGGACTGCAAGATCGTGACCTGAGCTGGAGTCAGATGCTTAACCCACTGAGCCACCCAGGCGCCCCTATTCCATTTTCTTCTGGCATATGAGTTGCTAGGGAGATCTGCAGCTACTTGATTTTTTTCCTTTGTGTTCTACCTAAATCATGATATTTGTCTTTTTTTTATGTCCAGAGAAAATGATTTTATCATGATCTGTATTAGCCATTTGTCTGTCTTCCTATCTATCTATCTATCTATCTATCTATCTACCTATCACCTATTTATTTCTGGAACACAGTAAGTCACTTTAATCTACAGTTTCATGTTTTCCTTTGTTTAAACAAAATATTGTTGCAATTTAAATTTTTGTTCCAATAATTTTGTTTTCTTCCTCAGGTGTCCTAAATATCTATATGTTGGATCTACATACAATGTATGTAAGCCTCTGTATTCATATTTTCCCTAACTGCTTTAATCTTTTCTGTTTTTGCTTTGAATTTCATGTAGTTTTATGTAGTTTTTCTTGAGAGTGGCTTTTTATTCACAAAATATTTATTATAGCTATTTAGCTTTTAAGTTATATTAGTTTATAAAAGTAACACAGGTAAATACCTAGTTTTTATTGTTTTAAATTTCAATTTATAAATATTATAATTTTATTTATATATGTACTATATTTTACAGAAAATGAGAGCAACTTTGGTAAAGTTGAAATGACTGACAAATTTCCCTTAAACATTTGGTCCTGGTTTTACTCATATTTATGAAGTTATTATATTTAATCAGCATGTATAAATTTGATATATATGGCTTTTCTTTTTTATTAATTGCAAATTTTTATTGTGCAAGCGGTAGAGTTTCATGCATTTGTAAGACATAATAAAAAGAAATCTCGTGTACTCTTTACCCAGTTTCCCCCAGTGGTAACATCTTGCAAGCTATAGCACAATATCAAAACCAGAAGTAGACGTTCATACAATCCTCCAATCTTACTCAGATTTTCTCAGTTCTGCTTATACTCATTTGCATTTGTGTGCATGTCTATTTCATTCTACATGACCTTATTACACGTGTAGGTTCCTGTACCCACCACCACAGTCAAGATACAGAACACAAGGATTCTTCCTGTAGCTTGTTTGGTTATACCCACTTCCTTTCCCCTCCATCAATCTCCCCCCACCATATCTCCTGTTTCTAACCCTTTCAACCACTAATCTATTCTCCATCTAAAAAAAATTTGTCTTTCCAAAATGGTTATATAAATAGAATACACTGAATGACTTTTTAGGATTGGGTTTTTTCACTAAATTGTTACATGTATGTGTGTAAAGTTGTTTGTTATATTTCTTTATACTTTTGATGTCTATAGGGTCTGTAGTGATATTTCCTGTTTCATTCCTGATGTTGGTAAATCGTGTGTTCTGTTTTTCATGTCATTTTATTGACCTTTTCAAAGAACCAGCTCTTTGGGTTATTGATTTTCTCTATTACTTTCCTGTTTTCAATTTCATTAATTTCTACTCTTGTTTTATATTTTCTTCCTTTCTACTTTTTCTTTTTTTAAGATTTTCTTCTTTATTTTCTACTTTACTGTTTTTTTTTTTACATGTTTGTTTATTTTTGAGAGAGAGAGAGAGTTCAAGTGGGGAGGAGCAGAGAGAGAGGGAGACAGAGGATCCAAAGCAGGAGTGAACTCAATGTGGGGCTCAAACTCACGAACTGTGAGATCATGACCTGGGCCGAAGTTGGATGCTCAAATGACAGAGCCACCCTGGTGCCCCTAAGATTTTATTTTTAAGTAATCTCTACACCCAGCATGGGCTCGAACTTACAACCCTGAGACCAAGAGTAACATGCTCTACCAATTGAGCCAGCCAGGTGCCCCACTTTTCTACTTTCTTTGGATTTATTTTGCTCTTCTTTATCTTTTAACTCGAGAGTGTTCCTTTTTTCTTAATGTATGAATGTAGTACTATCAATTTCCTTCATAGCACTGCTTACCTGTGTTCTACAAATTTTGATATATTCTTTTCATTTTTATTCCATTCAGTGTATTTTTAAATTCCCCTAGGATTTCCTTTTTGACCCTTGGATTATTTAGAAGCATGTTGTTTAGTTTCCAAATAGTTTGAGATTTTCCTGCTATGTTTTTGTTATTTATTTCTACTTTGATTTCATTGTGGTCAGAGAACATATGATGTAAATTATTTTAAATAATTTAAGGTTTGTTGTTGAGGTTTGTTTTATGGTCTAGGATATGGTCTATTTTGGACAATTTTCCATGGATACTTAAAACAGAGGTGTATTCTGCTGTTGTTGGGTAGAGTGTTCTACACATGTTGATTAGATCATGTTTTATTTGTTTTCTTTTCTTTCATTTATTTCTTTTTTTAAGTAGGCTCTGTGCCTAACATGGGGTTTGAACTCACAACCCTGGAATCAAGAGTCACATGATCTACCAACTGAGCAGACAGGCACCCCACATGTTGATTAGATCATGTTGATTAATGGTATTGTTGAGTTATTCTACATTTTTGCTGTTTTTCTGTCTAGTTATTCTACCAGTTGTTGAAAGAGAGATGTCAAAGTCTCTAATTGTGGACTTTGTCATTTCTCCTTTCAGTTCTATGAGTTTTTGCTTTACATATTTTGCAGATTTTTTGTTTTGGACTTACACATACAAGATTGCTATGTCTTCTTGGTAAATTGACCCTTTTATCATTATATAATGTCCCTCTCTGTCTCAAGTAATTTTCTTTGCCCTGAACTCTATCTTATCTGAAATTAATATAGCCACAGCTGCTTTTCTTTGATTAATGTTTGCATTATAGATCTTTTTCCATCCTTTTACTTTCAACCTGCCTATATTTTTATATTTGAAGTAAGCTTCTTGCAGACGGCATATAGTTGAATCATGGTTTTAAATTGACTTTGATAATCTGTCTTTTAATCGGTGTATTTAGAACATTTACATTTAGTATAATTAGTGATATTTTAGGGTCTAGGTCTGCTATTTTATTGTTTTCTGTTTGTTTTCTTTGTTTTATACTTGTTTTCTTTTTCCTGTATTTCTGTAGGTTACTTGAACATATTTTAGAATTCCATTTTGATTTATCTATAGTATGTTTTTAACCTATAGTATTTTTAAATGTCTCTCTATAGCTTTTTTAATGGTTGCTTTGGTATCACATAACTTACTATAGTCTTCTGGTGTTCTCAGTTTACCAATTTGAGTAAAGTATAGACACCTTACCTCCGTTTTTCTTCTTTTAACCTCCTCCATTTATAATAAATTGTTTTAAATATTTCCTCTATGTACATTTAGATCCACTAGTTGGTTATAATTTTTGTTTTAACCATCAAGCACAATTTAGAAGATTCAAGAAGAGAAGGCAAGTCTGTTGTATTACTTTTATTTTTGCTTACTCTATTCTTTTTTCCTTCTAATGTTCTAAGATTCTTTCTTTTATTGTTTCCTTTTTATTTAGAGAACTGTTTTTAAGCTGTTTAGGCTAGGTCTCCTGGCAACAAGTTATCTTACTCTTCCTTTATCTGAGATTGTCTTGATTTCTTCTTCAAATTTGCTATATCTTCTTGGTAAATTGACCCTTTCCACATTTCCCAGTGGATTTCTTCCCAAGTTAGAGAAGTTTTCAGCCATTGTTTTAACCACTTTTCCCACCTCACCTTATTTCTCTTCTCTTTCTAGGACTCTAATAAAATGAATATAAAATTGTTTTGTTAAAGTCTCACAGATCACTTTGTCTCTGTTCATTTTTGTTTTCAGTCTGTTTACGCTCTATTGTTCACATTGGGTAGTTTCTAGTTTTATATTCTAGTTCATAGGTTCTTTCCTTTTCTTATTTCATTCTGCTACTGAGCATTTTATTTTGGTTATTGCATTTTTCAATTCTAAAATTTCCTTTTGGTTCTTCTTTACATGTTCTGTGCCTTAGCTAAGACTATTTTTTTTTTCCCCATTTATTTCAAGTGTGTTCATAATTGCTTGTTGAAGCATTTCTATCATGGCTACTTTAAAATCTTTGTCAGATAATGTAACATTTCTGGCATCTCAGTGTTTGTATCAATTGACTGCCTTTTCTCATTGAGTATGAGATCTTCCTAGTATTTGGTATAAGTATTTCTGATTGAATTCTGGACATCTTGGGTGTTATGTTGTAAGATTCTGGGTCTTAATTATATCTCTGTTTTAGATGTCTTTTTCTGACACCACTCCAGCAGGGGGATGGGGGGCACTGCCCTCTTACTGCCAGGTGGGGGTTAAAATCCAGGTTCCCCATTCACCCTCCTTCACACCTGAGGTGGGGGCCCCTCATTATTGCTGGGTGGGGGGTGGGAGTTCTGGATTCCCAGGAAGCCTCCAGGGATACTTTCCTGGCTGGGAGAGGTAGAAGTGATGAAGTTTTGAGGTGATTGGGTATTCACAGGTTCCAGAGCCAATGGCCAAGAAAGAATTCTTGAAGACGTCTTTGGTGCAAAAAGGTGATTTTATTAAAGCATGGGGACAGGATCCTCGGGTAGCAAGAGCTGCACTGGGGTTGTGAAGAGTGACTGGTTATATCTATACTATGAAGTTGAGGAGGTAAAGGCAAAAGAAAGGCCTCCAGAGTGACTTTGATATGCTAAAGACTCCAAAGATAACTGAGGCCTTGCTATTGTCAAGCTAAGGTTGCTTTCCCCTCTAATAAGGCATTAACATTAAGATAGTAGGGAGTTCCTGGAGAAATTTTTCACTCTGCCTGCCTCAAGTGTCTGTCAATGGTCTGCAGGTTATAAGGAGATTTACTTTTACCTGCCATTTCCTTCTTGTCTTTTTTCCCCATATCACTATGGAAGGGTGATGCTGGGGCTCCAGGGAACTAAGTCTACAGGTTTCTGGAGATTAGGCTATTGATAGGATTGCCTTTTTCTTGTAATTTACTAAGATATTTATAAACTGATAGAGACCCATGTCCTATATGACTGTGATCTCTATCAGTAGGCCATTTGTTTTCTTACTTGTCCTTTGTCCTTGGGCAGCCAGGAGTGCCTGAGGAATATCACACGAATCCAACCTGTGGGGGTTTGTGCTAGCTTGTATTTTGCCCTCAGTCTGCCTCAAGCTCCCTCATCAGAAGTGCCTTGCTGCTCCCTACATGGCTTCCACTGACACAGTGGGGGTGGGGGGGGGAGTGGCCTCTTGATTTCTGCATCCTGATGAAAGTCCTACTGTCCGTGAGGCCTCCTATGATAGCACGCCAGTGGGGAGGGTGAGGAGGAAGGTGACTTTTTACTGCTGGGTAGGGGTGGAAGTTAGGCTCTCTAGTGGTCTCTACTGATACGGCAGGAAGCTGTCAGGGCTCATCACCACCTGGAAGGCACCAAAGTCCCAATTCTCTACTGAGCCTCCTCTGACATTATCTTGGTGGGAAGGTTGTGGCACTTTATTACAAGACAGTGAAAGTGACAATTTAAGTTTCTATTTGGCTTTTGCTGGTTTGAGTGAGGAGAGTGTTTGGCTGGGGTAGAACAGTTATTGTCTCAAAGTATTTTTCTTGCTAGCTTGCCCCTTTAAGTAGATAGGAAAAAAAGGCTTTTGTCCGGTTTTTGTTTTGTATTGTTTTGTTTGTGTCTTTTGATGTTCCTGGGTTGCTGGCTTCTTTAAGCTCCGGGTCTGGGAATGTGAGGCATAAAATAAAACAAAAACAAAAACAAAAACCAGGAAATGTACCACTTTGTTTTTCCTTGAATCCTGAAGTCCCTCGCTGGTCTGCTTTCTTCTCTCTACCTTTTAGTCTCCTTATACTTGTTTTATATATAGTGTTCAGGGTTTTTAGTTGTATTTAGTGGAAGGAATAGGGAAAAGTATGTTTACTCTATATTCCATAATTCCTAACTTAAAAAAAAAAGTATATTTGTTTTGAGAGAGAGAGAGAGAAAGTGGGGGAGGGACAGAGAGAGAAGGAGAGAGAGAATCCTAAGCAGGCTCCAGGCTGTCAGCACAGAGCCCCACAGGGGCTCTAACTCATAAACCATGAGATCATGATCTGAGCCAAAATCAAAAGTCAGATGCTTAACCAACTGAGTCACCTAGATGACCCTCCATAAGTCCCAACTTGTTTTTAAGCATATCAAATGAATGACCTTGTGGGGTATAAAGCAAAATGTTTCTCTGGGTTGTAAACAACTCTTGATCTTAAAGTATTGCAAATCCAGCTGTCCTTAATATTATGATACTGTTTACCAACGTAGTCAAATACTCTTACTGATGTGATGTGGGCCAGGAGGGAACTGTCAAGAAAGAATTCTTGAGACATTTTCAGTGTAAAAAGATGTTTTTATTAAAGCATGGCATCAGGACCTGTGGGCAGGAAGAGCTGTACTGGGATTGTAAGGAGCTATTGATTATAAATTTTTAAGTTGGTGGTAGTGGGGATAAAGACAAAGGAAGTTTCCAAAAGGATTTTCACATGCCAAAGAAGGCTTACAGGATCCTGGAGGCCCAGCTATTGTCCAGCTAAAGTTGCTTTTTGCGTCTAGCAAAGCATTAACATTAAGGCAGTTGTGAGTTCTTTGAGGAAGTCCTCTCTGCCAGTCTCAAGTATTTGTCAATGGGCTGCATGTTTTAGGGAAGTTTAATTTTATCTACATTTCTTTTGCCTTTGTTCTCCTCATCTTTACATCTACCCATTTAAAATTGTAAGTCTGACAGACACCATATGTTTTCACTCATATGTGGATCTTGAGAAACTTAACAGAAGACCATGGGGGAGGGGAAGGGGAAAAAATTTACAGAGAGGGAGGAGGTAAACCATGAGACTCTTAAGGACTGAGAACAAACTAAGAATAGATGGCGGGGGGGGGGGGGGGGGGGGGGCGGTGTGGGAGAGGGGAAAGCAGGTGACGGGCAGGGAGGAGGGCACTTGTTGGGATGAGCACTTGGTGTTGTATGGAAACCAATTTGACAATAAATTATATTAAAAAAAATAAAATTGTAAGTCTGAGATCCATTTCACTTTTTAAATTGGAATCACCACCTAATGTGTTAGATTCTCTAATATGCCAAACGATGCAAACATTACAAGGACTTTTGATAACAATAATAAACTTGATATTCTTTTTTTAAGTTTATTTATTTATTTTGAGAGAGAGAGAGAGAGAAAGCAGGGGAGGGGCAGAGAGAGAGGGAGAATCTCAAGCAGGCTCCATTCTTCCAGCAAAGAGCCTGATGTGGGGCTCGAACCCACAAACCACGAGATCATGGCCTGTGCCGAAACCAAGAGTCGATGCTTAACCGACTAAGCCACCCAGGTGCCCCATAAACTTGATATTCTTACATTTAAACTTAAGCACAAAGAGAACACTATGGCAGCAAGGGACTCCAGGTCCATCTTTTCAGAGGGGACTGTTTGTAACCCCGTGTCCCCCTGCATTCAATTCTTTCATAATCTGTCAGTCATACCTCTTGTTGGGGTAAAATTCTCTAGCACGTATTAGCATGTTTCTCCAACTGATCAGATTTATCTAATTTATTTACTTCCTGATTTTTGCATCTAGCCACTGGCCATCGGGACAATTTTAATGACATTCTAGAGATGGAGAATCTTAATCATGTGGTGTTTAGGAGCATGCGTGTGGCAGTCAGGCTAGATCTAGGTTTGAGTGAGTTCCAACTCTGCACTTAGTAGTTGGGTGTCCTTGGCTAAACCTCGGCTTATTTTTCTACAATAGGGTAACAATCTCCATCTGAAAGGGCTGCTGTAAGGATTTAACGAGCGCAGTTTTTATGCACTCGTTAAACAGTAAATAGTAATCTTCTTTTCCACAAGCATTTACTCAACATCACTGCTTAGTTGGCTCTAGTTTTTGCCGCTCCTGTAATGAACATGATTGCCTCTTTCACATCTTTCCGTGGCTCTGACAGTTCTCTTTCATCTCAGCCTGTTGGTTTATCCATTGTGACAGGGAAATCAGGCTTTCTTTGATTTCCTTGGGAATGTGAAGCAGTTATTAGCTGCAATTTTATTCTCTTTTCTCAAGATGATCTTCCAATGTACTCTTACCCTCCACGCTCTTTTTCCTACTATGTTCTTTTCCTTTTTTTTTTTTTCCTGTAGAAATTCTGTGTATCTTTTGTGCTGCTTTTTGTTCTGTTTACTCCCTCTGAGTAATAGAGAACCATTTTATCCTTATCTGGTATTGTCCCAAAATAGCGTCGGTGGATGCATTTTGATTCTCTTCCACATTTATCTGGGCATCCCTTCAAAACCTCCACCCATGGTGGAGGCCCGCATGCTGACACCTTTTTTTCTGTTCACCCTCTGAGCTGTCCGAAGAAGGTGTGGTAGAAAGGGTTCAGGGGCAGTCCTTCTTCTACAAGCTTTGTTTTTACGGTCTCTGAATGTGTTGAACATCTGTACTGTGGACCCTCTAAAGAGGTGGAGGCATGGCTTGTTTCCTGGGTTTTGATTTGTCCCTCTATTTGGGGGGAGAGACAGCCACTTTGTTGAGAAAGTTGGGTCTTTGTTTTCTGAGTCCCCAGGAATATTTCTCCCAGGTCAGATCTGGTCTGCGGCTGTGGCTGAGTGGGCTTGCCTTCCAGCCTTCCAAGGGCCAAAGAAGCCTGGTCGGAGAAACAGTGCCATCTTGTGGCCACTCAGCATTCTCTGCAGGCCTGCTCCCACTTCATTAAAGCCTGTGTGGGGTGTGGGTGGGGCCTGTAGGGTCAGAAACCAAATGGATGTCTCTTGTTCTTCCTGCCACCCTCCTATCCTCTGCTCCCTCAGAGGCTGGACGTCTCTTCAGGCTGGAGGTAGGCGACGTGCCTGGCCTTCAGAGGCTCCTCGCTACCATGCCCAGAAAGGGGACTCAAGACTTGGCTCCCTTGAGTTCTCCCTGTACTGGGTTTTGTCTTTCTCCTAGGTCCTTTTTAGTCTTCAAACTATTTAGAAAGATAGTTTTTGTAAATGTGATATAATAGCACCATCTTTTAAAGCAATACTCTGAGAAAAGTGAGAAAGCAAAATGCATCTTAATTTCCCCCCATTTTTCAGTTCCCAGGCCCCTTCTCCAAGCCCATCTTATTTAAAAAAAAAAATTTTTTTTAAACAACCAGCCCACCTTTTGAGGTATACTGTCCCCATGACCTTGCCCATATCCTACCGCAGGGTACATTCAGACTGTCCCTTCTCTGTATTAAAAACTGGGTCTTACGTGTTGTTAGCTCAGGGCTCTGCTTTGCTCTGAGCTTCTGGATTCAAGATGATCAGGGGCTTGCATTTCAGCACCTTTCAGGAAACAGGAGGATTTTGATTCTGTTCTCTTAGATTACAGACCCAGGAGCAGTCTGATGGCAAGAATTTCAAGCCCCAATTAAGGTTACTAATTGGAGTTATTCCTTGTTAGGTCCCTAGGGAAGGGAGCAAGGAGCCGGACAATCTAGCTCATAGGAACCTGGCACATAGGAACCACTCAAAAGTCTTTGCTGAACTTAACGAATCCTAGGAGACAGTGTGCTCTCATGGGCAAAAAAAACTGCACGACACGCCCCTCTGCCATTTCTGCGATGCCTCCCCCGGGCCGCGCGGTGGCGCTGTGACTCCTCGGAGGCCCGGTGGTGCTTGGGCGCTCCGGGGGCTCGGGCTTCCGGGGGCCCTCAGAGCGGCGGCGACCCGCGGGGCGGTGAGCGCGGTTTGCGGGCTTGGGGGCGGGCAGTCACCCCGGGCTGGCACCACGCCTTTAGGGCCTCTCGTTTGTGGCCTGGGGAGGGCCGGCCGCGCCCGCTGAGCAGGCCCGAGCGGCGCCGCGCATGTCAGCCGGGCGTGAGAGCGGCGGGCCCGCCCCAGGGAGAGGGAGCGCGGCGTGGGGCTCCTTGTGCGGGGGTGCGCGTCCCCGCAGGGCCAGGAGACTCCTCCCTGGGCACGTCCTTCCCCGCCTCGGAGCCTGGCTCCTCCTCACTTCGAAGAGAGACCTTGGCCGCGGTGGCCTCTACGACCTTTTCGGCGGCAGCGACGCTGCGGGGTTGTGGGTGGGCCCGGGGTCTGTGATCTGATCCTGCCGCGTCCGTCTGCCCCCCCAGGCTCTCCCACCTGTCACCCTGGCCCTTCTTTGCTTGGACGGCGTCTTCCTCTCCTCCGCCGAGAATGACTTTGTGCACCGCATCCAGGAGGAGCTGGACCGCTTTCTGCTGCAGAAGCAGCTGTCAAAGTAAGCCGGAGTGGGTGGTGGGGGGTGCGGGCTGCCAGTGCAGGGAGGGCAGGTTCGTCCAGAGCCACCTGGGCCCCCTTCCCAGGTAGCTGGTTGCTACCTGCCTCTGATCTTCGCCTTTGGGTTTAATGACCTGCTCGCTAGCTTCTCCCAGCCACATTTTTCCTGTGTAATTCTGAGCATCACCCGGAGATTTGAAGGGCTCCAGCACGGAATGGGACCACTAAGTTCCCGTGATAACCTCTATGCCCATGTCCTTTGCAGGCGGCCAGGGACGCAAGGGGGCAGAGGGAGCCGAGGGTCTAGCCTACCGTAAACTGGGCATGGACCTGGGCTGGGGAGTGGGGGTCAGGCCTTGGCGGGGGGGCAGCACCCAGAGCCCCTGCTCAGCACTCATTCCCTTCCCTTCCCAGGGTACTTCTTTTCCCCCCACTCTCCAGTCGCCTCCGGTACCTGATCCACAGGACAGCAGAGAATTTTGATCTTCTGAGCAGCTTCTCTGTTGGGGAGGGCTGGAGGAGAAGGACAGTCATCTGTCACTTGGATATCAGGTGTGTATCATAGCGCTGTGGAGGGCCCTCAGAGTTCCTTGTGGGTGGGTGGGTGAGGTGGACAGGAGCCAGAGCCAGCAGGCCCCCAGGCTGCGGCCTCTGGCCCCACCTCAGCTGCTTAAAGACAGTGCTGCCTGTTGCCTCAGCGGTGCACTAAGTGTGCATTGTTTGTGGAATTCATTTGGCCAAATCAGCTATCCACTTGGGCCGAAAGAGAGAAAAATAGAGCAGTTTAAGCGGTGAGAGTGTTTGCCTCGAGAGGCCGTGGCACGAGGGAAGCACATTCGAGCCTCACACGTCTCTCAGGGTCTTATCACAGTGACTGTGATCCTGGTGTTTAAAGTTACATATTTTTCTAGTGACAAAGTTCCTAAATGCAAGTACTTATTTTATCTAGTGTATAACCGAAGATTCAGCTGTCTCTAATAGTTTATAATACTAGAGGGAGAGCTGGTTGCTTTGGGCTTCTTCAAAGTTGGCATTCAACCTCCACTACATTGCCTTCCTATGGCATTTTCAGGGGTCATTTTGGCTTGGGTTTTGGCCTAATGCTGACCTGAGAGCCTCATGCCTGAATGGTAGGTAGCTGCATTAAACCATTTTCCTTGGGGCCTAACCGCGGCTCTGATCCCCTCCTGCTCCTGCTCCAGGTTACCCAGTTCAGATGGACTCTCTGGCCCCTGCCACCCTCCTGCCTCCCAGCCTAGCAAGCACCGAGGACCTCGGCCCACCTCAAACCAAGGAGCACCTGCTGGTCCTCGGGGGGCGCGGGCTGGCCGGTGGCATCGTGGACGCAAACCAGACCAGGCTTTGTATGTGCCCCGAGTACTGCGCAGGCAAGAAGAATGGGTACCACCCTCTACCCAAGGGCTCAAGGGAGATGCTCCAGCTGGTGGGCTCCTGGAAGAGCCTGGAAATGTTGGTGCTGAGGACCTCAACTCTGATCAGGACCTCCCTGTGTTGACAACTCAGGCACCTGAGGACCTAGAGGGCCCAGACCAACGCTGTG
Organism: Felis catus; assembly: GCF_018350175.1. Classification (NCBI taxonomy): domain Eukaryota; kingdom Metazoa; phylum Chordata; class Mammalia; order Carnivora; family Felidae; genus Felis; species Felis catus. The sequence continues at coordinate 34,937,490 of NC_058371.1, read as the reverse complement.
ACGATGAACAGCTACTGGACCTAGTTGGCATTGAGTCCCCACAGCCCGAGAGCCACTCAGGGACAGGACATGGGTTGGAGGTGGCCACACAACTTGGGTCCAGTCTGAGGCTGGACTCAGAAGAGGCGAATGGGAGTGAGGTGGAGAAGAGCCTGGCAGAGGAGGAAGAAGCAGAGTTGGAAGAGTTGGGGCTTGGCAGCTGCTCCGAGGATGATTACAGTGAGCTGCTACAGGAGGTGATGAGGCTCTTAAACCCAGAAAAGGGAGGGCGGAAGTGAGGTGGGTGTGGTCGAGGGTGGATGGGCACCAAGGGTCCTGGTGAGGAGAGGGTGGGGTTTGTGCTGCCTGAGCAGGGCTGGGTGCTGGGTTTTAGGTGTCCCTTAGGAGACGTAGTAGGGAGCACTGGGCCTTGCACGAAGGAGTCGGGACTGACACGGTGGGAGGATCGAGGCTCAGGATATGGGGTCAGGTACGTAACCACGTAGGAGCTGTCTGACAAGCTCTTCTACCAGCAAGTCATTTTGTTTTTCTAAATCTCAGTGTCCTCATCTGAGAAACGAGTGATGATACGTGCTTCACAAGGTAGCAGATAGGATATGTGTGGAATTGCTTCCTAAAGGACTACAGACCTTGGTCATAAGAATGATCTTTCGCCTGAAGCTTTGTTTTACAAATTTCATTTCCTTGGAACTGTGTGTCTGCCCCTGAGACTGGCTATCGTGTTCAGTTGGGAGGGTAGCCATCTTTTATTACTATATTATAGATGAAGGGTAGAGACCAGAAAGACTTGCTTAATATCACATTGTTAAGGGGAAGAAAGATCCTGAACTTGCCCAGTTCTGTCTCTTCCTGACTGTATATCTTTGGGCAGAATTGCTTAACTCTTTGATTTATAGCATTTCCATCTATAAAGAGGGTATATATAGGATACAGTTTTCAGGATTCTGTGAAACATATTGTGTGTAAATGCCAGTTACCCAATGGAGACTCCATAAAAGTTACCTTCCCTAAAACTCCCGCCTCTCCACCTTCTAGCCCATTCTGCCATCATGCTGCCTTTCCCAGACTTGCTGGGTATGGCTTCTGTGGGAGGCCACTTTTGGTGCTCACCTCCCTGCTGGCCCAGGAGCCTGCAGGACTGTGTGTGGTTTTGAAAGCAGGTGTTTGGAGCCCTGTGTGTCAGAGCTCCCCTTGCTAAAGGGTGCGATCTCCCAGATAACAGACAACCTGACTGAGAAGGAGATTCAGGTAGAGAAGATCCATGTGGACACGTCCTCCTTCATGGAGGAGCTGCCTGGAGAAAAGGATTTTGCCCACGTGGTGGAGATCTACGACTTTGAGCCGACACTCAAGACTGAGGACCTGCTGGCAGCATTTTCCGAGTTCCAGTGAGTGCTCCCGAAGCTTCAGGGAGGCAGGGGAGGTGGGTGCTGGCCTCTGGAGAGGAGCTAGACCATCGCTTTGTTGTTGGGGACACTTGCCTGCCCTTCCCCAGTGTCTAGCTATCTGGAAAGAAAGGCAGAAAGTGGGTGTGGTTGCCCTAGGCTTCATATTCCTTCTGGCCTATGACTGTACAGAAGAGGAGAGCTGATTTTCTGGTGAGGGACACATTCAGTGGCCCTAGATCTGGTCCTGCTGGTCCGTGGCAGCAGACCTCCATCCTGCCCCCCTGCACCCCCACACGTCTGCCGGGAGCCAGCCCCTCATCAGGATGCATGACACAGGCATGACACAGGCAGCCCACTGCCTCCTCTGCTCCACGTCCCAGCCACCCACTCAGTCAGTGGGCCGAGGGCCATTTCTGTGTAAGAACTGTTTGTGGGGTGAGCTGGGCTTGAATGTGCTCGGGCAGAGTCAGGGTGGAGACGGGCACCAAGAGGATATATTGCAAGGAAAGACTTCCGTTTTCCCAAATTTCTTGGATCCAACTCCAGTCTTTTCGCTTTTTCTCTCTCTTTCCTCCAGTCTCCCTTCTCTTTTCCTGCTTAGTCCTTTTTAAAAATTTTTTTTAAAAGAGTTTATTTTTCAGTAATCTCTACACCCAACACAGGGTTCGAACTCACAACCCCGATACCGAGTCGCATCTCCACTGACTGAGCTGGTCAGGTGCCTTCCTGCTTACTCGTTTAAAAATCCCTTTCTTCATGGCCCCCTTTTCTGACTGCTTCCGAAACTGCCCTCCCTTGCCTCCCTGAGCCTGAGGAAGGCTGAGGGGGCAGCTTCGTGGGGCAAAGGGGCACATCTGCTCTCGTTCCCTAAAAGTGTGGCCAAACCGGGGCCACCTGTGACTTCTTCAGCCCACGTGGGCAGTGCCCACAGAGAAACTGGGGGCCTGAACTGCTTTTGGCCTCTCATCAGCCCCATAGTCTGTGGCTTTCTTGGGCAGTAGGAAGAAAGTTGATTAGGGGCAGTAACACTGACTGCTTATTTTAGGTCCTGTCCTATGTTCCTAGGACATAAACCCTTTTGTCTCCAGCCTTGGACCCTATGCCCTTGGCCTTGCTGCGATGGTGCCTGTGTGGAGCCATCTTTACCGTTGGCGCTAGGCTCTTTGAGTCCTGGCTTTCTGCAGTCTAGGAATCTGGGACGTATCTGATCAACACGGGTGATACTTATCTTTCTCAAGCCAACCATATGGTCTTCAGAGAAAGTTTGCTGCAAAGGGTGGTCTCCTTCCCAGGGGAGATCGGAACTTGTGTGGAGCTCATAGTGTTGGAGGATTGGAGGCGGGAGGGGACTCCTTTCTCAGAAAGGGTTTTGCCCCTTGCTTTTGTACTCACTCTGTCTCCTCTTCCCTGGCACAGGGAGAAGGGGCTCAAGATTCAGTGGGTAGATGACACGCACGCGCTCGGTGTCTTTCCCTGCCTGGCCTCAGGTAATGTGGCTTCACGGTGGGCTTGGCTCTTCTCTGACTGCCATTGACAAGGGTCCAGGGTGCAGGCTAACCTGAGCGAGTGGACTGCCAGGGCCTACTCCCAGCCTGCCTCATCCAGAAGTTCAGAGGCAGCAGAGTGGGCTCCGGGCCAGGCTGCTCACACCCTCCCCTGTTCACGGTGGTGCCTATTTCAGATTCTGGTGACATTTACTGAGTACATGTCTCAGGCCAAGCTCATGGGGCTTCCACATATTAAATCATAAGAAAGTGCTCTTTTCATAGGTAAAAAGCATTTAAATACTGATAATTTCGTCTGGTTCAGACAGATGCATTTTTACTTGGTTTTCATTGCAGCCTCAAGATGTAGGTCAGATTACTTCTATTTTACAGATGGGGAGACTGAGGTGCCCAGAATGCCAGTGGTTTGGGATGTCAAATCTGGGGGTGTCAGCCAACCTTCTGGCTGTAACTCTGGCCAGAAGTAACTCCTGTTCCCTCTCGGCCACTTTCCGAAGCTGCCGCTGCCACGCCACTGCTCACTATGGGTGTATTTATCAAGACCCTTGACCTCCTTGGCTGGGCTTTTCATAACCACGAGCTTCTGAACACCAGAGCTGGGAGAGGCCATAGCTGGTGTGGGCCCAGTTCTCAGGAGAGCCTGAGGTGTTTAGAGAGCAGAAGAACTGGGGCAGCCCCACAGAAGGACCTGACTGAAGGGGAGGCAGGGAGGATGGCCACAGGGTGTGCTGCAAAGAATGGGTGCTGGGTGAGGCTCAGCCACAGCTGCCTTCTGGGCTCTGCCAAGCTGTGTGCGATGAGTACGTCACGTCCTGGCCTCAGTTTCCTCATGCATAAAAGGGTGGCTTGGACCCGAAGCCCCTGCAAGCTCTGACATGCTGATTCTGACATGCTCAAATACTCCCATGACCCCGCAGAACTTGGGGTAGTGAGGGCATGCGCCCAGGAGAGTCGTGAGTGGGGGAAAGGGTAGAGTTTATTTGAGGCTCCTGGGCTTTAGAAGGTGGGAGCCTGCCTTCCCTGATGTCACAATTGCAGCCTTGCTGGTTGGTGTGGCTCCTGACCACCCCACGGTAGCGTGTGGAAGCTGGCCCTGCATGGGTGCCCTGTGTAGGCCTGCGGGGCGCTGGGCGTGAGGTGAGCAGATGGTGGTCGTCTCTTGCCCAGTCAGAGTGGTGTCAGGGCAGCCCTGTCCCCGAGCCTTAAATGGGCGCACAAAGCAGCTCCATCAGTTTGGGGTGATACATGCATCCCTTGTCCCTGAGGGGGCCTCACCAGGAAGAAGAGCAGTGGCTTCAGATCTGTTTTCTTTTCGTAGCCGCTGAAGCCCTGACCAAGGATTTCTCTGTGCTCAAGATCCGGCCCCTTACGCAGGGAACCAAGCAGTCAAAGCTGAAAGCCTTGCAGAGGCCAAGTAAGGAAGCCAGTTGTGTCCCGATCGAAAGGCTGTATGAGTGTTTGGTTGGGCAGGGTGGGGCCTTCCCTCCAGATTCATTCCTTGGTCTTCAGCTGTCTGCCCTAGGACCCCTGGGCTACAGTGGCCAAAGGGGTGCTCCTTCCCCACCCTGGGGGCTGGAGTGCCTAGGGAAGAAGGGCCCCAGGAGGGAGAGCTGTTTGCCAGCTTCTCTGTGCTGGGCTTGCCCTCCTATGCGTACCTCTTCTGGGTGCTGTTCAGGGAAAAGCTTAGTTTTTCCTGTAGGGTCATGGGAGCCATATTTTACAGTGGGGTTGAAAGAGCTTGGATTCTGGGGTCAGCCCTGGGTATGATCCCGCTTCTGTCACCTATTTAAGTTGACCTTGAGCAAGCCACCTAATGTCTGTGAGATGGTCCCTGTCTCTGTAAAATAAGCAGATTGTACTGGGTGCATTGGAGGAGTGAGCAACAGAGCCTGGCAGACCTGTCTAGAGCAGTGGGGGGCACACAGAAGATGCCAAGTAAATGATACCTCCTCTTTTTTCCTCTTCTCCTTCCAGAAAGCACGATGGGGGCTTTTAGAGGCCAGTTTTCTGTGGCTGCAAAGCAGTGACTGGCAAAAGTGGCCCAGAAGAGGCCGGCCGAGGCTATCCAATGCTCTTATGGCCTCTGTAGCCTTTGCCCCAGACTTGGGGACAGTAAATATCCTGTCACTCCCAGAGCTCCAGGTGTCCCACCTGACTTGACTTCCCTCTCAGTTGGCTCTGCAGTTCAGAGAGGTATATAAGATTAGCCCACCCTCCTTCCCCTCACTTCCCCCAGACAGAGAGACAGGGAAGGTGCAGAAGCAGCAGGATTAGGTGAGGACCCCATGGGCATCATGCTGTGGGCACAGCTGGGCCTTAGAGGTTGGCTCAGATGGCCTCTAGTCTGCTGTCATTGGGAGGAGTGGTGGCCACAGCCTTGAATTCAAGTCCCCGTCCCATGGGGCTTTCCTTTTAGAGCTCCTGCGTCTGGCGAAGGCGAGACCACAGACAAATACAGCGGTGGCCAGGAGGCTGGTGGCCCGGGCCCTGGGGCTCCAACACAAGAAGAAAGAGCGGCCTGCGGTCGAGTCTTCTACCTCCCTGAGGCCCTGAGAGGCCCAGCAAGCCTGGATCGGTGGCCCCAGGACGAAGCTGGTGCGCCAACACCACAAGCCTTTATAGACACCGGAACAGCCCTGCACTATTTGTCAGGGTGTCCTTGTTGGGTGTGGTGGGCTTTAGTTTGGTCTAGTTCCAGAAGTTGAGAAAAAATAAAAACCTGACAGTTGTTTCCAAATGCGATGGTCTGCCAGGCAACACCAGGGGGTGCTGTCTGTCTCCTAGTTTAGACTGGGGCTGCTGAACAAAAGGGGCCCCCAGATTGGCCTGGAGGATCCCAGCTGGGCCTCAGGCATTTGGCCCAGCGCCTGCCCAGTTCATGGGGGGAGGAGGTTGCACCTGTTGTGTGACACCTGCCCAGTCTCCTAACAAGTCAGGCATCCTAACCTGCCGTGGGCTGCAGGGCAGCAGTGGGCTGATTGCAGTGCTGAGGGCACCAACGCTGTGAACTTGTCCTTGTGTTAACCTGCCGGCGTGGGTTACAGAGGGGCTTCTTGCAGAATTCTGTAACTGTGAGCAAAGCCAAGAGGTAAAATCTGAAATGGCCCATGAATTTGAGCCCTCCTCACAGGACAAGGGCATCGATGGGGACAAGGTCTCCAGTCACTCATTTTTCTGGTGTGGGTGGATTTGGTGCCAAGGCGGCCCTATCTGGTGCTCTGGGGTCATTGTGGACCCTTCTGACCCGCTGGGCTACAGCACGCTCTTGATACCGGTGAGAGTCCCCGTGTCTGGGGGAGAGTGGCTAGCCTCGACCACCCACCCTGCCAGTGCTGGGCAGAGCTCAGCCACTGCTCTGTGGGCGCACATGCTCCGCATCACCGCCCCTCCCTTGGAGCCTGGCCGAGGCGCTGCCCTTGCGGGAAGAAACTCCCCCCTCCGCCCCCCAGTCCCACGAGATGGTTTAAATCTAAACGTCCCATCCGGTCCTAACACAGCCGCCGTGCCCCCTGAAAGACACTACAGAACAAGTTCAAGAAAGGTCATGACTTGTGTTTTTGTGATCCAGAAGGCAGGAGTTGGTCTTTTGTGGTGGGAACTGGGGGAGACCCCCTGCAGCCACTCTGGAAGGTCTCTGCAGCCGTGAACCTGTAAGTGCATGCCGGGCTCCCTCCCGCCTACCGTACGGAGCAGCTCTGCGGCTCAGGGCCAGGTACAGAGGCCCAAATGAAACACAGATGCGTACCATAAACTTTTTATTCAAAGTTTCAAGTATGTGTAAGTGTCTGTGATGACACATGGCACTCAGTGGGTGTCCTCATCACCCAGGACCCTGGCTATAGCACCGTTGAATCAGTTAACCCACAGAATTGGAACAACAGAAGGATGAGCCACTTACACAGGTGGGTTGGGTTTTTCTTTTGACCTATACTTTCCAAGGCCCAGATGCCCATTAAATGCCACTAAGTTGCTTTGTATTTGAAAGTCTGTGAAAATATAATAATGGTATCTTGAAAAATAAGAGGATTTGGGAGGGGGACCGGGGGAAGCACCAACTCTGAGCTCACCTAATTAGAAAAACACATGGCAGCATTATCTGTGTATGTGAATATGATAGAGGCAGTCTGTTTAATTGGAAGAGAGGTCTAGATATTCAAGTTGGCTGGACATGAGCTAAGAGAAGGACAAATGGAATTCAGCCCGACCTGACCGCCTTGGGTTGATAGTTCATACCACCAACATGGCCCCGTAGTATCTGTCGTGAGTTGAGGGGGGTGCTCTCCTACTTGAGGTGGACCGTGCTTTGGGTGGGATGCTCTGCTGCTAACCGTGCTCCTGGGGTCCCAGACAAGATGGCTCTTGGCACCCACGGCCCTGTGGCCAAGCCCCACCCTGGAGGTCGTCCCCAGGCTCCAAAGGTCAGGCAGCAGCCCCCAGCAAATGACAGGCACACCCCTTTCTCCTGGGCCTTGGGCATGGCTGCAGGGGGTCGAGATGGGGCAGGGGCGGGGCTGGAGAGGAGGGAGTGTGGCCATCAGTCAGACTGCAGTTGTTGGGGACGATGCGCTGTGGCCTCAAGACAGGAGGTGACCTGGTGCTTTACCGTGTGGAGAGCTGGTTATTTATGAGTCCACTGAAGTGTTCAAACTTTTTTTCTGTCTCTTCACTGAAGGAGCCACCTGAGGGGTAGGCATCGGGGAGACAGAGTTTGGCAAACCGCATGCTCAGCCTTCTCCCGCATTGGAACTGCTGGCCTCAGGGGCCCTGGAGCCACCGCCCTCCACCAAATGGCCTGCTGGGGCCACCTCTGTACGACGCCACCAGGGTAGCAACTAGGTGCTGGTCATCCTGGGGCCAGGCCCACATCAGGTGTTCAGGCAACACAAGAGAAGGAGCAACTAGACATAGCGAGTTTAGTTTTTGCCATCCCGAGAGTGGGGGGCGTCTCTCTTCCTGCCGAAGAGGAAGCTCTGCTCCCTGTCTTGTTCCCCAGTGTGTGTAGTGCGAGGATAAGTTTCTTCGTTGGCCACCAGACGCCACAGTGCTTGACTAGCCTCTGGTTCTCAACAGAGGAAAATGATACACAGAACCCGCAAATTGCTGACGCCCACATGTTTGAGGTCACATGCGTAATGAGATGGCCTCAGCTCCAAGCCCGGTGCCGTGCCTCCCTCCTTCCCCGGCCAGAGCTGGCTGCAAAAACCCAGCCTCTGTCCAGGCCTTATGTGTCTACAGCTTCCTTCCTGTGCGTGGAAATGGGAGGCTGGCTCCATTCCCCACGCTCGTTACCCGAATAAGGAAGCTGCTCTGATTCCTCGACAAAGGGCAGCTCTCGCCTGTCTCCTGGAGGGGGTGCTGCGGGGGGCTGGCAGGCCTGGGGGCAGCTCTGGGTGTGCCGTGCTCCCCCACCAGTGCCCAGGGACCTTACCTATGTGGCAGTTGTACATCCAGATGCGGTGGCCGTCGTAGCGGGTCCTGCACTTCATGATGTTGTTGGTGTAGTCAGACTCCGCAACCTCGTAGTTGGGGTTAATGACAACCTGGGGGCGAGTCAGGTCAGAGGGCGCTGCTGAGTCCTGCCCTGGTCACACTTCACCCCAGGCCCAGGCTCTACTGAGACCAGCCCTGCCTCCAGAGTCGGGGCGACCTCCTGTTCCAAGAGCAGCCCCGGGGCAGGACTAGCCAGAGATGAGGGGTCAAGGCTGGGAGGAGTGAGAATGTGCACCTCTGTCTGCCTCTCTGTGATTCACACACATACACCCTCCCATAAGTCGGCCTTCAAAAAGGGGTTACCCTCTCCTGGGTGCCCTGGGAGGTTTGAGATTAGTAGAGGCAGGGATGGGGGCCCAGGGAGGCCACAGAACGGGCTGTTGATAGGAACTAGAAGGGAGCTGGGGAGCAGGATGTGCTGAGATGGGATGGGACAAGGACCAGGCTGTGTGCTCCTGGAGGTGTGACTTCACACACGTCCCTGCCTCTGAGCCTTTCCTGCAGGCCCTTCTGCCTGGAAGGCACGTCCTCCTTCCCTGGCTCTCTCCCGCCTTTGGCAGCATTACTGAGGTCTGCTCTTAGGTCCATGTGGGAATGGAGAGGGCCAGTGAATCCCAGGCCAGGGCTATCACACATCTAAAGTTCCATGTCTGTCCCAAGGGAAATATTCTTTTCCATTAATCAGAGGCACAAACGCTCCCAGTAAGTTAACTTGCTAATTGTGTCGTCAGGGGTCAGGAACACGGATACAGAGTTGATGTGACCTGGGTTTGCCTGGCTGTAAAATGAGGGTAGTAGTAAAGGCCTTCATTGGGGGAATTGCATTCATTCACAGGGTTTAGGCACGGCCAGGCCTGGCATCAATCTTCAACGAGCCCTAGTTATTAAATAGGTGGCATTTGTCAGGACACACGAGAATACACGTTCACCCAGCAAAGTGGTAGCAAACCTCAAACACAAAACCCTGGGCACAGTGTACGTGCACAGAGACATGGATATTCATTTTTTAAAATAAAGAGCACTCTGCTCTTTGGCTGGGCCTCTCCAAGTCTGCGGTTTTGGGTTTGGGGGTGGAAAAGTGCTTGGCTGTCTGATTTCCAGCCTCTGAAACTGCACAGGAAAACTTTCAAAGCCCCTCTGTGGTCACTTCTGTGCAGGTGTTGGTTCTTCCCAGGGCTGTCTCCAGGGTGGGGACCACGGGCTGGGCTCTGGGCTGGCTGAATGCCCCTTGGGAAAGTTTTCAAGGCAGAATGACACATTTCTGGTCACCCACTTTGCCACCCAGCAGGGTGAGCTCGAGACCTAGACGGGTGGCGGTGTAGGAACGTGCCAGAGCGCCAGGGAGTTCTGCGGGCCGGAGCGCACCTGTGCTCCAGAGAGGGCGATGCCGGGAATGTGGTGCCCCTGCTCCCATGCCAGGGGCACGGCTGGAGCATGCCGCTGTGTCTGCAGGAAGGCAGCAGCATAGTCCCCTCTGCAGACCCTTTCGGGAGGTCACCTTTTCTGGGAGAGGCAAGTCACAGACGCTTGCGAGTGAATGGCTCCTCCTGAGCTTACTTCCAGCCTCGACAGCACAGACAGGGGAGGGTGAGGGCACGGGAGGGGTGGGGGGGAGGTGACAGTCTGTGTCAGAGGACACCACGGATGAGGGTTGCCTTAGAGTCTGTGGAACAAATTCTCAGCCTGAAGACCAAACCTGGCTACGTGCACGCGCTTTGATTCGCAAGTGTTAACGCGACGTCTCAGGGGCCTGGCAGCTCCCCAAGGGCTTTGTGTGCCTCCCTGCACGTGTTCTGTGTTTGGACACCGCCACCAAGGGGGCTGCCTCCCCCGTCACTGGGGAGAAGGCCGCTCCTCCCCTCAGCAGGGGCTGAAACCCCCTCCTGTGCCCCTCACCTGGAACAGGTAATCTCCAGGGGGTACATCGGTGATGTCAACCCACTGGCAGTCGATGTCATGGCGATACATGTCCCAGCAGCCCATGGTGATGCCCTGCTCGCCGAAGTTGGCACACTCATAATTCTTCTGGATGTCTGCAGGCGGGGGCAGAGGGAAGCCCGGTCACCATGCACCCTGGCCCCACTGCCTGAACTACTTGCCCTCCCAGCTGCCCTTCCCCCAAAGAGCCCCAAGAAGGCCTGCTGGGTGGGTGACGTTCCCAAAGCCCACACTCAGCAAATCTCTCCCGTCCCCCGAGTCCTCAGAACTCTGCTGCTTCTGGGCTTGGCATCCCATCTCCCCACTGTGCGGGCTTCTCATCCGTTCTCATTTCATTGGAATCCTTGCCTTGATTCCCACATCCCACCCGCCCCTTTAGGCCCAGCCTGGCACCTCCTGTTCCACGAAGCCTCCCCTGGCCACTCTGGCGTTTCCACTAGCCTGGGAATGGAGTGAATGCTTATCTGGGATCGTTCTGGCGCTGATTGTTTAGCTTAATGTGGCGGTCATCTTGCCACCCTCTGGACAATCAGCACTTGGATGTGGGCCCAGGTCTGGTTTGTGAATCCGACCCTTAGTGGGTCAGCTGGTTGCCGGGCACGTAGTAGGTGCTCAAAAACCCATCTGTGTGTGTGATTTCCTGGCATGGCATGTCCTTGACACATTTATTGAGAGGCTACCATGTCTGGGCACTACTCGGAGCACTGGGTATATGGAGAGGAATCACTGTGTCTCCCTTGAGGCCCAGTCAGGTCCGGACGGCAGGCATGCCCACAGGTGATCACAGTGCAACCGTAATGGCCTGCTAGGGGTGTGGGCAGAGAGCTGCCTCTGTCTGGGGGAGTCGAGAGAGTCCAGGAACCTCAGAGGTGGGTCTTTTGGGCTTGGACTCGGAGAGCATGAGCCTGTGGGGCAGGGGTACCCGGTGCTGGGACACAGGGAGAAAGGCTGAGGCAGCCAGAGGGAGAGGGGACCACGTGCCAGGTTTGGGCCTTACCCAGGGGACCGTGTGGACCCACCCGTGCCCATCAGCATAACTCTGGGGGCTCCTTCATAGCCAGGCCTTGCCCACAGAGCTGGGGCCATGGAAGGCCCTGGCTAGAGAAGGGTCACGGGGAGAGTCAGCAGTGGCCAGCGGGACAGAGTCCAGCATCAGGCCTGGATCCAGGACAGGTGGGGGCATCTGAGCCCCTCTGAAGCCCCCCCTACCCCCCCCCCCCACACACAAAGATACCTCCTTCGCATTCTGTGTCCTCCAGGCAGAAGCTGGCTTTGTGGCCCTCTGCCACCTTGGTACCATTGAGGTTCAAGAGGTCATAGTGGGTGAACACTTCCATGCTGTGGTAGTGCCTGAAGCGAGAGAGAGGGCCCGCGGGTCAGTGACTGGAGGAGCTGCCGCCTGCAGCTGGAGCCAGCAGCGCGGTCCGAGCGGGGACAGGGCCTGAGGGCGGGGAGGGCAGAAGCAGAGGCCGCTAACCGCTAACCATGGGGCTCCAGCGGCCACGCTCTGGCCCGGCCCCGGCTGTCACCAGCTGAAGGGGGATAACAATGTAGGGAATGCAGGAGGTACTGTGGGGGTTAGCGAGGTGAAGGGGTGAGCACCGCGCCTGGGATACCATACGCTCAATAAACTAAGCTATCTAGAGGCTTCTGGGGGGCTCAGTGGGTTAAGCGTCCGACTCTTGATTTCGGCTCAGGTCGTGATCTCACGGTTCTGAGTTTGAGCCCCACATTGGGCTCTGCGCCGACAGCGGACCCTGCTTGGGATATTCTCTTTCTCTCTCTCTCCCTCTCCCTCTCCCTCTCTCCTTCTCTCTGCCCCTCCCCTGCTTGTGCACGTGCACTCTCTCTCCCTCAAAATAAATAAACTTTAAAAATTAATTATCTTTAATAGGTGTTTTTCATAATCCTCCGGGGCACGAACGTGGCTCTCCCAGCCCATTCCTATTTGGTATGCTTACCGCAGACTGATAAAAGTGATGTCTTTTGAAAACTTTAACTTTTTTTTTTTTTTTTTTTTACATTTATTTATTTGAGAGAGACAGAGCGTGAGCAGGGGAGGAGCAGAGAGAGGGAGACACAGAACCCAAAGCAGGCTCCAGGCTCTGAGCTGTCAGCAGAGAGCCTGACGCAAGGCTCGAACCCACGAACCGCGGGATCATGACCTGAACCGAAGTCAGACGCTTAACCGACTGAGCCACCCAGGTGCCCCTGAAAACTTTTTTAAGTGGGAATTTGGTGGGGAGGGAAAGAACAGAAAGGGGAGGGCACGTGGAGGAAGGGGGAGAGGCAGGAAGAGCAGCGGGGTGTCTGGACCAGCCCCTCACACAGCCCAGTGTCAGGCAGGAAGTGGGACTAGGACGCAGCGAGGCCTCAGCCTCCCTGGCACCAGCTAGGGAGTGAGCGACAGGACTCTGCTCCTGGCACAAAAAGGGGGAGAGAGGGCTTCTCAGGCCCTTGGGAAGGAGCAGAGCATGGCAGCCGCGTCCTCGTGGGCCCCGGAAGAGAGGCCGGAGAGCTTGTGTGACCCAGCTGCTCTAGCCCCGCGCACCGTTTACATAACAGGGTCCCATCTCTTGGCCTGGGAGGGATTGAGAACAGATGCAGATTCTTGGAAGGTGGTGCATTTGGGTCAGACCAAACAAGGGGAACATGGCTGCCTCTTGCGGGCAGGGGCCTCCCTGAGGCGCTCTGCTGGCCAGGCCCATCCTAAGCTGCCATGCGAGCATCACAGGCGTCTGCAACTACTTGAACACACTCGTCGCTGCCACTGCAGGGACACGGGGCAAACGGGGAGACAGAAGTTCAAGGCACCCAAGGCACAGGGAGAATGCCTGGTTGTGTTTAGGCACGACCTGAGCCTCTTCCTCAGGAAAGTGGGAATGATAACAGGACCCACTCTCAGGGCTCCTGGAAGGACTGAATCAGAGAAACTGCAGAAAAACCTCACGCGGGGCTTGTAACAGAGCGGCACTCGGCACCTGTCGGCTCTCTCTTGTTTCTCCGGCCCGCAGTAGTGCCAGGAGTAGTAGTTTCGTCACCACCACCACTATTCCCACTACCATTCCCAGGCTTCCTCACCCCCCAGGTCTCACGGGGCCGGCCTCAGGCTCCCTCCGCCGGAGTACTGCAGTCAGGACAGAGGCAAGAGAGGAATGAAAAGGATCGGTTTTCTGAGAGGAAATTAAAGGCTCTTTCCCCCTTCCTCCTGTGTTTGCTTGTGCTAAAAATGTCAGGAGTTCCTAAGCTGGGCTTTTCCCAGGTCGCTGATGCTTCTGGGTAAAGCGATGCTGGGCCAGGGGCCCCCCGAGAACATTCACAAGGACGCATTTTGTGGCAAGTGGAAGTGATGACTTTGAACGAGTCTATTTTGGCTGCTTGCAGGAGCAGGATGAGACATGAGGTCTGACTCATTGCCTAAAACATGTCTGCATCTTTCAGAGAGGGGTTTATGTTGCCATGTTTACCGGCTGGAAAGACTGAAGAGAAATAGGTTTATGTTCCGTTGTCTAAACAAAATTCAGACGGAGGCCACAGATGGACTGTTGTAAGGCTGACCTTCTCCCGCTCCCCCTGCTTCCTGCACGCTTGATTTAAGTCTTCCCTAGCTCTTCAGTTTTTCCCCTGCGAACACTAGGAGGGAACAGCTGGTTCGGAGCTTCTTGATCCCAGCTAGCTGCAGTCCTGGAGCTCCGGTGCTTTATCTCCGGGACAGGTGTGGACCTGACCCCGGGGCCACGTCCTCCTCCCCGCCGGCTGGCTGTGGAGGCCAGGGGTACCCCCCAACTACGCACCCCAGGAGATCTAGATGGGGCTACCAGGAAGACGGACGGACATGTCCTCGTGATGAGGGTATACTTCCTCTTTCCAGGCTGAGGTGTCCTGATTTTTGCAAGCCTTAAGAGGACGCCTGATCCATGGGGTAGACCTAGGGAAACTCTAACGTGGAAAGAAATTCCAGAACCTAAGAAGAGAGAGCATAACCTGACACTTGGTCGAAGTCATTGTAATCTGGATAAAAGGAAGGATGGCCTCTAGCACAAGACTCCAGAGCTCGGTATCCTAAGACATGGTACCAGGGGAAGAAGGAGCTGATGAGTATGTGGACGACCCACAAGGCTGGTCTGGAGGAAGATGGCGGGTTTGGGTATATCCCTTGTCATCCTAGGTTGTTGGGGGCCCAAATAAAACTCTGCATCAGGGAGTCCGTGCGCACTGTAGAGGAGATGCTGTCACTCACTCTTCATCCTGTCCCATACCAGCCACATGTCATAGAATGGACAGTCCTGGCTGGTGCTCAGCTGCGGCTGGGACAGTGCTCTGTCCCCACTGCAGAGAAAACTGGGGGTGTGCTCCAGTCTCAGGAGGTGCTATCATGAAGGGCGGGGGCCTTCCACCCTTCCACCCTGCTTCCCCATGTGTGAGGAGGAGCCCTCTGGCCAGGCCAAAGCCCTACGGATGCGACGAGGGCCTAACATGGGCTCACAGGGGCCACATCGCACCTGTGGGGCTTGGATCCAACATGGGGACCTGCTCTGCATGCGGCAGAAGCAGGGCAGAGCGAATGAAAGTCTCTCCTTGTAGCCGGGCTGTCCCTGACTCGCTGGGCTGGCACCCATGCTGGACATCCACCTCCCCACCGGCCAGCTCCTGGCGCCTCTCCAGGGCTTCCTGAGCTGCGAAAGCCTCAGAGGAGAGCTGCTCTGTGCTCAACTTCGTCTGGACCCCGTGGAACCTGTGATGTGATGTGTCAAAGAGGTGTGGCTCCACCCCCTGGGGCGCAAGTGGCAGGAGGGCAGGATCATCAACCAAGGGCATGATGCATAGGAGAGGGAACAACTCAGAGCATTTTTTCCTATGTCTGATTGGCAAGGCAAGTGCTAAGGGGGTCAGTCTTCACGTTTCATTTTAAGGCTTTCAAGGAACACAGTTCTGTTCCTCATTGTACCATCAATTAAATTGGGAGTGATAGTTTTCCCCATTCATACTAATTTGAGCCAGGGTTCTCAACTTTGGCTCCGAGGTCTGTAAATCTGCTGAGATAGGGTATTAAGTCTTCCAGAAATAATTTGTTTTGAGTGGAGGGAGGGCCTGCTTTCATCAGACTCTCAAAGGGACCCAACAGAGGTATGGGGCCAGGAGTCCTATTGACAGGTCCTCCTACAGAGCCTGGCGAAGCCCCCTGGAGCTCTGGAGGCCAGGGTGCAGGGGTGTCCTCTTATGTTCCCTGAGATCTTACGGTCATAGGCTCTCAGTTATGGACCAGGAAGGGGTGGCTTGGAGGGACATATGCTTGGCCAGCATGTTTTTTCCACCCATCCCTCCCAAATCGTTGATGGGAACAACTGTAAGCAAAGAAATGAAATAGACTACAGGAAAATCAGGGGGTGGGGTGGCATAGAGATCGGAATGCCTGGGGCTCCAGATCAGAAGAAACACTTCCGTGGTGTCGCCATGTGTATTCTTAGAGGACAGACCATTGCTCGGAGAGCAAGCATATGTCCCACGGAGACTTCTGCCATGTAATGTCTGGGTGGACCGCCATGTGTGGGACAGAGATGCAATTATGTTCCACTTATAATAAGCAACATCAGCCCCCGCAGACCCAGGGCTCCCACCACGTAGTCTCCAAAGGAAATCAGGCACCAATATGGTCATGACTTTAATTTTACTCTTTGACTTCCACCCTGCAGAAGGCTGGCATGTTTCTATATAAAGACCAAAAATTCTTTGGCTAGTCGGGACATTCAAAACATAATTTATAATAATTATAAAGGAAAATCAACACCCTAAGTTCTATCATAGTCTTTTCTTTTTGAAACAGATGGAACAGCTCTATCCCAAGACTTATTGGAACGTGACCGGACCATCAGTTGTGACAGGAAAAAGCAGGAAAAGGGTAGCTTTCTGATGAAGATTCAGCAGAGGTAACGGAAAGATTTGCCCACGCCCTGGGGTCAGACAGCCGGGAGTGGAGGGTCCCTGCCGGGCGACTTCTTGTGTTACCCTGGGCAAGTCATGTAGACACTGAGCCTCTGTCTCCTTACCCTTGAAAATGAGGGTTCCATGTGCCTGGCAGTTAGAAGGGGGTCAATAAACGTCAGTTCTTGTGCCCCTCACAGTGCCTGCTTCCTTTTCGAGCTGGAAGGACGCCTAGCGATTGATCAGCTGGGCTGGGGCTTCTCGGGCTCTGATGTGAGACGCGCACATCAGCGGGTGACGCTGACAAAATGCAGATTCTGATGGGAAGGTCTGCAGTGGTCAGGCTCTGCCCAAGCCCACGGGCCCCACCGTGAGACGCAGGGACCGAGGACGAGAGCTGTGCTGCCGAGAGAGCACTGATGCACAGGAGGGCGCTCGCCGTGGACCCCTGAGGGGCACTGCTGCCCTGTGCACAGCAGGGGCCTCCGCCCCTTCATTTTCAAAAGTGTGCTCACTTCTGTTCCCTCTACCTGCCCAACTCAGGCCTCAGCAGGAAAATGCAAACAAGCTGGGGCAGTGGGTCCTGGATTAGAGTAAGAATCAAGGCAAAGTGAAAAAAAAAAAAGAGAAAAGGCAAGGAGATGAATGGGGTGGCTTCTGTTGGCTCCAGCTAGGGCTGGCTCTAGGATTTCACTCTGTTCTGGTGCAGGACTTACAACACTGGGACCAAGTCCACAGACTGAGGGCTGGCAGGGACACTGGAGGTCCCCGGTGATGTAGCCCAGATGGCCTGACATCGCGCAGCTGGTTACAGACACAGCTGGGTTGAGAGACCAGGTCTCACGACTACTGGGCCTAGAACTCTTGTCTCCACACCCACCGTCTTTCTCGAGATGTTTAAAATACATTGATGAATGAACTCAGTCTAAAAACTGCAGAGCCCCCAAGCACCCCACAGATCGTGAACTTGCCGTAGATGCATTTGAAAACCATTGACCAAAGGGTCAATGGAGAGGCATCGGGTCCTCAAAAAAAAAGTTTGTTCCTAACAGTAGAGGCATTGGAGGCAAGAAAGAGACTGGGCTTAGGGAAGGGGGGGTGGGCCGGGGCAGCTGAGAGTGGAGAATGGCTGAATAAATGTAGAAGGCCATTGTAATGACCCCTCCAGTGTAGGAAGACTCTGCCTCCTGGATGTGTGGCCTGTCAGCTCTCTCCAGGGCTCCCTGTGACTCTGAATCCCATCCAGTGCAGTGTGGGGGGCCAGGGTAACATGCTAACGATGAACAAGGAGGGCTCACCTGTGGCAGTCATGCCAGATCCACGCATGGCGGCCATTCTTGGGTCGGAAGTCAGACTGCCCATTGTTGTGGATCTGGGAGGAGAAGCGCAGAAGCCGGCGGTAGCCTGTGGTGGGGTCGGTCTGGGCAGCCGAGGCTGACAGGCAGTTCTCCTCCATGGCGCATTGGAGCATGAACATGGGACGGTCCTCCAGGTAGGTGCTCTGCTGGACAATCTCCGCATTGAGGACCAGGTCAGGGGCAGCTAGGGAGGGCAGACACGATGTTCAAACAAGACACGACACCCCTCCCCGCCCCCAGCACCATCTGGGACTGGCTCATGGCCTCCCAAGGTCACTTTCCTTGAGGAACGCCACCCCCAATTCCTCTCTGAGAGTCCTCTTGGACGCCTCTGTGGTTATTGGTGCAAAATGGTGGGCAAAATGCTGGCAACTGTTCAGTCTGGGTGATGGTACATGAGGGTTCATTATATTGTTCTCTTTACTTTTGGGTGGCCGGAGATTTTCCATAATAAACAACAAACAACAGCAATGATCGTGTGCCTCCCTGAGGGAGAGCACCATCCATACCTTGGTCTGATTCTTCTGGGATCGATAAATACAGTCTACAACATGTGTGACATTGTATGTAGACTTACAGTCTGCTCATGTTTCCCTTAAAATATATCTTGAGGTATTTCCTTGTTAACAAATATCCATTACAACATACATTTCATAGCTATATAATACTTAATTCATAGCCCTATTAACTCATATTTTTAGATGCATTGGTTCTTTGACATTTTTGCACAGTTAAACATCCTGTAGTAAATCTGTATTTAACTTCAGTTTTTTCTTTAGAATATATTTCTTTTTTTTTTTTTTAACGTTTATTTATTTTTGAGACAGAGAGAGACAGAGCATGAATGGGGGAGGGTCAGAGAGAGAGAGAAACACAGAATCTGAAACAGGCTCCAGGCTCTGAGCGGTCAGCACAGAGCCCGACGCGGGGCTCGAACTCACGGACTGCGAGATCATGACCTGAGCCGAAGTCGGCCGCTTAACCGACTGAGCCACCCAGGCGCCCCTAGAATATATTTCTATAATTGAAACTGCTGGGAGGAAGGGCTATATGCTTTCAAGGCTCTGATGCATATTGCCAAATTATCTTTTTTTTTTTTTTAAATGTTTATTTACTTTTTAGAAAGAGCACAATCCAGGGAGAATCTGAGGCAGGCTCTACGTTCTGAGCTGTCAGCACAGAGCCCGACGTGGGGCTTGAACCCACAAATTGCAAGATCATGACCTAAGCCAAAGTCAGATGCTTAACTGACCAAGCCACCTAGGTGCCCCTGCCAAATCACCTTCTTAATGGCTTCTTTCAATTTCCACTCACACTGTTGCTCTACATGAGGGTTTCCCCCAGGTACTTCTTTTATTTTTTTTAAATTCATATAAAAAATTTTTTTTTAATGTTTATTTTTGAGAGAGCAAGTGAGCAAGTGCAAGCAGGGGAAGGGCAGAGAGAGAGGGAGACACAGAATCTGAAGCAGGCTCTAGGCTCTGAGCTGTCAGCACAGAGCCCGATGCAGGAATTGAATTCACGAACTGCAAGATCATGACCTGAGCTGAAGGTGGAAGCTTAACTGACTGAGTCACCCAGGTGCCCCCAGGTATTTCTTGTAAAACAAAGCTCGATTTACTCAGCACACAGCACACAGCAGGTGTTAAAAAAAAATTACCAATGGATACAGTCCATGTTTGCTCACTAAGCAATTCTATTAGAAGGTTTAGCTTCTTTACAAAAGGGTTAACTGTAAGTTTCCCTTTAAAAGTCGGATTCCATTGACTATTTCTAGTACATTTCAAGTCACAAAATTATTGTATCTGATGTACAACCAGACCCATCCTATGTTTTCCATCAAGTTGCTTGTAAATGTCTAAAGTGGGTGTGCACTTGTGAGCTTTGCTTCCCTCAAGTCTGCCAGAGTCTGGAGCATTCCCCACGGCCTCCCGGCTGCACGTGGAACACGGCAGCTTCTCAGGACACAATTTCCGGCATGGGGCGGCACCCTCTGGAGAACAAATCCATCTGCAGGGCTTGGATGTGGAACTGAAGGGTACGAAGGGGGAGCACCAATGGGATGTGGTTTGGGGAGTGGAAGACATACATCGGGAGGCCCTCATTTGCTGAGAAATAGTTCCTCTTGGAGGGCACACACCAGGATGCCCGGTACCGGGTGTTCTGGGCATGCTTTTATTAGAGGGTGTTATGAGTCTCTTATTCGCTGTCTGCACCCTACTCGGTACTCAACCCACAGCCCCTTTGCTTACCTCTGAGCTGAGCAAATGGGTCTCTATTGCTCTCTCCTCTTTCTGGGAGGAGGCCAGCCCTAACCCCAGCTCAGATGTCTTAACATGATCTGCAGTTTGCTGGCAGCCTGGGAACCGCGCTCTTAGCACCTTCCATAGAAGGGGGCCTTCACCTCCCTAACATCTGAAATGTCCACCGGAAACTCATCTGAAGCATGAATTCATCTGCCCATCCACCAAGTACTATAGCGAACACTGCACTGTCTCTGGACAGTGCTGAACAGGGCAGACCTTACACTGTGGCAGGAAAGACAGAAGCACATACTAATCACTTAATTACAGTTGTGTCCAGAGATAGGAGAAACATGGGTGTGTTGGAAATTATGACAGGGGGACCCAGTCTGGGGAAGGAGGTCAGGAAGAATTTCCTCGGAGGCAGTTATGTTTTCGTTGCTCCCTGGAGGATGAGTGGGGACTATAGAAAGTATCTCTACAATGTCAAGTTGCATGTGCCAGGCCCCTGGGGCATGAAGGAGGACCAAAGCCTGGGCGGTTGGGACACTGAGGAGGGGTGGGGGAATGGAGGGTGGCCCACAATGAAGCCGGGCCAACACCTGCCTTGTGCAAGTCCCTGCACTCACCTAAGTGCTGTGGGAAAGCTTGGACGGGTCTGGACAGGACAGAGGCATGAGTGGGAGGCCAATATTGATTCCGGCTTCTGGGAGGGGGAGCGGTCGGAGGGGCACATGTCGCTGTGGGGATCCCGCTGAGGGGCCTCTGCAGTATGGAAGAATGTCATCTGGACACAGGCTGAGACAGTCGGGTGGAAGGAGGTAGAGGGAGTCGAGAGAACATGGAGAGGTAAAAATGAAATGGACTGTATGTGGGGGGTGGGTGAGGAGGAGAAGGCTTGTAGATACAGGTGTAACAGGTTGGATGAGAAAAAGTAATTACAAAGGGTTGCCTGGACAATATACTTTCTCTCTCTGAATAACATTCATTAAGCCAGATCAGCCAAGAGCTGTGTTCCCGGCCCAAATGGCACTGCCTCCCTGTAGTCACTCTGAGTGATGCCTTTAGCCTAATTTGAGGGGTTCTCAGGACCCCATGAAACTTCTCATCTGCCATGAGGATGTCAAGAGTACCGTTGATCTCATAACTGTCCATTTTCATGAGAAATTCCCTTCCATCTTGGAAACTAGAACAGTGAATTGCTCCTATCTCATGGGTTTGTTTCTATTTCATGGATACTGGTATTAATGACCAGGTTTCCTTCCTTTTTTGGCTGTTAGGAAGCTTATGGTGAATTTTATGACCTCCCAAGAGTAAATGTATAGGACTCCACACTATAATTTTTTATTAACCTCTCTCTTGGTTCCATTTTGAGCCACTACCTTTTTGCCAACCCCTACTTTCTTGCTGTTTTTTAAAATGTTTGTTTGTATTTATTTTTAGAGAGAAGCGGATGGTGGGAAGAGCAGAGAGAGAGGGAGAGAGAGAATCACAAGCAGGCTCTGTGCTGTCAGCATGGAGCCTGACATGAGGCTCGATCTCATGACCCTGAGATCATGAAATCAAGAGTCGGACGCTTCACCAACTGAGCCACCCAGGCACTCCTTTTGTATCTGCTTTTATCTCATGCTACCTTTCACTGAGGTTCATATTATCTTAATTTCCTTTTGGCAATAATGGTATATTACAAAATAAAATAAATTAAGAAGCAAAGGAAAGGCTCCTGACTGCTTTCTCTCTGCTAGGATGTTCTTCCTGGGGCGGGGGTGGGGGCGGCTGGCAAGGGTGATGATCTCCTCAGACAGGATGCAATAACTTGTGCTATCTGCCCAGAGAAGCTCATGCCGGGTGGACAGTCCCACCTTACAAGGCTTGGGTCAGTGAGTCTAACGGGGTCGATGGGCGGACGAAGCTCACTGAATTCAGGTTTACTCTTCCCCAGGTTCTCCATGATGGTAAAAGACGTGCATCATTGTTTATTGTGCACGTGTACGTATTCATTGTCACATTTAATTTCCAGTGTCTCAGAAAAAAACAACTGTAAATCATAGTGGTTAACTAACTTTGCCAAAGTCACCTAATAAATGGCGGGTGGGGTCTGATCTCAAGTTCTCTGGCCAGATCCTGGGCCTCTGCCACCTGCCAGGTTCTCGAGGGAGAAGGCTAAGTGTGGTTTTATAAGGCCGGGGTGGGGAGGGCAGAGTCTGGGCATCAGGACAGCAGTGTGCCCGCAAAGCTGCACGGCTAGGCCTCTCTCTCTCTCTCTCAGCACAGAAGGGAGCCTTCATGAGCTGGGCCATTCTGAGTGTGGGCGGGGTTTCTCCTTCTGTGTATTTAGGCTCTCTGGGATTCCCAGGGAGTCACCTGGAAGTTGCCTCCACGGTGTGAAACGGGAGATGCCCTTTGAAGCAAGGTGAAAGGAAGGAAGCCAACAGGCACAGAGCACCTCCTATATGCTTCGTCTGCTTTACTGCCCTCAGAGACATCCTCCAAGGAAGGTGCGCTCTTCCTCGTCAACTGGTAAGAATGCGTAGTTCTCAGTCACTTCATCTACACTGGCCCTGCCATTTGAACCCAAGACTCCCAGACTCTCCAAGTCCCTCCCTCCTGCTTGTCTTTCCACTGTCAGCAGGCAAGTTGTGGGGCTGTGGGTAGGGGGTAGTTCCTCCCCCCTCCCCCCACCCCGACTCTTTTCACTTAAAATTAATCTCTGCTTTCCTCTTTAGCACCGCTCAGGGCAGACGCCCCAGAAACTTGCAAGGAATAACCAGCGGGACTCTTTGGAGCCTGGCGGGGAGGGTGGGGTAGGACCCCCAGGGACTCTCACTTTCTGAGCAGGCGACTCCAGCTCCATACTGCACCGCACCCTGGGGGCAGGTCACATCCTCATCGTGACGGCAGTGCGCCAGGGACAGCTCCGTTCCCGAGCACTTCACTCCACTCATGACCACTTTGTTGGCGAAGATATTTCCGTGCCAATACCAGGTCTCCTGGATGAAACAAAAGAAACAGGAAGTGGGTCACCTTGGATTCACTGTCTCATATTCTGTCAACTTTCGGCCTCACAAAAATCCCCAAGCTAAAGCTAAATGAGCCCCATTTTTTCAGATGGAGACAGCAGAGGCACAAACAGTCACTCACCCAGGTCACGCACTTTGTTGGTGGCAGTGAGGGAGACCCTCGAACTCTGGTTCTGCCACTGCTCCCCTCGGGGAAGGCATAGCTAAGACTCAGGTCAAACAGCAGTTGAATACTGTGCGTCAGGAATGCCCTGCTCGCTCCCCAGCCCCACGCCCGGGGCAGACATGACTAGTCAATCACAGACAGCACTCTCTCCTCTAAACCCAGTGTGCTCTCAGGATCCTCAACACAGTGCTCCCAGGAGACACTGCCAGTTGGTCAGAATTGGCAGGAGAGAAGCGATCTATTCACACATGATAGTTCAATATTCATACATCCAATTGGTTCTGTTTACCGAGAGAACGCCCCTCATCCTCCAGAGAGAACACCGGGGCCTAGAGAGGGGACAGGGTGTGTAATCAGTGGCAGATCCTGGCCCACTGCATGACCCTGCAGACACACAGGTGTCTTAAGAATGAGGTGACCAGGGGCGCCTGGGTGGCACAGTCGGTTGAGTGGCTGACTTCGGCTCAGGTCACGATCTCGCGGTCCGTGAGTTCGAGCCCCGCGTCGGGCTCTGGGCTGACAGCTCGGAGCCTGGAGCCTGTTTCGGATTCTGTGTCTCCCTCTCTCTCTAACCCTCCCCCATTCATGCTCTGTCTCTCTCTGTCTCAAAAATAAATAAACGTTAAAAAAAAAAATTAAAAAAAAAAAAAAGAATGAGCTGACCAGGAACAAAAGTAGCTGGAGAACACTGTTCTTCCGCCCCCTTTGGGGCCCCAGAGAGTGCCTCGGCTGGTCAAAGCAGTATTAGCAGAGGCACTATGGGAAGCCAGGACCCCAGAGGGCGTGGGCAGTGGCATCAGAGGCCTGTCCCTTCTGAATGCTGGGAGAGGAGCCACAGGGCAGTCTCTGTTCAGGACTCAGCTCCTGCCCTGGACCCGGCCAGCCTGCAAGCAGGCAGTCAGGCTCAGCAAGGCTGCGGAGTTGTCCCGAGTCCCTCCCTAGGTGATCCCGTTCTGGGGGACAGGGCCACCTGGGCACAGGAGCTGGAGTCAGGGTTGGCCAAGCAAGCCGGGGGCTCTAGCCATTTTCCTCTTCTGAGAGAAAGTGTTTGGAGCCAGGATACTGAGGACCTGAGCCTAGTCATTCCATGTCACAGGGAGACAAACTGAGGCACAGAAGAGTGGCTGCTTTGTCCTAGACCATTATACAGCAGGCTGGTGGGGGTACAGTTGGGAATAAACCTTGAGCCTCCTATCTCTGGCTCCTCCTCCTCCTGGCCTCCTTCTGACAACGTTCCCTCACACTATAGGGAACAGAAGTCAATGATTTTTTAAGCCAAAGAGCTTCCTGCCTTTCCTCTGCTGCCGTCCAATAGGGGCAGGGGCTTAGCTACCTTCATCTGAGTCTCTCTCTTTAAGGAAGGGACCGGAGGGAAGAGGGCACAGATGCAGGACAAGGCTTGGAGGTTTACCTGCCAATCACGGGGAGAATGCATGACACCACTTGGGACACATGGTCTGGCCAGAGGGGCCTCCAAGGGAGTGAGCTAAGGCATCTGGGGCCTTGGGCTGGGTGGTTGCCACTGCCCCGTAGGACCGAGTTATTTCCTGCTGCATAGGCACATCAGGACACCCCAGAATCAGTCCACAGCCCAGGGTGATTCCCAGCACTCAGAGCTGAGTGGACCCTGGAAACCAGAGTCCAGCCCCTCACTCTGTAGTGGGGAAACAGTCCAGAAGGGAGCATGACTCGCCCAAGGACTCAGGGCAGTGAGGGGCAGAGCTGAGGCCAGGATGAGGTTCCTACCCACCTCCCCTTCCCCCGCATAGTCCAGGGCACTTTGCTCTCTACTTTCTGGGTAGCTGGGGAAGGTTTGTGGAAAATAGGGGCTGACTGAGAGGGGCAGGGCCGGATCAGATGGAAGGGTCTGAGGCTGGGACTTCTCACCTGGAAGGCGTTGCTGGCAAAGCCCAGTCCCAGCTGCCGGCAGACCACCATGGCCTCCACAATGCCCCAGTTCTCACCACACACCGTCCCCCATACGAGGGACCCGTTCCTCTCCACCAGTACCTCCACCCGGCCCTCGTAGGGGTTCCGGCCCCCGTTCAGGCGCAGCTGCGGACAGAGAGAAAGGCATGGTTAGCAGGTGGAGACAGAGGGGAGGTGCCCACCATATTGCCACCAGTCTCAATTTCCCCAAGCCAGGGGGTCCTGCCTGGGACACAGTTGGATTCGACAGCATCACTGAGAGCCTACTGTGCGCCCTTATCGTGCCTAGCATGGTCTTACGTATTAGGTCCCCGCTCACAGGCATCCTGGAACCTTAGAAGCCTGTGTGGCCAGAGGAGAGGCACTTACCCCCACTGAGCACCACAGCAGCACCTGTTTCTACTCCCTGCTGCCCTCCATGAAACTACCTGTAGGAGCTGCCCTTAGAATCAGACACTAGCGAGGGTGCAAGAGGCCTTAAAATATTAGAATTCTGCAAGACTCCTTCCTGGGCCCTTTGTCATCATCACACCCTCTGCTCACCTGGTTCCAGCTCCCGATCTCATCGGCCTCCACCCCCACTCTCCTCTCCACCAGACCTCCCTTCCGAGACACTGTAGCCAACTGCCTATTTGACAGTTCCGCCTGGCACCTTGCAAAGGCCCAAATCTGACCCTGGCATCTTTTGTGACCCCACCTAAGCCTGTGCTCTAGCTCTCCCTCGCTCCCTATTTCAGTAAAAGGCACTACCATCTACTCCAGGGGCAGCAACCCTTCTATAAAGGGCCAGGTGGCATCTTAGGCTTTGTGGGCCGTATGCTCTGTGTCGTAACCGCTCAGCTCTGCCGCGTAGCTCAAGAGCAGCCACGGCAGATGTGTAAATGGCTGGGTATGGCTGTGTTCCAGTACAACCGTAATTACAAAAGCAGGCAGAGGGATAGGTTTGGCCTGCAAGCTGTAGTTGGCTGATTCCGAATCTGCTCTGTTATACACGCCAGAAATCTCGGAGCCATCCTCGACCCCACCCTCTCTTTCTTCCCCCACATCCCGTCAAAATCTTCCTCCGTGGATTTTATCTCCAAAGTCTCCTTCCAATCCATCGCTTCCCTCCAGCTCCGTGCAGACCCCCTTGTCCCTGGCGCCATCACCTCCTGCCCCTGCCAGACCTCCGCCCCCCCTCCCTGCCCCGCTCTGGACTTCATCGCCCTATTGTCTAGGCAGAAGCCAGAGTCGTCTTTGAAGACCACCCAATCGTGTCACTTCCCTGCTCAGAACACGTCAGCGGCTTCCCATGCTCCACTGCTCACTCTCTCATCCTGTTCTCCGACCGCCAGGCATGTGGGCCTTCTCTCAGCTTCTGTGGCTACCTAACTCTCCTGACCGAGTCCCATAGTAAGTCACACCTCTCACGCTGAAGCCCACTGCACACAGATGCCCTTCTGCCTTGCTGATCCTTGTCCGTCTTTCCGATTCCATACCCAACGACACTCCTCTCTCGCCTGCAGGGTCAGGGCCCACAGACACATTCCATTGCTCCCCACACGCTTCCTTCTTGGCATTTATGACAGTTAGAACTAAGCTAACTTACAATTGGTTTAATGCCTGTCTCCTCTGCCAGAACATAGGCTCCGAAGGGCAGAGTTGTACTTGTGTGGTTTGCTGTGTGAGCAGTAACGAAGCGAGCACCTCACAAGTGTTAGGTTCTCCAACGCTACTTCTGGAATGAATGAATAAGTGACCAGTCTTATGGACGGAAAGCACGGACCAATTTACATGAGGGCAGGCAGAGAGATCTGGAGGTTGGGGAAGCGTCCTGAAAATGCAACCCCTAATCCACACACCTTACCTTCCTTCCCTCTATACATCTAGCAATTCATTCCTTTGGGACAAGGCATGACACCTCCAGGAACCCTCAGTGCATTGGGCTATTGGCTCACCAGTTCTTAGCAAGCATAACTTCTAGGGCATGAAGTATGTTCTTAAGTTCTTATTATGGGCTTAGGGGTTGCAAAAGTCAATGAGGTCAGCTGGCAAACAGACAAGTCAAGGGCAGCCATGATGCTAAGTCTCTGTCCTACGCTCGTTGAATGAAAGAATGAGATAATTCAGGGGCGCCTGGGTGGTTCAGTCGGTTAGGTGTCTGATCCTGATTTTGGCTCAGATCATGATCTCATGGTTCATGGGTTCGAGCCCCATGTTGGGCTCTGTACTGATGGCGTAGAGCCTGCTTGGGATTCTCTCTCTCTCTCTCTCTCTCTCTGCTCCTCCCCTGCTCACGCATGCTTGCTCACACTCTCTGTTTCTCAAAATAAATGAATACAAAAAACCTAATTTGGGGTCTTGTGAAACCCGTCTCGGGTCGCCTCTCAGCGACTGCTGCCTTGACAAGGAGCAATCTGCCAGCCCCTCACGCACATCCCGTCTCCCTCCTCCCCTGGTCCCGAGTCGCCAGCCCCCTGGCCTGGCCATGGGCCTTTGGACACTGTGTGTGAGGACAGACAGACCCCGGGGACGGCAATAGAGCCTGCACTGCAGGCCCCGCATCTAGGCCTCGGGACAAGCCCTCCCACAACGTGGGCTCTGATTTTGGGAGCCGGAGGTAAGCTTCCCTTCTCTCTGGGACGTCCAGATCCCTCCCCTCCCCCCGTGTGGTGCCCAGCTCCCACCACCAAGCCCAGGGAGGTGAAGGCCCGCAGGGGTGCACCCTTCCGCTGGACCAGCTTAGCACTGAGTCTCAGGATGTCGGCGGGCAGTAAAGTTAAAGAGCAGAATGACTTTCAGTCGGGTTTACTACTGGTTTTGGATTCCGTGTGGACTGTGCCCTGCCTTACTGACTGCAGTGGGGACACGTGGCGCCTCCGGCTGCCCCCTTCACAGGCCACTGCCTCCTGAAGACGGACTTCATTCTGTCATCTGGAGAGCAGTGAAGGGTGAGGGCGGAGGAGTTGGAAGGACCCCTGTTCACACTTTGTCCTGCTCCCGGGGAGCAATGGGGCTCCCCAGTGCAAAGGGCCTGTGTCCAGGGCTCCCTTTAGTTCTAGAGGATGCTCTCCCTGGTCCATCTCTGTCTGTGAAGCCCTCCCAAAGGTGGCTGGCCATGTGCCAGCATCTCTGTCCTGCATTTGAAAGCCAAGGGAAGTCTCGGAGGCTCTGGCTGAAGACCGTGGCTGCAGGTTGACTCATGTGGTCACCAGTGGTGAGCGGGGGCCTCTCCTTGAAGCCCTTCTCCAAGCTGCTGCTGTGATTCCCCAGGGCTGATAAGGCCTGGAGCAGCCTCGGTGATAGGGACCAGGTTTCCACTACTCAGGAGGGAATCTAAGCACTTCAAGATGCATTGGGGGCCTTTTCTCATTTTCCAGAGAAGACCAGAGGGAGCAAGAGGCGAGCCATGAAGCTCTAACATGGCCCAGGGCATTGCTCTCCATTCCCAGGGCCCCACTCCTAGGCACCAGCATTCTGGAAACGGCCTGGCCTGCTAGCTAGAGGTGCTCTGACATCACCAGGACCGGTGGAACCCCAAGAGGCCTCGGGTCAGCCAGGGGCCTCTGGCCCTCATCCTTCCACCTCGTCACCCAGTGAGGATACCAGGGAAGGTCAATCCTCCTCAGAGTTTCTGAAAGTAACCCAGGCATTTCCCTTTTCCTATTCCCTTGGCTCTTGATGGCAGCAGTATGGGGTTTGAGAGAAGGGAGCCGCATCTCCCTGAGCATGAATAGGGAAAACAAAACACTTCCAGCCAGTGGAGTAGGGCAGGGCTGCATCATGTTTTGATAAGGTTGTGGTGAACCAGTCCCACACCTCATTTGGGGAGGTGAGGGGGTAGGAGGCGAGGTAACCCGGCCCAGATGTTAGCATGAAAGGCAGAGCGGGCACTTTCCAACTCACATTCCATACACGGGTTTGGTCTTGCCACCAGGCTAGGCCAGCCAAACCCCCCTTCCTGCACCCCTCCCCCCCACAGGGTGGTCAGAGGTGAATTGGAGGTCAGCAAGGGTGGTCGCCTGGTGACCTCACTGCCACTCCCACAGCCTCCTCAGCTTGGCTCCTCCCTCCCGGCAGGGAGGGGAATGAGGCTTTGCGGTGGTTGGATGACCAAAGCTACCGGGCTCCAAGTTTGTGGCTTTTTATTAGCCATTCAATAGACAAGTCAATTTCCTCATGCACTGGGTTGGAAGGGAAGCTAGGGAAATCCTCTCTCTGACCCCCTTATTTTCAGAGGAGAAAACTCAAGCGTCAAAGAAATTAAATAAGGGATCAGCCAGGGAGTGAGTGTTGTGAACTGTGTCCCCCTTTAAAACTCACGTGCTAAAGCCCTAACCCCTAATATGGCTGCATCTGGAGAGAGTGTGTTTCAAGAGGTAATGAAGAATAAATGAGGTCATCAGGGTGGGCCCTCGTCCAATACGACTGGTGTCCTTATAAGAAGAGGAAGAGGCACCAGGGATGCAGACACAGAGGCCACACGAGGACACAAAGGGAAGGCGGCCATCTGCAAGCCAAGGAGAGAGGCCTCGGGAGCAACCAACTCTGCCAGCACTTTGATCTTGGATTTCTAGCCCCTAGGACTGGGAGAACATAAATTTTTACTGTCTAAGCCACCCAGTCTGTGGTATTTTGTCATGGCAGCCCCAGAGAACTAACGCAGCGATAAAACATGGGAATCCTGATTGCTCTGCCCGGCGTTGTTGCTGGCGGCCGTGGGAGCCCCACGCCACGCCACGTGGAAGGCTGGCCCGCTGCTGCGCCGAGACAACCGGCACAGCCCATACGACTTTCTTTCACGGGTGACCGTCCCCATCTCCTTTCTGGGGGATCGCAACCAGGTGTAAAACTCCCCCACGCTGCATGCTTGAGCTCAGGGAGCACCGGGTGGAGCCTGGAGGGCCTGTGCAAGACTAAGGCCGTTGGTGCCGGGAATGTGGTGCCTCCTTTGGCATCAGCGAGCACACGGCCTGGCTCAGCCATACCAACCATAAAATGCATCTGGAAAACATCACTTTCTCTGGCCCAGGTCTTCCATTTGTGTTGGAAACCCCACTCCACCCAACTCCAATCAGCCCAAAGTGAATGGTGCCACAGCATACCGTGACATGTGGCATGTTACCTCTCATAGCCCTGTTATGGCTATCTTGGAATGCTGCCAGACAATTAGCGGTGGTGAGCCTTCCCCGTGGCTGTGGGCTTGTGGCCCATGCTCCTGCTCGCCCACAGGCAAATGCATGGCTTCGCTGAGCGCTGTTGGGTTCACGGTTTTGGCCCCACTGGGCAGTGAATTGCACAACACATGCTGCGGCTGACCAGTTTAGTAGTGTCTTTGGCATGCTGGTGCCAAGGTCAAGAATCACTGTCAAAGCAAGAACCCAACTGGGGAACCATCCTGCACCCTGATATGTCTGCATTTGCTCACTTTTACTTATTTTTATTTTTTGTAATGTTTACTTATTTATTTTGAGAGAGAGAGAACATGAGCAGGGGAGGGGCAGAAAGAGAGGGAGAGAGAGAGAGAGAAAGAATCCTAAGCAGGCTCTGTGCTGCTAGCACAGAGCCTAGTGCAGGGCCTGAATCCATGAACCATGAGATCATGACCTGAGCCAAGATCAAAAATCGGAGGCTTAACCCACTGAGCCACCCAGGCATCCCCGCATTTGCTCGTTTTCAAAATAAGTGCTTAAGGAGCACCTGGGTAGCTCTGGTTGAGCATCTGACTCCTGATTTTGGCTCAGGTTATGATCCCAGGGTCATGGGATTGAGCCCCCTATCAAGCTCCAACCTAAGCACGGAGTCTGCTTGAGATTCTCTCTCAAAGATAAAAAATAAATAAAAAATAAAAAAGTTTCTTTCTCTCTCTCCCTCTGCTCCCCCCCCCCCCCCCCCCGCTCAGGCTTGCATGCTCTCTCTCTCTCTCTCTCTCTCTGAAAAAATAAAAAAAATACAAAAATAAAATAAAATAAGCACTAAAGAAACCCTTCCAACACGCCGGCCTTATAGCAGATAATGCACAGGACCCAGACAAGTTCATGGCGTAGTGAAGAGCAGTAAACAGGATGTACTGGGCCTTTCTGTAGGATTGGATAGCCCGAGAGGAATTCATCTTGTTGGCTACCCCTGTGGAAAGATCACCCATGCTAGCCACACGACGTAGGTTTTTAGCGACTCCATCTCAGGAAAGGACGGGTGCGTCTCTGGTATAATGCTGTTAAGTTTCCCCTTTATTTCCCTCTGGTTACCAAAATACAGTCTTCTGTCCCCAAATACCGTCTATATTGTGCTTACATTTGTGTAATTTGTAGGCCTGCTGTCAATGTAGTTCCTCTGGGTACTTGGCTACGGACCATGCCAAGGGTGTCCCAGGGGCTTTGTCCCGTACAGAAGGGACTGCACTGAGATCACACCACACGTCTAGTCCCAGCACAGGGAGAGGCACACGGTGGATGCCCGACATGGGCCACTAAGGACAGCGGTGTTTATACATACGTTTTCTCACTTGGCCCATTTAACAAATGCTAGGTGACAATGTCCTTAATGGTGACAGCAGTGGAGCCTAAGCCCTTTCTGAGTTCATCATCAGAGCACTCTAACACCTCATGTTAGAAACCTTCAGAATGAGGCTACCTGACTCATACTCTCTGGGGCTTGGTCACCAAGACAGAACATAATCCCCTCACCTTTTTCTGGAAGCCCATGGCAGGGATGTTACATCTCACACCAGCATCTTCCTCGTGGTTGCAGCCCTGAGACTCAGCGTTGAATTTGCAATCTATAATGGACTTCTCATTCCCAGTACACTCGATCTCATTGAGGTGGATGGGTCCTATCCCTGGGGGAGGAAATAAACACGTGCTGTTGACAGCTTCCGGAGGAAAGTTTCTGGAATGGGCAAGAAAGTCTTAGCCAGTAAGAACGTGTTTCTCCATCCTCAAAACTTCCAACTACATCCCATAATCAGCTCAAGGATCCAGGCCTCCTCTCCCTGGAGAGACCTGCTTCTTGTCTTAGGATTCACTTCTCCCATAAAAGCAAATCAAATGTGCTTACTAACTTCCTGTGTGACCTTGACCAACCCACTCAGCCTCTCTGAATAGGTTTTCTTCCTTAAATAAAGAAACTGGAAGAGACGACATCTAAGTTCCCTCTTCAACTTTAATACCTTGTGCATTTATGAACCTTACAGGGGTGACTATCCCTATAGATTCAGAGTCCCCTCAGGAAAGTGATGGCACCCTCAAACTGGATGATTTGAACAGAGTTGGAAAAGGGGGTTTTGAAAACAAAGGTATGGACAGAGTGTGGGGAAATCACAAAAATCACAGCAGACAGTCCAATACTCAGAAGCCTCTGAAGCTTCCCCCTCATAGTAGGACACAGATAAGGTCCTGAGGCCAGCAGGAGTGAAGGGAAGATGGTAGTATTGACCCAGGAGAGCAAAGAAGCCGTGTGGAGAGGCCACCTGCTAAGAGCCATTACCCTTTGTTGAGGAGGGACACAGTGGCCCGCAGGGAGCCTGTAGGGAGTCCCTGTCCTCTCTCCTCTCCCCAGCCCATCTACTGCCAGTGCTCCCTGGGCACTGGCCATGTCAGTGTCCCCAAGGCAGAGAGGGGCCATCCAGTAAATGACCTATGGTGAACATGCAGAGAAGCTTCTCTCACAGGCACCCAGATAACCAAGGGGAGGCCCCTACTGTTGGGGAGAGAGGAGAGAGAGAATTCCCAAACTGACCAGTCTGGCTCAACTCAGCTCACAGGGCTACCTCCCCTCTGTCTAGCCCTAGCCCATCAACATGGATCAAAGTCAGTTCTTTTTTTTTTTTTTTAATATTTTTATTTATTTTGAGAGAGAGAGAGAGAGAGAGCGAGCACAGAGGAGGGGCAGAGAGCGAGCGAGAGAGAATCCTAAGCAGGCTCCATGCTGTCAGCACAGAGCCTGACTCGGGGCTTGAACTCATGAACTGTGAGATCATGGCCTGAGCTGAGATTGAGTCAGATGCTTAACCAACTGAGCCACCGAGGTGCTCCCCTAAGTCTAGTTCTTTCTAGGAGTTCTGGGCTGCATGGACTCCCACACTGGTCCCTGCCCACCTATGATCACCTCTCTCTCCTGCCCCCATTCACCATCCTCCTCTCACTGGGGTGCTGCCCCTCAGCGCTCACTCAAACTTCCCATCTTACAACCACCCTCCCCTGAGCCCACCCTCTGGCCTGTCAGTTTCATCTGCATCAGGGTGAACTTCTTGGAAGAGCCGTCTGTTTTGTCCCCTTTACTTCCGTGTCCAGTAGAAGGACCTACTCCTGTCTGTTTCTCCACCAGCCCTCTCCATCTCAAAGTGGTATCCATCTGGCCTGGTGTTCTCACCAAAACCCAGAGGTCACCTCTGGTACCGCCTCCTCCTCTGTGGTTGCCAAGGAATCCATCACCACACTCTACTCACTTCCCTAACTCTGGGTGCTTTTCATTTCTGCCGGCGCAACACTCGTCCTGCTCTGTCATCGTCCATTTGGACAAAGGCAACAGTCTCCAGGCTCCCTCCTGCTTGCTCGTTGCCAAATATTTGCCACAAGACAACCCAAGAGGGTTGTTAATGCATACTGAATCGTGTCACTCCCCGTCGTAAGTCCCCAGAATGGCTTCTCACTGCATCGAAGGGTGAAATCCATAGTCCCCGAGCACCCTGTTCATCCTACGCAGTCTGGCTCCACCTGCTCCTCCCACCTCTGCCACACCGCCACCTCCTTTGGCTGCTTGATTGAGCTGACCTCTTCCCCTGCCTGGACCCTCTGCCTGGCCCATCCTCCTCCCTCCTTACCAGCTTGCTCATCCTTCAGGGCTCGGCTTTGGCCACTTCCTTAGAGAAGCCTCTCTGATCTCTGTCTAAGCTGGGCCCCCCTCCCATCGAGCACTCAGGTGGCTCTCTGTTCCCTGTCTGCCTTCCCGCTAGGCTGGTGGGCCCCCGACCACAGGCCGTGCCTGTGTCCCATTTCCGTTGAGGAGGTTTCTGGAGACACTTGGTATCTAGGCCAAGATGAACTTCTGGGACAACCCATATTAGTAAGTGAGAGCCAAGTTTCCCTTTCCTTGGAAATTCATAAACAATAAAGCTTTCAATTCCTTGGAATGTTATACAGTTGATAAAAACACATTGCTGACTATGGCTGGAAGCATCCAAGGACTCGGACTGGAGAGGCTGGGACGCACCACACGTGCCAAACAGGGCCCCTGAAGCAGGCAGGGGCCACAGCTCAGGGAGTGAGATGGACACAGAAAGACGCAGCCACCTCGGACCCGAGTATCAGTCAGATGCCCGGCTTGCCTGAGGACCGTCAGGAGGAGGATGGCGAAAATGGCAATGATGACACCACATGTTCACTGAGCGCTTACTAGGGTTCTGTCCTACACACGTTGCATATATGAACGCACTCAATCATCACGGCAACTCGGTAAAATGAGGGAACCGGGGACCTGATGGAGGCGCCAGCACTCACACCAGGCAGCCTGACCCCACCGCAGGATCTCGCTCTGTTTCCGAGGCACGTGAGGAGAGAGAACCCCATGTGCTGGACGGGAGAGGAAGGCTGCTGGGGTGCTCCCTCTGCCTCCTGGAAGCCCTGCTCCTCTTAAAGAGCTGACCTAGGTAGAGGCCTGCCTCCAAGGAACACTTCAGATCCTTCCTCCTCCCGGGCTCAGCTGGACACGACCTCGCCCCCGCCCGTGGCATTTTCTTTTACACCTCGCTGGTGAGGTGATGGGCCAGCAGTCGGGCTGCGTCTCCTCCTCGGGAAGTGACGGGAGCTTTCTGAGTCTCGCCTCCCTCATCATAAAAGGCAATAATAAAATCTATCTGGCGGGGTGGGCCAGGGGCTCAGGAAATGGTAAATGTTCTCAGTATTTCCCTTACATCTCATCACCTCTCTATTAGTACAGGTTTACCTTTGATTGAGGTTATTTCTAATTTCCCCCACTTGACGGGAGCTCCTGGGGAGCAGAAGCCATTACCATAAATGTTTGTGGAATTAACGAATTCTCCATTCCAGGGCCCAGCCCAAACAACGAATGCTTATGAATCACTGACCTACTGGACTGGCCAGGAGAGGAGAGGTTTATGCAAGAGCCTACCATGCTTTAGACTCCGACTAACAACTGGTTGTGTCCTTCCAGCCGAACTTAGATACACCCTCGCCCAGTGTACAGCTGAGCATGCCCAGTGCTGCCTGTGGGCTCTTGGCTCGTTTTGTGGACCTGGACTTCACTTGCATCCTGACTTCCAGCACTCACCTACTCCTGGTTCTGGACTGACCCCTGAATTGTTCCTCCTCACGATGGCTTCTCCACGTCCACCTTAGCCCTGCTCTTCCCCCATGTATAAACGCTGTCCCAGGTGGCCACAGGCCGGGGGAAGCAGGGTACTAGGGAGAAGCCCAACGTCTTGGAGCGATGTCACGGACTCTAGACCCAGAATCAACTTTGCCGGTGACAATCACACTTCTAAGAGCACGGTAGAATACAACAGGACGTAGCGTAGTGTTTTGCATGTTAGAGAGGTAAGCATCATTTCTGGAAACTTCTGTTTCGGCTTTATATGCATGGCATTTCTGCTCGGGGATTTCAGGCAAAAGGGTTTTAAAGCCACTGCTCTAGGGCTGCCACTGGCCACACTGAGCGCTTGGAATGTGGCCAGTCCAGACTGGAATGTGCTCCACGTATAAAACACACCCTAGATTTCAAAGACTTGGTACACGAAACGTACACTATCTCATTAACAGCATTCATTCTGATTACATGTGGAAATCATAATTTGGGGGATAGATTCGATTAAGGAAAATATATTATTGAAATTAATTTCACCTGTTTCTTTTTATTTGTTTTTACAAGGCTACTAGAAAATTCAAAATTACTTATGTGGCTCACGTTGTATTTGTATTGGACAGCTAGGGTCTAGAGTGTTAAAACTGCTTCACCA
Organism: Felis catus; assembly: GCF_018350175.1. Taxonomy (NCBI): domain Eukaryota; kingdom Metazoa; phylum Chordata; class Mammalia; order Carnivora; family Felidae; genus Felis; species Felis catus. The sequence continues at coordinate 34,901,580 of NC_058371.1, read as the reverse complement.
GGTGTTCATTCAGCTGACCCTACTTATGCAACTAGAACTCATTCATTCATTCACTCACTGATTCATTCATTCTTCATAAAATGAATATCCCAGGGCACTATAAGCTGGCAACACTTAGCACGAAGAACACAGGCCCTCCTCTCTTGCAGCACTTGGTCATGGAGGGAGGTGGTTGTGGAAACAGACAGCTGGAGCCCAGATATGTGCAGGGGGTCACAGAACACACAGCACAGTGCCTGACTCTGACCTAACATCCATCCCGGTGAGAAGAGCAGGTCTCAGGGAACCCACAGGAGGCAGGAGCCAGATAAACCCTCGAATGTGAATCCAGTGAAGAATCTGAGGACCTGGAGTTTACTCAAGGTCACGGAGAAAGTAGGTAGCAGGCCCAGGACGAGGACTGAGATCGCCTGCCTCCCCGTCCTTGCCTTTCACACCCTCACTCTGGGTGTGGTCACTTGGCCCACCAGCCAGAGCCAGAACGGAACTGAGCCTGTCTGCTCTGTGACTTGACACTGAATGTGGACTTTCCCCCTTCTGCCTAGCAGAGTTGATCTGCCCAGAGTGGCAGGAGATAATAAATCATCCAGTGGTTCTTTCCAGGACAGCACCGAAAATGCCAACTGTCTCTCTCTCCAGAGTTCTGCAGGTCCTTGGAAACCATCGGCTGCTCTGGGCAGGGAAATAACTAGGTCAACAGCCCACGCCCATGATAAATGGAATGCTTATGTCATCCAGTGCTTATTTATTCCTCAGGGTGAGTGGTCTTTGTACAGTAGGCCTTGGGGAAACACACACCGACACATCAGCCAATCAGTAAAACGGACTGTGGGAATATTCGAGATCCAAAGGAACTCCAAAGAGCTCATCATGACCAGGGGAGGAGGACTGTCGTGTGGTATAACTGAGGCTTCCAGATGGCACGATGCAAGGTTAGAGTCCAGCCTAGACCCCTAACCTTCAGGGCATGCCCAGGAAACTGCAGGGGATTGCAGAATGGGGGTAGAGAGGTGTTCCGAACGTGAGCAGGACTGGGCCAAGGTGGGCACACAGGGAGAAGCCCAAATATGAGCGAGCTAAAGACTTGGGTTTTAGATTTTCTCCACCACTAACTATGGGGATGACTGCAAGCTTGTGCTCCAGCACCTGAGGCCTCGTCTGTTGGACCAGATGCACTGAGGTCCCCTTCAGCAGTGCCATCTATGATTCCGGGACTCTCTCTCCAGTCCACTGGGCTATTACTTCCTCCAATGTGACCGATGACCTCACCACATTCCTTTCTGTGGGGTGATGGCCTTACGTCCGGCAGTATGGAAACATCCTCTCCCCACAGGACGGGACGCCCCACCCTCCTTGCCAGAAAAGGAAGCTATCTGTCATGTTCTCATGCCATGTTTGCCTCGGTGCTCTCAACGGAACGACCAGCTTGAAAGCTTCTTACACTTTTGGTCTTGCTTAAATGAAAGATCTGCTCAGGACACTTAATGAAAACCAGGCTCCTTCTCATTAGCGTCGTGTGTCATCCAGAGACGGGCATCCTGTTCCCAGTTTCTGGTGGCGGGGAGAGAATGTTTGTGGGGCCGCACCAGAGTGGGAAAGAAAGATGACTTTTGGGACTCTTTTGTGTCTGGGGTGGTCCACAGCCTGAGGAATTCCGAGGTCCTGTCCTGGAGGAAGGCCTTGAGAATTCCAGCATTCTCGGTGGGACAGTGGGGAGCACCGGGTTAGGAGCCGGGAGACCCCCGTTAGAGTATTCACTGGCTGCTAATTTGTTGTCTCATCTTGGTTATTCACTCCCTTCTCTGGGCCTCAGCTTCCAAATTCATACAGTGGGGGACTCAGTGTTCCCTAAGGCTGTTCCAGCTCTGACTGCTGGGGGAGCGGCCAGGGATTCTCTAACAGAGCGGCAGCGGCGAGTGGGAGGGGGCACAGCAAGAAGACCCCGAAAGGCCCAAGGCCAGCGCCCCTGGGTTGGGCTCCCCGCGCCATGCTCTCGGTGAAGAGAGGCCACAGAACGCCCCCCGTCCCCTGCCCCATTCCTTACCTTGCCCCAGCTGGGAGCCAGCGATGGCCTCTTTGGCACTCCCAAAGCCCAGCTCTCTGCAGACCACGCTGGCAGACACCAGGTCCCACTTGTCGTCACAGACGGTTCCCCATTCTCCGTTCTTGAGCACCTCCACTCGGCCCTCTCCGATGTTGGCACCACCTCTCAACCGCACCAGGGGTTGCTGAAGGGACACACGGTCCTGCTGAGTGCAAAAGCTGATGCCCACTCGGCAGGCCGTCACTGCCCGCTCCCCTCCCTCCCCAGCCGCCCCACCCCAAACACAGGTGCCTCGGCCAGGAGCTGAAACGGGGCTGGATTTGTGCGTGTGCATGTGCACAGGGTGGGAGGTGTGCACATGCCCCCTCTGCACGTTGGCTGTGCTGCAAACTTGCTTTGCGGTCCTCCCCTGGAGCTTTTGTCCTGGACTGTCGAGGAGCCCACTGGGACCCTCATCAGTCACCCCAACCCATGCTTGGCTCAGGGGCCTTACCATCAGTACCTCCCTGCACCCCCTCCCTCCAGAACCTCAAGCTTTAGAGCTACGGAGAGGAGCTCCTGCCCCAGACTTGGCAGATTCCAGATGGATCATAATTCCACCCTGTTTCTGATAGAGCGCTATGGTCTAGCCCTGTGGGGGACTTCAGGGCACTGAACAGGTTACACTCCAACAATCCCGCTCTGCAGGTAGATGAGAAGCAGGAGGGGGGAGACAGGGAGCTATAGCATGGGCCTAACCAAGAAGGCCATGACTTAGAGGACAGCCATTGTGCTGGCTAAGGCTGCCCCGTGTCCAGGGGCTACGTTAGTGCCCGGCCACTGCTCCTGCTTCCCTGCCCCCGCGATTCTACTCCAATTCCAAATCAGCCCAACTCTTCAGAAGATGCGGCCCCACCAGGTACTCAGAGACGATGAGTGGCTATGGTTTAAATGCCCCCAAGTGCTCAGGGAGAGCCTGGAAGCCCAATCACCTTACAGGGTTTATTTCATTGCACAAGAGTAAGACCCACCCTGCACCAGCGTTTTGATCCCACTGGATCACATTTTACCAGATGGGAGCTGGAGCACCTGACTCCATCTGCCCACACACGCTGGTCTGCATCAACTTCTGTGCCCATGTGTGGATGTGTGTGCATGTGCGTGCATGCCTGTGTGTGTGTGTGTGTGTGCACGCCTGAGCATGTGAGTGCTGGCATGGGGGCTCAGAGGCTTCGAGGCTCTGAGTTCTCACCGATGCTGATTTGATTCAACACAGAGGGGGTGGGGTGCCCTGCAGCCATTCTATGTATGGTGGATCAGACCAGAGTCACTGCTCCCCTCCAGCCTACGTGGTCCTCAGACCACAACTTTTACCCACCCACCAAGGGCCCGGCCTGGCTGGAGGTGCTGTTTGTCAGCATTCACGTACGCCGGCCACCTTGAGGGCCGAGGCATCAGAAGGGAACCCGTGTCACCATCCTCCAGCCGAGGTTCCCACTCGGCCACACTGCTCTCCCCCACTGACTGCGCCTCGTGGCTGCCACGGCAGGACACCGTGCAGTGACAGCACTCGGGTTTGTAGGACGGCTCTGACCCTGCCACTAGGGGGAGAAGAAAAGAGGGACAGGGGTGCGTGCAAAACACCCACTGGCTTCAGGAACCTTTGTTCTAGCTTTAGAAAACAAACTCAAAACAACTGCTGGCTGCAGCCCGTTTGCTTTGCGGTTGAGCCGCGGCCTCTCCCCTCCCCCACCCCGTGCCCAAGCTGTCCAGCACAGGAAGCTGTGATTTCCACGTTCTGGAGATGGCTCAGAGGGGCTGGTGGGTGGGAATAGAACATGCGAAGAGGAGAGGGAGGGGTAGGAAAGGTGGCTGATCATTTATTAGGGAGCAGACCATCCAAGACCAAGCTTAATGGAGGCAGAGGGCCAAATAACCCCGTGCCAGGCTGGCAGTGGCCACACAGTCAGCTGGCCCTGGAGGAAAGCAAGCAACCAAGGGAAAATGTGATGTAAGGCTCATTTGCTCTCTCTCTCTCTTTTTTTTTTTTTTAATTCATTTGGTATGAATTTGATTCCTTTGCTTTAAACCACACAGCGAGAGGAATTCCAAAACAGTAGGGTCTGGTATTCTGGATGACACATAAGGAAAGCGCCGTGGGCCAGGCTGAGGCTGTAGGAAGGATGTGGCGATCAAATCACGTGGCGGTGGGCTGGAAGGGGGGCAAGGGAGGGTGTGCGGGGGCTGCAGGGGGGCCGGCACCGTCCAGGTGCACCTCTGTCACCTGGCTGCACGTATGCGCCCTGCAGTAGGTCTGTCCCCTTTGGAGGCCCCTGTGGGGACCAAGGGGGCAGGGACGGCCGCCTGCTGGAAGAGTCAGGAAGGTACTCCAAATAGTTCCCATGCCCTTGGCTGGGCTCACAGCGTTCATTTCAGTCCTTTCTTTGAAGGCTTTTTCTTTTGTCCAAACACACCACCCCCCAGCCTGGGAGGGGGCACCCAACGTGGTTTATATCACTCCTGCCCGGGGTTCTCTTTTCCTTAGGATGAGCGCCATCACCCCCTTTCCAAGCAGGTCTTTAGATGTTGATGGGGAGGAGAGACTACAGAGGGCAGAGGGGAAAGGCGGGAGAGACAAGGAGAGGGAAGGAGACACAGCATGAGGCCGTCCCTCCCGCACCACCACCTGGTGCCCACACCATCTGCCCCCATCATGGCCTGTCTCCCTCCTCTTCCCCCTGATGTGGTCAGAGCTGACTTGGAACTCACCTCTGCCCAGGTGAGTGTCGAGGTTTTGTCTGGCTCAGGGAACCATTCCCTGATAAACGATCAGCCACCATTCCTACCCCTCCCTCTTCTCCTCCCTGTGCTATTCCCATCCACCAGCCCCATATGAGCAGTTTCCAGAACATGCACATCACAGAGACCCTTGGATATAGGAAAAAGGAAGGGTAGGAAAAAGAAAAACGAATCTCCTCTTAATGATTTTCAGGGAAGAGAGAATAATGCACTTTCTCTTTTTCAGAGGCTGCGTCAAACCCGCCATGGTTGGGTCGGTTCACTTGTCCTAAGAAATCACACAGTGGAAACGGGGGTGCTATTTATGTGAGCAGACGTGCATCAACATGTCCGGAGCGCACTCACGTGCACGTGCACACAGAGGTGCTGCTGACTTACAAACATAGAACATGACCGATGGGTACAGGTGACACAGACATGGGAATGACAGGTTTTCATTTTCTGTCTTGGTGAAGGCTTTAAAAAATTTTTGTCCTTTCTCTTGCAGAACAAACCAAAATACGTTTGGAAACATTTGTGGCTGATTCCATGCGCTTTCGAGAATCATACTGACTTTCCAACAACTCTAGAACACTGTTCTCCTCTGGGAACGGAGCAGGACCCCCCACCCCCGCCTTTTGTGTGGGGCCAGCAGACAGCACACAGAGCCTGTGACCGTGGGTAATGAGGTGCTCTCTCCTCCTTGGTGTGTGGCCTCCACAGAGGGGACTGTGATCTCAGAGTGGAGGAGCAATGGTGAAGGGCCAGATGTGGGTGCTGATGACTGGGGGCTGGGGCCCAGCTGCTTGTCACCCTCTAGAGGTGGCATCTGTTGGTGTGGCCAGTCCTGACAGGTGTCCCACTACATTCCTGCCCTGCAGGGGAGTGGTCTGAATCAGGGCTGGCTCTCCTCATTCCCTCCTGAGAGCCCCTGCTTGCTCCCTCAAATGCCACCCTCCACCCTATCCACGTGTCAAGTGGCCAGACCCCCCGCTGCACGCATCCTCACCTCTGGCTTGTAGGCTTTCCGGAATCTCGAGGGCCCGTCGGGGTTGAAGACCTGGCCAGGCACACAACTCACCACAGCCGGCAGCCCATTCTCACAGGTGACATTCTTCACGGGGTCTAGCAACACCTGAGGACCCAGCTTGCAGCTGGAGATGTGGGCCTCCGTGCCTGTGCAGTCCATGGAGAATGGCCAGTAGCGTTGCTTCTTCCGGGCGGCAAACATTCTGCAGAGGGTGAGAGGGGCAGGTGACCAGGGCACCACGGCCACCACCCCTCATTCCTTCTGTGACTGGGTGTCGGGCACCGGGCCGGCCACGGTGCTGGCTTCTTGGAGTCTAGTAGTGGAACGGAATGTGCCTGGTCCCTGCATCTAGAGCTCAGCCCCACTGAGTTGGTATGCACCCAATGAGCACCTTGGACATGCGGGGCACCATGCTGGGCACTGGGGAGCAGGACCTGGAAGGACAGACGTTGCCTCCTTCCCCTAGGCAGCTTATATTCTAGGAGAGAAGGGACTTCAGGAAACCCACAGTCTCAGGCAAACCAGATGGTCCCTCACCCAAACCCTTCAGATAATTTCAACATGATTCATTGTTGCTCCTTGCCTGTGTCAATAGCAGAACAAGTTGAATGTTAAACTCTCTCCCAACGATAGGCAAGATTAAAGGGGTAAATCCAAATCCAATGAGAAGCAACGAGAACAGTCTTAAAGCAGCCCGTGGGCTGAATCAAAGTAAAATTTGCTTGGGAATTATAATGGTCATGAAACTCGGCCACAGACCTTACCAAATGTTCACCCAGGAGTCAGTGAGGCTGAGGCTATCTCCATAGCATAGCCTGTATTCCAGGGAACTCTTAACCTGTATTACATGTAAAGGATTCCTTTTTATGTATTTCTGGAAGGCAGCATAAGGATTGAGGCGAGTCACAGTGTTTTCTAAAACAATAACCAACCAATAGGTAATGAATGGGTTAGCAGAAAGGTTACCGTGCCTCAGTTTCCCCATCTCCAAATCAGAAGTAGCAACGGGATTTACTTTATATGATTGTTAGGAAAGGTAAATGAGTGAATGCTGGTGAGGCAATTAAAACAGTGCACAGGAAGGGCTTCATATGTGTTTGTAAAATAAATAACAACTATATTAAAGGAGAAACAGAAAGGAGGGTTCCCTGTGGTTGCAATGATGACACACAATTTCAATGAGGAGCAGGGTTTGAGCCAGGCTTTGAATAAGGGTGGGATTTACGGAGGAGGAGGGCAGGGAGGACCGTCCTCTCACGCCGGCCCAGCTCTCTGGGGTCTGTGTGCTTGTCCCTGCTTGGCAGAACCTGCGAGATGCCAGAGAGAGCCAGACTGCATCGCTGCCAGTTGCCCAATGCAAGGGCCTCCCAGGGCAGGCTGGCCCAGGATGGGGCAGAAATGGGGCCCTGTTTCTGCTGCGTTAGCAGGCCTGGAAGTTTCTGTCTCAGAGTGAATGGGATATGAACATAGAGAAAGGTAAAACCCTACAGACACCACCAATATTTTCTTGCTTTAAAAAAAAATTTTTTTTTAAGTTTATTTATTTTTGAGAGAGAGACAGAGCACGATCTGGGGAGGGGCAGAGAGAGAGGGAGACACAGAAACTGAAGCAGGCTCCAGGCTCTGAGCTGTCACCCAAGCACCCCAAACCAGAATCTTTTCCTAACTAAAAATTTCACTGGTAACAACTCTGGTGTCCCTGTGGGCACCATGACACAGAATCTTTGAAAAAAGGACTATCCTGGAAAATTCAGGAGGTGTGCTCAACATCGCTGCATAGCCTAGAGTGGAGAACTACACAGGAGGACTGTTAGTAATTCCGAGAAAAACTGCCCCTCCCCACTTCCTGGATACAAGGCCCTGCACTCGGAAACAACCTCCAGCTTGTTCCCCCCACCACCACCTCGGACTGGAGAACACATTTGGGGGCGGTGGACAGCTTGTTCCTCATGACCCACCCCCCAACATTGGGCGAGAGAACACACTCGGGGGCTATCAGCTGCACAAGGGCTGGCCAGACCCCACTGGCTTGGAACCTCCTTCTGCTTCCAGCTTTCAGTGAACACTGCCCTCGCCCACAAACAGATGTACTGAGTTCTTAATATAGACTGAAGCACCATAGCAAACACATAACTGCTCCTGCCTTTCCCAGACAGCCCTGCTTCCCTCTTACATCAGCTCACGGGAATGCACCGTGGCCCTCCACAGGCTTCCACGATGCCGGCAGCGTCCCCCCACCATGATTCACCAGGGCCAGGCCCAGGGGGTGCAGATATGAGGCGCTGGTGGATGATGGGTGGACAGCCTGCTCCAGGCCCAGTGACTGGAGGGCAACTGAAATGAGATGCAGCTTTGGGCCAAGGGGGAAGCCTGCTTGAGAAAGAGGTGTCTAGCCTATGGCAGGGTAGTGGGACGAATGCTTAGCTGGGCCGATGCAGTTACAAATGAAAAGTCCTGAAAAGGCTCAGGTCTGGGAATGGGTTGAGGGGCATGACTCTCTGTTTATATGATTAGATTTTTGTTCTCTTGACCTAGATTTTCTATTCATAAAGAATTTGGGGGGCGCCTGGGTGGCTCAGTTGGTTGAGCATCCAGCTTCAGCTCAGGTCGTGATCTCACGGTTCATGAGTTCGAGCCCCGCATGGGGCGCTGTGCTGTCAGTGCAGAGCCTGCCTTGGATCCTCTGTCCCCCTCTCCATACCTCCCCTGCTCGTGCTCTCTCTCAAAAGTAAATAAAACATTAAAAATGAAAAGTTCTACTGGCTCTTCCCCAGCCAAGGGAGAAGCCAGATTTTGTTGGGCTTCTGCCAGCTACTGTGTATGTCTATTCCAATGATGAATTCCAGAATTAGGGAAACAACCACAGGATGGGTTCAGGGACCCACTGGGCCCACCGTGAGATGGGCCCAGGCTAAAACCCCATTGATCTCCTGACCCACTTAAGGCCCTACTCTGACTGGAGGGCCATGGTGATCTTTGAGTCTCCCAGAATCAGTGTCATTTCAGAGCCTGTGTCCAGTCGTGCCCAAAAGTTCTGATTATTTCATCTTCCCCAGTGCACAGCTATCTTGGTGAAAGGCCATCAGTCCCTTTGGGGAAGCCTGGGAAATTGATTAATGGTGTAAATTTTTGGCAGTGTACTGGGTGGGGTCCTTCCTCAAGGGGACCCAGCCTGCCCTTTACTCAAAGGGTTCTGGGTCTGTAAGCTGGCTCAAGTCTGGGAATTGATCGAGGGGCATGACCCTCTGTTTATATGATTAGATTTTTGTTCTCTTGACCTAGATTTTCTGTTCATAAAGAATTTGGGGGGCGCCTGGGTGGCTCAGTCGGTTAAGCGTCCAGCTCTTGATTGTGGCTCAGGTCATGATCTCACAGATGGTGAGGTTGAGCCACGCGTCAGGCTCTGCGCTAACAGAGTCTGCTGCCTGCTTGGGATTCTCTCTACCCGACCCCCCGCCCCCCCCCCCGCCGCCCCTCTCTTGCTCTCTCTTTATCCCTCTTTCTCTCTCAAAATAAATAAACTTAAAAAAAAAAAAAAGAATGAGTAAGAACTTAGTAGACCTCCTATCCATTTCGCTTCTGGGAACATCATGATCAACCAGGCCATGCCCTGGCTGTGCAGGAGTCAAACTGTTTCGATTACTGCTCTGATTCTGCTTTTCTTTCGGGAACCACGCCCACCTGGCCTTGGGAGGCTTGAGTGCTGTTGCCCTGGGATCCAGTCACCACCTCCTGCTTTTAGAATGAGGGATGGCTTACAGAGAAGAGCTACCGGGGAGCTCTTAAGAACGCCAGGGTTTCCCTCATAAATTTATTCCTCACTCACGGGGAAAGTGCATCTTTCAGACCCTCCCAGGCTGGGTGAGGTCTCAGATGACAGATCTACTCCAACATCCAGTCTTCAGCCTTGGAATCCCGTCCTCTACGTGGAGCCAAGGAGATCGGGCATTTGCATGTCACTCCCGGTGGGGCCACATTTTGGTCCCCGTGTCAGCCAACCAACCAAATCACGATAGCTCTTCCTAACGCCTGAGATGCGACATTAGACGCAGAATCTCTGCTTAGTTAGCTCACATCAATAAACCGGTGTCAACCTCGGGATCCTGCTTGAAGAAAAAAAATGACCACAATACGCCCCTGGCCCCAAGGAAGGGGCCCTGAAGCTTCGGCATCATTAGCATCAAGGAGCATCCATGGCTCCCCAGGGCACAGCAGAATGCAGCTCATGGAAAAGCAGCCCCTGGTGGGGAAGCTGACTCCACTCACCTGTCACAAGGATCTGACCCAAGGATCTGGAGGGTCACTCCGCGACCCTGTGGGGGTGAGGCCTCCGAGTAGCCACCGGATATGCCGGTTAGCAGAGTTAAGGGTGGAGAGGCCTCGGGCATTGCTCTGGTGAACGTCTAAGGCTGCAGGGCCCCTTTGGACCTGGTGGATACCAGGAGATACCCACCCTAGACAGAATCCCTTTGAAAATGCTTCCTTCCTAAGGGTGAAAGCCCTCCCTGGGAGGCAGTGGGGCGGGGGGGGGCTGTCAGCGACAGCAGCGACAGGCTGTGGGAAGGGCGAAAGGGAGTTGGGGAAAGATGCTACTGGAAGTCACAGATTCAGGGACACTAGGTCCCCAGGCCCCTGCTGTCCGTAGGCTCTGAGCACGGCTCCCAGACACCCTGGCCCCAGGCCAGCCCTGCGTCACCTCCCAGACTCAACAGCCAGCCCGTGGCGGGGACCTGTGCCCTGTAGCCAGGCGGAGCAGAGCTGGGGCTGAGGTAGCAGCAGTGTGGAGGACACAACTGGACTCCCCTGCAGGCTCCGCAGGTGGGTTCTGTGACCTCCGAGTCCCCCGCCCTTCAGGCCTGTGTCTCTTTCCATGCAGACTAAGGGCTTGGACCGAGTAAGGGCTGAAGCCATGCCCTGGGAGTCCCATCTCATCACTTCCTCCAGCCGGCTGCCATCACAGCCCCTAACAGCACCACTGAGGCAGAAGCTTCCCAGTGTGTCCTCCTCTTTTGGGGCCTGTCAGCTGAGTCTAATATAAAACAACCCTAGGCTGTTTTAGCGCCCGTCCTCCCGCTCCCCCATAGCATCTCCAGCTAGAGGTCAGGAGTCGGAGCTGGTTTTCAGCAGCGTCGTTCAATTATCTCCCAACTTGGCCAAGAACACCATCCACCACCAACACCTTGGATGCCTCCCAGCCCTCAGAGCCTTTTCCTGTCCCCGTTTGAAAAGAAAGCACAGCCACAGACACGGGAGTGGGAGGAGCAAGGAGAGGGTTTCCAACCCAGCCCATGAGAGGATCACCCAGGGTGCAGCTGCCAAAACAGATCTGAGACCCCTCCTCGAAAGCAGGAAGAGGACGCAGGACTGCCCGCAGTTGGGGAGATGGCTTTCAAATGCCATCTGAACAAGGCACGTTCTGCCTGGTCTTGAGCTGGTGGCAGCCTTCCCCTTCCTAGGACTGGGCTCAGACCTGCCACTAGGCTGGGGGCTCTGGTGGGGCCAGCCAGGGGAGGGGTTTGCTTTTCTTGGCTCACTTGGGTCGGAAAAGCTGAGAAGGTGTCCCCAGGGAAGGAGCCGGCCAGCTGGCGGGAGTTGTCCAAAGACTCCGAGGGCTGAGACCACGCCACCTCCCAGCTGCCCTGTGCAACCAGGAAGGTCTGGGCCATGTCTGGGACGGCTGGGGGAGGGAATGGCCACTAAGATCACCCCCAGGGGTGTTGTGAGCCTGCCCTGACGCCAGCACTCACCCCTGTGGTGGACTGGGGGCTCTAACCAAAGGCGGCCACGCCAAACCCAAGGAGGGATGCAGCCTGAACTGACCCAAGGATCTGGAGGACGAGCTGGGCTTGGAGCCCGGTCTCCTGACTCCGAAGTTCCCTGTCCCTGGTTTGAAAGGAAAGACGTGGTGTTGTGAGCCTACACTCTCTCCAGGAGTATAGACCCTGGAGCTGGAGGCCTGTGTTTGGATCCTGGTTCTACAATTTCTCTCTGACTTCTTTGCCTCAACTCTGAAGCAGACTCCTACTTCCTAGTGCTGTGAGAACTCGATGACAAGGGGCAGAGCCTGGCACGGGGCAGGCACTCAGAAACAGACTGTCATTATCATTAATAAGAGGAGATAAGAAGATCCCGCTACCAACCGAGGTCCCCCAGCGGCCAGCTTGTCACAGGGCCCAACCCCTTCACTGGATTCCCCTCGGATCCCCCATCTACCCCCTGGCCCCCTGGGACGTGCCAACTTTGGAAACCATAACAGGTGAGGTTTAACTGGGATTGGTGTAACTGAATCGAATCCAACCGTTTTTCAATTTCCTGACAGTTGCGGAAAGTTCCAGATTTCTCAGAATAATCTTTCGCTGAGGAAAAGTAACCATTTCTTAAGTTGGCACTGCCCTTGCCCCGTCCGGCCGGGGTATTATTGTTCTTGCTCAGGCCCTGGGGTCACTGAGCTGGCTGTCTGCACTGAGAGGTGGGATTTTTGTGGGCTGCGGCATCTTGCCCTTTGCCTCTGCCCTAACCCTTCCCTCGCCCTACTTTCATCATTCATTTGGGGGTCTGTCTCCCACAGGAGCGGGAGTTCCTCAAGGGCAGGCTTGCTGGAGGGACACTGGCGGCCCCCGCCATGACATAGGGCGGGAGGACTTCTCCTATGCTGGGGGTGCTTGGTAAGAGCTGACTCTTAACCCGGCAGGGCAAGGGCCCGGGAAGCCCAGGCTGGAGCAGTCCCCTTACTTGTACACTTTGGTGTTGTACGTCTTCTCCCCAGGGAAGCCAAACATGCCGCAGACCACACGGGAATTCTTGGCTGTCCAGTGCTTGTCACATATCTGCTTCCACGTCTTGCCGTCCTTCACCTCCACGTAGCCCTCTGTCACGGGGGTGCGCCTGCGGTAGGTGCCCAGGATGGCTCGGATCCGGATGTCCTCCACCTGGATGTTCAGGTTCTGGGAAGAAGGAGGCACAGACGGAGGGGGGTTACCTGCCGGGTCTGCCCCAGAGAGGTGACTGTACCAGCCTGCCTCTGCCCTCAGGCCCTGCACATCGGGGGGCGGAGGGGTGCTCGGGAGCAGGTGGAGAGGAGCCCCAGGACCCCGGCGGCTTCTCCTACGTGCTACAAAGAGCCCAGAGAGCACTGCGCCCCAGCCCTCTCCTGGGGGTTCTCAGAATAAGTGAAGAGAAAATGTGTTTTTTGAATTTTCCGGTTCTATATTAAAAATAATTTGGATTTTGTATTTTACTCCAAAGCATGTCTGTGCGCACATGCGTGTCGGTTTTGTGTGTGTGTGTATCTCCCCATTAATCTTTCAGTAAAACTGAAACGGGTCAGGCAGATGAGCCTCAGCCGTCCTGAGGCTGGCGGTGCCATCTTGCACGCTACCTCGCCCCTGGGGGTCGGCCTTCCTCAGTGAGAAAATCCCAGGAGAGAAGGGGGATGGCGTGGAGAGAAGAGGGGAAGGAGAAGCTAGGTGCAGGGCCCCAGGCCTGCCCAACAGGGAGGTAGGGACGGACACAACCACCGGGCTATGGAAGGAAAGATTCCAAATGAGTTGAGGCCCTCCGAAAGCCCACTCCTTGCCTCCATTTCCACCCCCACCCCCATCCATCTTTCTGTGGAAGTGATGAAAGAGGCAGGACCCCGACAGGAGGAAGTGGAAAAGGCTGGGCATGGGGGGCTCCTGCCTCACTGCACTGCGGGCTCTCCTCCCCACACCCTAACACTGAGTGGCAATGACCCTGCCCCAAGCCTACCCCAGAGGTCCAGGAATTTGGTAGAAGGACAGAGGGCCTCGAGAGGCCAAACTGGATGAGAGAAATGGGGGGCTACCTGGAGTTAGTGATACCTGTGCTCACCCAATCTTCCCCCAAACACTAGGGGAGCTCCCTCCCTAAATCTCTCAGTTCCAGCCCCTCCTCTCTCTGCCCCTGCCCAATGGCACCACCACTGGCTCTTGCAAGGCTCCCTGGGTCCCTGTCTCCATCTCCCTCTTCTATCTGCCACAGGGCAGCCACCAGAGCTCCTTCTAAAACACAGCGATCTTGTCCCTTAACTATATAGTAATGCCTGATTAACTTAGTGAGGTGCCCACGGCCGGTCACGACTGATTCCACCTATGCCTCCAGCCTCCTCACTGTCCCCAGCCCCAAATCCATACTCAGATATGATGAACTGCAACATAACAGTAACAGACTCGTGTGTGAGCCCCACAAGGAGCGTTTTAGGTACATTCTCTTACTTAATCCTCAAACAATAGAATGAAGTGCTCTACAACTCTATCTTGTTTATCTGATAAGAAAACTGTTTGAGTCCACTGATCTCCCAAGAACCACCTAGGGGCAGGGAGTGCAGTGTGGGGAGCTCCCTGAGCTGGGCCAGCGGGGGAGAGGGGTGGGGCTGGGCAGGGGTGCTGGGAGGGAAGATCCTGGCAACCTGAGTGCCCGAGCCCCTGTCCAGTCAGGATGCAAATGAACCATGAGGTTGAACAGAACCATTATTTGGGTGCCCGGGGATTCATGTCTCCTCACCCTGGCTGCAGAGTGCACAGCCAGGCCCTGTTTCTGCAGTCCAGCAAGGCAGTGGAAAGTATGTGGGCCGGGAGCGATGGCATTTGGCCCTAGTTCCTTTCCATGCAGAGAGGAAGGAAAGCGCCAGGGGCAGGATTATGTTTGCCAGCTTGGATCCTGGATCCTTTACAGCCTCCATTCAGGCCACAGGACCTGTGCCACCAAGACACGTGGACAGGGGCAAGCCAAGAAAGGGCCTGAGCTCTGGACCAGCCTGTGGGTCAGCCCCCTCCTGCCCCTTTCCCCTTCTGGAGGCAGGGCTGAATTCCAGTGTGTAATGCGTAATGCCCAGAAGGAAAGTTACCACTGTGGCACCGGCCCTGTGATGCTACGGGGCGGCAGGCTGGGCCTGACTTCACTAAATTCACAGATCCTTCCCTCCCCACTCCCCCCTTGCCATGGGGCAGCAACGCAAGCTCACTAAGGGGAGAAGTCCAATGTGACCCTAGGCATCCAAGCTCCAACCGTGGGACAGGGGACGCAGCAGACCCACATGGCCTCGTCTTGATGCAGCCTGGCATGTCTTCTGCAGAAGTATGACAGCTGTGGGAGGGAGGGGGCAGGTGGACTCAGGATGTGGGAAACGAGGCTTGGAGAAGAGAAAATGCTAGAGCGAGGTGTCCTGGTCCTTGTCTTTGACCTTATTCTTCCACCAACTCCGTGTGTGTGTGCGTGTGCATGTGTGTGTGTGCATGTGTGCGCGCGTGTGTGGAGTGTGTGTGCACGTGCGTGTGTGTGTGTGTGTGGAGTGTGCATCTGTTTGTGCACCTATGCAGTGCAGGAAAGGTCCAGAGGGACTCGTTCCCTCCAGCGCCTAAAAAAGTGGTCAGGGTCAGGGCTGTTAATTTCAAGATGGAATGTCTTCTTTTCTCCCTCATTTCATCAGGTGCAAATTCGCTTCATTCATTCATTCAAAAAAGGATAGTGTCTGCCCTCCATGGACCTTGCCAGGCTTCCTCCCAATGCCCCAAACGCAGGGCCCTGTCTCTTCTCTGAATAATGAAAACTGCGAGGGCCCTCAATTTCCAAATAGCAACGAATTCATTATGCGTTCAGGCTCTGTGCCCACTCAACCCCCATGACACCCTTGGAGAAGGCTGATGGCACACCCCCGTTCCAGGTGAAAAAATGAGAAAACTCAGCGAGGTTTTGCAACTTCTGCCAGTTCACACAGCCAATAAGCAGGTAAACGAGGGTGAACATTTGAGTTCTGACTCCAAGCCTGTGCTCTGGACTGGTGGCCTCTCTGCCCTCCCGGCCACAACCTGTCCATTGCCTGGTATCGAGTTGACACCCCCAGCCCCACCCTGGGGCAAGGCCAGGGGCTCAGCTCCTCTGGGGCCTGCACATTCGAAATCCTTCCTCCACCCAGGCTCTGCGGGAGGAACTGGGAGTCAGACCCGAGTGTGTACGTGAGCTGAGAGCTGCCTCCCAGCTGCTTGTGGACTCCAGCCAGGGGGCGGCAGGGAAGCCCTTCGTGGTGCCCATTCAGGGCTCATTGCTAGCTAACGAGCTCACATAAGCTGCTCAGAGACCTCTGTGTAGGAAAACACACACATACACACATAACTTCCCTCCTTACCTCACTGCTGTGGAATCTCTTCCATAACCACAAGCGTTAGGATTTTTTCCCCCCAGTTCAACTCGAAAAGAGAAGATTGGAAACACTAAAACATATACACGTTTTTCTTCTCTAACAAAGAGCTCTCTAGGCTTGCTGGTTATACATTAAGCCCAATAGCCCAGAAGCTGGTAAGACAGCCGGCACATTTTAAACTTCGAGTCTGAATGCTGTCTCTCTCGCCAGAGACAACAGTTCACCCAGATCTCCGAAAAGGCCTTCCTCCAAGGAATGCACAGAACCTTCTAGACTTGTCCTACCCAGAACTCCTCTCCTCCCCAGCGCCCACCTCCAAAAGGGAAAATCAAGGTGCAGGGAGGTCAGGACCCTGCCCTGCTTCAGTCAGTGGGCTGCTGGGGAGAAAGCTAGGGGAGGAGCACCAAGGCAGCACTCCCAGCATTGTGCCTGCACGACATTTGCATTTGCAGCATCTGTGAATGCAAATTCCACAATGTGACAGTCTGGGGCTATGGCCAATGAGGAAAAATCACCAATTCTGAAAGTCTAGTGGAAGATTGCATCAGATAAAGATAACGGGGGGGGGGGGGGGGGGGGGGGAGGGGGAGGCCAGGCAAGCAAGCAAGCCTTACAAGGACGCACTTCACGATCGGAAAGCTTGGCACCAGGGGCAAAGCCCCCCTCCCTAGGAGGCGTGCTTTTAAGGGCCCCATCTTCACCCAACTATCCTCCTTCTCCCTGTTCTAGAAGTTGTTACTGAATATCAGCCCAGGCCTTCCCAGCTGAGAAGGCAACCAGGAAGTGGTGTCGAGGAGGGAGGACCTCGGTGGCAAGATACACGAGCACACCGTCAGCCCAACTAGGACGCACGGCTGGTTAATGGCACACAACCTCGGCTCACTTAGCGAGACCTGTCCTTCCACTGCTGGTGGGTTCCTACATCTTGCTCTCTAAGCCCCCGGCTGGCTTTCTTCACCTGTTTCAAAAACTGGCCTTCTAGGGGCGCCTGGATGGCTCAGTCGGTTAAGCACCTGACTTTGGCTCAGGTCTTGGTCTGGCAGTTTGTGAGTTCGAGTCCCACATCCGGTGAGCACGAACCCCATTCTGGGTGAGCACAGCCCTGCTTTGGGCTCCACATACTCTCTCTCTCTCTCTTTCTGTGCCCCTCGTGAGATTCTCTCTCTGCCCCTTGCTAACTTGTGCCCTCTCTCTCTCAAAAATAGATAACAGCAACAACAATGATAATAAATCTTAAAAAAAAAAAAACCCAACAAGATACAGATCCATTTTCCCAACCACCAGCCTGGCACCTTCCTCAGCACCTCACACCCAACACATCCAAGATACCCTCAACCTTTCCTCTGCCACCCCCCGCCCGCCCCCCGCCCCGCCCCCCCCCCCCCCCCCCCCCAGTCAGGCTCCTGCCCTTGCAGCTTGCAAGGCACAAGCTTCACCTGTCTTCCGCACCTTCCACACCTTCCCCTCCTCACACCTCTAGCCACCCAGCGATGCCTTCTGGCCATCCATCACCACCCCATTCCCACCTCCATCTGCCAGTCAGGTGGCACCGAGAGCCATGGAAGTGAAAGAAAGGCACTGTAATTCTGCCATTTCACATAGGCCATGAGGGGGAATCGCTGCCCCCGGCCACCTCACACACGCCACCAGCACACTCATCCACCTTGCCCACTGCGTGTCCACGTCTTGCTCCAAACCTTCCCGTGGCTCCCCAGGCCGTCGGCTCCCTGATCTGATCCATACCACCCTCCCCCTTCCCTTTTCCCAGCCAGTGACCTTCTCGCACTGCCAGGGATATCACTCCTTAAAGCCCGGCGCTGAACCTCCCTGCAATTCTCTCTTCCTTCTCTCTCCTGTCAGAGTCCTACTGACCTCAGGGACAGTCTCATCCACGCATCTGAAAACTGACTGTTGAGTGCTGCTACCCCCCCCAGGCACCGTGTGAGGCCCTGGGACACACAGGCCAACTAGACAGGCGAGTCTCTTGGTGTCACTCACGACAGAAGAGGAAAGAGGCACCACCATCTCCTCCACGAAGCCCCCTTCCCCAAATATCTGGTCCACAGAGATTTGACGTCCTGTTCATTCCCCTGGCATTTGCTTTCTGAGCCAGTCAGTCAGTCCTTGACTTATGCTAACTGTCTTATACTATTAGTATTTATCTTTGCATCTATTTTGCCACCTCCTTGAATTGTGAGTCCCTCAATGGCAGAATTGTGCCTTACTCATTTTTGTATTACCCATGGCTCCTAGTGCCAGACACGACACATAGGGGGTCCTCAAACATTTTTGGAATGAACCAATTATGATTTTCAAAAATCCAAATGCTAGGAGTTCAACTTAGCTGAAGACTGAGCTCCCAAGCCAAAAATGTAATAAAGACTGCCTTTATTCTTTGTTTAATGCAAAATAAACAACTAGGCAGTACTTGCTTCTCTTCATACCTGTGTGGCTTACAAATGGACAAGCAGAACGTCTACGCTTTATCCATGCACTCCCTTGTCATCTGGGCTATTAACACCTTCCCTGTCCTTTCAAAATCCGATGCTAAGGGAGCTACTGAGCTGAATGAAAAGCTGATCTGACCCTCAGCACGCGTCTGGATGTTTTCATCTGTAAACAGTAAGAGAGTAGTAGTAAAGTCTGGCTACACTGTACCTCCTTTCGATCAAATCAGGAATTCATTGAGTAAGGAGCCATATAAGAAGTAGCATTCTCTATCCGGTGACTTCCAACCGGGTCAGGTGGATGAAAGGGAAGAGACAAAGCGTTGCAGTGGCTTCTGCTCCTCAGCTCTATGGGATGGACACCAGTCGGGGTGGGTGGCGTGGACAGTTGAGGTCATTCTGAGCCACCAGAGGAAAAAACCTGCAGTCTGTCTGGGCCCTCCTTCTATAAATCAAGAGCCTCGCAAGGCTGCTGGAAAATCGAATGCTCTGTGTTTCATTTTCCAACCTGAAAGCACCGGGGTAGGTCACAGAGACTGCTTCTTTGGAGAATGCAAGCCCTGCTGTCTGCAGGAAGCTGGCAGGACACCTGTTCCAGCAACCGGCCCCTCCCACCCAGCAGGGGGACTGAGGTCGCAGACCAGCCAAGTCCTGGGCCTGACTCCCAGCTGGGGTGCCTGCTGCTCCTCAGAGTAATCATCACCATGGTAACAAAGTAACGATTTGTGAAATTGTCTTTCTCCACTACTCCACCGTAATCTCCAGGAAGTCAAAGCTGTCCACTTCTTCAATCTCTTTATTCCCAGTGGCTGGTGCTCAATTAAAATATATCAAATGAATGCATGACCAGATAACGCATCCAACTGTCTTAACCGCCTCCTGGGAATGGAGTGGGGGGATTCCTTGGCACTGACCCCTCCGACATGGTTGAAGTCTCATCTGAACGGTTCCGGTCCATTGCAGAAGCGGGCTGGACCCCAGCAGCCCCACTCTAGTCACATCAATGGACTCCCCGTACAGAATGGATCCCCCAACCAGGGCAAAGAGAGTCGTTCTCCTGCCCACTACTCCCATATAGTATCACTTCCATATTCTCTCCCTTTCCAAACTGCCACACATTTTCCACCCAATTTACACTGTTCAAAGTTTGAGTACATGCTGTCTATTCATTTATTTCACCTAAGATAAATTATAATGCTACTTATTTATTTCATCGAACAGATAACTGTAATGCGGCTTATTCACGTATGTCACCTGGCAAAGGATGATAAAGGTATTTATGCTTTTCAAAAAGTTGTGTGAACACCACCCTGGCCAAGCATCCCGTTCTCAGTTTGTCAGGATGTGCACAATTTCACATATTTTGTTCTGTTATCTGCATAAATGCCCTTTTGCTTTCCAGATGCTATGACCTACTTTTAGTTGGGAAAATAGGTCACCCTGGAATGACTTCTTGTGTGCTCCTTGTGGTCGCTGGTAAGCCCTGACCGCATAGAGACTCAATAAACAGAATCATGGAATGTTAACCCCGGACAGGACCTTATACATCCATCCTCTGCCTAACCTCCCTGTGAGCTATGAGACAAACCCAGGACAGCAATATCTGATGCTCAGCTCAACAACACAGCGAGGCTAGGGATTCAGAGGCTGTGGGCTTCCACCATGGCTCTTTACTCCCTCGCTGGACAGTCTGGCCACCATTTCTCCTCCTGCCACAGAAGGAGGCCATCCAACTCTCCTGTGGCCATCAGGGAAGCAGGACTAGATTTAGGCCTGGAGAGACCACCAGCCTTGACACTGCACAGAGATGGGAACAGACCCCCTTTCTTTCCTCAGTCACCTGTTGTACCCTCTCTCTGGTGGAGGGGGAGGTAGGGGGAAAACTTTCGGCTGGAAAGTTCTCAGACCTTCCTAGAGGCCCCAGATGCGGCTGAGATAAGGCTGCGGCTGAGAGGAAAACCTTGAAGCATTCTGGCAGCTGAGTGTGACTAATAAAAACCTGGACTCCTGGAATTTTAAGAATTCACAGCAGCCTCAGCTCCTGTGGTTAAGAGAAGAAAGAGCTTTTTCAGGTCTCAGTGCCCTTCCAGAAGGATGTGGGAGCGTGGAGGGTGAGGGTACCAGATTCTCTCAGCCCCGTCCTCTTCGTCCCTCTGTTGGCCTCTCCAGACCTCGGGGCTGCCTGCTGTCACAAGGAGAAACTGAGGCTTGGAGGCCAGGCCGCACCTAAATCTCACAGCCTGGGGGTTCCCAATCAGTTCTGGTAACCTAACTGCCTTGGCAAAAGAGCCTTTAAAAAATGGGTAGGTAAGAAGGTGGTGTGGGGAGGCGAAGAAAACGAAACGAGCCGCATGTTCCCTGATCTCACAACACACGGCCTCAGCCTTGAGCCCTTCTATGAGCACATGACTTAGCAATGTGCAACACAGCCAGTGTAGAGAGCTTTCCTCAGGAGGGCATCTGGATTCGTAATCTCTTCTTATCCAATGCTTTTTCCAACTTGCCCACTGCCACAGACAGGAAACGAAGCCTCTCAATTTAAGAGCCTCTGAAATCCTGGGAGGTTTAGCTGGGGCTCTGTTTTCTAGGTTGAAAAAAGATCCATTTGCTTGGAACCGACAGTATTTTGCATTTCACGATTTGCTCCTGCTTGCCTCTTTCTGAGAAGGTTTTGGGGACTGTCCGTAGACTCCCTTGCCCTGTGAGAATGCTGTTTTACAGCGAGGTGTCCAGAGACCCAGGAAGGGTCAGTCACTCTGCACACACAGCTGCAGTTCTCAGGCTCCGCCAGACCAGAACTCAGGGGTCCTGACTTGAACTCCGGGGTCTAAAACAGGCTACACAGCAAGATGTGACAGTATAGTCTGTGTCAGCAAACCGGAGAACCGAGACCCCAGACCCCGCCTGGTGAACTTTCTGGATGCAATGAACCAAGGCTGGTGAACCAGTGGTGGGGCTAAGCTCCTGTAGCACTTCATAGTCTGCCAGGTATTTTTGCGGAAATCATCTGATTTTTCTTTCCCCTACAGAGTATTTAAAACTACCCTGTAAATGGTGAGTGCATGTGATGTCATTTTGATGGAGAAACCATCACCACTCTGGGTCACAGACTGTCATAGCTGGAAGGGACTGATTTCAACCAGCTCATCGTAATAAAGAGAATGGACTTGCCCAGGGTTCTGGCTGCTGGCCAATAGGTAGCTCAGGGTCCAAACCTGTGAACTCTCTCTTGGTGGGGTCAGTCATATAAAGGAGGTGTGCTTTCTCCCCTTCTTTAGAAGGGAAATCATGAAGCATCTAAGAGCCCCTGAGGATGCCCCTAGCAGATGTAGGAGTCCACTGGAAACACAGTTAGCTCATTGAGTGAAATTCATCAGCCAGGTCCCTGGGCTTAGTGACTCATGCCTCTGGCATCCCAAAGTGGGATGAACTTGGTCTAGACTGAGGCGCAGTTTTCTTCCACTCTCTGCTTGGGGAATTCCAGTATACTCCAGAGATGGCACGAGCCTGTGAGGGTCATCTCTAATGGTCTGTGATCTGGTCCCAACCTCCAGGAGCCAATGAGGATGCATGTTGTAGAGCCCAACCACACCCTTCACAGCAGGGTGGGAAGAGATGAGGTGGGAAGGGGGGGCAGGTGTCCTCATCAGGTTCATTAGGTCAGTCATTTACCCCAGGGGTCACAAGACACAGACAGAGCGTTAACAGACATTTCACTTTGACCACACTCTACTCTTGGCCACTTTTGAATTTATGGACTCCAAACTGGGGAAGTCAAGGGAGGGCCTTCGGCACTCACACTTTGATAGGGAAGAGTGAGAGCAGAAAGTCTGCTCTTGCTTTCAAGGTCAAGCTTGTGGGGGACCAGAGAAGAGGCAGGGAGAGAGCCAGAGCATCCAGCACATATACCAGCCAGCATCCCTTGTGTGTGTGTGTGGGGGGGGGGGGGGGGGGAGAGCAAGAGAGAGAGAGACACCAGTGCACACAATGGTGTGCATTGCCAGCAGTCAGCTGTGGGCACCCCCATCATGGGCTGGGTGCATTTTCATAAATGCAGAGTTAACAAGGGATCTTAGAACTTGGCAATCACCTCATCCTGCTTCCTTCCCAGTGTAGGAATCTGGCTGCAACATTCCTGGCAGGAGGTCATCCCGTTCCTGCTGAATTACTCTAGTGACCGGGAGCTTGCTACTAACAGGGTAGCCCCATCCACTGTGGGTGGGGTAGTCTTAAGTGTTACAGAGTTTTCACCCTGAGCTGAAATCTACATCCCATCCATTACCTTCTTATCCATCTTGGTTCTGGGCTAGAAGAAATCAACATCTTCTCCATGGTAACATTTCAAATATTTAAAGAGAGCCCACATGTCCCCCCTCCTCTCTTTTCTTGACACAGTATCTTCACTTCGTCATATGACATGGTTTCCAGATCCTGCTGGCCTGTCCCCTGGGTGACCTAGCTAAGAGATGCCCCCAGAACTGAACCCTGTACTTGGTTCTTGATCCAAAACAACAGAGTTTAAGGGAAGAATTCCATCAGCGCATCAGTGTACGTTTACTTTTTTTTTTTTTTTTCTTTTTTACCAGCTATATCATAGCCTTGGCTTGTACTAAGCTTCAGTCAGCCAGTCCCCTTCAGGGATTTTAAAGATATAGTCAAGGCTTTCTAGTCACTCTCCCTGGCTTTCACTCTGTGGCTGATTTTTTCCCATGAACCTTGCTATAGGATCTTAAATTCATCCCGAATATATTACAGTTTGGGCCTTTTATCTCAACTTACTGAGGTTTTACTGAATCTCATTCAGTCATGTCATATTCCAGCAACTCCCCCCCCCCCAGTTTTGTGTCCCCTATAACTTTTATCAGTGCACATTTTAATCTCCATGCAAATTTCCGCTGTAGGAGAGGCAGGAACAAGGCCCCAGAAAATACCGCTGTGTTCACGCTGATTAGCCCACAGTTCTCCCAGGCACCATTAGTCATCACATTGTGACCCCACCTAACTGCACATTCACCAGCCTACACTTCTTCCTCTCATCCACAACTGTTTAATAGGGGACATTTCTTTAGCCAAGAGGAATGATTCCATGACTTCAGCTACTGACACAGGCTATTACACGAGGTACTTCAGAGAAACTTCCCAGCATCCCACAAATACCCCCTGTAAGGTGGGCCGGGCAGCTCCCTACCTATCAGGCCAGCTCTGACGGTAAACATGAGCTTTAGCTACAAAGTCTTAGATGCAGTGGTAACTCTCAAAGGTTCTCCTCAGACATCTTGAGATGTGGGCCCTTTCATGACCTACGTTCAGCCGGTATCAGAAGGAAGAGGTTACGGGGGCTGCTCATCAGTTGAAAGTTTCCTCAGTGTCTGTGGCTGGACAAGAAAGCTCCCAGTCTGGCTCGTGGTAACCAGCCTGATTGTACGACAGCAAGAGGGAGGACTTCTAGGAAGATGGAAAGTGTGGAACACTTCAAACCAGTCATTCCCCGGGTAGTCCTCTCTAGGTTACTATAAACTTATTTAGGGTCTAGGTTCCCTGCCTCGGAATGATCCTCGGGCTTTTTAAAGGCATGCATCTCGTCTTCTCAGGCTGTAAGGGCAGGAGGACAAGGGCCATGTTTTCTTTCCCGAAGGGTATGGCAGACCATGCTGTGTGCGCACCAGGCACCCAACGAATGTCCAGAATAAAGGTAGGTACTGAGCTTTTGTGATGGACTGTTAGCACTTCCAAAATAAAAAAGTACTCCTTAATATATTTTGGGGGTTCACTTCTCTGCCTATTCTACCCAGTCAAGTTTCTGCTTTCTCTGCGAGCCAGTTTCAAGACACTTCTCTGCTGGAGTGCCACTCATAGAGATCTTTTTTTTTCTAATGGCAGAATTAGAATCGTTTTTTTCTAATGGCAGATGAGTCTTTTCATTCCCCAACCCCAAACCCACTGACATTTTGGCTCACCTTCTTTTTATTCAAGCTATCAATGACTTTCTTATGCCCAGAAGCCCGGATCTTCATTTGGCAATCCAAACGTATTATCCTGAGGTTCTTGGCTAAACAGAAGCCCATGAAAGATGTTATAGGGGCCCCTGGGTGGCTCGGTTGGTTAAGCATCCAACTGCAGCTCAGGTCATGATCTCACGGCTCGTGAGTTTGAGCCCTGCGTCAGGCTCTGTGCTGACAGCTCAGAGTCTGGAGCCTGCTTCGGATTCTGTGTCTCCCTCTCTCTCTGCCCCTCCCCTGCTCACGCTCTGTCTCTGTCTCTCAAAAATGAATAAATGTTAAAAAAAGATAAAACTAAAATAAAGAGGTTATCAATAAAATAAAGATGTTATAAATAAGCTCATATATCTATTAAGCATCTATTAAGATGCTATGAAGGAATGATTTGCTTCTATGTGCTGCTTATCACTGTTTCCTTTGATGTTTTATCCTGGGAGATTCTTCACTTTGGGGGATCACAATCTTTGGTATGCATTCCTAGGAAGAAGAAAATTGGGGGGTTGGAGACACTGTCCCCATCAGGTTCCTGGCACTATTTCTACTGGATACAACGGTGAATTAGCTATATCCCTTCCCCCCAGGACACATTAGAAAGATGAGCTAGATATAAGTGGGTGCCAACGAT
Organism: Felis catus; assembly: GCF_018350175.1. Taxonomy (NCBI): domain Eukaryota; kingdom Metazoa; phylum Chordata; class Mammalia; order Carnivora; family Felidae; genus Felis; species Felis catus. Next base: position 34,876,519 of record NC_058371.1, on the reverse strand, counting down.
TCCGTATGAGGTTACAAGGAGTGGAGAGGGAAGTGTGAAACTAGGCTGGATGAGCCCATCCTCCAAATCAGAGACTTCACAGCAAAGCGAAGTTGCCATTGGTAACCGGGACACTAAAGCACGTCTACTCCTCAACAATCGCTTCTACTTCTCCCGGATAAAACAGCGGCATGTGAAGAGGGTCACATCCTCCTCTGGTCTGATCCTGCCAGCTGAGAGAAAGCTGGAAATCCTTTTGCTATACCGCAGGCTTGGACGAGTTCCCAGTGGACTCAGTGTGTTCTAGGAACATATGAGAAAAGAGCAGGACGGGATGACTCATGAGAGGAAAATGTAAAGACCACAGTCTGGGTAGAACTTCCTCCGGAGCCCAAATAGGGCAATTTCAAGTTGCCTTTCTTCAGCGCGGGTCCTGGGGTCAGCTAGAGGCTAAAGCACAGGGAAGGATCCTTGGCCTGGATTCACGGCAGATCCCAGAGTGCCCTGCGGGTGACGTCCACCACGTCGCTGAGGAGGCTGCCCACTCCTCCCGCCCTCAGCCCCACACACCTTGCACGTAAGGACAGTGCCATAAACGTTTACTGATTTTGTTGTTTGGGTGGAGAACTTGTTGAAAAGCTAACTTTGAAATTTAGCCATAAGTGTAGGAGGGTCACAAGTCCTTTGCTATTTCCAAAGGCTGACTTGGGTCAGGCTGGCAACATCAGAATCATCTGAGAGAGCTTTAAAAACTAGTCTCCTCCCCTAGTGGGAGATTCTGATTCAGGAGGTCTGGGGTGAGGCCCCAGTATCTGCATTTTAAAAGTGATTCTGACCCCCAGCTAGATTTGGAAACAATGGCCCTTTGGTAGCCAGCCTCCGAGATGGCCCTCCATAGTCTCCACCTTCTGTATTCACACTCTTGCGTAATCTTCTCCCACACTGTGTACATTGATCTGTGTGACCAACAGGATATAGCAGAAATGATGGTATATTGCTCCCAAGATTAGGTTATGAAAGGTTGTAGCTTCCATGTTTTCTCCCTTTCTCTCTTTCCATTTTGAATCAATCACTCGCTCTGGAGAAGGGCAACCTCCACGTCTTAAGGATACTTAGGCAGCCTATAGAGAGGTTGTGTGCAGAGGATCAGAGGGTTCCAGCTGACAGCCAGAAAGAAACGAAAGCTGGCCAACAGCTGCCTGAGTCAGCTTGGGAGAGGTCACCCCAGCCCCTGGTGACCTCATGAGAGAATCTGATCAGAGTCAACCAGCTGAGCTGCTCGTGGATTCCCGACCCTCAGAAACTAAGTGAGCTAACAGAGTCTGTTGTTTGAATCTGCAAAATTTGGAGGGGGGGGGTGTAATTTGTTACACGGCAACTGATAACTAGTACATTTTCTCAGTGCAAAGAGCAAGCTCCTGGGAAGAGCACAGAAGGGCTTTCATGTGCACCCTTTGTAGCTTCATTTCCCACTACTGTTGGGCAGTACTGACCTATTTATCCCCAGCTGACGCCTCAGCTCCTCTGTGCCCTTACCCAAGCCATTCTGGAATGTGTCTGGAATGCCCTTTCCCCACTGATGGTATCCCCTTCCCCAGAAACCCTCTGCTCAACTACCCTGCACCAAACCAGGCTGGCTTGGGTCCCCTCTTTCGTGCTCACACACTCCTCTTGGAATCAGTAGGGAAGAACGGAGTTTCATGGAAGAAGGAGAGTATTCACGTGAGGGGGTCATCAAGAGCACGAGACTTGCCTCTATGTGGTTGACCAACGAATTGTCAAACTTGAAGCCAGGAATCCTTTTGTCACTGCACACCACACCCACGTCTTCTGTGTGCTTGCAGTCGGTGACACCCCAGCCATTGGAGGAGCAAGCTGCGAGGGTGGCCTCTTTGCCAGTGCAGTAGATATTGTCCAACCAGATGGGCCCTGAAGGAAGCAGAGAAGAGAGAGACCAAGCACTGCGTCAAAGGAGGTTTGAGTCTTTGGGGGCACCAACGCCATACACAGGAAGAGAATTTTTCTCTCATTTTAGCAGTTATTGTGGTCATCCATCGATCTTTAGTATGTTTCATATATTGGGTATAATTCTAGACCATCTGGATTCCCGTTCCAGAGTGGACAGCTGATGTGATCTGGGGATGTGGTAGACTGAATGTGATATGAACAGAAACCAAATTTGAGCCCAGAAGTCACGTGGCGTGGGAGAAAGAACAGAGATGTTGGATACTAAGCTGGGTTTAATGCTGGCAGAGCCACTTAGCTATATGGCCTTGGTCAAAGCCCCTCTCGTCAGACACCTCAACTGCAGGGCTGTGTATACAGATTAGAGATAATACATGGTGCATGCCTAGTTTATCATTGGCCCGTAGTTACTCAAGCATGGTAACAATAATGACGATGGTGATTTTAGTGATGCTGACTATGGCACAAGCCAGACTCACCTTCCATCCGCAGAGGAGGCTGAACTCTGACCCCTTGGGGAAAATGTAAGCTATCCTGCAACTGAAGGTTTGGGGTTTTTCCAGCATTTTCATACGTATCACCTCCCCTGACTCTTGGGTGCCTCAAGGCATTAGTATTCCCACTGAACCCAGTGAGGTTCACCCCCTGAACCCAGAACCTGGTCCAGCAAGTGCTCTTCTCACTTCCTGATGTTTCCTAGCCAATGAATCCAAGATGGCCCGGCTAGACCAACCCACAGAGCTGCTTCCTCACGTTCCAGAAGTCAGGCGAACAATCTGCCTGGGGGGCCCTGTGGAATTCTGCTCACCTCCGTGTCTCTACCTGATCTGCACTAAGTAGAGAATTCAGCATGCAAAGTACTAGAGGGTTGGTCACAATGAGACATCACCTCATACCCACTGGAATGGCTACTACCAAAAGGACAGAAAATAGCAAGTGTCAGTAAAGTGGTGGAAAAGCTGGAACCCTCATGCACTAGTGGTTGGCAAAAATGTAAAATGGTGTGGCCACTGTGGAAAACAGTATGGCGGCTCCTCAAGAAATTAAAAATGGGGGGTACCGTCTTCCAGTTATAGAATGAGTAAGTCGTGGGGATGAAAGTCACAGCAGGGAATATAGTCAATGGTATTGTAATAGCACTATATGGTGACAGGTGGTAGCAGCTACATTCCTGGTGAGCACAGTGTAACGCAGAGACTTTTCCAGTCCCTATGTTGTACACCCCAAAACTAATGGAACATTGTGTGTCGGCTACACTTCAATAAATAAATAAATATTTTAAAAATAAAAATGGGATTGCCATGCGATCCAGCAATCCCCACTTCTGGGTATATACCCAAAAGAGCTGAAGGCAGGGTGTCAAAGAGATAGTTGCACACCCACGTGCAATACAGCATTATTCACAATCGTCAAAAGCTGGAAGCAACTCAAGGGTCCATTGACAAATTGTGGTCTATATCCACACTGGGCTATTACTCAGCCTTAAAAAGGAAGGACATTCTAAGACAGGCTGCAACATGGATGGACCTTCAGGATATTACGCTACGTGAAATAAACCAGTCACAAAATGACAGAAGCTAGATGATTCCACTTAGATGAGGTCCTTAGAGGAGTCAAGTTCATAAAGACAGACAGTAGAATGGAGGTTGCCAGGGGCTGGGAGAGGGGAGAAGGAGGAGCGGTTGTTGAGTAAGGACTGAGTTTCAGTTCTGCAAGTTAAAAAAGCGTTCAGGAGATTGGTCGTACAACAATATGAAGGTACTAACACTACTGAGTTGTACACTGAATTGTGATGAAGACGGCACATTTTTATGTGTATTTTATCACAATTAAAAATAATTTTTTTAAAGTGCTAAAGGGTTTTCAAATAGTGATTTTCGTAAGAACCCCTACAAAATGAAAGGAAACAAAGTCAAATGTCTCCTTTTCCTCATGGCTTCAGGCAGGGCTCTATACTATAAAGGAGCCAGATAACCTGGGCTCAAACTCTCTCTGCCTCGGGCTTGGGCACCACATAACTTGGCCATCTACTTAACCAAACCTGTTTCCCATTTCTAAAGTGGAAACAAGAATCCCCAACAAACAGGTCACCATGGAGATTTGATGAGATAATGTATGTGCCCAGTACGTGCCCAGCCCCCCTTGCCTTCCTCCTTCCAGTAAATCAGAAAAACAGGGAATCCCGCTGTTTCCACGAGGAAAGGAAAACACAGATAAAAACACTCCCATTATAGAGGCAAGAAAATTGAGGAGAATCTGAGGTTCTTCAAGGTCAGAGAGGATGCGGGGCCAGTCCCTGACTCCGGGGACCTTCTGAAATGTGTTCGCTGTGACGGATGGCTGGTCAGGGCCTGAACCAGAGCACCTCAGACACATTGTGGGGAACAACAAGCTTATTGAAAACATCTGGGCTGAGGTTTTCCAACTGGTTTCTCAATTTGGCCTTGCTTCCCAGCCGTCGAACTCCACGGAAACATATGCTCCCTAATCAGTTGCTGCTTCAGCAACAAACCAATGTTTGTCTTGCTAAGTATTAGCAACGGAAAAGACCGTCCGCGTTTGAAGTGGGGCCTCTTCTTTGGAAATTCGGTGGCAAAGCTGCTGAAGGGACAGAGATGGTGAAAGGGAGCAGGGCCCTTATTCCATCTGTGATAAGAGAAACCACCCCGGCTAAGGGGATGGGAAGCAGGACAGCGCAAAGCTAAAAGAACCATTGGGAACTGCAGAACAGGTGCTCTAGGACCTGCTTTACTTTTTGATAAGGAACATTTGAAGTTAGCTCCCTGGGGTGCTAAGGGAACTAACTTCCCTCAAAGAGCTGACCCCAAGAGCTGCTTTCTTTTCTTTTCATTTTTGAGAGAGAGAGAGAGAGTGAGCAGGGGAGGGGCAGAGAAAAGGGGACAGAGGATCTGAAGCGGGCTCTGCGCTGACAGCAGCAAGCCCGATATAGGGCTCGAACTCACAAACTGTGAGATCATGACCTGAGCTGAAAGTCAGACGCTCAACTAACTGAGCCACCCAGGCATCCCAAAGAGCTACTCTTCACTGTCAATAATCCTACGCTTCACATGTTCTCACCAGTTATTTTTTCGTAGATTGTAGAAGTGTAAATTTCTACGTAGCCTAAGACAGTGTCACCAGGCACGATATCCTAATTTGGCCCGATTCGATAACAGTATGTTTTCTTAACAGTACTTAACAGTATGCTTAATTCCTATCAACTAGACCGTCCTGATCCCCAAGCAGCTAGCCCTGGTTCTGCCTGCCGGGATAAAGGGTGGTTCTGGGCCCAGTTCGAAGCTGCTAGAAAGAGGCCCTTGGATCACAGATGGGGCTCTAACTTTGGGCACAAAAGGCCAGCTGCTCCGGAAGCAAAACTTCATTTTACTCTGTCCATTCATTCACTCTATAGGACATGCTCCTCCTGATGAAAGGAGAGGAGATGTAGAAACCAATTAACAGACCATTTGGAAGATAGAGACCACAAATGAAACTCTTTGAATGCCAGAGTATTCCCTGCTGCTTTCAGGGCAATTGCTCAAGTTAGAACCTCTGCTCCCCACCCCGCTCCCCCGCTGTGGTCATCTGCTGGCTTTGTCACTCGGATTTGAACAACGGGGTGGGGGCGGGGGCAGTGGAGCGATCAGATCTGATCTCAGGTTTGGAGACTGAAGCAAAGGTCACTGTGACACCCAACCGGAGGGTGGGAAATAGAGCAGCTGTCCCCTCTAGAACCCTCTGAAAGGGTCCATGAGTTCCCTGAGCTCAAAGACACTTTAGGGGAAAAGACCTGTTGACAGTCCAGGCTGGAAAACCTGGGAGGGCCTGTATGCTCTCCTGGGGCTTTGTTACTACTGCCTGCACATCAGGAGCAGGTGACAGGGACGGCCTCGTAAGTGCTCAGCCATGGGTTCCCAATTCACCGACAGAGCTGACTTGCAGGCTAAACTCCTTCCATGGGAGCACACCCCTGGGCGCTGGTCACATCCTCTGATCTCTATGCCAATGACTGCTTGTCAGCTCTTTTTAGTATTCTTCTAAATCAAAATGAATCAATCAGCTAATATTTACCGAGTGCCTACCATGTACCCAGTGCTGAGAATCCAAAACTGATGCTGAAGATATTCAAAGATCTTTATATTCAGGGGCGCCTGGGTGGCTCAGTCGGTTAAGCGTCCGACTTCGGCTCAGGTCATGATCTCACAGTTTGTGAGTTCGAGCCCCATGTCGGGCTCTGTGCTGACAGCTCGGAGCCTGGAGCCTGATTTGGATTCTGTGTCTCCCTCTCTTTCTGCCTCTCCCCAGCTTGTACTCTCTCTCTCTCTCTCTCTCTCCCTCTCTCTCTTATGATGTAAAAATCAAGTGCCACTTTACGCAGACAACATAATCCCCAAGGCTGGGAGACATGACAGATCACAATTTTTTTTTTTAACATTTGTTTCTCCCTTTCTTTTTGATATTTCTCCTTTCCTGAGCCTGCTGGTTTCAATATCCACACAGATGACCCTTCCAGGACTCTTTGGCATCTTGTGACTAAAGTTTCTCACCCCACTGCCTTTCCTCCGCCCTACATCAGCCACTCTCCCACGGTCTCAGCCTAGACCTTGTCATCACCAACAATGGCACCCCTCCCCAATGTCCATTTCAACCCCTCTGCTGTGCTTCCGCATCCCTACCCATCCCCAAAGATGTTTCTAGCACCCTCCTTCTTGTATTGCAGTCTCTACCCTGACCCATTACAGCCTTCCACACAAGTCCCCCAAGTAGTACCGTTCTATTCACCCAGCCCGGATTCCAGGCACCATGGTTTTAACTGCTCCTTCACACATTCCCTCTGCTCTCTTTAACTCTTTTCCCTTCGTCCCCCTTGGATGGCGAAGTCTGAGCCAGGTTAACCCACCTCCTGGCAACCCCATGCCTACTTCTGGTCAGGTGAACTTGGGATGGGGAAAAAAAACACATCCATCTAATCTGATGACAGGTAAACCTTAAGTCTGGGTAGAAATAAAATAAAGTTGTCACTGAAAAAACCCCACAGCCCTGAAAAGTATTTGTTGTAAAAGACCTAGGCTTAAGAGCCTGGGATTGAAAACACAAACCTGACGTTACCTCTGGATTACTCGGCCAGCAGAATACATGGCAATGTACGAGTATGGAGACATGTCCAAAGGTTTGAAAAGAAGACAGCATTTGCCAACTCGTCTTTGCTACTTTAATCTCGGCACCGCTAGGGAACCCGGAGGTAGCTTCAAGAACAGTTTACTCTAAGTGTGGTCTCTTGGTCTGGTTATTTCCACAGAACATACTCAATTGCATGGAGGTAAGATACATATGAGATGGGTTTCCTTTTTCCTGTCATTGCTAGAGTAACAGAAAGCAAGGGTTGAAAGGGATCATCATAATGATCTATTTCCATGACTACCAAACATGGATATATATATACAACCACTTGGGAGGCTTCCAAAAGTTAGAGTCCTAGACTCTAGCCCCAACCTTAACTGAGAATATTATGGGTTAGCTCCCCAGCTCCGTGGACCCAGCTCAGGGTTCTGGACGCCAACACTTGCTCTCCCTCAAAGCTTTTACCAAAACATCTTTTTTTCCCCCCAAAATATTTTGATTTGATCTTGACAAGGGAAGAAAGGGTAGGCCAACCAAAGTGAAAAACCCAAAGCAACTCTGTTCCTATCACAGACAAGCCCAGAACAGCGTATTAGTGTTAACAACGGGAATGCTATGTGAGCCTCATGGTGGGGAGAGGCAGGGAATGCGAGCCTATAGGTGGCCTTTGTGAGAAAAAGCAAAAGGCACCCCTGCAAGGGGGCGACTGGGAGAAAGGTGCCACCTCCCCTGGCTGATGCGGCCCCCGGGCAGGGCACACAGAGCCCTGGGTACAGCCTGATATCAGCCCTCACTTAGGGTCACCAACTGGTCTGCTTTGGCCAAGGGGAGGCATTTCCTGGATGGCAGGCTTCATGTGCTAAAACCAGGAAAGTCCAAAGCAGGCTGGTTGGTCACTGTGCCCTTTCCCAGCACCTGTCTGCTCCCACCTTCCCGCGCAGACGTAGGAGGCTATCCAGCCGAAGTATCACCAGGAATTCACACTTGACAGCAATTGCAGCCTCCTTTACCAGGTTAACTGTGCAAAAGGGGACCGTTCCTGGGCTTTTCAGGGACACCAGCACTCAGTTCCAAAGCATAGAGCCTTTACCTTCCCCTTTGCCGTAGGAGGAGCTGGCGGTCCAGGACTTGGCCTCCACATATCCCAACTCCCGGCAGACGACATGGGCTGCGTGGATGGAGAAGTCGTCGTCACACACGGTGCCCCACTGGCCATTGTAGTACACCTCCACCCGCCCCTCGCTGTGCTTCCTCTTCTGGCCTGCCAGGCGTAGCTGGATCTTGGCGACGTCCGAGGGCACCTGAGGCCGGTGGTACTCGGGGGCCGGCTGCTGGAAGTACTCAGGGTAGTGCGGCCAGTTCTCGTATTGTGCCAGGCTCAGGGACAGGAGCAGCGAGAGCACGGCCAGACAGCTGGCAAGGCGCCAGACTCCGCGCCTCTCCATCCCTGTCCTCTGGCTGGAGGACCTGACCGAGGGGGTGCTGGGTGGCGAGGGGCGGCAGGCAGGAGTGTCCTGGAAGACAGGGAGGAATGCAGGTTATAGGGATCTAGAGAACGTCCGGTGAGTTCCTTACTCCTTTGCTTAGTATTTGAAGCTCTTGACATTCTGGACCCCGACCCCTGTCTTCTCCCACCTTACACTTCAGCCGACAGGTCTGTGAATTCTCACCTGTTCTGCTCATCTACCATTCCATATCTTTGAAATGTGTGTGTGTGAGTGTGTGTGTGCGTATGTGTGTGTGTGTGTGTGTGTTTTCAGTAGGGTTCCTGGCAGGAACCAGAGCACATTCAAACTTAATTTGAGCAGAGTTTTAAAAAAAGACCATCTCAAACACGAGCTCTGAGCAGAGCTCAGAGGAACAAACAAAAGATAACATAGTGCTCTGGGCTGGCAATAGAGGCAAGACCCTTCCGGCTCCAGCTTGGGTGGTTGGGGAGGGAGTGACAGGACCAGAGAGCATGGCCAAGCTGAGCGGGTCGCCTGTTTGGAGCTGTGGCTTCAGTGAAGGGTCTTAGAGCCAAACCACAGCAACAGGAGCAGGAAGAATAAAAATGCCTGACCTCACTCTCTTCTGTCTTCTGCTCTCTTTCCAGTGTCTCCTATTGGGCAAGCTCACCCTGCAGGATGAGGCCAAGCCCCGGGGGGGGGGGGGGGGGGGCGCGGGGAGTGCAGTCTGTATGGGTTGGTTTCCTGGGGCAGAGGGGATGGTGGGGAGAGAGGGCAGCAGTAGACAGGGCAATCAGAGGGCATCCAGCACACTCTTCCTCTTTCTCCCCACCTCTGTACAGCTCGTTCCCCAGGGCCCAGACCAGTTCCCGCCTCCTTTATGCAACATCCCTACTGAAGCGGCCTCTGTGGCTCTCTCCTTCCAAGGTGGGCTCATTATCTAGACATTCTTCTCAACCTTTCCAGACACTTCCATGTCCCCAGGTAGGTTACAAACTTCTCGAGGGCAGGAATTGTAGCTCGTTCTTCTTTGGTTCCTCCAGAGTAAACATTACAGGTTCATGGACACGTTTATTGCATGAGAGGGTGATCTGGTTCCAGGGACTGAGCCACTGGTGAGGCATGGCGCTTAAGCGCACTGCATGGGGGGGGGCCCTGGGTGTGTTCTCCAGGTGTTCCCGTGTGCGATGTCCTCCCTCCTTCGGGACGTTAGCTCAGCTGGACGGAAATGGCCTCTTCCAGGTACAGAGAACACCAGGAGAAACACCAGCATAACATGGGCTGTTCTCTCTGCACACCCATCTGAGCCTTCCTATGGCTCTGCTCTCAGGCTCCGGGCCTTCAGACACACCGGCACGCTGCCCACCCACACCTCAGATCTCATTACAGCTCATACTCTGGACCGCAGTCTGGTGAGGCTGCTGAGCGAGGGGGTCAGGGGCAAAGTCTCCTTAAACAGCCCTCACGCAGGGCCTGTCCTTAGCTGAGCTATGGTTTCTGCAAGCAGAAGCCTCAGGCAGCAGTCCTGATGCCAGTGACGTCCTGGTGACAGGTCCGTCCTTTTGCATGGTTTCTCTCCCTGAGGGGTGCTGGGGGGCCGAGTCTAGTCTGCTCTTAGCACAGAGGGGAGGCAGACAGGAGAGGGCTGAGCGGCCTGTGATCAGGTGGGGGAAGACTGGACAGCAGAGGAGTGGGGAGCACAGACTCTAGAGCCATATGATTTGCATTTGAATCCTCACTCTGACACCTACCAGCTGTGCAGCCTCGGGCAAATACTTAACTTCTCCGTGCCTCTCTGTGCTTCCTACCTATAAAATGGGGATAATACTATGTAGCTCACCGAAATGTTACAGAGATTGAATGATTGGCACATACTGTAAGTGCGGCAGGAGCATTTGCTAAATAAAAAATGTAAATTCTCACAATTGTGGTCATCGTAGCCCAGTGGCGCCTACCTCTAAGAATTCTACAGGGAGGGCTATAGCAAGAGATAACCACGTAGATCATGTGTCTCAGTGTTTCCATAATTCAGAGAAAGGAATCACTAGCTTAAAAGGACTGCAGGTATGTTTCACAGGAGAGGAAGTAGTCTTGGAATATGGGGCCCCAGAAGGAAAACCAGGACTAGTACGTGGAAGCCAGAAGTATAATACTTTCTATTTTAATCAGGTACAGAGGGTTAGGCTAATTGTGTTCAGTTCATGGCACGTCACCATCAAGGAAGGACCAGATAACTGCCCAGAGCTGCCCAGGGGGGATGATCTAACTTGGAGAGGCAGCTCCACGTCTGCCGGGAGGGCCAGGCAGTGCCCAGTGCCCTGTAGCGGGTGCGGGGCCACTGTTAGGGAGACAAGCTAGTTCGGGTTACACTGGAGATCCATTCGTCATCATCCTGTGAGTCACAAACAAGGTCGGAAAGTCGCAGGGGTTCCTGCAGTGGCCCCCTTCAGACCATAGCCAGCAACTCTGGCTCTGAAGGGAAGCATCCTCGCCTCCTGTGCCCCGGCCACACTTCCTTCCCATTGTTGCACAATTGCATCCACAAGCTCGACTGAACCTCACTACAACCGTGGGGCGTGGTGAGGGAGGCAGGGATTATGATTCTATTACGAGGGAGAAAATCAAGAACGAGGGAGGACTGAGGACTTTATTGGAGTTGCCCCTTCGGGCAGGCAAAGCCAGAACTAGCCACTCCCAAGCTACCAAGACATCAACGATCCACCAGCACATGTAAGAAATGCCCAAATTCTGCCTGCCCCGTAGAAGTCGCACATAGCAGCTACAATCGGCACATAGCTACACTGTTGGCTTCAGTTCCAACTACCCCTCTCTCCCTGCCCTCGCTCCAGACTTTCACATGTCACCTGTCCGATCACAGCAGCCTATACTTGGTTTAAGTTTTACACATCACTATGTCCCCATCCTCTCTCGCTCCCCTTCCCTCCAAAGAGTGTGTGTCACAGCCCCTTCCATTCTTCAAGGAAACCTTCCCAGATGCCCCTGTGGGGGCCAAGGGCAGGCCACTCCAAGATGGGCCACTTTAGCATGAAGATTATTTTTGAGTTCAAAGCAATCAAAACCTAGCAGATTCAGGAAAAGCTCTTTCCCTCCCCTTTAACTGCCTAAAAAATATTTAGATGGAGAACCTGCTCCAGGAAGAGAGCTGTCACCATAGAGAACTACATTATGATGTGAACCAGGTGTGGTAGACAGGGAGGAACCTAGCAAGGCCTGTTTGATCAAAGTCCTGTGTGTCCCATTGTTTCCGAGTTGGCTTGAGTGCTCCCCCCACCCCCGCCCCCTCCGCCCCCGCCCCTGCAAACATTGTTTACCAAACATTTACTCTTTATCATCTTCCCGTGAACTGCATTCTTCCCTTTGAAGTCCCAGACCCCTACCCCCTTCCTTTACTTCATGAAGACAAATGAACCTCCTTTTGCCTGTCCTTGGAATTTCCATGTCTGTGTAGATTCCCCATATGTATGAAATTAAATTTGATTTTCTCCTGTTAATCTGTCAGGTGCCAATGTGTCAGGTGCCCAGCTAGAAGGGCCCTAAAGGGCGCAGGAAATTCTTCCTCTAATCAGAATGAATGTGTCCTCTGATTTCCTTTAAAATAGTATTTTGCTTGTGCTTTACACAATTAACCTTCCCAGGGTTAGTTAATTCCTTACAGGTGCACTTTTCCCAGGCAAACCAACCAATCCAGAGCCACGCCCCCCCCCAACTACCTCCTTACCCAAATCTCATACAATCTTAGGATCCCCCCTGGGGCATTACCCCCCTGCCCTAATCACCCCAGTGCCAGGTACCAGACAACTAGAGACAGCTCCTAATGCCCCAGAGTGAGCCGATATTATTCAATTGGCTGGTCCTCAAGTTGCTTAGCCTGCTTCTTTAGCCTCATCCATTCCTTCCTGGGGCAGTCACAGCCCTCAGTTTCCCTTCACTCCCTCTGCCTTGGACCGACCCTGGTGCTTCTGCATGTGGTCCCCGTGGTGTGCCTTGTTTCCTGTTTCTAGGAATCAATGAGTATAAACTTCTTCCTTCAAACCACCTGTGTGTCCTAACATACCTGATTCAAATGGGGTAAACCCCATGATTATCCTCAGGAGGAAAATGATGCACAGAGAAGTTTGGCAAGTCACCCAAGGTTGCACTGATGGTACGATGTGCAAGCCAGGCTCTGAATATGGGCAACAGACTGACCCAGGCTATGCCCTCCCCCCCACCAGGCTTTACTACCTCTAGCAGCCCACCCCAGTCCAGGATTTGCCTGTCTCCCCTACCCCCCACCACCAGGCTCCCCCTCACAGGAGAGCTTCAGGTGCCCCTAGATCATCTATTCATGTCTCAGAAAGAAATGAAAAGAATATGTGGCCCTGAAATTTTTAAAAAGAAATCTTACTCTCTTGGATGTGTATATCTATAAACTGTTCCACCCAGCTTCTTGGATTCTCCAATCTGTGGGAATGGCCAGCGTTCAACTCCTAAATCTTTCCTAGAAAAGTGCTCCTGAATTTTTTTGCTTCTTCTGTGGGGCCTTCTGCTTCTTACTCTGGGGGATTGTAAAGAATTAGACCCAGATGCTTCTCTCTTCTTTTAGAAATAACTTTTATGCTTTTTTTCTTCCTTATTATAAATGTTATACAAGCTAATGATAAAAATCTGGGTAACGCAAACAAGTAAAAGGAAGAAAATAATTCACAATATCACTGTCAGAGGTAAATATTATCAACATGGGGGTATATATCCCTCCAGCCTTTTTTTCTGTACATACGTATATCCTTTCCAAACAGGGGGATAATTTTCTACATACTTATCTGCAAACTGCTTTTCACATTTAACAGTATGTTGTGAATATTATGCCACCCTGACCATTCTTTTACAAGATTGTTTTTATTAATACATGATAAAATTGGATAATCTTATCACAGAATTTTTTACTGCTATAAATATTATTGACATGAATATCCTTGGAGCTAAAACTTTGCACAATCTTGGGATCAATTCCAAAAAGTAAAACCGCTGGGTCAAAGAGCTGGTAAAAAGTCAATACTTTTGCAAAACTAGAAGACCGTCCGGCAAGACTGTCAATTTATACATTGGCCAGTAGTATGCAGATTTCCCCACAAATTCAAAATTCTAGCTAAGGCCATGTTTTCAAACTTTTCTGTATCTGAGAAGCTGGAAAGGGTATTTTGTTTTAACTAGCATTTTTGTTACTAGTGAGGTTGAGCCCCCCACTCCTTGCTATTGGCCACCTGCATTCCTTCCTTCCTTCCTTCCTTCCTTCCTTCCTTCCTTCCTTCCTCCTTCCTTCCTTCCTTCCTTCCTTCCTTCCTTCCTCCTTCCTCCTTCCTTCCTTCCTTCCTTCCTTCCTTCCTTCCTCCTTCCTTCTTCCTTCCTTCCTTCCTTCCTTCCTTCCCCTTCCTTCCTTCCTTTCCCTTCCTTCCTTCCTCCCTTCCTTCCTCCCTCCCTCCCTTCCTTCCTTCCTTCCTTCCTTCCTCCCTCCCTCCCTCCCTTCCTTCCTTCTTCCCTCCCTCCCTTCTGAAATTATCTCTTCATGCTTTCTCTCCTGAATGTTCCTTTCCATGATTGCTTTGTAAAATCCATTTTTCTCCCTGGCATCCAAACAACCCTCAGGAGGGAAAAACTACCAGGTGGAAACCAACGTCCAAAGCAAAGCTTGGGTGGGTGGAGAGCAAAATGCCCTGTGGTCGCTCCTGGCCGCTGCTTCACTGCCACCCAGTTCAGGCCTCGCCTGCTCTACCCAAGAGCCTTGCACTTGAGCTTGGGTTCAGCCCCTCCTCGGCCTGAGGCTCCAGCTGCCTGGAGCAAGGTGGCCGGCAGGGAATCTGTCCAGGGTGGTCCCAATGTTTCTGAAAGGCTGCGCTGTCCAGAGACGCTGATGACCCAGGGAGACCCGAGCCCCGCCCTGCAGGGCCAGAAAGGGGGAGGTTCCAGACCCAGCTGCGGGGGCGGGGCCCGGGGCCCGGGGCGGTGGTGCTCAGTGCCCCAGCGCGGGGCGGGGGCGCTGACCCGGCGGCCTGGACTTGCTGGCCCCGTTGCCTCCCTCGGGCCTTTTCAGGAACCAGGCCGGGTGAGGACGGATTGGGCAGGGCAGTGCCAGGCTCCGTGGGAGCGGGTGTCCCCTTTCTGCTCGCGCCCGCGTGGGTGATCTGGCACTCGACCCGGCCCCCAGGCTTAGCGCGGACCCTGGCATGTTAGTCCCTTACTTTAAAAGATTTGGATAAGGACAGGGTACAGCTGGCTCAGGGTAGACCCATCCTCATTCCTGGAAGGTGGGGTGGGGGTGGGGGGCGGTGCAGAAGAGGCCAGGCAAACCGCAGGCCTCGCAGGTGGTGGGTAAGTGTCGCAGTTTTACTTGTAAACAACAGACCTGCCATGGGGCAGACGTTCTGAGGTTATAGCTGGGTTGGCACAGTGGGAGTGCTCTATTACCCCTAGCAAACCATTTCCCCTTCTTCAGTGTTCCTCTCTGTAAAATATATACATCGTTCGGACCTGTGAGAAAATATATTCAGCCAATGAAAACAGGGGCAAAGCCGAGGAAAACTGGATTAGGTCATCCTCACTTTTCCCTGGGAGGTGGGAGCCCCATCGTGGCCCAAGCTGCCTTCCCCAGTCCTGGCTTTCTCATACAAAGCGACTGCTCTCATCTGCTGTAGGTGCCTTGTGTGAATTTTCTGCTGTGAGAATAGAGGGGAGGGGTGACCGACAGCGGCCAAACCTCAAACAAGAAAGACTCCCTCAACTTTCTGCCATTACCGTAAATAATGTCTTGTATTGCATACATGCTCCTTCCAGAAAGGATCATTAGAGCAGGGGAAAATGTCATTTTTTTTAACTGAACAATTGCAGGGTTTGGGACTGAACTTTGGTACAGTAAAGCTCCCTCTGTGGATTTATCCTCTCAGAGGAGGTGACGATAAGTTAGGGTGCAGAAAAACACCCCGTCCCTTCTGTTCTTGCAAGAATGGAGGGACAGTCTGTATGACCTCCTAGTTCCTGTGCCCTACCTCCTTATTCGGCTCCTTTCAGTTCATAGAATCTGTATAAATGAAAAGTACTATCATACTTACTGAGTATTTAACTGAGCACCTATTTATTTTTTTAAATATAATTTATTGTCAAGTTGGCTAATATATAGTGTATACAGTGTGCTCTTGGTTTGGGGGGTAGATTCCTGTGATCCATAGCTTGCATATAACACCCAGTGTTGAGCACCCATTTTGTACCCAGTATGGAGCTAGCTGCTGTGGGAGAGACCTAAGAAACGGAAGGTGCTCACATTCTTGTGGGATTGGTCCTATCTCCCCATCTAGAATGTAAATTCTGTTCTCATTTTTCTCCCATTGTCTCTTGGGCTGGTCCCATCTCTCTGGAATGGGAGAATTATAAGAAGAGAATGTACTCAAGTTTTAAATAGTTGGGCCCAGACTACGGGAACATTAAGACTTATGGGTTTAGGGGGGGCACTGGGTGGCTCAGTTGGTTAAGCATCCGACTTTCAGCTGAGTTCATGATCTCACAGTTCATGGGGTGGAGCCCTGCGCTGGGCCCTGTGCTGATAGCTCTGAACCCGGAGCCTGCTTCGGATTTTGTGTCTCCTTCTCTCTCTACCCCTCATGCTCTTTCTCTCTCTCAAAAATAAACATTAAAAAAAGAGTTATGGATGTATGGATACAAGAGGTCTGTGTGAGTTCGAACAAAATCAGAGAAGGTTTTTGCCAGAAAGGACCATGCAGGGCCATTTGAAAGGGGAAGGCCGTGTCGGGGGTCACCTGGCTAAGGGAGCAAGCGCAGCGGATAATTTATATCTCCTGGTTCCCAAATCCAGGACTCCTCCCACTTCAGTACAAAGGTCAGGAGAGGCTAGGGGAGGAGGAAGGCCTTGAGCAAGGCTGGGAAGAAGAATTAGGAAAAGAAAACGTGGAGTAGTCTGGACTAGAGCATATGATGTGACTAGAGCAATAGGTGTGGAAATAAGCAATCTGTGCAGGGACAGAAAGAGGTGGCTTCCGAACACGGTTTTTAGAAGGGGCTGGAAAAGGATGGATGGGCAGATCTTCAGAGCAGGAGGGGAATTCAGAGTCAGCAAGTATGGTTATTTCCATAATCAAAAGTGGAAATTCAGTCTCTAAAAGTAAAGCATCCCCAAATCAATAGCGCTCGGAGGTGGTGAAGGCAGGGTTTGGACCTTTGTGTTCTGATTCCAAGATACTCAACTGGACCTTCCGGGGAACCAGTGGTGCCAATAGACACGAGAGGAGGGGCCGCCGGGAGGCAAGAGGACCTACACAGTGGAAGATGAGGGAATCAAAGGTCCCCTCCCAGCCACTTTACTTGAATAGCGTTTTGACCTATGATCCTAGCATAGAGGTTGTTTTTAAATCACCGCGGAGAGGCACATCAAGCATCAGATGGCCATCCGATCAGATCAGCGGATGTGGCTGGAGCAGCCGTGGCACGGAGTAGACGCGCACACGGAGGGGTCGTGGAACACGTGTTTGGGGTGGGCTCAGTAGCAGAGCATCAGTTGGTGATAGTGAGAGATCCAGGGAGGAAGCACCACTTCAGCAGCAGAATCAGGATCCGGGTTCAGAGAGGGAGGGATTAGCCCCCAGAAAGACTGACCAGAGCAAGGTAAGGGACACAGTTCAACCCATACCAACTGTCTTCTCACCTAGGCCATTTGGGACTTCAGTGGATTCATAAAATCTTAGAACCAGAAAGTTCTTAAGATTATTCATCCAGTGCCCAGGATGGCAAACGCCCAGCGGGCACGCCGCCCTTCTCCCGCCCCGCCCTGTGGCAGTCATCACAAACCCATGCCAGCACTCTTGCCTCTTACGTCTTGCTCCCAGACACCCTAGATAGCCACCATTAGCTGGTTGAATCTGACATGCAAATTGACATCTGCTTGCCTTCCCTGTCCCAGCCCACCCTCTTCATGGCACAGATGAGGGGCTGGAGGCTAGGGGTGGCAGGGACTCAGGTTACAGAAGAGACTGAGAACCTGAGGTCTTGTCATGGTCCCTGGCTGCATCCTGGGGTCCAGCCGGATGCTTCCAGATCCTCTGCAAGCTGACCTCAGCCAAGAACTTAGAGCCTGACTGAAAAACCAAGAACTTAGAGCCTGACTAAGAACCAAGTTCTTAGAGCCAAAATTTAGAGCCTAGGACAGACAAAGGCATCTCAGAGAGATAGAATTGGACACGAAGGCACCCAATGGGCCAAGACACCCAAGGTCAAGAAAAGGCTCTGCCAACTACTAACCATGGACCATGGGCCAATCCATTAAACTCTTGGTCTTCATTTCTTTTATCTACAAAGTGCAATGAGGTGTGTGTGTGAGTGTGTGTGTGTGTGTGTGTGTGTGTGTAGATTAAATGAAATCATGTAAAAGTTCCTAGCATACAGCATAGACTCATGCACATTAGTTTTCTTCTTGCCTTCCTGCCAGCTCAGTACCCCTTGATTTGAGGACCTACAGTACTCAGCAAATAGTTATTGAGTGAATAAATATAAATTCCTCCTCACATCTTCACCCCTACCCAAACTGCCTTTTTCTTCTGATCTAGGTGCATTGAAAAGCAAGGTGATAAATTCATTCCTCGTGAAATGATCGTATTTAGGAATTTAACACATTAAAGAATAAATTAATTATTGCTCTAAGGACTTTTACGTTGTAACAAAGAACTCCTAGATACGAATTCCAGTAGTCCAATTTTACATATTGCACCGTGTTAGAAGTAAGGGCAACGGGTTTTTCATGAGTAGGTGGACCTTCCTGTGCCTTTCAGATCAGCTGACGTAGGTGCCTGCTTACCTCTGAAGTTCACTCTGTGTAGTGAAGGTGGTAGGCAGACGGGGTGATTTATGGGGGACGAAGATGCCCTGGGATAATAAAATCTCGCCCCCACAGATAATCAATGCTTAGTATCTAGACGAAAGTCTTGGGCTGTAAGATGGGCTCTAAGAGACGCAGAGTAAGGCATAGTACCAACCCATCACATCTGATTTCCTGCGAAATGTGCCAACCCCCTGTACACACCTGTTTGCCCTCAAAGGATGAGCCCCTACCCACATGCTGGACCCGACACGCTCAGGGCCTGTGAATGTCTGAGGCAGTGAGCAATGCTGACACCCAGAGGGGAGAACGGTTGTGTCTACGGGGCCCACATGGCAGACCCATGGGGAATGGCAGCTCATCAAGACCCACTTCCTCTGAGGGGCGCCTGGGTGGCTCAGTTGGTTGAGCATCCGACTTCGGCTTAGGTCACGATCTCACAGTCCGTGGGTTCGAGCCCCGCATCGGGCTCTGTGCTGACAGCTCAGAGCCTGGAGTCTGCTTCAGATTCTGAGTCTCCCTCTCTCTCTGCCCCTCCCCTGCTCATGCTTGGTCTCTCTCTGTCTCAAAAATAAATAAAAACATTAAAAAAAAAAAAAGACCCACCTGCTCTGAGAAGCCTGCTCCAGCGACTTCTGCCTTCTCGGCTTACCTCCTACAACACCGTTAAGCTATGCTCAGGAAGCTGGAGGGGGCTGGGCATCATCTCTTGCTTTGAGTGTGCCATGGAAGCCATGCACATTCCATTCCCTCTCTGAGGCCATTTCCAAATAGATGCCAGCTTCAGGAAGGAAGGCAGAGTGAAGGCTTATGGGACAGCTCCAGAGCCTTCCCCTTGAACGTAACGTTATAGTGGAAGGTGCCGAGAGGCAGATGTGCTCTACCTTCGGGGTCGGGTCATTTTGTTGTGCAAAGATGATGGTGAGCAATTCCCCACTAGTTCCCCCACCCGGGGACATATACGCTTTCTTGCTCTCTGCCTGTTTTATGTATTCATTTGCATCCCCCCCCTTCTTCCAAAAGTATGACTTCTGCTTTTATTCAGCAACCTGGACACTACATGGGCTGGCATTTTTAAGGTAAGACTCTGTTAAAGAGAAAGCTGGATTAAAAAAAAAGAACCCTGTATTTATTTACTTCTTGTACTCATTCTGTATCTATTCCTGTATAAAAAGTGCTTTACAGCTATGAACCAATTTAATTCTCTAGACTAGAGCTTCCCAATAGAAACACAATGCGAGCCACATATGGGATTTAAATTTTTCTAGTAGCCACATTAAAAAAGTAAAATGAAATGGATGAAATGAATGTTAATGATATTATATCTATGTCCCAAATATTATTGTTCCAGTATGTAATCAATATACAATTATTAGGGGCGCCTGGGTGGCTCAGCCGGTTAAGCATCTGACTTCAGCTCAGGTCATGATGTCACAGTCGTGAGTTCAAGCCCCATGTTGGGCTCTGTGCTGACACCTCAGAGCCTGGAGCCTGCTTTGCATTCTGTGTCTCCCTCTCTCTCTGCCCCTCCCCTGCTCGTGCTCTGTCTCTCTCTCAAAAATAAATAAACATTTAAAAAATATATATGTATACAACTATTAATGAGATACTTTACATCCCTTTCTTCTACTAAGTCTTTGAGATCTGGTGGGTACTTTACATGCACAGCACATCTCAACGCGGACAAGTACATTTCAGGTGCTTGGTGGCCCCACTTGATGGTGGCCGCCATATTGGACGGCACAGCTCCAGGCAGCCCTCTGAGAGTATTATAAGCATCCCTACCTCCCTGAGGAAAAACTGAGGGACAAAAGGCTACGTGATTTTCCTAAGGTCACATAGCTAAAAGGTGATCGAGCTGGGATTTGCATCCAGGCATCCAGATACCAGAACTGAGACGTTTATTCATGAGTCATTCTTATCCCTGTGACTGAGAAAAGCACACTCTGGTATACCCAGCCTTGCCCAGTGACCAATTTGCTTAAGAAGACTGCTTTGAGCTAAAGGATTTGAGCTTCCCTAAGCAAGGTACTAGGCTCCGGGCATCTGGGTGGCTCAGTCGGTTAAGTGTCTAACTTCAGCTCAGGTCATGATCTCGAGTTTGAGCCCCACATCATGCTCTGTGCTGACAGCTCAGAGCCTGGAGCCTGCTTCAGATTCTGTGTCTCCCTCTTTCTCTGCTCCCCCCTCCACTTGTGCTCTGTCATTCTCTCTCAAAAATAAAATAAACATTAAAAAAAATTTTTTAAAAAGATATATTAGGCTCCCAATGGTGAAAAATAAAAGCAAAGCTTGAATTTTAATTTGAATAAAACAAACAGCAGAGCACTATGTCTCTTACCTTCTCTGGCACCTAATCATAAACAAATATGGTCAATTCTCCCTTTACCTTTCTGGACATTTGATGACATTTGGACTGATGAAAGACACATTCCTCCTCTTCACACCTGCTCTCTCAGTCCTTAGTCAGAGATTTTTATTCTACTAAAGACATCAGAAAAATGGTGGAGACCTCTGGCCAAATGTAGTATCTGATCCCACAGCTGGGGGAGTTTTTAGACAACAGGAAGATCTATTCGGCATTCACCTTTGAAGACCTCCCAGGTCATCCACGGCCATGTTTAATTCCAGGGACACCTTCTACCCTGAACACAAGCCAACTGGGTCAGCAGAACCTATCTGCAGCTCGTTCACACGAACCAAAAAGCAAGCTCAAGAGGGTTTCAGCGACCCTCTCCAGGCATGCTGAGGAAAGTTCACAAGGGGAAAGCTCACCTTGGAGAGTATTGTTAAAACCTCATCTGACTGAAGTCTGGGAACTACTGCAGCAGATGGTCTTAATTATTCACACAGTTTAGCTCGGGAGTGGGCCATCGTCAGAGGGTTCAAGGCAAGATGCCCATGGGCTGCAGTGTTTGATTAACATGAATGAGAGGCAGTGCGTGCCAGGAGAAAGCTGGCTGTGACTGTGGCTTATCAGAACGTGCTAAATGATCTCTCCCAATATGTTCTCGCTGGGCTCCTGGCTAAGCAGTTGAGGACATTCTCACATTCAATTCAGTCCCCTGGAGGATACAACTTTCACTCGGTCGATACTAGGGTAAGCTACGCCAAGAAGAGGTATTATACTCCAGGGAGTATCTGGGAGAGATATGGGAAGAATTCCTTCACATCACTGGGATTGAAGGTCCCAGGCATTCCTGACAAACGTCAGGCAGCATCAGCTCACCTTCTTCAAGGGCCGTGAGCACCCTCTATAAGCAGTGAGCCATTCAGACAGCCGCACAACTCCTCCCCCATGAAGAACAGGCTGGACCCGCTGCCACCTCTCTACTGTCAGGAAGCGGTTTAAAGGCACGCGGACCTGGGTTCAAATCTCATTTCCACTACTCGCTCTGTGACCTTAGGCACACTTAGATTGTCTAAGTCTCCGTAGTTCATCTGTCAAATGGAAACGGTATCTACTTTAAAGCAACTTTTTGGGTGCCTGGGTGGCGCAGTTGGTTAAGCGTCCGACTTCAGCCAGGTCACGATCTCGCGGTCCGTGAGTTCGAGCCCCGCGTCAGGCTCTGGGCTGATGGCTCAGAGCCTGGAGCCTGTTTCCGATTCTGTGTCTCCCTCTCTCTCTGCCCCTCCCCCGTTCATGCTCTGTCTCTCTCTGTCCCAAAAATAAATAAACGTTGAAAAAAAGAAAAAAAAAGCAACTTTTTAAAGGGAAAGCAAGAAACACCTGCTTTTCAGGATTGTTACAAAAATCAAAGGTCGGGGGCGCCTGGGTGGCTCAGTCGGTTAAGCGTCCGACTTCGGCTCAGGTCATGATCTCACGGTCCGTAGGTTCGAGCCCCGCGTCAGGCTCTGTGGTGACCGCTCAGAGCCTGGAGCCTGTTTCAGATTCTGTGTCTCCCTCCTTCTCTGACCCTCCCCTGTTCGTGCTTTTTCTCTGTCTCGAAAATAAATAAATGTTAAAAAAAAATTAAAAAAAAAATCAAAGGTCGACTTCTTATGTTCCTGATCCACGGTAGGTGGTCAAAAATGTCAGGTAAAATATTTTGGTTCAAACAGGTGGAGCCTGCTAGACTTGGGTCGGGCAATTCAAGTGCCAACCACAAGATGCTAAGCCGCATTATGCAAGTGGTTGTGCTTAATTTTGATCTTCAGGTTTCCCCAAGTGTTATCTGGGGAACTGGGAACTCCCAAGGATGAGCTTAGGTAGTTCCTCCTGGATCCAGCTCTTGGAACAACTTACTTGAAAACTAGAAATACACATTTGCTCCAGAGAATATATGATTTGGAGAAAAGCTTAGTTACCTCAATCAATAGGTGTCTTCACATGTGCTGGATAAGCTAGGTGGGGTGCTAAATCGTGCGAAGTTCAATGGGAGGGTGGGCTCCAGAGAGTCTGTCTGTAGTGTCTGCAAATAAGACTTTTAAATGGGGTTTATGTCATCCAATGCTATGACTCCAACAGTGGCATTGTTCTCATCATGGATGAATATTTGAAAATCCTTTACCTAACTTGAACCCAACAGGGCTCCAAAAGGCAAAAGAGGAAATGTAAAAGTGGAATTTCCAGGGTCCTTTTCTTAGGCTACTATTCGACAGCTGAATCATTTTGCCTAGCAAAGAGTATGAAAGGCCGACTCTAAAAAGAAGCCCTGAGTCTCAAGATTTCCTTGGGGCTTTCAAACGTTTTCCTTCCCCCAGAAGCGGTCCCATCTGAATCACTCCATCACCTCCCTTGAAAGGGGCATTCTGTGCGAGAGAACCTGCCTGCCTAAAAACATTTTCGGAAAAGTGGCTATTGACTGGCCTAGGGTAGCCTTAAACAATATGACAGACCACGGCCCCTTACCACCGACACCTCACTCCGTGGCGCCCAGTCAAAAAATGCCCCACGTGACCCAGCTGATTCCTAGTCAGTAACAAAGGCATGCACAGACGAGGGGGGAAAACACACTGTAAACACCATTCGCTGTTTGCACGGCGCGCGTTTAGCCAAAAGCACTGCTCTTCTACAAGCTGATCCTCTTAACCGTTTCCCTTCTTCCCACCCACCAACACGACTGTCTGAGGCCCTCCTCAAGCAGGCCTCCCTTGGGTTCCAGCTTTCCATGACTGGCCCTGCCATTTCTAGGCCCTTCCGAGGTAGGGAAATGATTCGTTCCTCGCAGCCCTTGCTCCACATCTTGTGCTCCGGAGCTCCCAGTAGCGGGCCTTCCTGCTTCGTCGCATAAACAATGGCACCACTCCCCAGCCATGAGCAGTGGCCCACGATGCAAAGGGCACTTGCTCAGCGTTCGCCGAACAGGGGAGCACAGAACCCAGTGGGATTCTTTCACCCAGACAGAACGCTCCACTTGATGTCTCTGCCAGATGTCGGCATTCAGATACGGGGTCAAGGGGTGGGGTGGGGGCTGTCTCCTTCATCAGACCCTCACTGCTAGGGATTCCTGCTGGATCAGCAGGACTGATGAATGGTTCTCATTCATGGCCCAGAGCACACCGCGGGGAGGCTACCCCAGCTGTGGTCCGGGTGCTGCTTCTGGCCCCACATGGAACACATTCCTTTGTGGAAGAAGGCTGCCTTTGGTGAGGGGGCCGTGCTCAGAGAATGAGGGCAGCGGTGGGGGATGATGGGGCCTTTCTGAACCACCTCAGACAAGAATGCAGACTTTGACACCAGGCTTGGCCGGGGCTGGTCCATTTGGCCCCTGGCCAAAGATTCCACCTCAGCCCTGTCTATTTCTGGCCACAGAGCAGGAATGTTCAGGGCACCGGGAAATGGTGAGAAGGTAAGCATATAAAGCTGATTTTTTTTTTTTCAGCCTTCAGAAAGAGGCCTTTGTCGGGCATAATTTGTTGTGATCAACTAGGGTTCCCCACAGTCCATCTCTGGCTCTGGATGGAATCTCATTTTAACCAGGCTGCTTCTCGGGGAGGCTGAAGGTACAATTTCAGACTCTTAAAAGTGTGCC
This sequence comes from Felis catus, assembly GCF_018350175.1. Lineage (NCBI taxonomy): Eukaryota > Metazoa > Chordata > Mammalia > Carnivora > Felidae > Felis > Felis catus. The sequence goes on along the minus strand of NC_058371.1, from coordinate 34,852,154 downwards.
TAATGGAGACTGTCAGACTGGATCAGAAAGGGAAAGCCAAATACATATAGCGTCTATAAGAGACACATTTTATCTCTATAGCACATAGTCCATAAAGAAAGGCAGAGAAAACCCAAAAATCAGTGCTGCTGTTTGAAGGCAATACCATTATAATGGCGGTGGGAACAGAGTGACGCAAAGATGCCCATTGGATTCAAATTAACCAATCCGTGGCCCTAAAAAAATGAAGGCCTAGTCTGACTCCAGGATAACCTACAATAATTGAAAGAACACAGTGTTGGCATCTGAGAGTAGTCAAGATCCAGATCTGGCTTCTGCAACTAGAGAAGGGTCTTACCATCTTAGTGAGTCACATAAGAAGTATCAAGGGCCCAGGGCGCCTGGGTGGCTCAGTTGGTTAAGCGTTGGACTTTTGGACTTCGGCTCAGGTCATGATCTCACAGTTTGTGGGTTCAAGCCCCACGTTGGGCTCTGTGCTGACAGCTCAGAGCCTGGAACCTGTTTCGGATTCTGTGTCTGCCTCTCTCTTTGCCTTTCCCCCACTCATGCTCTGTCTCTCTCTCTCTCTCTCAAAAGTAAAAAAACAAACAACAAAAAAAAAACATTACAAAAAAAAAAAAAAAAAAAGAAGTATCAAGGGCCCAGTAGAGTGACTGGCTCATAGCAATGCTCAATGAGTGGTAACTATTATAATTATAAAATCAGCAAGAACCTGGAAAAATCCAAGGAGGGGCTTCACTTCACCCACTGACCACTCCTAACACACCACTTAGGTAACAGGTTTTAACCATCCCCCCACCTCCCCTCCTCTGTACACACCCCCCAAACACACTGTTTCCCAGAGCTACAATCAGTAGCCAAACTCGTCTGAGTTTCTGCACCACTTTAGGGGGAGGAAAACAGAAGCCAGAGCCAGAAGGGTGTGCAATCCAATCACTGCCAACAAGTCGTGTTTTTAGGGCAGGAAGTGTAGTTAGGGATGAGACCCACTGCATGCAAATCCATGGAGCATTGGTCCAGGCAGAGACAGGTGGGGAGGGGCTTGGCCATGCTCATAAGAGGAGTATACTGGGTGGGAAGTGGAGGGAATTCTGGGCTAGAGGGAGTACACAAACCAGTTTTTCAAAGAGATGCCTCCTCAAGAGTGGCCACGGAGGTACTGGTTAGCTTTCCTTGTGCCTCAGGTAGGGCTAGTCTTAGCAGGACTCACTTTTGGCTTTCTACACTTTCTGTGTCCCCACTAGTTTCCAGGCCAAGCCCTCATCCAAGTGATGCAACCTCAGTCAACAGTCAGTTCTTCAGGCCTGAGCCCCTCAGACGAGAACTAGATCCAGGGGGCCCAGCAAAGGAGGGAGCAGCCACATCTTTGCCTTGTCTGGAAATGTCTGGCTACACAGAGGAGGGGGTAGGAGTGCCGTTCTCAACTTTGTTAAGAGCCTGTGATCTGGGATTCTGCTGTCCATTAGAAGCAGTGGCTTCCTTCCAGAAGCCCGGTGAGTAATAGCAGGCACTGACCGCCACATCACCAAAGCTGGCGGGGCTCAGCTGCACAATGCCAGCTGGTGCTGTGTCACTGATGATCATTCCTGGAGATAATGGCATCTGCAGAGTAGTGGCATATACACACGGACCTACAAGTTCTTGCTCTTCCTGGGGGAGGCAGACTTTCTCAGCTACCTTTGGACCTGATCAGTGTCAGTGGTGCTGATCACAAGTCTTTTCGGGGCCTCCTAAGAATGATTCTAATATTCTCACTGCATTTCCAGCCATGGCACGGCTCCCACTGGTGGCTACAGGATGCCTCCACTTTCTTTAGCATGACACATACTAGCTTCAACCCACAACCGTAGGTTTAGCCACACTGACCTGAGTGCATGTGGTCCCCAGAAGATACTTGCTTCCACACTTCCCTGACTTTGGTCTTGCTGTTCTTTGTTCTAGGATACCATATATCTACCTCCTGAACACCTGTTACTCTATGTTTAGGAATCTACCCACATGTATATATAGAAAGTCTTCAGGAATCTACTAAAAGACTATTAGAACTGGTAAGAGTTCAGCGAGGTTATAGGATACAAGGTCAATATACAAAAGTTAACTGTTTCCACTCACTTTCAAAGAACAATCCAAAAAGGAAATGACAAAACGAATTCCATTATAATGGCATCAGAAAGAATAAAATATTTAGGGGCCCCTGGGTGGCTTAGTCGGTTAAGCATCTGACTTTGGCTCAGGTCATGATCGCATGGTTCATGGGTTCAAGGCCTGCATTGGGCTCAATGCTAACAGCTCAGAGCCTGAAGCCTGCTTCGGATTCTGTGTCTCCTTCTCTCTCTGCCCCTCCCTCCCCTGCTCATTCTCTCTCTTTCTCACTCTTTCTGTCTCTCAAAAATAGATAAATGTTGAAAAAATTTTTAATATAATTTTAGAAACAAATTTAACAAATGACACGCAGAATTTATCCTCAGGAAGCTACACATTTTTCAAAGATATTAAAGATCTACATACATGGAAAAACATCCCGTGTTCATGGATTGGAAGACTTAATGTCATTAAGATGAGAATACACATTAATCTATGAATTCATCAAAATCTCTATTAGAATCCCAACTGACTTTTTCATGGAAATTGAAAAACTGATTCTCAAATTTGTGTGAAATTGTAAGGGATCCAGAATAGCCAAGACAATTCTGAGAAAGGAGAACCCAGTGGGAAGACTCACACTTTCCAATTTCAAAAGGGCAAAAGGTTAACACAAAGCAACAGTTATTAAGACAGTGTGGTACTGGCACAGGACAGACACACAGATCAGTGGAATATAACTGAGAGTCCAATAATAAACTCATATATTTATCAGTAATTGATTTGGACACGAGTATCCAGACAATTCAATGGGGAAAGGCCAGTCTTTGTAAAAAGAATGGTGCTGGCATAACTGGGTAGCCACACATAAGAGAAAGACGCTGGACTCCTCCTCCACACTATTTACAAAAATTAATCCAAAATGGATCAAACATCTGCATATAAAAGCTAAACTACAAAACTCATAGAAGAAAACGTAGGGGTAAATCTTCCTGACTTTGGATTTGGCAATGGTTTCTCAAATATGACACCAAAAGCACAGGCAACAAATTAAAAATATGTATATTGGACTTCATCAAAATTTAAAGTGCATCAAAAGGCACTATCGGATGTTTCATGAACCAGGGCAGCAGTAATATGGGTAGGAAAAAAGGCATAGTGATCAAGTATTTATTGTACTATTTACATGTCTATCTCCCTTTCAAGCCTGTGAACCCCCTTGAGGGCACATAATCTCTGTATCCCCCGAATCCATTATAGTATAAATGCTGAGTACATGTGATGTCAATTGAGAAACAAGGAGACACTATCAAGAAGGTGAAAAGACAATTCACAGAATGGGAGAAAATATCTGTAAATCATAGATCTGAAAAGTGTCTAATATCCGGAACATATAAAAACTCCTACAATTTGGGGTGCCTGGGTGGCTCAGTTAGTTAAGTGTCTGACTCTTGATTTTGGCTCAGGTCATGATCTCATGGTTTGGAAATCAAGCCCTGCATCAGGCTCTGTGCTGACAGTGAGGAGTCTGCTTGGGACTCTCTCTCTCTCTTTATCTCTATCTCTCTGTCCCCCTCCCCTGCACACACACACACACACACACACACACACACACACACACACTTTCTCTGTCTGAAAATAAATAACATTTAAAAAAACTCCTACAATTCAATAAGAATAAGCCACCTAATTTAAAAATGGGCACCGGACTTGAACAGATATTTCCCCAAAGAAGATATGCAAATGCCCAATGAACACCTGAAAAGATGCTCAACATCATTAGTCACCAGGGAAAAAGCAAATCACAACCTCAATGAAATACCACTTTGCATACACTAGGAGGGCTATACAATGTTTGAAAAAAATTTTTTTTAATGTTTATTTACTTTTGAGAGAGAGAGAGACAGAGTGCGAGTAGAGGGGAGGGTCAGAGAGAGAAGGAGACGCAGAATCTGAAGCCGGCTCCAGGCTCTGAGTTGTCAGCACAGAGCCCGACACGGGGCTTGAACTCACAGACCGAGAGGTCAGGACCTAAGCTGAAGTCAGATGCTTAGCCGACTGAGCCACCCAGGCGCCCCTATACATTTCTTTTAAGGGGGAAAAGGTAGGTGTTAGTGAAGATGCAGAGAAATTGGAACCTCCATACATTGCTGGTGGTAATGTAAAATGGTACAGCCGTTGTGAAAAACAGTTTGGCAATTCCTCAAAAAGATAAACATAGAATTACCATACAACCCAGCACTTCCACTCCTATTTATATACCTAAGAATTAAAAACAGATGTTCAAACAAAAGTTCGTATACAAATGTTTATGGCAGCACTATTCGTAATAGCTAAAAGATGGAAGCAATCCAAATGTCCCCCAACAATGAACAGATAGGGGCGCCTGGGTGGCTCAGTCATTTGAGCCTCTGACTCTGGGTTTTGGCTCAAGTCATGATCTCGCTGTTTGTGGGTTTGAGCCCCACACTGGGCTGTGCAGCTGGCAGTGCAGAGCTTGCTTGGGATGCTCTCTCTCCCTCTCTGTCCTTCCCCCACTCACGCTGTCTCTGTCTCTCTCAAAATAAATAAACTTAAAAAAAAAAAGCAATGAACGCATAAACAAAATGTGGCATATCCATACAGTGGTATATTATTTGGCCATAATAAGGTATGGAGTATGCTTACGTGCCACAACATAAATAAGGCTTGGAAACATGTAAAGTGAAAGAAGCCTTATGTTTGATTCCATTTATACGAAATATCCAGAATTGGGCACATCTAGGCAGGAAGCAGATTAGCAGGAGTGGGCGTGGGGAGTGAGGGTAGGGTGGGGGAAGAGAAGGAGGTGACAGGTAAGGCACACAAGTTTCTCTTTCCGGTAGTGAAATGCTCTAAAATGGACTGTGGTGATGGTTGTACATATCTGTGGATATACTAATAGCCATTGACTCGAACACTTTAAATGGGTGAATTATATAGTATGTAAATTACATCTCAACTAAGCTGTTAAAAAATGGACTTAAATGACACTTGTGTTAAGAGTATATATTTATGAAGTAGCCGCTACATGATAAACACTGTATTAGGCACTGGGAATTCAAAGATGACTTTGACGTGGGTTCTGCCCTCAAGGAGTGCACACAATACTTACAGAAGCAGGAACAGTACAGAACGAGATACAGGAGTGAAAGGAGGAGGCGGTGATCACACCTGAGGATGAGGAACAGGAAAAGCCTTAGACATTGACACTGAGCAGGTTGTGGAGGCAAGTTTGAATTTGACAGGTTGGGGGTGGGGAGATCATCCCAGGCAGCAGGTAGGGCTGGTCTGAAATAACAAAGGGTCTTTTGGAAGCCTTGTGTGGTGCAGATAGCAAGATGAAAAGCAGAGGCACTGCGGGGTGGGGATGATGAGAGGTGGGAGAGATGACAAGCAGAGGGCCAGCAGAGAGGGAACTTGAACGTCATGCTAAGAAATGCTGAGTTTTCCTTTTGGGGATAAGGAGCCAATGGACAGTAAAGCAGGGGCGGGGTGGGGTGGAGGGGGCGGTGATGAGGGCAGATTTGTGATCTAGAGCAGGAGTCAGCAAACTGCAGCCCACGGGCCAAATCTATAAATACCGTTTCCGGAAATGAAACTTTATTGGAACACGGCCATAATGAGTTCTTTACTTGCTATCTGTGGCTGCTCTCCCACTAAAACAGAGTGTGGACCAATAACAACACAGAGCATATGGACTGTGACGTCCAAAATGTTTGCTATCCGTCCTTAGAGGAAAAGTTTACCACCCCTGCTCTGGAAAGATCACTAGTGGCTATTGCATAAAGGAGGGCCTCGTGGGGGTTAAGACCAAGGGAAAGGAGGCCAATTAGGAGCCGAGCAACTCTCTCGCTGCTGGGTAATGTCACGATGTTGGTGTAACTGGCATGGTTGTGGGGTGGAGAGATGGGCCTGGCTTTGTGAGCTGTGGGGAAGGAAAAACAGCAAGAAAATCAAGAGTGCCTGGTTTTCTGGAAAGGATGAGAGACCCCACAGGGTTTCACTGATGTGTAAATTTTAGTGTTTTTGTCCTCATCATTAAAATGTTTCTAAGCATCATTTTTAGAAGAAGGCTCTCAAACAGAGCACCTGAATTCAAGGCAGCTTAAAAGTTTTTTATTTTATTTTATTTTATTTTATTTTATTTCATTTCATTTTATTTCTTTTTATTTTATTTTATTTCATTTTATTTTAAGTAATCTCTACACCCAACGAGGGGCTCAAACTCAAGAGTCAGTGCTCTACTGACTCGGCCAGCCAGGTACCCCTAGCTGAAAAGTGTTTTAAAGAAATTATTCTTACCACTTGGTTATGGGCATGCTAGAGCAATTCTAGGCAACCCGGTGGATAATCTTCCTCTCTTCACGTGTTGCAACAAGCCCGAGGTCCACAAATTCTTTGGCTATGCTCTAAGGCTGCCGTTGGCACTAGGTGGGCACTAAGGGGTTGGCGGCCAGCCATCAGAATAGTATTCTTGACCAACGATTTTATTTTATAAAATTTTTTTTAACGTTTATTTATTTTTGAGACAGAGAGACAGCATGAACAGGGGAGGGTCAGAGAAAGAGGGAGACACAGAATCTGAAACAGGCTCCAGGCTCTGAGCTGTCAGCACAGAGCCCGACATGGGGCTCGAACCCACAGATTGTGAGATCATGACCTGAGCCGAAGTCGGACGCTCAACCGACTGAGCCACCCAGGCGCCCCTACCGATGATTTTATTTTAAATACATGTGTCAAATACCATGTCTTACTCATTTTTGTGTCTCCTACAATGACTGGCAGAGTGTCTGGCACATAGAAGGCCACTAATAAGTCATTTTAGTTAAGAAGGAAGAGAGAGGACTCGGTGGGAAGAGAAGGAAAGGAAGAAGGAAGGAAAATAAGACAGGAAGGCAGTACATGGCCACGAAAATTTCCCCCAAGGCTGAAAACTCATGCTGCAGCAGAAGCTGATAAAAGGGCCGTTCTTCAGGTGGATGTGAGTCCCCTTCTTCCAGGGAGAGCCTGGAGGGACCATACTTAGTGGTCATGTGTTAATACAGCTGCAAAGGCCAAATATGCTGTACTATCTTCCCCAGATATTTTAAGGAAATAAGTGGCTTAAATCTCACAACGAATCTCGATGTTTGTGTCTTTCAAACATCTCTTGCAAACTGCCTCGCGAAGAGAAAACGAGCATCCAATCCCAAGACCCCGAGGTGTAGCTAAAGCAGCCGCATGCAGGCATGAGATGTAACTGAAACCTCTTGCTTTACCGTGTGCTCCAGGTAATGTTCTAGTCTTGGTCTAGGCGGTAGTTACACGGGCATGTTCATTTTGTAAAAATACATCCAGAACAGGTAGCTGTACACCCATGCTCACAGCAGCACTCTTCCCAACAATCAGAAGGCGGAAGCAACTCAAGTGACCACTGATGAACGAACGGGTAAACAAAATGTGGTACGTCCATACAAAGGAATACTATTCCCTTAAAAAAGGAAGGAAACTGACATGCTGCAACATGGATGAAACTTGACGACATAGATGTCAAGTGAAATAAGCCAGTCACCAAAAGACCAAGTACCATATGATTCCACTTACATGAGGAACCCAGAGTTGTCAAATTCATAGAGACAGAAAGTAGAATGATGGTTTCCAGGAGGCTGGGAGGTGGGGGCGGGGCGGGGGCGGGGAATAGGGGGTTAGTATTTAATAGGGATAGAGTTTCAGTTTGGGAAGACGGAAAAGTTCCAGAGGTGGATGGTGGTGACGTCACACAACAATGTGAACGTGCCTAAAGCCACTGAGCCCCACACCTAAAAATGGTTACAATGGTGAGTTTCAAGTTGTGGATATTTTATCACAATAAAAACAAAACCAAAAGCGTATACATGCGTATGCTTAGAATTGGTGCCATTTCACCTACATGTGCTATTCTTGGTGGGGGGTGGGGGAGGAAGTTGACTTTAAAAATGCACTCAATTTTATATTTGTATTTGATTTAGGAAGATAGGAAAAGATCTTTCTTACTAGATCTTAGGGTCACGCTGTCACTCTGGAAAGCTGTGCTATGTTTATCCCGCTACTCTTTGGTGCTCCAGGACAAGGCTGGGGGTGGGGGAGTTCATGGATTCAAGTTCAAAGGCAGTGACAAGAAACGGAGCAGAGTAAGCTGTTCACAAGTCATCCACATAATGTTCTCATTAGGCGTATGCTTTTCAGGCAAGCAGCATCATTTTCCCAGAAGATACTCTAAGCATTGTGTTGGGGACGCATCAAGGAGGGCATATGGCAGCTTGCACAAAACCTCCACGGGTCTGCTTGTCTAACAGATTCTGACAATGAAACAACTTGAAAAATGTCTCATCATTCGCATGCGATATTACAGTATGAAGTTGGAGGTATTCCACACGAAGGCATCAAAAGCCTTGGGTAAGAAGAAATGATTAACTGTGGTCCTAATTACATCCTCATTATCTGTTGCGTCTGTTCTCACTGTACCCCCGGACTTGCCACATATCACTTACCTGGGTATGTCGTTTTTGCCAAGAGAAGTGCCAAAGATTTTTTTTGAACTCCGGACAGAAATCTTATCTAAATTGTCACCATCACACTCTTATCACCCTGGAATAAGTGGCTATTCTGAAGGGATGGTCCTGTGCCAAAAGAATCCTCAGACACACGTGGCGGGCAGGAGCGGCCAGCACACCTGGCCAGGTTGGGTTCCCTGCCAAGCATGCGCCATGCGCAACAGCAGGAGCACAGCTGGAATTACTAAAATAAGAAGGTCTGAAGACTCACTTCGAAACTGGACATGGCTGGAGAGCAGAAGATAAGCAGTGCATGGCTGCAGGTGCATGTCTGTGCAATCTGCTTGGCCCTCCCAGTCCTGGCCCACGGTTGCCAGTTCTGCTGGTTCCGGGGGGCTCTGGGGCGGGGCAGCCTGCGGCCACCTCATCTGAGGCCTCGTGGCCCATTCAGGGTCCACGGTGCAGCTGGGTTTATGTGACACAGCCACGGGGACAGATCACTAAGACCATTTTCCAGAGGGGAATGAACAATAATCACAAGCTGTTCTGAATCCAAGCAGCTCCAGGAGTGCGGGACTCTACTCCCTAATGCTCCCAACGCTATAAGGAAAGAAGCAACTGTCACAGCTGATGTGGCATCACCTAGAAATTCTGCTCCCACGGAGACAGCCTATTAGCTAAGGGGGAAGAGAATTTATGGCTGCCGGAAGACAAGGTGATTCAAGGTTAATGGTTTGCCCCTTTGAGTTCCTACAGTTTGAATAATGGGATTGAGTAACCAGTTTCTCTGTCCCTGACTGCCTGTTTTATGGAAGGTGTGTTCATTCAATGTCTATTTCAGGGCAATGAATATAAGAGCAGAAAATCTAGGAGTCAAGAAATAAGAGATTCCATTTTCCCACACGGCCAGCCAAGGAAGAATTCCAATTCATGAGTCTTACTAATAAGATGTAGAAATGATTTATCACCCCACTTCCAAGCAAATAAGCACAAGTAATGATAATGCTAAAAGTAAAAAATTCTGGTGTTCTATATCCTCATCAGACCAAGGCAGAATAGACAAAGCTGTCCATAACTGAAGGACTTCAGAGGGAAGCCTCTTCCCTGTCATGAAATTTAGGAATCTCTGACTATAGACACTAGCTGCCAAACTACTCAGGCGATGATCAATGATGGGTAATTGTTCTCAGTGAGATTTCCTTCTGGTGCCTTGGTCTTGTCCAAGAATTTCAGCGACAGCGGATTTGCTCATCCTACTTCCAGACCTAGGAGCCAGAGACTAGGGGGAAAATGCTGCTTCCTAGTTCACAGAGGCCCACCCCGAGTCCTCAAGAGGGAAGTCACTTTCATACGGTTCTACAATAAGCTGGGAAATAAACCCAGGCTTCCTGACTTTGCAGCTGATTTACCGCAAGCACCAAATGGCCAGTTACTACATATTTACACACGGATTTCTAATCACAGGTGTACGGGAAGTGATAAGCTCAGGATGCAGCCAGAGCCAAGAGGAACACTTCAGAGAACAGCCGATAGCCCATGAGCAGCACTGAGAAACAGAGCCACTGTGGCCCAGGAATGAGGAGGCTGGGTCAGGTCCTGGCTTCGCCAATCCCTGCCTTGCCATCTGGACAGCTTATCTGTTTGCCAGTGTGCTCAGCTGTAAAATGAATTCAGTACCCATCTTACTCTTCGGTGGAGTGTTATAATAACCAAACGACACAGTGGACAGAAAAGTGGTTTGATAGGAATAACATACAGTATGAACATAGTTTATAAAAACCAGCAGAACTCGGCTCAACTTTACAAAGGCATTTTGGGGGAAAGTGGGAAATTTTTGTCTTTGTTTTGTTTTAATTTTTTTAATGTTTATTTATTTTTGAAAGACAGAGAAAGAGCATGAGTGGAGGAGAGGCAGAGAGAGAGGGAGACACAGAATCTGAAGCGGGCTCCAGGCTCTGAGCTGTCGGCACACAGCCCGACGTAGGGCTCAAACTCATGAACTGTGAGATGACGACCTGAGTCAAAGTCAGATGCTTAACCGACTGAGCCACCCAGGTGCCCCAGAAGTGGGAAATTTTTGAATATGGGCTGGGTATTAGATGATAGGAAAGAATTATTGTTAATTTTCTTAGGCATAGCAATGGCATAATGGTTATTTAATATTTTTCAAGATCACACTGAAATACACAGGGATAGAATTATTATCAAATTTGAAATCTGGAATTTGCTTTAGAAAGAAAGAGCAAAAGGATAGATAGGAGCAAATATGGCAAAATATTGATAACTGTTGAAGCTAGGGGAGAAAATATGGAGGCCTTCTCTCTACTATGCATATATGAAATTTTTCAGAATACAAAATAATTTTTTAAATTTATTATTATTTTTTTATCTTAGCAAGAGAGAGCTTGAGTGGGAGGGGGAGGGGCAGAGGGGGAGAGAGAGAATCTTAAGCAGGCTCCACGCTTGGCATGGAGCTTGATCCTGCGACCCTGGGATCATGACCTGAGCTGAAATCAAGAGTCAGAGGCTCAAACCCCTGAGCAACCTAGGCGCTGCCCCCCCCCCCCACAAATACAAGATAATTTTTAAGTAAACATTGCAGAATTGGGGGCTGGGGGATCACAAAGCTTCACTGAAGTTCATCCCCAGAGCACAGAAGATCTGTTTCCTTCACAAGACCCTTCCACACTGGTCATCCAGAGGTCAGAGAACAAGGACATGGCAAAAGGCCAGGAGAAGGCCGGCCAGGACCCCAGGTGGAAGCCTCTTTCAGAATTTTCTGTCTGCCATGCATCCAAACGTCAGCCAGCCTATAAAGTCAACTGCACACTTTGTCTTCAGACCTAAGTATCCTATTCACCTTAGACCAAGTCACTTGTTAACACAAAGTTACAGGGGGACACACAGACGCTTGCATACTGCCCCCCCCCCCCACTGAGGCTCAATTGTTTTGGGCCCCAAGAACCCCAGGGCCAAATGGGGGCATGCACTTTGCCATGGGAGTGAATGGTCATTCTGGGGCAGATACTGGGGACCAGTAAGGGGAACAGGACAAGAGGGAGAGGGAGATGAATAATTTAGCTAAGGTAGGGTCCAGTGAGCCAGTTATTCATCTGGGTACTGACTAGGGAAATGAGCATTTCCCTCTTCCTTCTAAGCCCCATCCCTGACCATTTTAAGTACAGAACACACCATAAATAACTAAAAAGTTCCAGCAAAGGTGACAAATGGGCTTTGGGGGTTCCTGGACAGACAGGCTGGCGGTGGCATAAGGGAGGAGCCGGAGTACAGGAAAGGGGTTCGAGCCCCCACTGACTAGCTCCCTGGCCTTGGGCTTCAGAGCTTTTCCTCCTCTGCAAAAAGAAATGATCGGGCTCGTTTTTAGAACCCCGGAGTTCAAAGATTTTAGGGGCAAAATTAATTTTGGGCATGTTCCGACTTAGGTGAACATCGTTCTTCCCACCTGGACCTGAGGTTTCCTAACATTTTGAGCAGTTCAGTGCTTCCCACCCCCACCCCACCAGGTTCCGCCGCGTCCCCTCACCCCACCCGCGCTGGGTTTTGGTGGTCTTCGCTTGTTTCTTCCAATCATTTCTAGCTCGGCGCTGATTTACAGCGACACCTCCAGCAGGCAGCTACAGTTAGAGGACTCCCAGATTTGGAGTGGGGGGAGGGTGTGCAGCGCGCAGTGGCCAAAGCGCCTGCGTAAAACTGTAGGCACTGAGTCCTGCGGGATGCGTACTGGGCTAGGATTTGCTCTACCACTGGGGCGACCCTGCATGTACGACCCTCGGGTTAGCTTGTGCTAGTTCTTTCCTACTCCAGGGTCTCTTTGTGATAACGGCGGGAGAGGTTCCCCGGTCCCCGGACAAGCCAGCACGACGTGGGAGGGAACACCTTGGGAGCGGACCGCGCCTGTCCTCCTACAGGACTCAGGGCACTCCTGCGCTCAGCCGAGCCTTTCTAGCAGGCTGGGGAGAAAACCCAATTCCGAGACAGTGGGAGATAGAGCACCCAGGCGTACCCCTGGTGGCCCCCATCCGCTCTGCCCCAGCCCTGTGCGCTCCGTATCCCCAAAGTCCGGGGACACCCCAGGGCACTCCCCGCTCCTGCGCGCCCCCCATACCCTCAAAAGCCAGAACGCCGGGTAACCCTGGCCCCACGCCGCACCTAGGGCCCACAGAGCCTCGACGGGCTGCGTCCTGCCGGGTCGCAGGAGCCCCCGGCAAGCCAGGAACACAGCGCCCTGATCCCCGGGGCGCGCCAGCTGCAAAGCCTCGCCCGGCTCAGGGAGAGGTGGGGCTGGCCGGTCCGCCCGAGTCGGAAGGGGCACCCGTTAGCCGGCAGGTCCTAGCATCACTCCGAGCAAGCAGCCTTCGCTCCAAGTGCCCGCCACGCAGGTCCGGGGAACCCGCAGCACGGCCGAGAGGGAGCTCCGCAGGGAGCGGACCCCGGGGACCCCACCGGGACGCTCCCGCTCCCCTGCCTACAGCTGTGCGGAGGGGAGGAGCAGGGAGCGCTCTTACTTGGCAACAGGGGCCCGCGCTGGCTTGGCTGGGGCCAGCTTTCCACGGTGGCCCCTCTCCGCGCGCGTCGCCGCTGCGCCCCTTTCCCGAGCAGAGGGGACGAGCCGACTTCTCAGGCCGCTGAAGGAAGCGGGATCCAAGTTGAGGAAGCCGCGGGCCGGAGTCGCTCCTTTACGCTTTTCCCGGTACTTTTAACGCGAGTCGGAAGGCAAACCCCTCCCCGAACCCACCCCCTTCCCGGGAGGTGGCCACCGCGGCAGGCCCGGCCTCCGGCCCCTTTTGTTGTAATTCGAGAGCGGCCCCTCCCCGGGCCCGAGCGGGCTGTGCGGGGGAGGCCGCGCGCCAGAGGTTGCAGCGCTTCCCAGGCTCTTCGCGCCCAGGTTTCCGGAGACTGAGCAGCTCGAGAGGGGGCCCTTTCCTCGGGGAGATTCCTCTACCCACCCCCACCCTCAGCAGCTCCCGGAATTTAACCCTTCGATGCCCTTATGCAGCAGCTTTAGGGTCCATGGTTTTCAGAGAACTCAGCGCTGCCCGGCACATAATAGACGTTCAATAAAAACTGGTCGGTGAAGGAGTTCCGAAACCCATGCATCTCGCCTGGGTTTCTTCTCTATTGGGGAAGCAGATTCTGAACGTGAAAACAAACGGCCCCCTTTCTTGCTGCAGATCACATCTATGGCCTTTGCAAAGCCTCCCTCTCTGAAGATTGGTTTTCTCCTTTGTAATTAAAGGCTTTGGATTCAGTGACCTCTAAGGTCCTTCCCCGCACGGCAGGGCCAGGATTAACAAGCTCTGCGCTCAGGGAACCCAACAGGACACAGCTAAGGGGTGCATATTTTGCAGAGGGACATTCCATGCCTGGCTCTGAGGCTCACACTGGGGGCAAAGTGAGGGCGTCCTACACGTAGGGGGAGCCCTCTGTGCGGTTTCCCAGGGCTCCTTAAGCAAGAGAAAGGCTTGGCCAGACAGGAGGCAGCCAGCTGTAAAACAAGGCATCTGTCCCTGGGCCTCTGGGCAGGCAGTACCCAGAAGGGACAGACTACAGCAGTCTGTCACATGAAGGGTGGCAATCCTCTTGCCTTCCTCCCTCCTTAGCAAACCCACAGCACCAGCAGTGACAGGTGGTGACTCCCAAATTCCCCTCCAGCTCCGACCTCTCTCTTCACTGTGGATTTGTAAATCCACTGGTCTCCAGGACATCCCCTCCTTGGCCCTCTAGACACTTCCCGTGGCCAGGCTAACTTAGCATGCTGGCCCCCAAACTTAGTCCCTAACTCACAGCCCACCCCAACCCCTGTGAGCTCTGCCTGGAAGAAATGGGGTCTCTGCAGGCCCCTCCTCCTAACCCTCCCCCTCCTCCAATCAGTCCCCTGGTCTGTTGGGCTGGAGAGGAGGGAGCAGGAGGGAGCTCGGTGTGGTTATCAAAGGGCAGCAGGAGTCCCTGTGGTGCTGGAATTGTTGGGGATCTTGACTGTGGTGGTGGATACAGGAACCTACACAGGTGATAAAATTGCACGGAACTTAATAAGTGCAGGTGCGTGCACGTACAAGTAAAACTGGGAAAATCTGAATAACATTGGGTCAATGTCGATACCCTGGTTGTGATATTGTGCTATGGTTTTGCAAAATGTCACTGTTGGGGGAAACTGGGCAAAGTGTACCAGGCATCTCTCTGTATTCTTCCTTACAACTATACATGAATCAATAACATTTTTTAAATGAAAAAAAAAAAAAAAGAGCTCCAGGGCTCTCAGTATGCAGTCTGAACCCCTTGATCCAACTGATAGGAACCCCAGAGGCATTTTCAGCCTGCCCATCTCTCGGCCACATTCTTTCCTCTCCCCTACAGGCCCTGCTTGCTGTTTGACATGCCTGCTCTTTCACACCCCAGGGCCTTTGCACATGCCATTCCCTTGACTTGTCTGCCCTGCAGGGACCAGCTCTTTGAGACCTAACTCAGTTGGCACAGTCAACACTCTACACAGTGCCTGAAACCTAGCAGATGCTCAATGAATGCCGCTGAAAGTGAGCACCTTTTTCTCTGATCCCTCGGTTTCTGCTCCTGCTGTTTGTGCTAAAGCTTTAACCAATACGGTATAAAATGAAAGGAAGCTAACTTTGTAAATAATGTGTTGCTTAATTGTGAAAAAAAAAAAAAAGCAAACTCCTTGTTGGAACATTTAGAAAATAGGAAAAAGTATAATGAAGACGCTTGTCATCCTGGTTTTCTATCACCCATATAGAAGCACCTAACATTTGGGAGTATTTCCTTCAGGATAGGTTTCAGATCAAGTCTACATATGGTTTTTGTACTCAGAATTTTTTTTTTTACTGTATTTTTTAGTGCATTTTTAAATATACTTTTTTAATGGTTTGAGACTCAGGGCACCTGGGTGGCTCAGTCGGTTGGGCATCCGACTTCAGCTCAGGCCATGATCTCGCGGTCTGTGAATTCAAGCCCCACCTTGAGCTCTGTGCTGACAGCTCAGAATCTGGAGCTTGCTTCAGATTCTGTGTCTCCCTCTCTCGCTGCCCCTCCCCTGCTCCCCACCCCCCCCTCAAAAATAAATAAACATAAATTAAAAAAACTTAATGGTTTTAGACTCTTCCAGTGTCTAAGACTACCAGGTTCAAGGGCATCATCTCTGTCTTGTTGGACATCAGTTGTTTACAAGTTTTTACTAGTTGAAATTATGCCATGATGGTTATCCTTGGGAAAGTAATGTTTATTGAGCAGCTACTATGTGGTTCCTGCTAACTGTAACACATGAGAAAGTGGAGGCTCAGAGAGGCTTTGTAATTTCCCCAGACTCACAGAGCTGACAAGTGGTCAAGCTGTGATAACTAAGGTGTACTGTACCCCTCCTGTATGTCCGTCGGTGCCTCATCAGGCCCCCACTCCCAAGAGAAAATGAGTATTTGAAGCTCGCACAGGGTCGTTCACTGGTGCACTTTTGTGAACTGAACCAAAGGCCTGGGAGACCAGGAAGGCAGTTAGACCTCTGTTCTAGATGACACAAAATGCTTTCTGTCCACATGTCATCCGTACAGTTCACATGTGCCACCCCCATGTCCCAGGCCCCGTGTGCCTCAGAGGCAGAGCCTCTGGATGGATTCAGAGCATGCACCTGCAGTCAGAGGACCTGGGGTCACATTCTGACTTCTAGATGAGTAAAAGGGCCGTATGCCCTTGTGGGTGTAGAGCAGTCCCTGACTTGTGGGGTTGCGCCTAAATTGCTGTTTGGCCTCTGCTCTCGCAGTGCTGCCTGGAGGTGCTGCAGTGGACTCCCCCCCCCCCCCCCCCCCCCCCCCCCCCCCCCCCCCCCCCCGCTGGAGCTGCAGACCCCAGCTGCGAAGCTGCCAGAGGGAAGGAAGACAGCACCTTCCTGCCACCTGCAGGGGCCACGGAGATTGCGTCCCTAGTACACCTTCCCAGGACGCGCTGGCTGAGTCCAAGGGTGCATGGGCTGTTCTCTTTCTTTTTTTCTTCGCTCTTGAGCTCTGTGGTCAAATCACCTTCCTAAGTCTGGGCATGTCCCAGGAAGCACAACCAGGGTCTCGGGAGAGGCCCAGCTATCCTCACCAGTCTTTGCTTTCGTGTGGAGCCCACGCCCCAGTGTGGGGAGAATCACAAGACACAGACTGACAAATAGAAACAGTGACGCAAGGGAGAGGCCAGTGGCAAGCACGGTGGCCTGGGAAGGCCCTGTCTGACAAGGGGGCAGAGGCTCTGAGGAGTGAAGGGAGGGCCGTG
This sequence comes from Felis catus, assembly GCF_018350175.1. Taxonomy (NCBI): domain Eukaryota; kingdom Metazoa; phylum Chordata; class Mammalia; order Carnivora; family Felidae; genus Felis; species Felis catus. The sequence goes on along the minus strand of NC_058371.1, from coordinate 34,835,259 downwards.
TGGACATTTGGGGTGGCGAGTCTCACCTTCCTCTGGGCTCCACAGCACTTAACTTGTATCACTTTTGAGGCATGTATCACTTACTACCTGAGTTATGGTTGCATATTGGATTCATCTCTCTTTTTTTTTTATTAAAAAAATTTTTTTTAATGTTTTATTTTATTTATTTTTGAGACAGAGAGAGACAGAGCATGAACGGGGGAGGGTCCAAGAGAGAGGGAGACACAGAATCTGAAGCAGGGTCCAGGCTCTGAGCTGTCAGCACAGAGCCTGACGCGGGGCTCGAACTCCGGGACTATGAGATCATGACCTGAGCCAAAGTCGGACGCTCAACCGACTGAGCCACCCAGGCGCCCCTGGATTCATCTCTCTTATAGCTCCCTGTGCACAGGAGCCATGAATCTGAAGTGGGGTTAGCCTGTGTACCCCCGTGGGGAGCCAGCAGCATGCCTTGCACATTTGGGCATCGGCGTTTTTTATTTATTTTTTAAATGTTTATTTATTTTTGAGAGAGACAGAGGGCAAGTGGGAGAGGGGCAGAGAGAGTGGGAGACACAGAATCTGAAGCAGGCTCCAGGCCCTGAGCTGTCAGCACAATGCGCGATGGGGGGCTCGAACTCATGGACCACGAGATCAAGACCGGAGCCAAATTCCCACGCTTAACTGACTGGGCCACCCATCCGGGCGCCCCGGAGCGTCGCTGTTTCTTGAAGTGAATCAGACGGAACTGAAAACATTTGAAAGCCTACATAATTAAGACGGAAATAATTGTAGTCAGTGTTATGGATTACCCACAGTAATAAGAATGAGAAAACTAGTACTTTAAATCTATACAGTCAAAGAAGAGGCTCCAGCTTGCCTCCTTGTTAAATTAAAAGCAGAACCAACCGACCAAGCAAACACTGATTCCTTTGGGAAAATGATTTAGAAACAAATGTCACCTCTGGGTAGTGATCTGATCTGGTGCTGGGGGGAGGGGATTGCGGTTAAAGGAGTCAAGTTGCTCAAATATCTCACATATTTCAGTGCCCTATGTTGTTTTGTTTTGTTTTGTTTTCAGTTTCCTATGTTAACCAGATGGATATCTATCAGACCCAACTTGCTGGCTCTCTCAGATTCAGAAATCTGTAATGTTATCACAACCACTTTTAACGGGTGTGGACGCTTTGTAGGAAGAGCGTGGGGGAAATTCTCGCTTCCTCCTGGCCGGCAGCGCCCCCTAGTGTCCACGTCTCGCACGACATTGAGCGCTGGCGCCCTTCACCGCCAACCTATAAACCAAGGGGATTTAGAGAGGTCCTAGCACCTCGTTTATGGCTGAGCTATTGGAATCCCAGAGACCTGTCGACTGGATCGCAGTGCCTCTGGCAGGCTAACAGCAGCGCGGAAAGATCCAGATCGAAGTCTTCTAACCCCGAGGAGAACCACAAATCTCAGAAAGCACAAGCTGCACGTGTGTGTGTGTAGGTCAGCAGCACTTAGGATGCCTCTGCCCTTTCTCCAGAGAGCATGTGTTTTTATATCTTTTTTTTAAGTTTATTTTTGAGAGGGAGAGCACGAGTGGGGGAAGGGCAAAGAGAGAGGGGGACACAGAATTCGAAACAGGCTCCAGGCTCTGAGCTGTCAGCACAGAGCCCCACGTGGGGGCTCCATTTCAGGAACCGGGAGATCATGACCTGAGCCAAAGTTGGAGGCTTAACCCACTGAGCCCCCCGGGCGCCCCTCTATATCATTCCATTCGTATAATCTATTTTCTAGGATGTATGATCATTCTTGGTCACATACCTGGGGGCTAAGATTCCCCATCTCTCTCCTTTCTCTTTTCTTTATTATTAATCATAACAGCATGTTTGAGGGGACAAAATAATTTTTTTCTGGGAACTCAAAGCTTTTCAAAGCCTTCTGTGATGAAGAAAACAGGGCAAGGCAATCCTTTACATTCTTCAAAGAAGAAAATTAAGTCTAGAAGAGGGAAAATCCATTTTCCATGACTTCCTGCCATTGGTGTCCAGAGCTTGAGCGGGCAGCTACTTGGCTCCTTGGATAACTTCTGGGGCTTGCAGCCCTCTGGGGTGGGTTCAGCCTGATGTGGCCCAGTGCCTCCCCTCCCTTGCAGACTGACCAGGGTAGGTATAGGTTAAGGAGCCTACATAAAAGCGTGTGTTCCTCTCCTGGGGGTTGCTGTGTCTGAAGTCCTGCCATTGGAAATCAGTCTCTTATGAATGAAGTATTGATTCATGCAACAGTGTGGTTAAGTCTCAAAACTATCATGCTGAGCACCCCCAGCCCTAAAAAGCCAGCCACAAATGGGTAAAATACCATGTTGTTCCATTCATATGAAGCTCTGGAAAAGTCAACACTAAACTATTGTGATGGAAAGCTGGTCAGGGGTGGCCTGAGGCTGGAGGTAGGCATGGGGTTTGCCTGGGAAGGAGCAGGCGATAACAAACTTTCTGGGGTGATGGAAATGATTTCTCGATCGTGGTGGTATTCACATTGTGTGTGCATTTTTCTGAAATTCATGAAACTGAGCACTTAAACCAATTTTATTGGGCGAATTTTATTTTATATAAAGTATTCCAGAATAAGCGTTATTTAAAACTTACTTTAATAAGCCTTCTGGGGCTCCCAGTTCTGGTACCCTCCTTTAAAATGAAAGCAGTTTGGAGAAAGGCAACACAGGGTGACATGTGGATAGGAGCACAGTAGCTGGAGCCACGCTGTGTGGGTTTGAATCCTAACTCCACTACTTACCAGTCGTGTGAAATGAGCATGTCGTTTAATCTCTCTGGTCCTTAGTTTCTTCTACTTGTAAAATGCCTCAGCATTTTACTGCAGAGAATTCTTGTAAGGCTGAAATGAGTTCATTAACGTGAAGGGCTCGGAGTAAATTGTCTAGCACATGGCCAGTGCCAGCTAGTTTTAAACCGATTTGTGATGGACGTGTAAATGGCCCTTCAAGATGTCTACTTTTTTCTAGTTACTGTTTTTTCTCTTTTTTTTTTTTAGAGTAGTGTTAGGTTTACAGAAAAGCTGAGTCGCAAATATAAAGACCTCTCACATATCCACCTTCACCCAGTGAATTTCCCCTCTTCTTAACATCTTGCATGAAGGCGGCACATTTGTTACAATGGATGAGCCAATACTGATACATTATTACTAGCCAAGGTCCATATTTACATTAGGGTTCATTCTTTGTGTTGTGCATTCTGTGGATTTTGACAAATGTATAATGACTTGTATTAACTGTTACAGTACCATGCAGAAGAGTTTCACTGCCCTAAAATTCCTCTGTGCTCTGCCTGTTCATCTCTCCCTCCCCTCAACCCCTAGCAACCACTGATCCTTTTACTGTCTCCAAAGTTTTGTCTTCTTCAGAATGTCATATAGTTGGAATCATACAGTACGTAAAATTTTCAGATTGGCTTATTTCGCATGGTGATGTGCATTTAAGTTTCCCCTATGTCTTTTAAAGTCTTGATAGCTCATTTCTTTTAAGTGCTGGATACGATTCCGTTGTCTGGACGCACCAGTTTTTCCGTTCACCTACTGAAGGCCATCTTGGTTGCTTCCAAATTTAGGCAGTTGTGAATACAGCTGTTGTAAGCATTCATGGACAGGTTTTTGTGTGGTCCTAAGTTTTCAACTCATTTGGGTGTAAATACCCCGCAGTGCAACAGCTGGATCATACGGTAAGACTATGTTTAGTTTAAATGGTATAGCCATACAATGGAATATTATATAGCCCTAAAAAGGAAGGAAATCCTGACGCATGCTAAAATGTAGATGAACCTTGGGGACATTATGCTCACTGAAACAAGCCAGAGACAAAAGGACAAATACTGTGTGATTCCACTTACATGGGTTACTTTGAGAGTAGTCAAAATCATAGAAAAAGAACGTAGAATGGTGGTTCCAGGGGTTGGGGAGATGGGAAATGGGAAGTTGTTGTTCAATGGATGCAGAGTTTCAGTTTTACAAGGTGAAGGAGAAGGAGTTACGAGATGGTGTAGAGAGTTCTGGAGATGGATGGTGTGGTGGTTGCACAATATTATGAATGTATTTAATACCACTGAACTGTACACATAATGGTTAAGATGGTAAATTTTAAAACTGAGAACAAACTGAGGGTTGATGGGGGGTGGGCGGGAGGGGAGGGTGGGTGATGGGTATTGAGGAGGGCACCTGTTGGGATGAGCACTGGGTGTTGTATGGAAACCAATTTGACAATAAACTTCATATTTAAAAAAAAAAGAAGCCGCGAAAGGACAAAAAAAAAAGATGGGAAATTTTATATGTGTTTTACTATCCTAATAGCCATTGGGGAAAAAAAGCCACATAAAGTAGAGAGGGGCACCTGGGTGGCTCATTGGTTAAGCATCCGACTTCAGCTCAGGTCATGATCTCGCTGTTCAGGAGTTCGAGCCCCGCATCAGGCTCTGTGTTGACAGCTCGGAGCCTGGAGTCTGTTTCAGGGTCTGTGTCTCCCTCTCTCTTTGCCCCTCCCCCGCACTCTCTCTCTCACTCTCTCTCAAAAATAAACGTTAGGGGCGCCTGGGTGGCGCAGTCGGTTAAGCGTCCGACTTCAGCCAGGTCACGATCTCGCGGTCTGTGAGTTCGAGCCCCGCGTCGGGCTCTGGGCTGATGGCTCAGAGCCTGGAGCTGGCTTCCGATTCTATGTCTCCCTCTCTCTCTGCCCCTCCCCCGTTCATGCTGTGTCTCTCTCTGTCTCAAAAATAAATAAACGTTAAAAAAAAATTAAAAAAAAATAAACGTTAAAAAATTGTTTTAAAAAGGCAGAGACATTGTGGAGAACAAAGAGTATGTTTTGTTTTCCAAGAAACTGTCAAACTGTTTTTCAAAGTGGTTGTCCCATTTTGTGTGTCCACCAGTAATGAAACAGTTCCTGTGGCTCCACATCGGCACCAGCACTGGACTTCGGCCTCTCCAGAAGGTCTGTGGTGGTGTATCACTGTTGTTTTAACTTGCCTTTACCTGATGACATACCATGTGGAGCATCTTCTCATGTGTTTATTTGCTGTCTGCTGGTCTTTTTTTGGTGAGGTGTCTTTTCAGGTATTGTCTCCGCTTTTTAATTGGGTTGTTTGTTTCCTTATTGTTGAGTTTTGAGTTCTTTGTATGTTTTGGACACAGCCCTTCATCAAGTACGTGTTTTGCAAAGATTTTCTCTGTCTGTGGCTGGGAGTTTTCACCAGGCACCTGGAGTATCATCATACCTTCCTGTCTCCGTGTGTATATGTGTGTGTGTATGTGTGTGTGTGTGTATGTGTGTATATGTGTGTATGTGTGTATATGTGTGTGCGTGCGTATGTGTGTGTGTGTGCGTATATGTGCATGTATGTGTGTATATGTGTATGTGTGTATATGTGTGTATGTGCGTATATGTGCATGTATGTGTGTGTATATGTACGTGTATTTGTGTACATGTGTATGTGTGTATGTGTGTATACGTGTATGTGTGTGTATGTGTGTAGTTGGTATATATGTGTATGTGCATATATATGCATGTACGTGTGTATATGTGCGTGTATGTGTGTGTATATGTGTATGTGTGTATTTGTGTGTATGTGTGTATGTGTATATTGTGTATATGTGCATGTATGTGTGTGTATATGTGTATGTATGTATGTGTGTGTGTGCGTGTATGTGTGTGTATATGTGTATGTGTGTATGTGTGTATATGTGTGTATGTGTGTATGTGTATATTGTGTATATGTGCGTGTATGTGTGTGTATATGTGTATGTGTGTATGTGTGTGTGCGTATATGTGTGTGTATATGTGTATGTGTATTGTGTGTATGTGTGTATGTGTGTATATGTGTATGTGTGTATGTATGTTTGTATATGTGTGTGTATGTGCATATATGTACACGTATGTGTATATGTGCGTATACATGCATGTATGTGTGTATATGTGTGTGTGTGTATGTGTGTATGTGTGTATGTGTGTATGTGTGTGTATGTATGTTTGTATATATGTATGTGTGTATACGTGTATGTGTGTGTATGTATTTGTGTGCATGTGTGTATATGTGCGTGTATGTATGTGTATATGTGCCTATATGTGCATGTATGTATGTATATGTGTGTGTGTGAATGTGTGTATATGTATGAGTATGTGCGTATATATGCGTGTGTGTGTGTGTGTGTGTGTGTGTGTAGATAGGACTTGGAAGGGGGTAGGTTCTAGGAGTAAACACAACTTGATGCAGTCGTCCTCAAGAGGCTTGAGAGCAAATCACATAGAAATTAAATAATAAGGCAGTATGAGATCCAGGACACAGTGGCTGGCACCACGCAGTGAATAAAGATCAGAGGGACTGGAGAGTCCAGGGGGCTGTGTGGTGTCCGGGGAGTGTGCCTGGGTGGGGGTGAAAAGGGACAGTTTCTTCCGGGCCGGGCCGGGTGGGAACGTCAGGGGAAAGGGATACCTGGGAAAGCAGCTTAATCCCTGCTCAGGAGGGGCCCCTGGGACATCTGGGAGCAGGTGGGATGTGGCTGGGCATAGAGTGGCCCCTGGAAACTTGGCAAAGGCACAGAATATGGGGTGACAGGTTCTGGAGACAAGCTCCGCCCACATTGTAGTTTTGCTGCTCTCCTCACTTCCTGCTTGACGGCTCCACCGGGGAGTCTCCAGCTGCGGGAAGAGGGGGACTCTCACCTAGCAGAGTCATTTAGAGGGGGCCTGGGGGACAGTTCCACATCTCATGCCCAGACACCTGGCTTCTGCCAGCTCTGACCACCTTGGCTCAAAGATGCAGCTAAAACAGGGAGGGGGAGTGCCAGACAAAAATGGGAGTTTTTCTCCAGAGCGATGGGCTGGCATCTGGCAGGGCCGGTGCTCCGGGCCACAGCCCAGCAAAGCCTTGCCGCCTCCCAGAAAGCATGTGAGTGGCCTGGCCAGGTCACTCGGGGTTGGCTGAGGACACAGACTGACTCTGTTCCATTCCGGCCGGTGGCATTTAGGAAGCTCCTGCATGCCAGACCCAGTTCAGCACTCTAGGGGAGGGAGAGGAGGCGCGAATCCTGCTTGGCCCACCGGCCCCTTGCTCCTGGGGGAGAAGACCCAGGAGGCAGCTGTCTTATATTTTAAATATCTGGATGGGAGGATGGGAGGTTCAGAGGAAGGCATGGTTCCAGGAAAAAGTCCCCAAACCCCAACTGTCTTGTCACCAAAATGGCAGGAGAACTGCTGCAACTGAACTGTGGCCCCCCCATATCCACATGCTGAAGCCCTACCCCCCATGCGATGCTACTTGGGAAGTAATGGGGTTAGGTGAGGTCATGGGGGGGGCCTTATGATGGGATTTGTGGCTTCCTGAAGACAGGGAGACAGATCAAAGCTCTCCCTCTCTCTCCTCCCACCAGGTGAGGACACAGCAAAAAGGAGGCTGTCTGCCTGCGGGCAGGGCCAGAAACAGGTTGCCAGGGTCTGGAACTGAGGGCACTTTGATCTTGGGCTCCCAGCTTCCAGAACTGTGAGAGATAGGTCCCTGTGTTTAAGCTGCTCAGGGTGTGGTATTTTGTTTCAGCAGCCTGAGCTGACTCAGACAAATGCACAGATGGCGGATGGCGCTTCCTTCCCAGGCCTCCCCACCACAGCTGACCATTGGCAACACTGTGACCCTGGGGCTTTGGCTCCTCTGACCCTTCCCCTTCACATACTCCTCTTCTACGCACAGGGTCTCTCGCTGAGCCCCCATTGTCTGCCTCTGACGTGGGCAGCATAAATTAAGGTGTCCCAAATGTGTGAACAATGGTCTCTCCAACACCCCCTTCCTTCCGCTACTGCCCTAACTCTCATCCAGGTCACCACCCATCCCCGATGGGTGACCCCTAATGCTCTAGGCCAACAGTGCTTCTCAAAGTGTGGTGCAGGGACCACTGGGGGCTACCGTGACCTTTGCAAGGAGTCCACGAGGTCAAACTATTTTTATAAAACGAAGATCTTAGGGGCGCCTGGGTGGCGCAGTCGGTTAAGCGTCCGACTTCAGCCAGGTCACGATCTCGCGGTCCGTGAGTTCGAGCCCCGCGTCAGGCTCTGGGCTGATGGCTCGGAGCCTGGAGCCTGTTTCTGATTCTGTGTCTCCCTCTCTCTCTGCCCCTCCCCCGTTCATGCTCTGTCTCTCTCTGTCCCCCCCAAAAAATAAATAAACGTTGAAAAAAAATTTTTTAAAAAAAAAACGAAGATCTTACTTTCCTTTTTATTCTGATTTTCTGGAGCTGACAATTTGCCAGGAGCAGCGAGAGCCGCTTCCTCCAGATTCACGAACTGGTGTTCTGGAGCGCTCCAGGAATGTCGGGCAACTTGGATTTCAGTTTCAGTTGTTCTCTTCAGGAAAGGAGGGGTTGAATTAGACAATGCAGGCCCCTCCTAGCTATAAAAATAGCGTTGTTCTATTTTCTTTGAATCTTGGTATTCTTTCCTGTAGACTGAGATACAATTATATCTTCCCCACTGACCTCGCAGAGCGATTGAGAAGGCGAAAGAGATTAAATGTGCATGTGCTCTAAACAGGGAAAGTAACTCCATAATTATTGGATGTGATTATGAAGAGTGGAACAACCCAAGAAACATCAATGTAGTCAGAGGCCCATCCCCAGCTACCAGCCTCCTTGGTTGCTAGGAGACTATTGCAGGGATGCTCAAGCCAATGCAGCCTGTGTCTCCAACAGCTTCTACTTTAGGAATTGGGATCATTTTTCCTTAAAAGATTCCTGGAGCTCTCGAGCTGAAGTAAAACAAACAAACAAACAAACAAAACCCCCGCTGTCTGTGGCTCAACGTAAATAATTTCTGGCCATTCAATTTCATTCTCCTGGTTTTCCTTTTAGCCCATTATCTGTCTATTTATCATCTCAAAACTTTTAAAATTATGAAATATAACCTACATACACAAAAGTGGATAAAATACAAAAATGAGCATAATGAAACAGTCATGTAATTACTGTCCAGCTCAAGAACTAGAATATTACTGGCATCCCAGAAACATTCCCACAACACACATGTTCCTTCCCAAAACTGCCTCCCAGCCCTGAAAGTAAACACTCTCCTTTTTTTTTTCTGTAATGACTTTCCTGCTTGTCTCTCCTTGGTCTCTTATTATTGGAGGCTCCAGGGCTCAAAGTGGGTTATCCAGTTCAGGCCCCCATCTTCAACTACTTCTGGATGCTCTCAATTCCCCAGTGTGTACCTCTAGCCTGCTCCTCTCTAAATTCAGACTCCTGTGTCCGACTCTATGCTTCACGCCTCCCCTGGGTATCTAAGTGACACCTCAATTCTGCTATGTCCCAAACTTTACTCCTGATCCTCTCCCCCAAATCTGCCCACATCAGCAAGGGTAAGGCTATCCTTCCTGCTGACTCTTTCACTTTTAAGCCCCCATATTCACTCCAAATCCTTCACTGGATCTCCAGAATCCAACCACTCCTCACCTCCTGTACTCATCATCTCTCCTTTAGATGACTGATACAGACCAACTGATCACTCGGCTTCTATCTTCACCTCAACAGTTGATTTCAAGCCTGTAGACCAAGTAAAGTATCAGTCAAATTCCATCTCTGCTCTGACATTACCTTGTGATAACCTCCCATCACTCTGAGCGTAAAGCCAAAGTTCTTACAACTAACCCATGAACTCCTATAAGCTCTGCCCCCCCCCTCCAAGTACATGCCTCACTGACTTCATCTCCCCTTTGATGTTTCTGCTCTAGTTCCACTGCCCTGTCCACTGGTCCCCAGGTGCCCCAGGTCTGTTCCTGCCCCAGGGCCTTTGCACAGGTGCCGTCATGCTGGAACTCTCCCAGGATCTCCTTGGGCTTCTTCCCTTGCCTCCTGCAAGATTTTGCTCTAGTGCCATGTTCTCTGGAAGACCATTCTTGACTGTAATGTTTTAACTTCCAACTCCCACCCCTATGGCATTTCCTCTTTACTATCTCAGCTTTATATTTTTCTGTTTAGCCTTTAAATCTTCTAGCCTACCATATACATTATTCATTTATTTTCTTCTCCACTGTCATGTAAGCTCCATAGGGTCAGAGCTTGCTTTTTTTCTTTTTCTTAATTTGTTTTCTTTTTTCACTGCTGTTTCCAGTGGAATGTTTGTGGAATGAATGGATGGGTTTCTCTGAAGTCAGGGGAGCTGGAGGAGCAGAAGCCAAGCTGGTCATACTGCCCTGCTTGGCACCTCATTCCAGAACTCTCGATCATACTCACCTCCTGAAATCTCTCAGAAAATCACAAGTTCACACCTCTCTAGGTTTCATGATAATCTTACAGACATAAAGGGACTTTGAATAAATGAAGATGAAAATTTAATTATCTATATGGAAGAAATGGAATCAGATTCCCAGTTGTCACCACACACAAAATCAATCCCAGATTATTAGTAACATGAATGTCAAAGTCAAAAATTGAAAACTTTTAGAAGACAGTAAAGGGATTACCCTTCTAACTTTGGGGTGAGGAAGAATATCTTAAACTAAAAACCAAAAGCATAAACAAACAAAAAAAATTCATACATTTTATTGTGTTGAACTTCTGTACATCAATATACAGCTTTAAGAAAGTGAGAATACAAGCTACAAACTCAAAGATGTTTATAACAAATATAGCCTCCAAATATTAATGTTAATAACTTCATTATTTGATCTACTATACAAATATATAAAAATGGATCACATATTTTTTTGTAATTTAACTTTATTGTTTATTTTTTAAAATTTACATCCAAATTTGTTAGCATATAGTGAAACAATGATTTCAGGAGTAGATTCCTTAGTGCCCCTTACCCATTTAGCCCATCCCCCCTCCCACAACCCCTCCAGAAACCCTCAGTTTGTTCTCCATATTTATGAGTCTCTTCTGTTTTGTCCCCCTCCGTTTTTATATTATTTTTGTTTTCCTTCCCTTATGTTCATATGTTTTGTCTCTTAAAGTCCTCATATGAGTGCAGTCATATGATTTTTGTCTTTTTCTGACTAATTTCACTTAGCATAATACCCTCCAGTTCCATCCACGTAGTTGCAAATGGTAAGATTTCATTCTTTTTGATTGCTGAGTAATACTCCATTGTGTGTATGTGTGTGTGTGTGTGTGTATACACACACACACACACACACACATATATATATACATACATATATACACATGATATATATATATATATATATATATATATATATATATATATATCACTTTTTTTTTGTCCATTCATCCATCAGTGGACATTTGGGCTCTTTCCATACTTTGGCTATTGTTGATAGTGCTGCTCTAAACATGGAGGTGCATGTGGATCACATATTTTTTTGAAATGGTTTAATAATATGTGAATTACCAGAAACTTGCTCATCTACATAAAAGTATATCAGAGACAGCTTTCCAAGGTCTGTTTTATTTATTTATTTATTTATTTATTTATTTATTTATTTATAATAAAAAAGTCCTAATTTTTTGGAAAACTTTGTTTATGTATTTATGTATTTTTAAATTACAGTATAGTTACCACACAGTGTTACATATTAGTTTCAGGTGTACAACATAGTGATTTCATCAATTTGGTACATCATCCAGTGCTCCTCATGACAAGTGCCCTCCTTAATCCCCATCACCTATTTAACCCATCCTCCTCCCCTCCTCCCCTCTGGTAGCCATCAGTTTGTTCCCTATAGTTAAGAGTCTGTTTCTTGGTTTCTCTCTCTCTCTTTTTTCCCCTTAGCTCATTTGTTTTGTTTTTTAAATTCCACATGTGAGTGAAATTATATGAGATTTGTCTTTCTATGACTGACTTTACTTCACTTAACATTATACTCTCTAGCTCCATCCATGTTGTTGCAAATGACCAGATTTCATTCTTTTTTATTGCTGAATAATATTCCATTGTATGTATATATCACACATCTTTTTTTAAAATTTAAATCCAAGTTAGTTAACATATAGTGTAATAATGATTTCAAGAATGAAATTTAGTGACTCATCATTTATATCTAACACCCAGTGCCCATCCCAACAAGTGCCCTTTTTAATATCCATCACCCATTTAGCCCACCCCCCCCCAACCAACACCTTTCCAGCAGCCCTCAGTTTGTTCTCTGTATTTAAGAGTCTCTTATGGTTTGTTTCCCTCTCTGTTTTTATATTCTTTTTGTTTCCCTTCCCCTATGTTCATCTGTTTTGTTTCTTAAATTCCACAGATGAGTGAAATCATATGATTTTGTCCTTCTCTGACTGACTTATTTCGCTTAGCATAATACCCTCTAGTTCCATCCACGTTGTTGCAAATGCAAGATTTCATCCTTTTTGATTGCCAAGTAATACTCCATTGTATATCTATACCATATCTTCTTTATCTATTCATCAGTTGATGGACATTTGGGCTCTTTCCATACTTTGGCTATTGTCAATAGTGCTGATATAAATATTGGGGTGCATGTGCCCCTTCTAATCAATACTCCTGTATACGTTGGATAAATACCTAGTAGTGCAATTGCTGAGTCATAGAGTAGTTCTATTTTCAGGTTTTTGAGGAACCTCCACACTGTTTTCCAGAGTGGCTGCAGCAGTTTGCATTCCCAGCAGTAGTGCAAAACAGATCCTCTTTCTCTGCATCCTCACCAACATCTGTTGTTACCGGAGTTGTTCATTTTAGCCATTCTGACAGGTGTGAGGTGGTATCTCATTGTGGTTTTGATTTGTATTTCCCGGATGATGGGCGATGTTGAGCATTTTTTCATGTGTCTATTAGCCATCTAGATGTCTTCTTTGGAAAATATCTCTTCGTGTCTTCTGCCCATTTCATGTGTTTTGGGTGTTGAGTTTGACAAGTTCTTTATAGATTTTGGATACTAACCCTTTATCTGATATGCCATTTGCAAATATCTTCTCCCATTCTGTCAGTTGTCTTTTAGTTTTGCTGATTGTTTCCTTCACCGTGCAGAGGATTTCTATCTTGATGAGGTCCCAATCGTTCACTTTTGCTTTTGTGTCCCTTGCCTCCAGAGACATGTCAAATAAGAAATTGCTATGGCTGAGGTCAAAGAGGTTGTTGCCTGTTTTCTCCTCTAGGATTTTGATAACTTCCTACTTTATATTTAGGTCTTTCATCCATTTTGAGGTTTTTTTGTGTGTGTGTATGGTGTAAGAAAGTGGTCCAGATTCATTCTTCTGCATGTCGGTGTCCAGTTTTCCCAATACTATTTGCTTAAGAGACTGTCTTTTTTCCATTGGATATTCTTTCCTTTGTCAAAAATTAGTTGGCCATACATTTGTGGGTCCATTTCTGGGCTCTCTATTCTGCTCCATTTGATCTATGTGTCTGTTTTTGTGCCAATACCATCATGTCTTGATGATTACAGCTTTGTAATACATTTTGATGTATTACAGAATTGTGATGCCTCCAGCATTGGTTTTCTTTTTCCATATTACTTTGGCTATTTGGCATCTTTTCTGGTTCTATGCAAATTTTAGAATTATTTGTTCTGGGGGCACTTGGATGGCTCAGTTGGTTAAATGTCCAACTTTGGCTCAGGTCATGATCTCATGGTTTGTGGGTTCAGGCCCCATGTTAGACTCTGTGCTGACAGCTCAGAGCCTGGAGCCTGCTTCGGATTCTGTGCCTCCCTCTCTCTCTGCCCCTCCCCTGCTTGTATTCTGTCTGTCTCTCTCAAAAATAAATAGAACATTTAAAAAATTAAAAAAAAGAATTGTTTATTCTAGCTCTGTGAAGAATGCTGGTGTTATTTTGATAAGGATTTCACTGAATGTGTAGATTGCTTTGGGTAGTATCGACATTTTAACAATATTTGTTCTTCCTATCCATGAGCATGGAATGTCTTTCCACTTTTTTGTGTGTCTTCTTCAATTTCTCTCATAAACTTTCTATAGTTTTCAGTGTATGGGTTTTTCACCTCTTTGGTTAGGTTTATTCCTAGGTATTTTATGGGTTTTGATGCAATTGTAAATAGGGTCGAATCCTTGATTTCTCTTTCTGCTGCTTCATTATTGGTTTATAGAAATGCAAACTATATCTGTTAAATGTATTATTTAGAACTCACTTCTTTTAATAACTGTATATTTTGTAGCATGTAGATTTCATAGTTTATTCAACCATTCATTCCACTGTGGATAAGCATTCAGATGATTCCAGTTTTGTGATTACAAGCAGTTCTGTATTTAGGAATGTTTGCCATGGAGACAGATTGTCTAGGTTGGAATCCTAGCTTCACCCTAGCTATGTGCTTTACCAAGCTGCCAGAGTTAAGTTTCATTTCCTTATGTGGAATATGGAGGCAGTAATAACTCTTGCTTTGTGGGATTGTTACAGGGATTAAATGAGTTTATGCACATAAGGAAGAGTGGAGAACCATGCCTGGCTACAGTATGAAAGCTCATGAACGTCAGCTATGTATCCGGCAAAGTGCAAACATGTTTTTCTTTCTGTAGTACAGACTTCTAGGAGTGGTCTGATCTAGCCAAAAGGGAGGATTATTTCAAATTTTCAGTTGATGTCATCAGGTTACTCATGCTAAAGATTGCTGCAATTCATATTCCCACAAGGAAGCCGTACACATGAGAGCACCCGCCTATTTCGCCATTCCCTCACCAGAACTGGAGGGCACCCAGTTTTGAATGTTTGGCAATCTGAGGACAAAAAAAAAAAAACAAAAACCCAATCACTTAACCTAATTAAATGTCTTAATTTGTACATCCTGCTGGCTGTGTTCAAATTCAGGCATGTAAACCAGCTGTGCTTCAAGGTCAGCGATCTCCTTAAAGTGACACTGAACCAGCAGACATCCCCACCTGCCAAGTGATCATAGCCATGGGATGAGAAAGCAAAAATGAGCCCTGGATGGAGCACACTATCCCCACTACACTCTCCTAAATGTTAGCAGAATAGAACATGTGGTAACATTAGAATGAAAGTCTTTTTTTTTTTTTTAGAGCATTTTGGCTATTCTCTTTCTTTCTTTCTTTCTTTCTTTCTTTCTTTCTTTTTAAATCGCCCCCAGTTGAGAACAACTGCTTTATTTTTTTTTTAATTTTTTTTTAACGTTTATTTATTTTTGAGACAGAGAGAGACACAGCATGAACGGGGGAGGGGCAGAGAGAGAGGGAGACACAGAATAGGAAGCAGGCTCCAGGCTCTAAGCCATCAGCCCAGAGCCCGACGCGGGACTCGAACTCACGGACGGCGAGATCGTGACCTGAGCTGAAGTCGGACGCTTAACCGACTGAGCCACCCAGGTGCCCCTTTCTTTCTTTATTTTTATTTGAGAGAGAGAGAGAGAGAGAGCGCCCAAGTGGGGGTGGGGGGTGGGGGCAGAGGAAGAGAGAGAGAATCTTAAGCAGGCTCCATTCTCAGGGTGGGGCTTGATCCCATGACCCTCGGATCATGCCCTGAGCAGAAATCAAGAGTCAGACGTTCAACCAACTGAGCCACCCAGGGCTTGACCATTTGTTCCTCCCTACAAATTTTAGAATCAGCGTTTCTATTTAAAACCCTCTTAGAATTTTGGCCGGAATTACATGGAACCCATAGATCAGTTTGGGGAGGATTGATTTCTCATAATCGGTATCTCAGCCATCTTTGTCAATGAACATGGCATATTTTTCCACTTTTGATCTTCCTTACAGTTTCTCATTAAATTTGTATAATTTTCTCCATAAAGGTCTTTCTCATCTTTTGTTAGATTTATTCCAAGCACTTCATATTTTTATTGCTATTATGAGGGGCATTTTTCAAAATACTTTTCTAATTCGGTTGCCAATGCATAAAAATGCAATTGTTCTTTTGATATTAAAGCCTTGCTGGCTTTCTTATTCTAATAAATGAAGATTCTTTTATTAGAATCCATGCATGTTATTTATGAAAAATGATGCGTTTATCTCTTCCTTTCCAGTTCTTATAATTTTGTTTGTTTTCCTCGGCCTCATGCACAGACTTGGTCATTTGGTGAGAGGCTGAATAGAGGTGGTTGTAGTGGGAATCCTAGTTTTGTTTCTGACTGTACAGAGAATGTGTAACTTTTCACCATTACAAATCAGGCTGGCTGCAGGCTATGGTACATAACCTTTATCAGGGTCAGGGAGCCCCCTTCGGTTCCTTATTTGTCTGTAGATTTTTATTATCATAGGTATCTTGAATATTGTCACATACATTTCCTGTATCTACTGATGTGATCATATGGTCTTTATCTTTTTTTTTTTAATGTTTATTCTTGAAAGAGAGAGATAGAGTGTGAGTGGGGGAGGGGCAGAGAGAGAGAGAGAGAGACAGACAGACAGACAGAATTTGAAGCAGGCTCCAGGCTCTGAGCTGTCAGCACAGAACCTGACCAGGGGCTCGAACCCATGAACCACGAGATCATGACCTGAGCCGAAGTCGGACTCTTAACCGACTGAGCCATCCAGGTGCCCCGGTCTTTGTCTTTAATTAAGATGTTCAATTACAGAAATACATTTCTTAGTTTTTCCTTTTCCTGCTGTCTTTTTCTAGTTTTAGCATTAGACTAGCCTCATTGAAGGAGTTGGGGAGCGTTCTCTCTAGTTCACATTATCTGGAAGAGTTTGCGTAAGATGGGAATTATCTGTTCTTCAAACACTGGTAGAATTTTCCTATAAAACTACCTGGCCCAAAGAGAAGATTTGAGATTATTAACCCATTCTTTTCTGAATGTAGGACTTTTCAAGTTCCTTATTCTTCTTGAATAAGCTTTGGAAAAGTTGTAATTGTATGGGATTTGTTTATTTTACTTAACTTTTTTTTTTTTAATTTTTTTTTTCAACGTTTATTTATTTTTGGGACAGAGAGAGACAGAGCATGAACGGGCGAGGGGCAGAGAGGGAGACACAGAATCGGAAACAGGCTCCAGGCTCTGAGCCATCAGCCCAGAGCCTGACGCGGGGCTCGAACTCACGGACCGTGAGATCGTGACCTGGCTGAAGTCGGACGCTTAACCGACTGCACCACCCAGGCGCCCCTTACTTAACTTTTTAAACTTAGTGGCATTAATATTCTTATAATTTTCTCTTATCTTTTTAATATCTGCTTTATTTGTAGTTATATCTCTATGTTATTTGTAAAATTATTTATTTGTGCCTTCTCTTTTTTTTCATGAACAATTTTGCTAAAGTTTCATTCATGTTTATCAGTGTTTTTTGTAAAAATTTTTTAAAATGTTTATTTATTTTTGAGAGAGAGAGACAGAGTGCGAGTGGGGGAGGGGCAGAGAGAGAGGGGGACACAGAACCTGAAGCAGGCTCCAGGTCTGAGCTGTCAGCACAGAGGCTGACGTGAGGCTTAAACTCACAGACTGCAAGATCTGAGCCGAACGAAGCCAGATGCTTAACTGACTGAGCCACCCAGGCGTCCCCATTTTATCAGTGCTTTCAAAGTAAAAACTTTTGGTTTTGCTGATCCTCTATTTCTATGCTTATTATTTGCCTTACTCTATTTTTTTCATTGCTATCCTTTTTTCTACTTATTTATTAAATTTTGCCATTTATGCTTTTCTAATATGTACATTTTATAGCTATAAATGTTCTTCTTAAGCACATTAGCTGCACCCAGCAAGTTTTCAGATGTAGTATTTCATCAATGGTCAGTTCTAATTATTCTCTAATTCTTAATATGGTTTATTCTTTGGCACACAAGTTGCTTAGAAATGTGTTTTAATTTTTTTAAAAGTTTATTTATTTTGAGAGAGTGAGCAAGTGAGAGAGAGTGTGCATGCAGAGGAGGGGCAGAGAGAGAGAGAGGGAGAGAGAGAACCCCAAGCTGGGCTCTGCTCTGAGAGCACAGAGCCTGCTTGGGATTCAAACCCACGAACCATGAGATCATGACCTGGGCTGAAATCAAGAGTCAGACGCCCAACAGACTGAGCCACCCAGGCGCCCCTATGTTTTAATTTTTTAAATACTAAGAGCTTAAAAAATTATCTTTTGCTATCAATTTGATGTAACTATATTGTGGTCAGAAAACACGGTCAGTGTGAAGTGAATTGCTCAAAATTTGTTAGGCTTAAATTAAAAAAAACATTTTTAAGTTTATTTACCTATTTTGATAAGAGACAGAATGAGTGGGGGTGGGGCAGAGAGAGAGGAAGACAGAGAATCCCAAGCAGGCTCTAAACTGTCAGCATAGAGCCTGATGCAGGGCTTGAACTCACAAACCATGAAATCATCACCTGAGGCGAAACCAAGAGTCAGATGCTTGACCTACCAAGTCACCCAGGTGTCCCTGTTAGGCTTAAATTTTTTAAATGTTCTACCTGTGCTTAAAAAGTGTGTGCTCTATAAATGTTCAGTTATTAAGTTTGCTTAGTATGTTATTCAAGTGTAGTAAACTGACTTTTGCTGCTTGATCTATTAACTAGGAAAAGTGTGGTAAAATCTACTGTGATAGCAAATTTGCCCATTTCTCACACTGGTTACCCTACATTTCTGAGGGGTCCAATTACCCATGTCATTTCAAGAACCCTTTCTTTCTAGAAGATGCTTAATAAATAATCTCCTGCTGTTGTGGGTTGAGTTCTGTCCACTGAAAAGATATGAAGTCCTAACACGGGACATGTGAACATGACTTGTTTGGAAATCAGGTCTTGGTGGATGGGATGGACTAAAATGTGACTGTATTGGGTCCTAAGTCCAATGATAAGTGTACTTCTAAGGAGAGATCTGAAGACACAGAAGAGACCCAGAGGAGAAGGCCATGTGAAGACAGAGGCAGGGCTGGAGGGATGTCTGCCACAGCCAAGGGCGCCAAGGATTGTGGGCCACCACAGGAAGCCAGGGAGAAGACCCTTCTCCAGAGCCTTGGTGGGGAGTGTGGCCCTGTGAGCACCTTGCACGTCCAGCCTTCAGAACCATGAGAGTAAATTTCTGTTGTTTTAAGCCACCCGAGTTTGTGGTAATTTGTTAGGGCAGCCGCTGGAATCTAACGTGCCTGCTATTCCAAGGGGTTGATCTGAAGTGAACTTCTTGCAGGCCTGACGTTCACACCTCATCACCACGGTTAGGACTCGTTTGTGTGAGAGTGAAGGATGAGTCCGTGTGCTCAGCCTCCGCTCTCCAGATCTTCTCTGGCGAGCAAGCAGTGTGGGGGCGCCTGGGTGGCTCCGTCCATTGGGTGGCCAACTCTTGATTTCAGCTCAGGTTATGCTACCAGGGTCATGGGATGGAGCCCTGCATCCAGCTCCACACTGAGCGTGGAGCCTGCTTAAGATTCTCTCTCTCTCTCTCTCTCTCTCTCTCTCTCTCTCTCTCCCCCTCAACCCTTGTCCCCTCCTCGTGCTCTTTCTCAAGTAAAAAAGAAAAAAAGAAAGAAAGAAAGGGAGGAAGAAAGAAAAAAAAAAAAAAAAAAGAAAACCCCCAGCATTATCCCCGGGGAACTGGGGAACTACCTGGTCGCATGATCACATCCTTTTGGTTCCCTACTCACAGTGGAGTCAAAGCGAGAGCCTGGAAAACTTCGTATGTATTATCTTTATCACTTTGTACAATTCACACATTTCTGGATTTCCACCGATAAAATGAGTACTTTTAGGCGATTATGCTGCAAAGGATACAAAGCTTCTTCAGTGGGGAAGTTCAGGTTCTCACACAGAGAGCATGGGAGTTAGAGCAGCCACCAGGTGGCGACATGTCTTTCGGCAGCTGCTCAGCGGGCGTCTTTGATCAGGGGATGCCCCCTTCAGGCTCTAGGGGGAAACTATCCAGATGGGATGACTGAGGCTGCACCTGGAAAGTTTTATCCAAGAAAAATGGTGGATCTGACACTTGAATGTGACTGATTAGATGGAGAGAGAGCGTAGGAAGAAATCACGTAGAATGTTTCCAGGTTTCTGGCCCGAGTTACTAAAGTGGTGCATAGAGAGAGGAAGTATGGGGAACGAGGGGTTCATACTCAGACAAGAGTTTCAGGATCCTGGGGACACTTAAGTAACACCTGGTAGGAAGTAGAAATCAGGGGCTGTAACTCTCAAGCAGAGTCTGGAAGGAAATGAAAGGCAGAGAATGGGATCTTGGAGGCAGGACGTGTTTTCTTAATATTAGCCCCAGCACAGCGTAGGGTCTAGAGTAGGAGCTGGAAAATTTCAGCCTATGGGAAGGACTGGCCTACCACTGCCTTTTTGTAAAGAAAAAAAAAAATTTTGGAGCAAATCCACACCTATTTATTTACATATGGTCTGTGACACATTTCCCACTACAAAAGCAGAGTGAAGTAAGTTTTGGACAGAAGTCCTACGGTCTGTGAAGCTCAAGTATTTACTATCTGGCCTTTTGGTGAGAAATTGTGCTGACTCCTGGTCTAGAGCAGCACTCTCAACCTTCAGTGCACGTTGTCCAATGACCTGGAGACCCTGTCAAATGAAGAATCCGGTTCCAGAGGTCTCGGTCCAGCCCTGAGACTTGGCACGTCTATCAGGCCTCTGAGATACTGGTGCTGCTGGTCTAACTGAAGTTTCTAGCGTCCCTATTAAACAGGTAAAAATAGGTGGCATTAATCTTTTATTTAACTCAACATAGCCAAAATATTACCCTGTCTTATGTAACCAATATAAACAAATTGAGACCTTTTATTTGATTTTTTTGTGCTAAGTCTTTGAAATCTGGCATATATTTTGCACTTACAGCCCCTCTCAATTAGGCCTGGCCACGTTGGCTTATTGGCTAGTGGAACTCTAGAATAGGCTGCCAGATTTCAAATCCCGGCCCCACACTTACGAGCTGTGTAGCCGTGGGCAAGTTATGTAACCTCTCCATGTCTGTTTCTCCACCTATAAAAGGAGAATAATAAACGCACCTCCTCATGACGTTGTCTTGAGGATTACGCACACTAATAAAGTGTTTAAACAGCCTGCTGGGCACATCGCAGACCATTATTAGGCTTTTTGGATGATTCTGTACAGGAAGCACATTCTTTCCCTCCAGTAAAGGAACGAGTGTTCAGCATATTTCTCAGTTCTCAGCCCACAGCTACCCCTTCCTGCAAGGATCTTTTCTTTCATTCCACAAATGTTTATTGAGCCTTTACTGTGTATCATACCCGGTGTCAGGCACCAGGGATAGAACACCAAAATGAACACAAAAACCTTCTGTCCCTGTGGATTGCACTCTAGTGGAGAGATTCACAATGCATATAATGAATGTACAGTATGCTAGAAGGTGGTACCATGGGGGGAAACGCAAGCAAAGTAAGGAGGCTGGAAAGTGCTGGGGAGGGATGAAGTCAGTTTTAAGTAGGTGGCCAGGTGGCCCTTCACGGGACAGCTGTCATTGAAGGTCCTCAGGAGAGTGGGGTGGGAGCAGAGAGAGTCAGAGAGAGAACTTAACAGTGGTCAGAGAGGTGCGGAGTTGGGACAAGCATATCAGGCAGCTTATAGGCCATTATAAAAATTTTGGTTCTTCCCTTGAGTGAAATGGAGAGCCAACTGGTTGGATTCTGTGGAAGTTTTTTTTTTTAAGGCTGCCATGTTGAAGGACAGCGTGGGAGTGGACATCCGTGTTGGCCCTGATCTGAGGTTTTACTGGGACGTGTGGCTCTCAGTATGAAAAACCAGGAACGACCTGGGCAAATAGGTGTGGTTGGTCAACCTAAAACCATAACCAATTCTTTGTCCTCCTTCCATAACCAATCTGTGTCCTCACAACATGCATGTTAATGTTGCACAGTCACAAGAGGTGTTCCCTCGTGACAGTATTTTGTGCCATAGTTACATAAACGGCATTATACTACACATTTCTTTGTTAAGTGCTCAACACTATTTCTATGATCCATCCATGTTGCTGTACTTACCTCCAGTTCATTGTTTATTTTTTAAGAGAGCACATGAGCAGGGGAGGGGGAGAGGGAGAGGGAGAGAGAGAATCCCAAGCAGGCTCCGTGCTGAGCATCTGACTCTTGATTCAATGCGGGGCTCGATCCCACAACCCCGAGATCATGACCTGATCCGAAATCAAGAGTCAGAAGTGTTAATGGACTGAGTCACCCAGGTGCCCCTGGTTCATTGATTTTAACAGCTGCCCAGTATTCCACAGTAGGCACCTGCCCCTTTCACTTATCCAAAACCTTGCTTGCCTCCAACAACAGACACTTGAGTAACACTGCTGAAAGCATCCATTTGTACCTCCCTCGTGGCCCCAGGCGGACATTTCCCTGGGGAGCACTGGCACTTGGACATAAGCACCACCAACTGTAAAGCACTTTCTAGAGCGCCTGCAGTGGTTTAATACCTAAGTCACAGTCCCCACATCACTGCCGACACTTAAAGTTTGGCATTTGAGGGGCTCTTTATTTTCATTTGATTTTCTCTGGCTCTTTCGTTGATCTCTTGTTAACCACTTGGGTCTGCCCTTCTGTGAACCATCTACTAAGACCCACAGCCCATTTTCTTCTTCCTTTCTTCTTGATTTGCAAGAAATCTTTTTTTTTTTTTAATGTTTACTCATCTTTGAGAGACAGAGCATGAGTGGGGAAAGGGCAGAGAGGGGGAGACACGGAATCTGAAGCAGGCTCCAGGTTCTGAGCCATCAGCACAGAGCTCGACGGGGAGCTTGAACTCATGAACTGGGAGATCATGACCTGAGCCGAAGTCGGACGCTCAACTGACAGAGCCAGCCAGGCTCCCTGGTTCGCAAGAAATCTTGTAAACATATATTAATCCCTTGTCAATTTGAGTCACTGCAAATGCCTTCTTAGTCTGCCATCTGTTAGCTTTGATTGTGATGGCTGCTGAACAGAAATCTTTACTTCTGATGTTTCTAAATCCATTCTTGCTTACATTGGGTGCTCTGCGGGGGAGGGGAGGGGTAAAAAGGTGACGACTTTTAAGGATAATTTAGAGTAAAAAAAAAAAATTCTGGGGGCGCCTGGGTGGCGCAGTCGGTTAAGCGTCCGACTTCAGCCAGGTCACGATCTCGCGGTCCGTGAGTTCGAGCCCCGCGTCAGGCTCTGGGCTGATGGCTCAGAGCCTGGAGCCTGTTTCCGATTCTGTGTCTCCCTCTCTCTCTGCCCCTCCCCCGTTCATGCTCTGTCTCTCTCTGTCCCCAAAATAAACAAACGTTGAAAAAAAATTAAAAAAAAAATTCTGAAGTTATGCTTAGAACAAGATCAATATACAGAAACTACCTTCCTCTATGCTGGGTTTTGGGAAACATCCATCTAAGTTTGCCCCTATTCATTTCTACCTGATTCTGGGGTTTCTTTTTCCTTTTCTTCAAGGAGTGATTAGGTTGAGAAGAAAGGAAGGCACTTGAAGTAAATTTGGTTTTCCTAAGTTTTGCTAAACATAGCCATAAAATGCAACACTCCCTTAGCAAACTTCATGGTGGGAGGAAGTGGACAGATTCCAGAGAGGCCCAGGACCCCATTTCACCTGGCACATCACGCTGCATGTGGTGCTAAAACTGAGCAGAGCTCGGCCATCCTGAAAGAAGAAAGCAGACGGAGAATAAAAGCTTTGTAAAAAGAGCTGCTTCACAAGCCGTAGACACCCAGAAGTGGTCATGTGACCAAGAAACCAGATTTTGATTAGAACAAATATTGAGGAAGAACTATACGCCACAAAATATTTCTTTGTTCGATCAGTTCTAAATATACAAATACGTGAAGTAAACGCATCACGATCCATGTGCAAGGAGGGTCGTCAGGGTGGAACAGACACACTCACTGATGGACCACAGGGCCACAAAAGGTGGAAGGTAATTTAAACATGTTTATTTGAACAGAATGGAGAATGGCTGGGAAGTTCCAGAAAATCTTCTTGGGCTGCCATGACCAAAATAAAATAACAAGGCTAAGTAGAACCTATTTAAGTGTCTTGAGGCGCCTGGGTGGCTCAGTAGGTTACGTGTCTGACTCTTGACTTCAGCTCAGGTCATGATCTCCCAGTTCGTGGGATCAAGCCCCCACATCGGGCTCTGCAGACAGTGCAGAACCTGCTTGGGATTCTCTCTCTCTCCTTCTCTCTCTGCACCTCCCTCACTCACACTGTCTCTGTCTCAAAATAAACTTAAAAAAAAAAAAAACATTTAAGTGTCTCAGTCTTAATCTCAAATGTAAGTAATAAAGCTTGTGCCGGGTGGAAAAGATGGAATTTTAGGAGAAAGTGTGGGGTGTGGTTCCTGGAGTTGAGGCCATGAAATCACAGGCAGGACGAGTATGATTCATCTTTCCAAAATTGCCCACTTCAGGGGTACCTGGGTGGCTCAGTCAGTTAAGCGTTTGACTTTGTCTCATGGTTCGTGAGTTCGAGCTCCGTGTCAGGCTCTTTGCTGACAGCTCAGAGCCTGGAGCCTGCTTCAGACTCTGTGTCTCCCTCTCTCTCTGCCCCTCCCCTGCTTGCACTCTGTTTCTCTCTTTTAAAAATAAGTAAACATTAAAAAGCTTTTAATTAAAAAAAAACCCTACCAATCATAAACCTGTGAGAACAGACCTGGGTACTTCCTAGAAATCATAATACAGTGACAGAGTAAGTCCCACACGGGGAATGAGGAGGGCACTCATGACCTGGCCACAGACCAACTCTTCCTTCCCCCTTCTCCTTTTTTCAGGAAGAAAAAAGTGTCTCCTTTTCCCTCCATTTCGTTGAGTTTATGCATTTAGACAAGCCGCCTGTCTTTTGCGACTACCCCCATTATGTTCTGTGAGGGGCTTTCAGCATTTTTCTCAGGGCAGAAATCCTTCTGCAGGCTGGGTTTTCTTATTTGGGTCTCGTACACACAACAGGCTGTTGACAGAAACGTTTAAGCGGCCGTGAAGTCTGGAGCCCAGAGCTAATTCACCTGCCAAACAGGATCAAGGGTGAAGGGCAAAGATAGGAGGCCAAAGCCGCTGTCTTGGCTGAGGCAGGGCTTAGTCAACCTTAATGGATATATTGATAGAAAGAGGCAACACTGCTGGGGGAACTAACACCTTCTTAAGAACAAATGGAAATGCCTCAACCGGTCACTTCTTTTTTGTTAAGAAGAGGGGGATGGCAGGCTGAGGCCATCAGGCGCTCCCATCACACCCCTCCCAGGTGGGGCTGGGGGGACACCTCGAGGTGTTGGGTTTCACGCAGATGCTGATGCTCCAGGCAAATCGCAGAATCTGCCATGCAGGCCACTGGGGTGAAGGGGCACTGCTTTGTCCTCTGATGACCTTTCCATAAGAAGACAGTCTGACTCCGATACAGATGACGTTGGAGTCTCTGCTCCCAGACCAGTGTGAGCGCCAGAACCCCTCTGTGCAAACCATTAGCATTTCAGGGTGGAAAAAAAAAAAGCCTCCCGTGCATTCCACATTTGTGGGGCAAATGGAAACAGATAATAAACAAAAATCCCAAACCACGGCCTTTCAGCCCTGTTGACATGGGCAGCTGTTGGAAACAGGTACTTACTTCTCGTCAATCAAGTGGAGTAAAATTTAGACATCTTTAGATGCCTTAAATATTTTATTTGCCCTCAGGCCCAAAGACCTATATTTATTGTCCTACCTCAGAAATTATTTAAGCAAGTTCTCTTTCAACTTCATCATCCCATTCTTTCTGCCTTCCAAGTACCGTGCTTCTGTGCTCACGCTGAACTCCCACTGTGCTCTGCTATTCCCTCACACCCTTCCATACATATGTCTTAGGCTCTTCTTTTTGTTAACAGCTGGCCCCTTCCCACTCCACCTGTCTCCATCATCAGTTTTTGGGTTATGGCTTGGGCTCACCTCCTCCCACCCCAGGGTAAACCTCTATACAGTCTCAAGTAGCTGAAAGAATTGTAGTTTCTAATAGTTGTTAGTAACATAAACACGGAGATTCACATTTCTCTGGAAACGAGCCCATGCTTTTAAGCTTAGATCTAATTGCAGAACCGTGTAATGTAAGGTTAGCATTTGATTTCACTATTTATAAGAAAAAATACATAAAAGTTCATTAATTCTAGTTTTCTGATCTATACTCAGAGTTAATATTTTATTTATTATTTATTTATTTTAAAGTAGGCTTCACACCCAATGTGGGGCTTGAACTCCCAACTCGGAGATCAAGACCTGAGCTGAGATCAAGAGTTGGGACACCTAACCCAGGGAGCCACCCAGGCGCCCCTATAGTTAATATCTTAAAATGGTAACCTTATTAACAGTTGGCACCGAATGGCCTTTGCTACTGACACACGGGTTGATATTACACCTTGGTAAATATTTCTCCTTGTGAAAT
This sequence comes from Felis catus, assembly GCF_018350175.1. Taxonomy (NCBI): domain Eukaryota; kingdom Metazoa; phylum Chordata; class Mammalia; order Carnivora; family Felidae; genus Felis; species Felis catus. Next base: position 34,809,052 of record NC_058371.1, on the reverse strand, counting down.
ATTTGGCTTGTGAGCTGCTGGACACGCAGACCCCTCCCTCCAGAACACAGACGGAGCGTGCTTCACTGTATGCATGTAAATACAGCAAATGCAGGGTGTGCAGTGAGACTCAGACCGTTTATTGTACCGAATTGAGACTCCAGTTCAACTAAGCATTCTAACAGGTGACAAGATTCAAACACCAGAGGAAAACCTACTTCGGTCATAAGAAAGCAAGCTCACAGAGGGTCTGTGGGCCAGCGGACGAGCTTTCATTTTACTGGCTCTCCACACCCTTCTGTGTGCGAGTGTGGCAACACGAGGCTGCCGAATACGGAAACTCATCGGAGCCCACAGCACCCCAAAGGCCATTATCCTTATCCTGAATGGAAAGCATCATTGAAATTAAAAAAAAAAAAACATTTAAAGATCTCCCTTAGTCTTTGTAATTCCTAACTGTAAAAGATCACCTCAGTGACAGAACAAAGAATTTTCCTTGGTGGGGCACATCATTCATTACTGAACCGGAAAAGCAGTACCATAAAAAAGAAAACACTCAAGTAGAAGTAAATAGCTAAATAATTTACGTGTCGGTAGTTTTGCTGCACTGCACATAATCACACAAAACCCTAAAGCTGATGTTTTTTTTTTTTAAAGCTTAGAAAACACATTTGCCTTTCCAAGCTTCTTGATGCATGCTTCTTCTAAGGAAAACTATTCTATGCAGGCCTGATGTTTAAATATCTGTCCATCTAAGAGGTTGCCAACCTGAGTGTGCAGGTGTGAACAAGTGACCCTCCCAGCCGTCCAGGGGGGCCAGGCGCAGCCACACACAGCCTCTCCAGCTTACCACCCCCCCCCCCCCACCAGGCTGGGGAGCGCCAAGGCCAGCAGTTGAGGGTGAAAATATGCAAGCAGCACTGGTTACAAAGGGGTATGTTTGTACTGTTACTGTGATGTCCTTCAATGGACTGCCAGACCTCTGTGAGCATCCTCGGAGGTCTGGAAAGCAGCAGCGCACAGTGTGACGACAGGAGAGCGTCTCCTGTAGCGACACTCCCAGCAAGGCTCGACACGGCGTTTTCTTCCACGAGGCTGCCGGAAAATCCCACGGGCGCCATTTCTTTTGCTTTCTATTCCAAGTATTCTGAGTTCCCTGCCTTCTTGGCCAGCCCTTAATTGCTATGAACTCCTCTCCTGAATTAATAAGCTCCTCCCGTGCTTGCCTCTCAGCCCGGCCCCCCCTGCATCAGAAAGACCCACGTGAGATCCTCTGGAGAATGCAGGCCTCTCAACGTAACTCAGCAAGCCCTCCTTCCTGAACAGCACTTTTTCAACCCGTGGGGGGACGCATGTTTGCTGGCTTACTGGAAAACGGATCTTGAAAATAATCTAGAGGGAAAGGTAAGAAGTGGAATTCTGGTACACACAAAATATTTCAGGATTGAAAACTGGTCAGCTCTTGCCCAGCTCTTTTTGTGCCATACACGGTAACTAGCCTCCTGCACTAAGAGAATGCGGTGCGTATGCTTTCTTGAATGGGGTCGTTGGCGCAGGGGTCAGTGAACATCTTTAAGGGACATCTGTCCATAAAGGGACATTTAATAAGTATTTTAGGCTCGACAGGTCACATACACTGTCACATATTCTTCCCCCCCCCCTTTTTTTTCTTTTAACAACCTTTTAAAAATTGAAAAACCATTCTCAGCTCAAGGGTCTTCTAGATTTTCCCTGTGGCCAATAGTTGGCCAAGCCCTCCTCCTGGGAGTTCTTTGGCAGGGGAACATGGGCACTTAACTATGTAAAGTATAAGGTTGTTTGGGCCTTGGAACCCTGATTTGGGATTTCTTTTGAAGACTGAGGTAGGTCCTTGCGGAGGGATCCCTAGGCTAGGTGCAAAGCAGAACTGGTTGTCTTGATTCTGCCTCCCAAACGGTACCGAGCTGGGCCACACTGGCACCCTTTTTTGTAAAAAGTGGCAATCTATGGTAGGAAGTCTGAACTAAGGCCCATTTAAATCTGGGCCTATGCTGGCTAATCCTTGCCTTGATCTTAAAGGCAAAAATCACATACTCCAGGCATTTGAAAAGTTTCATTCTCAGGTCACATACTACTCCCAATGGTTGGCAGCAGAAAAGCTAGCGTGTAAACACACTCCCTCTTCACCGCTAATGCCACCCACAGTCTACAGAACAAACCCCGTCAGAGGATTCAAGGACGAGCACGCCAGCTCACTCTGCTCCTGGGGTATCTAAAACACTGCTCATCGGTGGCTGGGTCTTGATAAGGGACAGCGTTTACCAGGGACCGAGCACTTGAATAGCTGGAGACCCGCGTTTCTGAAGCTGGACCTTTCACAGGGCCATTTACCTCCATCCTCTCTGAAACAAGACCCCACACACATTAGAGGCTGTACCAGGATGCCGCTCCTCCAACCTTCCGTAGATCTCAGAGACAAGTATTCTACCAATAACTTTTTCACTGTTAGAATATTCACTGTGAAGAGCAGAGTAAGAGAATTTGCGTTTCTTTTATACATTTGTAATCTTTTCAAGTCATCAAGATACAGTATGCCATGTTTTAAATAATAAACAAGATAAAAATCTAACTTAAATAAGGGCTCCAGGATCTGAATCCTTTCTCTAATCAACGAAGTCTGAAAAAGCAGCTGATTGTTCTCAAAATAAACATTTGCTACCAACCAACCGAATTTCACTGTTCTAAGAAACAGCACGCACACACACACACACACACACACACACATACACACACACTCATAAAAAGAACTTCACCTAAAAAAACTAGGTATGAGAATTCCCAAAGCTTCTAAACAAAATGAATAGGTGTAAAACCACCGATCTCACATACACCAATCCAACTGTCCTCTTTAGGTCTTTGTTTAAAATGTCGAACCCGTTTTCTCAAAATGTGAGTTTATTTCTTGTTGAAGTCAGACCCTTCTCTTCGTCCGGATTTACAGTGGTATTAACAACCATGGCCTCAATCATGGCCGTAATACAGAGAACCTGTAAGCATGGGGGTCTCCAAAATAAAACCACTGAGACCATTTTTAATTAAGGAGGGGAACACCAACTCGAAGTTGGAGGAAACTAGAGCACAATTAAGCCCGGAAAAACGTACCACTGAGAAATGCGGTCGTGCCTGTCAGTAGGCACGAGCTCCAGTTCTAATGGTGTCGAAAGCGGTGAAACTTGAGGGATTTTCCAACTCAAAGACATAATGTTCTAAGGCTGCTGAAAGGTGCGACTGAGAAAGTCATTACCCGTGGTGAGGAAAGATAATGCATGAATGGTAATGGGGATTTTTCTACATAAAAAGAAATGAAACAATAAATTTTGAAGTGTGTGTGCTTTTGAAAGAAAGAGCACTGCATTCTCTCATCCTCTACCCTTAGCGTTGTTCTCTCATGCACCCACATTCCCTCTCTCTCACACACACTCTTCCTCCTACACACACACGCTTCTCTCCCACACTCTCATACGCACACTTTCTCACACACACATTGTTTCACACACACATTCTCTCTCACATTCTTTCCCTCTCTCACACACACACATTCTCTCATACTTTCTCTCACACACGCATTCTCTCTCACTTTTTCGCACACACACACAAAACACTCTCTCACACACACATGTGCACTGCTCTAGTCGTTATTTCACATCTTCCAGGACTATCAGTTTTAAAACAGTTACCTCCTGGTGCCTGCCTTTCTCCGTCTTGGGTATAAATGGCTTTGAGTTTTTCAGCCCACAAAGAAAACATGTAGCGACAGACCTGAACAGTAAGTGAAAACTACACACCACCCTCTTCAGCTTAGAGCTTTTGAGACGGACAAAAAGAGGACTGCGATTTCCGCCGGGCGGGTTCTGGTTCTGAGAACGCGACACTCGTCAGTGCCACCACCACTGATGGGAAACGGCTTTGCCATTCCCTCCAAAGGCAAAGTGCAGCTGTTTAAAATTTAACATCCCTCAGAGAAAAGCCAAAAATCTTAGTCGGTATCCTATGCAGCAAAAACAAAGTCATTTTCCCTTTTTCCTCCACTTAAACCTGTATCCAGAACGGCTAACCGCAACACTTTCTGGACAGGCAGAGCTTACGACAGCGGAGTTTGTTTTTGTTGCAAGGAACAAAAAAGGGAAAGCAAAAACAAAGCCGAAAGAGATTAAGCAGGAGAAACCCTGAGGCAAAAATGGCTTTTCCTTCAGAAAGTCTTCCTGGGCTCTCGAACTCCCGTCCCTGAGTTCACGCGGCCATCTTCTGGGATGGCAGGCCTTCCTCCAGCCAGAGGGTGGTGGTCGAAGCGCCACGCAGCGTCCGCCTGTGAATGCGCCGCAGCCGCAGCAGGTAGAGGAGGATGGAGAGCAGGACCACCAGGAAGCAGCCCGAGAACAGGTAGTGATTGTAGACAAAGGAGAAGCCCCTCCAGTGAGCGTGACTGGCCCGGAAGGTCTCCTGCTGGATATCCCTGGGCACCGGGACACAGAACAAAGAGGGCGAATCAGGCCAGGAACGCGATGTGACAGCGCACGGGGCACGTGCCCTATCGGAGGAACCGGATTTAGGGCTCCGCTCGGAGACAAAAACTGCCATCCCGGTCTCCGGGGCTCAGTTTCTTTACCTCTGTAACGGAGGCCGCCTGGCCTAACAGAGGGTGGCTGTAAATATTAACAGGATACCACGTGAACGTGCGTTCAGCTACCATCACTGTAACTTGGGTCAAAAATCAGAGAACTTTAAAAGAACTGCGAGGGTTTCACTACGAGCTGGACGCCAATGTGGAATCAGACCACCTGTCTGGGAGCAGTAACAGCCACGACTCACACTTTTTTGCGGTTAGCCCAGCTAAACGGATTGCTGGGACATGCTCAATTAAGTGAAGGGGACAAAAAAAATCCCCCGAAAACGAACTCCTCATTTGTGAGTGCACCAGGGTTGTTATGTGGGTCCAGCTGACAGCCAGGTCTGCGAACGCGAACGGGGAAAACGTCCACCTTTATTTTCCCGATTCCGACCGGCATTTCCACTAACCACGAGCGCAGACCACAAGCTATGGAGTGTCGGCACTGCTTGTGGCTTTGACGGTGGGGCAGCTCACAGGTTGCTGTCACATGGCGTAGTGGGGGCTGGCAGGTGCCTCCAGACATCGACACACATCACTGACATCACTGTACTGAAATTACAGGAAGCACTAGTTCTGCTCCCGGATTTGTTATTTCACGTTTTAACAAAAAAGAACACGTATCACTATATCGCCAATACGTTTTCTGTAAATATTTGATAAATTTGAGAAATATATTTGATGTCTATATTTCAATACTGTGGTTTCCTCTGTAACCTGTTATTGACTTCATACATTAAAAACAGTATTTTGAGAAGGAGTCCAAAGCCATAAAGGTGAAGAACCCCAGAACTAACCCTTCCGTGCAGGGGTCAGGGAAAGACACTTGGGAAAAATCAAACACTTTTGTGCTGCATCTGACGGGATGGGTGGGGTGGGAAGGATGCACTGCGGGGAAGACCAAAGTCAAAGTTCACTGACCACAGTCCTGCCCACAGCCAGCGCTTGCCCCAAACGCCCACAAACCACAGCTGCCGGGCTGATCATAACCACAGGAAAGCATCTTTTGTTTGATTCTCGTCACCAAATTCAGAGCCGTACCTTAACGGTAAAAACCGGGTCCTGTAAAGGATTGCTCCGAGGGTCCACTGAACCTCCTTATCGTAAACTTGTAAGGCTGTCTTTAAGTTTTTATAGTTGACAGGAAACGAAAAGCCCCTATGGAACACCTCAAACATCCAGGCAGACTTGAAGCACTGATACCTACGAACACCAAGCACAAACGTAAGTGGAATTCATTTGCTTGTCAAAATGAACCGGACGCCGAAATGGCCTTCCCCTGTGACCAACGCGGGTGCAAAGGCTTCCCTAGGCCTGCATCGAGCAGCCGGACCACCCATGTGCGCCTTTCCGGTTGATTTACTTGGTTTGTCCCCTTGTCCACAACCCAAAATAATTCACCTGTCAAAATCAATGAGCTCACGAAACTTGGTCTCGGTAGGATTTAATACATGGCCATGACATATTTTTACCTCAGGCGATCATTTACACTGATAAAGTGCCAACTTCTTTGGACCTCAGTTTATTATAAAACGAGAAGGCACAGGGTCCTTTTCAGCTCTGTTATTTTGTGATTTGAAATCCTTATCAGAGACTTACTTTTTGCAAAGTGCTGGGCTAAGTTAGTAATAAGACAGCCAATGCACTTAAATGACTTATAATGACAGGATTTTTGAAAAGCACCAAGTTACTAAGAAATAAGGCAGAATTTGATAAATGCCACTGGGGAGACATAATGCACGCTCTGGAGACTGAGGTGGGTGGCGTCTGCTTGAAGGGGCAGAGGAAGACGTGAGACAGTGCTGACCTGACTCTGAGGTCTGGGCAGGACTTCAACAGGCAAGGGACGGACAGGGGAACTCTAGGTGGAAGGAACAGCAAAAGTGAACAAAACACTGTAAGACATGTTTGGACACAAGTAGCTGTTGTCCTGTCTGAAAGGAGCCCAGGGTAGGTAAGGGGAAACAGTGACCGATGAGGATGCAAAAGTAGACTGGGGCCTGGGTGTGGCAAGCCAGGGGCCAACACTCGTGCACAGCTTCTTGAAACCGCCTGGGGACGGCCACCCACTGCTTACTTTAGCCTGTGGAGGTCAGCGTGTGAGGCATACAGTCCTCGGTCAAAGCGTTCTCGCAGGATCGACCACTTTGTTGCACAATAATCCTGGAAGAAATTTCACCCCAAGTAAATCACCGGTAAGTGAACAGGTTCTTCATTTTAAAAAGGGTTTACCAGGGGCGCCTGGGTGGCGCAGTCGGTTAAGCGTCCGACTTCAGCCAGGTCACGATCTCGCGGTCGGTGAGTTCGAGCCCTGCGTCAGGCTCTGGGCTGATGGCTCAGAGCCTGGAGCCTGTTTCCGATTCTGTGTCTCCCTCTCTCTCTGACCCTCCCCCGTTCATGCTCTGTCTCTCTCTGTCCCAAAAAAAAAAAATAAATAAACGTTGAAAAAATAAATAAATAAAAAATAAAAAGGGTTTACCAAATTCATATTCATAACAACCATATCCTTCCAATTAGGCAACACAAGCTTCACCTCTATGTGTACCGTGAACCCAGCAAATGCTCACTGATCAGCAAAGACCATGGTTGTTCTGTCTTAAAATTCTGCCAAAGTTATTGTTACAGAAAACTTCCCTGCCCACAACCAGCCTCTTCCAAACTGCTTAGTTTCCCCCTCTGTGACTGCCTGAGACTGGCGTAAGCTTCTGGAAGAGTGAAGTGGTACCTGAGCTGGTTCAGAGTGGCCGCCTGTGTCTGAAGCGACATAGTGCAAGGCTCGGGGAACACCAAGCTGATTACAGAAGGTTTTGTCTTTAGGTGAAGGGAGAGAGGTGCCATCTTTTCCTGAAGTTATTTGTAATATTATATATTTTTAAAGATTTTTGCTTTGAGAGAGAGAGAGAGAGCGAGCACACGGGCATGTGGCCGCAGGAGGAGCAGAGACAGAGGGAGGGAGAATCCCAGGCAGGCTCTGCACTGTCAGCGAGGGGCCCGACTCAGAGCTCGAACTCACAAACAGTGAGATCATGATTTGAGGCGAAACCCCAAGTCGGACACTTAACCAACTGAGCCGGCCAGGTGCCCCTGTAATAATAATAACTAAGATATACTGAGCATTAAGGGCCTTTTCTGAGTGTAATACTGAAGACCACTCCTTGGCATGGCTATGATTCCAACCTCTATTTCAAGGAGGAAGAAACTGAGGCTCTGAGAGATGGTGAAACTGCCCCAGGGAACACAGAACAACACTCAGTCTGGGGTGAGAGGTAAGGACAGACATTTAGGGCAGAGGAAACACCATGAATGAAGACAAGATGGGAAGTAGCTTGGATGCAAGGGCAACAAGTAGCTATGATTGGAGTAGGTCATGAGAGGTCGGGAGAGGAGGCCCCGGGAAGAAGGCACGCTAAGGCATTTGTGATTTATCCTGGTATAAAAGGAAGCCGCTGAAGACAATAAATAGAGAGGAGACTTGTGCTTTAGACAGGTCTGTCTCTGGGAGCGGCGTGACTGATGAATGACAGAGGGAGACCACATGCAGGAAGGCCAGCAGGGAGGCTCCTGTAGTAGGGCGGGTGACAGACGCAGGCCCCGCTAGGGCGGAGAGAGCAGGACAGAAAGCAGGGAGGGCTTTGAGAAATGAATACAGGTAAAATAACATGCTTGATGACTGATTATGGGGGATGTGCAGCGAGGGAGGAATGAATGGTAGGGAGAAGTCTGGAACTCCTGAGTTCTGAGAGGTGACCAGAAGGTCAGGGATGCCATTAACTGAGACAACATCGCAGGATGAAGGGCACGGGGAGAAAATGGTGGGTTTGCTTTGGGTCACGAAATCTAAGAGGCACCGGGCATGGAGGCTGGAGCCTCTTCTTGGTGGGCAGTAGTTGCGAACCATGAGCATGGAAGAGACCAGCTAAGAGCCTGAGGGTCCACACCCTTCCAAGGGTGGAAGTCCAGGATCACCAAGGTTTAGGGGGTACGAAGGTAGGGAACCCCGGAAAGAGCCTAGGAAAGCATCAGAAAGGCAACGGCCAACAAGAGAACAGGGGTCCCGGCAGCTAAGCGACAGGAAGGCTGCAGGAGTATGGCCTGATACCAGTGGCATTACTACAGAGTAATATGCAAGTCTGTCACCCGGAAGCCACTGGCCATCAGAGCAGTGCCCGGAGCGGTGGGCAGCAGGTGGCTCCCCGCAGATCTGTGACTCCTGTCGGGACTACCTCTTTCGCTCAGCTAAGGAACAGGATCCCCAACAGGTTGCACTACAGCCTTCCATCCTCCACCTTCCCCTGCTCTTGGGCTGGGCCTCCAAACGTGAAGGGGGGGACACAGGCTGCCAGTGTCTACACCATCTCTCAAAAGCATGCAGGAGAAGAGGGTTTCTTTGAAGGTTACCTTTGCGGCTTTAGTAAAAGTAGCAGCGTTGTAGTCCCCCCCCATTCGTAACACATCCTCAGTGCAGTAGTAGAACTCCGAAAAGCCATAGAATTCGCTGTTCTGGAAGTGAATGGGGGGCTGGTAGACCCCGTTGAGGGAGGTCTGCGTCTCGTTTGTTTTATTCATGAAAGGCTGGATGGTCTCTCGGCACAGGTCAAAGTCTCCTGTTCCCCGGAGGTACATGGTCTGCCCATTTTGCTGGATTTCATCCTTAATGTCCAGGGGTAAGCAAGGGTCCAGGTATGGGGTGTCAGGAGCCAGACCAGTCTGCTGACCCAGGAGCCTACGGGACAAAGAGAAACTTGATTTGAGACTGGCAGAAAACCGTGTTTTCAAGCAGCGGCTGCAAGCCAGCGTTTCTCAAGACATGCTGTGTGGAACGTGAGCCCTGCAGGGTGTCCTGGGGGAACACGAAAAGGTTCCGGGATAACGAGGTCAGGGAAACAGGTTCTCGAGCTCCCTCTTGGAGGAGGTTGGTTCACCACCCATCCACACGTGCATACAGCAGATACCTACGCAGACGCTGTAACAGGGTCCAGTGAAACAGCTACCTGGTCAGATTACCAGAGCTTTCTGTACCCTGGCACACGGCCTGCACTCTTGGCCCGTGTGCCTGCGGTTCCGGAGCTCCTCTCGGTCTAAAGTTCACTGCAGCTGAATGCCCACCAACTGTGTCGCTTCCAACCCTGTTCTGCCACTAGAGCTTGCCGGTGTAATCATACAGAGATGAAAAGTGACTATAGACAGAAGTAACTGGCCCCATGCAAGCCACATTAGATGCCTTAGAAAAACACAATAAAGGCAAGTTGCTCGAAAACTGATGTCAAGTTCAGTATTAGCATGGTTTAAAAACATTGGGAAATGTGGGAACTTTAAAAATCAAATTCCTTTACAAATGTCTGTTAAGCCCCTGGTATCTTTAAAAAAGCCAAAATGACACTGAGATGAGGTGTGGTGCATGCCAGAGAGATGACGGGTGTAGCCTAAGAAAAGACCTTAGTCCAGAGCAAAAGACTGGCAAACGAACACATAAATTAAAATAAGATGCTTGTGGTTTGATTCGATTTTTGATCCTCTGTTTTAACTGATTTTTTTTTAAGTTTATTCATTTTTGAGAGAGAGAGAGAGAGAGAGAGAGCGTGCGCGCACGCTCAGGGGAGGGCCAGAGAGAGAGGGAGACACAGAATCCAAAGCAGGCTCCAGGCTGTCAGCACCACAGCCCGATGAGGAGCTTAAACTCACTAACTGCGAGACCATGACCTGAGCCAAAGTCCGACGCTTGACTGACTGAGCCACCCAGGAGCCCAGGTTTTAACTGATTTTTAAAAATCAACTGTTGATCCCAATTGCTGTAGATAAGAGAGTGTCCACTGTACTACAGGCTCTGAGAATTCCCATGGAAAAGAAATCTTAACTGTCTACTGGAATGCGCTATGCTCACGACTTCCCGGTGAAATTTCCCTGCATCTGTCATCCCATTATGTGTACTCACTGCTCGTCACCATTAAGCAAGCGAGGAGCAGAAAACAGCTTACAACAACTGGATCTGTTAGTGTTTGATGCTGTGATGCCACATGGGCCAAAAAGGCTGTTTACGTCTTCGGAGACTGCCACTCAACTGACAGGTTGGTTATTCCTAAACTCAGGGCAACTCAAGATGGACTTGAATGTAGTAAGTTAAGGTCTTCGCCATTAAATAAAAATGTTTAGTTTTAAAACTCAATTGCTACTAATAGCAGAGAAATAGCGATGCGTTTCAAGGCTCAATTCATATGTAAAAAGTGATGACTAACATTTATAATTATTATCAAAGTCCAAGACTAGTCAAATTACTGTGTTTAGTTGCCCTATATCTAAATTAAGAAGTACCACTGAATTGTCCATTATACAAGTTTCTTATTAAAATCAATTAGTAAAAATTAACATTGCAGAAGGTGTTTCTCCAAAGTTCTAATTCATACGGTGCCTGGGTGGCCTCAGTGAAGCGGCCAACTCTTGATTTCCGCTCAGGTCATGATCTCATGGTTCGTGAGTTCAAGCCCTGCATTCAGGCTCTGTGTTCGCTGCACAGAGCCTGCTTCGGATCCTCTATCTCCCGCTTTCTGGCCTTCGCTGGTCATGCTCTCTCTCTCAAAAATAAACGAACATTAAAAAAAATTCCAAAGTTCTAATTCAAACATCACTTATAAAATATTTCTATTTTAGGACTATTTATTATAGAAAATAATTATGCCACAATGTACCGTATAATATACCACGCTTAAAAAGAAATTATGTGACTACCTATCTCTCTCTCTTTTTTTTAAAGTTTATTTATTTTTGAGACAGAGACAGTGTGAGTCGGGGAAGGGGCAGAGAGAGAGGGGGAGAGAGAAACCCAAGCAGGCTCTGGGTCATCACAGGGCCCGATGTGGGGCTGGAGCCCACAAAGCCGTGAGATCATGACCTGAGCTGAAACAAAGAGTCAGGCACTTAACTGACTGACCCACCAGGTGCCCTGGGACTACCCATCTCTTAACTAACACCACTCAATTAATGTCTGGAGCAGAAGAAGAAGTTTTTATTGTTCTTCCTATTCACACATGTGAATTTCTGGAAAGTGTGGTACTGAATGGCTCTGACTTGGTCATTCTTCAAGTTCAGGCCTCCCCAGGCTTATTAAGATTAAACTGACCAAGAACTATACACTACCATTTATCTGTATGAACTAGGATTTTTTTCCCCTCAAAATTGCTCATGAAAACAAAGAAAACAAAACAGTAATTAATAGGATATTTTATATAACCCCAAATTTCAGATATTTTTATTCATCCACACAGCTTTGCTCTTCTTATGAACTGATTTCAAATAAATAACTGCTATATACTTAAACTGATAAAATGAATTTAAACTGATAAAGCATTGCTTTTGTTTTATATTTCTTCGATACCAGAATTCTTCATAAACTCATTTTTAAAAGTGTCCCTGCTAAAAATGTTTAAAACCACTAACTTAGACTTCTGGATCATTTCTTTCTCTTGAATACCTTCCTGTCCTATGGTTTTATCCACTAAATAACTGCACAGGCTGGTTTTCCAGAACACCACCAGAACAACACATAATTCCCGTCCATCATCAATGACAATTTTATCGTCACATACCGCTGGCCCCCAGGACATCTGCAGTAGCCCAGGTACTGAGTTTCCCAGGGACTCTGCAATGTGAAATACACTACCCAGGGCTCAAAACTCCTACTATGTTAATAGTGAAATTTCTAATCCAGGGGGGTGTGGATTCGGGACTGAAGGCAGGACCCCGGTGCCCCTTCAATTATTTCTCAGCTAGCAGGGGAGTCAAAAGCTGACGGCGTGGACACACTTCTGCTGCTTGAGGTCTCCCTGCTTTGCCTGGAGAGGTGCTCTACAAGCAGAGACCGAGATCTGAAAGTGAACGCTGAGAAGCAGAAGGTGCTTTACCTGTTCTTTTGAACTGTGTTGGCAAATATCCGGTCTTCGTATCTCTGTCGAGCAGCATTGCCACCAAACCCAAGAAATGTGGCCACGTAGACCCGGTACACATGCTCAGTTTGGTGAACATCACATCCCAAGTTAAATTCAGCCAACAAGTTCTTAGCGACTTCTTCCTGCAGATGCAAGGATAAAAAACTTTAATATTTTAGGCAATACCATAACAATTACCTCCTGTGAAAAAGATCTATAAAGATTGTCATCTAAAAGCAGCAAAAGCTTCTGCTTCTGCGTTTCCCAAGGACCCTTCTAAGCATCCCTCTGAATTCAATATGACAATTCTGACTTAGGAAATTCCAGATGTGCTGCACATCTGTGATACCATTACTTTCTGTAAAGGGATGTGAGCGATGTAGTTCACATCCCCCAATCTAGAAAACCTACTTATGGAAGCCTATGCTTTAGGAATAATTCTAACCGTTGAAATGTCGCTAGACACAATTATGACCCCAGTGATTCTGTGAGAGAAAAAAACTGGGTGTCATCTAAATCTACAACCTCAAAGGGGTTTCATCAATTATGGTAATATTTTATGGAGGAACATGCATACACCCTATTCAATAAGCGATGCAAAATTGTATAAACAGTAATTATACAACAACCGTATTTTAAAAAACTATAAAGAGGAAAAAAATGAAAAGAAATACAAAATGGTAACAATGGGTTGTTTTGGGTGATGCATACACAGGAAACTTTTAGCCCTGAGTTTTCAGTATTTTTTCCAAACCTGCTATGTTATTTGTTTTTGTTTTGTTTTTGCTTTATCTTGAGGAGGAAAACATGACTTTTAACAGAGTGCAATAGTTTCTAGAGGCATGCCTGGATGAGAAGTAGGAAACACAAATTGTAATACTTGAATTTACAAAGCATTTTTCTTAAGAGCTTAATAAATATACCAGTAACATTTAGTGAGTGAACACTGGGTGCCTGGCAGTACGTTAGATATACTATCTGCACTGAGCATTTCAGCTTTATAATAAGCCCACGTGAGAGGTACTTGCATTCACATTTACAGATGAAGAACCAAGTTCAAAGAACTTAAGTGACGTGCATCAGGTCACACAACTAGTGAGGCCAGCCTGACGAGGGAGCCTAGACTTGTCCAGCTGCAGCCTTTTTAAACCACTACACTATAGGACGGGAAAGTGCAGGAAACCAGGCTTTGGTGGAAATTTATAGCTGGGTGGAAACAGAATCGCAAAGACATGTAGCAATTCAGGAACACATGTAGAAACCTTTCTGGTGCTCACTATACAAGGCCGCCCAGCCACCTGGGGAACTACAGGCAGTGACTGAGAGCCACGAAGGGCATGGAGAGAAACAGAGGAACCCTGTTCAGAAATGTGCAAGCAGTGCATTAAAACCTCAGTCCTTTCCAGAAAAGTCAAAAGCTGTCTGAGCCTTAAAAAAAAAAAAAAGAAAAGCAGCACGTTCCCCAACTATAACTTAAGAAATATGATGCCATTACATTAAGTTTTACAATATCTGTTGAGAAAAGAAGTGATTGAAGAGAAAATACAAACAAAAATTCAAGCATGTAACTGACATTTATACCAAACAAAAACTGTGAAGTTCAGAAAACAAACCAGCCGACTTCAATGAACAAACACAAACGGAGGTTTGCTTGGCTTCCTCCTGACTCCTTTCTCCTGGGTCGGGAAGGTGGGACCTCAGCAAGCATAGTAAGGGTGTGTTCAGACTCAGGAAACAAAACAAAAATGGATGGAGACATGTTAAAGGAAAACCAAAGCAAACAGAAGAAAATTTGACAGATAATAACCTGCTGTGAGGAGGCAAAGCTTACAGTTTTGGGAACTTCGTACGCTATCTGGGTCGACACGCCTCCCATGTCGAGAATACCGGCTGTCCTTTTACGGAGAATGGCTTCCCTGCTTTCACTGCCAGGAATGTTAACCTCCACAACTGCCTCCTCATCTGCAAAGAACAAAAACAGCCATCGGAACAGAACAAATCCAGAGCACTGAGACCCCGTGAAGAGTCCCCTTGTTTTCATGGTACTTTCAAGCCTAACTAGGCAAATGCAATCCACTCCTCCCACCTGAAGTCAAGGTAATGGTGTGAAACGTTAGCCCCCTCTCTGCTCCTACACACTCAGTTGTGTCACAAGCCTTCGCTCCTTTTCTATCCTTTGGATTAGATGGAACAGCCATCATTTCCAGTCAGACACATTAGTTGGAAACATGATACTTACCATCTTCAATATGCTCGAATCGTCCAAGGACAAAATTAATGCCAATCCAAGCATACACACCTACAGACATTTCACAGGGTGAAGAGAAGAAGAATAAAGTTTTAAGATACTTGGTACAACTCTTATCGATGCAGTCCGTGCAAACAACTCATTTACTTTACTCCCTGACAACCTGGGAAAACATCATCTGAAATAATGCATGCCTGTTGATGTATTTTATGTTTTCCTGGTGTTTTTCTGATACCTCTCAACTTTAAAATTTACAGTTTCATATTAATTACACAGGTAAAGATGTAATTCCCTCAGTGCTAGTTTTCTTTTGAAACTGTTTTGAAATAACGGAGTTTTCACTTTATCAAGTTAAACCTATCAATCGCAAGGTTCTAAAAACAAAGTAACTTTGACTCTTCCTGTTCCTTTGTCTCTCATTTCCACTCAGTTGCCGCACCTGATTTCTCTTTCTACAACATTCCCTATCCAGTCTTTACCCATTTTCATTTCCACCTGGATTTAAGGCGTCACAGAGACCTAGTCATTCCGCCTGCCCTCCTCCTCCACTCCAACCAACTCTATTCTCTGCTACTGGTCTGACCCCCAGAACAAAGGCCGAACTCCACTGCCCCATGGCCTGACAATCCGAGACCCGTCCAGCTTTTTGTTTTTACTGACGAGAAATGACAGTAACACTGTGTAAGTCTGAGGTGTACAGTGTGTTACTTTGATACATTTATACGCTGTCCTATGACTGCCCTTGTAATGATACTTTCACATTAGTTATAGTACAGCATTACTGTCTATACTCCTTATACTGTACCTTAGAACTCTATGGCTTATTTATTACTTGTTATAATAAGTTTGCATCCTTAAATACCATCAATCTTATCCCTCCCCTTGCCCTGGTAACCACCATTTTACTGTTTTTTTATGGGCTTTTTTAAAAGGCCTTAAAAAAAAGTTTATTTATTTTGAGAGAGAGGGAGAGAGGGGGGGGGGGAGGGGCAGAGAGAGAGGGAGAGAATTGTCAGCAGGCTCCACACTGTCAGCACAGAGCCCAACGCAGGGCTTGAACCCATGAACTGTGAGATCATGACCTGAGCTGAAACCAAGAGGTGGACGCTTAACTGACTGAGCCACCCAGGCGCCCCAGGTTTGACTTTTTCAGATTCCACGAGCAAGTGATATCAACAACTACTATCTTTCTCTGTCTGACTTATCTCACTTAGCATACTGTGCCCAAGCTCCATCCATCCTGTCACAAATGGCGGGATTTCCTCTTTTCTTACGGCTGAATAATATTCCATTATGTATATGTACTACATCTTTTTTAACCATTCATCTGTTGATGGGCATTTGGGTTGTTTCTGTATCTTGGCTCCTTTAATTAATGCTGCAGTAAACATGGGAGTGCAGACATCCTGTTGAAATCCTGTTTTTGTTTCCTTTGGGTGTATACCTGGAAATGGATTGACTGGATTGTATCAACTAGTTCTAATTTTTTGAGGAACCTCCGTATGGTTTTCCATATTTCTTGGACCAATTTACATTCCTACCTACAAAGTATAAGGGTTACCTTTTCACCACATTCTTGCCAGCACCTGCAGACATCCTAACAGGTATGAGATGAAATTTCTTTGTGGTTTTGATTTGCATTTCCCTGATGATTAGGGATGCTGAGCATCTTTTCATGTGCCGTTTGGCCATTTTAATGTCCTCTCTGGAAAGTGTCTGTTTAGTTTTTTAATCAAAAAATTATCTTAATTTTTTGGTTATTAAGTTGTATGAGGTCTTTATATATGTTTGGGATATTAACCCCTTGTCCAGTATGTGCACATTTTTTTTCCCCATTCTGTAGGTTGTTTTTCATTTTGTTAATGTTTCTTTTACTGTGCAGAAGGTTCTGAGTTTGATATAGTCTCATTTGCTGGTTTTTGCTTTTGCTGTTTGTGCTTTTGGCATCATGTCCAAGAAATCACTGCCATGACCAATACTGATGAGCTTCTTGCCTACATTTTCCTCTAGGAGTTTATGGTATCAAGTCTTTGGGATTTTCTTTGATTCTTTTTGAATTCATCTTTGTGAGTGGTGTGAGACAGGGGTCCAATTTCATTGTTTGGCACGCGTTTCCCCAGTCTTCCCAGCACTGTTTGTTGAAGACACCATCCTTTCCACTACTGGGTGTTGGCTGTATATGCTGGGATTTAATTCTGGGCTCTCTATTCCGTTCCATTGGTCAACGTGTCTCTTTTTGTGCCAGTACGAAACTGTTTTCATTAACATTGCTTTGTACAATAGTTTGAAATTGGAAGCACGATACTTCCAGCTTTGTTCTTTTTTCTCAGGACTGCCCTCGCTATTAGGGGTCTTTTCTGATACGAAATTTTAGGATTGCTTCGTCTATTTCTGTGAAAAATGCTTTTAGCATTTTGATGGGAATTGCACTAAATCCATAGATTGCTTTGAGTAGTATGTCAATTATAACAAGATTAATTCTTGCGACCCATGAACATGGGTTGTCTTTCAATTTGCCTTCTTCCATTTCTTCCAGCTAAGTCTTGTAGTTTTCATTGTAAAGATCTTCCATTTCCTTGGCTAAATTTATTTCTATTTTATTGTTTTTGATGCCACTGTGAACAGGATAGTTTTCTTTCTTTTTCAGATGCTTCATCATTAGTGTAAAGGAATGCAATTCACTTCTGTATGTTGGTTTTGTATCTTGCCACTTTATTGTAATTGTTGATCAAGTCAATGACATTTCCTGACTCTTTAGGATTTTCTATATATAAGATCATATCATCGGCAGATAGTGACAATTTTAGTTTTTCCTGATCTGGATGCATTTTCTTTCATTGTCTTGCCTAATTGCTCTAGCTAAGACTTCCAGTACTCATTGAATAGGAGTGGTGAGAGTAGGCATCCTTGTGTTGGTCTCGATCTTAAAGGAAATGCTTTCAATTTCTCTCCACAGAGTCTAAGGTTAGCTGTCTGTCATATATGGCATTTGTTATGTTGAGCTGTATTTCTTCTACACCCAATCTGTTAAGGATTTTCATGAAAGGATGTTATATTTGTCAAGTATTTTTCTGTGATGTTTTGAGATGATGCCATGATTTTTATTTTTCATTTTATTGATGTGATATAATTTATTGATTTGCGCATGCTGAAGCATGCTTCCATCTCAGTGATAAATTCTATTTGGTTATGGCATATAATCCTTTTAATGTGTTTTTGAGTTCAGTTTGCTAGTATTCTGTTGAGAATTTTTACATCTATATTCATCAGGGATATTGGCCTACAGTCTTCTTGTGGCATTTTTATCTGGTTTTGGTATTAACATAATGCTGGCCTCACAGAATGAGTTTAGAAGTTTTCCTTCCTTCTTGATATTTTGGAAAAATTTGATGGGAATTGGTATTAATTCTTTAAATGTTATTCTCCAGTGAAGCCATCTGGTCTTGGAGTTTTCTGTGTTGGGGGTTTTTTGATTATGGATTCAATCTCTTTACTCGTTATTGGTCTACTTAGATTTTCTATTTCTTCCTGATTCAGTCTTGGCAGGTTGTATGTTTTAAAAATGCATCCCTTTCTTCTATGTTACATACTTTATTGGTATAGAATTGTTCATAGTACAATTGAGCCTTGAACAGTACATAGTACAGTTGAGCCTTGAACAATGTGTGTGTCAGGGGCACTGACCCCCCCCCCCATAGTAAAAAATCCTTGTTAACTTTTGATTCCCTAAAAACTTGACTACTAACAGCTTACTGTTGATCAGAAGCATACTGATAAGTGTTAAGAAGATCATAAGGAGAATATATGTATAGTATTGTACTGTATTTATGGAAAAAAGTCCACAAGTGGCCTTGTGCAGCTCAAACCCACGCTGTTCAACGGTCAGCTGCAGTCTCATGATCCTGTGGTGTCAGGTGTAATGTCTTCTCTTTCATTTTTAACTTGTCTTTTGTTTTTTTTTAGTCTAGCTAAAGGTTTGTTAACGTAGAACCAGCCCTTAGTTTCATTGATCCTTTCTACTGATTTTCTGTTTTCTATTTTATTTATTTCCACTCTGATCTTTATTATTTCCTTCCTTCTGCTAGCTGTGGGCCTCATTTGTTTTTTTTTAGTTCCTTGAAGTATAATGTTATATTGTTTGTTTGAGATCTAATTTCTTGATACATGCTTTTATTGCTACAAACTTTCAGAACTGCTTTTGCTATATCCCACAATATTTGCAATGTTCTATTTCCATTTGTTTTGAGATACTTTTTAATTTCCTTCTGAGATACTTCCTTTTGAGATACTTATAATTTCCTACTTTAATAATCTTCTTCTTTGATCCACTGGTTTAGAAGTGTGATGTTTAATTTCCACATATTTGTAGATTTCCTCACCATCCTCTAATTTCTAGTTTCATACCACTGTGGTCAAAAAGACAGTTGGCATGACTTCAATCTACTTAAACTTGCTAAGATTTTCTCTGCATCCTGCCATATGATATACCCTGGAGAATGTTCCATGTGCACTTAGAAAAATGTGTATTTTGCTGCTTTAGGATGGAATGTTCTGTACAGGCCTATTAAGTCCATTTGTGCTAATATGTGGTTCAATTCCAATGTTTCCTTGTTGATCCTGTCTGGATGATTCATCCATTGCAGATAGTAAGATTCTGCAGTCCCATCCATTATTGTTTTGTTCCCTATTTCTCTATTTGTTTAATATATCTTGATGCTTGGGTGTGGGGAGCATATACACTAATGTTGTATCTTCTTAATGTATTGGCCCATTTATCATTACAAAACGACCTTCTTTGTTTCTTGTTACCCTTTGGCCTTCAAGTCTATTTTGTCTGATATAAGTTTGGCTATGCCTGCCTTCTTTCGGTTTCCATTTGCTTGGAATATTGTCTTCTATCCTTTCACTTTGAGCCCATGTATGTCTTCAAAGCTAAAAGTCTCCTGTAGGTGGCATAAAGTTGGGTCTTGTTTCTTTTTTAATCCAGCCATTCTATGACTTTTGATTGGTGAGTTCAATCTGTTTACATTTAGGGTAGCTGTTGATATGTAAAGTTTTACTACTGCCATTTTATGTTTTGCCTTCTGTTCATTTTTTATTGAAAATATTTTTTTAAATGTTTATTTTTGAGAGAAAGAGACACAGACAAACATATAGCGTAAGTGGGGAGAGGCAGAGAGAGAGAAGATACAGAATCTGAAGCAGGCTCCAGGCTCTGAGTTGTCAGCACAGAGCCTGATGCAGGGCTCGAACTCACAAACCATGAGATCATGACCTGAGCTGAAGTGTGACGCTTAACTCACTGAGCCATTCAGGCACCCCTGGTTATTATTATTTTTTATTTATTTATTTTTTTTGAGAAAGAGAGAAAGAGAGCAAGCAGGAGAGGGGCAGAGGGAGAATGAGAGAGAATCTCAAGCAGTCCCCACACTGTCAGTGTGGAGCCTGATGCAGGGCTCAAACTCATGAACTGTGAGATCATGACCTGAGCCAAAATCAGAGTTGGACCCTTAACTGACTGAGACACCCAGGCACCCCTTGCCTTCTGGTTATTTTGTCTCTCCCTTTTTTTCCCCCTTCTGTTTATCTTTGTAAATTTGTGGTTTTCCATGGTTTCCATGATTTGCTCAGGCTCCCCCTTTATATTTTGTGTGTCTCTGCTTTGATGTTTGCTTTGTGGTTACCATGAGGTTTACATAAAGCATCCCACAGACAGAACAGTCTTTTTTCTGATAGCAACTTCTCTTTGTTCACCTAAAAGTTTCCATCCTTTACCCTTCCCCTTTTATAGCTTTGATGTCACAAATTTTTTTATGTTGTGATGTTGTCACCAAGCTGTAGTACTTATAGTCATTTTTAATGCTCTTCTCCCTTTAAGCTTTATACTTGTTTTAGGTACTATTCTAAAAAAGTCAGTTTTCTAATTCTATTTATCACCTTAATTAGGCTTCTGTGTGCTTTCATCTTTTCATTTCAGCTTGAGAAGCTCCTTTCAACATGTGTTAGAAGGTGGGTCTGGAGGGGGTGAACTCCTTTAGCTTCTGTTTGTCTGGGAAAGCCTTTATTTCGCCTTATATATGAAGGATAACTTTGCCAGATACAGTATTCTTGGCTGGCAATTTGTGTTTTTCAATACTTTAAAATGTCATTCCATGCTCTCCTGGGCTACAGAGTTTCTGCTGACAAATCTGCTGATAACCTAATGAGACTTCCTTTGTAGGCTGTCTTTTTCCCCCGGCTTCCTTCAAAATAATTTATCACTGACTCTTGACAGTTTTAATGTGATGTCTCAGAGCGGGTCTTTTTGCACTGCTAGAGAAGCTGGTCTATTAGCTTCTTAGACTTGCGTATCCAGTTCTTTCTCTGGGCTTGGGAAGTTCTCTAGGACACCTCTTTAAATACGCTCTCTGCTCCCTTCTCCCGCTCTTCTCCTTCTGGGATCCCCTTTAATTTTGTTGGTTCTCCTAATGGGGGTCTGATAGTTCTTATAGGGTTCTTGCTCCTCTTCTACAGGAAACAGTTCTATCTCCCTGTCCTCAAGTTGCTTATTCTCTCCTCCATCTGCTCTATTTCCAATGTTTTTTAGTGCCTTCCTCATCTCATGTGTTGAATTCTTCAGCTCCACATTCTGTTTGGTTCTTTAGAATTTTAATCTCTTTGGTAAAGTACCCCTCCGTTGATTAATTTTATTCCTGAGATCACTGTACTGCTTCAGTTTTCTTGTAGCTCACTGGATTTCTTTATAATTGCTATTTAGAATTCTTTACCAGTTAGATTTGAATATTCTGTGCCTTTGGGTTCAGTTACTAGAAAATGGCCACGTTCTCTTGTGATACTATATTAACGTGACTTTTCAACGTTTGATAAAAAATGTTCAAGTAGTGAACACCTTTCTTATTTGCATATGGCTTTTTTCACTTTGAGTCTAACAGTTCCACAGGTTGGTAATTAAAAAAAGGATGACTGCAGAGTTGGTGGAGGTGTGTGCTTAGTACTTGGGGCTTTGAATGTGCCCACAGCCTGCTAGCGGATCCTCAAAAGGTTGGGGGTGGGGTGTTCCAGAGATCCATGGGCAATCCTCTTGCCAGAATCCTGGGGCAGACAGCGGCAAACACATTCCTTCCGTTCTCTGAGCCTTCCTTTTCCTTTCCCTCCTCCCAGAAAGAGCAACGGGTCCTGCCGTGTGCTGTTAGGTAACCCCCCACTCACCGCCTTCACCCTCCACCTCCCCTGCTAGAAAATTCGTGTTGGTCCACTGCTGCCCCTGCCGCCACTTGCCTGGCCCCAGGGCTTCCTCTGAGGTTCAAGCCACCCACTTTCAGATGGATGGGTCTCTTGGGTGGCCTTTAGCTGCGTTTTCTGGGTTATGGATGTCTGAGTAGTTGTAAATCAAATGGGAGAGAAAAAAGGAACAACTCATGCTGCCATGATGATGGGGCTGCCAAGACCAGTCCCAACTTTTCGAATGACTACCCCTTTTCCAAAGGGCCGTAAGCCATTCAAACTAAAATACCTTTCTTTCCCCATCCACCATGCAGCTTTCCTAACCTGTGTTGACTCAAATCATTTCTTCAGCCTGGAATGTGCTTCCTCTCTCAGACCCCCACCCTTACCGTGCTCCGGCATGCTTTTAACCATCCGTTGGGGCACAATTCAGATGTCATTTCCCCCATGAGGTCCCTGGTTACAAAAAAAACACGCCTCCCTCTTTCAAACTCCCATTATACTTCTTCCCCACTCTCCTCAGGGCACCTAAGACTCTACCTCATATGGCGGCCAACTGTGTACCTCACTTGTCTGTAAATAGCTCAGTGGCAGTGTCTGAATTTCACCCAGTTGGTATTTTCTACAGTGCCTTTCACAGAGGAGGTATTTGCTGAAATGATAGACGATTTTGAAATAAATGCTTTTGGTCTCCATTTCTAGCAAGCTGTTCCCCAAATAATTTCATTGACTTGTCATTTCATTTTCAAGTGGAAGCATTTCTTTGAAAACACAACTAATATTTTCTTGGTATATCAAAGTCAAGAATAATATCCCTTTGTAGCAAGTAAATCAATAGAAGCCTCCAGTAACTCAGTAATTATCGTAACTCCATAAAACTGTATAACTTAGGCAAGGAACACAAACCTTTCCTATCAAAATGAGTCCAAAATATGTGTCCTAAATGCAGTGAACACAAACTAAATTATTCTTTTAATGGCTTACTGTTTGGATAATAAAGACTGTCATATAAGAAACTAATTTTGCCATTTAAAGATACTATTTCCAGGCTATGATTTCCCAAATTTTAAGACATTAAAAGTAATTTAATAAAGCGTACACTGGGAAACACGGGGAAGATTTAAAGGAACAACTTCCCAAATTTCAAGGTGAAGACCAAGATACGAACCTTCTTGTTTCCCTGAAATTACTTCTGCATGAGAGTCAGAAAACAGAAAGTCAAAGTGCACGGGGATGTCGGTCAGAAGGTCTTCCAAGATGGCTTTCTGCTGGCTGTAAGACAAGCCCCAAATTTACAGATCAAGATGCATCCTACATTTTTTGTTTAAAAAAAAAACAAACCAAACCAAACAAAAACTGTGGCTCTGGTACATCCTATAGGAAAACAGTAAATTTTAAAACCAAAGCAATTCACTAAAAAAACCCGTTTATTTTAGGAAGGAATTTCATGAGCTGTGTGGATTCTGTGATTCCTAGACATAAAAGTACAACCGCAACCCTTACACTTACAACATAGAAAATCTGGTTTTTTAATGACCACCTTATAGTTTACAGTTTATAGAAATACACAAGTACATTAAAAGACTTCTGGGGAGTTCCGGCTAAGGGAATAGTTCTGGTAATATTTCAAATGTGAAAAAGGGATTTTTAATGTTTTCCTTTTGGATAATAATGGTATGTGACGAGGGGTGCCTGGGTGGCTTGGTCGGTTAAGCGTCCGACTTCGGCTCAGGTCATGATCTCATGGTCCGTGAGTTCGAGCCCCGCGTCGGGCTCTGTGCTGACAGCTCAGAGCCTGGAGCCTGTTTCAGATTCTGTGTCTCCCTCTCTCTCTGCCCCTCCCCTGTTCATGCTCTGTCTCTCTCTGTCTCAAAAATAAATAAACGTGGGGCGCCTGGGTGGCGCAGTCGGTTAAGCGTCCGACTTCAGCCAGGTCATGATCTCGCGGTCTGTGAGTTCGAGCCCCGCGTCAGGCTCTGGGCTGATGGCTCAGAGCCTGGAGCCTGTTTCCGATTCTGTGTCTCTCTCTCTCTCTGCCCCTCCCCCGTTCATGCTCTGTCTCTCTCTGTCCCAAAAATAAATTAAAAAAAAAAAAACGTTGAAAAAAAAAATAAACGTTAAAAAAAAAAATTAAAAAAAAAATAATAATGGTATGTGATGATACCATGTGATGATAATGGTAGAAGAGGAGAAGGAAAAGAGACAGGAGGGGGGAAGGGGAGAAAAATAAACTACCACCACCACCCACCCGGCCCTGGCCTCACATGGAGGATCACCTTTCAGGAAGGATTCTCATTCCAGCTGTGCAGAGAATGTAGAGAGGCGTCTCTTTGTGTTTTGCCCGTGGTACATGCTCTGCAGCAAAGTTCAAGAGTGGAGAAATGTAATCACTGACTTTCTCCGGAGAGGTAGCAAATTCTGAAATGCCTACAGAAAAAGGACACTTCCATTACAAAGGAGATGGTTAACTAATAAGTTACATTTCTTCGATGTGGCTAATTTGAGAGAAATTCAAGCTACATACCACCCTCTCCTGGTTTTTTCCTATCTTTCTAGCAACAAACTCTCTTCCTTAAATGATGGTGGTATTAAATTTCAGTCCTACGCTTTCTTCTCAGTCTCCAAAAAACTGAGACCCAGCTGAGCAACTACTGTGTGTCAGACACTGGGATCACCTACACACAAGCTCATGCCTGCCCTCGAGAACATGTTCCTGCTTTGCTCGGGCAAGTACACTCACTCCCATGGCTGCCACACCATCTATATGTCTCGGATCTCCAAGTGTCACCAGTAGCCACCAGACCTCATTCCCCTTCTCCACATCAGTAGGTGGTAACTGTCTACTGGACACGCCTCAAACTCAACACATACACGTAAGACAAATCTGAACTCAACTCCTGCTTTGTAGTTACCTACCCCAGTGGCCACCATCACTGGCCATCCAGCGGCCCAAACTGGGATCCCGGATAAAATCCCTCTGCCTCCCCTAATATGCATTCTGGGTCTCACTGATTGCCTCTCCCTGGTTCCTCTCACATTATTTCATTTCTCCTCATCTCTTCTGGCAGCCTGACGCAACACATCCTACCCTCCAGTCTTGGTGATCCCTCGACCATGCCCTAGGCAAAGGGAGTCTTCCTGGCTTTGAATTTTAGAAGTCCCCAAATTTCTCATTTCACAGATTAGGAAACTGTGGATCCAGAAAGATGTAATGATTTGTAGGAGCAATCAGCAGAAAACAGACCAAAAGCCAGGTTTTTTTTTTTTTTTTTTTTTTTTTTTTTTTTACTCCACATACTCTTCCAACAGACACCAAGCCCTAAACTACCCAGAATCCACTAAGTAAGGAAATATCTAGAGCTTTGCTGAAATGCTATATATGAAAGGCCCTGCTTCAGCACTGAGAACTGCTATAAAAAGGTACTTGAATTTCTACTTCAAACATTTTCTGTAGTATGAGAGAGAACCATGTTAAACCTGATTTTAAGGAGATTCTGGTATACACCCTGGGATGATGTCCCAAAGGACACTCCAAGGCATGAAAGATTTTACCTTATTCCACGTGAGCAGTTTAATCACTGACAGAACTTGGTATGTGAAGCTGGATGAAATGCAATGTGCTTTATAGAGCTTTATATTTCAATCTTCTAGTGAATTTTTTTTTTTTTTTGATCAGTATCACTTTAACTCTGAAAATGTTTCTAGATTAGGGATGCATAAAAATTTAAGGGACGTGATAACAGAAAACTAAAAATTAAAAGTCATTCACTAAGACTTATAGAAAAAAATGATCTTTGTTCATGGAAATGTACTCTGATATCAAAATAATGCTTATACAAGAGACTCAGATTCAATTCCTTCTCTTTATCCTTGAGGTAGAGATTTTGCATTTTGTGAGCAATATGCTGGTGCCCAGCTGCCCAAACATCAAAGAACAATCAACTTGAAGATTGACTGAAGAAGGAAGTGGGGTCTAAATTATTCAACGAAGAAAGGGAAGGATTCAGAGGGCCAACAGTCTATGTTATTAGGAACTATGTGAGAGGACAGGTATTTTATCGTATTAATACTAAGCCCCCTTTTCATTTACATATTTGAAATAGGAGGTAATAAGCTATGATAATTTTTTTTAATCAGCATTCTCTAATATTTTACAAGATAAATTCCTTGGATTGTTTGGATTTTATATATCTTACTATGTAATACACTAGTAAGATGAAATAAAAGTGTTGAATCTCTATTAAGATCTGTGGTCCACTGTTTTAAATCAGTGATTATCAACTATCAAGACATAAAATGCCTATTTCAAGGCACTCCAATGGACACCCTCCATTCCTAAAACTTCTGACAGAACAGCACTGCCCATGGAAATGGTGTACATACATAAAAAGGTTGAGAACCACTGATTTAAATTCTTTAATGGAGACCGCAAATCCCAATTTTTGCGTAACACACTGACTTAGAAACTGTGGTATCATTAAAAAATTGGACATAATAACACCAGCTCATCAGTAATAAGTCACTCTAGTTAAATAATCCAGTTAGAAATATACTGGGGCGCTTTTTAAAAATGGGGGAAAAAAGAAATATACACCAATCTATTAGGGTACAGATATCCATGAGTTATCTGAAATTACTCTGTCATTAGGGATAGAGTCCAATGGTTACCAAATAGGAAAAACACATCCCTCCATAATTAATGTCAACTAGCGAACATCTCAGGACACACATGAGTAAGGCACCATGGTAAACGCTGCAGGAGACCAAAAGAAAGACATGGTTTGGGGTATTTTATTAAAGAGTTAAGTCACCTCGTGCAGGATGGGCAGAAAATGGAAGAAAGGGAAAGAGTCAGGTCCTGGGGTGAGTTCTGAATTAGAGCGACGACTCTGGGGAAAGGAAGGGAAGGACATGAAAAACCTCACGGAGAAGAAAGGACAGAAGCAGGTTACCAGTCAGATATCTATCTTTTACATACCGGGTTTTATTTTCATAACCACTGGCTTTCGGTTTTTATCCCTCATTTGGCGGATATCCAGCAGATCGTGAGGATTGCCGTTATGCCTCGGCCAGCAATAGACAAATATCCGAGACCCACTGCTACCACAGTCCACCACGACACCGTAGTTCACGTTGGGGTTATTGGTGTCTGTGGCCTCAATGTCAGTAACTCGTGCCAAGTACCTTGTTCACAAAAATGAACATTCTTAGTGAGGCAAAGATGATCATCTTAAACCTTAACCAAGCAAATGCAATACATAATGTCGAGGCAGCAGATTCTAAGCTGATCCACAATACCATTTTTACAACTGCCAAACGATTGAAGACTCAAAACAAAACAAGTGACAGCGATAAAGATTATCTGAATCAGATACACAGTCATTATTCCTTGTAAGAAGTTCAAACAAGCACTGAGAAGCAAAACTATTCCCAAGCCATGGACATTAACTGAAAAATCAGCTTAAAAGATATCACAGGAAAAGCTTATGTTTAAATCCTCGTATGATGTGGGTTTGGTAGTTAATGATTAAACCATTTCAAACAGTTTTATTTTTCACGCCATGCTGTATTCAGTACAGATTCTGTTTCCTACAGCCACATGCTTCTTAAATTCCAACCTAATCCCAAAAGTCTCGAAGCTGTAAAATGGACGTATGGCACCCCATCTGGAAAAGAAATGTTTTTTTCTCTTACCTTTGAAACTTCTTGTCTCTGGATAGCCGCCCATACTTATTTCGGATTATGACAACAGAAAAGTATAAAAGTGAAGCAGCAGCAGCCAGAACACTAATAACAATAATCTGGCGTAGATTGGTATTCAGAATTCGAGGACACCCCACTGGAGAGATGCTAAAATGCCAGGAAGCAGGAAAAAGACAGGAGATGCCGATCCTAAAATTCCAAAACACAGATTTTTAAGCAATCTGCTCCAAAGTGGCTTCTCCTCACCTAAACTGATGCCAAAGGAAGGAGGCCTCTGGCTTCAGCCACCTCTATTTCCTTGCTGGTAGTAAGCCAGTATACTGGTCTGTATGCCAGTATCTTCCATACTGCTACTTTGCTATGTAACTCATTATTATAAAACTACACGAATGAGAATTACGTCCTGATGGTGTTCATCCCCCTTGACATTATGTAGATTATTATTTCTATTCTGCTTTGTTCCAAAAAAAGAACTAGAAACAATTTACAAGAATATGTTCAACACGATAAACATACAAATGTATAACAAAGTCAGGTTTAAGAATGATGAAGCCAAAAAACAATCTAGTACAAAGAAATACATGTAATAAGACAGGCCTGCAAAGGTGGCTCAGCATCGTAGTGGCCAAAACCTTGCCCATTAAATTAGAAACATACAAATAGCTCAGGAGGAGTAAGCTTTTCTTAACACCGAATTCCAAGGCAAATTTCTCCCTGATGATTGCGTGAGAAAATGGCACAAAAATAGCATCTTTAACGACATGCTCATAACAAAGTAAATGAGTTTTGTATGTCCTGTGTTTTTAGAAATATTTCTGAGACATTTTTGCAAAACAAAACAAAACAAAAAACCCTACTTTTCTTCTTAGTTTATGTCAGGAATGAGAGATTATTATTGGACTTAAAATAAACTTGCTACCTCGGGGTGCCAGGGTGGCTCAGTTGGTTAAGCAGCCGACTTCAGCTCAGGTCATGATCTCACAGTTCGTGGGTTCGAGCCCCACATTGGGCTCTGTGCTGACAGCTCAGAGCCTGGAGCCTGCTTCAGATTCTGTGTCTCCCTCTCTCTTGGCGCCGCCCCCCCCCCCCCCCCTCCCCGGCCCAACTCCTGCTCTATCTTTTGCTCTCTCTCAAAATTAAATGAACATTAAAAAAATTTTTTAAAAACCTTGCAACCTTTAGAATAAATGTTACTGTTCTGTGGTTAATTTCTACACTCTTCCCTTTAAAGAGTGCTTCTTGGACTAAAATATCTCACAGAAGGGGGGATAGCCTGCTAATCCAATGGAGTTTTCCACTTACAGTTTCTAGTCTCCCTGTGAGTCCCTGGGCCACTCCATGGAGTTTGTTGTCCCTGCCCACACCTCAAGGCTTACAGTTACCCTGTGCTTAATGCACTCCTCACAGATTCCAACACGCATGCCCTTTACAGTAAGCTACATTAACCCCTAGAAAATCCACCTGGCAAGACCACTTTCTTCCTGTGACAAGCACCCCAACAAGGCCTGGAAGGACAAAGGTGTTAAAACACAAGTGTAGGGGCGCCTGGGTGGCGCAGTCGGTTAAGCGTCCGACTTCAGCCAGGTCACGATCTCGCGGTCCGTGAGTTCGAGCCCCGCGTCAGGCTCTGGGCTGATGGCTCGGAGCCTGGAGCCTGTTTCCGAGTCTGTGTCTCCCTCTCTCTCTGTCCCTCCCCCGTTCATGCTCTGTCTCTCTCTGTCCCAAAAATAAATAAAAACATTGAAGAAAAAAAAAAATTTAAAAAAACCCACAAGTGTAGCGTAACTTTGAACACTTTGCACTTGGAATTTAGATTTTTTTTTTTTTTTTTCCTCTCGAGATCTGTCTCTGTGGCACCAAAATCTCGGGTTTTAGAGTGTCAGTGATTAGACACCATCACTTACCTCCCCATGCTGATGGGTCAGAGACCGGGCAATGTTCTAGGAGTCAGTCCTCACACACCACTACAGAAACGATGGGGTCCTCCTGGAGTTAGAGCATTCCTGTTCCAGAAAGCGAGAAAAATCACAAAGATGGCACAATCCAAGAAGACATGAATGTTGTTTTACCAAGTACGGGTTTGAATTCAACCACACGCGATCTGGTAAGTGATCCTTGCACTGAAGCCGTTAGAAGAGCTCACTGAGAGCAATACACTTCTTAGTCAATTTCATGCTGTCAGAGATACAAGCCTAAATCAAAAGAGATGGTAATATGACCCATCTCCCCCACCCCAGCAGCCCCCAATTTGTTCTATTTAAGAGTCTCTTATGGTTTGCCTCCCTCTGTTTTTATCTTATTTTTCCTTCCTTTCTCCTATTTTCATCTGTTGAGTTTCTCAAATTCCACATATGAGTGAAATCATAAGAAATCTGTCTTTCTCTGACTGACAGAGAGATGAATCACTGGGTTCTACTCCTGAAGCCAAGACTACACTATATGTTAACTAACTTGAATTTAAATTTTATTATTATTTTTTTTAATTTTTTTTCTTCAACTTTTTAAATTTATTTTTGGGACAGACAGAGACAGAGCATGAACGGGGGAGGGGCAGAGAGAGAGGGAGACACAGAATCGGAAACAGGCTCCAGGCTCTGAGCCATCAGCCCAGAGCCTGATGCGGGGCTCGAACTCACGGACCGCGAGATCGTGACCTGGCTGACGTCGGACGCTTAACTGACTGCGCCACCCAGGCGCCCCTTGAATTTAAATTTTAAAAAAATCGAAAAAGAGATGGTAATAGTCTAGCACTAGTTCGTCGCTCTCTACCTAAAAGCCAATCAGTGACCCAAAATACCAGGTCACCAAACAGGTACTGAATTAAGGAAGATTAGGGGTGGGGGTTGGAGGTAGGCGATAGGCAAAATGATTAAACTGAACGGGAATCTGAAATACCCATTCACCTGATAAATGACCGTTAGATCCCTCTTATGCACAAAGTACCATGCAAGGTACTATGTTCCTTGTCTCTAGGCCTCTGAACGTGCTACTCCCTCTGCTTAGAAACCATCCGTGCAACTCACTTTCTCACTTTTTACTCCATGTCACCTTCTCAAGGAGGCCTTCCCTGGCCACCCAAACCATCATTGCAAGCTGTCCCCTCCACCCATCTCTTTCCTTTAACTTAGTTTTTCTCCTTAGCGTTTACTTATTTATTAGTTATACAGAACTTATTATGTGCTGGGCCCTGCTTATTTACAAATATCAAGTTACTCTTCTTAATGACCCACAGGTAGCCACTATTTGTATACCATTTTACAGCTGAGGCAGAGGGGCTAAGTAACTTGCCTAAGGTCACACTGCCAACAAAAGATGATCATATGCAAAACGGCTGAGGTTCCAGCAGGAGAACCCATGCTCTCATCCTCATCCCCCAACGTACTGTGTGAATGCATTTTTCTCGTGCTCAGGTGTCGAGCTCCACAGGGGGCCAGATTTCTGTCTGCTTGGTTGACTGCTGCGTTCCCAACATCACAGACCCTAGGAAAGTGTCTGGCAAAAAGTCAAATTTCTGAGTTCTGGAGGCCAAAGAGGTTGAGAATTGACACACTAGAGTGATCTTTCCAAAACAACCAGGAATCTTGACATCTTCCCACCTCCCGACTTTTCTCTCCCACTCAGGAAGAAGTCCTAACTCCTTAGGATGGTAAAGGAGGGCTCTCATGATCTAGCCCCGTGCTGTTCAACATAGTAGCCATTGCCATGTGTGGCTGAAGTAATTAGAATGAAACATTCAGCTTCTCAGTTGCACTGGCCACATTTCAAGTGCTCAACAGCCACACAGAGCTTCTGCATTAGACTGCACTGATCACTGATCTCGTCCCTGTCTTTCTAGTCTTATCCCGACAGGCTAGACAGATACATACCCTATGCTTTAGCCATGCTAAACACAAACAGCGGGTCACTGAAATGCCCATTCCTCTTTTTAGAATGCCTCTCTCAACAGGTTCATCTGTTGGTATTCCTAAATACTGCTTGCTACACAAGTCGGGCGTGAGTTCCCTGTGAAAGCTTCCCTAGTCCTCCTCCTATCTCCAGAGCATTTGCTCCTGACAGTAGTGAGCTACAGTATTACACTTGTGGTTGACTTTCTCATTACACGGCAGGCCTCTCATTGGCAGGGACAGCCTCTTATTCTTCTGTTTCCCCAGTGACCAGTGCCTGTCACAAAAGTGATGAGCAAGCACTGTCTGCTTCATGGCTGGCTGGGATGGGAGATATGAAGATGAATCAGATACGGACCCAGCCCTGAAAAGATTTATAACACAGTAGAGGGGTTACTGCGTGCATGCACGTGCGTGCGCGTGCACACACATACACACACACACCCACCCACACACACACAAAAGTATTATAGGGTGATAAGTAGTAATAATGCCTACTTGACAAAGGGGGAGAATCACTCTAACTAGTTCAGGTTTCAATATGGCATCCATATTGTACCATGTACCCCAAGTTTGAGACAAACAATATTTGACTTAACAGTTTACACAAAAAAGAAAAAATGTATCAATTACTGACAGGTTTAAATGAATTTTGATGCGTTTTTATAAAGTAGCTGCCTTTTAGCATTTGAATATGGTAAGATAACTGCATCACAACATTTAAAAGAATTCCAATGGTTCAAAAATTTAAAGTTTATCTCTCTATTTTGAGAGAGAGAGAGAGCAAGTGAGCAGGGGAAGGGCACAGAGAGAAGTAGGGAGAGGATCCCAAGCAGGATCCCTGCTGCCAGTGTGGAGCCCAACATGGGGCTCGAACTCATGAACCATGAGATCATGAACTGAGCAGAAACCAAGAGCTGGAGGCTCAACCAACTGAGCCACCCAGGCACTCCATCAAAAATTTAAATGTTAAAAATATGCATTAAAATGTTAAGATGGAAATGTACCCAATCTCAGAATGTGTGAGGCTTTTCTACAATTGACATCAATGTCTTAAACCATAAATGTAAGAAAATACATCATACGAGTTTAAGACTTATGAGTGCTTAAAAAAAAATCCCTTCCCAAATAGACAAAGCTTGGGAAAATTACTTGTGACATACATGAAAAAGGTAAATATCCCTTATATATAAAAGGTTCTTCTAAATAAGAGAAATAATGCATTAGAAAAAGAAGGATAATTGGAAATTAACCAAATAAGAAATACAAATGGCTGATACAATGTAACTTCGTTAGTATTTAGAGAAACAAACAAAAACAAGACTTCACAATTATCAGATTAGTGGAGACTAAAGTCTGACAATACTTTGCTAACAAAGGAGAACACTGTTGGGGAGAATCTAAATAGGTCTAACCTTCTGGGGGCATATGGGTAACACATATGAAAATTTTAAACAGACTTACCCTCTGCTCTATCACACTTACAGAAATTCAACCTTAGGAAATTATAGGGTAAATTCACTAAAATATGTGTAAAGAAGTTCGTGATAGTATTGGGTGCAACAGCAAAACACTGCTACTAATGTGCACTGCAGTGGGTGGGTTACATTACACGTGGTCCATTTAGGCAGTGAAACATGATGAGACTATTATAAAAGTGATGATGCAGATCTGTATTTATTGACATGGAAAGATCCCCATGATATATTAAGGGAAAAAAACCGCATCACGCATGCCCAGGAAGATGGGGATAGAACAGAAACCAAAATGTTAACAGCGGTTGGTTATTGCTAAGTAGTGAGATAATAGATCATCTATTTCTAGCCTATTCTTCCCTAGGCTTGCCTTTATTTCTTAAAGGGCATATATTAATTGTACCATCAGAAAAGACAACGGGACTATTTCTACCAAGCTACCTTCCACTGATCTCTCCAGTTTTCAGAGTCAAATCCTCTTCTGTACATTATCAAGAAAGCCTACCTTAAAAACCGTGACATAGGAATTCCAATCTGGACATTTTTTAAAATCGATAATTATGTGATAGCTGAACTAAGAACAAAAGAAAAGAATATTCTAGTTAATAGCTTAAAGTCAAGGTCCTAGGGGGAAGAAAGAGCTTTAATGATTCAATGATGAGAACTAGGAGGGCATACAAAGGGCACAGAGAAGTAACAAACCTGGCTCCAGATTTCGAGGAGTTTGCACACTGGTTACAGAGAAAATTCTAATACCCAGAAAATAATCAAGAGAGTAACAGAAGGCAATGTTAAATTATCCCGACTCTTCCTGTAATAGTTCAGAGAAGAGCACACTGGAGGCTAGGGAACCAGAAAAGATACCTGGAGGTGAGAGGTATACTTTTGATGGGAGATGAGAAAAGAGAACACATTTCAAAGCAGAAGGTGCACTGTTTAGAATGATCATAGCACATCTGGGGCGCCTGGATGGCTCAGTTGGTTAAGCATCCAACTTCAGCTCAGGTCATGATCTCACTGCTTGTGAGTTTGAGCCCCGCGCTGGGCTCTGTGCTGACAGCTCAGAGCGTGGAGCCTGCTTCAGATTCTGACCCACGCTCTCTCTCTGTTCCTCCCCCACTTGCACTCTCTCTCTCTCTCTCAAAAAATAAACATTAAAAAAAAAATTAGAATGATTACAGCAAACTTAGTAAACGTTATTTAATCTGATGTTTGCCTTGGAACTTTGTCTTGAGATATGTGAGGATTTTGACAAAAAGGATAAACAGATTATTTCTGTAACTGACAAAACTGTGCTTAAAGACAGAAGAAAATAGAACAGCTTATAAACTGCTGAAGTAATTACTTTTATTTAGGACAAAAGTATGGCCAAATATTACCCAGCAGTCAGCAATATGGTAATTTGATCTCAAAATGTAAACTCCAATTGTATTTGTAGCTAAGAATCTTGGCACCTGAGTTTAGCAAGGCAAACTCTAATATTACGTAAAACTGCCGCGTTTTTAAAAGGTCCAAATTGTGTTAGACCTACCACCAGAGAGATCCATTAACTCATGATTTTAGTTAGTGGGGCCCTCCTTAGTTGAACATTCTTTAGTGGAGTGAAGCTCATGGGGTCATGGTTCAATGTCTGTCAGTTTCTCACTGTCAATCCTAAGGAAAACAGTGAAAACAATATTAATTGCAAAGTGAAATGGCTCCCTGGTGAAAAGTGCAGCATGCAACATAACAGACATTAGCAAATTCTCAAATCACAGGCAAACAAAAATCACAGGCAAATGAGACTCTGGAAGAGCTAGGCCTGTGAGTAAGAAAAGGTAAGAAGACATGATGGAAAGAATATATGAATATCACAGGATTACAAGAGGACCTTGAACAATCAAAGGGGCCCACAAACACTTACGCAGAACTTGTAGGAAACAACGGTCTTGGGAGAGTGAGCAGCCAAAGTGAAGCACTCTGTGCCTCACTCATTTGTGGGGAAAAAGACAGCAAAATAACTTAATTCATTTTTTTCTTTGTTTTAAGAATGCATAGTTGCATTTATGATCTACATTTTATTCAACATCTATTTTAAAAAATTTTTCTTTTTAAAAAAATTTTTCAATGTTTGTTTATTTTTGAGGGAGAGGGAGAGAGAGAGAGCGTGAGTAGGGGAGGGGCAGAGAGAGGGAGACACAGAATCTGAAGCAGGTCCCAGGCTCTAAGCTGTCAGCACAGAGCCCAATGCTGGGCTCGAATCCACAAAGTGTGAGATCATGACCTGAGCTGAAGTTGGATGCTTAACCAACTGAGCCACCCAGGGACCCCAAACTATTTGTTTTTAGTATTTATCGATTTATTTTGAGAGAGAGAGAGAGAGAGAGAGAGAGAGAGAGAGAGAGAGAAAGAGAGAGAAGTGGGGGGGGAGGAGGAGGTGCAGGGAGAGAAGGAGAGAGAATCCCAAGCACGCTCCTCGATGATAGCAGCTGACCGGGTGGAACTCACACCCAGGAACCATGAGATCGTGACCTGAGCCAAAACCAAGAGTCAGATGCTTAACTGAGCCACCCAGGTGCCCCTGGTCCCTATTTCAAATGACTTTTTTTCTAGTCACACTCTTCCTGCATTACCTCTGCAGTTTCTGAAATCTGCAACTCTGATTTTCCTCAAGTTCCAATTCCACATCCTGAGCTTACTGCCACCCTGCTACTGCAACTCACTCAGTCCAAGGCTGGGGTCACGACCTCTTGGCAGAAACTAATACCACCTTCCAAATTCTCCAGGCCTAAGAGGGGGATCACTGTGACTGGAGCTACCTGGTTCTTAACTCTGAAGCCTACTTATCTGTGGGTCTACCTATTACACTATTTATTGGGGCCTGTCAATTCTTTTTCAAACATCACATTTAGTCCACACATCTAAAATGACCACAGCAGACATTACTACCAAGACAGATTCTAGGCAGGTCCCCTACCTTCGGCTTTACTATGAACACCGCACTTCAGAAACACCTCTGTGCAAAATGCTACATTCAAAACACGATCAGCTCAAGAAACTTCTGGAGCCTACGGGTCAACACCAACTTGCTTGGGTGGCATCTGAAACCGTAACATCCATCGACTAGGCCCATCTTATTTTATCAACTTGTTCTCTCCTCGGCCCCAGAGAACATCTCTCTGTTCTAGAAAGGTGGGTCTCTTATTGCCCACACACACTCTTCTCATTCTTGCCTCTGGCCTTTACTAATATCCCTTCTTCTAGTATGTCCTGCTTTCAATACTACACTTCTTTCAAAGCACAAGTCCATATTGTTCTTTGCCAAGATCTAACCTGTTTTACTTTCTCACATTTTCCCATACTCTGAAATCTTTTTATTCAAGTGTAGGCTGTTTTATTTTTATTTATTTTTTAGTAGGCTTCACACCCAACAGAGGGCTTGAACTCACGACCCCAAGATCAAGAGTCACAAGCTCTACCGAATGAGCTAGCCAGGCACCCAAGTGTAGTTTAAGTAAACATGTTGAACAAATATGTACAGAATATACATCCTTAGATCCACTTTTATTCTTGTTTCTTCTCTGTAGACTATAGGCACAAAGGTTGAAATCAGGCATTGACATTGGATGTGGAAGAATGTAGGCCATGGATTCAATATGTAACAAACACAAGTGATTAGTCAATGTTAACATAAACACAGAGAGAAATAATTAAACCACTAATACAAATTAGTACTACGTTCTGTAATTCTGCTACTGTGTCAAACTGAAAAAACCTGGTACAAAGACAAAATAACATCAAATACAAGATAACACAAAAAACAGGATTCTTTGAAGGCCTCTCCAAGGTTGGAAAATGTTCATTACACAAAGAAGGGCACAGTAAACGCTGCAATGTAAAATTAAACCAGGGATTTCAGTCTCTAATTTAGAATTCTTCAGTAACTTCTAGTTTATCTTCTAGCACGGAAGTTCCCGAAATGTAACGCATCTCTTCTCTTTCCCAATAGTGATCAATGTTCTCTGAGAGCACCGCTGTTCACCTAACTGGGGTCTGGGTTTCCCTGTGAGTTCTGGGACATATTCTAGAGAATGAGAACTGTCCCTTTAAAAGGCGTCCACGCATTACTCAAGTTTGAGAAACACTGCTCTCACTGTCACTTTATTGCTCGATTAGTTCCATTTTTCCAAGGAGCAATCTAAAGCATAAAAGTAAAAACAGAGCAAGGCAAAACCGAGGCTGAAAAGTACCAATGTTAGGAAAGGCGACAAGCAAGAACCAGTCGTGCAGCATCCCCTCTCCCTGGCCAGGTCCCCCGCCAGTGGGGGCCAGATCCGCCCACACTACGTGTGCGAGAGGGAAAATCCAGCGTGGTCACCGGAGCCGGCGCGACAGCACGGCTGCCAGCTTTCTCTTGCCAGGGGCTGGGGGAGAGCACCTGCCGCCCGGGGTCACGGGGGCTGACGGCTGGGGCGCCCGGATGTGGCCGCGCGGCCAAGGCGGCGGGGGCGGCGCGGACGTGAAGACCGCCAGCAGGCGCGGGGAGGGCTCCCGGGGCACAAGGGCTCGTCCGCGGCCCTCGCCGCTCCGCCGCGTCCCACGCTCCAACCGTCCCAGCCCCGCCGGCCGCTTCCTCGCCCTCCCCTCGTCCGCGCCGGGAAGGCCGCCTCACCTGCTCGCAGCGCCCGACTTGGCGGCCGGGGCCCCTGGCAGCGGGAAGCTGCAAGCGGAACGCATCACGGCCACCGCAGCGCGGCGGCAGCGGCAGCCACACGGACCCGGCTTCCTGGAGGATCCGTTCCTTTCCGGGAGCCGCACCGCCACCCGGCTCTAGCCCGTGCGCGTCACCGCCCGCGCCCGGGGCGCGCACGCCGTGGGGGCGGAGGGGAGAGAAGCGCGGCGCGGGGGGTGGGGCTGCGCCAGGGGCGGGGCCTGTGCCCCGATGATTGGCGTGGAGTGCAGAGCTCTTCCCAGGGTAAAGACCGGCGGGCAGCTCGCCTCTGAGAGTGCCGAAGGTGACAGCTGTGTCACAGAAGTAAAGGTAAGTCTGGCTTGGCTACCGCCTGTCGGTCGTAGCCAGTCTGGTAGTCAGCAAGCTGCAATGTGCTTGTGATAACCAGGTGATCTTTCCTTGGTGCCCCAAGGATTATGGAAAATAACACTTGAAAATCTGACAAAGTCTAGGCATTTTCGCTCAACTCTTGATATGTTTACAATTCTTTCAGTAGCTATACCTGTTTTTATTTTTGTTTTTATATAAACTCCAGTTGGTTAACATACAGTGTAATATTAGTTTCTGGTGTACCATTTAGTGCTACAACTATTAAAATCCCAGGAGAGAAGACAGGACCTAACCTCTTTGACATAAGCCATAGCAACTTCTTACTAGATATGTCTCCTGTGGCAAGGGAAATAAAAGCAAAAGTAAACTTTTGGCGCTTTATCAAAATAAAAATTTCTGCACAGCTAAGGACATAATAAACAAAACCAAAAAGCAACCTATGGAATGGGAGAAGATATTTGAAAATGCATATCTGATAAAGGGTTAGTATCCAAAATCTATCAAGAACTTATAATATTTGATACCCCCCAAATGAATAATCCAATTAAAATGGGCATAAGACATGAATAGACATTTTTCGTTTATTTTTTAAATTTTTTAATGTTTATTTTTGAGAGAGAGAGAGAGACAAACAGAGAGAATGAGGAGGGGAGGGGCAGAGAGAGAGAGAGAGGGGAACACAGACTCGGAAGCAGGTTCCAGGCTCTGAGCTGTCAGCACAGAGCCTGATGCGGGGTTTGAACTCCCATACCATGAGATCATGACCTGAGCCGAAGTCGGACGCTTAACCGACTGAGTCACCCAGGTGCCCCAGACATTTTTCTAAAGAAGACATCCAGATGGCCAACAGACACATGAAAAGATGCTCAACATCACTCACCATCAGAGGAATGCAAATCAAAACCACCGTGAGAGACCACCTCACCCCTGTCAGAATGGCTAAAATCAACAACACAAGAAACAACAGGTGTTGGTGAGGATGTGGAGGAAAAGGAACCCTTGTGCACTGTTGGTGGGAATGTAAACTGTGCAGCCACTCTGGAAAACAGTGTGGATGTGCCTCAAAAAGTTAAAAATAGAACCACCCTGATCTGACAATTGCACTACTAGGTATTTGCCCAAAGAATACAAAATTCTAATTCAAAGGGATACATGCACCCCAGTGTTTTTAACACTGCTATAGCAGCATTATCGACACTAGCCAAACTCTGGAAACAGCCCAAGTGTCTGTTGACTGATAAATGGATAAGGAGGATGTGGTATATATACAATGGAATATTACTCGGCCACAAAAGAAGAATGAAATCTTGCCACTTGCAACAGAGTGGATGGAGCTAGAGAGTGTGATGCTAAGTGAAATAAGTAGCTATCCCTGTTTTACAGATGGGGAAACTAAGGCTCAAACTCATCCAGTGATTCTCTCAAGGTCCAGGATTTCATCCTTGCCAAAAGTTAGGTGGTAGAGCCTGTTCTCGGGAGACGGATCTCACCCATACACAATGGTTCTGAGAAGAAATAGTAGGGTGAACACCAGTTCCTGAGATTGACCCATGGCCTTGCACTTAGCTCAAGGCCACTCTCTCTAGCTCGACAAAAAACTACCTTGAAGTCACAGACCTGGAAGAGTCATTGAGAATCACAGCTTCTGTTCCCCTTTTCCTCTTTTTTTTTTTTTTAAACAGGTGAATACACTGCTATCCAAGGATAGGAAGTGACCAGCCAGCCTAGACACTTTAAAATGTTTTTTTAAAGTGAGAGCCCTGGAAAAATCTACACTATTCCCCTTTCAAGTAAAACAAACTTGGAAAGAACTGGTAGTTACATATTTCGAGCAGAATCCTTCTTGGTCTAGCACCAACCTGGATCATCTCTTTGGGGTAATGTTTCATCCCCGGATTCTGATACTGTTCATGAAAGAAAGCTAGCAGTGACCAGGGAGCCTTGTGCTTTAGAAGTAAATGCTGTCTTTTTTTACTACTGATCCACATTAGAATCATAAAGCCATAGAATGTTCCAGCCCAAGAGACTGTAGACACTCTTTCCAACTACCTCCTTCTGCTGCTGAGGAACCTGGACCCAG
Organism: Felis catus; assembly: GCF_018350175.1. Classification (NCBI taxonomy): domain Eukaryota; kingdom Metazoa; phylum Chordata; class Mammalia; order Carnivora; family Felidae; genus Felis; species Felis catus. Next base: position 34,768,854 of record NC_058371.1, on the reverse strand, counting down.
AGAGGTTGAGTGACTCACCCAAGATCTGGACACAAAGGGGGAAGCTGTACCGATGGTTCTGATCCCTACTTCAGTGCCCTTTTATGGCAATCTACTTTTTTATGGCAATCTGTTTCTATTTTAAAAATGACCAGCTTGGCTAGCTTACACATTAAAAACTTCTGTAACATGTACTTAAGGTTGCTTTTAGAAGCTTAAGTAGTTGGCCACTGACATGCTGTGATTTTATGGCCATTCTCCCTCAAAACTATGTGCCCTTCAGAGCCCTCACCATCAGAGATATTGGTTTGGATTATGGTAGTCTCCCTTATAGGCCCCACTAAAATGCCAGACTAGTATTACTACAGCATTAGCATTTCTTGATAATTTATATGTGATAATTATCTGATAAAAGCTAGGAAAGACAAGTATAAAGAAGGTATGAAAACATGGAACATGGTGTATTCATTTCCTAGAACTGCCCTAACAAATTACCCCACACTGGGTGCTTCAAATGACAGAAATTCATGGGGTGCCCGGGTGGCTCAGTCAGTTAAGCGTCCGGCTCTTGACTTCAGCTCAGGTCATGTTCTCACAGTTTGTGGGTTTGAGCCCTATGTCGGGCTCTGAACAGGAGGTGTGGGGCCTGCTTGGGATTCTCTTTCTCTCCCTCTCTCTCTGCCCCTCCTCTGGCCGTGTGTGGGCACGTGTGCTCTCTCGTGCACTCTCTCTCAAATAAATAAACTTTAAAAAAATGACAGAAATTTATTTTCTCACAGTTCTAGAGGCTAAAGTTCTGAAATCAAGGTGTTGGGAGAACCATGCTGTCTCCAAAGACTCTAGGGGAGGATCTTTCCTTGCCTCTTTTTAGCTTCTGGTACTTGCCAGCAATCTTTGGCATTTCTCAATTAGTAGATGCATCACTCAGATTTCTGTCTCTGTCATCACATGGTGTTCTCCCATGTGTCTGTGTCCAAATAACCCTCTGCTTTAAAGGACACCAGTCATAATGGATTTAGGGCCCAACATAACCCAATATGATGTCTTCTTAACGTAATTATATCTGTAGAGACTCTATTTCCGAAGAAGGTCACATTCACAGATTCTGGGTGGACGTGAACTTTTGGGGGACACTGTTTAGCCAGTACATGAGAGGACCATCCCAGTCTAGGTTGTCAAGGAAGGCCTCTTCAAGGAAGTGGCGTCTGAGGTCACACCTGCAAGATGAATTGGTATTAACGAGAAGAAGGGTGAAATCTGGGTCTACATGAAGAGGTCGTACGGTGGAACCAGCAAAGAGGCTCTGAAGGAGGAAGGAACACGACTGTCGGAGTGATCCATCAATTTATTCTCACTTATTAACAAAAGAAACAAAAAACTGAGCTAATTGGAGATAACACTGAGTACTTTATTCTAGGCACGGTTCTAGTTCATTAGAAAACACTTGAAATAGAATGATACTGAAACTACATCAAAATTCATGGAATGCAGCTGAAGTAGCACCCTCTGAGAAATTTATTCCTTGAAATGCTTGTTTTAGTAATGAAAAAAACATTTGACATCCATTATCTAAGGCTCCATCTTAAGAAGTTAGGGTAAGAAGGGGCACCTGGGTGGTTCAGTTGGTCGAGGGTCCGACTTTGGCTCAGATCATGATATCACAGCGTGTGATTTTGAGCCCTGCATTGAGCTCACTGCTGTCAGCGCAGAGCCAGCTTCTGATCTGTCTCCCCTCTCTGTGCCCCTTCCCCACTTGTGCTCTCTGTCTCTCAAAAATAAATCTTAAAAAAGAAAAGGAGTTAGGGCAAGAAAAGCAAATTTTATCAACCTTTTAAGAAAGGAATTATACCAGGGTGCCTCGGTGGCTCAGTCAGTTGAGTGTCTGACTCTTGATCTCAGCTCACGTTTTGATCTCAGGGTCGTGAATTCAGGTCCCACATTGGGCTTTGCACTGGGCCTGAAGTCTACTTAAAAGAAGAAAGAAAGAAAGAAAGAAAGAAAGAAAGAAAGAAAGAAAGAAAGAAAGAAAGAAAGAAAGAAAGAAAGAAAGAAAGAAAGAAAAAGCAATTATACCAATCTTACATAAAGTCAGAGAAATAGAGGAGGAGGGTCAAAATGATCTTGATGCCAAGAAATAAAAAGGAAAGAAAGTTACACATCAATATCCTTTATGAACACCGATGCAAACACTCTAACAGAACATTGGCAAATTAAATCCAGTAATATCTGGAAAGAGTCAGTTTAACCAAGTGGAATTTCTTCAAGAAATGCAAGGTTGGTTCAACATTTTAAAATCAATCAGTGCAATCCACTACATAAACAGTGTAAAGGAGACAGTGCATATGATTCACATGATCTTAATCAATGTAGAAAAAATATTTAACAACACTGAACACTCATTCATGATTTAAACCAAAAAGCTCTCATCATCTGTAAAGGGAATGATCTTTCCTCAGTTTGATAGGGTATCTATAAAAGAACTATAGCTAACATGGACATGAAAACAAAGTATCTCATTACCTGCTTGGTATTTTAAAAGTATTAAGTGAAAGTTTGAAAAAGAGCGTGACATCTGGACTGCAGAAGCCATCTTGAAACCATGAGGCAACAGTAATGTGGATGAGAAGGCCATACTAAATATGATGAAACAGATAGGAAGAGTTGCTTGGGATTGTCATGGCATCCTGAAACCACTTAACTAACACCAGCCACAGGATCTACCTCCTGATTTCCTGTAAGGAGAGGAAACTAAAGCCCCTATTTGTTTAAATTCGTTCAGGCTGGATACCCCATTACCTGCTGTTAGGTCTTTAAAAGGATTTGTGGACTGGTTGATTGAAAACTAGGAGGGCCCTCAAGAGGTCCTATCTTCCAGCTGCCTTACTTTGTCAGTTTAAAGTCTATTTACATTTTACAGATGAGACAGCTAGGCTCCCAGAGGCAAAGCAGCTCCCACAAGCTCCTAAGACTGGGAGACAAGGGACTTGAATGTGAAGAATACCAAACTGGGAGGTAGGCACTTGAGCCCTAGTCCCTGCTATGCTGCCAATTGACTGTGTAAGCTCAGAAAAGTTAGTTTACCTCATTGGTCCTCACCATCTGTACGTTTTTTTAAAAAGGTAGATGGGGGGTGTCTAAGGTCCTTTTCAGGTCCCAAATTCATAATTTCTAAGAGGCAAAAGAGAAGACTAGAAACAAGGTCCTCCTCCTCTTCCTCCTCCTTATGGAATCAAACATAAAAGAGCCCTTTCCTTTTCTCATTGAACTCTGGATTGCTTTCCAATTGTGCTTATGGGAACCCTGATGAATGGCTCAGTATTTAACCATCAGTCTTTAAAACCCAAACAGGATTTCTCTTAACTTATCTTCTTGAAAAAATCCTCTCACGTGGCAATTGCTTGACGTCCTGCTGGCTTTGCTCTCTAGATGTGTTAACCAAACTGGCTAAACTGTCCCTCCCAGCACTGTGGATGTTCAGAGCACCTGTGAGGTGCTGTGGATGTCACAGAAACAAAGGAATCAAGTGGCTCTTGGACATGGTGGGTCCTATTGTTCTCCCCTGGTGCTGTTTGCCTCCCTAAGTCGTTCATGCACAGACTGGTTGTTGAGCAACTTGGCTAATAATCCTATATACTTGTACAGAATTTGTCTTCAAGGAGATCATAACACTTGACAGACATGACCTCATTTATAAGCCCAGCATTCCTAAGGCAGGAAATGGGCCGAGAGAATTCTTATTTTATGGTATTCTTTTATGGAGAGGAAGCGCTTGAGATCCAGAAAGAGCCAGTGACTTGTTTAAAGCAGTATCAGAATTCAGAGTTTGCTTCGACTTTTTCTCATCACAGCAGCATGATCAACTGTACCCGAAAGGGATCATGTGGGATATGGGTCATCACACAGACATACACACATACATGCACACACACAGGCACACACACACGTAGGGAGTGGACATGGTTGCTGCTCAGGACCCATTCTTCTGTTTTTGGTAACAGTATCTCAGATTTCTAAAAGAATATACCTGTCTCACACTCAGTCCATTGAGGTCAGAACATGACCCTGGCCTAGTTCAGCAGAGTAATTTCGTTCCCTGACCACTGTGATTGGCACATGAATCATTCTATTCTGATCAATATAAGCCACATTCTTCAATATCAACTTCATCTGCAGAAAGGATGATATTCTGATTTCTATACAGATTTTGTTCCATTTCGCAAACCTTTCAGCCTTGGGCAGGGAGCAGCGGGTTATTTATCAGGCCCCTTGAATCTTGCCACTTCTGTGTTCCTCCCTCACTTGAGCTAACATACCATTATCCCAAGCATCCTTCATTCAGTCTTTATCACCTCAAGGTTAGAGTTGAAATTCATAGCAGATCAGCTCTGGGAATCAACAGGTGATTAGATGTTATTGGTAGGTTGGCCTCACGCCCCAAGGTCACGACTGAGGCCCCTCCAGGGTTTTAAGCCCCAAGTCCTAACACTTCACATATCCCCAGGTCCTCACATGCTTAACTGCTTGCTTGTTCCCAGCGCGTTCTTTATTTTCATGCCTCTGTGTCTTTACACACATTTCCTATGACCGGAAGGATTTCCTCTTTCTTGACTGCCTAGGGAAAAAAAAAAATCTATTCATCCTTCAGTTTGCCCCTCTGAAGCTGTGTTATTGTCAAGTTGTTCCTGACCTCCAGGCAGGAAAGTCTCTCTCCTTTATCCGTCAGCACCATCACTTGCTATAACTGCTGTTGGTCCTTGCTACTAGCTTATTCCTCTGAGTATCCTTAGACTGGAGCGTGTATGAGTCCAATTCAGCAAGTACATTTTGGGTGGTCGGGCTGTGCTCCTCCCATGCCCTGCAGAACTAAGGCTCTGGCTACCTTGCCTTCCACACCAGAAATAGATTTCACCCGTCTTCTGCTGCAATGATTCTACTTTGCCTGGTCTCCAAATTCATCCCCATTTCAAATGCATGCTGGATTTTTTAGAGCAGCTGTAATGTCAAGTAATGTTGACTTGAACGGAATTGGATGTTTCATCTTGTTCAAGTCAGGCTAATAGTTCCATCTGTCAGAATCTTTGGAATTCATATTTTATTAACCAACTTTCTCATTACCCTTCTTAGCTTGAATCATATCTATTTGCATACATGTCTTAGTTCCCATATCCTCTCCTGCTAGACTGTAATCCCTTTGGAGTCGGGTATTGTGTCTTCTAATTCATACCTTCCGGAGTGTTTAGGACAGTGCTAGATACGTAGGAGGTGCTCCAAACATGTTTGCTAAGTGACTAGTGAATGAATGAAGGAAGGAATGATATTACTTTCCTTATAGACAGAGCTCGGCGAGATAAGTCACTTCTCCGCTCACCACCCTTCGAAGTCACTGAAGTGAGGGGACAGAAAAGGGAAAGAAAGCAGTGGGTGATCCAGAGATAAGCTTTATCTTTCTACACTATATTCTGAATGTACCTGCCTTGTGGTGACTAACAGGAAATTCTTTAGAGTTTTTGTAGTTGGATGGAGAATTTCCCACTTCAACGATGCAGGTCGAACTCTATTTTTTTTTTTTTTAATTTTTTTTTTTTTCAACGTTTATTTATTTTTGGGACAGAGACAGAGCATGAACGGGGGAGGGGCAGAGAGAGAGAGGGAGACTCAGAATCGGAAACAGGCTCCAGGCTCCGAGCCATCAGCCCAGAGCCTGACGCGGGGCTCGAACTCATGGACCGCGAGATCGTGACCTGGCTGAAGTCGGACGCTTAACCGACTGCGCCACCCAGGCGCCCCATATTTTTACATCATCTCATCGTTTCAGTGGGAAGTGGGGACGAAGAGTCAGTTGTGTCTTCTCAGTACAGCATCTTTCTCTGTGCTGCCTTCTCTGCCTTCTGTGTGAAATCGCAAGCTGTCGCCCTTCGACAGCACACTCTATGCCCATCCATGCTTTTCTCTTCCTCTGTAGCTCATATCACTGTCTGAAATACCATATTTTTCTTCTTTTGTTAGTTTCCTGTTTGTCTCCCCATATCAGTCAGGCAGCAGAAATCATATGTTTTTTTTCCATGTGTATTTATGTTGTGTGTGTGAGAGAGAGAGAGACAGAGCACGTGCATGCACACACATGAGTAGGGGAGGGGCAGAAGGAGAGAAAGAGACTCTCAAGCAGGCTCCTCACTGTCAACACAGGGCCTGATAGGGGGCTTGATCCCACAAACCGTGAGATCACGACCTGAGCTGAAATCTAGAGGCAGACGATTCACCAGCTGAGCCACCCAGGCATACCAGAAACCACATGTTATTTCAACAGGAACACTTCAATATAAAGAATTGTTACCTAGTAGGACATGCTTAACTACTAAAAGAAGTTTAAAAAAAGAGAGAGAGAGATTTCCATAAAATGGTCCAGAAGAAGAAAATGCAGCCAAAAGCATCTACTACCTCTAGGCTTGGTGGGAGGAGTGCACAGGAAGGAACTGAGGACTCGGCGAATGTCTCCCCCCCCCCCCCTACTGTCCCCATCCTAAGGCTGAGGTTTGGAATTCTCCCAGGAGTGTGGCTACCTAGGACTGGCTGCATAATATGCAGACTTAATGCAAACTGAAAATGCCGGGCTCTTTGTTCACTCTGTGAACAAACTCTATTCACTCTGGATATATAATCTTACGCATCTCGGAATATATGCACGTACTCCTACTGCCAGTCCTACAAATGTTTGTGTCCATTCTAGAAGGGAGAAAACAGAAGGAATAGCCTCCTGGAAAAAGTGGCATGAGATAGGGTTGAGGACACAAAGGGAACAATTACCGTGGAGAGGAAAGACTTCTTTTTAAAAATTACCGCCGGTAAAATACACACGACATAAAATTGGCCATCTTTTTTTTTTTTTTAACATTTATTCATTTTTGAGACAGAGAGAGACAGAGCATGAACGGGGGAGGGTCAGAGAGAGGGAGACACAGAATCCAAAACAGGCTCCAGGCTCAGCAGTCAACACAGAGCCCGACGCGGGGCTCGAACTCACGGACCGCGGATCTTGACCCGAGCCAAAGTCGGCCGCCCAACCAACTGAGCCACCCAGGTGCCCCTAAAATTGGTCATCTTAACCCCTTTTCAGTAGGGTTAAATATCTTTGCATTGTTGTGTAACCGATCTCCAGGACATTTTTGTCTTGCAAAACTGAAACTCTATACCCCTTCAAAAACAACCCCCTAGTCCCCTCAGCCCTGGAAACCACCATTCTACGTTCTGTTTCTGTGAATTTAACTACACTAGATGCCTCATAGAAGTGGAATCGTACCGTATTTTTCTTTTGTGATTGGTTTATTTCACTTAGCATAATGTCCTCCAAGTTCAGCCTTGTTGTGGCATGTGTCAGAATTTCCTTCCTTGCTTAAGGCTGAATAACATCCCTTGTGGATATATACACAGTTAGTTTCTCCGTTCATCCATTGACAGGACACTTGAGTTGCTTCCACATTTTAGCTATTGTGAATAATGCTTCAGTGAACATGAGGGTACAGGTATCTCTTTGAGACTGCTTTCATTCCTTTTGTATATAGTCTCAGAAGCCGGATTGCCAGATCATATGGTAATTCTATCTTTCATTTTTTGAGGAACCTCCGTACTGTTTACCATAAGGGCTGCACTAATTTGCATTCCCACCAACAGCGCACAAGCGTCCCGGTTTCTCCGCATCCTCACCAACACTTGTTATTTGCTGTTTGTTTCTTTTCCTTTGAGAGTAGCCATCTTGATGGGTATGAGGTGGTATCTCCCTGTGGTTTTAAAGACTCTTTTCGAAACAGAGGGGAGGACGGGAAGGTGAGTGAGAGGCAGAGCTATTTTGAAGTGATTAAGAAAGACACTCCTAGCCAATCTCCATTTTGTCAGCTGCCTTGATGGCAGAGTCATAAGCCCAGAGAGGAAGGTATGGAGTGGGGAGGGGCTGGAGGGGACTGGCAGAGGTTCAAACAGGAGCCAGCAGGGAGGTAACAAGTGAATCAATCAGGGGTGATTACAAAAACAACTGAGCAGTGGTGAGGCTCCATCTGAGGTCAGGAGGCTTGAATACCTGATGAACCTGATCCTGGTGTCTCCAGCAGCCAAGGAGTCAGGAAGGAGCAAAAAAGACTCGTGGGGTTATCTAGATTGGTGACTGGAAATCTTTTCCTGTTTGTGACGTCGCCCTGCCTGCCACGAGCAGCTGGGGTGGAAATGATTATCGGAGTTGGGAGAATCGAGAGGGTGTTGCAAGTGCCCATGGGAACCACTCCTTCTCATCTTGTGATTAGGCATCTAGGAAAAAAATACCTGGGTGAAGTGCCTTCCAAGGAAAACCAGGGTTCCTTATATAGGGCACTGGGAAATCTTTGTTTAAGGAGATCAGCAATACAGGAAAGTGTGGCAGGATGCAGGCTCCCCAGAACAGGAGTTCTCAAAGGATGGCAGCAGAAGTGAGGGCATCCGGCTCATCTGGAATCCTGGTATTCACGGCCCCAATCCATACCCACTGCATCAGAAACTCTGGGGATGAGGCCCATGAATGGCTATTTTATAACAAGCCCTCTCCAGGTGACTTGGATGCAGGCTCAAGTTTGCATGCTGTACCCCAAGGAACAGTATAAAGGGCCAGCAGACGACTAACATGAAGCAGAGAAGGACTAGAACAGAAGTGTATTTGAAATGAGATCCTGACAGAAGGAAACAGGGGTCGGGGATGTCAGCTGGACAGCAATTGGGGCCCAGAGAGACACAAAACACAGGAGGTTGGGCAACTGGTCGGAGGTAGGACAGTGGGGAGGGCAGGGAAGGCTGTCTTATTTACTGGATTTGGAAGAAGGGGTCGAATTAAACAGACAGTTTCAGTTGCGGTGGCGAGGCATGGGTGCGTCTCCTCAAGACTGGTCCAAGCCCCAGAACATCGATTAGTTATGCGACCTTGGGCAAGTTATTTGTTTAAAACCTATTTTCTCAAAGGTAACATGGAGATCATATTACCGCCTATTTGGGTTGCTATGAGGGGTTAATGAAATAATCCAAGGGAAGCACTAAGCACAGTGCCCGGCTGTAGGATGAGTTGATAAAACTCTGCTGTGAATTTTATTTAAAAGCAACTTGCGGCTTGACAGGGGAAGGTAAGTCAGAAGATGAGGTCTCTATAAATACCTTTCCTAACCACACCCTACCTTACACATCCATGTTGTGCAATTAATGTTCATTGCTGACAAGTCTCTTTCCCTTTTGTCGTGAGCTCTGTAGTCGTTCAGTCACCTAAACGCTCTTCGTATCTGTACCGTCATAACAGTGACTTCGGATTATAAGCTAATGGTCAGGGCTGTGCCTACTTAGGGTCCATCTCACTTGCCCTAGAGCCTGGCAGAGCTCCCACAGCCACAGCCTTAGAAAGCACTTTATTTATTTATTTTTATTTATGTATTTTGAGGGGGAGGTGGAGAGAGAGAATGGGAGTAGAGGGAGGGGCAGAGAGAGAGAGAAGGAGAGAGAGAATTGCAAGTAGGTTCCGAGCTGTCAGCAAAGAGCCTGCTGTGGGGCTTGATCTCACGAACCGTGAGATCATGGCCTGAGCCAAAATCAGGAGTCGGACACTTCACTGACTGAGCCACCCAGGCATCCCTAGAAGGCATTTTGAAATGAACGGAGCACCTGGGTGGCTCCGTTGGTTAGGCGTCTGACTTGGACCCAGGTCATGATCTTGCAGTTGGTGTGTTCGAGCCCCGCGTGGGGCTCCATGCTGATAATTCAGAGCCTGGATCCTGCTTCAGATTCTGTGTCTCCTCCTCTCTCTCTGCCCCTCTCCCGCTCACAACTTGTCTCTCTCTCAAAAATAAATAAACATTAAAAAAATTTTTTTTTTAATTTTTTTTTTAACATTTATTTATTTTTGAGACAGAGAGAGACAGAGCATGAATGGGGGAGGGGCAGAGAGAGAGGGAGACACAGAATCGGAAACAGGCTCCAGGCTCTGAGCCATCAGCCCAGAGCCCGACGCGGGGCTCGAACTCACGGACCGCAAGATCGTGACCTGAGCTGAAGTCGGACGCTCAACCGACTGAGCCACCCAGGCGCCCCCAAAAAATTTTTTTTAAAGAAATTAAAAAGCCCTGACCTTCCTTGTTCACCCTGGGAAACTGAGGTAGGCCCAGTGCATGTGGCTTGCCAGATACAGACATTGGTAATGCAGCATCTGCTTTTACAGTTAACCTCTCGGCTGCCGGGGGGACAGGTAGAGACAGGTGCTGCTGTCCCTCAGGGCCTCCTAGTGCAGCGTAAGTTTCCCAAGTACACAGAACAGACAGGCTCAAATGTAGCCTCCCAGAGCTGACCCCATTGGGAAGCACCTGTGTGTTCATCTGGATTCCTGCTCCCCCTGGTAGGAAGGAGCCTGGCCTCCTGTCCTGCCAGCTTGCTGTTTCTTGTATTTTTTAAAGGGTTGTATTCAGACCCCACTTCCTCAGCAAGGTGCTCTGCATTGGGACTTAGGTCCAGTGGTTTACGTTTCTTCCTGTCCTGTCCTTTAATCGAATGATTATGACGGAAAGATCATTTGAGAATTTAAGTAGAATATTTACCATGCCCTAACATAACACCTTGCTTCATTTTCTGGCACATCTCCTTCCCCGTGTATCGATCATTTTACACATTTGCAATCATGGCATATCTGAGTCGATAAGGGCCACGAGTATTATCTCCTTTGGCCCCACTTAATTGTTCGGCTCTTGGTAGAATCCCTGATATATAGCATGTGGTCAATAAGGGATTATTGAACGACTACTATTTTATATTATGCTGCTTCCATTTAAGGTCATAAGAACATTCCCCTGTTTCTATAGCATGACTAATTGCAACCTTTCATGGTTCCCCAATAGCACCGAACAGCAATTTATTAAAGGTTTCCTTACGTTGGAATTCTGACTGTTTGCTTTGTTGTTGTTGCTTTTACTGTTATAGATAATCTTGTCATAAAATTTTTATGCACATTTTATTTAGCTTTTTTGGAATCTGTTTCAAATACAAAAAATTCCCAAGAATGGAATTACTGTGTAAAGGAGGTTTGGACAGCTTTATGATTCAATAAAGATTTCTTAAGGAGCCGATAGTTCCTGGTGGGGACAGTCCTTTTATGCCTGTGCTCTGCTACGTATTCACATGTCTATTTCTCGAGGGTGTCCAAGTCAATGATGAGGGCCATAGACGCCATCCCCAAGAGCCCCCTAATTCAGAACTCTTTGAAGAGTCTGAAAACATTTTTTGGAAGCTTACTACATGGGGCTAAGCAGAGCTTTTGGTTTCTGAATAACAAAATAGATTATTAACAGAAATGATGCCTTTCCCTCAGGTCCTAAAATAAAATCCAAAAACCATGGCCCCCATCAGAGCAAAGTCTCTGAGACTAGCATGGCTTCAGGCAGTTCTGCCTTTGATGCCGAATGAGACTCTGAGATCTCAAATCCCAAGGAGACCTGTGTTAGCTTGTATGGCTCCTCTAACAAGTTGCCACAACTTAGCGGCTAACGACGATGCAAATTATCTGACAGGTCTGCAGAAGTCTGACACGCTCTTGCTGGGCTAAAAGCAAGACATCCACAGGGCTGCATTCCTTTCCAGAGACTCCGGGAAGGATCCGTTTCCTTGTCTGTTCCACGTTCTAGAGGCTGCCCACAATCTCTGGTTCATACATGGCCCTCTTTCTCTGTGTTCAAAGCCTGCAATATCAAATCTTTCAGACTCATCTGCAGTTCTCTCTCTCTCTCTCTCTCTCTCTTTCTCTCTCTCTCTCTCTCTCTCCCTGACCATATCCTGGAAAGGTTTTCTGCTTTTAAAGGGCTAATGTGATTAGATTGGGTCCACCTAGATAATCCAAGGTAATCTCCCCATCTCAAGGTCCTTAACCTTAATCGCATATGCAAAGTCTCTTTGGCCATGGGAAGTAATGTATTCATAGGCCCTGGGGATGAAGATGTGAACATTTTTGGAGGGAGGGATTATTTTGCCTACCAGAAGACCTAAAATGGAAATATGTTTTTTAATTAAAATATATGCATTCACAGGAACATATAATATGATTCATTTATATAATGAATGACTAAATTGGGTGAATCAGGTACAAAAGTCAGTATGAGAGTAGAGAACGCTACATCACCCAGTTGTATTCAGAGAAAATCCTCCAGGATGTCATGTAGATTCTTCAGCACCTCTTATACCAAGGCCAAGCCCACATGTTTGGACCATTGAAACTGCCAGTCTCCCCTCCTGTCCGGGCCCAGGCTCTGCACAACTGTCTGCCTTGTGGAAGGTGGGGCCAGAGCTGAAATGTGGCATATCAGGCAAAGTGAGGGGACAGGAGAGCAGGAGGGAGGCCCTGAAGGTAGCCTCGTACCTCAATAGAGAGCTGCTGTTTGCTAGGTTCTGTTTATGGGCGTTCCTTTTGCAAGAACAGCATTTTCTTCCTTGGTGGTCTTTGTCCCTTGGCCTTCTCGTGCTGCCGTTTTTTTTTTTCCCCACCTGGATCTTGTGTTTAGGCTCTCTTGGAGAGGCTCTCTGATGAATGACCCTGGGTGTGTGTGTGTGTGTGTGTGTGTACACGCGCACACGCACACGCGTGTGTTTGGAGCTGCAAGAGTAGATTAACTGAGTCCTGTTTTTTTTTACTTGTGACTAACTCGACTGTAAGTACAAAGGAGAGTATAGAAGGGCATTCGTATTTCTTTCTGGAAAGCCTGGAAGGTGAAGGAATGGGCTGACAGAGGCCACTGAGTTCAGAGATATGGATCTGATGACAACATGGGCATTGATTTCTTTATAAGATTGATTTCTTTGGGGATGCTACGACGGGCTCTGAGCCTGGGATTCAGGACTCACCCGTTACAGCGGACTGAGTCTTAGGTCCTTGCCTATCCTGAAAGCATGTTGGAAGCAGAACTTTTCTCCAGCCTTGCAACGAGGCTTTGGACTCACCACTAGATGGCACCTGTGCCGTGGCTGTCTCCCGCAGCGCGGCAAGGCGGCCAGAAACTTGTCCCGGGCTGTGGGACTGACCCCCTCACAGGGCTGGACGGGGTCGCTCCTCGGCCACTCCTGTACCTGGTTTTGCTGGCTTCCATTTGGGTATCCACCAGGACTAAACTAGGACCGAACAAGGCGGTTTTTGCTTCATTCTCTGCATCTGATCATAGGCTTAAAAAAAAAAAAAAATGATCCTTTTGTTCCTGGGGCTCCTGAAAGAAAATGTGAAACACCTATGAAAACAGATTTGTTTTGTGATTGTATTTTGCTTACTTGTTCATAGGCAACATGGGGCCGGACAGACTTGGGTTTGAGCTTTGGCTCTCATCTTCTGGACAGTCCTTTCTGCGCCTCAGTTTTCTTCTAAAAACGGATCATCCTTGCCTGATGGCATTGTCAAAGAGGAAGACAGAAAAATGATGCAACGTGTCCAGCCCCGTGCCTGGCGCTTGGGAGGTGATCTTCTGTCTCACTTCTTCCCCAGACGGAGCAGGAGCTCTGACCCACTCACCTGTGTACCCTCTGAGCTCCCATGGTGCCTGGCATGCGGGTAGTCCTCTGCATGGATTTTGAGCAAATGAACAAACTAGCTCACGAATAGAGCTTACTCAACTTAATTTCTTTTTTTAATTTTTAATGTTTATTTATTTTTGAGAGAGATGGAGACAGCGTGAGCGGGGAAGGGGCAGAGAGAGAGAGGGAGCTCAGAGCCTGGAGCCTGCTTCGGATTCTCTGTGTGTGTCTCTCTCTGCCCGTGCCCCACTCACACTCTGTCCCTCTCTCTCTCAAAAATAAATAAACATTGAAAATTTTTCTAAAAAGTGCTCTGATTTTTTAAAAATGTTTATTTATTTTGCGAGACAGCGAGCATGGGGGAGGGCAGAGAGAGAGAGACAGAGACAGAGAATCCCAAGCAGGCACCGCGCTGTCAGCGACATGGGGCTCGAACTCACGAACCATGAGATCATGGCCTGAGTTGAAATCCAGAGCCAGACACCTAACCAACTGAGCCACCCAGGTACCCCAAAAGTGTTCTGGTTTGATCTCATACCAACAACAGGAGCCTTTATATAATATCACTGACTAGAGGCATTCAAATCACTGCTTAAACACACTTAGGGACAAGGAATTCGCCACCTCAAAAGAAGGTCCCTTCTTTTTAGATAGTTCTAATTGTAATTATTAGATCGAGACTGTTGCCTCACTTCTACACATAGGCTCTGATTCTACTCTGGAGCCACTTAAGTTTCCTCCCTCTTTCACAAGTCGGTTCTTCAAATTGACAAGAGCTGCTGTCAATCACCTCTTTCTCAACTTTTTCTCCCCCAACCTCTCCACTACCTTCAGACGTTTTCGAAGAAGGACTCCTCGCCTCTCCTAGACCACAAACTATCTGGAGCTGAGCCAGTGAACAATCCATCATCCGGAGACCCTCTTGTGCCCTGGCTTCCTGGCTGTGCCATGACGCACAGCTAGATGGTGCTATGCCCAAGGCCCCATTCTGGAGCTCTAGGACTAATGTAAAGTTTGCCTTCTTCCCCTAAGAAGTTATCGGTGCTGACCCCATCTTGCCTCATATCCGTTTTCCTCAGTGACCACCAGAAGTCCAAATCCCAGCCTCTGCAGTGATTCACTATCACCCTGACACATCGTCCCCATCCTGCTCTTCACGTATCTGATATGGACATCCCACGTTTTGCCTGTCCAGTACCCTGCCCTCCTTCTCTCGATGACTGCATTGCAGTTTTCCTTTGAAGAACCATTCCCTTACTTGCCAACATGCGGTTCTGGTGAGTTCTGTCCACCGTAAGTGGGCAGCGGACCCAGGCCTGGCCAATCAGAGATGCCTCCACACTAGCTACAGTGGACGGTTAGGGTCGGGATTTCACTGGTGTGATAAGGGAAGAGGCGGTGGCTGAAGACTGAGTCTACCTGTTGGACAGCCATCCACTGCTCTGTGGGGAGAAGCTGCCTGAGAACAGAGCCAACGCAGAGGAGAGCACCCTGGGGACATGTTTGGGACCCCGATGCCTCTGAGACGAAAGCCAGCAGTCCCACTGGCCTTCAGGCATGTGAGCAAAATAAATTCTCTTTTCTTTTGCTTAATTAAGTTTGAGCTGGATTTCTGACATTTCAAACTGACAAGTCCTAATATAATTTCTAATCTGACTCACCCTCCCACCCCTCCCCTCCTGGGGGACATTGCATCGCACCTCTTGGATGACACGGTGAGAGCTTGCCCTGTTCCCTCGTATGTTCTCGCCTCTCCTGTGAATGCCCTTCCCACCTCCTTTCATTAAGTGAAATCTGGCGCTCCCTTCAGGACACTGCTTCCCCTGCAGCTCTCTCAGAAGACAGGTTGATTTTTTTCCCCTACCCTTCATGTGCCTCAAGGCCAGGAAGTGGGTAGGAGCCCTTCTTGTTCTCTATCGCCATTTAAAAACCACTTCTCTTCCTTCTACTTCAAATTCTCCAGCTTCTCTCAACCTTGGTGTCCACCTGTCCTTACTGCTCGCTGATGACTTCGGTCTTTGTCTCCTTGATTTTCTTTCCCTCTGGCTCTTCCAGGCTCCATTCTCAGCCACTTCAACAGACTCGTGAATGATTCTTCCAACACACGGGTCTTCATCACCTTGGCCGCCCTTGACCTCCTCATCACCAGCAACTATAACATGTCCAAAGCCTCAAATTCATATCCTACTTCCTATTATCTTTCATCCTTACAGCTCACCTAACTAGCATACCCTTTGACCTTCAGACTGCCAATTTACACAAACCCCGTGTTCTGGACCCTACAGTCCATCATTACAATCATTCCCCGGAAGAAAACCTAAATCCTGGTCTGTCTTTTCTTCTTTTTTTTTTTATTAAAAATTTTTTTTTTTTAATTTTTTTTTTTCAACATTTATTTATTTTTGGGACAGAGAGAGACAGAGCATGAGCGGGGGAGGGGCAGAGAGAGAGGGAGACACAGAATCGGAAACAGGCTCCAGGCTCTGAGCCATCAGCCCAGAGCCCGACGCGGGGCTCGAACTCACGGACCGCGAGATCGTGACCTGGCTGAAGTCGGACGCTTAACCGACTGTGCCACCCAGGCGCCCCATTAAAAAGTTTTTAAAAACATTTATTCAGTTTTTGAGAAACAGAGAGAGATAGAGCATGAGTGGGGGAGGGGCAGAAAGAGGGAGACACAGAATCCGAAGCAGGTTCCAGACTCTGAGCTGTTAGCACAGAGCCAAACACGGGGCTCCAACCCACAAACCATGAGATCGTGACCTGAGCCGAAGTCGGCCGCTTAACCGACTAAGCCACCCAAGTGCCCCTGTCTTTTCTTCTGTTAACATTCACCGTGTTTGTTTGTTTGTTTTTAATTTACTCATTTTTGAGAGAGAGCATGAAAGCAGGGGAGGGGCAGAGGGACAGGGAGAGGGAGAATCCCAAGCAGGTTCCACACGGTCAGCACAGAGCCCCACATGGCACTTGAACCCACGAACTCTGAGATCATGACCTGAGCTGAAATCAAGGGTCAGATGCTCAACCAACTGAGTCACCCCACCATGGGTTTTTTTTTTTTTTTTAATGTTTATTTATTATTGAGAGAGAGACACAGAGCATGAGCAGGGGAGGGGTAGAGGGAGGGGGAGACATAGAATCTGAAGTAGGCTCCAGGCTCTGAGCTGTCAGCACAGAGCCCAACGCGGGGTTCAAACTCACAAACTGCGAGATTGTGACCTGAGCCAAAGTCGGTCGCTTAGCCAACTGAGCCACGCAGGCGCCCCCAGTGTTGTATTTTTTTTAATTGATGACTTATTTACACTGGGATCTGCTTCCCAGAATCCCTTTTGCCGAATGGTTCAAGGTTAGAGTTGGTCAAAAGTGAGGTTGTACAAGATTTGGGAAGCAGAGTGAAATAGCAGCCATTACACGCTGAGGGTTGTACGGGTTGTACTTACTTTTCCCTTTCGGGATCCCTCTTCCCACTTTCTCGCAGTGCTGGCCAACAGTGACACCAGACCCAGCCCAGACACTTGGGTGTGAACTCGCAGATGCAGTAACAGTGGAGAACCAACAACCATCCCTGGACTTCCACACCAGCCCCCTTTGTGGTCCTACTGCAGCAGCTGGATATGGCTAGCTTCCAGAATTCCTACACATGCCTACTCATTCTCCAGTGCCAGGGCTGGATCGTGGCTTTTTTCTGATTCTTCAGCTCCAAATTTGGACTTTTACTTGCCCAGCTCCTCCCACGATTGTGTAAGGTCTAATTACTATAATAAGCTCCTTATTCCAGAAAGCTTACTTAGTTCAATCCCAATGACACACTTTCTTTGAGCTTGCCCCAGAGAAAAGTACTGCTGGGGAAAACACACAATCCTACTAACTACTTATTTTTTTTTTTTTTAAGTTTGTTTTTTTGAGAGGGAGAGAGCGAGCAAGAGCAAGGGAGGTGCAGAGAGAGAAGGAGAGAGAGAGAATCCCAAACAGGCCCCACACTGTCAGCACAGAGCCTGATTTGGGGCTGGAACTCACAAATTTTGAGATCGTGACCTGAGCCAAAATCAAGAGTCAGAGGTTTAATTGACTGAACCGCCCAGGCACCCCTAACTAGTTATTTTTAATTCATGACTACATAGGGGTCATCTGTTTTTGTCTATCCAGAATCCTTTCCCTCTTCCTTAGGTAATAAGACCACAGTTTTGCTGGATGAAGTATCCCTCCCCCTCCCACTAAGCACAGTCTTGGTGAGATTTACAATAAAATCATCGTTCTTCACCTCAATCTGGCCATTGCTCTCTCCTTGGAATCTGAATGTGAAGGGATGGAATCCACTCATCCCAACAGCTGCTGTCCATGAGTCCCTGGTCCTTCAGCTTTTCCTATGACCACGTGAACTCTCTCCATTCTTCCAACAGATTTGTTGCTCAAGCTAGCCAGAGTCAATATCTGAGGCTTGCGTGAACCTCAGATGGATGCCCCGTTCCACCCAGCAGTCCTGCTAAGTTTCCCATCAGTATGGACTCTCACTTCCCAAGGCACTCACTTCATAGCTTTCCCTATTTCTCAAACCTGCATTCTGCTCCACTCAATATCAGGCTCATTTTTCATTCAGAAAATGGAAGTGGTTAACACCTTCCTACCACCAAGCCTACAAGCCTACTGGCAGCTGACCTCATATTTTCCATTTTCTTTCCAGTTACAATGCTTCCTCTGTAGTAAGCATTCTGTGTCCCTGCCTCTATTAAAGGCCGAGTCCTCCACCTACGCGCTGGACCCATCTCCACTTGCCATCTCAAAGGTTATGTGTCTCTCCTCCCTCTCTACTGATCGTCACTTTCCCTTCCTCTACTAGAGCCTTCCCATCTGTACACAATTGTGGGCTAATACCTTCCATCTTTTAAAGTACATCCTTCCTTGACTCTATATCCTCCACTAGCCACACCCCATTGTTTTCCTCACTCAGAGCAAAACTTCTAGAAAAGATTGTTTCTACTTCCTCACCTCCCATTTTTTCTTCAACCCACCCAACTGGGCCTCCATTTTCCATATCCCAGCCAAAGCTGCTCTTGGGTTATGCCACAGACGACTTCCATGTTGCCAAATTCTTTGGGTACTCCTCTGTTCTGCTCTGTGTGCTCCCCGCGGCACTCAACACAATCAGCCTCTCCCTCATTTTCCGAGTTGCCTCTGTGTCTCTGACACCCCAAACTTCATTTTCCTCTGTCTCACTAATTGCTCTAGAGATGATATCCCACTCTCTACAATTTTCCTTCCTTTATTTCCTTCATAGTATTTATCATACTGTAATTATCTTGCTTATTTTCATATACCAGCTTATTTTTAGTCTCTCCCTATACTGACAGCAGAACGTAAAGTTCTTTGGGCCAGGAATTTAGTTTTGTTGCCTGTACTATTTAACTGGTGCATAGTAAGTATTCAATCAATGTCTTCTGAAAGACAAACATGACATGTTTCTTAGACCTTTTATCATCACCTTTGAACTCTCTTCTCATGAGGCCCTGACTTGGGCTTCTGTGTTCACCTCTGCTTCGTTTTTTAGCAAGAATTCTGCTGGATCAGTTGAGGGAAAACTCTCTACCCTTGATTTCTGGGCAAATTCCTTATCCCCACCCCCCACCCTCACCCCCCACCCCCCAACCACCAGTATCTTACCACTCCAGCTTGCCTTCAGCAATAATCCTGTCAAGTTTGTTTAGCTAGAATCCCCTCTACCCCCCGTGTTTCATCTTAGTAACTTTCCATCCACTGCCTCTGCTCCTTGGCTATAAATCTTCACTTGTCCTTGTTGTATTTGGAGTTGAGCCCAAGCTCTCTCCCCTACTACAAAACGCCATTGTAGAAGTCCCTACTGAATAAGTCTGACCTTATAGTCTTTAACAAGTATCATGAAGATTTCTTTAATGACCCAGCAGTTCTATTAAGGCAGCCTAAATTCACTGCAGCTTTTTGGCAACCATATCTAAGGCTGTCTCATTGACGTACATGTAAATGGGGCCCCCTGGATTATGCAACTTGGTGGCTCCTACATTACATTTTTGGCCAGCACTAAGCAGGGGGAGTTAAATGCATTTTCAAACATTAAAAAAATGTTTTTTAATGTTTATTCATTTTTGGGAGACACACACACACACACACACACACACACACACACACAGAGTATGGACAGGGGAAGGGCAAAGAGAGAGGGAGACACAGAATCCCAAAGAGGCTCCAGCTCTGAGCTGACAGCACAGAGCCCAACGCGGGGCTCAAACCCACAAACTGTGAGATCATGACCTGAGCCAAAGTTGGACACCTACCTGACTGAGCCACCCGGGAGACCCCAGGTTCAAATATTTTTAATAGACATGCTATAAGGTCAGTTTCCCCCCTTGATGTATATAGTTTCCTCTCCTCCACCCCAACTCCCCACTTTTTGGAAAGAAAATAAATATTTATACTTCTTTCTAATAGGAAGAGTTTGGGTCCTCCCTTCAGGTCCACTGAGTTTGTACCTTGCTCTTGTCTCTCAGCACCTTAGTGATATGTTACTTGAAATTTGGGTAAGCCTCCTTCATCCATCTTCATTAAAATGCCGAACAGCATAAAGTCAAGGACAGAGATATGTGACACACCAATAGAGAGCTTCCCTCGGGCTGGTATGAACCCTATTCAGGCTCTCCCTTAGCACATTGCCACCTTATGCACACCTTGCTCTCAAATTGCTCAAAACACAAAAATGTTTCGGAACAAAAATGACCAAATTGAATCGTGTATGGAAGGAGCATTGGACCCAACACATTAGGTTTCAATTCTCATCTCTGAGACTTACTAGATCTATGAACTTGCACGGGTCACTCCAATGCTCTATAGTGCAGTATACTCCATCTGTGAAACCAGTATCGAAATGGTTTTGAATCTAGTTGCAGAGTGCTGAATGAGTAAATCTCTTGAGATGTATGAGTGCTTGAGGTTATAATTCCATGACTCCCTCCAGATAGGATCCTCTTCATGAATGCTGTGGTCTTTTTCATCTGCGTTAGTGTTGTTTATAATAGGTAGTCATTAGGGTAAAATCCCATTAACCACCAATAAGATATAAATTATGACATGCACACATAAAGGGCCATTGTGCAATAATTATGTGGTAGACAGAATCTTAAAGATGTGGAGAAATAAGTGAAAATAATTATTTTTTTTGGGAAAATAATGACTTTATATAAAAAATGACCCCTGAGCAATGTGGAAGGAAGTATATGAAAGTGTGAAAAGTGGTTATTTTGGGGTGGTAGGATTATTCATCATTTTTTCCATTTTATTTTTTTTTAGTTTATTTATTTGTTTATTTATTTATTTATTTTGAGAGAGAGCGTGTGCAAGCGGGGGAGGGGCAGAGAGAGAGGGAGAAAAAGAATCCCAAGCAGGCTCCGCGCTGTCAGCGACATGGGGTTCCATCTCAGGAACCACAAGGTCATGACCTGAGCTGAAATCAAGACTAAACATGCCCGACCAACTGGAACCACCCAGGCACCATCCCATTTTTTCCATTCACTTTATTTATCTTTATGTTGTAACATTTTAACGTTACATATACCATTAAAAAAATGGAAAACATGGGATGCCTGGTTGGCTCAGTTGGTTAAGCATCCGACTTTGGCTCAGGTCATGATCTCATGGTTTGTGAGTTTGAGCCCCTTGTCCAGCTCTGTGCTGATAGCTCGGAGCCTGGAGCCTGCAGCCTACTTCGGATTCTGTGTCTCTCCCTCTCTCTGCCCCTCACCCACTCATATTCTGTCTGTCTGTCTGTCTGTCTGTCTCTCTCTCAAAAATAAGTAAACATTAAAAAATACCTGGAAGACATTTTGAGATGCCTAAAACATTAAAAGCTTTATAAATGTTTATGCCCTTTAACTGTATGAACTCTATTCTGAGGACTTAATCTAAGTAAATAATTCAAGTTACAGAATATGCTGCATCCAAAGATGTTAATGTGATGTTATTTAAAAAGTATAAAATTGGAAACAGTGTAAAAGTGCAGGAATGATTAGATAAAAACACATCATCTATTTAAAACCAAAGGGAGACTTAAAATTTTGTAGGTAAAGTCTGTAATAGCAAAATCTTACAAAGTAATATTAAGTGAGAAAGTAGAATAGAATTATATTCTGATTATAACTTTACCTTTAAAAAAAAACAAAATATAAAGCACTAAAAATATCTGGACTACAGAAGAGTGATTGTTTTGGGTGGTGAGGCTCAGGATCATTATAAAATGTTATTTAACTTTTCTACACTTTGCAAATATAAGCATTTGTGTAAATAGGAAAAAAAAATGTGGTTATTTAAAACTCAAAAGTACCTGCTCTCTGGGAAGGAGACTGGTGGGTTGAGCTTATCTCTTTCTGAGGAACCTACTTGTGGGGTTGTGGGGAGACAAGACCGATAAACTGCTGTCCTTCTTCAAAGGCCCCAGAGCCCCACCCCACCCAGAGCAGGGGCTCTGGGGCCCCAGCCACTCACTGTCAGGTGCAGCATACTCTCTCCCAGTCTGA
The DNA here is from genome assembly GCF_018350175.1 of Felis catus. NCBI lineage: Eukaryota > Metazoa > Chordata > Mammalia > Carnivora > Felidae > Felis > Felis catus. The sequence continues at coordinate 34,746,802 of NC_058371.1, read as the reverse complement.
TGCAGCCTGGGCCCTGAAGGTCTAGTCCACGATATCGTTTTCTCCCACGGGTGCTTGAAATCCCCAGAGAGATAGGGAGGGGGCCTTCGATCCACTCAGGCCTGCCCTGACCAGGAAAGTCCCCTTGTACACTCATTGTCACCTTATGCTACTCCTTCTCAGTGGGACACTTTTGATAACGATGATGATGCTGACGAATGACAATAGCTCACTGAATTCCTAGAAGGCGCCACTGATTAATTAGAGAGTATTTCAGTGAATCCCCACAATGATGCCTGTACACCCTTGAGAGATATGCATAGTTATCTTCATTTTATAGGTCAGAAAGCTGAGATTTAAAGGGATTAGGCCATTTCCTCAAGATTGCACAGCTAGTAAGTGGCAGATCTAATTAACTGTCCCTGGTCCATGCTCTTGACCACTGTCTTGATGCAGGTTGAATGTCCAACTCATGCTCTCAGCTATACCGTCCCCCCTGCCAACCTCTTCCTTGCAGGTACCACTTCATCACTTAAACTGGCCGGGGCTGCCTTTTCTCACACCATTCTCCAGTCATCCTTCTCCCCCGAACTCCCTGAGATCTGAGGCAGCAATTTCAGGAGGTTTTGTTCACACACACACAGACACACACACGCACCCGGCACCTTCCCATTACATGCCATTTCTGAATGGCATGTACATATGATGAAACTGAAGCCACACAGATACAAGTCACAGGGGTCCAGGGCACCACCAGAATCTAAATTCCGAAGCGTTCCACTTATTTGTCATGGTCTGTGACAATGGGGGTCTGGCCCACAACGGGGCAGGATGTGCCTGACTGTTCTCTGTGTCAGCCTCCAGCATCCAGGACAGGGCCTGGCACCTCAAGTGGACTCCATAAAAGTTGTTTGAATAAATGAATGAAGGAAATAACTAATGAACGTTTTAATGGTATCACACGTAGCTTCAGTTTCTTCATCTGTCAACAGGTAGGGTTTCCCCTCTCCTTTGAGTTGAGAGCTGTTGAAGGGCAGGGAACGGACTGTATTCCTTGTGTATGTCTAGCCCTCACTGCATTACCCGTAGACAGGATGTACTGTCAATAAAGGTCATTTGGGTGGAGCTGAATCCCCCCAGGCTCCTAGTAGGGGTCTGAGAATGGGTGAAGCAAGGCCTAATGCATGCCCTGCACACGTCTCAGAGAAGAAAATTTTGCTGTGAAATTACTGAAATGGATCGTGCTATCTGCCTCCTCACTGCAGAGTCCGTGTGCAAAGTGCCTTCATGAATCTGTAGAAGGGGTTCCCGCTTGAGAGTTAGTCCCAGGCCTCTGAGTTGGGCTTCAGGATTCTGAAACTGGCTCCGAGCCAGACTCAGCTTCCCCTGGAGGACTGATGCCTGGCCTTCCATTTCTGTTTGCTGAGCACCTGCGAAAAGGGTCAGGAATCAGAATGGGCTGCTGCTACTTTTCAGGCAAGAGCTCTTTGAATTGCCTTGTATGTTCGTCTTTGGTTGAAGAAACCCAGGAGGGTAAAATGACCTGACAGGAGCGGTTTCCCGCACAGACCCTGACAGGATTTCTCTGGGGGAAGGCCCTCCTGCCTGCCCGCTTGCCCAGGAGTCTACGGCTCAGAATATTCTATCAAATAACCTCCTTTTTGAGCTCTTTTTCCTCCCCCCCCCCGCCCCCACTCATGTCCCCTCTCTCTCGCCCCATCTTCCTTATCCGCCACAGAACCTATGTACGGTCAACTGCCAAACAGCACTTTTGAACGGAAGACCGAATGAGCCTCATCCCCCTCCTCCCTACTCTTGCCTGCCCTCTCTCCCCCACCTGCACACACGCGTGCACGCGCACACACATTTCCCCTTCAGCCATACTCACCGCCATGCCAACACGGCAGCCTCAAGAAGCTAGTAGAGTCATTATCTTATTTTGCTCCCACACTCAGGAAGTCCTGAAGGCTCTGGGCCACCCAGGGGGGCAAAGGGTCCGCTCGGAACCTTTGGAATGACTCAGTGGCTCCGTGGCCAGCACGGGACCCAACCATCAGAGGTGTTACTTCCTTGCCTTCCGAAAGGGGCAGTTTTTAGCAGGCTTGCCCTGATTCAATGGAAAGGCTTTATTTCCATCAGGTTGGAAGTTTTCAGGTTTCAAGCAAGCACACAGCTGTTCAGTTCCGAAGGGCTACCCTGGCCCGAGACTGGAGGACGCACCTACTCTCCCAAAGCGACACGGTGGGTGCGGGGCTGTCCCAAGCTCTGTCATCTGAGGTACAGCTGAGAATTCCCTTCCCAACTTTAAAAGTCCTTGAGATAAACTTCGAGAGGGACAGCTAGCAATAACGTCCTACTACAAGAGTATAGCATTTACCGTTAACCAAGTACCTTTACAGATAAATATCTCACTCGGACCTCACCACAACCACAGCAGACGAGAAAGATTATGATTCCCATGTCACAGATGAGAAAACTGAGTTCCGGCAAAGCAGCACAGCTTGTGCAAGGCAGTGGTACAGGTGGAGCTCACACCCAAGTCTTCTGGATTCCAGAGCTACTTTCCTTCATCTTACTGGTTTCCCTCTTTGCTCTGCCCCCATTAAAATGGCAGACCCCGGAGCACCTGGGTGGCTCAGTTGGTTAAGCGTCTGACTCTTGGTTTTGGCTCAGGTCGTGATCTCGCAGTTCATGAGTTCGAGCCCCACGTCGGGCTCTGCAAGGACAGTGTGGAGCCTGCTTGGGATTCTCTCTCTTCCTCTTTCTCTGCACCTCCCCTGATCTACCCTATCTCAAAATCAATAAAAACTTAAAACAAAAAATGGCAGATCCCTCCGGTTTGGTCATTATCTCGCTGCTTAATCGTCAGTAACACTTTTGCAGTGATAAGCAGAGGTTCACTGAGAACATGATCACGTTGTGACCGCCCACAGGACTGATCTCTGGGGGAGGGCCTCACTCCAGGGGCTTTAAGAGCCACGCATACATGCCAAACCACACCTGTCAGCCAGGGCCATTCTGCCAGAAATGAGCCAACCCAGGCATTAGTACCTTTGTGTTGCCCCCCGAGGTGAGATTTCCTCAATTCCTTAGGAAGCCATCTCTCTTTGTCACCATTTTCTTCCAGGGTGACAGTGGAATTCTGCCCCCACAGCTGTGTCTGCATCCTGTCCGTTTCCGTGTAGCTGAGTGGCCCACCCAGCTGGAGCTCCGTGTGCCTGCCATCGTCCCGAGCGCTTTGCTGGAGGAGCCATTTCTAGGAGGAGAAGTCACGTCGAGTGTGGGCCCTGGCCTGGATTATGCCCCTCCGGTCACAGGGAGGACGGCAACTGTCTATAAAGGGTCACCTACCGCTCAGGCCGTGAGTGGAAACACGGAGGGGAGGCCCCACTCATTCTGGTGATGTGGTGGGGCTCCCAGGATCCCTGTGGGTGGATGAGCCGAAGGTCTTCTGTGCACCAGGAATGGGAGTCACTTCGTTTCCCCCCTGCCTCGCATTCTCCGCCCACCAGAATCAACGGAATTTCCTGCAGGCCGGCAGTGCTCCCTGACTTCAGGAGCGGTGGCAAGGGACTGGTTTTCTTGTGCTTTCCCAACATCTCTCCATGACATTTTCGCTGTTTCCCCTCCTCCCATAGTGACCCTGTGCTTGTCCCTACTGTAATCACACAATAATAAGAACCACAACAAAAATCAACTCCTATCTACTGAGCATATCAGCCTTAGTAAATCTTCAAGCCATGCGGAGTAGGTATGGTCACCGCCATCTTATAGTTGAAGATATGGAGATGTAGAGAAGTCAAGAAACTTGACCAAGGTCACCCAGCTGGTAAGTGGCTGTTCAGAACCATGTGGACCTGCTTCACAGTCTGGATCACTCTTGGCAATTTCTCCCCAACTCAATACACCAATCCTGTGTTCCATCAATTAGGTCCACCAACCGATACGTGTCTACAGATTCCAACCGCCCCTACCCCCAACCCACCTATGGGCCTGGGCACCCGGAGGGACTCAAAAAGCAGGAAGCCATAGCCCCTGCCCCTGCGTTCCAGAGGAGCTGGCTAAGGAGACAAGGCAAAGACCAGAAATTCACATCCAACCTCCTTGCCACCTTTGCAAAGTCACTTCCTCTCTCGGGGCCTCAGTTTTCTTCTCTGCAAAGTGAACTGGTTGTACTAGGAGATCGCAAGTACAAAATCCTACTTATCTGTGATCAACTAAGCACAGCCCACCTAATGAGAAGGTGGGGATACTGGGGCCCAGGGATTAGGACTGTCCCCAGGAAAATAGCTAGAGCAAAGCCAGAAAAGAAAACCATGAGATTTGATCCTTAGAAGAAAACTGCCTGGTTACTAAGAATAGGACTAACACCCAAGAATGAACCCAGTGGAGGCCCTGTATAGGGAGGAGGCTCACTGCTTCCGGGTGCTTCTGTAGCCGACAAAGACTAGAGAGCTTCATGCTGATGTGGGTTTCCCCTTAGTTTTTGGGCACTGACGGAAAAGTAAGCTGCTTGCTTCTGATCCTTTTGTTTCTACCTGTACTACAGGGTGTCCTGAGAGCAGTCAGCCTCTAGATCTGTCATTTAGAAGCCATTTTCCTTAGAAGGGAGGGGCCCAGTTGGCAGGCTGCCTTCCTTGCGAGGCATCTGGGTATAAATGTCCACGGCTCGCGGTGTGTCCTAGACAAGGAAGTGTTGGCATTGGTTATGGAGGAAGGGGATAAGTGGCTTGTTGACAGATTTTGTTGCAAAGTTTCTTTCTTAGTTGTGTTGCCTGTTTTTCCCATGCTGACATGGAAGGCACATTTTGAACCTGGGTGACAGTTTTTGCCCCTCCTGACCATATCTTGTAACAATGGGGTATGAGGCCACTTTAGATTTGTGGGCCAAAACGCCATTTATATGACAGTGTGCACACATTTTCTCAATCTGTGTGTAAATTATTATTGGTATATAATTAGAGCGAGGTGGGATACTCTTCATAATGCTCACTTTACAGGTGGGGACACTGAAATTCAAGGAACTGATGTGCTTAAATCATCCAGTGTGATATCCAGGGCAAGGTGGGCTCAAATGGTCTTTTCTATCTTCTCAGAGCCTGCGAACCCACACTCTCTCATATTTCTTTTTTCTTCTCATTCATCCCTTTGCCCCCTTTATACCCAGAGCTCTTCTATACATGGACTTCACTCACCCCTCCAACTAATGACATGGAAAACCATTGCTTTCTATGCCCTCACTGGGCTCTCAGTTTAGGAGAGAGACGATCAGAGGGTAGGCTTACCTCGCTTTGTCTATTATAATCATATGAATCTATATTTGCGAGGTGCTTTTAATTTTTAGAAATTAAAAAAAAAAAATCACAGGCGTAATTTCATCACTGAGGATATGGTAGGAAGGCCAAACAGGGTTTAAAAGGGAGGGCAGCTATTTCCCAAACACCTCCTCTGCCAGGTACTTCACGTACAGTAACTCATTTCTCTTCCGGGACAGCCCTGCCCGGGAGCTGTGGTTACTCCTCAGATTGGTTAAGCAACTTGCCCAAGGTCACCCGGTTAGTAAGTCAGATCCAGGATTTCAAAGCAGACCCATCTGTTCCCCAGCTACCCTTCTGTGGCCGTGGCAGATCTCCCCACTGCCAATCCAGCACCACCTCTGATTCCAGGACGTGGGGCTCAGATGTCATATGGCTTCACAGTTTGAAGTGTATCCTTGGTCCATCTCACTGTAAATGCCCTGAGAACAAGGCCACCCCAAAAGCTGTCCGTGTCCCAATCTCTGGGACTTTATATGGTAACAGGGACTTGCAAGAGTGATGGATAAAGGGCCCTGAGGTGGGGAGATCAGTCTGACTTACCCAGGTGGACCCTTGTAATCACAAGGTCCTTCCAGGGGGAGGTGAGAAGGTAGACAAGGAAGGAGGAGAGGTGAGGGGGGAAGCAAGAGGGTGAAGTGAGGGGAAGGGGCTAGGAGACAAAGGAACACGGGTCACCTGCAGAAGCTAGAAAAGGCAAGGAAACATTCACCCCGAAAGCCTCCAGAAGGACCCCTCCAGGTCGACACCTTGTCCAGTGAAACTGACTTCAGACTTCTGGCCTCCAGAACTCCAGTAAGACACTGTTTGTTCTTTTAAGCTTCCATTTTGTGGTCCTTTGTTAGAGCATCCAGAGGAAACTGATACAAGTACTACTTACCCACTTAAGAGAATACCTAAAGCCTTTAAAAAGTGTCCTTTTATATGTAAATGATCTACAGCAATTCATTGTATGCCAAAGCCAAGACTGGCTCTTGGATATTTGAATTAAAAATCATTAAAAAACATTTTTTTAATGTTTATTTTTGAGAGACAAAAAGAGACACACAGAGCATGAGGGAGTGGGGTGGGGGTGGAGGGGTGGAGGGAGGGGTGGGGGCAGAGAGAGGGAGACACAGAATCCGAAGCAGGCTCCGGGCTCTGAGCGGTCAGCACAGAGCCCGATCCAGGGCTCGAACTCACAAACCGCGAGATCATGACCTGAACTGAAGTCGGATGCTTAACTGACTGAGCCACCCAGGCGCCCCTGAATTAAAAATCATTTTAAGTTAGTAGTAAAAGGCAAAACTGTACTGGCCTGGGCTCGACAAGGCCTAATTTAATATTGGCGGTATGGGACTTTATGTATTTGAAGGAAAGTTTTAAAAGCTCTGTATCAGACTTCTAATTCAGACTGACCTCCCCTCAATATTCTAGGAAGGAAGTATACTAAGGACGCAGGAAACAAAGACTAATACTCTTAGCACGGAGGAAAGACTTAGCAAGTTAACTGCTCTTGCCTATGCGTTAACTTCCATTCTGGTGAAGAATTATTTGTTCAGTTACACATTTCCGTTTGAAACAGAGGTGTCTACATAGAAATATGTAGCTTTTTGGCACATAATGTAATTTATCAATTTCCTATGCATGATATATAATAGCTTATACTTCTAAATCTTAGAACGAGGCAAACATATTAACCATTAGCTTTGGAACCGGTGTGTAAATATAAAGAAAAGTCACAGTTTGCGTCTCCTTCTCCCAGAAGGAGCTAGCATGTGGATTTCAGCCTCACGTTTGTGGATGTGTTTGTGTTCTTGTGTACGTGTTATTCACAGAGATGTTGTTTGTCACATGTATCTTGTGCAGTTACCACTGACTGTACAAACGACTATTTGTAATCATGACTGTTTTCATTGTAACCCTTTGGCTGATGAACATGAACTTGAACGATGTGATTCAAACATCGAATTGGCGTAGGCTACGGTGAGAGTCATGGTTATCATTAGGTGTGACCCACCCGCTTTCCGAAGCAGCTAAGCGGATGTTCAGGGGGGCTCACTTACAGTGAGTTAAACAGCAGAACACAGACAAACTCTAGATACTTAGAGCGGTGTCTGCCACTATTTTTCCTGGTGACAGCTCCGGGTAGGCCCCACGGGGGGGGCTGACAGAAGTGTCATCGGCTACACTCTCCGGAACTGCAACAGGAACATAAATACGAAACAGAAAATATTAATCAATCATGAACTAGTTTGACCCGAATGATACCGACTTGGAATTGTTACAGCAATTGGAGATGTCACCGAGAAGGAGGGGGAGATATGAGGCTCAAACTGGACCTTTACAAGAGAGAAAGAAGTCTTAAGTCAATCAAAAGGATACACCCAGCAGATGCGGGGTGGACCCGGGGGGGTTTATCTGAGACTTGCAGGTGCACCCTGCCAGAAGCAGCTTGCACGCTATTGAAGTGAATTTGGGGTCCCAGTAACTATCTTCTCTCCCTCCGTGTTATCCTCAGGGTAGGACATATACAAACACTGCCAGATACTTTTATTTTGAAACAGCCTAGCTGCTGTTGCTTGGAGATGGACATTAACAAACCTTAATGTCCAGACATGACGCTGAGTGGTCATCCTATAGCTTCTGTATCCTAAGGCATAGGACCACCCCTACAGCAGCTTCATTAACGGCACAGGCTGCTACCCACAGGGGTCCATTTTAGGATTCTGTCTATATGTTTTGTTGGGGGTTGGTGTTAATTCAGAATAAGCATGCTCATAGACTATATCAACATATTTCAGTTCAGAACCTGTTGTCTGACCTATTCTAGTGAAGACCCTGCCAAGTGGCTTTTGTCACCCCCTCTCGAATGACATCACCGGGATCAAGTCTTCTTCTTTCGTTGTAGCCTCCTCCAATTCATGCCCAGTCCTAGAACCTGAATCAGTCTGCAAAGCCAAACGGATGCCAGTGGGAGGGTTGGGGGGGGGGCGGGATTTTAAAGGAAAACTTAGGAAGCTAGGGAGTAAGGAGGAATGATTCTTTCCTACTACTCACATTTTCAACGTTGCTCCCTTTCCATATTTCCTTGCCTTGAAATCACTGCTGGAGTCTCTTCTTGTCCAAAGACAGGTAAGTGACCCAGGGGCATCTTTAGAACGGCCAGAACTGTAAATAACATCTTAATGGCAATAGACCATTGCTACTTTTTTTAACCCCTTCCATTCCACTTGGCTGGGGCGGGGTGGGGAGCCCAAAAGACTACTTTACTCTGAGGCCAACAGACAGGTGTGTGAATGTCCTCCTGGGCAGCGTGGGCCTGCTGGAGGACAGCCATGGGCCACTGAGCCACTTCGAGTCGACTGCCCTGAAGATGGTCCAGACCTGCTGCTGTCTGTGACATAGGGGCCAGGGGCTGCCTGCTAGCCCAGCGGGAGCCTCCCCAGGGTGCCATCGGCTGATTCCTCACCTACGCATCTGGAAGCGGTGAGTCCGGCAATGACAACTAAATCCTAACAGCCATGTGTGGGAAGACCGTGAACCAACCACTCTTCTTCTGGGTATTTGGCCAAACGTGCACTTGGGGCGCCCCTTCCAGGAGCAAGGAACCCTTCTTACCCTTTAGTGACATCTGCCTCTTGCAGAAGAGGCACTCCGCCAGGTAGGGGACATGCCTTGGACCATACAGGTAGGCAGAGGGTGAAAGACACTCTTGGTCAGTGACTTCTAACCCACACCTTTGCCCTTTGGGCCATACCACCCTCCCTTCTGCCTGTTTCCTGGGTTGTTATCAGATCCAACTGCTTTATCTGAAAAATACTTCTCTCTCATTTTCCCATTTTTTTCTTCTTTCCCTACCTCTATTTGTTTTTATTCCTATTTTGTGTTGGTTTAGACACACTTGTTGGAGAGGTAGATCAGGGAGGCCCCCAAATATTTGGACTGGGTGGGCTGCTATCACATATGGACACATGTGCCTGCAAGGCTTACTCCTCCCTAACAGCTGGCATCTGGAGCGGGGAGATGGCTGCGGCCTCAGAATCTGGAGACACACAGCTGCCATGTGGCCCAGCTAAGGGCTGGCTTCCCGCCCCTACAGATGGCCAGGGTGATGCTTCAGGGGTACTGAGCCTCCCCACCCTCACCCCAAACACACAGGGCCCTGCAGTCCATTTCTTCTGAGAGGAGAGGCTTAAAGACCATTATTATGTGACAGCCATAGCCTCGACCTTAAGTCACAGGTCAGGAATAGACCCAAAAGGGAGCATCTCCGGGAACGACTGAACACCTGCTCTGGTTTGAAGCCAGAGAGACTTCCTGCCCACCTACTGTGCCTCAGTTTCCCTATATGAACCATCTACCTAAAAGCAACATCGTTCTCTCAGAATAAAATTTTTGGAAAAACCTGAAAAATATAAAGAAAAAATTGTCCACAATTCTCCCATTAACATTGCTGTTTTCATAGATCTTCTACGTAACTGAACCATGTTGCAGGTACAATTACTTACCCTGTTTTTAAATGGTAACCTTTCCTTATTGTAAATGTAATACATATTCGTTATGTAGCATTCAGAAATTTCAAACACAATCTATTATTATTATTATTAGATGCCATGAAGAAATGTAAATGCTACCAATATAATAAAAAAGGTTATCTGTTTATTTAAAAAAAGAAATTTCAAACCCAAGAAAAGAGAAATGACTTTTTGTTACTCCACTGAGAAATAACATTTATGTTGATGTATATTTTTCCAGTCTTTTAAACAAGCTTAATATACCTGAAGGGAAAAAAAGCATAGTTTTTCATAGTTTTTCATAGTTTTTCATAGTTTACATGCTTTTTTGTAGCTTTTCTTTTTCACTTTAGTTTTTTCCTTTTTTTAAAAAAAAGTTTATTTATTTTGAGAGAGGGAGAGAGAGAGAGCGCGAGTGAGCACAGGGGACAGGCAGAGAGAGAAGGAGAGAGAGAATCCCAAGCAGACTCCATTCTGTTAGTGCAGAGCCTGACGCGGGGCTCAATTTCACAAGCTGTGAGATCATGACCTGAGCTGAAAACAAGAGTCAGAAGCCTAACTGACTGAGCCACCCAGGTGCCCCTCCTTTTTCGCTTTACTCGGCACGAATAATTTTTATGTCATTAAATGTTCTTTTTCATGTATAATGATAGACTATAACAAATATGCTTTATTTTTTTTTTTAACGAGCTTTCTCTTTGTTAGCCCTTTGTTTGGTTCTAATTTCTCCTCATCATGAACAGGGCCAATTGTGGCTGAATCTTTGCCCTCCCCTGTTCTGCAATAACATCTCTGAATTCCCTGAACCGTCCTAGATTATGGCAGGACGGCACCTGACGAAATGTACGAAAATACCTTGAGAAATAACTACGACGCGTTATTGCTTTTGTCAGTTAATTCAGGATGTAGGCGGTGTTGGTGGAGATGATGCATGTACTAAGCGAAGGATAATAATAAAAGCAAACACATGGCACTTTCTATGCACCAGGTGCTGTTCTAAGAGCTTCACGTTAGCTTTAGTATATTTCATCCTTACAACTCTACCAAGTATGCACATACTATGAACTGGCTTCGCCTTCAGATGAGGAAATTGAGGCACAGAAAGGTTGAGTATTTTGTCAAAGGTCACAGAGCAAGGAAATGGTGGAGCTGGGATTCTAAGCCAGACTTGCTCCCAAATCCATACATGTAAACCTCTTGTAAGAAGCCAGTCCTCCTGACAGCGGATGACTGGGAAAAGAGGAGGAGTGGCAGGGTGGACAGCAATATGTAAGATTTTGGTGCACTCATGATGTCCCATGTGCTAGTAAATAGGGCTTCACAGGGGCTTATCGGAAGGGGCTCATCAGCCTTTAGGCTCTGCCTCAAAGGTCAGAGCACTTTGATGAGAGCACAGAAGTGATTATTTCAAACAAAAGTTATCTTCTAGACATAGGCACTGCATAGTTAGGAACAAAATGACATGATGTGTTTTGTTGGTTTGGGGTGTTTTGTTTATCATCCTGGTTGGGGAGGGGGCCTAACGAACAGACCAGACAGGGGATAAGTGATACAAAATCAGCCAAGAGTTGACTTTGTTAAAGCTAAGCGGTAGATACACGGGAACTGTCTCTGTTCTTGCATTGGCTTGAAAGTTGTCATAGGAAAACATTTTTTTTTTAAATCTCAAATTAATGGAAACCATCTTGACAACAAATTTCATTAAAAAAATAAAAATAAAAATAAATCTCAAATCATTGGACTGTTCACGAATGACCTTTGCGGGATATTCCAACCCAGAGTGTAAAGATTCAGAGTGGAACATAAAGATAAACTCACCTCTTGACTGCAGCTTTCTGAAAAGCTTCCCCAGTGTTGATCAGTCCATGGAAACATCCCCTAAGGGCCCAGCTCCTCCTTGTGGACCAGGGGAGTGACCATGACGGGTTTATTCATTCATTCAGGAGGTGTTATTTTTCATCTTGAGCCCAGAGATGAGCCGTGAGGGGTATAGCTGAGTTTCAGAGATGCGATATACAAATAAAAAAGTTGACACAAGGTAACAGTTCAGCGAACGCCCCAAACCTTACAGGAAGCTCAGTGGGTCAGGGAGGCGGCCATGTGTGGTATGCCTCCGCCCAGGGCTTAGAGTTCCCAGGTGGGGAGGAAGGGTGCACGGACTGGGGAGCCCAAGAGGGCGTCTCTTTGTCCCCAGTCACTCTCTTCACGTCCAAGGGGCCTGGGGCTCATGGCCGAGCCTGGGGCAGAGGGCGCACTTGGGATGCTGTCAGCTTTTCTACTCCCCTCTATTTTATAACCACTGGCCCTGGGCTCCACTTTGCAAAGGGAGACGTACTTTCCAGCTGGCTGAACCAAAGAGACAGAAAGCACCCATACATCAACACCTCCGAATAACATAGGGTGAGCCCAGGGCCTCATAGGGTGCCTCATCTGGTGGCAAAAGTGAAGACAAACCAGGCTGCTTTGTATTTCCTCGGTGACTTAATTGGCCAGGAAGAATAGTAGTGTAAGACGATATATGCAACCTACTCCCGAATGGATTTGACATGATAAGAGGCAGATTAATAGGAAACAAAGCCCCAAAAAAGTGAGGGAGGCCGGTCCCACCGACAATGAGCGAGTGGAAGAAACTTCTGTGTGCTCAGAAAGAGCCTAGTGCACCTCAGATCACGTGATCCTCCTCTACCAATAGAAGCTCGGTGAGCTTCCACCCTCCCCCACCCTCCTCGTCCTCCACCGCCGCCTCCCTCCCTTGAAAGCTAGTGTTTATTTAGTTCCTGACTTACTCACTATGGTTTATGCCAGGATTTAGGGTAACAGAGAAAACCGAGAGCCGTAGCTCTGTAATTAGACCGCTCCTGGATTTCAGGCAGGGCCCATCTGTGAATATGCCTGATTTTTCCGATCTGGAGGCAACAACAGAGGGCCAATCTGCGCAGCTAGATTGGCCCCCAGTTCCTTGATCTGCCCCCGCCCCCCCCCAGATGTGGCATACCCCAGGGTCACAGCTCAATTGTGGAGTCACCGCACCCTCCTGCCCACGCCTGCCAGCCCTCCTGGGGCGCTGATGGCCTTGTCTTCTTGGGGACGGAAAGGCCAGTGGGAGGAGGGGCATCCCTGGAGTTAGGTGCTCCTTGGGTTAGAGAGAAGCTGCTGGGAGGTCTGACTGAAGCCCTCGGTAACTGGGGTCCTGCGTATTAATTTCCATTTTGCATGGTCAGGCCAGCACTCGCACTGCCATGGACAAGATGGAAAGGTAAGCCCGCCCTGCTCCCAACCAATCCTGAGCAGCAGGGAGCAAGACTGAAAAGTGCAAAAGCTCAGTCATGCAGTGCTCCTCTGCCCGCACACAGGCCTGTGCCTGGAACAGGGACTCATCCAGGGGCTTCTTCATGGGCCAGCCGGCACCCATCTTCCCTGGGCACAGAACCCACAATTCCACCACCTGGACTCTTCCGTTTTTACATGGCAATGCCTTTCCTTTCTCTTGGCGCTCCCAAATTTCACCAAAGTCTGTTAGGGGGTCAGCTTTGCCTGTGAGATTTGCTCACTTGCTTATGTGCAAAGGGCCTAAGCTATTTTCATGATGACAAGGCCAAATAGCTCCAGCCTGAGTCTGTGATCTCAGGTCTGAATGTAACTTAGGTGCATTCATTAAAAAAAGAAAAGAAAAGAAGAAAAGAAAAGAAAAGAAAAGAAAAGAAAAGAAAAGAAAAGAAAAAAAGGTCAAGTCAGGAATGAGCTGCTCCCAATTTGCTGCACAGGCCAGATGGAATCTGGAGAATTATGTTAACTCCTGTGTTTTACCTGTAAAAGAAATGCTGGCTATTTTACAACATTTCCAGAGGAGAGACCAAGATGTTGAGAGATCTAGAACCGTGTCCTAAAAGGACTAGTTTGAGGAATCAGGAATGACAAGGCTGTGAAAGATAAAACTGAAGGAGAAGAGGCACCTTCAAAGCAGCGAGGTCTCTGTTGGCTTGAAAAGGCAGAACCGAGGTGAAGGAAGAGGGAATACCGGGAGACAGGCTTTGAGCTTACAACAGCAAGAGCCTTCAAAGAATTAGGCTTTTTAAACATGGAAAGAGCTCGATGAGGCAGTGAGTCAGGACCTGGTCAGGCAGTAGTCAAGCAGAGGCTGAACAGCCACTCCTCCTAGAAGTGCTGCAGGGGGATTCCTGCATTGGGCAGATTAACTTAAAGATTCTGTTCTTCTGTAACTGTCCAAAATGCAAGTTCAATACTTCATGAATTAGATATGGAGATAATATGAAAAATTTTCAGTAGCTGCTTAGAAACTTCTAGACTTTTTTTTCCTTTTCCAGAAATGAAAAATGAATGAAGAGGAACAAATGGAAACCATGGATAATGTTTTGGGTTACATCCAGCATTTTGATGTCACGTGCCTTTATGTTCCTCTCAATTTCAGGTCCTGTTTTCTTTCTTTTACTTCTACCCATACGTCATTTTATTTTCTCTATGGCTCCCTTTTACCCAGAAGGTTTTCATTTATGCCATAAGTGGCAGGGCTCTGGAACATTCTGGAAGAGTTTGAGGTCTGGTTATTTGTGAAATGATTAGAGCAAAAAATCTATAATGTCTCATCTGGACTGGTAAGTGTCTCTTTAAACTTCCCTCTCTTTTCCAACCACATCTTCTGGTCATAACCTTGACTGAGTTTAAGAAAAAGCATTAATACTCTTAATATTATAAGAAAAGGGAAAAGAAGCAGAACTGCCCTAATTCTGGAGGAATACACAGGCAAGTACAACCACACTAATGTTGAAACAAAGAAAAGAAAGAAATGAAGAGTTTCCATAATACTAGAAATGACATATACAATAATTACAATAATTCACATAAGTGCTGGCAAAAGCATGCATATCAATTTTTTAATTTTTTTAATGTTTATTTGTTTTTGAGAGAAAGACAGAGAGAGACAGACACAGACCATGAGCAGGGGAGGGGCAGAGAGAAAAGGAGACACAGAATCCCAAGCTGGCTCCAGGCTCCGAGCTGTCAGCACAGAGCTTAATGCGGGGCTTGAACCCACAAACTGTGAGATCATGACCTGAGCCAGAGCCAGACGCTCATCCGACTGAGCCACTCAGGCGCCCCAGAAACATACATATCAATTAAAACAGAAGACAGTCCAGAAACAGACTCAATTCGGTATATAATTAAAGTCCCATTTAAAATCAGTAAGAAAAAGAGGACTTATTAATGAAATGATTAACTCTTTGGGAGGAAAAAGAGAGTCCCATCTCATCCTTCAGACTAGGAAAAATTCCCCAAATAAAGCTAGGGAAGCACTGGGGGAAAATATAGGTGAACATTTACATAATTTGGGGGGAAAGACTTTCTTACAAAAAAAACCACACAACAAAACTAAAGATAGAATCTGAAGTAGAAAATTAATATATTTAGGGGCGCCTGGGTGGCTCAGTCGGTTAAGCATCCGACTTCAGCTCAGGTCACGATCTCACACTCCGTGAGTTCGAGCCCCGCGTCGGGCTCTGGGCTGATGGCTCAGAGCCTGGAGCCTGCTTCCAGTTCTGTATCTCCCTCTCTCTCTGCCCCTCCCCCATTCATGCTCTGTCTCTCTCTGTCTCAAAAATAAATAAACGTTAAAAAAAAAGAAAATTAATATATTTAATTAAAAATACCCATGTCAGAAAACTTAGAATAAGAAAATTTAAAGGCAAATGACGGAACAGAAAAGAGTTAAAAACACACATGAAAAAGAGTCAATATCATAATAAATAAGAAGCTCTCTGTAATCAGTAAGAAAAAGGGGAGTGCCCTAATAGAAGACAGAACAAAGCACATGAGTAGTAAATCAACCCAGAAGAAACAGTGTCTAATGTTCATAAGGCAATTGAACCTAGTAACTGATGGTGAATTAAAGCTATGAGGTTCCATTTTTTTGCTGTCCAATGAACAACAATTTTTTTTTTTTGAGAGAGTGCAAGAGAGGGAGGGGCAGAGAGAGGGAGACAGAAGATCTGGAATGGCCTCTATGCTGACACAGCGAGCCGAGGTGGGGCTTGAACTCACGAACCCAACTGTGAGATCGTGACCTGAGCCAAAGTCTGACACTCAGCCAACTGAGCCACCCAGGTGCCCTGAACAATTTTTTTAAGGTAAATAATTAGCATTGGTTTCAATTTGCCAAGGAAACTCTCCTATCCTGATGTGTGGGTGAATTGATGCAACATTTTTGGAAGTCTAGTTGGCACCGTATCTCAAAAGCCTTGAAAATAATCAGACTCTTGGCCAAGGGAGTGTAGTTATGGGAGTTTTTTCTGAAGACATAATTAAGGCTGTACACCAAGGGTGAGCTGTAGGAACATTTGTTCCAACCCTGAGCAGAAACTGGAAGTGATCTAAACATCTAACAATAAATGATCTAATAATGAGCGACATGTCCTATGTAGCCATGAAAGATGTTGTTGAAGAGTATTTCACCATGTGGAAAGATGTCCAGAGTGTGTATTTCTGTTGCCGTTGTTGAAATAACTGCCACAAATTTATTTTGTTCTAGTCGGTTTTTAAAAAAAAAACTTTTTTTAATGTTTATTTATTTCTGAGACAGGGACAGACAGAGCAGGAGTAGGGGAGGGGCAGAAAGAGAGGGAGACACAGAATCCGAAGCAGGCTCCAGGCTCCGAGCGGTCAGCACAGAGCCCGACGCGGGGCTCGAACTCACCGCGAGATCATGACCCGGGCTGAAATCGGACGCTTAACCGACTGAGCCACCCAGGCGCCCGGTTTGTTTTTTTAATTGAACAAGAAGCAAGACTTAGTCTGGAAGCTTCAAGCCCTGGCGCAGAATTGCAGCTCGAGGGTGCTTTGGGGTCTCAAATCGTCCTCCGGGACACAGCCTCAAGCACGCAGCCTCTGGCCTGGAGAGCTTCTCTCTGGAAGAAATGGACCCATCCGTGAGGTGTGGCAGCGGGCAGGACTCCTGGGAACTGTTGGCTGTCAGCTGGCTGCTGCTAGGTGTCTCCAGGCCTGGAGCCCTGCGCAAGGCACTGAACAGCGCATCAGATCCCATCCAATTACCACCTGGTTTACAGTAAATACGCCTCCAGGCCCAGGGGCCCCAAAGCCAGCTGGTGGTGGTGGAGCCAGAGCCGGCAGGCGCCCAGGAGCCAGCAGGCTTTTGGGAGAGACGCTGTTTCCTCCTCCCTCCCCTCCCCTTCCTACCTCCTTCCCCTTCCCTCCCCTACTCCGAGGATAGGCTTGAAGCTAACACGATTTGGGAAAGGCCAGCCTCTTTAAGAAAAAAAAAAAAAAGCACAAAATTAGGAAATAAAATTTCACTACGGGACTTCAAAAGGAGTCCATGTAAGTGAGGGGCTTAACCTTCACAAGCTTTGTGGTAGATGCACCTTTAATCTTGATTTCGGTTTCCATCATTTCCATGAATTTCCTGTTTTTGTTACGTATGTACTCCTAAACGATATCAAGTGTCCTTTTACACATTTTTGAGCTTTCTATAAATGATATGCTCTATGGTATTTGTGTGGAAACCTGTTTTTTACTTGTTGTTTTTTTTTTTTAATTCAACATATTTGGGAAATGTATCCATGTTGATATGTATAGCTTTAGTTTCTATAAATTGCTATATACTATGCCACGGTATAATTATCAGAACTTATCCATTCTCCTGTTGCAATTTTTTTTTTGTAAAAAAAGCTGTACGACAAAAGTGGGTTGTAAAAAAAAAAGGCAGGGGGTAAAACAAACATACACGCGGCAGAGCAAGTAAATCAGTATCATTTTTCGGTAAGACTCGAATAGAACTAGGTCAATAAAACATGATTCAGAAAAGAATCTAGGAACAATACAGCAAGTTGGTGTATGACACAACACTTCAAGTCCCTGGGGAAAAGTAAACTATTTAATGAATGGTATCAAATCAGTATTTATATGTAGACAAAATAAATGAAAGCAAGTCTCTACCTTAGATGATGCACAAAATTATACTCTAGATGAATTAAAAACCTAAACCCTCGAAACGAAAGTTTTAAAGTAGTAGGGGAAACAAGTAAGGGGAAATATCATTACACTCCAAGGAAAAGGGAGACCTTGAAGAGGCCATGGAAAGCAAAACTCAAACAGTAAAACGCTAAACAACTTGAGTTCTCGAGTAAATGTTACCTAACTTGTAAATGAGAAAAAGAACTGTGCACTTGGCCCCTAAACAACACAGATTTGAACGGCATGGGTCCCCTCATACATGATGTCTTACAGTACAGCACTATATGTGTATTTTCTTTTTCTTTTTTTTTTATGTTTATTTATTTTGAGAGAGAGAGAGACAGCATGAGCGGGGGGAAGGAGCCGAGAAAAAGAGAGAGAGAGAGAGAGAGAGGGAGCCCCAAGCAGGCTTTGTGCTGTCAGCACAGAGCCTAATGCCATGCTTGATCTCATGAACCGTGAGATCATGACCTGAGCTGAAATCAAGAGTTGGATGCTTTACTGACTGAGCCACCCAGGTGGCCCTGTATTTTCTTATTCTTGTGATTTTTCCTAACATTTTCTCTCTTCTCCGTAGCTTACTTTATTGTAAGAATGTAGTAACAATAAAACGTAAAATATGTGTTAATCAGCTGTTTACATTATCAGCAAGACTTCTGGTCACCCACAGGCTATGTATCAGTAGTTAAGTTTTGGGGGATTCAGATTATATGCAGATTTTCTACTGGGGACGGAGGAAGTCCTCACTCCTGAGCCCTGAGTTGTTCAAAGCTCCACTATATAACAAAAGATACCCCAAACAATATTAAAGGCAAGCCAGAGGCTGAGAAAATTTGCAATACATGCAACAAAGAATGAGTATAACAGATATATTAAAAAAAAAACACCCAACCTTTAGAAAGATGAGCAAAGGATATGAATACACAATTCACATAAGAGGAAATATAAATAGCCACAAACCTATAAGAAGACACTCAAACAGTTTTTGTCAGGCAAATACTAATTAAAACAGCGAAGAGAGTGGTTTACACCTACTCCAACTGGCCACTTTGACAGGTCTGGAGGGCAAAGGGTCACTGAGACTGCTGGGACACTTCATATGACCCACAGCCACTTTGGAGGCAACGTGGGCATAGTCTCAGATCCAGAATTTCCCCTTGTAGAAATTTAAAATAGAGAGACGTGGGAAAAAATATATAAGACATTTATTGCAACATTGTTTGAGGTAGTGAAAAATTGTTAACAATCCTAAGGGTCCACTAAAAGCGGAGAGGATGATTAAATATGGTATATCCATACAATGGAATACCACTCAGCAGTTGAAAGGAATTAGTTTGGTTCATAAATTAACGCGGTTAGATTTCTAAAACATTGATAAGGTGCAATAGATGATTGCTAAGTTGCACAGTCTGATGCCTCTTATGTAAAAATAATCCACAAAATATGTTATAGATAATTATAAAACTCTGGAAGGAAACACACCAAACTCGCAAAAGTGGCTGGTCACTTAGATAGAGAGAAGGGCCTGGGATTATGAGACATGGTCAATGGATGATTTGGTTTAATATATGATATTCTGGTTTTCTTTAAAAGATGCCTGTATTTATGTATCTCTTGTTCAATTAAAAATAAAAGATGGGGGGGGGGGGTGCCTGGGTGGCTCAGTCAGTTAAATGACAGACTCCTGATTTCAGCTCAGGTCATGATCTCACAGTTGTGAGATCGAGCCATGCTTCGGGCTCCTAGCTGGGCATGAAGACTTCTTATGATCCCCTCTCTCTCCCTTTCCCTCTGTGCCTTCCCCCTCTCCCTCTCTCTCAAAAAAAAAAATAAAATAAAATAAAGATTAAATTAAATTAAATTAAAAGATTGGAAGGATTCATGTTTGCAGTCCTAACTCTTAGAATGAAACTATAAGTGATTTCTACTTCTTTTTTTTCTTATCTGTATTTTCTAAAATTTCCACAATGTTGATGTATCACATTTGTGATAAGAACACAGTCATTTTTTATTTAAAAAAAAATTTAAGTAATCTCTATATCCAACGTGGGGCTCAAATTCACAACCCCGAGGTCAAGAGTCACATGCTCTACCAACTGAGCCAGCCAGGCACCCCAAATACAGTTATTTTTTTCAAAGATTGATGAAAGCTTCAAAAATTCTTAAAAAGTTAGTTTTAGGTTACCTGTATTTTTTTTTTTAATTTTTTAATGTTTATTTGTGAAAGAGACAGACAGAGTGTGAGCAGGGGAGGGGCAGAGAGAGAGGGAGACACAGAATCCAAAGCAGGCTCCAGGCTCTGAGCTGTCAGCACAGAGCCTGACGTGGGCCTCGAACTCATGGACTGTGAGATCATGACCTGAGCCGAAGTCGGACGCTTAACTGACTGAGCCACCCAGGTGCCCCAGGTTACCTTTAAATATAAACCTCCTCCCCCGGACTTAGACACACAGCACTGTGTTTGGGAAGGATGGCAGGTTTTATCACAAAATTAGAAAAATCCCAAAGTTTGGAAGTATAGCAAAAGGTTCTAGGATTCATTTAGCCAAGCCTTGTTCAAGAGATTCTAGGCAAATGGCTCTTGCATTCTACTCACCAATGTTCTGTTACCCAGCACACTGCAAGGACTTGACTTGACTTACAACTTACTGACAATAAATATTTAACTACAGTTAAACATAGCTACTTTCTGGGAGTGAGTTTTCTCAGATGGCTGAGGGCATATCCTTTTAATGTCTTTTACATTTTTTTTTTTTGTATTGTAATGAGTTGGAGTAGAACTGTTTCTAGAATATTTTATCTACTTCTCTGCCTTTTTAAATAGAACACAGAACATCTAGTTATAGCTTTCCCAGTGTTGCCATTTCCCAAGACTGCTGCAAGTTACCCCGTCAGTTTTCTGTCTATAGCACCCTCTTTCCTTCTAATCCGCCATGAATTTAGAAGTTAACTTCTTGGAGTTCTTTGTAAAATAATCAGCCTAAGAGGCTCAAGGCTCACACTAAGAGGATTCCCTAAAATAAAAGAATGCACCAACTTTATGCCATCTTTTGAACTGAAATTAATTTTAGTTTTATTTTATTTTATCTTGTTTTGTTTTTTACTTCCTTCTGGTTTTCAGTGGTGTTCTCAAGTGATGGCTTAAGTCTGGAAGGTGGGACAGGTGGAGAGAAAAGAACAGCGTCACTCATTGCCAGGGTGATCTCCATCAAGGGCAAAGGTTTTGCTATTGGCACAGGGTTCTTGCCACAGAAATGAGGCCAAAAGATGAAATGTCTAAAAAGCCCTACACTGAGACCGAAACCGGAGTCACACAGCATCTGCTGTAAGAGTCTGTGGTTGGTGCAAGAATTTCCCAAGATACAGCAAGTGATCATTAATGACGTCTTTGTCAGAAACAGCCTGAAGCAGCCGAGAAAACTGGGAGCTGGGAGGTGGTGCGGGGGCAGAACTATAATCTCAGGCCTCCTTTGGGCAAAATCGGCAGGGGGAAGGTGAGAGGACATAAAGCAGGGCCGCCACGCTCAAGTATCACAGATCGAGACCTTTCTTAACGTGTGGGTCTCTGCGCTTTGCTCTTTCTTCTTCATGCTGCTGTGACCCAGAGGGCTGGTGACTCACCACTAGATCCCGACCCTCTGAGTGCAGGCAGTTATGGCTCATTAGATGCTAACTGCACTGGTGGTGAGCAGATCTAATAAAACCACGTAAGAGAAAGTGCCCGGTGCCTTTCAGGAGCGCTGTCACTCAGAAGAGCGCAGGGCTGTGCACGTTGCCCCTGCGATGTGTCCGTGCCACGGAAACTCACAGAAATCCTACCACAAGGAGACGGCCTGTTCCCAAGTCGCATCCGGGGGCTGCGATGTTCATCTCTGGCCCTTGCCGTTTGCCAGTGTGGTTGCACTGCGTGTACGCTGAGGATGATGGCCCCGGGGACAAGGCATGGGAGCCTGGGACGGACGGGCCGCCAGGGTCTCCCGGCTTCTTCCTCTCTCTGTGCCTCAATCTTCCTTCAATCAAAGTGGAGCTTCGCCTGTTGCCCTGCCTCAAGTCTAGCTTCCCGAAAGGTGAAAATAAATCACGCCTGTGGACATGCTCAGAATTACGCGAGGAGGAAGGGGATGGTGTTTGGGGGGGGGAGTATTGTGTTCAGGGGAGTATCCTCAAAGGTCTAATCCTGAGTGGGAAGTCGGGACAAAGCTCTGTGGTTTGCTCACTGGTCCTCTTCAGGGTAAAGCTCAGCCTGAGGGTTGCCCATTCTAGCTTTGGAACACCCACAGCCTTGGGAGGCCACGGTGAGCATGCTTAAATTTGTGGAATATTGGCCCTGGAAAGGACCCGAAAGATCAGTTCCCCCATTCTACAGACAGCAGTGGAGGCACAGAGAGGTGAAGGGACTTCTGCAAGGTTACACGGCTACTCCTACATCCAGGCCTTCACTTTATGAGCCCGGTGTCTTTTTCACAGACTTTCTCAAAGTGGAGTCCTCTGAGATTTCTTGTCCACATCACCCCGTGTATAAATGAGGGCACAGGAGAGATGGTGGGTGTAGAGAGGAGAGTTGCTGAGAGATTCCTGGGTCCTACCTGAGACCCACTGAATTCAGAATCTCCGAGAGTGGGACCTGGGAATCTGCATGGTAGCACCAAGCGATTCCTAGGCAGTCCTGCTTTGTTTCAACAACACCTTGAAGTGTTGCTTCTAAATGATCTATGTAGAGTAGCTACCATTTATAAATGGCCTCCGAGAGAACACAAAAAGGACACAGACTGCTAGTGGTCACTGGACAAAGCCGTGCCCTCAATTAGCCACCGTGTGTGACAGTTAGCTTTGTGTCCTTTAAGCCACAATCACGCAGAGGAATGTTCTGAACAATCAAAGCAACTCGGGAAACACACAGACCTCATGTGGCGCGTTTAAGAGCCTTTCTTCTCCCGGGTCCTGGGACGGGTGTGCCCGCCTTGGCAGGTCCCCCCGGCTTATCTTAGCATACCCACCACCTCTCGGAGACATCTGGCTTCACACACGTGTCTCTGGCCTGACAGCAGATGGTTTCTGATGGGCTGAACCCATCCCTCTCCTAATCAACCAAAAAGGACCTGGCAGGTCCACAGGCGATAAATACAGCTGAGATCTCCCCTGTAGGAGCCCCTTGGGAGGTTGAAAATGGAATGCGAAGAAGTGATGGGCAGGCCAGCAGCTTCCACTGAGGGCCCACCAAGGGCACCGTGTACAACTTCCCTGCTGTTCCTACACTTCCAGACACAATCACGCAGAAAGGCTGTGGGACCCAGCTGGGTCCCTGGGTACTCTGTAATGGCTTGAACCTTAGGGAAGATTCTCCTTGGGTGCCCATACACCTGACTGCTCCTTGTCTGTCTCCCAGCAGGTCTCTCCCCACCCCTCCCCACCCCACCCCCCGACTCCAGACAGCCTTGGCTGCTCTCTCCTGCTTGCCCGTCCAGGTAGCACGAAGCAAAGACAGAGCCAGGTTTCAAGAAGGGGCCCATGAGGGGAAACCACTCATTAAAAGACAAACCTCATGTCAGCAGTACCTAAGGGTGTGGCAGGACAGGACAGGCCTGCAGAAGTTTCCTGCAGTCTGCATTTATATTATACTTTTTGAAAGCGTTTTGGCTTGAGAAAAGGTAGGAAGGGCTGTTGGTTTTAACTTCTCTGAGAGCTGCAGTAGAAAATATGCCAGGGCTCCAAGAGCGCAGGGGTCCGGTGTCCCCAACACTCAGTTCATGCCTAGCACTAAGAAGGTGTCCAAAGATGATGTGTCAAATGCATAAGCCACGGCCACTTCCTGCTGAATGATACTCACTAAGGTGGTGGTGACTGACCGCACAGTCCAGGGTGTGGGCCACAGAATCCCAGGCTCAGAAACCCGCTTTTGTTGGTGCCCCAAGGGTACTCTGACTCCTCAGGTGTTTCTGTATTTATCAAACACTCGAGATTAATGTGTGGAATGAGGATGTCAGGTCACCCGTGAATTTACACACTGAGAAATAAATGCGCGGGGGCCTTGCACGTTCCAACTCCATAGGCAATCCCTGTGGAAACCCAAAGACGACCCGGATGGTGACTCTGTTGAGCACAGAGCCAGAACCAGGGCATTTCGATGAATCAGACATTTTTTGACCTCATAATAGGTTTCAGGCCTTTACAGAACCATCCCACCAAAGGCAGAAATACCGGTGTGCCGTCGTCATTCACGGCCCTGTGGGTCCTGGCATCAGAGAGCCTGGCAAAGGATGGGACACTGAAGGTTGTTCCCTCTTTCTTTTCTTCATCTCTGTCCAGACAAGTGCCGCTGACGTTTCCATCTGTGAGTCTGCTTTTACTTCTAGACTTGAACAACCCTTTCTGATTAACCCATTCCTTTCCCCCTTAGCTTTATTGAGTGATCACTGATATGCGGCCTTGTATAAGTTTAGGGCATACAGCATAGCGACTGGCAAGCATATATTATGAAACGTTTACCACAAGAAGTTAACAGCCATCATTTCACGTAGTTACAAATAATGTGTGTCTTCCTTTTGGGATTTACTCTACTAGCAACTTTCAAATAGACCACGCGGGGGTCATTATGGCCATCGTGTTGCGTACAACAGCCCGAGTACTTATTTCTCTCATAACTGCAAGCCTGTACCTTCAGACCATCTTCCTCCAATCTCCCCACCCCCTACCCTGGCCTCTGGGAACCACAAATCGAGTCTCTTTTTCTGTGAATTCTGCTTATAAGTGAGATCACACAGGATTTGTCTTCCTGTGTCTGACTCACTTCACTGAGCATAATGGCCTCAAGGTCCATTCCTTTTTCTTTTTTTTTTCAAGTTTATTTATTTATTTCTGAGAGAGGGAGAAAGCACGAGCCTGAGTTGGGGAGGGGCAGAGAGACAGAGAAAGAGAGAGAGCGTTTTGGGCACGGGGGTGGGGGGGGATTCCAAGCAGGGTCCACACTCAGCACTGAGCCAAAAATCGAGAGTCTGATGTTTAACCGACTGAGCCACCCAGGCGCCCCCTTTTTTTCTTTAATTGAAATATTGCTATTTTCAACCAATGATCAGTCAGATTTTATAGACCCGGGCAACCTCTTCTCTCTTTCAAATGACTGCACACCTCTGGCGTATTGTGTGTAGATTTTCAAGTTTAGCACTCAGAAGAAAGTGAACTGTTCCTCATTGCCAAAGCCTTGAGGATCACCAAGCTCCCAGGTACTGACGGCCGCCGTAAATCAGGCTTCTAGATAGATCAGGTTAGGGAGTTTTGTTTTACCTTCTCGCTGACCCTCTCAGTGCTGTGCTGTATAGTACCAAGGGCTTAGGTGGATGTTGGTGAGAACCTCCAATGTCAGCTAAGGAGGCCACTGATGCTGAGGAAATCCCTCTCAGTAGGGGCTCAGAGTGGAAGAGTGTAGTGGGCACAGATTTGACCCACCCTGTTAGTGACCATTCCCTCCCCTCCTTCTCTGCCACTTTCTCTCCCTTTCTCTGGGGACTGTCTGACCAGCCTGAGGAGTCTCCGCTGTCACTTGGGAATGGACATTTTCGGGCTGTGAAATTTACCTCATGGTGACAGACAAAGCAGCACCCAAAAATCACGGGGCACAAAAAACTAGAGTCAGAAGGAAGCTGGGGGCGCCTGGGTGGCTCAGTCGGTTAAGCGTCCGACTTTGGCTCAGGTCATGATCTCACAGTTCATGAGTTCGAGCCCCATGTGGGGCTCTGTGCTGACAGCCCAGAGCCTGGAGCCTGCTTCGGATTCTGTGTCTCCCTCTCTCTCTCTGCCCCTCCCCTGCTTGTGCTTTCTCTCTTAAAAATAAATAAGCATTAAAAAAAGAAAAGGAAGCAATGGTCAGAAAGCACCTAGAACAGTGATCAGTGATCAGCACTTATTGGGTACTTGTTGACTTATTGGATATTTGTTGACTGACTGGCTGAATGAATTCTTGAATAGTCCAACCAGCTCCTTTTAGAAAGGAGGAAACTGAAGGGGGCGGGAAATGCTGATTGGTTCCAAGTGCCACAGCAGAGCCCTGGCACCTGGGGCAGAGTAGGGACTTGAGTCTCAGCTCTGCATTTGTGGTATCACAACAGTGGCAACTGGATAAATCAACAGCAGCAGGGGGTGGTGGGAAGGGAATAAGGGTGACACTTAGGGATCATAAAAAGAGTAAAATGATTTTAATGTTTATTTTGAGAGAGACGAGACAGCAAGAGTAGGGCAGAGGGAGAGACAGAGAGAGAGAAGGAGAGAGAATGAATCCCAAGCAGGCTCCGTGCTGTCAGTGCAGAGCCGAGGTGGGCCTCAATCCCACGAACCGAGATCAAGACCTGAATGGAAATCAAGAGTTGGACGCTTAATCGACTGAGCCACGCAGGGACCCCTAAAACGGTTTTAAGTAATCACAGAAGAACCCAACCAGCAACAACCTCAAAGCTTGCCCCTGTCTTCGGGCCTTGATCCCACTGCCCCTTGAGCTCTCTCCTCCATTCCCAGTTTCACGCAGCATTTTCCTGGATGAGGCACCATGATGTTTTGCTTCCACGTTAAGTTTCTTTCTCTCTCCCCCACAGTCAACATACGTGATCACGAATTCTGTAATAAGTAACACTCTCACTGGGTCCAGCTCCCCTTAAAACACGCCTTCTTTCCTCTTCACCATCAAACCCCTTGAAAAGCAGAGCCTAGACCTGTACTGCTCAATGGTCATCACCAGCTCCATGTAGCTGTTAAGCACTTGAAAGGTGCCTAGCCTGAATCGAGATGTGCTTGGCGTATAAAACATACAGCGATTTCAAAGACAATATGAGAAAGAATGTCAAATATCTCATCAATAATGATTTTGGATAAACTGAGATGAATAAAACATATTATGAACATTAGTTTCACCTGTTTCTTTTCACATTCTCTTTTTAATTTTTTTTTTCAAGATTAGATTTTTTAAATTTTTGCGGGGAGGGGCAGAGTGGAAGAGACTCTTCAGCAGGCTCCACACCCAGCGGGGCTCGATCTCACAACTGTGAGATCATGACCTGAGCCGAAATCAAAGAGTCAGACGCTTAACCGACTGAGCCACCCAGGCGACCCCGTTTTTTAAATTTTTTTAATGTTTATTTGTTTTTTGAGAGACCATCAGAGTGTGAGCAGGAGAGGGGCAGAGAGAGAAGGAGACACAGTTTCTGAAACAGGCTCCAGGCTCTGAGCTGTCGGCACAGACGCAGCGCTTGAACTCGTGAGCCACCAGATCATGACCGGATCCGAAGTTGGACGCTTAACCGACTGAGCCACCCAGGCGCCCCTCCTCTTTTTACATTCTTAGTGTGGCTACCAGAAAATTTGAAATTACATATGCGGCATGCGTTGCATTTTTATTGGGCCCTGCTGGTCTAGACACTGCTTCAAAGCATTTAAAGACTGTAGCAAGTATAAAGCACAACGCTCATAAAATTAAAATGGGCTTTGAGTCTACGCAAGAGCTTTTGTTCTCAAACCCTCATTTACAATCAGCTTTCAAGTAAGGGAACGTGGAAGTTGTGGCATGAGAAATTGGGAGGGAAATAAGAAGGTCACTTGCTCATTTCCCAGGAAAACTGACCCTTCAAGGGCAATAATGGTACAGCCGATGCCGGTCCAGGCTTTCTGTCTGTCATAAGACATCCTGGCCATAGCAACACCCTCAGAATCCGTTCGAGGTTGTGCCTTCCTGCGGGCAGCTTCGTGCCCTCTGTGACTGACTGGGGATGCCCACGTCGGGCATTTGAGGTCCAGGGCAGAGCAGGAAAGAGCGCGAGGCAGCATGGAGTCACTGGAAGAGCCTGAGATAGCATGAGAAGTCATGAAACCCTCTAGGTTTCCTCCTACGCGTGGTGCAGTCAATGTGCTGTAGCACGTGCCGGCTCTGGAATTCCTGCCCTTCTTCCTTATGCTTAGCACATGGGAAGCCTTGAGCAAGTGACTGGAGGTCTCTTGGCCTCAGTTTCCTCACTTGTAAGGTGCAGACTATGGTAGTCATGCCTTATGGAGTGGTGTAGCATCCATAAGCTAATCCGTGCACAGCAAGTGCCCCATAAATGTTAAAGCAAACAGACAAGAACTGAAGGACCGAGGGATTGTAAGGGCTCTCCAGTCCAACTCCCACCCAAACTCAAGAAAGCCCCTTGGGGTGCCTGGGCGGCTCTGTTGGTTGAGTGTCCGGCTTCGGCTCAGGTCATATCTCATGGTTAATGAGTTCAAGGCCCGCATCGGGCTTCAGTGCAGAGCCTGCTTTGGATCCTCTGTCTCCCTCTCTTTCTGCTCCTCCCCCATGCATGTGCGTGCTCTCTCTCTCCCAAAAATAAATCAACATTTAACTGAGAACAAACTGAGGGTTGATGGAGGGTGGGAGGGGGGAGAAGGTAGGTGATGGGCATTGAAGAGGGCATCTTTTGGGATGAGCACTGGGTGTTGTATGGAAACCAACTTGACAATAAATTTCATCTATTAATAAATAAATAAATAAATAAATAAATAAGCATTTTAAAAAATGCCCCTATATTTTCCCTGATAGCTAGCCGCTGCTTATTCACTGCCAGTGGTGGAGGCTCAATGTCTCGCTGTCTCCTTGTTTGTTTTTCAATTTAACTGTTTTTGTTGTGGTAAAATTTATAGAACATCAAAGTAACCATTCAGTACACTTAAGTGCAGTAAGTATATTCACTGTGTTGTGCAGCCTTCCCACTGTCTGTCTCCAGAATTTCTCATCATCCCAAATGGAAACTCTGTGCTCTTTAGACGATAACTCCTCTGGCTCCTGTCCCCTTGAGCCCTGGTAACCACTGTTCTTCCGGTCTGTGTGGTTTTTGACTACCGGAGATATCTCGAATGACAGGAATCCTTTTGTCCTTTGTGACTGGCTTATTTCACTTACCGTAATGTCTTCAAGGTTTACCCGTGTTGTGGCCTGTGTCAGAATTCCCTTCCTTTTCAAGGCTGAGTAATATTCCTTTGTATGTGTGGACCACATTTTGTTTATCCATTCATCTGCTGGTGGGCCCTCAGGGTTTGAATGTTTCCTGCCAATTCCTCCACAGAGCGAGCGAAAACCTGCCTTTCTGTGACTTCCACCCACCCGTCCAGCTCTGCCCTTGGGGCCCACGGCCTGAGAGTGGCCCACAGGAATCCCTGGATTTTTTTTTTAACGTTTGTTTATTTTTGAGACAGAGAGAGACAGAGCACGAACAGGGGGCGGGTCAGACAGACAGGGAGTCACAGAATCCGAAACAGGCTCCAGGCTCCGAGCTATCAGCACAGAGCCCGATGCAGGGCTCGAACTCACGGACCACGAGATCATGACCTGAGCCGAAGTCGGATTACTAACTGACTGAGCCACCCAGGCGCCGCAGGAATCCCTGGATTTGAAGAGAGGTCCTGAATCCTCACTGCCAACTCCTCAAAAGCTAAGCAGTCTCTGGCTATTTCATAATTTTCAGATGCTTTGACATTGTGGTGTCGGTCTTTAGACCCACTTCAATTTAGTGATCTGCTTCCAAACAGGAATTATCCTCAACTCACCTGAGCTGAACTGTATTCCAGGACTACAACCTCTCTTATCTCGACCCTTTACTAACACAGCCAAGCAGCACATTGCCTTTTTTTTTTTTTTTGTCAGCCATATTTCCTTGATTCATTTATTGAACAGGTTTTATTGGGTACCTTGTAAAGGTGAGGCAATTCAGGGCAGTCATCTGGAGCTTGAGCTCCAGAGCCAGACTTCATAGATGCCATCGTTCATGTTTCTTGATTTCTCGGAGCCTCAGTTTCTTTATCTGTGATATAGTAAAAATCGAACCCACCTCATTGGGTTGTTGTACTCATTGAGTGAATTAGTGCATGTAAAACATTCGAAGTGTGCCTGACACTCCATAAATGTACTATTTCTCTGCACAGGGCACTGTGCCCGGAGCTGGGGGCACAGCAGTCAGCCAGGCAGACCAGCTATGGGCTTTTTGTGGTTTGTAGTCTAGTGAAATGGTCGGACAAGTAAACCATTACATGACAACTAGAATTTATTCATGGGCAAACGTATAATTAAAAGATATGTTTTTTAAGTGGAAATAAATCCCAGTTGCCCCACAGCATATCAAGCCTTATGATGAGAAAATTACAGGGTGATATAGGGGCACAAAAGTGGGGCACCTAACTCACCTTCATTCATTCATTCATTCATTCATTCATTCATTAAAAATAAATACTTATTAGGTTCCTGTCATGTGTTAGGTACTATCGTAGACTTTGAGAATGATCAGCGGACCAAAAAAAAAAGGGCTTTTCTCTTAAAAAGCATATGTGATATTGGAGGGAGACAGACAAAAGCATAATAATAAAACTATAAGTAACAAAAGTCACATTATGCATTAATAATTGATAAATACAACTATGTTGTCTATTGGGAGGTAGGCTGGCATGATTCTTGGTAGACAGGGTTTTCTAGATAAATGACAGGGAGGACTTTGGGATGACTCCTGGGTTTCAGCCTGAGCAACTAGAGGTGAAGGTGTGGGATCAGGATGGCTTCCCAGAGGAGGTGACATCTAAAGGGGGGCTGGAAGGACAAGTGGAGGCTATCCAAATGAAGCGTGCCAGGGAAAACGCCCTAGAAACTGGAGCTTGTGCCAAGTTCACAGACAACTACAGAGTCATGTGAAGATTCAGCAGTTCAGGGGTGCTCTATCCTGTTCAGCATACCCATCCTGTTTAGGATTGAAGTGCAGCATTTTACGTTTTTAGAGATTTTAAAAACAACCTTGACTTTTAGCATTCCGGGAAGCCATTCCCCCGGTATTATGTCTTCTAAGAGGTTGATAAGTCTGTTGTATTCCATGACTTTTTCTAGTAGCTGACTTTAAAAAATAGTTGAATTGAACCCGGTCAAGGTCAGAGTCCTGTGTCACACCTCCCTTCTTGCTGATACAGGCCCCATTTAACCAATCCTTGGGGGACAGCTGCAGATCAACCCGACCGCACGATAATCTTACACGGCCCGTACTTCTCCATCTGACCCCCTAATAACAGCCCTAAGAATCAAATGAGATAAGATGCGTAAAACTGCCGGAAAGTTCTCCAGAGTGACACAAGTTGCCATTGTTTACTATGACTTGGCCACCAACCTCTGGGAATGGAGACACAACAGGGGCTAAGTGAGCATGCTGCTGTCACAGAGCAGATGATGGGAGGGTTTCTACCTTTTCAAATGTGCTGCAGTAAAACATGCCTTACTTGCACCAAGTTAATGAGTTCCGGGAGACTGCTCTGCTCTTGAAGTCACTTTTGTGGGTGGGAAAGCAATGGTGAGAATTTGAATTGGTCCAGTTTAGTATTACGTTGAAATGAAGCCTATTAAATTTAGCAAGTTGTGTTCATGCCCCGATTTTATTATGCACTTGCATTCATCAAAAAACACTCTGATGAAAATTTTATACACTTGCATTTTAGTGGGGGTGGGGGAAGAAAATACTTAAAAAGCAGAACCAGCTGCTGCCTAAGAGACAGGAGATCTTTGGTAAACATAAGCATTGTATGAAATATGTCCACGGTTACAGTAAGAGACGACAAACTTTTATCAAACATTGAAGGGGAACTGACATTTTTGAATACGCACACACACACACACACACACACGCACACATATACTACTTTATATAACTTCTGTTTTGATCCTATGATGTAGGAATTCCTGTGCCCATTTTATAATTGAGAATCTAGACTCAGAGATGCTAAGTAATTTTTCCAGGGACGTACAGCTAGGTAATAAGTGCTAGTCGGGATTTCTGACTTCTAAGTTCACCTTTTCTACTATGCCCTGCTTCCTCTTCAATAGATTGAGCACATGTTTATTGCTCTCCTGTTACGAGCAGGGTGTTTGGAGCCTCCTGTGGGCTAGTTTATGGGTATATAAAAGAGTATAAGCCAGAAATTCTGCTCTCCAGGGACTTTAGAAGGGGACTAAGGTGTGTACTGAAGCAAAGCACAGTGCAAGGTAGTAAAGGATAAATGTCATGTGGGTGGCGTGGCAAACAAATCCCAGGAAAGTTCAGTGGAGAGAGGTATGTGTGGGCTGTCAGGGTCAGGGAAGGCTTCCTGGAAGAAGTGACATTTTATTTATTCATTCACATCATTCATATCATAGCTGACTCTGTGCCAGTCATAAGCACTGGGAATGCAACTGTGAAGATGTGACACCCAGTGTCTGTTCTCTTGAAGCTTACAGTGTGTGTGTGTGTGTGTGTGTGTGTGTGTGTGTGTGTGTTAGAGAGAGACAGACAGAGAGAGAGAGAGAGAAGGGAGATAGTGGGAAGGCAGAGAGAGAATAAACAAACAAGATAATCTGACAGAGCAATGGGTGCTATAAATTTTTTACAAAGTGATTGGGGGCTGGTTTGGATTGTTTTCTCTAAGAATGAGGCATTCGAGTTAGACGTCATCCATTCTTACCACTGCCCAACATTCCATTGTGTGAACACACTAGAGCTGATTTGTCCATTCTGCTGTTGATGGACATCTGAGTTGTTTCCATTTGGGGGCTGTGTGGCGAATTGTGCTGCCATGAGCATTTTGGTACATGCACATTTTGTACGTTTTGGTACTCAAAGTATACATTTCTGCTGGGTATATATTAGGAGTAGAATTGCTGGGTCAAAGGTTATGTGTATGTATGTTCAGCTTCAGAAGATGCTGTCAGACAGTTTTCCAAATTGGTTGTATCGGTTTAGTTAGTTTTAAAAACCAGACTGAAATTACTCTTTCTGATTATGTTGACCAAATAGTCTGGTTTTTGATAACCTGTCCTGGGTAGGCAGATTTCTTGGGAAAAACTGTTACACGGCTTACTGCGGCCCAGATAGATTTTGCGAATTACATTTGGGCTAACTTGAGAAGGATGTCTTTCTCATATCAAGTGAGTTAATTAGTAGAGTTTCATATTTTTCCTACTAATTAACAAATTAATTAATTAACTACTAATTAACAAAGCGAAATGAAACACTTCACCGTTTATGTGCGGTGGGATTTTCCCATAGTCCGGAGCTTTAATTTAGGGAAAACACACCTTCCAGGTTATTCTAAGCATGACCAAGTTGGGAGCCTCGGATATTGGTACTCCCCCTCCCAAGATGATCGCTGAGGGGTTCAGACTGGCTGTTCTCCGAGGCCACTCACTGGGCCCTTTCCCTCTACTCTCCATTTCTGAAGGGGACTGTGGAGATGGAAAATCTAGTGGTTATCCTTGGTTAACACTTCTCCTTGATCTGAGAAACTCGAATACTAACCCAGCCCCTGCTTTGTTCACT
The DNA here is from genome assembly GCF_018350175.1 of Felis catus. Classification (NCBI taxonomy): domain Eukaryota; kingdom Metazoa; phylum Chordata; class Mammalia; order Carnivora; family Felidae; genus Felis; species Felis catus. The sequence goes on along the minus strand of NC_058371.1, from coordinate 34,713,694 downwards.
AGTGACTAGGGCACTTTTGTGTGTCTTTCTTATTTATTTATTTATTTATTTACTTACTTACTTAGAGCATGAGCAGGAGAGGGGCGGAGAGGAAAGGGAGAGAGAGAGAATCCCAAGCAGGCTCCCCACTGTCAGCACAGAGCGTGACCTGCGTCTAGAACCTACGAACCGCGAGATCATGACCTGATCTGAAACCAAGAGTCAGATGCTCAACCACTCAGCCAGCTGAGCCACCCAGGTGCCCCTTTGTGTGTCTTTCACCTGTAAGTTCACAATTGGTCTGCAAGTGTTCTCCAACAGCAGCTGAAACTGAGGTCCACCCTTGAGACGCACGTGTGATTAAAGGTCAGGAGAGACACGCCGTGCATAACAGGATACTATGGACAGAGAAAACAAATATGAAACTCAAATGAAAAATCACAATGTTGGTGCTCCAATTTGCAAAGGGGCTGCTTTGCTCCAGGACAATTCTTGGAAGCAGCAGGTATCGATTTAATTAATTCTGATCTGTCTCCAAAGCACACGCTTTCTGTATCTCCTATATTCCCTTAAAGACCCTTCTGTGCTCAGTAGTCTACTTGAGGTGTTTGAAAATGGTAACTATACTGTCCAGAGGATCACGATCTCTTATTCAGGAGGTACAGAGCTCAGCATAAAACTCACGTGTGGAATTTGGCAAACGTGGCCATGTGCTAATGTGCTGTGTCAGACAAACCTGGTCAGAGTGGAGGACTGATGACAATTGATTTCTACAGAACAGGCGTCTGAGATATGACTAATGGCAGCAGTAAATCTTATCAGCCTCAGGGTTTATTTCAAAGGTGTGGAGTAAAAGAATACTGGATGAAACACCCGGGTTTGGATCCCAGTTCTGCCATTAACCACTTTTGTGTCCTGGGACAATCTGCTTTACCTTTTGGATCTCTTTTGTTACCCGTGAGATGAGATTTACGGCCTACATCCTATTCTTGATCTCTTCCAGTTCCTGGGCTTTGTAACTTCATGTTCCTGGAAAGTAGCGACCTAATTTAGCATTTGTGACATGTCCTTTGGAAGAAAAGGAAATGCCACTTTTTTTTTCTCTTCTTCACAAACTGTGTTCAGAGCTATGCTCATGTGAAGTGAAGGATGTGCTTTAATTTCCTGGAGACCATGAGGGTCTGCAATATTTTCATGTTATGTAAGAATATGGAATGTTTTTGAAAGAAACTCTTACTCCTTTAACAAATATTGATTGCCTACTCAATTTACATCCTCAAGAACTTAGACTGTAGGGGGAAAGCTAAGACATGGCTACTAGAACTACGATGCAAAGTGAGAGGTAGCGAGGGGCACCTGGGTGGCTCAGTCGGTTGAGCATCCGACTTTGGCTCAGGTCATGATCTCACGGTCTGTGAGTTCGAGCCCCGCCGTTGGGCTCTGTGCTGACAGCTCAGAGCCTGGAGCCTATTTCGGATTCTGTGTCTCCCTCTCTCTCTGCCCCTCCCCGGCTCATACTCTGTCTCTCTCTCTCTCTCTCTGTCAAAAATAAATAAACATTAAAAGTGAGAGGTAGCAAGAGCGATGAAGAAAGCATGAAAGTGACAGGGTTCAGCTCACTTCTTCTGGGTCAGATAAGGTTTTATGAAAGCAAAGCTGTCTGAGCTGAGAAATGAGTACTGTTCCAGCAGGTGGAGACATGGAGAGTCTTCCCTTAGAAGAGGAGGGACAGGGCCACAGGTTGACCAAGGTTTGGGTATGGAAAGCAAGGGCTGGCCATACACAGGGTGATCATATGTCCTAGTTCGCCCAAGACAGTTTCAGTTTATATTTTCTGTCCTGGTGTAGTTGTTAATGGCGCCCCCTTTTCACTCTCAAAAATCATCCCAATTTGGATGATAAACTATATTGTCACCATAGCTATAAGTGATACTCTTTAAGAGGCCAAATATCCACATGGCTAATAGGATCTGAGAGGGAAAGAAAGAGAGGGGTATTACTAAACAACCAGTGGGTCATTGAAGAAATGAAAGAAGTCAGAAAATACCTTGAAACAAACGAAAATGAAAATACAACTTTCCAAAATCCGTGGGGTACAGCAAAAGCAGTTCTAAGAGGGAAATTCATAGGATACAGGCCTACCTCAAGAGACAAGAAAAATTCCAATTAAACAATCTAACTAAAGGAAGTAGAAGAAGAAGAACAAACAAAACCCAAAGTTAAAAGGAAGGAAATAATAAAGATAAAAGAGGAAATAAATGAAATAGAAACTAAAAAAAAAAAAAATAGGCAAGAGCAATGAAACTAAAAGCTGGTTCTTTGAAAAGATAAAAAAAATTGATAAACTTTTAGCTAGACTCATCAGGAAACAAAGAGAGAGGGCCCAAATTAACAAAAGCAGAAATGAAAGAGAAGTTACAACTGACACCACAGAAATACAAAGGATCATAAGAGACTGCTATGAACCATGATACGCTAACAAATTTGAAAATTTTAAAAAAAATGGATAAATTTCCGGAAACATACAACCTCCAATATTGAATCACAAAGAAATGGAAAATCTGAATAGACTGATCACAAGTAATAAAATTGAATCAGAAACTCCCCAAAAACAAAAATCCAGAACTGGATGGCTTCACAGGTGAGGCCTATCAAACATTTAAAGAAGTTAGTACAGGGGTGCCTGGGTGACTCAGTCGGTTAAGCGTCTGACTCTTGGTTTCAGCTCAGGCCATGATCTCACAGTTTGTGAGTTCGAGCCCCAAATCGGGCTCTGCACCGACAGAGGGGGGCCTGCTTGGGATTCTCTCTCTCTGTCTCTCTGTCCCTCCCCTGCCCATGCGCCCTCTCTCAAAATAAATAAGTAAACTTAAAAAAAAAAAAAAAGAAAGAAGTGAGTGCATATATTTCTCAAATTATTCCAAAAAATTAAAGAGAAGGGAATGCTTCCAAACTCATTTTTCAAGGCAAGTTATTACCCTGATACCAAAACCAGACAAAGACAACACACAAGAAAGAAAATCATAGGCCAATATCCTTGATGAACATAGATGCAAAAATCCTTAACAAAATATTAGCAAACTGAATTCAACAACACATTGAAAGGATCATAAACCATGATTAAGAGGGATTTATTCCAGGGATGCAAGGTTGGGTCCACATCCACAAATCACACCACATTAACAAAACAAAGGATAAAAATCATATGGTCATCTCAATAATTGCAGAAAAAAGCATTTGGCAAAATTCAACACCCATTTCTAATTAAAAACTCTCAAAAAAGTGGGTATAGAAGGAAGGTACATCAACATAATAGAGGCCACGTATATGTGTAATCTAAAAAACAAAACAGGGCACCTGGGCAGCCCATCCGGTTAAGCATCCGACTCTGGATTTCAGCTTAGTCATGATCTCGTGGTTCATGGGTTCGAGACCCACATGGGGCTCTGCGCTGACAGTGCGGAGCCTGCTTCAGATCCTCTCTCCCTCTCTCTCTGCCCTTCCCCTGCTCGTGCTCTCTATCTCAAAATAAGTAAATAAATTTTTAAAACTGTATCAAAAAATAAAAATAAAAACAAAACAAAACAAACAGAAACAGACTCCTAGCCACAGGAAACAAACTGTTGACTACCAGAGTGGGGAGGGGTGGGGGAGCAGGCAACATAGGTGAAGGGGATTAAGAGGTACAAACTTCCAGTTATAAAAGATTCAAGTCACCGGGATGTCACGTACGGCAGAAGGAATATACTCAATGATATCGTCATAATTTTGTGTGGTGACTGATGGTGACTAGACTTAAGGTAGGGATCATTTTGTAAAGTATAAAAATATCAAGTCATTATAACGTACACCTGAAACTAGTAAGATATCGCGTGTCGGTTAGACTTCAATTAAAACAAGGAAAGAAAAAGAGAGGAATCAGGGATGACTAAGCTTGCCAGCTGGTTGCCTGGTAAATTACAGATAAAAATGGCATCAGAAGGAGTGGCCAACCAGAAGGAAAGATGATGAGTTCAGTTTTTGATCAGAGAGATAGAGTTGTCTGCACACCAGTGACCCCAACCCCTCCTTTCACAGGTAAAGGAAATGGGGCAAAGGACATTAGGACTGGAACCTAGGTCACTTGCCCCTCTTTGCAGCTCTCTCTACCTCATTGTACTGAGTTGAATAGTGTCCCTCCTAAATTCATGTCTGCTGAAAACCTATGAATGTGACTTTATTAGGAAGTGGGGTCTTTGTCAGATATAATCAAGCTAAGACGATGTCATACCGGCACAGTATGGGCCCCTAATGCAATATGACAGGTGTCCTTATAAGAAGAGGACAATCTGGATGGTAGACATGGAGAACACAGGGAGAACGCTATGTGACATGGAGGCAGAGATCCAAGTGATGCATCTAGAAGCCAAAGAAGGTCAAGCATAGTCGGGAGCCACCAGACACTAGGAAGAGACAAGGACGGATCCTCCCTTAGAGGCTTTGGAGGGAGCGCGGCTTTGCCAACGTCTTGGTTTTGGATTTGTAGCCTCCAGAACCGTAAGAGAGTACAGTTCTGTTATTTTAAGCCACCCAGTTTGAGGTACTTTGTTACGGCAGCCCTGGGACACTGATACACCTCCTGAGCTTTCGGTTCAGGTGGGATATTCAGATGTCACTGTCTGGGAAACACAAGAAAATGTGGGGCTTGAGTGCAGAGGAATGGTCAGGATTAAAACAGAGCCAGGGTTGGGAGTGGGAAGGGGGGGAATAGAAGAAAGGACCACAGGGAAGAGGAGAAAGGAAGTCTGAGGAGAGGGTGCGGAGAGAAAGGCAAGGTAGAGAGGAGGCAGAGGGCACTGCTGGAAGGGCAAGAAGAGAGCGGAAGTGAGGGAGGAATTTTAGAGGAAGCAGAGGTCAAGAGGTCAGGACTAGACCAGGCTGATTTGGAACTGAGGTCACTGGTGACCTTTTCGAGAGCTCCTCTGTTGGAAAACCGCAGGGGTTAGAAACCATGTGGAGGCTTCAGGAGTGAGTGCATCGTGAATATGGAAAGACAAGGGGAGATGATTCTTTCAAGGACTTCCGGATGGAGGGAGAGATAGGGCAATCGCTTAAGGTGTAAAGCAGGGGAGAGGGATTTTTTTTTTTAAGCCATGGAGAGTTGAGTCTATTTATGGAGAAAGGTGAGGAGAGGGAAAAACTAACAGATGGAAGCTATCACAGTGGGCGGCTAATGGATGGTCCAGCATCCACCCACGTGGACACACAGACATGGTACTTCTCGCCCAGAATTTAGCCAGTGCTTTGCTTCCAATGGGGCCTCAGCACTCCTCCGCCACAACCCCTGTCCGGTTCTGGGGCCCCGAGCCATTCACTAGGGCATGGGCTCTTGAGTAGAGCAGGCATGGGGACAGTGCATAGACGGTGTGGCCTGCGATGTGGGGAGGGGGCAGCTGGCATGGTTGGGTCTCCTCAGTGAAAGTGCGTGGGACAGCTGCTAAAGAGGATGGCCCAGGCATCCACAGAACAGGAGTCAGGGGACTGTCCCACAGCGGTGGGGCCCAGCCACATCACATGGATGATCACCGGTGGACTCCAGCAGTAGAATCTGCAGAAGTGTGAACAAAGGGCAGGCTCTCGAGAGGTAGAGCAGGTGTCAACACTCCTCTCCCAACCTGCCGATTCAACCCCTAGCTCTGACCCTCGCCCATCGCCATCCTTTGAAAAGAAAAGCCTGGTAAAGTGAAGCAGCTCTGTGTTCTCTGGGCCTGATGGCTCTCTCTCACTCCTTCCTTATTGGACATGGGGCTGTAGAGGAAGGCTAGCTTTTTGCCTTCATTTCTTCTTCCATCTTATGGGGAGATTCATCCCAAAGGATGAATCACAGATAGAGCTTTTAGGAAACACGGTGCTGAGCTTGGGAAGGCAAGAGATTCTGGGAATACGGGGCCATATACGTATAAGAGGGAGGGATCCCTCCATTTAGAGGCCCTTGCAGCCCTTCCAACATATAAACTTGACTTGAAGTGAACGGATAGGCGGATGGGTGTACATCAAGAAAAACAAAGACAAAATGCACAGACCCCATCCTGGTACCAAACCAGCTCCACATGGTGTTCTAGGACGCATCACTCCAAGGCATGGAGCCTCGTCCCTGACAAGTGTGTCCCCGGTGGGAGCTACAGCATTGGCTGAAATCGGGATAGGATCGTTAATATGTCTGTGTGTTCCATAGGTGGGCAGGTGGATGCCAGGGCTGGAGCAATTATTGTGGAAAAAAAAAAAAAGAAAAAGGAAGATTCTGGAGACAGACTGGACCTCTTACCTCTGTACTGTTAACTCCTTTCCATTTCTTTCCCCTCAGTATTCCCAAATTATATATACTTGGCCATGGGATTTTATTTTTTACAGGCATTCTTTTTAAGTTTTTATTTATTTATTTTGAGAGAGACAGAGACAGCATGAGTGGGGGAGGGACAAAGAGAGAGGGAGAGAGGGAATCCCAAGCAGGATCTGGGCTGTCAGCACAGAGCCTGACGCGGGGCTCAAACCATGAAACAGTGAGGTCGTGATCTGAGCTGAAACCAAGAGTCAGACGCTTAACCTACTGAGCCCCCAGGTGCCCCTTTATTTTTGTCTGTGTTTCATTCGCCACGTGTTAAGTAGACGTGAAGCATGCCGACCAGTGGGCAAGAGCCACACAGATCCATGACGTGCTCTTCACCATACAGTCTCTGTGGCTTCCCCTTTCTAAATGGAGCTTGGATCCCAGTTAGGTTAGGGCAGTATGATGACATCCTTAGAACTTCAAGACTCAGGAACTTTATGTAAGAATCCAGTGGAGTCGGCGTGTCATTTTGAGTCAACAGGCCCACCCTAAAGGACAGGATCACTGCTCTGCTCCCAGGTCCCTATGCTCCCTCTTTGTTGACAGTGGTGGCCAAAGCACTGGGTGATGGCGTCTGGGATGTCAACTCCCTCTAAACAGGCCTTCACGGCGGTCTAGGACCGGGGCTGGTGGCTGTATTCTGACGTCCAGGAATGGCTCCTTCATTATCAGACCCTTTTGCTAGTATATACAATATTGTTAGAGCTGAAACCAAGGCTGGGCCTCCAGGGAGAACTCTCAGATCCACATTGCCTAACTGGCTTCCCAAGGGAATCTCCACCATGTGTTGGTAAGTGAGGAAGGCCACTTACGGGAGCTATGGTTCAGGGATCATTCCTGCTGCCACTCCCATTGCCACAATTGCTTCTTGACATCCATGGATCCGGTGACCAGACACTGCTGTGCTGTTGCAAGAGGAAAGCTATTGCCCACCCCAGCTGCTCCTGGCCGGAGCGTTTATGACCTCGCGAGGCATCAGAAAGCATCAAAGAAGCAGGAAGGTGACTTCTGTCTCCTTACTGCCTCCCAGATCTCTCCAGTTCATCTAATTAGCAGAATCAAACTCACATCTGGCCTCCTAGCTGCAAGGGTCTGATAAATGTGGTTTAAAAATTTCTGGCCACTGCAGTACAAGAAGGAGTTTAAGATGGATGCTAAGTGCCAAACCACCATATCTTCCTTACATGATGAGAAAAAGTATTGAATACTTATAGTAAATTTTCCAGATTCTCTAAACGGCTCTAGCTTAACATTTATTTAATGACATTTTTAAAAGTCTGGTGTCTCTGCAAAACTGATGCACATAAGGGAAGGGAAACAAAAATAATATAAAAACAGGGAATGGGACAAAACAGAAGAGACTCATAAATATGGAGAACAAACTGAGGGTTACTGGAGGGGTTGTGGGAGGGGGGATGGGCTAAATGGGTTAGGGGCATTAAGGAATCTACTCCTGAAATCATTGTTTCACTATAGGCTAACTAATTTGTATGTAAATTTTAAAATATAAAAAATAGGGGCACCTAGGTGGCTCAGTCGGTTGAGCGTCCAGCTTCGGCTCAGGTCATGATCTCACGGTTTGTGAGTTTGAGCCCCGTGTCAGGCTCCGTGCTGACAGCTCAGAGCCTGGAGCCTGTTTCGGATTCTGTGTCTCCCTCTCTCTCTGCTCCTCCCCCACTCATGCTCTGTCTCTCTCTCTCTTTCTTTCTCTCTCTCTCAAAAATAAATAAAACATTTGAAAAAATTTAATAAAATAAAATAAAATTAAAAAAAAAAAGTTCAAAGAAAAAAAAGTCTGGTGTCTCTGAAAACTATGGGCATGTCCACATTTGCCAAGATTCCTCTTAATCATCCAGAGGGTGGCTTCTCTCCACCAGCATCACCATTGCCAAGTTCAGAAGGCTTCTCATCCATTAGGAGACTGTCTCCTAAAAAAGAGTGCTCTAGTTTCGTTCTTTCCACTTTTTAAGTTATAGAGATAATAAAAAGCATTATTTAGGCCTGAAAAATACAGTAAAAATACCTACAATCCTACGTCACTATCACAATGACCACTTCACTCAGTCCATGTGCATATTTACATCTTTGTAAATGTCATCTTTATATAATTTTGTTTTGTTTCTTCACTCAACATTGTATCATAATCACTTCTCATCTTATGGTGTAATGTAACCACAATTTTTAATGGTCCCATAATAGTCCACTAAGATACAAATTATAGTTTACTCATCCATTCCTCTCTAGTGGAACATTTCAGTTGTTTCCAATTATTTAGTACTATAAATAATATTTTGAAGGAGAGCTTACGCATATTAAAACTTTTGTGGCACATTGCCAGAAGGGACAATGGGTCAAAAATATGTATTGGTTAAAAAGTATCATTTAAAATTCTTTTAAAAAAATAATTTTATTTCAGAGAGAGAGCGTGAGAGAACATGAGCAGGGGAGAGGAGCAGAGAGAAAGAATCTTAAGCAGGCTCCACAGCGCAGAGCCCGACATGGGGCTCGATCCCCGGACCCAGGGATCATGACCTGAGTGGAAATCAAGAGTTGGTCATTCAACCGACTGAGCCACCCAGGCGTCCCCAAAAGTATCATTTTTAAATGACTATCAACAGCTTTTGATGAACGTTTCTTAAAAATCACCTACAGTAAAAACAATTTTTTCTCTGGTGATCACTAAACAAAGAGCTTGCTTCTTCTACCTATGACATCCTTAGCACTCATCTTGGGGGCTACTACTGGCTGCTACCCAAAACAGGAAACTGGTGCCCTTGGCCTTTAAGTCTTAATTGACAATGCTCACATCGCTGTACCTAAAACCCCTGGGGGGGGGGGCTGGGTTGCTGTGACCTGAATCTTGGAACCAGGGTGAGGGCAGAGTCGGTGCAGATCTTCAGGATCTCCCCCACCCTTTCCTATCTCTCAAGGCACAGCTTTCCTGACCAGAAGGCTTCCCGGGATAAGGTGTCTGGTGCTTCACAAGTGCCAGGTCTTAAGCCCCAGAATGAGCACATTTAGATATGCAGATGCCATGCTTTCATGGAGGCTTCCAAAGACAGGTCATTCTCCTACTCTCTGATTCCTCCCCTTCCCCCAGACAGAGCAAGACAACATTGTTTAGGTTGAAATAAAGCAGCCTGGTTACACTTGAAGGAGTCCGTTTCGGATGAGTTTAAGAACCAGGAGAGCAGAGTCTTAAAAGGCAGGTAGACGCGATGCTGCAAGATATTACTCGGGGCCACTCTGCACCCCACCCAGAGATCAGCCTCTAAAGACCTTCCAGGCCTGTCAGTCTTGAGGAAAACGTGCTGAAAGGCGTTCTGAGGACTACCCATGCCTTGATCAGTCCAGGGCAAGGTGGCATTAGCCTCTTCGTGAGAATAAAAGAACAAATTTACCCCTATATTACGTGTTTCAGTGAGAGAAAAATTTTTGATGAAATGGGCGCTCTCCCCAACAAAGTAGCTTAGCACAGGCCCTTGAGTCTAAACTCTGTCACCTCCACGGTGTATGCCCTCGTGTTGCACAAAAGGAGGTGGTGCTCCAGTGACACCGCGCAATGCGTCCTCATTTCTAGAACTTCACTCCACACACACACACACCCGCCCCGGGTGCCCCCCTCCCCCATCCGGCCATCATAACTGCTCCATAGATGGCATCCACAGGAACTGTCCCCACTCCAGGCCTTAGGAATGCCAACGCGTGCTGAGTAACACTGTTTGCAAAACTCCGGGCTCTGGGGGAAGATTACCAGTTGTTCCTGATCTCCCTTCAGCCCTGGGCACGTCCCTCTTGCGGTCCGGCTGACGCTGCCCAGTGACCACCCGCCCCCCTCCGCCCCGCCCGCCCCAAGGGCAGCAGCAGCAGCAGCACCCTGGAGGTAGTACAACTTCCCGGGACACCCCCATGTCTTCTCTCGCCCCCGTCCGGTTGCTTGGAAATTTGCACTGGACAGTGACGTCACACAGGAAGGCGGGTCCCCACTATCCCGCACACCAATGGCGGGGCCGCGGCTGGCCTCTTCTTTTCCAGCGATTGGTGTCTGGGGCCCCTTTGCTCCACCCCAGCCCGCCATGGCGTCAGGCGCCGCAAAACCGGGGAGGTGGTTCCCACTTTAAGAAGTGAAGTTTTTCGCCCCCTCCCCCTCCCTGCCCACCTCCTGCAGCCTCCCGCGCCCCGCGGAGCTGGCGGATGGAGCTGCGCCGCGGCGGCGTAGGGAGCCAGGCTGTGGGGCGCAGGATGGATGGGGACAGCCGAGATGGCGGCGGCGGCTGCGGCGGCGGCTGCAAGGACGGCGGGTCGGAGGACTATGAGAACCTGCCGACCAGCGCCTCCTTATCCACCCACATGACAGCCGGAGCGATGGCCGGGATCCTGGAGCACTCGGTCATGTACCCGGTAGACTCAGTGAAGGTGAGGCGCGAGAAGACTGTAGGCACGGAGGGCGCAGAGAGGGGAGCGTGCGCGCGTGCGTTTGCATCCCGCGCAAGAGCAGCCTGGGGGAGCGCCCCGAAAACACCTCTCCTCCGGGCTGTGGCGGGCGTGGGCCCGGCGCCCCAGCTCTCGCGGCGAGCGCGCCACTCCTTCCGCCGCGCGCCGGGGCCCCGGGGGGCGCCCCTCTGCCCACGGGGGTGCTCCCGCCGGCGCCCCGCACCGCTGCCTCCGCCGCGGGCTGCTCGCGGCGCTGCGGCGGGGGGATCTGGCGAGCGCCCCTGCTCTCGGCGGCGGCGGCGGCGGCGGAGTGCCCGAGGAAGCGATCGCTGCAGCTCTGCACAGTCTTACCACGTCTGCCCACGCGACCGTAGGGCTCCGGGGGTCCCAGCTCTTCGTGGCTCCCGCCGGCGCGCCCCCTGTCCGAGCCGCGGCGAGAGGTGTCCTCTGGTCCGTGCAGGGCGGCCAAGGCTGCCCACACGTGCGCAGTTTCCGAGGGAGCTCGCCGCCGGGAAGCGCTAACCACGCTGGCGCGGAGAAACGTGGCTCCGGCTCGGCCGCGCGCCCTCTGGCCCGAGTGTGCTTCTGCTCCTGCTCCTGCTCCCCGGGTTTCTGGGGAGGCGTAGGAGTGGTAGGGGTTCTCTTGGTCCTTAGCAGCTCTCTTGGAGATACCGGTTCAGCGACGCCCTTAGGTGATCCCCTTCTCACGGGGTTTCTGCACCTCTTCCCCAGGAGTTCGGGCAGCTGAGCAGCCTAGAGGCAGCGAGCCCTGCGTTGACATTTGCCTTCTCTTTTTGTTGCAGGGAGGCGGGCAGGCAAGGAGAGCGTGAGCTCTACCACTCTTACTGTGGGTTGTGTAATAGGCACTCGGTTTACCCGTCACTTCCCCAGGTAGTTTTACATGCATTTCTGCAAGGAGGCAGCGTTAGCCAGGAGTTTTCCTGTTAGACCGAGAGCTGCCTTCTGTCCGCCTATCCAGGACACCGAGTGGCAGGAAGGTAATATGGGTATTGACACCTTGCTCTTTTGTAAGCATAACTCCACTAATTCATCCAGCAACCCAGGGATTGACAGATGAAGAAACTGAGGCAAAGAGATAGCGAACTGATTAACCTGCCAGGCTGATACTCCACCTGCCTCCTCGGACTCCAGCCCCAGTGTGCTTTGGTGGCACTTATCTTGAAAGGCAGGGCTCACAGCACTCCCTCACTGCAGCTGTTATCTTCTTGCTGATGCTGGCCCCACACTGGAGGTGTGAGGACCAGAATGTCTGACTCAGAGGGTTTTCCCTGCACTGGACAGATCTCCTAGAGCTAGCCGCCAGTGGACAGATAGACACCAATCCAGTGAGAGAAAGCGTGAGCCTTTGAGGAAAGGTGAGGTCCAAGCCTTTAACTGTGCCGCTGAGCCTGAGCCATCACAACCTTGGCTTGTCCAGCATCCCAGCAGGGAATGAAGGGCATGGTCCTTGCTGCCAGGGTTATGGAGGGCAGTGGAGAGATCTTGCCACTTAGGCTTTCAAAGCTTCTCCAGGGAAGACCCTGGACAGATACCAGGTAGCATTTGTATAGCAAAGAATCCCTCACATGTAATAAAATTTCCCATATTTGAAGCTGTTGTCTCCAGTGCCTTTGGACAGAGTATCTAAAAAGTTAGAGGCAGGGAGGTGTTATTGGAGCAGGCACCAGACCCACAGCATCTCAGAGATGAACGTTCTATCGAGGAACTCTACCGTTTCAGAGATTTTGCGGAGTTTGCTTTAGCGCATCACTGTAGCTTATCTTTAGGATTAGAAATAATTAATCATGCCTTTTCAACTCCCTTTTCAACACCCTAAAGAGGCATTTGTTTTACATGTTTAAGTTGTGTGTTCTGTTTAGTTTTTTCCCTGCCCCTCCTCCTGCCCTGTAGACGTTGTCTGTTTGGCTACAGATGTCACTGTGTACTTAGTGTTACTTTACTTAGCAGTTTTCACCTGTGGATAGAGGTAACAGGGTGCATGCGGTAGCTGGAGCTGGTCTGGCTGTCCTAGATAAGTCACTCGCCTTACGGGGCTTGACTGTAAACTGAAGGCCTGGGTTAGCTAATCATTAAGGAGTTCTTCTGTTTTTAAGCATGCAGGTTTGCTTTTAGAGCACCTCGCTTTTCACCACCACTTTCCCGGAAGCGGGTAGCAAGGATTATTCTTTTCATATTTCAGCTGAGAAAAAAGGCACAGAGAAAGTTAAGTGGCATGAGTCATCGCATGAGCCCAGGGGGGGCTGCAGCAGAGTGCCAAGGTCTGCCAAGATCAGCAGAATTGTCCGTGCCCAGCATGACCTATCAGGGATGCGTCCATGCTTCAGTCATGGAAAAATGCTCCATTTGGGGAGACCTCGACTGTGTGCTTAAATGTTTTGGGTGATGGAGACGGTGAGTAATGGAGTCAGAAGCCCTAGGTAGGCTTTGCAGCCCTGCCCCTAACTTGCTTCATGACTTAGGCACTGTTCTGTGCCTTAGTTTTGTCATTGGAAAGTGGGGGCAGTGGACCAGTTCAGTATGTCTCCCCATTCTTAACCTGTCCCCCTTTGTATGTACACAGAACACCCATCGTCCTCCTTTATGATACTTGACATTCCCAATAATTATCACGGTTGAAGCCAAGTCAGTGTGAACTGTAGGTTGGAAGAAAACGTTTTCTTTAATTTTATAAGGCACACAGTTTGAACTTTGATCATGTGACGTTAAGTGAGAGTATCGAGTGGGCCTGCTTTTTCTAGTTTTTCTGTCCTAGATGGTGGGGATCATGGAACCTGGTGCTGGCCGCTTTCACCACTGAGCCTGTCCTCCTTGCTTTTGTGGCCACAGGGGCAGAAGGCCAGCCTTACTAATGCCTTAAAGTATTATGTTCACTATGCCTTCCCATGAAGTCCCATCCCCTCCCCCCCCCCCGTGTCATTTTAATGACCTGTGTTTTTCAGTCTGTGTGTTGTGACTCATTAATGGCATCAACATTTTAAGAAAGACAGATTGGTGAGAGTTCAGAATTTAAGTGTGTGTGGCATGCAGTAAGGAGAGTGTTGCTTAGTGAAATTGGTGTGTGTGTGTGTGTGTGTGTGTGTGTGTGTATTCCCTGGCTGGCTGTGCAAAACGCTCTTCCGACTGGGGTTTATGGCCCCAGAAAGTATGAAGAACACTGAACCTGATGGGCACTAATGCCTCTTGAGCTCCAGTCGCGACAGCCTGTGATTATTAAAGCATTATTTGGAAGACCTTCCGCAGACTTTCACTGCTTCTTCCTGTGCCTTCTTCTCTCAGTCCCCAGGGGTGGAGTGTGAGTGCTTACTAACCCATGAAGGGTCCAGCCACCCTGCCCTCCCATCCGTTCTGAGCCCCTGCATCGTACCAAGGTAGGGAACACGAGGGTTCTGCAGGGCTTTTGCCAACTGGTAGCGATGACTCATTCCTTTCCAACTGGGACTTTTGCAGCAGGTTCCCCACGATTCTCTAGCCGGCGCTCCACAGTGGCAAGGGGCATGGTCACCTAGACCAGCACGTGGGGGTGGCGGTGAAAAGCCCTGGTCGGGAACGCTCGAGACCGTGGGGAGAATGCCAGGTGGGTGGAGGAGGAAATTCCATCCAGATTAGGCACACCACTCTAGACCATGCTGAGTCCCGTGGTGGTGAAAGCAGGGGCAAAAGGAAACAGGAAAGATTTGAAGCGAGGGAACTTCCGCTGACCCTTTCTCAGACCTTCGTTTGCTTTGCTAGTCAGGGAAATGCTGCCCTTCACTCTGCTGGGAGAAGGCCTCCTGCCCAGCCGGGCCCGTGGCGCTGATGGCGAGGGTGTGAGGCTCAGGCTTCTCTCTAGGAGCCCGTGGGTGCTGAGCCCGTTGGAAAGCTCGGTTGGCCTCGGGGGGGGGGTGGGGGGGGTGGTTCCGTCGCTGGCCTTGCTGAGCTCTGAGCAGGAGTGAGCCAGGCAGGTGCCAGGAGGGCTTGGCATTCCTCACCCCGGAGTTTGTTCCACCGGGGCCTAGCCGTGCAGGCTGACTGGTAGGAAGGGCGCTCAGGCAGAGTCCCCTCCCACCCACGTCAGAGCTTTCAAAACCCAGTGCAGTTCAGTAGATGCCATTCAGCTTCAAAAGGGCGTGAAATCCCAAATTGCTCTAGTTCTTGCGAGAAAATTACAATGATTTTTCTGTTTCTCTTCTCCTGTCTTGTCTCCTTCGCATCCCTCCCCTCCGTTCTTTTCTGTCGTTAAGTGGGAGGTGCTTTTCTAAAAGGTGCATTTGGGAGGGCCAGGGAGTCAAGAAAGGAGTGCCCTTGAACTCGGGTCCTGTTCTCTGCCTCGTGAGCACCCGTGCTGCTGCCCAGAGCCGGGATCTGCACCTTGCAGGCCTGCCGCTGGAGGAGGGGGCGGATCTGACCCAGCCCTGTCTGCCCGGAAGTGGGGGAGGGGTGGGCTGGGACAGAGGGCTGGAGGGGGTGCCCCTGGGATTCTAGTGGGCAGAGACGGCGCCTTCACCTCTAGACAGGGGCAGTGGGGGCTTCATGGGGGATTTCACCGACTGGGTCCTTTAAAGCACTCAGGGGTGTGCACATGTCACAGGGGAAGAGAGGGCGTTGCTCTGTGGAGTGTTCTTCCCCTGCCTTTTCCTGGTTTTCATTTGGGCCTGTTTTCACCACCTTTGGCCATCTCATTCATGAGGACTTTTGTCCCATCTGCTCTTTGGAGCAATGACCAACTGTAGTCCCACTTTCCCTTTTTTTTTTTTTATGGGTTTTTGACCCCCCCTTCCAACTCCAGTTGGGCTGCCCTTCCCCAACCCACTGGATGAACTGGCTTCTGTGTGTTGAATGAAGCCTTTGGCAGTCTCTCGTAAACCCCAGAACATTCTGGCTCTCTTCATATCTCTCCTAGTACCCAACATTTCCTTCTCAGAGAGTTTTCTTTTTCTTTTTTTAAACCTCAGTGAGCCCTCTGGCCTCATGGGTGCTGGCTGCAGACACATGCCTACAGTCATGCTGTTTTTTGCCGGGTGCTTCCGGGCGCTTCAGGAAGCACCGTGAGCCCTAAGCCGGCCCTTCCCCTCCCCTCCTCCACCTGGGGTGTTCACGGCTGACATTTCTCATAGGGCAGAAGTATCTCATCCCGTTGTCTTTAACTATATAAGCCTTCCCTCCATCTCTTTCTGAGCCGGATGTCTCACCCTCAGAGAACTATCCTGGGGAGATTCAGAGCCCAGTCTTTGACTTACTGGTTGGGGCAGGACACTTAGCTTCTCTGAGGTGTCATTTCTTTGTGAAAGGCAGACACTAACTTTCTTGCTGCTTTCTCTCTCCTGACCCAGCTGTCCATTGCTTTCGTCTTCCCTCGTTATCGGTCAGACCCTACGGAAGTGCCTTGTAACAAGCTCCCTCATAGCCTCGCCCTGTGCTCCTTCTGCCTGCCTGAGCTGAGAGAAATTCAGCTTTTCTCCTGAGGCCGCTCCTTCCTGTAGGATTCCCATCAGCTCAAACCCAGGCACTGTTATCCACCAGCCTCTTACCAGCCTCTCCTCCTTTGATGCTCCTCTCCTCCCTCTTCTCTCCTGTCGCCTGCTCGCCTCCGCCTCCAGCCTGACTTACGCTGAGGGGCAGGAGGCGGACTTGTGAGGAGCAGGGACCCTTGAGCCAGACTGTGTGGACTGGGCCCTGGCTCCCCTTAGTGTGGCCTTGGGCAAGTCCCTTCTCCTGTCTGTGCTGTGTTCCCTGTTTGTGAAAAGGAGGCAGGCGGTACTGCTGCCTGTGAGTGACTGTGAGGGTTAAGTCCCTAAAGCACCGAGGACAGCACCTGCGGTGCAGTGAGTGCTCCCCGGGGGTCGTAGGCACCAATGTGGTTTTGCAGCCCCTTCCCCCCCACCCCCGGGGCTTTGGCATCTGGCCCACAGACTGCTCCCACCTCGAATGAATGCTGTCATCACCTCCTGGCCACTGCCCGACTAACATCCAAATCCCTGCGTTCTTTATGCCCCTCAGGCTGATGGCGTCTACCTCCGTGGGGCCTCGTCCTAACCCCCACCTTTTCCACCTGGAGGTCTTGAGTCCAGATGTCTCAGCCAGGCCACACTGGACTAGGTCTCAGCCTCTTCTCTTCTCTCTCAGCCTGTCCCTGTCGCCTTCATCCAGACCGGGGCCTATGACCCACTCCGTGCATCCACTCCCGGGGCCTCTCGTTTCCTGCCTTCGCCTGCCCACACCCCGGTCTTGCCCACCTGCCTGCCCACACCCCGGTCTTGGATGACCCGTCGACCCACGGGGCAACCGAGCCCTTCCGGAGAAAAGCCCCATATTGCCTCCTTTGGTGCCGTGTATGCCCACGCCTCCGGGGCCCTCAGCCTGTCCTGCTGTGGGTTCTGGTCAGTCTCAACAGCCGTTCCAGACCATGCTCTTGCTTCTCAAACTCCCATCCCTCTGCTTTTTCAGCCTCTGCGCGGCATCTTGCTTGCTCTAGTTCATAGAGAAACCAGGACCCCAGTCAAGCTCACCTTCCTGTCACTGTCCTTCCAACCAGTGTGCCGTTCCCCACCTTCCTACTGTCGTTAAGGTAAGAGGGCCCTTCCTCTGTCAAAGATGAACCAGCGGGCCTAGGGCAAGGGGGTGTGTGGGGACCTCCCACATACACCTGCGTTTCAATCCTGGCTCTGCACCTGGGGCACATTAGGGGCCTGTCTCAGCTCAGTCTCCTTGTCCGCAGAGTGGGGAGGTTAATGCCAAGGCCTACCCGGACAGAAGGCTGGGACAGACTTAAACGAGGCAGTGCAGATAAAGCTTTTGCTGCAGTGTCTGCTGCACCAGTGCTCTATGAATGGTCACGATGGGAGTCGTTTCGGTCGTCTCCTGACTAACTCAGTTTCGGTATCTTTCGCCCTCCCCCCGACCAGCGATTCCCTCCTAAAAGCATCGGTACAGCCCAGACTTGTCCCATCTTAAATAACAGACAGACCCCACACATCTCACCTTGACCCCTTGTGCCCCAAGGGTTTTTCTCCGTAAAATAACAAGCGCTGTGAGAGGAACGTGGGCACTCGGCCTCTCCTTCCTCACCTGTCCACCCCCTCCTCCCCCCCCCCCCCCCACCGGCCAGGCCTTTGGCTCTGTGCCCACCGCTCTGCTGCACCCTCACGGAAGCTGCTGGTGATCTCCTTGCTAATAAATCCAGGCGTCGTTTTCCTGGCCCCTCTGATGTGGGGCAGCCGCCTGGTCTTCCTTGGAAGCCAGCCCGCCACCCTCTTTTCTTCCCTCAGGACACGTGTCTCCGTTTCTGCCTGGGTCCTGATAACTCGTAGTTGGCGGACTGGTGTCTCCGGTCCCGTCTTCCCGGGAGCCGGCTGTCCTGTTGCCTCACAGCCATGTCGCACACTTGGCTGTCTCGGTGACCATGATGGCCACGCTCCCGCCTGGGCCCCCTCCCTCAGGAACGTGGCGACTCTGGTCAGCTTTCCTCTCGCCTCTGCCCACTCTCCCCCCTCCCCCTGTATGTTTCCAGGACCCTTCCGTTTCTGCATCTGTGATAGCTCTTTCATTTGTTCTTCTCCCTCCCGCTGGGGCCACCTCGGTTCAGGGGACTCACTGTCTCCTTTGCAGTGATGGCTTCCCTGACCACCCGAGTCACGACTAAGTACGCCCTCCCTCTCCTTGCCCTCACTTCCCTGTTGCCGGGCTCCGCTGTTTTTCTCCACCGCGTGTGTTACCTTCTAACACACAGTGCCCTTTACTTTTATTTATTGTTTGTATTCTTTGTACATTTATTTGTATGTTATTTATGGTTCGTCTCCCCTTATTTGAATGTAAGCTCCCGGTGGGTGGGAATCTTTTGCTCTTTTGTTCTCTCGTTTGTTCCCATTGCCAGAAACCACACCCGGCACATAGTAGGTGCTCAGTTAAGGATTTGTTGAATAAATTACTGTCAGTCACTCCTGGTCATCCTCACCTCTGAGGCCTCCAGCTTCTAGGCAGGCTGCAGTTTTCTTGAGCAGGGAAGAGTCACAGTGCCCGTCCTGCCCACCTTTCAGGTCCAGTTACTGCCTCTAAGAAGAAAATGCAGCCAGATTTGCAGTGAACCGCGCTTAAACAGTGAACACAATTTAAAAAGTATAAAGCTCTCTGCAGGTGCCAGGGCATGACATTATCAAACTGGGATCCTGTTAAAAGGTAAGGTTAGCTGGTTGGAATGGAAAATCCAGCCTGTTCTTCAAGTGCCGCAGAGCCCACAAGGGGGGCTGAGGCCCAGCCCCATCGGCTGCCTCTCATGTCACATGGTGTCTCTCTCCTCCCACTCCCCCAGCTGTCCTAGTTGCTTTCAGAATAAAGCCTGAACCTTGAGTGGTGTGCAGATACCCAGAGCCTCTCCTGCTCTGACGTGCTGGCCAGAGCAAGACAGATAAAGGTATTCTGTTCTGTGAATACCGGTTGAATGGATGCAGGCACAGTTGTTTTACAGAGACGTGGGGACAAAAGTGCTTTGAAATATGCTATTAAAAAATGCTAGTTTTACTTTTATTTGTGTGTGTGTGTGTGTGTGGTTTTTGAATCCATGTGGATCTTACCCACAGAAAGACTTTCTCAGCCCTTTTGTCTTTTTTTTTTTTTTTTTTTTGCAGTAGAACTCGCAAGTCTCAGTGTTTCCCCCAGTGAGGCTGTTAATTCATCTGGCCACCCACTTCATTCCCCCTTACTGAGCTCCTTCCCTGCCAGGCTCAGTGCTAGACATCAGGCAACAAAAATAAGTCCCGGCCCCTGTTCCCAGGGCATTGCTCCCTATAATTAGACCTTGAGCTAAGGTGGCAGGACTGGCTCTCTCTGAAAAGAAGAATGGCCCAACTTGGTATTTGCTTTCAAATAGGCACAAGGTCTGGGGTGTCTGGACTCTGGACCTCAGGCTGCCATCTTGCAGGTCTGGAGCCTGCCGGGAAGCATTGTTTTGGGCTTCTTTGCTGAGCAATCTTGAATTGGCTCCTTCCCCTGGAGGAGACAGTGGCCCTCAGTTGTACCATGCGCCCCCCGCCCCCCCACCCCCCAGTCCTCTTCCTTGCTCCTGAGGTCATTAGTCATTCTGGAAGCTGAAATCGGCTCCCAGAAGGTAACTCTGAAAACATCCTCCACCCTACCAGTAATCCCAGACGGTCGGGAAGGGCCGTTGTCTGGTCACTAAGAGGTGTTATGGTTTCACATTCATGCTTTCTCTCTGAAGAGAAAACAAAACGTGTTGAAATAGAGATCCCAGCAGCAGCTTGGTTGAAGCAAGAATTGCATAACAGCTTTAGAAATGTCTGGCCCTTTTTGGGTCAAGTTGAGGGGCTGCAGCTTTGTGTCACTTGAGAGGACTTTCTCTGGGGCTTCTGGATCCATGGGACGCATCGGGCGAGAGACACAGAGCACTGGCACCCGAGGTCTGGCTGGCAAAAGCCCTGCCCTGATCTCTCATAGTGACTGCTTTTTTGTTCCCTGGTCTGGCTATAAGGGCTACATTTGAGATGCTCCTTTGGGCAGGGGTGTGTGTGCATTCAGGCTTGTGCTGGCCTTGAGGCCCCTAGAAAGGGCACCCAACTGGGGCAGGGTAGGCCCTAGGAAGTTAAGTCCTGGTCCTGCCATTGGCCAGCTTTGAAACGTTGGCCAAGTTACTTCTCTAGGCTAGTGCCTCCTTGTCTAATAGACTAATACTAGTCTTTTCTTTTTATGTTTTATTTCATTTTATTTATCTAAGAAATTAAAAAAAAAATTAAATACTTATTTTTGAGAGAGAGAGAGAGAGACAGAGAGAGAGACAGAGAGAGAGACATAATGTGAACAGGGGAGGGGCAGAGAGAGATGGAGGCACAGAATCTGAAGCAGGCTCCAGGCTCTGAGCTGTCAGCACAGAGCCAACGTGGGGCTTGAACCCGTGAACCATGAGATCATGACCTGAACCAACATTGAATGCTTAACTGACTGAGCCACCCAGGTGCCCCTCCCCCGCCAGTTTTTTTTAATATTTATTTATTTTTGAGAGAGAGACAGAGTGTGAGCAGGGAAGGGGCGGAGAGAGAGGGAGACACAGAATCCAAAGCAGGCTCCAGGCTCTGAGCTATCAGCACGGAGTCCGACACCGATCTCAAACTCATGGACCATGAGATCATGACCTCAGCTGAAGTTGGATGCTTAACCAACTGAGCCACCCAGGTGCCCCTATTTTTTATTTTAAATGTTTAGTTATTTTGAGAGAGCGTGCATATGCAAGTGGGGGAGGGGCATTGAGAGAGAGAGAGAGAGAGAGAGAGAGAGAGAGAGGGAGAGAAAGAGGGAATCCCAAGTAGGTTCCAAGCTCTCAGCGCAGAGCTGGACACAGGGCTCAATCTCAGGAACTGTAAGATCATGACCTGAGCCAAAATCAAGAATTGGGGGGTCAACCAACTGACTGAGCCACCCAGACTCCCCTAATATTAGTCTTAGACTAACATTGCTGTTTCCCTATTTGACGGGGCTGGGATCAGGTGGGATCCCATTTGTGAGCAGCTTTTCTAAACCCTGACCTGCCCAGATAATGACAGATCGTATCAGAGGCAATACACTTAATGATTGAGAGCAGCTCAGGTTAACAGCGCAGGGTCTGGGGCCAGACTGCCTGGGGACGGTGCCCAGACAAACCTCTTTGTGCCTAATTTTTCTCATCTGTAATAACAGGGATAATAACAGGACCCACCTCAGTGTTGCTATGAGAATTATGATATTGAATTATGACACACCTAGAGTGTTAAGAATAGCGTCGGGTACCTGGTAAGCACTCAGTTCGTTTTAGCTCCTTTATCGTTTCTAAAAGCGTTATTACTTGAAGGCCTGCCTATGCCTGTATGACGTTTCTGCACTTGTATATTGCAGTATTTTTGTATTGTTTCGATCTGCATTCTGTCGTTTGATTCTCTTAGCTCTCCTTTGAAGGTGGGAAAAGGCATGTACTGTTTCACGTTTCACAGATGAGAAAACTCAGCTTCAGAAAAATAGCATTTTCTGCTACACCAGAGCTAAGGGGGGAGAATGTGGAAGGGAGCAGGTGACAGCAACAAGTGAGGTGGGGAGTAGACTCACATGTTAATGGCAGCAGAGCCCCTGGGCTGGGTTCTGAGAGGAGCAGATGATGCGGCCCCAGCCACGTTATTGGGAGGGAGGGATTGGAATTAAGGGAGAGCCAGCAGGGAAAGTATGGTGTGGAATGCAGGGCTCCAACACATACGTAGGAGTTCTTTGGTCAGCTACTCCAGTACAGAGGGCAAGGGGATGATGACAAATGGTTATTGCTGTAGGTAAGTCGTGGCTTCACTCTCTGGAGTGAATTGCAGAGGCACCTTCTCTTTTCAGCAGGGAGTTGAAAAGTTGGGCTCCGTATAGTGATTTGAATTTGGACTGGCCTGAGAATCGTTTTGCAAATCATGGTATAAAGATGGCCTGTTGGCATGAGCTCTACATCAGAGTTCCGTGATCTAGGGCAGCAGTTTTCTTATCTTACACGGGGAAGAGTAGCGATGCCTGACTTACCTTCCTGGTAGGTCTACTTAGTGCATCCAGGAAGAAAGGATGGCCAGGCTTGCAGTGAACGAGCCTTTCTGCTGCTGAAAAGGTATAAAGCTGTCTGCAGGTGCCAGGTCATGGTATTTATTATCAGACTGGGATCCTGTTAAAGGGGTAAGGTTTGCTCCCTGCAATGGAAAATACGGGCTCTTCTTCCAGCCGCCGTAGGATTCGCCGCAGCTGCGTGGCCGCGGGCACTTCACCTCTCTCCTTACACAGTGTCTCCCATCTGTTGAGGAAAGACCAGCAGGCGGGAGCCTGCTCCCACCTCTCTCGCCGGGTAGTACTCCGAGCATGCTCAAAACAACACACCCAACACTGACTCCGTCGGGCTGGCACGGGGAGGAGCTGCGTGTGGCTCCTGAGATTGAGGCTAGTGAGTGACTAGGCCACGTGCAGGGGACGTCGGGCCCCGTTCATCTCGGGGAGGGGGGGGGGTTCGCATTTTACGTGCTCGCTTGTCCTTTTTTTTTAAGTGAGTCCGCCCCTTGCGTGCCAGGCAGATGGGGCTGGGGATTTTCCCATCTCGGTCCCTCGTGTCTCGGTTTTCCTTGTTTGTTCACGACTGTGGTCACAGGAAAGTAAGAGGGGAAGGAGGTAAGACACAGACGCCTTTGTCTCGAGGTCCTCCGGTCCTCGTCTCCTCGTGCGGCCCGCTTTGAGGGCAGTGCTGGCGCCTCGCTTGCCCGGGGCCTGGCCGTAGACGCCAGCAGCCCACGGGAAGCTTGCCAGCTAGGCCTGCTCGGGAGGGGGACGCGCCAGGCCTTGCCGCTCCGCTGGAGCGGGGCATGTCCCGGGGATGTCCCAGGGCCGTCACGAGCCTGGACGAAAGGAGTTGATGAGCAGATCTAAGGAGTCCGACCAGAGCAGGGAAGCCTTCCCAAAGGAAAGACGTCGGTGCGTGTGTACGTGTGTGGCAAACCCGGGGCGTGTCTTTAACTGAAGAACTGAGTCGGTCTCTTTCCTTAGTCACTGTCTCCACGGCTTATTTGCTAAATGTGGGCTTGCGTCAGCTCGGTTCGTAGAAACGTGGAAGAGCTGAAAGGCATTTGCAAAAATGTAACTTCGGCCCCTGGACTTCACTCGGTGACCAAATTAATTAAGGAGGGGAGCACGTGGAGAGTGAGCACGGGTGCTGGGCATGAGGGAGCCAGAAGGCTCGAGACACCTCTGCGGTCTCTGCCCACGGAAGTCCCTGTGTGGCCCGGAGGACAGACGTATGGATGAGTCGTTCCTGTAGGAGGTGTTGAGCCTGTCCTCAGGGGCCCGGAACCTCATCCAGAAGGGTCAGGAAAGGGCCCCTTGGGGCAATGGCTCAGTATCCATATCTAGACCAAAGGAGACAGAGATACTCGAACAAAACCATGTGATTCTCTCCCCTAGGCTGTCACTTCCTGTCCCCGAGGTGCCTGGCCATAAGCAGGACACTCGCACCCCTCTGACACTCTGATTTTGGGGTTCTGTCCTGAGCCTCCTGACTGCAGAATCTGCAGAGACAGTTTTTGTGGTTTGAGGTCACCACACTGGGGCCTTCACAGGGGACCTGCTCCCCCCCCCCCCCCCCCCCGGCTCTGAAATTTTCTCCCCCTGTTTTCTGAAATTTCTTCTTTTCCTCCCCCGTGTTCTGGGATTTTAATTCCGTTTGGCCCACTCAGCGACTGCCTGGTGGCTTTTCCTCCCTGAGTAGGAACTTTTACCGCAGCGCTAAAGCCCCGAGGAGGGCGGAAACCAGGAGGAAGGGAGGAAAGCTGTCATGTCAAAGGCATTTCTGCTCCTAATTGGTTCATAATTAATGGGTAGCATTAGTGGCAAATGCCAGCAGCAGCAGCAGCCAGAGAAGTGGCTAAAAATTAAATACAGTCACATGACTCGTGGAGGTTTAGGGTTTGCCTGAATGACCTTTACTGGCACAGGTCACAGTTTGTAGGGTTATGAGAGAAAGACTCAACAAACAGTGAGATTGATCTGGAGCCCCACAGCACCTGGACCTTTCCTTGAAACTCAGTTTCTCATGGCGTTCCTTAGCACTTTTTAATAATTTTTTTTAATGTTTATTTATTTTTGAGACAGAGAGAGACAGAGAATGAACAGGGGAGGGTCAGAGAGAGAGGGAGACACAGAATCTGAAACAGGCTCCGGGCTCCGAGCTGTCAGCACAGAGCCCGATGCGGGGCTCGAACCCACGGACCGCGAGATCATGACCTGGGCTGAAGTCGGACGCTCAACCGACTGAGCCACCCAGGCGCCCCTCCTTAGCACTTTTTAAAGGCAACTATGTAGCTGAACACTCTACCCTGTCCTCTCTTTCCTTTTTAGCCTCTCTGGCTCCTGTGGTGGTGGTGCTTCCTATAAAACGCGGAGTACAGTCCCTCGGCTCGTCCATCAGTCTCTGGCAGTTTTGGTAAAGAGCCTGAAACTTGAGGAATGTTCCCCTGGTGTCTGTATGAGGCCAGGTTTAGACAGAAGCTCCTGGAGCTCGCAGCTTCTGGAAACCGAGTCGTGTTTCTGTAAAAGGCCAGTCCGGTGACATGGACAAGAATCGGCTGACCCCGAGGCCAGCCCTCTGTTTCTGTGTCTGCGGATTCCCCTGGCACAGGAGGTCTTTGTTACCAAATCTATTTGCTGAGTGTTTTGAAGGAGGACGTGTGTGGGCCTTTTCAGTGTCGTTAGACAATGCTGAGCTGTTATCCAGAAGAAATGGTCGGGATAGAAGCCAAGATTTGATCTGGTTCAAGTTATACCATAGAAAGTGCCCAGTCGGGACAGGAGCCATCAGTGAAATGGTGAAATGGTTAAAATCCTAAAAAGTACGTGAGACTAGAGAGCTCTCTCTTAATGTAATTGTGTTAATTTTTTTCCCCTGGAATCTTTGATAATAACCTTTTTCCTGGCTTCTCAGG
Source organism: Felis catus (assembly GCF_018350175.1). Lineage (NCBI taxonomy): Eukaryota > Metazoa > Chordata > Mammalia > Carnivora > Felidae > Felis > Felis catus. Next base: position 34,688,452 of record NC_058371.1, on the reverse strand, counting down.
TAATAAACTGAATTAACGTACACGTATTCACGCAGGCCAGGAAGGGTGAAGCATACGTGAACTTGCTTTGCAAATTACTGAATATTTATGGTTGGCACTTAGAGCTTTAAGAATATCAGCCTCAAAAGTGACTTTTCACTGTAAAAACAGTGTAATAACAACAAGGAGTATATTGGCACGTTGGAAGACTCCTAGCTTCTTCAGTGCTTCTAGAAGAATCTTCCAAGTTTCCGAAGGAGGTGGAGGAGGGGCTGAAGTGCGTGCAGTTTGTGGTGATGGCGATGTAGCCAGGATGGCCTCAGGTGGTAGCACCTTCCATTACTGTCCTTCCACAGGCTGCTGAGCCCGCTGGTGGTGCTGCCCCTGACCCTGAGTTGGAAAGTCTCGTTTCAGACCTCCCGTGGGTGTCTCTTTCAGGGACCTTTTGTATTTTCTGATAATCCAGTCACAAGAAAGTTTCTGAAATTCTCTTCTAGACCCTAAGAACCGAAAGTCACTGCAAAGCTGGACTTTTACCAGGAACTGCTTTAAATTGAAAACAGATTTCTGATCTGTGAGCAGCCAGTTTAAGGGACAGGGAGAACTTTGTCAACTCAGGACTTGAGCTTGGAGGGCAGGGAACGAACTGAGAAAAAGGCAAGGCAAAAAAGCCTTTTCTTTGTGAACACAGGCACATGAAACATTTGTATTTTAGGGTGAATTATAATTAGCTTAGGGTAACCAGGGGCCCACCAGCTGAGTGACCTTGAGAAAAACATGTCACTTGTCCGAGTCTCAGTTTCTTCATCTGTAAAATGGCAAGATTCTAAATTTTTTCCACTCTTTCTTTTTTTTTTTAATGTTTATTTATTTTTGAGAAAGAGAGACAGAGTGTGAGCGGGAAAGGGGCTGAGAGAGGGAGACCCAGAATCTGAAGCAGGCTCTAGGCTCTGAGCTGTCGGCACAGAGCCTGACGCAGGGCTCAAAACCACGAACCGTGAGATGATGACCTGAGCCGAAGTCGGACGCTTCACCGACTGAGCCACCCAGGTGTCCCTCCACTCTTTATTTCCATGGGGCAGTATTACTTTTGGGCACCCCCTTTTGACTTGGAATGTATAGAGGGAGAAGCACTTCTGTTTGTAGGAGGACACCGGAAGACCCCTGCCTTGGAATGCTAGGGGGGCTGAGGAGCAGGGACCAGAGTCAGCTGCCAATATACCATTTGGGGTCCCTGCATCCCAGAGTGCCTGCCTAGAAATTATAGTCTGTTTGATTTACTTAAACCTCCAAGTACAATGCTTAAAGGCTGCAAACCATTCATTCGGGCAATTCCAGAAATGCTGAATGGTCACAGCCCCACCCTGGAATCAAGGGGAGACATGTAGCAGATGCTTCTGGAAGGCCCTGTTTATGACTCTGACTCCTTCCTGCTGGGGACCTTTTACAAGTTCACTACCAGGAAGCTGAGTCATTGAGGGGTCAGCTGGCATGGCCAAGGTCACACAGCATTGCCAGAAGCATGGATGAGTTAGCCCAGATGACCCGAGCGTTTGTGGGGAGCGTTGTGGTAAATGACAGGTTGGGGGGAGTTCCTCACTTGGGAGGCTCTCAGGCGTGTCCCCTCTTGGTGACAGGAACACCTCTGCTCCTCATGGTTGGCACTCCTATTTGGATTTCACAATGAGAAACGTTCTCCTGTCTTCTTCACCTCCTTTCTTCCTCCTCTTCTGTTTGCAAATCCATGGCAGGAGGTCAGGACCGAACAGACTGAAGGATAAAATGATGTTTTCAGGACACCCGTGGGCTCTGTGTCCTTCTGTGCCTTTCTGGGCTCATCCCCTGGAACTCAGCAGGCTGCCAGTGACACAGCCTTCTCAGGGCCTCTGGCCGCCCCCCACCTGCACTACCTGTGCCTCACGTAGCCCCTCTGTCCTGAGCTCCACTTGGCCTGACTCACCCAGCCTCAGTTCTTGGCTTCCAAGTCACTTCCAGGACCCCTCCCCACGTATAAATTAGGTCTCGTGCCTTTCTGTCCTTTTGCTTTCCTTCAGCGTCCTTAGGCTTTGCCATTTTTTATTTGTGCAACTTTTGGTTTACTCTGCCTGTGCCTGCTAGACGACAGACTCGTTGCAGGCAAGGACCTGGTGCCCTGCACCACTCAGCCCCAGGACCCCTGTCGGCACACTGACGACGTGTATGGAGTGGGGAGAAAAACCCTGCTGTTTTACCACTTTCAGGCCATTCACTCGCGTCCCCCGTGCCAGTCTTGTGCTCTCACTTCTGGAAACCCTTCTCATCAGATGGCTTCGGCTTATATTTTTTTCATTTTTTTTTAATGTTTGTTTATTTTTGAGAGAGAGAGAGAGAGAGACAGATTGCGAGTGGGGGAGGGGTAGAGAGAAAGGGAGACACCCGAAAGAGGCTCCAGGCTCCGTGCTCTAAGCACAGAGCCTGACACGGGGCTCGAACCCACGAACCGTGAGATCATGACCTGAGCCGAAGTCGGACGCTTAACCGACTGAGCCACCCAGGCGCCCTAAGATGGCTTCAGTTTAAATCGTACACCCAAGTTCTCTTTTCCAGGTTGAGGGTTTAGTCGGCATGAAAGCTCACCCATGATTGTAGGTTCCTGCCCTTCCCTTCGGCATCCAGTAAAACTTAAATATGACTCCCCCAAAAGCTTATGAAACAGTTTGTACATGCAGACATTTGTGCATGTGAGTGGGTTCCAGAGGCTGGAATGTGAATCTTCAGGATGTTTCCTTCGGTGTCTTTCCCCTGAGACGCTTAGAACTTCAAGCCTGGTATTTCTGGTGTTTGGTTTTCTTTCTCTGTTATTGGCTGGTGTGCAAGGTGTGTGAAGAGCACAGGAGACCATCGTCTCCGGCTGTGACCTGACCCGACCCACCTGTAAATCAGCCAGCATTATGGAGATAATTTGATCTTAGCATTTGTGGGAAATCTGGCTTTCAGTAACATCTGGGAAGTTTCCCCTGAAGCCCTGCTGAGACCTCTAGCGTATGCCGAGGATACGCTCTGGAGCTCGGCTCTGATGGGGCTGCCCCTCTATGTGGCAGGCCCCAGAAGATGATGGTGTGCATCGTGCTGCAGGACACAGCACGTGGATAGCAGGACACAGCCCGGAGACAGCTGTCGGCGGGGTTTCAAGTGCCTACTTTGTATGTGCCTGCGGGTAAAATTTTGTGCACCTCTGAGTTCTCGACAATCGCGTATTGATTGTCTGTTGCATAAAGCACGCTGCCAGGGCCTTGAGATCACAAATGCCATGAGGCTGTCCCCTCCTTCATGCCCTCAGACGTTAACGGAAGACAGGCATGCAGACACATCACCTGATGTAATTATAAGTAGAGAAATGAGCAAGAGAAGGCTGGCGACAGGGCTGCTTGGAAAAGTCTTTTCTTCCTGTGGCTAATAGGCTAATAGTGGGGCACGCTTTAGAAGGTGTGGCCTCTGTGAAGGGTGTGGAAGCTGCTGTTGCAGAAGCTGACAGGACCACACTTGACGTGAGAACTGTATGCAGGGCTTCAAGGTGCCCGGCTCCCTGGGCCTGCGGGAGTGGATTCCAGGAGAGCCGTCACCCACGGCGCTCAGGGGGTCCCCTGCACTCCCCGGCTCTGATGGCCTGCCATCGGTGTCGTCACCCGGTCCGTAACATACAAACACTTGGCTGGTTTTTGGCCTGAGCAGTTGGGGTACTGATTCCTGGGATACTATCTTTTGAGGTGGGCATGGGCCAGTGTAACAGGGAACCACTGCATCCTTGAGGCTGGGGACCACCTATGGGAAGGGATGGAGATTCAGATTCTACATCTTAACCATTTCTGCCTTCTGTCCAGGAGTCCCCGGGCTCACCTTCCGGGTGCTTCCTTCCAAGGCGGGCTCTGGAGCCGGAAGTATTACTGTGTCTAGGGGATCACGCTGTGCCTTTGAGACCCCTGGTTGCCTTTGGCAAAAACATGCAAGCAAGCAAACAAACCAAAAAACGCTATTTCAGGGGTTAGAGGAAGGTTAAAGGTGTTAGAGGATTACGTGATTGTGACAGGATCTCAGACTGTGAACAGCATGTGGAATGAGCTATTGATTAGATTGAGGATTTTAAAAAGGTTGTGTTAAATACGTATAACGTGAAATTTACATCTTTTTTTTTTTTAACGTTTATTTATTTTTGAGACAGAGAGAGACAGAGCATGAACAGGGGAGGGGCAGAGAGAGAGGGAGACACAGAATCCGAAACAGGCTCCAGGCTCTGAGCTGTCAGCACACAGCCCGACGCGGGGCTCGAACTCACGGACTGTGAGATCATGACCTGAGCCGAAGTCGGACGCTCAACCGACCGAGCCACCCAGGCGCCCCTGAAATTTACATCTTAACAGTTTTTTTCTTCCTTTTCATTTTCATGAAGTTTTAAATTTTAATTCGTGACGTTACCATACAGTGTTATGCTAGTTTCAGGTGTCTAATACCATCCTAATGCCCTTAAGTGTGTCGTTCAGCAATGTCGAATCCGTTCACACTGTTGTGCAACCAATCTCCAGAACCGTTTTCATCTTCTCAGAGTAAAACTGTCCCCTTGAAACAGCCACTCCCCATTCCCCACCCCACCGCAGCCCTTCACAGCCCCCATCCCACTTTCTGTCTCTGGATTTGGCTATTCTAGGTGCCTCGTGTAAGTGAAATCATACAGTATTTGTCTTTTTGTGACTGGCTTGTCTCATAGTGTCCTTAAGGTTCATCCATGTTGTAGCATGCGTGAGAAGTTCCTTCCTTTGTAAGGCTGAATGATAGTGTTGTACAAGATACCACATTTTGTTCAGCTGTTCACCCACAGATGGACGTTTGGTTGGCTTCTACCTGTTGGCTGTTACGAATAATGTTGCTATGCACACGGGTGTGCAAATATGTCTTTGGGACTCTGCTTTAAATTTTTTTTTGTTATAAACCAGAAGTGGGATTGCTGGATCATATGGTAATTCTATTTTTAATTTTTTTTTTTTTTTTTTGGAAACCACTGTACTGTTTCCATAGGGGCTGCACCATTTTACATTCCTACCCGCAGTACACAAGGCTTGCAATTTCTCTTGCGTTTCATTTCATTTTTTGGTTTCTTTTCCTTCCCTTTCCTCCCTCCCTTTCTTCTTTCTTTCTTTCTTTCTTTCTTTCTTTCTTTCTTTCTTTCTTTCTTTCTTTCTTTCTTTCTTTCTCCTTTCCTTTCCTTTCCTTTCCTTTCCTTTTTCATTTTCTTTCTTTCTTTCTTTCTTTTTCTTTCTTTCCTTTTTCTCTTTTTTCTTTCATTCTTTCTTTTTTTCTCTTTCCTTTTTCTTTCTCTTTCTTTCTTTCTTTCTTTCCTTTTTCTCTTTCTTTTTTCTTTCTTTCTTTCTTTCTCTTTCCTTTTGCTTTCTTTTTCTTTCTTTCTTTCTTTCTTTCTTTCTTTCTTTCTTTCCTTTTTCTCTTCTTTCTTTCTTTCTTTCTCTTCCTTTCTCTCTTTCCTTTTTCTTTCTTTTTTCTTTCTTTCTTTCCTTTTTCTCTTTCTTTTTTTCTTTCTTTTTTTCTTTCTTTCTTTTTCTTTCTTTCCTTTTTCTCTTTTTTTTTCTCTTTCTTTCTTTCTTTCTTTCTTTCTTTCTTTCTTTCTTTCCTTTTTCTCTTTCTCCTTCCTTCCTTCCTTCCTTCCTTCCTTCCTTCCTTCCTTCTTTCCTTTCTTTCAAATACAGGTAAACGTTTTAACACTGCAAGTAGGCCTGATGGCCAGTAAGGTAGATATATAGATTTATCTCCCTGCAAGTAAAACACACCGCACACGTTTGTTTTTCAAAGGATTCTTTTCCAGTTTCGTAGATTTAGACTATGTGAGCCAAAAAGGACATCCTTAGAGACATCACTATTAACTCCTGTTTATCCGTTTGACAGATAATTTGCAATTGTAATAGATCCGTGAACAAAACAGAGGAAATTTCTCACCCTTTCTGGTGTTTACCTTCTGGTGGAAACCTGTTTTGATACCCAGTTAGCTAGATTGCTCCCAGTTCCTCAGGGATTTGAGGGCAGGGCTGGGCAGGAGCCTAGGTCTTCTGAGTCTTGGAACAGGGCTCTGTCCCTTCATGCTCACATTTAAATGCACGGTTTGGGAGGATTGCCCCTGTTTAGGAAAGTGAGATATCCTCGGTGGAGACATCTATGCCCTGTAGCACCACGTGGATGTATCCTCCAGAATCCGGGGGACCTGAGCACCTGCCCATGCCCACGGTGGGGGCCCAAGTCCTGCAGGGTGATGGTGGACCACAGGAGAGGGGGCAGAGCCCACAGAGGGTTCTGTGGTTCCTTGGCCCCATCTGGCTGTTTCCCTGCAGTTCAGAGAAGAGCAAGTCCTTGAGCACAGGAGGGCCCTTTCCACAGTGGTGACCTCCAGGAAATGGGCTGCAGCCAGCAGTGTCAGGGAACCTTGGGACTTAAGGCTCCTGCTCAGCCCAGCCCAGACTTTCACACTGGTTAAAGGTCTCCAGAACCGCCCTTGCTTCTGAATAACCAGGCCAGGTGAGCGAGCCTCCCAAGGCACTGCCATCTTGGACCCTTGGCGCCTCTGTAAACTGACACTGGTGATTTCCCCTCTCCCTTTCAGGCTGCCCAGGTTCCCTTTGTTACATAATCAGGATTAATGTAAGCAGCTGGGTCCAGTCTAGAAACCGAGAGCCAAGAAAGGTGAATGTGGAAGTGGGGTGGGAGGGACAGAGTCCCTTGTGCGTGCTGTGGGCAAGTCCCCTGGCTTTTCCGGGCCTCAGTTTCTCTTCAGTTAAGAGGGCAGCAGAACTGTAAGCTGCTCGGGCTGTCCAGATGATGACTCAGGTAATCTAGTCTCAGTGTGCAGTCATTGTGGGGGGCGGGGGGTTGCTCCCGACCAGGGCTGATCTTGAGGGCACCCTGCTCCAAGGGAATGAGAATTTTAAGAAGGAATTAGAATAGAAGTTAGATCTTCCTAGGAATTTGCTGTTTCTCCAAAAACAAAACAAAACAAAACAAAACAAAACCCAAACAAAAAAAACATCCAAAAACCCAGACATGAATGAGAGCAGTAGCAGCTGTATGCCAGACCCCAGGCAAAGGGCTTTTCATTCATTCGTTACTTCCTTTAATCCTCACAGAGACGTTAGACATAGGTGCTATTATGATCTCCCATTCACAGATAAGGAAACAGGCTCAGAGAAATGAAATAATTTGCCAAAGGTGCAAAGGTATGAGGAGGAAGCAGCAGAATGAGGTTTAGACCCAGGCGGGGCCCTCGAGTCTGCGGTGCTGGCCTTGTGGGCCTGGATGCCAGTGGGAATGGGTAGGCCCCTTGCTTTTTCAGCCTCTTTCTTTCTTTCTTTCTTTCTTTCTTTCTTTCTTTCTTTCTTTCTTTCTTTCTTTCTTTCTTTCTTTCTCTCTTTCTTTCTTTCTCTTTCTTTCCTTCAGCTTATTCATTTTATTTACTTTGAAAGAGAGAGAGAGAGAGAGAGAGAGAGAGAGAATTCCAAGCAGGCTGCATGTTGCCAGTACAGAGCCTGATGTGGGGCTCGAACTCATAAGCCTGTGAGATCATGACCTGAGCGGAAATGAGGAGTCAGATGCTTAACTGACTGAGCCACCCAGGCACCCCCACCCAGCCTCTTTCTGATCAGAGGGGCTGGGGGTTAGGTTTCACTCCTGTCCGTACCTTGTGTGGTCGTAGGCACTGTGGCCTGGTGTCCTCAACGCCTGTGCCCTGTGGCTGGCAGCTTCCTTCTGGGACCCTGGGGTCTGTTGTGTGAGTGGTTTATAGCCTATCCTACTCTGTCATCTGATGTTCAGTTCAGACCTGCAGTGAGATCCTTCGTGCCAAACAGCCATTTGTCAGCAAGCAGGAGGAAGGAAAAGCCTCACACCTTCTTGGCAAGATTAGGTCAGTTTTTGGTGGTGGTTCTTATTAAGATTTCAAAGCCATTTGTGTTAACATAGGTGGTGGTTAAGGAATGTGCTGGAGCCCTTATAAAAATAATGACTAAGATGATAAACATTTGTGGAGCACCTCCTGTACTGTGCTAGGTGATCTGTGCGCTGAAAAGTTTTCTCATGTATCCATTGCAGGAAGCACGTGACGTCGGGGTTTTCACAGATGAGGGAACCGAAGTTCAGAGAAGTTGAGTAACTTCCTCGAAGTGCATACAGCTGAAAAATAGAATAGGACTTTGATTGTGAGGTGGTCAGGGACAAGGGACATCTTTGTGTCTTCGGGCGCTAATCATAGAGTCAGTCAGGCCTAGAGTAGAAGCCCAAAATGTCATTGTTGATTGAATGGATGAACTCCGCACCCCAAGAGACTATCCGAGCATCAGGCCGGCGGGTGGGTGAACAAGGTATTTTTGAGATTTCCACAGTTGGAATCTTCAGCAAAGTGTGGTTGCAGGGCTGGGTCTGGGAGTGTTGGCCAGTCCTGGCACAGTGGTGACCAGCTCTGGGAGCTTGGGCAAATCCCATAACTGTTTCCTAATTAGGGAAAACTAAGTGGAGGCTGGGGGATAGGTGGGTGGCAGAACTCTGAAATCAAACAAAAGCCCACAGGGAGCCCCACCGCGCAAGGCCACAATGGCAGAGCGTCCAGGGCTGAAGGAGCGAGCAGGGACCAGAACGGTCGTGTGGAGAATCAGTGGCCGCATCCTGTTCGTCTGTACCCAGGTCGTCCTGGTGCCATGGGGTGGCTTTGTGTTCTTCTAGGGTACTTCCATGTGGATTCTTGCATTCAATTTGTTCTTTGATGTGGCGTTAGGGTGCTTCAGCGAGTTTACCTCTATACGAGGAAAATAAAACACTTTTGAGAATGAGGCGTTCCTTCAGTTCTGCCTCTGACATCTTGTCCTTACTTGTAGGTGGGGTGTTTATAAGCCAATGACATAGACAAGGCTGCTGAGTCAGGGAGGCCCCGGGGAGGCCAGGGAATAGCAGTGAATTAAATTCTTCCCTGAAAGCGGCCTGAACTTTGGAATATTCAGTCTTAGCCTTTGAATACTGAGAGAGCGCCAGGCTTTCATCCATCCAGATGCCCCTCCTGGCCACAACCTGGGCGGGCAAATGGTTCAAGCTCTTTTTGAGTGACAACAGGTTCGTTTCGAACGAGCCCCTCTTACCCTGTTCCCCTTGGAATCAGCGGCCAGGCTGATGGCCAGCGATGGGAAACAGGGAAGCTATGTGAGCTCCATGTGATTGGGCTTGTGACTGTCTGTAAGCTGGCAGGCTGGACACAGATCCCTCAGGAGCATCGCGGTCTTAGGCAGTGAGGATTTAGGTGACTTTGACATAGTCAGGGTACTATTCCCTCTTCAAAGAGGTCGGACACATAAGGACTAGTATACATTTATGACTTAGCATGACAGGAGAAACAGAGCACATCAGAGACAGGAAGGTAGTTAGAAATCACCTGTGATCCCTACTGTCCACCCCCCAGGGAGAGGTCGTGTGGCCTCCTGGTTCAGAGCATGGCTTTGGAGCCAATCTGCCTGGCTTCCATTCCTGTGTGTACTCTGTGACCTTGGAGCAAGTTGCTTATCCCCTCTGTGCCTCAGTTTCCTTGTTTGTAAAACGGAGATAGTTGCTGCTATGACTTTTATTACTATAATTATCTTGTGAATAGAGGCTTGGGGGCTCAGAGAAGCCAGCTGACTTGTTGAAGGCCACCGTAGTCCTTAATATCAGGCGTAGGACTAGAACGCCGGACCCTGGGCCCCTGCTCATCTTGCTAGGGTCACCAATCCCGTCCGTGAACTCCGAGCCCTGTTACCTGGAATCTTGGGAATTTTCCCACGTGTAGGGCAGAAATAATTTAATCCTTCGGGCTGGCCGCAAACTGGATGTTTTGAGTATTTCCTGGGTATATTGGGTCTGAGCCAGGCATGGATTCTCTCATCCCTGCCTCCATCTGCTGGAGAGTTTTCTAGAGAAGGGCAGGAGTGACCAGGGTCAGCTCCTAGGATGAAGGGATGTGGGAATGCGGTGCGCTGCTGCCAGTGGGTGTGAGGTGGCCTTGTGGTGGCCTTGCCTGTGGCCGTGGCTTTGGAGAGAGCGGAGAGAGGCCAGCCTGTGATGAGACCTGGTAGGGAGGGCTTCCGTTGCCTGGGCCTGATCCCTGCTCCGGCTGCGAGAGACCCCGTCTGTACTGCTTACTGCGTGCCTCTCCGTAGCTGCCGCCACGCGCAATACGTAACCGTGGAAAACACTTGACTGTAAAGTCAATTCCAAGCTCCTGAGCAAGCCGTTCCCATCGTCCAGCCCCAACCTGCCTTTCTCTCAGCAAACGTTTATTGATTGTCTAGCACCCAGCCACTCTCCTGAGTCCAGAGCGACCTCTCTTCCTGCACCTTACCTCTGCATTTACCCTTGAACATAGCCTTGGGCCGTACCTTCCCGTTTCCCAGAGCCACTCGCACAGTCGCGTCCCCCTTGGCAGAATTGTTCACTTCCTCTCCCTGCCCTGTTCGCCTTTTATTTTTCAAAGTAGCACATGCACGAAGTCAAAAAGTCAAATCGTGATAGAAGGGATCGTAAAGACAGCTCCATTTTTTTTTTAGCAGTTGAGGTACCGTTCTTCTCTCTAGGTACAGGTCCCATGGCCCCTCTTGGGCTACCCTTTCTGAGTTGGATGTGCTCTGGGGTCTGACTCCTCACACTGTGGCCTGTTCTCAGGAGAAGTGCTGGGGCTCCTTCCCTGGAAGGCCAAGGAACTTGGTTTTGGTGGTCTTGGTGGAATTTGTATTTTCTACTGAATACTGAGTCATTTTATCCCTAGAAACAGCAGTGACCCCGAAGCACACCCCTCATGGGCCCTGAAGGTTTCAGGATTTCGTCTGGCGAGTATGAATGAGAGATGTCTCAAACGCTCCGCAGGCCAGGCTCCGCACTTTAGAGGCAGCAGGTAACCAGGAACGTTGGCGTGTGGCTCTTCTGAAAACGGGCCTCCTGTGGGGCGTAAGCCAAAAGGCAGAGCAGCCGCCTCGCTGTTTTGTTGTCTCGTGTGTGTGTGTGTGTGTGTGTGTGTGTGTGTGTGTGTGAGAGAGAGAGAGAGAGAGAGAGAGAGAGAGGGCGCCTGCCTGCTCCCTCCCCACCTCCCCTGAGCATCTGGGTGGCCTGGAGCTGAGGGGAGTCTGGACCTTCCCATGGGGGGGCAGGGAAATGGATGCAGACGCGTGTTCCTACCCACTCTCATCTCTCCGCCTCGTCTTGGTACCGCTCTTCTGACCGATGGCACAATGAACTAGCCCTTTTTTTTGCTCTAAAATGCTGGTTCTCACCAGGGGCTTTCAGAATGTATGTGCCTGGAACTCCCCATCACCACACCACCACATGCTTCTTTCTCCTTCCCCCCTTTTATCTGGGGGGAAGGGAGAGGGAGGCAAGGACTTCTTTGAAGGAGTCATTTTTCTCCTGCTGGTTCCTAAACTTGAAGAAGATCAAGGGGACAGACGCCTGGGTGGCTCAGTCGGTTGGGCATCCGGCTTCGGCTCAGGTCATGATCCCGTGGTCCGTGGGTTCGAGCCCCGCGTGGGGCTGTGTGCTGACGGCTCAGAACCTGGAACCTGGTTCAGATGCTGTGTCTCCCTCTCTCTGTCTGCCCCTCCCCTGCTCATGCCCTGTCTCTTTCTCTCTCTCAAAAATGAAAAACGTTAAAAAACTTTTTAAGAGGATCAAGCTTTCCTTTTGATTAACAAAAGAGAGAGACAAGGTATATTCTCTTCATGTGGACACCTTTGCCAGTTTGGGAGATTTAAAAAGACATGATTTGGAATCTTGAACTGGAGAATAAACGTCGATGTGCCTCTGCTTGTCACAAACAGCATGGTTCTCTGCGAAGCATTTCCCGCAGTGCTCTGTTCCTGGTTAGTGTGTGCGTGGGAATGGTACTGAGGGCCATCGTCATGTCTCATTTTTGTTACGATTTCGACAGTGTTTTTCAAAGGGCCGGGGCACAATCATCCGCCTTCTGTGTCAAACATGGAAGGACGACATTCCGAGTTGGGACCCAGATTCTGAGTCGGAACACCGGCAGTCTTGCACTCGAGTGCTGAAGGTTTTACTGTGTGTGCATGATTCTCCTTGATGTGGTTTGGGTTTCTTCTCTGTTGTGCGTGCCTCCTAAGGATTCTGGCAGGTGAGGATAGGACTCTCTAGGCCCTTGATGAGGTCCGTGGCTTCATTCCGGAAGGCAGTTCTTTCCCGACAAAGCACTGTGCCAGAAAGGCCTCTCTCTCCGGGCTGCCCGCGGGGATCTGTGTGCCTGCATGGGAAGAGGCTCCTGGCCTGACACTCTCTGCCCTGTGTGGTTGTGGACGGGAAGCTGGAGTGGCATCAGCGGGCCCCAGTGCAGGGGGTACACAGTGCCATAGATGGGCAGGGGGTGCCAGTGGGAGAGATTTGGGCCTTGGGCCGGAGGGTGAGGCCTTGCACCTGTGGCAGGCTGGCTGTGCGGCTTGGAAGATAGGGAGGGGGCTGCGGTTGGGACCTGCAGTCTGGCCTAGGCATTTCCCTGTGCTTCTACTTAGTGACTGTCCATGCGACTTGGGAACAGTTGGCGCGTGGGATAGAGTTAAATTTACGGGTTTGATTGCTGATTCTGCAACAGACACCGGGTGGCAGACGCTATTACTATTTGGCATTTTCCTGGCATTCAGTGGGTGCCTGAACTGAATTTCCTTCCTCTGGGAAAAGTCTGGAACAGAGACCCCTGCGTAGCCTTTTGGGGCGCAGCCCTGGTCTGGGCATTGTGCCCACCCGTTGTGCTGTGATGTTCACACCATGAACTTGGGAGCCCCTCACATGCCCGTTGCTGCGGTGTCTCTGCACCTGCCTCAGAGTAGGAGCTTGGCAGACGCTTTTGAATGGATGAATGGGTAGATTTCGCATTATCTTCTACTGATCCTGAAAGTGCATGTTTTTCGATGCGGGCGTTTTTTTATTTTCTTTCTTTCTTTCTTTCTTTCTTTCTTTCTTTCTTTCTTTCTTCCTTTCTCTTTCTTTCCTTCCTTCCTTCCTTCCTTCCTTCCTTCCTTCCTTCCTTCCTTCCTTCCTTCCTTCCTTCCTTCCTTCTTGTTAAAGTAAGCTCTGCGCCCAGTGTGGGTCTTGAACCCAGGATCCTGAGATCAAGAGTCACATGCTCTACCGCCTGAGCCCCCCAGGGGCCCCCCACTTGTTCCTTATTGTTGAGAAATACCGAGAAAGGAGGACTCGGAATCCGGGGCAGGTGGGAGGACAGTGGCCGAGGGATGCTACAGGTCCTCGGGTTGGGCCATCCTCTGCAGGAGACCCAGGGAGGGCAGAGGTCTCCCTGCCAGGCCCAGCTTGCCCCCTTTGCTTTTCTTGCTGGGTGCCAGTTTCCTGTCTGAAAAGGCAGGTGCTGAGCTCCGTGTGCCCTCTGCCCAGGGCCCCTGCAGCTCCTGTCATATGATCCTGTGAGCTCACCTGGGGCAGAGCACACATTTTCCGCTCTCTCTCCACCTGCCTCCTCTCAAGAAGAGAACAGGCCAACAAGGCAGGCTCGTCCTGATTTGTCTTATTAGGGGGGTAGTTGGGGCAAGGAGCTTGACCCCTCGCTCCATTCTGGCCTTTCCGGAAGCGTATGGAGCTGGTTTAATGCAAATACAGACTTTGTGTCATTGGTATGGAGTCTGATCTAGAATTGCCCTTCTAGAACTCTGGGAGACTTGCTCAGGTCACACAGTGCGTGGCAGAACCAGGCCAGAGACCCAGGTCTCCTGATTTCTGGCTGGGGTGCCGGAATAACAGGCCCAGAGGCTCATCGGGCTCTTTTTCCTTTCTGCTCCCCTCTCAGGCCCGTCTTCCAGCCTACTCCTGCCAGCCACTCTGGGCCTGGGCTCCCGGGGGTCCTGCCGAGCCCCGGATCAGATCTCTGCGCTTCCTGCTTCCAGGGCCCCCGCCAGCTACAGCTGTTTTCTCAACGTGTGTTCCCCAAGATGGAACTGGTTATTCTGCGAGATAAGGTTTCTGTTGCCCAAGACAAACGTTTAAGAAGTGCCTTGTGGAACAGAATCCACTGGCCGCTTTCCTGAAGGACTTCCCAGAGCCTTTAATCTGCTCATATGCATTCTGAACTTCCAAGGGTGTGGAGAATTAAAATGCGCAGGATGGGGATTTATTATAAAGAAAGGGAGAGCCTCGCAGCCAGGCCTGAGCAGGAACTGAAACCCGGGGCAGGAAAGGAAGTTGGTGAAATTCTCCATCTCCGTCTTCTTGCTTTGTTTTGGTTGCGTTTTTTTAATCTCTGCCCTTTCTCTGTGGATCCTACAGCATTCATTTTCCTTCTCTCCACCCTCACACCCTGACTTAAGAAAACATTGCGGTGAAACACATGTGACAGACAGTGAAAGTACCATCCTGACCATTTCTGAGCATATACAGTTCACTGGTATTAAAGTACGTTCGCACAAGTGTGTACATCTTGCAAAAGTGAAACGCTGTGCCCGTTGAACAACCCCCTTCCCCTCCCCCTCCCCCGCCCCTGGCAACCACCATTCTACTTTCTTTTTCTATGGTTTTGACAAGTCCATGTACCTCCTGTTATGTGGAATCATACAGTATTGTGTGTGTGTGTGTGTGTGTGTGTGTGTGTGTGTGTGTGTGAGAGAGAGAGCGAGAGAGAGAGAGACAGGCTTATTTCCCTCAGCATTAATGGAGCCAGTGTCAGGAATGTCCTTCCCTTTTAAGGCTGAGTACTGTTCCGTTGTCTGTGTGGACCACTTGTTTATCCATCCATCCATCGAGGGGCGCTTGGGTTGTCTCCACTCACCCCCAACTTCTCCTCTGGTCCCCAGGAAGCTAAAACAGTGCCTGGCTCTCAGTTGTACATTTTACAAGTAGAGTCACTGAAGAAGAAAGAGAGGCTACACTGGTGGTCGCCCCCACTCTAGCCACTGCCTGGCCACCTTGGCTTCTGTCAGCCTCCCTTGTGAGGGGGCTCCGGAGACCATACTGGTGCACGCTGGCCACTCCTCCCTCTTCCCTGAGCCCCCTCGTGGCACCCGGACGGTCAGTATGGGTCATTCTCCCCTCATCTCCCACGTTCCTAGTTATTTTTTTTTAAGTTTCTTTATTTTCAAGAGGGGTGGGGTGCACACGAGCGGGAGAAGGGGAGAGAGAGAGGGAGACACAGAATCCGAAGCAGGCTCCAGGCTCCGAGCTGTCAGCACAGAGCTCGACGCGGGGCTCAAACCTGCGAACTGTGAGATCGTGACCTGAGCCGAAGTCAGACGCTTAACCGACTGAGCCACCCCCAGGCGCCCCTTGCATTCTTTGTTATTGACTTCCCCGTCAGTTTTTCCTCTCTGCATCCTGGTGCCCGTCGAGGGTGGGCTCTCCCTGTGGGCAGGGTGAAGAAATGAAGGTGCCGTAGGACTGAAGTGGCTCTGGCCCGGAACTTGGCCACGGTGGGCCCAGAGAGGCCTTGACTGGATCCTCCTCCATGCTCAGGGGCCACTTGTCTCTGTCCCAAGTATGTGTCATTAAATGTGGCCTTTTTGAGTAGACCCCTGGGCCCCGGGGACAGAGAAGTCTACTGCTTGAGCAGACATACCCAGTTGCCCTTTTCTTTTCCACAGGGGGTGGTGCATTTTGGTTCAGTACTGCTTCCTCAGCTGCCTTGCCCCCTTAAAAAGGGAGAGGGGAGAAATCAACCTCGAATTTCCCTTGTAAGTCTATGAGGGCTGGCCTCTGTGAGTGGCTTTGTAAGGGAGGAACCTTCCCAACATCATCGTGTATGGAAAGGGTGGATGGGAGAAGGGACGGTCACGGTTGCCTGCCAACCTGGGCTGGGTCTTTCCCACAGTTACCTCACCCCGGCTGCCAACAGCTCCCTGGAGGATTATTCCATGCCCCAACATTAAGGAACCCGCTTGAGGTCCCAGAGCTGGAGTTCAGACCAACAACGTCACATTGGCTGGCCCTGAAGCTTCCTGCCTCTGCTCCCCTCTGAACACACTGCCTCCCCAGCCACCCCCTCCTCACTTAACCCAAGTGCCTGCCTTTCCGCCGAGGCTGGACACAGAATGTTTCTAGAAAGTGCTGGGGTTGAGCGGGCCCTTTATTTAGTGGTTCTCCAAACTGAGTGATGATCAGAATCATCTGGGGAGTTAAAAAAAAAAAGTTTTGAATCAGTGTATTGGAGTGGTGCCCGGAAAGACATTTTAAAACATTTCCTGGTGATTCTGGTAATCAGTCACTATTCTGACCCTGTCCTGCATTTTCCAGTTGAGGACCCTGAGGACCAGAA
The DNA here is from genome assembly GCF_018350175.1 of Felis catus. Classification (NCBI taxonomy): domain Eukaryota; kingdom Metazoa; phylum Chordata; class Mammalia; order Carnivora; family Felidae; genus Felis; species Felis catus. The sequence goes on along the minus strand of NC_058371.1, from coordinate 34,672,173 downwards.
GATGAGATGCCATAGCCAAGGCCACTTGGCCCCATCGGAGCCCGTGTCAAGCCCAGAATAGCCTCTCAGCTCCTCCCTCTGGGTCCTGTGTGTTTCTCACACTGCCACCCCCGCTTATAAGGGGCTACCCACTAGGACCCAAGGAGCTTCACCATAGGCTAGCCTTGCTGCCCAAGGCCAGAAATTAGGAGTGGTGGTGGGGGAAGGGGGAGAATGGACTTCTGGATCCCCAAGGACCTCTCCTCTGGGTATGGGAGTGACAGGAGCCACCCTTTATTGACAGGCCCCTGGGACTGGCTGCTTCTGGTCTGCCTGTGGCTCAACAGATCACACCTGGGCTTGAGAAAGGCAGCAAAATGAGGGCTTGTTATCAATAGGGAAAGGATGGGAGCACCTGGGTGGCTCAGTCGGTTGAGTGTCTGACTCTTGATTTTGACTCCGTTCAGGATTTCAGGGTTCATGGGATCGAGCCATGTGTTGGGCTCCACGCTGAGTGTGGCGCTTGCTTGGGATTCATTCTCTCTTTCTCTTTCTCTCTGTCCTCCCTCTGCCCCTCTCCCCAACTTGTGCTGCCCCCCCCATCTAAAATTAAAAAAGGAAAAAAAAAACAGGGAATAGGGAACGGACAATAGGAGGAAAAGGTAACTCCAGGAAAGCTACTCGTGTTTTAGGGGGAAGTGAAATAAGCGACATATCCCGTGGCCCCAGTTGGTACCCTTACTTGCACACATTTGTTTGTTCATCCATTTGTTCAACAAATATTTGTTGGGCCCCCAGTGTGAGTTAGACACCAGAATAGGTGTTGTAGTTATCCTGTAAGACAGACGCAGCACCCCCCTCCATGGAACTTAGACGTCTGCAGGTTATATACTAGAATCGTATTACGTAGCCTCTTGGTGCCTCCTTTGCTATTACAGTAATGATGGTCCCAGACCTCTAATTTTCTTAACCATTCTGTCAGAAGAGGAAACTAAAGCTTGGAGAGGTTAACCATCTTGCCCAGGGTCACACGGAAGTGATAGACTCTGAATCCCATCCCTGTTCTCTCTATACCACCTCCTGCATTGTACTCCAGCTTTTTTATCAGGGGCAATGATAAGAAAAAGCCAGGGAGAAGGCAAAGCTTTCTTTGCTCTAGAATGTGGGCGATTTCAAGTGTCTTTTAGAATTTAAAAGATAACCTGTGTTGTCCTTGGAGAAGCAGTGCTGCCCCCTCCGGAGTAAACGCTTTGCATATTCCGAGCCAGGTGGAGTATTCACCCCTGCGAGTCAGGTGCCCTCTTGGTTGACAAGTGTGTGTCTCTTCCCCTGCTCTTGTTTGCTTATAATGTATCCTCCATCATTAAGCCTCTTCAGATACTTTTGGGAACATGTCAGAATAGGAAACAAACAGAAAGGCACAGGGACACTGGCCCCGTCCATTCCCACCCGGCACTCCCCTGGAGTGTGGGCCCCAGTGTCCAGCAGCGGCTCTGGCTGGGCCAGGGGGTATTTTCACTGGGCTAAAGTGGTGCATTTTTGATAAAGCTAAATTTAATTTAAAGAACAGTTTTATGACCAGAGGTAGTCTTTGTTTTTGTTTCTGCTTTCTTTAAGCATTAAAAATGGCTTTTCTCGTAGAGAATGATCCTAATAGAGGGCAGTGGTGATTGCCACTCACATCATTACTGTTTGATGTCCTTTCTTGGCAAAATGAAAAGTTGCCCACGATGCGCCCATTTTCTTTGTGGTTTTTACTAAGCTGGTGAAATCTGAAAATTACTATGAATTTGAAAATTTTTTCTATTTTTAAGTTTTAAAATAAAAATTTTATTGTTTATGTTTTAAAATCCAAGCGTAATTAACACACAGTGTTATGTTAGTTTCAGGTGTACCGTATAATGAGTCACCCCTTCCACACATTACTCAATGCCCAGCACGATAAGTGCACCACTTAATCCCCATCACTTACTTCGCCCATCCCTCCGCCCACCTGCCCTCTGGCGAACACACCAGCTTGTTCTTTATAGTTAAGGGCCTGTTTTTTTGTTTCTCTGGTTTTCTTTTCTTTGTTCCTTCGTTTGTTTCTTAAATACTACATATGAGCGTTAATTTAGATCATTGGTTTTCACGCTGTTCCTCTGAGCCCTTGAGTTGCTGGGTGGGGAGGTAGGGGTGTCTCTGCCTCGGAGTTGAGACATGGGCCCAGGGCCCTTCACCCCATTCTCAGTTAGAGAAATTCTTCAGTTTTACGTGTTAGGTTTGGGTACGATTTTGCTTGGTGTGGTAGAAGGATATCCATGCTAATGCCTGGAGACCCTTTCCTCTAGGCTGTGTGTGTGTTGAGGGAAGTGGAGGAAGGCGTGCTATTTGTTGCTTTTGCAGGACTGAGGCAGGGTGGGTCTTTCACCTGGGAGATACTGGGTTCTCCAGAGAGACCAAGCCATAAGAGCGATGGTGGGGAGAGTGTGTGTGTATGTGGAAAGAATTGGCTCATGTGATTATGGAGGCTCGGGGAATCGAAATCTGCAAGGCAGGCCAGCTGGAGATTCAGGGAAGAGCTCCAGTCCAGAGACTTTCGGGAGGCAGAATTCTTTCTTCCTTGGGGGACAACAGGTTGTTTTTTCTTCTTCGGGCTTTCAACTGATTAGACGAGGCCCACCATATTACAGAGGGTAATCTGTTTTGCTCAGTCTGATTTAATGGTTTCAATGTTAATCACACCTAAGAAATGCCTCCATAGCGACATCTAGAGTACTGTTTGCTATAGTTGGAGCCAGCGGGGGTACTGTGGTCTTGCTACATGAACGTGTAGATTAATTGTCACACCTACGCAAGTGCCCAGGAAATCCCTTTGTTGAAGGGATAACAAAGATGGGGGAAAGCCGAGCTTCTGCCTCAAGGAGGCAAGGCTATACACAGGAAGAAATTATGAACAAGACCATTTATATTTACGTGCTAACTTCAGAAGACAAAATGTGAAGTGCATTTAGAGGAGATGTGGGATGAAGCCCAGAGGGCCCCTGGGAGATTCCTGTTTGGGGCTGAACAGCAGGAGCATTCAGACCATGGAGGTCCCAGATAAGTGAGGACACAGGCTTTAGGACCAGAGTGGGAACCACAGGATAATAATACTTCCATTTGACTAGGTCTCTGAGTTAAGGGTTTCATATACATGATTTCATTTGATGTTAGCCAGAATCCTGTTTTTTGTTTTTGTGTTTTTTTTTTAATTGGGGGTCCCGAGGTCCAGAGAGGTTAAGGGATTCCTCAGGGGTCACACAGCTTGCCATCTGCCTCTTCCCAATCCTGCCCCCCCAACCATTTCCCCCCTTTGCTGGGCATAACGAAATCCACGTGTGTCTGTGAAGGCGGAAGGAGGGAATAAATGTGTTCTTCGCCGAGAAATCCTGTGGAACTCTGAAAATGGGCCGTTTCCTCTCCCTCTCCCCGCCCCGGGTCTTCTTTTTCCTCTTCACCGTCCTTGTTAACTTCCATCGTTTTGTTTTCTCGCCCTCCCCTAGACACGAATGCAGAGTTTGAATCCAGATCCCAAAGCACAGTACACCAGCGTCTACGGAGCCCTCAAGAAAATCATTCGGACTGAAGGCTTCTGGAGGCCCCTGCGAGGCCTCAACGTGATGGTGATGGGTGCGGGGCCGGCCCACGCCTTGTATTTTGCCTGCTACGAAAACATGAAAAGGACTTTAAATGCCGTTTTCCACCACCAAGGAAACAGCCACCTAGCCAACGGTATTTTGAAAGCGTTTGTCTGGAAGTTAGAGAGCTCTCTCCTTCAACAGACCCTTCCCCAGGGCTCTCCTCCCTGTGACCCAGCAGCCTGACGCCTCATCTCCGCCATGCTTGCTTATGAATAAAGAACTCTAGAGTCGTGTGTGCGCACACACCCAGACACATGCACACACACACACACACACACGCACACGCTTTTTCTGTTCCCCTCCTTCGCTTTCTAAAGCCTGGGGGCAGTCGGTGACAGAGGTGTTTCAGTTTTCATTGTTGTGTGGGCTTTTCCATTTTGTTTTGGTTTTTTTGTTTGTTTTTTTTTTGTTTTTTTTTTTAAACACGCAAAAGCACTTAATGATCAGATCTAGGAAAAAAAAAAACCCTGACTAGAAACAAAACTTTTCAATACTGGATTCCAAAAAAAAAAAAAAAAAAAAAAAAAAGTTATCTGGACAGCTTCTTTGAGACTATTTAAAAAACTGGTTCAACAGGTCTCTACAACGTCAAGATCTAACTAAGCTTTAAAAGGTCAAGAAGTTTTATGGCTGACAAAGGATTTGCGGCAGCACAGGCGACCTTTCCCACCTTAAGCTTCTGGGGGTTTGGGAATTTCACCCCCATTCTCTTCCGTTGGTCTCAGTGGCATCTCTGTGGAGGAGGAGTTTTCTTTTGTTGTTTTGAGGGCAAGAGGCGGGCGGGGGCTCGAGTTGGCACGGGGCTCCTACACAGCCGTGTTTTCCCGGGCCCAGCTCAGCGGCTCTTTTCACCTCTCCTGTGGGTTTGGCTTTTGTCGGGTTTCGTTTGGGTGGGGAAGGGGACTGCGGAGAGCAGCCTAAGGTGTACTTTAACAAAATTCGTGTTTCGACAGTGGACAGGTAGAGTGACCAGCGGCCAACCTTTCCCCTTCTCGTTTTGTTCTACTGAGAGTGCCCCATCAGCAAACCCTGGTAATAACAACCCCCCCCCCCCCCGGCTGGTTTGCAGACATTCGTTTCGCTTTTTAAAAACGGGCCCCTGGTTGCATTTATTAAGACAGGCGCTGCGGGCCACACTCTGATGCCGTCCCTGAGTCCGTGGCCTTGGGGTTCGACTAATGCTGCAACTGCCTCGTGTAATGTTTAGTCCCTTGGTCACTGAGCCCCGTGGCGGTGGTTTGATGCAACACAGTTCTGCCCAGCGCTGTTACGGCTTCGCTGCGACGTATGCCGTGGTTGCATTTTGACCTTTCTGGTGGTGATCGTAAGTGTGGGCGGAGGGGGAAGGGGGCTGTGTATGCATTTCTGAAGTGTTATCCCGCTATTTCTCATTCCTCCCACCTTTGGGTGCTCGTCTTAATTGGCTGGGCAGTGGCACCTGCCTGGGGAGGAAACCCAGAGCCAAAAGCAAAGTTCCAGGCCCCAATCAGACTTGGGAAGTGCCTGGTTCTTGAAGCCAGGCCAGATGGGAGCCTCGGATGGGGTCTGTCGTCCCTGAGACAAGTCCTAGCTTTGCCAACTAACCCTGGAAATCTGCCGCATGCAGATCTTCCTGATGCCTGCTTCCCCTGCCTGTTTTCTTGAAAACACCCGGATTTGATTAAGGATTTTTTTTTAAAAATGTCTTTTCTGACTTCTTCTCCCCTCTTAGCTGTGTACATAATACCATTCCCTTTGATTGCTCCGGCTCAAGGGCAGAGGGAGTTAGTCTGTAGACAAAGGTGAGGGACAGGGGAGCATTAAAAGCTGGACGGTTTTCTGCTGGAGAAAGCCACGAAGTGTGGTTTCCGGGTACCATCCAACATCGGCGGGTCTAGCCTTTCTGAGCATTGACTACAGATCTGCAAGATGAAAATGTGGGTACCTGTGCCTGTGTTACCTTCTCCCCATTTCCCCCAACAGTTCGATCGTCACTTTATGTCTTTAAGAGCCTGTGCTCACCTGGGTGGAGCTGGTTGTAGATTTTGCTTCTTAGAAAGCGGTGCAGGGTTCCATCTGATTTTAGGTTCCAGGAACTTCCTCAGAACACCCGGTCCCTGAGGGTAATTTTCTGGAGTTTGTTTTGCAGGGATAGCTGGGAGTATGGCCACCCTGCTCCACGATGCGGTAATGAATCCAGCAGAAGGTAATGCTTCATGGTCCCAGGGAATGGCAGAAGGGGATGTGCAAAGGGGCAGGAAAAAAAGGTGGTGGCGGGGACAGAAGGTCGGGCAAGGGGACTTCCAGCCTCCAGTCAGAATAAGTAGGAGAATTCTTTACCATGTTAGCAAGGGCCTTGAAGAGAGGCAAGCATTTGAGCTTATGGTGTTCCTCTTAAACAGAGCTACTGGGACTGTGATCCGTGGACCATGTTAGGAATGCCAATTCTAGTCCCATCTCAGACCTGCTAAATCCAAATCTCTGGGGGTATAGACAGAGTCTGTTTTTTCAATTTCTTAAGTTAAAAAATTTTGTTTGAGAGAGAGCGACGGAGCATGAGGTGGGGAGGAGGAGAGAGAGGGGGAGACACAGAATCTGAAGCAGGCTCCAGGCTGCTGCTCTGAGCCGTCAGCACGGAGCCCGACATGGGGCCCAAACCCACAAACCGTGAGATCATGACCTGAGCTGAAGTCAGGCCCTCAACCGACTGAGCCACCCAGGCGCCCCAGAGAATCTGTCTTAACAAGCTCCCTGGGCGATCCTTTTGCACTCCTCTAAAACCTGTGTGTACGTGTATGTGTGCACGTGCGCACAGGTGCATGCAGGCATGCACACACACACACACACACACACACCCTTTGGCCCTTGTTAACCTTTATTAACCCTAGGCAAATTTAAGGGGAACCCATCAAAGGCCATCATGCGGGCTTTGGTTCAATTTACTTTTTTAAAAGAGATTTGGAATTATTATGGACACTTTGAAACGTAACACAAGTGTAGAGAGAAGAGTGTTAGGAACGACCACGTGCACATCACTCTACTTGTGAATTAACCTTTGGCCATCTTGTCTTAGCCAACTCCTCCCACGTTATCTTTTTTTTGTATTTTGAATTTTGGGAGCACTATAAAACTATGAAACAGTTGTCAGCTGTGGGGACTTGAGCCCTTAGCCGACTCGGGTCCGCACAGCGAGGAGATTTGGGACCTGGTATTGGGCCACTTGTCAGCTGGGCTGTTCTCTGTGTGACATGTATGAGTCTCTCCACCTTTCCCCCCATCTGAAAATGGTCCCTTGCCAGAAGGGAAAAATCAGAGGTAAAATGTCAGCCTTTCACGTCTTGTGTTCCGAGTTTGTCTGTTTTTGTCTCTTAAGGTTGAAATTTCTTATTTGCTCTCTGCTGCCTCCCATGCCCGGGCAGACAGGGACTCCTTGTTCTGACCTTCAGGGACTTGATGGGTCAGACTGGGAGGTGGGCTTTTGTTTTTATGTGTTTAAAGCAGTGTGGACAGGGACCTGGTGAGTGACCGGTTAACTAGACCATGTCATCCCTGCAAGAATTTTGTTTCTACTTTTAAAGGAGGAACAAGTGAGGTTCAGCACCCTCTCTCCTCTTTGACATAATGGTTTAAGGACTTCATTTCTTTCAAAGTAAAGCCAGCACACTGTATGTGTTCATTTGGTGGTGCGTGGGGGGCTATTCAGACCCTTAGGCCTGAGGGACCACAGCTGGCCCTCATTGGCTTCATCCTTTGAACCAGCAGCTGCCCGGGTCTTCATTGGACTTTGTCATTGAATTTGGGCTGACATAATTCCAGTGTGTCTTCCAAGAGCGCTGTGACACACAGAAGCTAGAAATGCTGAGTCCGGACCACATACAGAGAATAAAGGACAGGACGCGGGAGCAGCCGGGAGGGAGGAGGGCGGAGAGACCGGGGGGCAGGATTCGGTTTTGTGGTGGGTGTGATGCTGGAGGCCCGCGGGCTCTGGGGGGATCAGATCAGTGAATCTAGTCTGAAGTGGCTGCCTTGTTTGGGGACCACCCTGAACAGGATTCAGGCGGGAGAAACCAGGCGCTGGGGCCTGGGGCCACCTTTGGAAACGGGGAGTGCCTGGAGCTGGCTCTGGGTCCTCAGGCTGGGGGCTGCGTGTGTGCTAGCTCTCCGTGACCTGTTACCAGTGTGTCTAAACTTGCTTGTTTCTCTTTATGGCCTGGCTTCCCATTTCACTGCGACCTGGGGTGGGGCCGATCCCAACCCATTGCCTGCCCGCGGCCCCGACCACAGTCGTGAAGCAGCGCATGCAGATGTACAACTCGCCACACCGGTCGGCCCTCAGCTGCGTCTGGACGGTGTGGAGGACCGAGGGCTTGGGGGCCTTCTACCGGAGCTACACCACTCAGCTGACCATGAACATTCCCTTCCAGTCCATCCACTTCATCACCTACGAGTTCCTGCAGGAGCAAGTCAACCCTCACCGGGGCTACAACCCGCAGTCCCACATCATCTCAGGCGGGCTGGCCGGGGCCCTCGCCGCAGCCGCCACCACCCCCCTGGACGTCTGCAAGACCCTCCTCAACACGCAGGAGAACATGGCCCTCAACCTGGCCAACATCAGCGGCCGGCTGTCGGGCATGGCCAACGCCTTCCGGATGGTGTACCAGCTCAATGGCCTGCCCGGCTACTTCAAGGGCATGCAGGCCCGAGTCATCTACCAGATGCCCTCCACTGCCATTTCCTGGTCCGTCTATGAGTTCTTCAAGTACTTCCTCACCAAGCACAAGCTGGAGAATCGAACTCCATACTAAAGGAATGGGCTGTGGGCAGTGGTTCCAGAATCTTTTATTTTTAAAAGGCTTTCCCTGCCTGCCTCCGTTCCCTTGTCCTCGCACCGAGGTGATTTTGGCGGGGTGTTTGCAGGATGGGCCCTCCGCTCCCCTGATGCCTTAGAGGGAGGGGACAGCCGCTTACCGGAAGGCCGTCCGCAGGGACATCCGAGGTGGTAGGTGGGGAAAGACTGGAAGGGAAGCGAGAAATGGCTTTTTGTCTCCCTTCCTCTGGCAAGAATGTAGCTTTTCTGCCTCACTGTAGCAGTCTCCTGCCCTAGGCTCGCAGTTCGCTCGAGAGGGGAGAAAATGTGCAGTGACTGAAAACATTAAAGAAAAAAAAGAGAGAGAGAGTTCTGTATATAAAAGTTCCAGCACACAGTATAAAATAGATGGATAATGTTTATCCTTTATTTTTCTACGTAGACGTTTTTGGATTTGTGTGTGTGCCTGTGTGTGTGTACAGATAGGTGTTACAGCTGGGACTATGAAGCTGTTTTTAAAAAAAATAGAGGGCTGAAGGCTTCCATCGGGTTAAGTTAAAAAGGCACCGAAGTGGTAAATTGCTGAATGCGGCCTAAAATTGTGCGGAGCCCCCCAGATGGAAGTTTCACTTGAATGTAAAATAATAAAGTTTATATTTTGAATTTCTCTTTTCATGGGGGAAAAAGGTACGTGGAAAATGAAATCATGAGCTATTACTTCCAGCTACTTTTTTTTTTTTTTCTCCTTTTGTTCAGTCAGTCACCTTTGTGCTAAAAATTCCAGGACCAAAGATCTGGCCCTGGGGCACTTTGTCTTGCTGTATGCACGCACGCATGCGTATATAATGGTGGCACATATATAATGTGGCACGGTCACACTGGAGGACCGTGGTCCCCAGCAGGGTTAGGATGACTAGTCTTACGCCTACTGAGACCATTCCCTTACTTGTGGTGAGTGACGGGAACGCCTCTCTGGGCCAGCACTCGGTAGCTCTTGAAATGCCAACGTTTTACTTGTTGGACGGGCAGCTGGGATAAATCCTACCCCATATTCCTGGGACTTCTTTCTGCTTCAGCCTTTAACTGGCCCTTCAGATACTCTTGTCTGTGTGTGTGTTGGCTAAATCTGCTTCCTGGTGCCATTTTAGGGATTTTTAAAAACATTGCAAGTATGTCTATGGTATTTGTTCATCCCTCTGCCACCCTTAGTTCACCTGTCACAGAGCCTCTCACCTCACAGTGACAGAGGCCAGGCGCTCGGGCTGAGCCCAGCTGCTGAAGTGAGGCCCGGACTCTAATGCACATGTCAAGATGCCTCTCTAGAACTATCTTCAGCCTCACTTAGTCTGCATCAGCTGAGAACTCGAGGCCTCACTGCCTTGTGTTCTGAAATGGCGCATCTGAGCCAGATTATCACTAAGAAAGTGCAACTTTGTTTCCTGCACCCGCCCTTTGCCAGCCCTCTCCAAGGGAAGAGGCAATTGCCTTGTAGAGCCCTTTAAAAAGGAGCAGGAGGTTGGGGCGCCTGGGTGGCGCAGTCGGTTAAGCGTCCGATTTCAGCCAGGTCACGATCTCGCGGTCTGTGAGTTCGAGCCCCGCGTCAGGCTCTGGGCTGATGGCTCGGAGCCTGGAGCCTGTTTCCCATTCTGTGTCTCCCTCTCTCTCTGCCCCTCCCCTATTCATGCGTTGAAAAAAAAAAAAAAAAGGAGCAGGAGGCACGTGTATTTTCAGCCTTCACCCTGTTGCCCCTCACCTTCTGCACGGTCGATGTAGTGCATCTCGCTCCCTGAGGCTCAGACCCAGGCCCCTTTGGAGGCTCTTATTCCTGCCAAGAAGTCAGGGACAGTTTTCCTCTGGAGACGCTGCACACTGCCTCCAGGGGTAATTTTGAGGTCAGGGACAGGGGAGTGCCGTGTCAGGGAGCTCCCACTTGTGCCCCATGAACAGGACCGTGTTCCCGGCCTGGGAGGGCTCCGCTGCTGACCTGTCCACTTTGGAGTTAGCCCCCCCCCACACACACACACCAGTTGGAAACCAGCTGCAGCAAGCCTGTGCCCCACTGTGGGTGCAAAAAGCCCACGGAGACCACGGTGCTGTGGGAAGTGTTCACATCCTCTGTGAACATGCTATGCATTACTATTAAGTTCTGCAAAAGGAAGAAAACTAGAGAGAATTCTAAATTATCCAACCACTTTTTGTCCACGTAAGATAGGCTGCAAAATATTCTTTAATCTCTTGCAGGATTTTGTTTTCGATGTTATTCAGAAAAGAAACTGTTCCCCTCACTAGGAGATCTCCTTGGGATGCAAGGAGAGGCAGGAAGGGAGTTTGAGCGCTCTGGGGGCTGAGCTGGAAAGTCGGCCCGTGTCTGTCCTCTCACCGTACACGTGGATTGGCTAGGAAATGGTGCCTTCCCCACTGTGTCTTTGTGAGGCTGGATAAGCCATGTTTCTGAGTTTTGAAGGTTGTGAGGCACTAAACAAATATAAGTGGGCTGCGTTTTGCGGGAACTGACTTTCCTCCTTGCCCTGGGCTCCAGAGTTTGTATTGTTGCCCCGTGCAGACTGTGACTTTGACATTGAGAAGTAAGTAAATAGGAAAATGTTCTTGCTGCACCCCAGTGACGACCACCTTTGCATGATCACGGCATGTGCTTGGACATTGGACTCAGGCAATGCTACTTGAGTACAGTGCTGGATAACTGTGCGTGCACACGGGTGTGAACGCTAAAGCCAGACCGTGACTTGCGATGCAATCATTTGTAGACCAGAGCGTTATCTTAGAATTAAAAAGTTGATTTTTTTCAGATGCTATAAAGCTTCAATCCAGGACTACGTCTTCTTACCTTTGGATCGAATCTAGCGACTGACTAGCCTACATCCTTCTGTGTGTCTTCTGTTTCTGTTTTTTTTTTTTTTTTTTTTTAACGATGATGCCTTACTCCAAGCCCTGTCCTCCAACGTCCCCCTAACACTGCATCTCCAACCCATTGTTACGCTAGGAAGGTTTTATTTAGCTTCACTTAAGGATGGTCGTGTCTGTTGCGGGCGAAGGTACTGCTGCTTCTGACCTGTGAGATGCACCATGTGTGAGAGTGAGCAGGTGTCATTTCCTAAATGCCTGAAGGAAATAGCAGAGTTTCTGCCGGCACGTGTTGCCAGCTCCTCGGAGCAGGGACAAATGTACGTTCATGCGTGCGGATATTTCGGGCTTGCTGCTACGGTGGTGACACTGGAGCTAGAGAAAATAAAAGTCTTGATCTTTGAAGTGTTGTGGGCTCTGTGGTGGGAATATTGAAAAAAGAGGAGAATGGACGGAGAGAAGGAGCCTAATCCATGGGGCTGGTGCCTCGCCCAGCCCCGCTCATTAAAAACCGGACCCGTGGCTGTGAGAGAAAATGCCATTTCCGCTCGCTTAGAAATGGAGGCAGATCGGGGGCGCTGGGTGGCTCAGTCGGTTAAACGCCCAACTTCAGCTCAGGTCATGATCTTGCTGCTTGTGGGTTCGAGCCCCACGTCAGGCTCTTGTGCTGACAGCTCAGATCCTGGAGCCTGCTTTGGATCTTGAGTCTCTTTCTCAAAAATAAATAAACATCGCAATAGAAGAGAAATGGAAACAGATTACCACGTTGGCTGGCCCAGGGACGGTCACATTATGATGTTGGGGCCAGGGCGAAGAGCTGCCTCTGGCTTTGCTCTCCATGCTGGAGAGGGTGGCAGTTTTCTTTCCTGGTGTGGGAGTGTGAGGGTGACAGGCTGCAAGAACATGGTATGCACCGCCTTGGTACCTGGCATGTACCTGTTTCTCTCTCTGCCCTTGTACCTGGTATGTGTGTGTCTCTCTTTGTCTCTCTCTCTCCTCCCGGGTACCTGATACATGCACCTCCCCACCTCCTGTCTTCCTGGAAGACCCAAAAGTGACCAGAATCCACACATAGTTCCTACACATCATAGGTTAAGCCGGAGAACTAAACCCTTTCTGGAGGTAGGAGAGGGTGGAGAGAGGTCTCAGACCTCTTTGAAAAGCCAGGGACGCGTCTTGACTGTTCACACGGTTTCAAAGTCAGGGAACCTACTCGCAGCCTCACCACCGAAGGCCTTGGCGAGGGAGGAGAGTCCCAACTGAGGGCAGGCCTGAGAACCAGCCATGGCCGGTGTGGGAGCTGGGAAGAGGGGCCACAGGGCGCAGAAGGCGTGAGATAAACTTGCAGCTGTGTAATCTTACCGAAGGCCAACTCGAAGTTCACCCGTGGCTGGTGGGTGATTGCACTCCACAGGGATGGGGGGCAGGTATGGCCGCTATGCGTTTGCAGCTCATGCAGATCCATTCGGCAGACAATCCTCTCCCTGCCCCCACGACATCCATCTGCCGCCAGTCTGCAGTGTGTCCCTCGAGCAGGGCACCGTGCCTGGTGCTGTGGGGAAAATAGCCAAGCGTGAGATGTGGCTTCCGCCCTCTCCGGCCTGAGCTCATAGAATAGAAGGGAAGACGTGGAAGTAAAACAGAAACGAGATGCCGTTAGACCAGACTCCACGACCGCGGCTTACTTGAGCCTCTTACTCACGGCTGTGTCCCCACCAGTGACGTACAGTGCGTTTCTTCCCAGCTTCGCCTTCGGTGCTGTCACATTGCTAGCTTGAAATCGGCAATGGTAGGAATGTTTAGCCACAGAAATAGGCAAATGCTATGAATCAGGGCTTTTTCTTCCCAGCCCACCACAGCTGGCACGCAGCTCTTGGCACGTGGCAGGTGTTTTAGTAAACGTGTGCCGAGAGAAGGGAAGGAGATAAACTTGTCATGCTCAGCCTGCATGCCTTCTAGTGCTGGCCCCCTCGGTTCCTCCTGTGGCAGAGGCCGACTTCACCACTCAGGAGTCCTCTCCAGCACCTCCACGCTCCTCACACTCCAGCCCAAGAAAAGCCATGAAGGGAAGGGGGTTCCCTTTCCTGCTGGGCCTACGTCTCCTTTCCGTCTGAGTTCCCGTGGCCTCCAGTTGGTCAGCTGCCCCTTCCGGGAGAGATGCCAGTACTACCCACAAGAGGGACCTTAATGAACAAACAGAGAAGAATGTCGCAAGCCCAGAGTTGTACAAGAGAGAGACACAACCTCCGGGAGCAGGGAGTGCTAGTACTGCTCGCGGGGAAATGAAGAGTTGTCTTCGGTCGATTGCAGAATGCGGTGAGTGGCTTAAGAATCATGAGGACAAGTAGGGAAAACACCTGAGTTTGCAGCCCATCTGAGCATTGTGCAGGGTGCCCTAGTGGTAAATTGCAGATAGGTGCTTTGACTGCCGTCAGCTTTGACCTTTCGTCAGTAGGTAACAGGGAGCCACGAAGGGTGTTGGAGCAGAGGACACCGTGAACTCAGCTCTAGGAAGAGTCATCTGGAGGAAGTGGAGAGGATGGAGTGGAGAAGGAATACTGGGGAGGCCAGGAGACGGTCGCTTTGGTGCCACCGTGAAATTGCCCAGAAGAGGGATAGTGAAGGGAAGAGGCAAGGGCGACTGGGACAAGAGTGTGCGCAGCTGATGAGAGGGTAAGTGTGGAATCAGCGGGGCTTGGGAGGTGCATGACTGTAGGGCAAGATGAGAACGAGGACTTGCTGTCTGAGAGCAGGGGTGGTGTCAAGAGGGAGAACTGGCTGGGAGAAATATCAGGTGGTGGCCGAGCTGGTGCCTTGTCTCGACATCCATCCGGCTCTCCTAGTCCTGGTTCTCCTTGGGCATGCGCGAGCCCATGGCTCCGAGCTCTTGGCTAACAGCTGCTTCTTTAGCTTCCCTCTCTTGGTTTCTGTTTCCCTGCCTTCCTCCCGGCCACCCACCTTTACTACCATCTCTGGTTCTGTTGAACTTAAGAATAGGCTCCCCAACATAGGCCAGTGTCCGATTTAGCTTCCTGTGTAAAGGAATAAAGAGAAACGGGATAGGATAGCAGGATGGATGTTTGAGATCCTAGGTCTCAATCTCCTGAACAGGTCAGTGTTTCCAGAACTTTCTTCTCGTTGGAATGTCCTCCTCCCTCTCCTGCTTCTTCCCCACTTCCCTTCTCTGCCCATCCAAGTCCTATCTTTAAGGTGCCCTAAAGATGGCACTTACTACCCCATTGCGGTCCATCCTGATTCTTGCATCAAATGTGATCTCTCTCTTTCTCATCAGCACCTGGCCTAGAGCGCTGGGGCCTACCTCACTTTGCACTTTTGTTACCGTCTGTCCGGAATGGGTGCCCCATGAGAACTGAGACTGCTGTTCATTCACTCTTGTCTCCGTAGCCCCCCAAACTAACATTTCCCTCATTCTGCATAAGAGCAACCATCATTGTTAATTGTATTTAGCAAGCTTCTGAAGTCCTGTTGAGTTTGGAAGGCCTGTGGGAACTCGGAGGTGGAGGTCCTCCACCTACCAGAGGTGGAGAATTAATTACAGTGCTCAGGAGAAAAACTAGAACCAGGGCTAAGGATTCGACCATTACCTGAAGGGGTATGATGGCTGAAGAAGCCATGCACACAGATGAGAGCCCAGAGAGAGAACAAGAACCTTGTGGAATGCTCATATTTAATGATGAGAGAAATAGGGGCACCTGGGTGGCTCCATTGGTTGAGCGTCCGACTTTGGTTCAGGTCATGATCTCACGGTTTGGGAGTTCGAGCCCCATATCACTCTCACTGCTGTCAGCACGGAGCCCACTTTAGATCCTCTGTCCCTCCCCCGTCTCTGCCCCTCCCCGGCTTGCACTCTTTTTCTCAAAAATAAAACATTAAAAAAAAAATAAATGTAATCATGAGAGAAATAGGAACTGGGAGACACTGGAGCGGTCAGAACATGATGAAGGTTGCCAAGAGGTGAGGCTTCCACGACAGGGGAGAGGTCATCGGTTCTACCTACTTCTTTGTAATGTAAAAATAGCTGAAGCCATTTTTAAAAATTCCCAGATTTTTCTCCTTGCTCTTGTCCTCTTTGTCCTTGGTTTGTTTTCCCCTCCTTACTTTTGCCTTTTCTGGTTCCCTTCTAAACCCCACCTTTGCGGTTCAGCTGCTTTGCCTCCCACCGCCGTTCCTAATGTATCTGACATAATATTCCAGTAGCCATGGGGCACCTGGGTGGCTCAGTCAGCTGAGCATCCGACTTCAGCTCCAGTCACGATCTCATATCATGAGTTCGAGCCTCGAGTCAGTTCTGTACTGACAGCTCAGAGCCTGGAGGCTGCATCGGATTCTGTGTCTCCCTCTCTCTCTGCCCCTCCCCTGCTCATGCTCTGTCTCCGTCTCTCAAAAATGAGTAAATGTAAAAAAAAAAAAAAAAAAAAAAAAAATTCCAGTAGCCTCCCAAGGCGATAAGCAGAGAAGGACACTAAAATGCACTTCCCAGGATTATTCATGAAAGTCAAAAGCTGTAAACAAACTGGATATCTGTCTATCAGAAGTTAAATGATTTGCAGAACATTCGGGCTATCCTAGTAGTTTAGTGGGAAGGAAGGAAAATTCATGAAGGGCCTCCAGCCAGACACTTAAAATTCGGACCCCCCAGTATGTGTATACAATTTGAGAATAATTCCAAGCTTACTTTTCTAGGCTTGCCTCCTAAAAGTAGTATTATTTGGGGGAACGTGTGCTTTCTTTGGTGGACATGTGGATATGAGGTGACACTTGAGAATTCCAGGTTTCTGTTGACAAAGCTTCGTAAGGAAGCTCTTTGCTTATGTTCTTATTTACCTGTGGCAGTCATGACCTTGCGTTTTCCATTGTTGGTGGGGAACCTGGGGGGAACCATGGGCTAAGAGAACACACGTGCCATGGTAGGAGGGACAGCCCAGCCCGTGTTCACTGTTTACTGAAACTCCTCTATGAGAAGAAAAAATATAAATCCAGATGATACTGGCAGTGTTTTTTGTCCTTGACCCATGGCCATTGAAGCCTGTCATTGCTTTCGAGTCCTCATGAATTTCTGTTGTTGTGAAGGGCTCACTGCTGAAAGCTCTTCCTGAATGAAGCAGAACGTAGCTGAAGCTTCATGAGGCCCAGAGCCACAGAGGGAGGCACCGTGGATATCTGGGTTCCTCATTATTGTCATACTGGCCCTTGTGGTGGCTGCCTTTAGGGAAGAGGTAGCTTAAGAAGAAGAAATGAAGAGTAATACTGTGAACATATGCTCTCATCTGTCTATGGATTTGTGGAAGTGGATTCTGGCTTTCTGCTGAATAGTGAGAATATTTTCTTGGTGGATGCCTTTAGCTTAGGTTGACAGGCGACAAATATTATCCCAAGATTCATATTCTGAGCTTAATGTAACCACGTGAGTGAAATATTTCAGCAAATTCTCTCCCTTTCCCTAATTGTAACTGTGTAATATTTGTAATAAAATAATGTGCAAACTTTCCTGAAAAACCCATAATGCCCTAATTTTGTGTAGCACTGGGCTTCACGAGGTTTTAAGGAGTACCGCTTTATGGTACGTGCTTCCAATCATGAGAGTCCCAGGCAACAAAAATACCCAAGGATTGAAGGCAATGTCCTTTTTGTTCAATTGCCTTGGGCCCAAGACTGAAAAAACATCACCAGCCTAAAAACTGGTAAGACCCAAGTGCCAACAGCTTCCTTTGGTACTTGCTTATGTTCTAGCATTTCCAATGATCCTATTCATGGTTTAGTTTACGTCCATAATAGTGAAACTTTATGGTCAATTCACAATCTTCAGGCAGTTGTATGTGTATGACCTCATCTCTTAATCTGGTTAAATTATACATTAAGGGGTTCATGGTTAATGGTACTGAAACAGCAATCATACTGAGAGGAGCAGCCAGGAAAAAAGAATGTTCTAGATGGAAAGACTATACCAGACCCTGAGCCCATTATTCGCATGGTAGAAAAACTTCCTTCACACAGAATGGAGGCTGAGGTTCTAAGCCTCATGGTGGTGTTCCAATGAGGGAGGGTTGCCAAGAGCACTCATATGCAAATGTTCTTAGAGTCTTACCGTCATGCTTCATCTGATCCAGCTTCCTATTTTGAAGAGATTACTTTTTGCTGGTATGACTTAGATCAAAACCTTTGTGTTTATGAAGCTGTCTTGAGTTTCCACCTTGGCCTCTAGAACTCTTTTGTTTTTAAGATCAGCAAGTTAAAAAAAACATATGTGAAAAGCATACAATTATCTTGTAGTGAATGCTAATACGCGGTTAATTTTATTTGTTGCTATAATGAAGTAATTTATTTGGTCTGGTGCATTTTAACCATTGCGCACACAGTAGATGGGTCAGCATGTGTAAAGGCCTGGACACCAGTCCTGCAGGTCGCTGACTGGTTGGGCAATCTTGAGGGGCTTTGGGCAAATCATTTAATCTCTCCGGTCTACAGTTTCCTCATCTGCAAAATGAAAGGGTGGGGCCAGATGTCCTGTAATAGTTCCTTAAGCTGCAACAGCTTATATTCATATCATATAGGCTCTAAGCAGTCTCTAAGTCTGTAATTAAAGTATGATTACATGCTTTTTATATGAGATTGGAAAGAGGATCTTCACCGACCTTTTAGCCCACCTGCCACAAAGAATCATTCATTATCATTTTTCTTTACCACCATTTGCTTCTCATTTCCTGTACAAATAAAATACAGAAATCCAGGAACTTGGTGTCGGAAAAGGATGGATGTAAGTGTACTTCGCATCCTTCTCTTTCATATGCTTTCAATGGCTACATCTCTGGACAACTGGAATTAAATAATTTAATTGCCTATATGTCTACCTAAATTCTGAGGACCATTGCTGTGTGTTGAACTCTAGGCTCAGCACAATGCTTGAAACAAAATAGGTCATAATGTATCAAGTGCCTGCAGCTTGGGGAATGTAATAGTAGTAATACCCTTGTTTTCACCTAGTGTATGACTAGGAAGGCACCATGTGGGTTTTCTGTGGCTTCTTTTTTATTGTAGAGACTATACGTTTAAACTTAAAATTTTATGTATCTATATACTTAATTTTTTAGAATAGTTTTAGGTTCACAGTAAAATTGTGAGGAAAGGACAGAGTTTCATCTACCACCTGCCCCTGCCCATGCACAGCCTCCCTCATTATTAACATCCCACCAGAGTGGTGCATTTGTTACAATTGATGAACCTACACTGACACATCAATATCTCCCAAAGACTTTAGTTTATTTACATCAGGGTTTGTGTTTGGCGTTGAGCATGGGTTTGGACAGACATAATGATGTGTGTCCATTGTTATAGTATCATGTGGGATAGTTTTGTTGGTCTAAAATCTGGTGTGCTCTGCCTGTTTACCCCTCCCTTCCCCTAACCCCTGGCAACTACTGATTTACTGTTCCCATAGTTTGCCCTTTTTTACAATGTCCTATACTTGGAGTCAAGTGTGTACTCTTTTCAGAGAGGCTTCTTTCACTTAGTTCATATACATGTAAGTTTCCTCCATTTATTTGCATGGCTTTGATGTCTCATTCTTTTTAATGCTGAATAATACTCCATTGTCTGGACGTACCACAGTTTATGTATCCATTCACCAACTGAAAGACATCTTGGCTGCTTCCAAATAAAGCTGCTATAAACATAGTGTGCAGTTTTCTGTGTAGAAATAACTTCACGGGCACCTGATTGGCTCAGTCGGCTAAGCGTCTGATTCTTGGTCAGCTCAGGTCATGATCTCACTGTGCTGGCACCATGGAGCCTGCTTGGGATTCTCTCTCCCCACCTAGTTTCTCTCTCTGCCCCTCCCCCACTCACGCTTTCTCTCTCAAAATAAATAAATAAACTGAAAAAATAAAAGAAATAGTTTTTCACTCTTTTGGTTTGAAAAGAACGTGACTGCTGGATTGTTTGGTAAGAGTATGCTTCGTTTTGTGAGGAACAGCCCAGCTGTCCTCCAAAGGTTCCTCCAAAAGAACCGCCCAGCTGTACCATTTTGCATTCCCACCAGTGAAGGAGAGTTGCTGCTGCTTTACATCCTTGTCAGTATTCTGGATCTTGGCCATTTTAATGGGTGTGTATTTGTACCTCGTCTTAATTTGCACTTCTCTGATGGCATGATCTGGAGCGTCTCTTCATACACTTGTTTGCTATCTGTATATCTTTTTTTTTTTTTTTTTTTTTTTTTTTTTTTTTTTTTTGATGAGCTGTTAAGGTCTGAGGGCTATTTCTTAACTGGGCTGTTTATTTTCTCATTGTTGAATTGTGTGGGCTCTTTGTATATTTTGAATAACAGTCATTTGTCAGATATGTCTTTTGAAATATTTTCTCCCAGTCAATGACTAGTCTTTTCATTCTCTTGAAAGCATCCTTCTCAGAGCAGAAATTTTTAATTTTCTTTTTTTTTTTCAACATGTATTTATTTTTGGGACAGAGAGAGACAGAGCATGAACGGGGGAGGGGCAGAGAGAGAGGGAGACACAGAATCGGAAACAGGCTCCAGGCTCTGAGCCATCAGCCCAGAGCCCGATGCGGGGCTCAAACTCACGGACCGCGAGATCGTGACCTGGCTGAAGTCAGACGCTTAACCGACTGCGCCACCCAGGCGCCCCAGAAATTTTTAATTTTAATAAAGTCCAGTTTATTGACTATTTCTTTCATGGATTGTGCCTTTGGTGTCACATCTGAAAGTCATCATCAAACCCAGTGTCATCTAGGTTTTCTCCTATGTAACCTTGGAGGAGTTTTCCAAGTTTTGCATTTTACATTTAGGCCTATGGTCCATTTTGGGTTAATTTTTGTGAAGGGTGGGGTGTATAGTCTGTGTCTAGATAACTTTTGGGGCATATGGATGTCCAGTTGTTCTAGTACCATTGTTGAACAGACTGTCTTTTTTTTTCCCATTGTACTGCCTTTGTGCTTTTGCCAAAGATCAGGTGACTATATTTAAGTGGTTTTGTTTCTGGGCTCCCTAATCCATTTCATTGACCTACTTGCGTATTCTTTCATCAATACTACACTGTCTTGATTACTGTAGCTTTACAGTAAATCTTGTCATGTCAATCATTTGGCTTTGTTCTTTCTTCTTCTTCAATACTGAATTGGCTATTCTGGGGTTTTGCCTGTCTCTATGAACTTCAGAATTAGTATGTTGATATCACAAAATAACTTCTTGGGATTTTGATTGAAATTGCATTGAATCTATAGATCACATTGGGAAAAGCTGACATCTTAACAGTATTGAATCCTCCTATCCATGAATATAGAATATCCTTCCACTTATTCAATTCTCTGATTTCCTTCATCAGGGTTTTGTAGTTTAACTCAGATAGGTCTTGTACATATTTTGTTAGATTTAGGCCTAAGTATTTCATTTTGGGGGTTGCTAATGTAAATGATATTGTGTTTTGAATTTCAGATTCCTTTTTTTTTTCATTGCTGGTATATAGGGAGGTGATGGACTTTTGTATATTAACCGTGTATCCCTGCAACCTTTCTGTCACTATTAGTTCCAGGAGTTTTAAAAAATCAATTCTTTCAGATTTTTTGCACAAGCAGTAACATCATCTGTGAACATAGACACTTTTATTCCTTCCTTCCCAATCAGTGTAGCTTTTATTTCTTTTTCTTCTCTTATTGCATTAGCTAGGACTTCCAGCACAATATTATAAAGGAGTGGTGGTAGGAGACATCTTGCCTTGATCCTGATCTTATTGGGAAAGCTTCAGGTTTCTCACCATTAATTATGAGATTATTTGTAGATATTCTTCATTAAGTGGAGGAAGTTCCCCTCTATTCCTTGTTAACTGAGAGTTTTTATTATAAATGAGTGTTGGATTTTGTCAAATGCTTTTTCTGCATCTATTGATATGATCAGTGGGATCACTGATATTTTCTTTTTTCTTTTTTCTTCATATTTTCTTTTTTAGCATGGTAATGTGATATATTACATTAATTGATTTTCACATGTTGAACCAGCTTGGTCATGGTTTATAATTCTTTTTATACATTGTTGGATTTTATTTTCTAAACTTTTGTTGAGGATTTTTGCATCTATGTTCATGAGAGACATTAATCTGTAGTTTCCTTTTCTTGTGATATCTTTGTCTGGTTTTAGTATTAGGGTACTACTGGCTTCACAGAATGAATTAGGAAGAATTCCCTCTGCTTCTATCTTCTAGGAGAGATGGTAGAGAACTGGTTTAATTTATTCCTTAAATTCACTAGCAAACCCACCTGGATCTGGTATTTTCTGTTTTGGAAAGTTATTAATTATTGATTTAATTTCTTTGGTAGATTTGGTCTATTCAAATAGTCTATTTCTTCTTGTGTGGGTTTTGGTAGATTGTGTCTTTCAAGGAAATGGCCCATTTTATCTAGGTTATCAAATTTATGGAGATGCAGTTTTTCATAGTAATGCTTTATTATTCTTTTAATGTCCATGGGATCTGTAGTGATGTTTCCTCTTTCTTTTACGATATTAGTAATCTATGTCCTCTCTCTTTTTCTTAGTTGACCTGGTTAGAGACTTAATTTCCAAAGAACTAGCTTTTAGTTTCATCTATTCTTATTTATTGATTTGTTTATTTCATTGAATTATGCTTTAATTTTTATTATTTCTTTTCTTCTGCTTACTTTGGATTTAATTTGCTCTTATTTTTTTAGTTTCCTAAGGTAGAAACTTAGATGATTGGTTTTAGAAGTTTCTTCATTTCTTTTTTTTTTTTTTTTGAAGTGATGACAGAGAGTGGAATTGATGGCTTTCTTTTCTTTTCTTTTCTTTTCTTTTTTAACGTTTATTTATTTTTGAGACAGAGAGAGACAGAGCATGACGGGGGAGGGTCAGAGAGAGAGAGAGGGAGACACAGAATTGGAAGCAGACTCCAGGCTCCGAGCCGTCAATCCAGAGCCTGACGTGGGGCTCGAACTCACGGACCGCGAGATCGTGACCTGAGCTCAAGTCGGACGCTTAACCGACTGAACCACCCAGGCACCCCAGAAGTTTCTTCATTTCTAATAGATGCATCCAGTGCTATAAACTTCCCCCTAGACACTGCTTTTGCTGCATCCCATTACTTTTTTTCACCTTAAATATATACAATTTTTATTTGCTGAACATACCTCGATAAAGCTGGGGAAAAGGGAGGAAAATGTGATGCAATGGGAAATTAGGAGTTTCAAGTTTGGAATACTTCTTAAGCACTCAGTAATGATTTCGTGTTATCGGAGGCTCAGTGGTTGTGATGAGAACTTTTCCATCATAGGTAGTGAGTAGTGCCTGATTGGGGTGTGGTGGTCATTGTAGAAGTCTTTTGGAAGCACATTGCCTTTGTGGAGTTCCTGTCCTGCATCAGAGAGGTCCATGGTGTGGTGTGTCCTGTTTCTATCTGTTCTGCTCCCGCTCTCTGGTCTGCAGAGCCCCTTGGAAAAGCCCCAGCATCATCCTGCTCATGATGCCCTTTGTGAGAATCAGCCACCTTGTGAAGGGTGCCAACTCCTGCTATAGCTAAGATCTGGCAGGCAGGGCCTCCCAGAGCCATGAGGAAGAGAAGTTTCTTCTAACTTTCTTTCAGCTCTATCTGAATGGAGACTTTTATCAGATGTTGTATAATAAGATCTCTTGTAACTCCATCTCACAAATTTTGATAAATTGTTTTAATTAATCTTCATTTAGTTCAAAATATTTTAAAATTTCTCTTGGGTTTCTTCTTTGGCCCATGTGCTATTTAGGAATGTGTTGTCTAACCTCCAAGTATTTTCCAGCTATCTTTCTGCCATTGATTTCTAAGGTAATTCCACTATGGTCTGAGAGCAGACATTGTGTGATTTCTGTTCTTACAGTTCTGTGAAAATGTGCTTTATGGCCCAGGATGTGTTCTACTTTAGGTAAATGTTCTATGTGAGCTTGAGAAGAATGTGCATTCTGTTGTTGTTGGCTGAACTAGTCTATAGATGTACATTATATCCAGTTGATGGTGTTGTTGAGTTCAACTATGTCCTTACTGATTTTCTGCTTGCTAGATCTATTTCTGGTAGAGGGGTACTGAAGCCGCGAACTGTAGTAGGGGATCTATCTATCTCTCCTCTCGTTTTCAGTTTTTGCCTTATGTACTTTGATGCTCTGTTGTTAGGTACATATACATTAAGGATTGTTTTCTCTTCTTGGAAAACTGATCCTTTAATCATTTTGTAATGCCCCTCTTTATGACTGATAACTTTCCTTGCTCTGAAGTCCTGTCTGCCTAAAATTAATATAGTTATTTATTCTTTTGATTAATTTTGCACTGTATATCTTTCTCCATCTGTTTACTTTTAATCTATATGTGTCTTTATATGTAAAGTGGGTTGCTTGTAGGCAACATACAATTGAGTCTTGTTTTTGATCTACTCTGACAGTCTCTGTTTTGTAATTGGTGCATTTTTTAAAAATTTTTTAAATGTTTCTTTATTTTTGAGAGAGACAGACAGACAGAGAAACAGAGACACAGTGTGAGTGGGAAAGGGGCAGAGAGAGAGGGAGACACAGAATCCGAAGCGGGCTCCAGGCTCTGAGCTGTTAGCACTGAGCCCAACATGAGGCTCAAACTCACGAACTAGGAGCTCATGACCTGAGGCGAAGCCGGACACTTAACTGACTGAGCCACTCAGGTGCCCCTGTAATTGACACATTTCTAAACTTAAAAAACTCGTCCAAATGATATTTGCAACAAGGCATGATTATTTTATATTGATTTTTTCTATTGAATAATTCTTAGTTTAGAGAAATTCTGAACTTTGCAATGCTGTCACAATCGGTCACTTATATGTGGCTAAAGACCATCACAAACGATCAATTTTACAAAAGAAAAATAAGTTAAAATAATGTCACAAAATGTACATATTTAATTTATAAAGCATCACAAAAAATAAATATTATAAATTATAAAATATTTAAAAATTGCTTCCTATGTAGACAACTTTTGGCAAAGCGTTCATTCCCTTGTTACTGAAATTTTATTTGCTCACAAAATTGTCTTTCACCTAATATCCTTGAAAATATCTTCTGTGTCATCTTTACTCCTCAGATCCCAGAATTTCCCTGAGAGTTTTTCAGGGGTTAACCAACACTGGAGTTTGGGTGAGGTGACAGCCAGCTCGATTAAAAAAATAATGATAATAATAGAAAATAAATAACAGCCCAGCAGGAGGGCTTTAGGAGGCTTGCAGTTGTCAGATGTGTATGGTTAAGCACTGTGGCTGTAAGACATCATAGATTAGACCAAAGAAGTGCTTTGTGGGTTAATGTGGGGGAACACACTAGCCCTACTGGGACAGAGCAGATTTCTTGGAGAATGCAATTCTATATTTGATTCCCAGAGCAATCTGTTTTTTTGCCCAATGGAATTCTTGAATTTTTATTTCTGGCCACAAGGTGGCATCTGATTTTCATTAATGCAGGAATCCCACATCTCCTCTCACCCCTCACACTGGAAACCCGCCTCTGGCTCAGCTTCTGGAAGCTTATTGTACCAGAACATTTTTCAAATGGCAGCATCTCTAAAGGAAATTGCATTAACTTATGTTTGTCTAGGGGCCTCGAAGCAAACCTTTTTTTATCTGGTAAGTCGTATCTGAATCAAGGTGTGCTCGTGCATTTAAAAGTTTTGCAATTGATCATTGGGTTGAGTACCTATCGTAGATTGGGAACTTTCCCCATGTCTTTCTTTGCCTTTCAGCCAAGAGAGGAGGCACGAAGTATTTTGACCTATGTGCCACACACATACCGTTTTGCTTATGAGAAGGAGGGTATGAAAAAGGCCTACTTAAATCTACCTTTCAAGCTGGGTCTATACAAGGTACATGCAAGAAATAACCGTAAGGGAAAAACTCACAAGACTAACTGTCTACGTTCCAGACCATTATTATGAGTAAGGTCTCTAGATCCACGAGGGGAGGGATCAAGCCTGATAGGTTCACCATTGCTCCCCCTTTACCTCTCACAGTACTAACGCCTAGTAGGTGCTCAAAACCAACCAACCAACAAAAAACAACAACAAAACTTATGGAATGCTTGGGCGAAGAAGCTCGAAAAGTGTTTCATGGAAGAGTTGGAGTGAAGCTGACGCTAAACTATGAGCATAGGTCGGATGGAGAAAGTCAAGGTGCGGATGTGTGTTGCGACTTGGGGAGTCAGCACGACCACTGGGGCCCTGCTGAGGGCTGTGCCTTCGCCAGGGGGATGTTGAGAACCATTTTTAATGGACTATCAAAATGCAAAGTACACGGTGGGACATGGAGAGGACACCGAGAAAGACCCCTGGTGCCTATGTAGATAACAATACCAGGCAATATGGGACAACTGGCCTTACTTAGGTGGTATAGAGCCTGACTGGGTCTTTCAGAGCAGGAAGCCATCCACCTGGCTGATAACACCAGGGTCCCTTAGTAAGGCCTGCTCCAATCATGCCCGATATTTGAATAGCCTTTTCCAGTTTACCAAGCGTCTTTTCAAACACCAACACGTTTAATACTGACAATATCCCTGTGATGTCAGCACAGTTAGTATCTCTGCTTTAGAGATGGGGAAGTTGAGGCTCAGAGAGGTGAAATGACTTGCCCAAGGTCACTCGGCCCTCTGCTCTGACCCTGCGTATTGAAGGAGGGGCAAAGTGAGAGTTAGCAAGAATCTGACAGACCAAAGTAAGATTTCCCCACTTCTCTTTCTGTCTTATTACAGCCCAAAGGCAGTAATAGACACATGCATGATGTTTTTGCCCTGATGTTTTTGCCATACATGGTCCAAGGGTTTTATTTTTCAATGAGAGCATAGGCGTAAAAAATTGGTAAAATGCCATCAAGTTAAAACAACAAAGAGGAAACGATCTCGAAGTTTTTTAGTCGAGATCATGTTAATTTACAGTCGGAACCATTTACATCATTTTTATTCCCCTTTTAGGATCTTTGCACTCAAGGAGCTTGCAGTCTAGTTGCATAGGGAAAGCACACTCATGCTCATTGTGGCAGATCTTATGACCTGGGATGCATGGTACCGAAAAAGAGACAACCCTTAGCTACCTCGGGGCCTTCTCTGAAGCCGAAGAAGGTCACTCGGCTGTGACAGGTGTGGCCTGGAGGACAAAGGTGGGGGAGTTGAAGCCTCCAAGGAGACAGGACTCCTTGGCCACAGGCCCCAGCCTCTCCTCTTTATTAGGACAATGCTCGGCACACACTCCATGGTTCCTCAGAGGGTCCCCGTGGGTGTGAGGTTTATAATGCGTCCTTGGCTGCTTTTCTTTCTTCCACTGTCCACTGGGGGGCACACTGGCTTTGAGGGGGGCGGGTCAAGGGAAGGCCATTCTAGGAGACCTGGGACCATGGTGAGCTGCAGCTGCAGGTTTGGAAAAGAGCCGAAAGAGGGCTGCTTGGCTGGAGTAGAAGGTAGACTAGGGCAAGGAGATGGGTTTTATTTTATTTATTTATTTTTAAAATTTTTAAAATGTTTATTTATTTTTGAGAGAGAGAGAGACAGAATGCGAGTGGGCTAGGGGCAGAGAGAGAGGGAGACACAGAATCCGAAGCAGGCTCCAGGCTCCGAACCATCAGCACAGAGTCCGAGGTGGGGCTCGAACCCACAGAGCTGTGAGATCATGACCCGAGCCGAAGTCAGACGCTCCACCGACTGAGCCACCCAGGCGCCCCAAAGAGGTGGGTTTTAGACTGGGGGGCAGACTGGGGTGTGGCTGTGTTGGGCCTTGAGCGCAGGTGGCTTTCTTTGCTCGCGATTCTATTACAGGTGGTGGCAATGCTTTTATTTGGAGTCAGGCTGCGGAGGGAATTCTTTTTCCATTGCAAACATTTTCCTGGTGAATTTTTTTTCTCGTGTGTCAGTACTTTTAATGTTGTGTGCATCAAATCATAGTAACAAGATGACTACAAACAAGGTGCCGTCCCTCTATTTTCATGCACAGCCCAACAGGTTACAGTAAACCCAGTTTAGATTCCACCGTCAAGTGTGGCTCTCCCATTAGTTCACCTTGTGACGGGTCATTAAGAATATCTTCAAATCCGATAGTCTCATCATTACCCCTCAAAATATCCAGTGAGAGGTGTGAGCTTGGAGGAAATGGAAGACGGTGAACCTGCTGTGTGGCCTGGAATTCTGTGTGTAATTCGAGCAGAGCAAACAGACCCCGGATGATCCTCAGGGTGGAAAAATTCATTTTATCTTGGTTGAGCTGGAAATTTCTTTTCCTGATCATTCAAGAGGATGACGAGGCAAAAGTTCACTTTTCACACAAGGAAGACCTTTTCGAAGATGATCATGACTTTCCAAAGGTCCACTTGCTGAGAGTTCAGGGACTGGAATACTGTCCTTTAGCAGAGATCCAAGTCCTCTTCAACTTGCTCTGTGAACAGCCTCTCAGCCCGGCCCCACTGCTCACTTTTTCCTGGTGAATCGTTAAGCCCAGATTTACTAGTTGGAGAATCTGATTTTTCCCTTCCTGTCCCTTCCTTCTGGCCGAGGAGCCTCCTTCCCTGTCAGCTTCCCCTGTCTCAATTTCCTCCAGTTTTCATCGTGCGTTAGTCCCTTCTTCATTCAGACAATGTGGGGCTTTCAGAAAGGATTCGGCAAAATGCCCTCTTAGTGTATTGGCATCTGTGTTTGTACCTGTGATGCCTTCTTAAGGTAAGCGCTGAGGGCAAGGTGCCTGAGTGTTGGCAATACCTCTCAGAACATTCTAGGTGCTTGGCAATCAGACAGTACCACTCAGGGGTTGAGTTCCAATCTCATTTCTTTTTTTTTTTTTAATTTTTTTTTTTAATGTTTATTTATTTTTGAGACAGAGAGAGACAGAGCATGAACGGGGGAGGGGCAGAGAGAGAGGGAGACACAGAATCAGAAACAGGCTCCAGGCTCCGAGCCATCAGCCCAGAGCCTGACGCGGGGCTCGAACTCACGGACCGCGAGATCGTGACCTGGCTGAAGTCGGACGCTTAACCGACTGCGCCACCCAGGCGCCCCCCAATCTCATTTCTTGAGAGGGCCAGGAGGCTCACAAGGGTCTCACAAGGGTGCAACTGCCTGACATTTTTTCCTTGCTCTCCTGGGACCCAATTACTGACCTGGCTGTCGCATCATAGCTGATGCATTGGCTCACTCACCTGCTGTGATCTTGGGAAGCCCAGCACAGTAGTAGTCAAATTGTTACAGTCTAGGAACTTTCTCAGTTTGGCAAACGACCCCGGGAACCTACTTTTCCTGTCAGCGTCAGTCAGCAATACTTTTGGCTAATCAGCCACCCTGCCTGCGTGCGTAGTACTTTCTAGATTGCAAAGCACTTACGTATGCATCAGCTTGCTTTCTCATCTTTAGCTAAGCAGGGTAAATATTGTTTCCATGTTATAAATAGACTTGGAAGTTGGGTGACTTTCCCAAGGTGACATAACTGGTTAGCTTTGCAGAGGGAATTGGAAACCAGGGCTAACTTACCACTAGACCCCCTGCTAAGGGAGACAGCAAGAAGCATAAGACCCCTGGGGTCCAAGTGACAAATGAGTTCAACAGATGGTGTGTGATGTAAGCATCCAGTGGAGAAATTCCTCATAAGAGGTAAGGCTGAGAGACAGAAGAGAAGGTGATTGGAATCCAGCCCCTTAAAACAAAACAAAGCAAAACAAAAACAAACAACACTTATGTATTAGGAGTACCTTTTAGAGCTTAACAAAGTCATTTTGGACAAAAAGATAAAGACAGGAAAAAGATGAATGACTTAGCTTTTGAACAATGTAAGCAGACCTCCGAAGGACAGAGTATTAAGTAATCTTTAAAATTGGCAACACTTCTCTAACTTTAAATGTCAGGAAGGACAAGCTGTGACTTTCTGCAGGAGATGGGACTCAGTTAGAAACTGGATTTGCGGGGCGCCTGGGTGGCGCAGTCGGTTAAGCGTCCGACTTCAGCTCAGGTCACGATCTTGCGGTCCGTGAGTTCGAGCCCCGCGTCAGGCTCTGGGCTGATGGCTCAGAGCCTGGAACCTGTTTCCGATTCTGTGTCTCCCTCTCTCTCTGCCCCTCCCCCATTCATGCTCTGTCTCTCTCTGTCCCAAAAATAAATAAACGTTGAAAAAAAAAAAAGAAACTGGATTTGGGGGCCATGGGCCCTGGGTTCAAAAGTCTGCTCTGTGGCCTTGGGACCTTGGACAAGTCACTAAGAACCTTTGGGCTTTATTTTCCCTCTCTTTACAGGAGGATGATAATTCTAAACACAAAAGAGTGTTGTGAAAACGGAATAGATAATATAAATTAAACTGACGGCCAGTAGGTGTTAGAAATCTGATGTCTTCCTCATTTCAAACATTTTGGCCCATGGTTGGTGAAGACATCTTGAGCTGGACATACCACATATTTGGCCCAGCGCTGCCATTTCTGTGTTCCTCTGTGCAAGGCCATTGTCGGCATTAAACACACTGCGTTCAGAGGACCGCTTTGTAGGGGACAGTGGGAATGTTTGGAATCCAAAAAGAAATGTGTTCGTTTCAAACTGTGAACAGAAAAACACCAACTCAAAAGTGGACGCTTCATTACATGTCTATAAAACATTGTATCAATGAGTTAACTGCTTCTAGCTCTTGTGTGACCATGTGGAAGTCCTATATAGTGTGGGATGTGGGTAAATTTAAAATGTTCGATTCGATATAGGATGAGGACACAGGAAGTCCGGCCTATAAAGGTGTTCAAGCCGGTCTGCTCCTATGGCTGGTGCAGTCACGGGGTCTTTTGTTTAAAAAAAATTTTTTTTCAACGTTTATTTATTTTTTTTGGGACAGAGAGAGACAGAGCATGAACGGGGGAGGGGCAGAGAGAGAGGGAGACACAGAATCGGAAACAGGCTCCAGGCTCTGAGCCATCAACCCAGAGCCCGACGCGGGGCTCAAACTCCCGGACCGCGAGATCGTGACCTGGCTGAAGTCGGACGCTCAACCGACTGCGCCACCCAGGCGCCCCAGTCACGGGGTCCTTAAGGATGAGCCTGGCTCGGCAGCTAGATGAAGCAGGGTCTGCGGATGTAAATGAGCCCTCCTGACCTGTTACCCCCCTTCAATGGGTAGATCAGATAGCATAGGGTGAGCCCGGAACAAGATGAGGAATGGGTTGGACCTTCCTTTGTAGCGGATACTCTTTGGCTTGCCAATAATAAGATAATTAACGAATTAAGTTGGACTCACACTGGACTTTATTTTAACGTTTTAGCTGTATTCACTTACCCCTTCCAGTTGGAGTGAGAGCCCCAGAAAAAGAAAATAAACTCTAGTTGTGTTTTGGTTCAATGAGAGGGCATTTATATTACAATCGGTGTCTTCTTATTTACTAACTGCACGCTTTACTTAGTATGCCCTCCTTCGTTATGCCACTACCTTCTTCTGTGGAAGTGGGCACTGCTGGACGGGGCCAGGAGACCAGCAGCAGCAGCAGCTGTGTGCTGCAGAGAGAAGAAGAAATACTTCTGCCGGGAGCTTGGAGCTCCCGGGAGTGGTTTTCATATCCAGCAGTTCAGTTCAGGCTTATGCCTCCCAGAATCACTGTATTAAATCATAGGTAAGTTTAAGAAGCCAGGAGAGTGACCATGAGACTCCCCACCAGATAAAAACCCCACTTGGTGCCAGTAAGGATTTAGTAGCTAGAGAAATTGGTGTGTGTGTGTGTGTGTGTGTGTGTGTGTGTGTGTGTGTGTGTGTGTAGAGGGGTGGATTCGCTCCTTTACAAAAGGAGACTTCAATTTGTAGAAGGAGCCACACCGGGCTTGCTCTATAGGGAACTCCCCTAGGCATTTCTCGTGCTCCATGATTGGTAACAATGAGATTTGCATCCATTGTTTTTTCAGGAAGTTGTTGAGCCAAGTGAGGAACACTTTCCAAGTGGGGGCAACGGCAGAGCTGTCCGAGTTTTTTGAAAGACCACTGAACCTGAAACACAGCTTGGGAAAGTGAGACCCGAGCAAATGTGACCAGGATGTGCAATGGGAGGGCAGAGCACCTGAGCTAACTGTGAGGCTCGAAGGCAGCCAGAACAAGGTGCGCAAAGTTTACCTGGTTTGTTGAACAGGTGTCATCTCTGACATACATCACTAACCACCAAGCTGAGACAAAGGGGACTTCCTCCTTCTCATGGTGTTGCTGTTTGCACTTGATATCTGGGCGTTCTGAAGCTGGCACAGTGAGAGCAGGGATGTGGCCGTGATCCGGCTCAATGGGGCTCAGGCCCCAGTGACCTTTGGCTGCAAGCACCGTTTGACAAAGGACGAGTCCTGGCCCCCTGGGCCCCTCCTTCTGGTGTCCTCTTTCATAAGTTAACAGCATGGGTTTCTCCAGTGGCAGGTCCTGGGGGAATATGAACTGCCTGAGTGCGCTCTCTTTCTTCCAGTCGTGACATTGGGAAAGGCTATGAGAATAACTCACCCAACCCACTCTTGGTCAGAACTATAGAGAAAGAAAGAAGATCCTGAAAAATCTTGGTGTTACATATTTCTTAAAAACTTATTTATTTTTTTAATTTACAACCATATTAGTTAGCACATAGTGCAACAATGATTTCAGGAGTAGATTCCTTAGTGCCCCTTACCCATTTAGCCCATTCCCCCTCCCACAACCCCTCCAGCCACCCTCAGTTTGTTCTCCATATTTATGAGTCTCTTCTGTTTTGTCCCCCTCCCTGCTTTTATATTATTTTTGCTTCCCTTCCCTTATGTTCATCTGTTTTGTATCTTAAAGTCCTCATATGAGTGAAGTCATATGATTTTTGTCTTTCTCTGACTAATTTCGCTTAGCAGAATACCCTCCAGTTCCATCCATGTAGTTGCAAATGGCAAGATTTCATTCTTTTTGATTGCTGAGTAATACTCCATTGTATGTCTATACCACATCTTCTTTATCCATTCATCTGTTGATGGACTTGGTGTTACACACTTACCTCCCTTTAATCAGATGATGAAACTCAGAACTTTGGTTCCCATAGATAATACTGAGTATCAGATTACCAAGTTTACTTTGCAGAAGATTTCACACTAAGATTCTTATTGAAAGGGAGCTCCCTTAGTGAATTTTTACATATTTAAATTTACAAGAGTCCAATCTGCATTCAGCTTTTAGAAATATGTATGTTGACTTAAGGGAGAGACCTTAGAAATAGAAGGCATTAACAGACTGCTAAATTTTTTTTAATGTATTTAGAACCTTACATAAAGGATAATGAAATGTCTTGGTGTTCCGTTCCGAGTTTTGAGAAACGCATAGAGTCCTGTAATCACCATCATGATCAAGGTACAGAATAGTTCCATCGCTCCCCCAAATTCCCTTGTGCTGCCCTTTTGTCATTCGACTTCTCCCTCCACCCCTAACCCTTGACACACTTCTTCACCTCTACAGTTGTGCGTTTTCCAGAATGTCATATAAATTGTAGACTATTGTCTACCCTATGGATGTACTGTGCTTCCTGTATCCACTTGCCAATTGAAGGACATTTGGATTGCTTTTAGTTTTGGGTGATTAGAAGTAAAACCACTCAACACATTATTTTTTCATACTCAACAGTTTTCATTTCCCTAGGGTAAATATTTTGGAACAGGATTGCTGGGGTTTGTGGTACACATATGGTTGACTTTCGAAGAAACTGTTGGATGGTTCTCTCAAAGAGCTACATCATTTCTATCCCCACCAATTCCAGTTGCACTAAACAATATGAAATGGTTTTTGCTGTCAGTGATCATACATATTTTTAAGAACTTAAGACAAGAAAAATAGTCTGTTTATCTAGATTTTTAGAATTTCCGTGGCTCTTCATCTTTTTTTCATTTCCAAAGTTCTAGGTTTCCCTTTAATATCATTTCCCTTCACAGTCATTTTTTTCGATGTTTATTTATGTTTTGAAAGAGAGAGACAGAGAAGACAGAGTGCGAGTGGGGGACGGGCAGAGAGAGAGAGGGAGACACAGAACCCGAAACAGGCTCCAGGGTCCAAGCTGTCAGCACAGAGCCCGACGCGGGGCTCGAACTCACGGACCGCGAGATCATGACCTGAGCCAAAGTCAGAAGCTCAACTGACGGAGCCACCCAAGCGCCCCACTATCATTTCCCTTCAGTTGGAAGAACTTCCTTTAGCATTTCTTGTGGAGCAGATCCTCTGGTGACAAATAGTTAGTTTTCCTTCATTTGAAAATGTCTCTATTTTGCTTTGAGGGATATATTCAATGTACATAAAGCCTGGTTGACAATTCTTCTCTTTGAACATTTCTCTGTTCCCTTGTCTTCTGGCCTCCGAGGTTCCTAGTGAGATATCTGCAGTCTTTGACTCGTGTCTCATATACACAATATGCCATTTTCTCTGGCTGTTTTCAAGATTTTTTTTTTTTTTTTTTTTTTTTTTTTTGGTATTTTGTTTTTGTCTGTTTGATTATGATTTGTTGGTTTTCATTGAGTTCGTCTTCGTCTTGCTTGGGATTCACTGATTTTTTTTTAAGAGTTTTTTTAATGTTTATTTTTGAGAGAGAGAGAGAGAGAGAGAAACAGATCATGAGTGGGGGAGGGGCAGAGAGAGGTAGACACAGAATCCAAAGTAGGCTCCAGGCCCTGAGCTGTCAGCACAGAGCCCAATGCGGAGTTCGAACTCACAGACCGCGAGATCATGACCTGAGCCAAAGTCGGACGCTTAACTGACTGAGCCACCCAGGCACCCCCACTGATGTTTTTGAATGTGTAAATATATATCTTTCACAAAATCTAGAAATTTTTCACCCTTATTTCTTCAAATATTGTTTCTGCATTGATCTCCCCTCATTCTGAGATTCCAATGATTTACATGTAGAACTTTTAATATCCCATAAGTACCTAAAGCTCAATTTGTTTGTTTTACAATGTTTTCTGTTAAGATCAGAAAATTACTATTGATTTATTTTCACGTTCACTCACTTTTTCCTTTGTCATCTTTATTCTGCTATTGAGCCCATCCAGTGAATTCTTTGTTTCAGATATTATTTTCTTTTAGTCCTACACTAAAACTTTCCGGCTCTTAAAAAAGTGGGTTTTTTCCTCTGACAGAATGTCTATCTTATGTTCTTTTCAAACCTGTGTACCTGTATCTCATGAAGTATAGTTATTAGACTGCTTTCAAGTTTTTGTCTGATCATTCTAACATTTCAATCATTTGAGGACTGGCGTCCATTAATTATATTTTCTTAAGAATTTGCCATATTTTCCTGATTGTTGGCATGTTGGGTAATTTCAGATTGTATTCTGAACACTTTAAATATTACATTGTGAGACTCTGAGTCCTATTAAAATCCCCTGAAGAACATCTATTTTGTTTCAACGGGTAATCAACCTGATTATGTTCAGACCGTAAGTTCACTTTCAACTACTTCAGGTGATGGGTTCAACGTTAGTTTGCTATTCAAAGCCTTTGCTGTGCTGTGTGACTCTTCCCCATGCACATGCTCCTCAGAGTTTAGTCTGGTACTTAGTGTCTATGTCATAGTTCAGTTCTAAAAGCTTTTTCTGTTTCTTTTGGTCTGTTCCAGACATGTGTAGCTCAGAAATATAGGTGTCTCTAAGAGTTTTAGTACACCCCTTCCCAATGCGTCTGTGCTGGCTCACAGTTCTATGTCCTGGGGCCACCATAAGGGAAACGTGGCAAGAGAAAAGAGAGGAGATAATAGTAGAGATTGTCCCTACTTTTTTTGGTCTCAATCTTAGGATCAGAAAAGCTTCTTTCTCCAGTTTTCTTGTCCATACCAGTCCTGTCTCTGCAATGAGGGTAGGAAAGAGAGGGAAAGAAGAAAGTGAAAGCAATGAGAGTTTCTTCCACCCTTTCTGGGCCACGGGGCCCTTTTACCTGGTCTGATGGCCAGAAAAAGGGGATTTCTCACAGAACTTCTGCTAACTGTACCTGCTGTGCAGCTTAAGCAACTCTGACCACCCTCAGGTCAAAGCCAGGGGATGAAGGAGAAGACAAAACAGAGCAAACAAAAACCCAGTAAAGTCACTGTCATTTAAGTCTGGACTTCCCTCCCCAATCTGCCTGATATGATTTCCTTTTCAGAGCCCTCAGGTATTTGGTTTTTCTATTCTGTCTAGAATTATTCTTGTAATCAGTAGAGTAGAAAGACTGTAGTGAGCACACTGCATTTTGGCCAGCACTGGAAGTCCTTGGGTTGCTGAATTTTAACACACAAAGAGGGACTTATTGCTTGTGAGCCTCCTGGATGTGGAGCCCCTTAGAAGAATAACCAATTCCTATTGCGGCAACTCCTCTCCAACTCCCCACTTGCCTGTACACCTTGAGACTCTGACCTTGCTCCTTTTGGAAACTTTGCACCAACTAACATGTCCATGTCGCATAGCCCTGTCATCCTTGGCTGGGTCCCAGTTGGAGACTTCCCTGACCACTTACCCTCTCTGATGCTCTCATGCTCATAGTGGTGGGAGCCTCTTTTCCATGCCCCAAACTTCTATGGCATCTCTCACTCCTAAAGATTTCTACAGTGCCCGTTTAGAACACATGCTCTTATGTCCCGTCTCTTCTCACATCGTTGCTTTTATCATCTCATCTTTAACTAAAACCTGGCTCTTAACCTGAGAACACTTATGCCCCTGCCATCCTCCCCAGAATGTTCAATCATCCTCTTCCTTTACCTCACCATCCACACTCTCTAAGAAGACAGTCTTGCCTCCCACTCCACAGAGATATGAACCATCATAGGAGAAGGCCTTCAACTCCCTGCCTTCTCATTTGCTACTTCTCTGAACCTATTTGTCCTTCCTTGTTGCCCCCAAGGAAAGGGGCCTTCTTTCCTTCTGAGGTGAAGCCCCGGTGTTTGTACACTTGATTCCATGTTTTTTCTACCTTCTCATTTCTGGCCAATGGAATAAAACAAAGGATGAAAGTAAGAGCAATAAATACTCTTTCTTTTTTTTTTTTTAACGTTTATTTATTTTTGAGACAGAGAGAGAGTATGAATGGGGGAAGGTCAGAGAGAGAGGGAGACACAGAATCTGAAACAGGCACCAGGCTCTGAGCTATCAGCACAGAGCCCGACGCGGGGCTCGAACTCACGGACCGCGAGATCATGACCTGAGCTGAAGTCGGACACCCAACCGACTGAGCCACCCAGGCGCCCCTCTTTCTTTCTTTTTA
This sequence comes from Felis catus, assembly GCF_018350175.1. Classification (NCBI taxonomy): domain Eukaryota; kingdom Metazoa; phylum Chordata; class Mammalia; order Carnivora; family Felidae; genus Felis; species Felis catus. The sequence continues at coordinate 34,635,676 of NC_058371.1, read as the reverse complement.
AATTTTTATTTTTTAAGTAATCTCTACACCCAACATGGGGCTCAAACTTACAACCCCAAGATCAAGAGTTGCATGGTCCACCGACTGAGCCAGCCAGGCACCACAACAAATATTCTTTAAAAAGGAGACAAAATTACCACTATTAAGAAACACAAAGCAAACATAATGGCTTCCCTAGGAACCCAAGAATATCAGCTAAAAACACCAGTGAAAAAAAATTGTTAATTAAAATATGAAATTGTCCCCAAAGTACCAGTGCTTAAAAGCAGATCAGTGTAACAGAATAGAAAGCCCACAAATAAACCCAAGTATGAATAAAAATTTCATATATAATAAAAGCAGAATTGCATACCAAGATTAAGGGAAGAATTAGCCAATGAAAGATGCTAGGATATTTGGAAATGCTCATAAAAAAGGAAAAATTAAATTCTTAAATAGTGAGGTATCACTCTCCATATCATATACCAAAATAAATTGAGATGAATTAAAGAATTCAGTGTAAAAGAGGCAACTGAAAAATAAGTCAACAAGATAGTTTTTTTTTTCCTGCAAAAGTTGGTACAACAAGCCAAAGATGGATAGAGTTGACTACATAAAAAATTTTCAATGTCTGTATGTAAAAAATATGGAGTATTGTTAGGAACAGGGGAACTCTGTTATCTTTGTAACTTCTCTAGAAATCTAAAGTGATTCCAAAATAAAAAGTCGCCACAGACACACAATATCTATCAGAATTACAAATCTACTTCTGAGAATTTGCTTTTCAGATCTACATGCTCTAGAATGACCATTGTGACAAGCTTCTCCTGGACTCATTCTTGCCCAGTTATTATTTTTTAATTTTTTTAAGTTTATTTATTTATTTTGAGAGAGATGGGATGTGAACAGGGGAGGCGCAGAAAGAGAGGGAGAGAGAGAACCCCAAGCAGGCTCCACACTGACAGCACAGAGCCCGATGTGGGGCTTGAACTCACGAACTGTGAGATCATGACCTGAGCTGAGATCAAGAGTTGGTTGCTTAACCGACTGTACCGCCCAGGTGCCCTGCAAGTTATTTGTAACAGCAAGATATTTTATACAACCTAAATGGCAATTATAGGAAACTGTTTTAAAAATCGTGGTACATTCATACAATGGAATATCATCTAGCTGTTTGATAATAGGGAAACTTCTGATACGGAAGTGGGTCAGACACCCATTTTTAAGAAAAAAGATGTTTTAATTAAAAAAACCACACTAATAAACAAAAATAAAAGAAAACAAAGTGCTACAATATGTTACTTTTGAGTATAGGAGGGAGGTGAGAATGCGCATTTATATGGCTTGTTTGTGTGAACAGAGAAGGTAGAAGGATACATAGAATATGAGGGACAACGGTGGCGTGAACCAACAACTGGGGTGGGGTGCGGAGTCGGGGGAGGGAGGGAGACTTTCATGTGTATCAATTAAGAGGTTACATCTATAGTCTCCCAGCCATGCGGATGCAATACCTATTAGAAACAACCTGCACCCAGAAAAATACTCTAAAATGTCACAAAGATCATTGAAGACCCATAGAGTGTGGCTGTAACGGCAGGATTTCAGACCCCAGATACTTCTGTCAGGGGCATACATGAAAGAAATGTTTCTAAATCCCGGGATGCTCCCTTAGAACTCGGAACCTCTGATCACGTCAACACCCATTTACTCTGCCTTCCTGAAGGTTCTCATGTCACTTCTGCATCAAGCTGGGTATTCTTCTGGATGTCATCAGGACCAGAACCCCCAGGATGTGAAACTTCCTCCAGTGAAACTTCTCTCCAAATGTAGCTGATGAGTGTTCCCATGATGAGCAAGCTGTCTACGTCTCTCTCCACTGTCTAAAAAACACTCAAGATGTAAGCAGTCAGGAGTGAGATTTCCAGCTGTCCAGATGTGAATGTGTCCTCCTTATAAACTCAGTAAATCCAGTCATATACACACACACAGTGTTTCCCAAGAATGACCAGCTGGTGTTGGGGGTGTCCAGCAGAGGCATCATATTTGCAACAAATCAATATTTCTTTAACTTAATCTCCTCCTCAAAACTTTGGGTATTCTTTTTTTAATTTTTTTTAACATGTATTTATTTTTGAGACACAGAGAGAGACAGAGCATAAGTGGGGGACGAGCAGAGAGAGAGGGAAACACAGAATCCGAAGCAGGCTCCAGGGTCTGCACTGTCAGCACAGAGCCCGATGTGGGGCTCGAACCCATGAACTGTAAGATCATGACCTGAGCCGAAGTTGGACGCTTAACCGACTGAGCCACCCAGGCGCCCCAAAACTTTGGGTATTCTAACCCCTCACGCCTTCCTTTGGTCCTTCAGAATTCCTAGGATTTTAAACGGTTCAAGAATGGCCATCTGGATTTGCTCATCTTATCCTCCTTGTCAGTAGCCCTGACCTCATAGAGCAGCTTTCATCCTCTCTGCCAGAATACCTACCCCAAAGTCCTGTGGTGATGCTGGGTCCCCAGATCTCGAGGGGCCACCAACAGTCTCCGCATTCTCGTGGCCTTGCTGCACTTTCATTCAGTGCTCCAACAGGTGAATGCAAGCATGGAACCCACCTTCTACCTTTACAACCTTGAACTTGATGGGACTGCGAAACTCTCTGCTCCATGTGAATACCAAGACTGATGACCCTAGGCCCCCAGCGTCGACCCCTAGAGACTGGTCAAGAGAACAATTCCAACACATGCCTTGCTGTACTTAAAGTTGTCCTTTCCCCAGCACCAGCCACTTCCCCCAGAGAGTGCTGTGATCCTTGCCTCGCCATGCCCCTGCCCTGATGATTTTCCTCTTTATCCATTGCCTTCCAGGTGAGTCAAAGGGCAGTTCTTGTTACAGGAGGTTTAAGAATCTTTGTCCGGCGGGCTGCAATCAGACTCAGGACAAGGACTGGAGATCACTGGACTTACAGTGGCAGCAAGACTTTGGCCTTCCCACTGTGTGTCTAACACGTGCATGCAGGCGCACACACACACACACACACACACAAGAATTCAACAGTTATACACTCACTTATGTATTCACAAAAGCACAGTTTCCAATAGGGTTTATATGCATTAATGCATGACATATCACTAACATCTAAAATAACTTTCTCATTTTTTTCCTCCTTTTCTTTTTCCTGCTTATCTTTAGATTTAGCACTGGATTGAGACATGTGGGCATCCAAAGCAGGCCAGTAAATGGACATCCCTTTAAACCATTAATTCTTTAAGTGTTTAGCATGTAGTCAGAGTCCGAAATTCACATTCGGAAACCTCACGTGTGCTCTGTCTTCAGCAGATCAGGAAAGCCTCATGTTAAGTCTGGGATGCACTGGGAATTAAGTATATTTTCTGCCGTGGAATATCTTACTGGATACCTATTATCACTATAATAATCTTCAAAATGTGTCTACTCTCTGCCTTGTCCAATCACGCTCATCCCTTGAGTCCCAAAAAAGTGCACTTAAAATAAATAATACCGGGTATCTCCTATGTGGCACTGGCTGGGCCCTGGGGAAGGGCAACGTGGAGAGAGGTGCCATTCCTGACCTTGAACCTAGGGATAGGGAGGGAAAGGGCATAAATACGTAGGTAAAGAGTTAGAATACAAAGTTTTAGAATATAAGAATTATATATGTGGAGTGACCACACCATGTAGTGTCCTAATCTGGGCATTTTTGAGAACAAAAAGAGAGGATTATTAACAAATAATGAGGAACATCAGACATAACCCAGGACTGTCCCAAGCCAACTGGAATGTAGGGTCGTCCTTGTCATTCACGAAGTGACACATGAACTTGGAAAACAGCGTACAAATTCAGATTGAGAAGATGGCAGAAAACCTAACTAAAGAACTGTAGCTTTTCAGCTGGAATTGGAATAGATATGCTCATGGCAGCAAGTGTGGGCCTTTCCTGGGAAGCGGACACAGCAGGGACATTTAGGGTGAATCCCAGGAATACATAGATGGAATATTCCAAAAAGACCTGAATGCAAGGTGTGAGGTAGGGATGGGACAGGTGGCTCAGGAGAGCCGGGTCAGATTCTGGTGGTATAGTGTCCTGAAGGTCTTACGAGGTGTTTGGATTTAAAACTTTCCAGAGAGGGGACCTGCCAGAGACTAGTGAGCATGAGCGGGAATGGATCAATAAGGCTGGGGAGGGAATAAATTAGACAAGTTGAAGGCTGCCGTCCGCGAAGCCGGTTGGACTAGAGGTCCAAGCAGGGAATGCGAAGAACGCAGAGTTCTAGCTTAGAAGTCTTGGCTCAGTTGACTATGAGGAAAGAGGGGAGAGATCTCTGGCCTGGTAGATGACCTTAGCGCTGCCATTGGTTGAAGCGATGAGTATTGGAGGATTGGGTCGTTTCGGCTGACAGAGGGGTGAGCTAGCACTCCGTGTTAGGTATGCTGAACTTGGTGGTGCTGGTGGTGTCTTCTGTGCAGAGACAGAGACAAGTCGCCCCACTGCCATCCCGGGGTTTGAGGGGGTGAGGGTGGGAGGGGCCCTTTGGGAGCTACCCTCTGGTGGCACGCTAAGAGAGAGCAGTGCAGCCCAGTCCCAGGGCCTTCGGTGGTTCTAGAAACCACTGGCATGAGGATGCATGGAAGGACCATCGGGAGAACACGCCCTGTTGCTAGGAGTTGCTGCTGGCCCCGGCACTGAGTCTGCGCACAGAGTCACAGGGAGGTGGCCGAACACCTGGGAAGGGCTGCAGCTGACAGAGCTCCGTGCGGAACAGCCACCAGGGACTGCTGAGGAATGTCACCGTCCATCCACCCAGTCTGGGCTCCCTCTGTCACCATGACACAGCCACCAAGGTCTTCATCGTCAAGGGAGGATTGTTGCATTTCCCTTATGCTCTATGCCGAGGAGCAAGCAGATCTGGTGGGTTGGAGGCCTGGGTGCTTGTAGGTCTGAGCCTGGCCTGACAGCCCACAGATGCCCTGGCCGCCTAGATGCCTAGCTGGGGAGCTAGTCCCTAAAATGATCAAAGGTGAGACCTCTGTGTTCCCAAGGGCAGAGCAGAGGCCTCGGTATTTATTGTTTAGACTGGCTGCCACTGGCCTGGTCCAAGGGCTACCGGGCAGGCTAAAGTAACACAACTAGTGCCAAGGGCACAGTCCAGAGGTGGTACAGGGGGTGCCTTATTCTCTGAGATACAGAGCCAGGCCGGTCCCCGTCCTTCTGAGAGAGACAGAACATTCCTAGCCTGATGCTCCAGATGCTGATGTCTCCTTTGATCTACGAGAAAGGGAATTGTGGTCTCCGGAAAACTACCAACTGAGAACCCAAACCTGGTGTGGAGACCTTGCGTCTTAGTTCAGGCTGCCATAACCAAATGCCATCAGCCGGGTGGCTTAAATAGTAAACATCTATTTTCCCACAGTTCTGGAGGGTGGGAAGTCCAAGAGGAAGGTGGTGGCAGATTCAGTTCCTGGTATGGCCCACTTCCTGGCTTGCAGATGGCTGCCTTCCCTCTGTGTCCTCACGGTGCAGAGAGAGAGAGAGAGAGAGAGCAAGAGCGCACATGTGCACACAGAAGAGCGCACTGGCACAGGATTGCCTGCGGGCCCCTTCCGCTTCTTACAAGGGCACTAATCCCGTCATGGAGGCCCCACCCTCATGACCTCATCTAACCCTCATTACTTCCCTTGGGTCCCGCTTCCAAACACCATCACATTGGCGGCTAGGGCTTCAGCATATGAATTTGGGGGGACACAAACATTCAGTCCATAACACCTGTGACCTCCTTTTAAGCCTTACATTGTCACTTCCTCCAAGAGCAAAGCAGCAGGTGCGATGGTGCTGGGAAGTGTCACAGTTCCTCCTGTGTACTCTCTCTTTAAAAAAGAACCCTAAACAATACCATCAAGATTAATCCCTATCTTAAGTGTGTCTCTTAATTGCACCAGAACATGCTTTAAAATGGGCAAGTCTTATCCCTGGAATGTACGTTTAGGATTAGGATCAATTTTAGACATGTCATTTCTTTAGCTAAAGTAAAGGGAAAACAAATTTTACTTGATCTTCCATAAGATCTTTCCTCGGCGTCTTTTACTTCTTCTCCTGCCATCAAATTCTTACCTTGATTGAAAAGCCATGTTCAATGCAAGGCAAATTCTTTACCTCTTTGCACAGAGATTAGCAATCTCTGGGCGATGGGAGCGTTAGGTGATCGATGGGCTCAGTGCTGCCAGTACTAGAGGTGAGACCCTAGAAAAGTTGCTACACTTTCTGTTCCTTCATCTCTACAATTACAGGTCATCTCCGTTACTGAAAACCATGGCTGCAGAGACTAGTTGAAAAGTTCCCAAAGAGTGGCAGGAAGTAGGTCGTTAAGAATCAAACTAAAACTCTTAAAAATAAGTTTATCTTGTTTTGTTTCTTTTTTTTTTCTTTTTATAATTTTTAAAATGTTTATTTATGTTTGAGAGAGAGAGAGAGAGAGAGAGAGAGAGAGAGACAGAGAGGGAGCAGGGGAGGGGCAGAGAGAGAGGGAGACACAGAATCCAAAGCAGGCTCCAGGCTCTGAGCTGTGGGCTCAGAGCCCGATGTGGGGCTCGAACTCACGGAATGTGAGGTCATGACCCGAGCCAAAGTCGGACGCTCAACAGACTGAGCCACCCAGGCGCCCCAAGTTTATCTTATTTTGTATATAAAACATGTATTTAAATGAAAACAGTGTTTTATTCTTAGCATGAACAAAGAATGATAGAGTATTCATTCTCTCTTGGAGTGAGTTTTTCTGAAAGATGGGTATGCTGGCAGAATACAATGGCCTCCACTTCCTGTTTGAGTCTCATCCTACAATTATAAAGAGGAACGCTTTTGAGAAAATATTCAAGAATGCTATTAATTTTCTCAGGATCTTCTCTCAATTCAAGGATACTCAGACCGTTCTTTTTCGGAGTAGCTTTTGTCATCATTCTATTTTCTCTTCTTCCATTAACCATTGTGTTTCTAGCAGCACTTCACTGATCGACAGCTTTGGGTGTGGTTCAGCAGTGCTCCAACATAAACTTGATTTATTTTACGAATTCTTTCGGGAAGAGATCCAATTTTATTTTGCAACCAGTCGGCATTGTGTTGGTCAGTCAGACAAAGACTGGCCAACAAAAATGGTAACCCAAAGGATGAAGGTGAACACTGTGCTGAGTGAGAAGGGATGTTTGAGTGGGCACTAATTTTAAGTGGAAATTCATTTAGTGAATCTTTTCTTTTTTTTTTTTAAGTTTATTTATTTTTGAGAGAGAGAGAGAGAGAGAGAGAGAGAATCCCAAGCAGACTCCACACTGTCAGCGCAGAACCTACTGCAGGGTTCGAACCCATGAGCTGTGAGATCGTGACCTGAGCTGAAAACAAGAATTGGATGCTTGACCGACTGAGCCACCCAGGTGCCCCCCAAACTTCCTTTTAAAGCCACTTTTGCTCCCTTATGCAGCATCAGAGCTCAGACACCTGGATAATTCACATTGGGATAATGAGGATCCTCTTTAGTTCCTAGGATCTGAAGTACATTACTGCCATCCTCCATAAGTTAAGGTGGTTAAGAAAGATCTTTTTTTTTAAAACCCAAGAAAGTATTAAATATAAATATTTTTCTAAGATCCAGCTATAAGCAATCTTGAATGTACATGTGAATGTAAACTCCTTAAGAATTGTTTCCATCTCGATAAATCCAGAGGCAAGAACATGCAAGTTCTTAGCATAGACAAGACATTCAACAAAGTTTCATCAAATGTTCACTAAGGTAGAAGCATCCGTGGGGATTCTTCCACTAATTAGCTATGACTTTTTTTTGATAATCTTCTGATCTCTCAAAATCTCCACTGTAAAAGGAAGAAATGGGACTTGATAATCCCCAGTACTTATGTAGAGCTCTAATAGTCTATGATTCTATTCTTTCCAAGGTAATAGTTAGAGAGAATCACTTTTTACCAAATTTTCTGGGATCCCAGGGTAAGTCATAATTTTTGTTATTTGAAATCTTAGAAATATTAGCAGGCCAATGAATTAGTAGCATTAGAGTGAACATTTATTAATGCGTTTATTGTTTTTTAAACTTGATTTGAGAGAAGCAAATAATATTTAAACTGCATGGAATTTTATTTTCTTTTTAAAAAATGTATATATATTTTTTCTTTTAGAGAGAGAGTGTGGGTCGGGGAGAGAGGCAGAGGGAGAGAGAGAGAATCCCAAGCAGGCTCCATGTTCAGTGCTGTGCCCAGTGTGGAGCTCGATCCCGCAACCCTTAGATCGTGACCTGAGCCAAATTCAAGAGTCAGATGTTCAATGGACTGAGCCACCAAGGTGTCCTGGAATTTGATTTTTAAAACCAGAAACCACAGATACAAATTGGAGGATCCTAACTAATTGCAAATTCTTGTGCCTAGAGTGAAAACCGATCTCACACCAGTTCTTGAAAAGAGAATGCTGCCCAATATCAAGGTGGCTGTGCTTTTCACTGAGTAGGAAAATTTGGCACATATCCTGCACATATAAGTGCACATTGTTTTTTTTTTTTTTTTTTTTTAGAGAGAGAGAGAGGGAGGGAGGGAGAATCCCAAGCAGGCTCCATGCTCAGCGCAGACCCTGATGTGGGGCTCCATCCCATGACCTGAGATGAAATCAAGAGCCAGATGCTCAACCAACTGAGCCACCCAGGTCCCCCTATAAGTGCACATTTTAAGAATTTTCCAGCAGAGGATGTGGAGAAATGGGAACCCTCTTGCACTGTTGGTGGAAATGCAAACTGGTGCAGCCGCTCTGGAAAACAGTGTGGAGGTTCCTCAAAAAAATTAAAAATAGATCTACCCTATGACCCAGCAATAACACTGCTAGGAATTTACCCAAGGGATACAGGAGTGCTGATGCATAGGGGCACTTGTACCCCAATGTTTGTAGCAACACTTACAACGATAGCCAAATTATGGAAAGAGCCTAAATGTCCATCCACTGATGAATGGATAAAGAAATTGTGGTTTATATACACAATGGAATACTAAGTGGCAATGAGAAAGAATGAAATGTGGCCTTTTGTAGCAACGTAGATGGAACTGGAGAGTGTGATGCTAAGTGAAATAAGTCATACAGAGAAAGACAGATACCAGATGTTTTCACTCTTATGTGGATCCTGAGAAACTTAACAGAAGACCATGGGGGAGGGGAAGGGGAAAAAAAAGTTAGGGAGGGAGGCAAATCGGAAGAGACTCTTAAAAACTGAGAACAAATTGAGGGTTGATGGGGGGTGGGAGGGAGGGGAGGGTGGGTGCTGGGCATTGCGGAGGGCACCTGTTGGGATGAGCACTGGGTGTTGTATGGAAACCAATTTGACAATAAATTTCATATTAAAAAAAAAAAGAATTTTCCAGCATAAATATGCATGACTGCTTGCTTATCTCTGGCTGTCGTTTGTTCTGGGAGAATGGCAGATTTAACATCCTCCAGCTGCAGTGTGTTTTAGTATCTGCCCAAATGTTCAGGCCTAACTTTGAGTTTGTTTCAGCCGTGACTCTACAGAGGTGTTAAGCGATATCCAAGCAAGGATGTAATAGGAACAAAGCTTTGAAAAATCTCTCATAACCCAACTTATTTGGTGGTGTGGTTGTGTCACGGTGGATGGGCTAAGAATCCTTGTCTCCCACCTGCTTGGTGGGTGTTATTGGTGCCAGGAACATTCCCTCAATGCTTGTTATTCAACCAGTGGGTCCCTGGAAGAGACGGTTTTGGGTTTTGGATATTTTCTCATACTTTGGGTACCTTGAAGCACTTTTGGAGGGAAAAATTCTATAGGCCCTATTTTTTGTTCCTTGGCAAATACTCCATTTAGTACTTGGAAACTACACATGGTTTCACCTCGTTTGAAACTCCATCAGCTGGGTAGCTCTTGTCTCTTACCACCGAGATCTACAACTCCTCCAGGGCAAGAAATGGGTTTTCTACATAGGTACTGTACTCACAGCATTTCCAAAGTTGATACACATAGCCTTGTATGAGGTATTTTTCTCTTGCATTTGTCAAGGTTAAAATGTGTTTTATTGTCACATGTATACAAAGACAAATATATGAAATACCCAAGTTGGATTATTCTGTCGGGTTCTATCACTTTGGTACCCTCTCTCTCACACAGCCCTACATTAGCTTTATAAGAGACACACAACAGACTTGTTGATCTGTTCCAGAATTTTACAGAAGAGTCAATCATAAATTAATACTCTTTTTTCATTCTAAAATATTTTGTTTTCAGAAAGCATCCAATGAAAATATTGTTTTGGAGGTGCTTGGATCCTTGACCCCCTAATTCCTATTTCTTAAGCTATTTTTAAGCACCTAATTGGCTACAGGAAACTGTAAAAAGTCATTATGAAGGTACGTTTCACCAGGACACTAAAAACATGTAATATAAGACAACCATATGATGGGAACATAGAAAGAGAAAAGAGAAAATAAAATATAGATCTTAAACCCAATCTATAAACTATTCCCATCAAATATGAGTCAGAGATCAGAGAAATTCTGAGTTTTTTTCCCCAGAGCAAGGACATTTTGAAAAGAGCATAGGATCAAAGGCCATGGGAGTTTGCGATCCAATCCTCATGGGATTGAAGAGAAACCATCAGACCTTTTCAGGAAAATCTTTGGAAATTTGTGGGATTTCAGATATTATTGGTGTAGGGAAGATTGGTAAATTTTTTAGAGACAAAGGATGGCACTCCCGGGCATGTAATGCAGCTTTGAAGAAAGCACAGGGATCCCTAACTCAATAGTAATTCAAGTACTTCTGGAACCACACCACACATTAACGTCGTTCATTCCGCCAACATTAATCGAAGACCAGCTATGTGCCAGGCTCTGTCTAGACATTTGGGTCCCTCCCCTAAATGACACCCATGCGAAGGTGGTGTCACTGGTCTCACCACATAGATGAAGATGATTGTATGGGAGGCACAGAGACATACATGACCTAGTCTTCCCCTCCGGTATCTTCGGTACGGTTAAGAACACAACATTTACACGTATGAAGCAGCTGCTAAATAAAATACACTATAGTAAACATCAACTTTCCAAAACTGTCCAAGGTTGAGTCATTCTGGAGAAATCCATCCAGTTTTCTGGACATGTGGGAGGTTGTCTCTTAAAACATAAGACAGTAGCATTAATGAGATTAGTAATCATACTTCGCTCCAAAATACCAGTAGTTCCCTGGGGACCTATTGGAAGTATGTGTGGGACAGTTTACTTTCTACAATAAAATCCTTTGTATTTTATTGTACCTGTATTCTATGGTTTTTCTACCCCTTCCCTTGTAATTGGCTTGTCAGTATCTTTTAATTTGCTGATGATTATCTAGCATGGGCTTGAGAACAAATTAATCAATCTTACTAGGTTTGGATATAAAGTCCCCGATGAGTTAACCCTAAGTAAACATACGGATTTCTTCTTTTAGAAAAAATTCTCCAGTCTTTGAATAGACTGCTCAGAGCCCCTGTCCTTCTCCCTATTTCAAAGCTTTTTTTCTGATCCTTGATTTTATTCTGGAGAATTGAGAAATAGAGAGCTCTGAGTGCTAGATGGATGAGGTATTATTGTATATTAAGGCTACTAAACTGAGTATAATTGAGCATTAAAATATTACAGACATGATTTTTGAAGTGATGAATAGAAGGCAGATGACCGGTTCTAAGTAATGGTGTAAAGAGGGAGTAGTAAATGCGTAGAAGTCTTGCCTCTGGAAAGTAATGACTCAGATTTTACTGGAAACACTTTAAGAATTATCAATCTTTACTTTTCTGAAGGATGATATTACAGCCAAGGATGGTAAGCAATTTGTTCCCTTCTTCAAGCTCACACAGAACCAGTTCTAAAATCTGGTCATTTGACTCCCAAGTCCAGTCCTTGACATATTTAATGTCACTGGATAAATGAATGCTTCCAATTGAACCAAAGAGAGTCTATCAAGAGTTCCAGCCTCAAGCCTTCACTCACTTGACAGAAGAAGGAGAGGAAAGAAAAGCCTGGAAGTCCATGCTTTGCCTTTTCTTGGACACTCTCCATTGAGAGAACCCATGACTGCCATTTCTGGTGGTGGGGCATTGGGACCAACCATTCAGAGCTGACGTGTGCGAAGGTATTACTAGGGCTGAACAAGGAAGGGAAAGAGGAGACCTGGGGAAATGAGATGGTCATAGAAGCTGATTTGGGCCAAAAAAATGTTTATATCAGCTTTTTTGAGGTACAATTTACATTAAATGAAACCCCTCCATTAAAGTTTTTTTTTAACATTTGTTTATTATTGAGAGACAGAGCATGAGCATGGGAGGGGCAGAGAGAGGAGGAGACACAGAATCCAAAGCAGGTTCCAGGCTCTGAGCTGTCAGCACGGAGCCCGACTTAGGGCTCAAACCCACAAACCGCGAGATCATGACCTGAGTCAAAGTGGACGCCTAACTGACTGAACCACCCAGGTGCCCCAAACCCCCTCCATTCTAAATGTACAGTTTGATGAATTTTGGCAATGTCACATAATGACTTCCATTATTAAGGAATTTCACATTTCTCCCATCACTATTTTGTACGCCGGCAACTAATATAACGTTAAGTGTTAATTATACTTCAATTAAAAAAAAAAAGAAATGTAACATTTCCATTATACCCCCTTGTGCCCCTTTGCAGTCTATCCCCTCCTTCCATCCCAATCCCAGACAATCAGTGACCTGCTTCCTGCCATTCCAATTTTGTCTTTTCTAGAGTTTCATATAAATGGAATCATATGGTGCAGAGTCTTACATTAATGTGTTAATGTGGTGAATTATATGGATTGATTTTTCAAATGTTAGACTGACATCACATTCCTGGGATAAACAATACTTGCTTATCATTTATTATTATCCTTACTGACTGATGGATTTGACTTGTTAATATTTTGCTGAGCATTTTGTATCTCTGTTCATGAGGGATATTGGTCTACAGTGTCCTTGTCATGTCATGTCATGTAATGTAATATAATGTAATGTAATGTGACGTAATGTCTTGTAATGTTCTTGCCTTATCTTGATAGCAGGGTGATGTTGGCCTTGTAGCATTTTGAATTCTGTTTTTTAGAAAAGTCTGTATAGACTTGGTTTTATTTCCTCCTTAACTGTTTCATAGAATTCAGTGAAATCCTTTGGGCCTGGAGTTTTCTTTGTGAAAGTGCTTTTGATAATGAATTAATGGATGTTATTCCATATTTAATGGATGTAGGCTACTCATATTATTATGAATGTTATGTTAAGAGCTGGATTTTGTTTTATTACTTTCAAGAGTGTCTGACCTTAACTGAGGTTACATTAATGTGAAGTTACTTGTAGGTCTGCTTGATCCTTTTGAGGCTTGCCTTTTTTTGTTTTTGTTTTTGTTTTTGTTTTTGTTTTTGTTTTTGTTTTTGTTTTTGTCTTTGTTTCTTCCTAGGGTAGATTTTTTCCTAGGACAAATTTACTAAACTACTAAAGCACGGTTCTTTCTAAAGACCCTACTCCGGGCTCAGTGATGTGGTGAATATTTACCAACTGGTTCTCTAAGAAAAACAAAAACCCAATTGACAGTGTTTGTTTACTTCCTATTACAGCCAGCTTCAATCTGCCAATGTGACACCAAACAGCTCTCAAAATCCCTGAGATGTAACAATCAGCTGTCTCACGTTTGTACAAGCCCAGGGTAGCACAGCACTGCTGATGCTCGCGTATTAGGAGGTCTCTCCCCGCCCCGGACTGGTCAAAGCAGGGACGATCTCTAGCTTTGCATATGCTCTAGAAATTGTTTCTGTCAGCTGCTTTCTGGCGATTCTTTTCTCATCCACGTGGCATCGCGGTTCACACACGTGCAGCTAGGTATTCAGCCAACGACTCAGGGAAAGTCCTCTGGGTATCCCAGAGCTTTCTTCACTCTCTCTCTTTGTTCAGCTCCCTTCCAGTTATTGGAGATGCAGATATGACTAGTAGACGGTTCCTACAATGTAGATTCAAACGTAGACCTATAAACAGATAGTATTGGTATGATGTGGCAAGTGATATGATAGAAGAACGCAGAGGCTGTCTTGGGAACTCAGTGAACAAAGAAACAGACACCTGGCTCAGCTTGGGGGGCGGACAGGAAAGCGTTCTGGTCTTCAATGATGAGGAAACTGTCTGCACCTTCAATGCTGCATCCAAAATGCAAAGATATTGGTGCTTTGCAGTTTGCATTGATCATCCTGAGGAAGTTTCTCCTTGTCTTCAGGAAAAACTTGAATCTAGTGGAGATTCCTCCCAGATTTTAGTATTAGAGTGTTACTAAGTGTCCATTTTCATTTTTAGTTTTCTGAATCTCTTTGCATATGTTAATGGGAAATTGACAGAATTAGATACTGTGTCCGATTACTAAGTCACTATCATTGTAGTAGGATTATGCTTCTAAGGACTGGGTTTTCTGAGTGGGTGTGCCCTTTATGATTTTGGCTGCTGTGTCAACACAATGTAAACAAAATAGTCTTTTAAAAAAAACCCGAGGGTTGCTGGAAGGGTTGTGGGAGGGGGTATGGGCTAAATGGGTAAGGGGCATTAAGGAATCTACTCCTGAAATCATTGTTTCACTATATGCTAACTAATTTGGATGTAAATTAAAAAAAAACAAAAACCCAAACACAGTGATTTCCAATATTTTCTTTACCACCAATGACCCCTTTTATTTTTTCTCCCTTGTATAAACCAGGTGTTAAGAGACATCTCAGAAATAAGGGGCGCCTGAGTGGCTCAGTCGGTTAAGCGTCCAACTTCTGCTCAGGTCATGATCTCACGGTTTGTGAGTTTGAGCCCCACGTCGGGCTCTGTACTGACAGCTCCAAGCCTGGAGCCTGCTTCCGATTCTGTGTCTCCCTCTCTCTCTGCCCCTCCCCTGCTCATGCTCTGTCTCTCTCTGTCTCTCAATAATAAATAAACATTTAAAAAAAAAGACATCTCAGAAATAAACTATTTAATAATGACTAAAAATTAGTTTGAGACACATACCATTGCCAAGTAGAATTTCTGATTAGTGTAAAATATTTTATTGGACTTCATATAATTTAGCTAAAAGCAAGAAATCATAAGAAGCACTCACTGAGCGTTTACCGTATGCCAGACCCTGCCCTAAAGGCCTACCCTGCAGCAACTCAGGTAAGCCTCACAACAGTCCTAGGAGGTACGTACTGCTGTCATCCTTAGTTTACTGATGAAGAAACTGAGGTTCAGAAAGGTTGAATAAATTGGACAAGGTTTCAGAGCAAGCATGCTGAATTGCAGGCAGTCTGGCTCCAGACTATAAAATCTTAATCTTCAGGATGCATAGGTGATGCTTGAATTAGACCATTGGTTACTTGAGTTTAAATGGATGATTTCTGGGGGCGCCTGGGTGGCGCAGTCGGTTAAGCGTCCGACTTCAGCCAGGTCACGATCTCGTGGTCCATGAGTTCGAGCCCCGCGTCGGGCTCTGGGCTGATGGCTCAGAGCCTAGAGCCTGTTTCCGATTCCGTGTCTCCCTCTCTCTCTGCCCCTCCCCCATTCATGCTCTGTCTCTCTCTGTCCCAAAAATAAATAAACTTTGAAAAAAAAATAAATGGATGATTTCTGTTAGATTTTATGAAACAAGGCAAGTAGCACATAGACATCTATTACTAACTCTGGGGACATGTAAGCAAAAGCCGCTGCTCTAAGCTTAGAACACTGGTTAGTATCCTGAACTTTGCATTAAATAAATGTTGCCCAGTCCACATCACCCTTAGAGATCCCAAAGGATGCCAAGACGTGGTCAGACACAACCACAATAAGTTATCCGGCAACACACAGAAATGAGGGCAGCCTTCCCCAGTGTGCTTGTAACCTAACCAGAGTCTCCTTTTTAAAAACTGGGCTTATTTAAAAGAGGAACATCTCATCCAATGGTCTGTTATCCTGCAAATATGTATTCAGGGACATCTGAAGTTATTCTATTTACCGAATCATTACTAATGGCTACTTTGGACCTACGACAGCTGCACGTGTAAATATGGCTCTTAGATCTTTCTCAAGGTAGGATACTGGTCCAGCAGACCGTAGCAGCTTCTTCAGAGAACAGGATTTCCTTGAAGCAAGATCTGTTGAGTACCAGACCGTGCTCCGAGTGCTTTAGGGCTTTCTTATTGCGGCTCTCATGCTGCTTTCCTTAGAGCTGAATGTCAAGATTTATCAGGAAATTTGGGTACCGCTAAGATCTGCGCATCAATCAACATGAAAGCCAAACACTGATTTTTTAAAAATGAAAACAGGGTCAGCGTGACTCTTCATGGACAATAAATAGATAAAAGGCAAGGAGAAGTATTTAAAAAAGGGTTTGTGCAGCCAAGCCCAATACATTGGGTAGCAAAGTTCTGATAATACGGATTACTAGATAGTAAAATAGAACTTGCTGATCTTATCCAGGCGGAACACAGATAGTATTCCAGTATATGACAGCATGTTGAGAAATGATTAACTTGACCGGTAAACACTCCTCTGTGATCCGATGTCATACAAAGAATCTCCTGCTCGTCTGCTTTGCCTGTGGCAATTCAGCAAAGCTTGCGAGACCCTGTTCAGCTCCTGTTTTAGTTTCCAAGGGCTGCTTGAACAAAGCGCCCACACTGGGTGGATTAAGACAATAGAAATCGGCCTCACGGTTCCGGAGGCCAGAGCTCTAAGATTAAGGTGTCGGCTGGCGGTGCTCCCTGTGAAATCTGTGGGGAGGACCCTTCCTTGCCTCTTCCTAGCTTCATGGTTGCCAGCAGTCTTCCTCATCTCATGGTATTTCTGTTTGTGTGTGTGTGTGTGTGTGTGTGTGTGTGTGTGTGTATGTGTATTGTCTTCAAGTAGCATTCTCCCTGTGTTTCTCTCTGCCCTTCTTTGTAAAAAAATGTTTTTAAAGTTTATTTATTTATTTTGAGAGAGAGAGACAGAGAGACAGAGCACAAGTGGGATAGGGGCAGAGACAGAAGGAGGAAGAATTCCAGGCAGGCTCCACACTCTCAGTGCAGAACCTACCTGGGGCTCAAACTCATGAACCGTGAGATCATGACCTGAGCTGAGACCAAGAGTTGGCCACTGAGCCACCCAAGCACCCCTCTCTCTGCCCTCCTTATGAGGATAGTGATCACGGTGGATTAAAAGAGCCTACCTAGTGTGACCTTATTTTAACTAATTACCTCTGCAAAGGCTCTCTTTCCAGATCAGATCACATGTGATGTCTTGGGGGTAGGACTTCAGCGTATCTTTTTGGGGGACAGAATTCAACCCCTAATAGCTCCTGTCTCTTCAAGGGGACTTCCTAAGTCACTCTTTGATCTGTGTTTTTGTGTTTTTGTTTTTGTTTCTTTTTACAACTTGTAGGTCTCTAGCTACTCGTTTGTACTGTACCAAATCTCCGTTCCTTACTCCATGCTGTCTCGTATTATCAGCTTTTATTGACTGCTCTATATCTTACCTCCCTGATTGTATTTGTAAACTCTTTGACTGGTAAAGAATTCATCCCCAACCTTATATCCACAGAGCACCGAAGCGGTGAGTTGAGGTTAGCAGCTCCTTCTACTCCTCGAGCAAGTTTATACTTCTCAAAATTCTTTCACACACATAGAAAATATCCCTGTGCAACGGATTGGATCACTGGCATTATCCTAATTTTATGTCCAATAGAATTCAGGGTCAGAGAGGTGAAGCAACAGATCCAATTAATGAGATCTGTGGCTTGGAATGTCTCCTCCGTCTCCTCATTCCCCGTAACGTGATTGTCAGTGAGTTGAGGCTCCTCTGGAAAAACGCCCTCCTTGCTGGGAAGGCCAAGCAAGTGAGAGGAGAGAGAGAAGAAAACACATATGAGTCTAAATTCTCCTCTTCACCAGCACCAGCAGGCTGTAAGAAAGTCACGGGGCCACCCAAGCATCCTTCTGTGTCCTCGATTGGTGGTCACACAAAAATGTAAAGTCTCCACTTTCCTTACACTTCTGACCCCACCCCCTATACTCTCAGGCCAAGACCGCTGCTCCTTCCCTGGCTTTTGTCCTAATAGAAAGTATCGGGTAGAAACTCCTTCCCCGTCTTTCTGCCTACCTGACAAATGGCTAGAAGTGGGGAGGGAAGGAAGGGCGGTCTGTGAGCAGGGACAGAAATCAATGGCTTCCTGAGCGAGGAGGCGCAGCCGCTGGAGAGTCGGCAGCCTCTGTGTGCCCAAGTGTCAGGGTCCCCGGGCTCCAGCCCCTAGAACGGAGGGACGGAGGGGTGTAGATGGAGGAACCCCTGATTGGGAATGGCCTCTCTCACACTGGGAAAGCCTGCTGTGGACACCTGTTTCCACTCTCTTCCTTTCTGTCCTGGGACTCACAAAGGAGAGCTTGGGAAGTCATAATCGGCTTACAGAAAATGAAAGAGGTCCCCTCTGGTGGGAAGGGGAGGGGAGAGAAGGAGAGGGAAAGGAGAGCGTGGGCAGGGGAGAGGGGAGGGGAGAAAGAGGTCAGAAAGTAAGCGATAATGAGAAAACCTAAGGAGAAAAACAGAACAGCTCTTCTCTGAGAAGCGGCTAGCAGACAGGTTAACCGTGAGACGATGCTTGCTACTTCAAATGGATGCATTATAACCAGAATTTTGCAGATGCATTGATTTTTACAGCACATCTGAATTTAAAAAAAAAAAAAATTCTGGATCCCTCCTCAATACTTCTGGCTCAAGACTTCCTCTCTGTTCCTGGAGGCTAGACGTCACCTAGCAGTACTAGTAAGGTGACTTAATCTGAGAGAGAGGGAAAGAGAGAAATAGAAAGTAATTGAGAGAAATGATACCAACGATAACGGAACAGCTTCAGTTGAAAGACCTTCCGTGGTACAATCTGTCTGCAGGGACCAGGAGTGCAAAGAGCAGTTAAGTTCTTGGGGACTGTGTGACAGGCCAAGTGGGTGGCCGAGGCCCTTAGAAGAGTACTAAAACCCTAAGTAAAAAGATAAGTAAAGGAGCACCTGGGTGGCTCGGCTGAGTGTCTGACTTCAGCTCAGATCATGATCTCGCGGTTTGGGAGTTCGAGCCCTGCGTTAGGCTCACTGCTGTCAGCCTGTCAGCGCAGAGCCCGCTTCGGATCCTCTGTCCCTGTCTTTCCGCCCCTAGCCCTGCTTGTGCTCTCCTAAAGTAATAATAATAATAATAATAAGACAAGTAAAGAAAAAAGTCTCGTGGAAGAGCAGGATGTATGTGCATGCTGTGTGACTCTGTCTGCCCTGGAGACCCCACCCCCCCCACCCCCCCACCCCCCCACCCCCCCGTCCTCACGCTCTTAGACCTGGGTGCCAGCTAGAATCCAGGAAGGATCTCTCAGCAGGACCAGGGCCGGAGCCTCCACTGCTCTGGGTCAGATATCATCTGAGGATCCCCATTCCGAAGTGAACAGGGAGTCTTGGAAAAAAAAAAAAAAAAAAGATGTTGCAAGTCTTGAGGATTCCGGGAGGCTTAGAACTCTAAAAGTAATGAGGGACTCAGGCCATGTGTCCCTGTGCTGTGCTACGATGATCAAACAGATCAGAGTTAATAAAAGGTTACTGGAAAAGCCAGTAGAGGGCTGGAGCTCAGGAGGCCTGAGTGCGACCCCGCCTCTTCTCTAAACACAACACTTTCCAGTGTATCTGTTTCCCCTGCAGCAAAGTGAAACATGTTCTCTTGTGCTTTAAAGGCAGTGCTTCTCAGACTAAAGACTGTACAAGTCAACCTGGAATTTCCTAATGGGAAGGTTCTGATTGAGTGGTGGGGGTGGGGCGAGGGCTTGAGATTCTGCATTTATAATAAGATCTCAGGCTGCCAGGGGACTTTGTGACAACCTCTGCCTGAATTAGGAAAAGGTGCTCCCAGATGCAGCCCTGAAGTTGCCTTTGCAAAAAGAATCCTTTCCTGCACCCAGTAGTGATAGGCAGGCTGGATTTCAGCCCATGCACTCTTTCAGACGGTGCCTTTGAGGAGTGCACAAGCTGTCCAGCTGTACAGGGCACTCCTGACCGGGCAGGCAGTTTTCTCCTGGACGGCCCTGCGTGTGATCCATCAGAGATGGTCTGCTACTCTCTCTCCCTCATGGCACAACTCAGCCCAGCCCATTCTCTCATTCTCACCTAGGAATCCCTGTTTTTCTTCAGAGACTGCCAGAATGACATGGGGGCATGACCTGATTTCTGCTCTACTTAAGAAGAGAGCTTGGCGTCTGGTTCCTCATCCTCCAACGTATCCTTACTGAGCCTGGAGCTCTAAGTAGGGGCTGTCTTGTTCCCTAGCCACTGCTTCTGCTGGAATCCTTACATTTGGACTTTATTAATCCAGGATCTAAACAATGAAGCTCCTGTATCTACTCTCAGTACGTGATGATTACCTGGTTTGCTCAAATCTTTTGTTTCTCGTCAAATATTACATCCTTTTATAGGGGATCAGACATAAAGGCAAAGAGCCAAGGGCCTGAAACTTCACTCGGCTGTATGTTTACCTTGGATCACGGGGTACAGCGCAGTGCTGGCTCTGAGGTTTTCCTGGCCACACCTCCGCCCAGGCCGCCTTGTTCTGTGCTTCTATCACCGAAGGGAAACCCAAAAGATGTGTTTGTCTACCCAGAGTTGCTGAACTCTTTCCTTTACAGAAGCTTAAGGTCAAGGCTGGGAGAGCCGGGGAAGCAGTGAGGAGACTTGCCCCAGCAAAATCGAGCTCAGCTGTCCCGGGCTTTCTTCAAAGGGTTTGGAGCTGGCTAGTCACATATCTTTTGAAAAGAAACTTTCAGCCAAGGACAGAAGATTCTGGTTTCTCTAAATAGCAGATTAAAAAGGAGCAACAAAATAGAATACAAAGATCCCTGGACTAGTAATCTGGAGGTTTTTCTGTTAACTAATTCTATTAACTAAGGCTGCTTGCCTTGATTTCTCTGAGTTAAACCTATACAAAGAACCAGTAGAGCTAAATAATGTGCAAGATTCTTTCTAGTCTTCACGTGATGAGTTTAGTGGCTTTAGCAGTGTATTTTCTTGTCTGCTGAGCTAAATTTATGTAGTTAAAAAAATGCTGTAAACGGTGGA
Organism: Felis catus; assembly: GCF_018350175.1. NCBI lineage: Eukaryota > Metazoa > Chordata > Mammalia > Carnivora > Felidae > Felis > Felis catus. The sequence goes on along the minus strand of NC_058371.1, from coordinate 34,614,571 downwards.
GTTGACTTGTCCTCTAAATACAATTACATTGTATTTTAATTCAGAGATAGTGACCTGTGGGCTTTTACAAGTTTTGATTCCATTGTTTTTCAGCCCCCACCCCCAATTTAGATATTGCCTCCTTATCTGTAATAAAAGACAAACAGTCCGATGGAGGGGGGGGGACAGGAAAGGATACAAACGGGCTGCTGACAGAAAGGAAAATACAAAAGTCTCTTAAATACATGAAAAGATGTTTGATTTCACTCACAATGAGATAATTGCACCTAAAACTACTCTGAGTTATCATTTATCACCTATCCGATTGGCAGAGATCAGGAAGTTTGACCATACAACCTAAATTATCTATCATAAGGGACCGTGTAAATAAATTATGGTACACCAGCACTATGCGAAGTGAGGGAGGCCGTGTTCACAGTGTGGAAGGCTCTGGTGTGCTGCACGAGGTGTCCATGCCTCTCCAAAGGAGCCCCCTCTCCTTCCACTTTCCCTCCGCGTCTGCCACGGTGGTATAGACTGGAGCCCTCTTAAACACGCACCTGCTGCATGTTCTTTAGTCTCTCCCAGTCACACTGAGAAGCCCCCAGTGCAGCTAATGTAGCTTGCTGTGTTAAGACTGCCCCTATACCCTGAGTGAGTGTGGGGATAGGAAAAACTTAAGTGGTCCTGTTATTCCAGAAAGAGCTCCAGAGCTCAATTTGTTAATCAGAGGGGAGCAGAGATTTAATAAGAAGAATACATCTCATTGATAGAAATACTGGGAACGGGGGGAGCCCGGGTGGCTCAGTCTGTTACTTTGGCTCAGGTCATGATCTCACGGTTTGTTGGTTTGAGCCCCGAGTTGGGCTCTGTGCTGATAGCTCACAGCCTGGAGCATACTTTGGATTCTGTGTGTGTGTGTGTGTGTGTGTGTGTGTCCCCCTCTCCTGTTTTGTGCTGTCTCTTTCTGTGTCTCAAAAATAAATAAACACGACAGAAAGAAAGGAAGGAAGGAAGGAAGGAAGGAAGGAAGGAAAGAAAGAAAGAAAGAAGAAAGAAAGAAGGAAGGAAGGAAGGAAGGAAGGAAGAAAGAAAGAAAGAAAGAAAGAAAGAAAGAAAAGAAATACTGGGCATATATTACAAGGAAACTGTGAGCCAGAATGTAGAACTTTTTGGGTCAGCCGAAATGGAGAAGAGAGTTAATTCCCTTTCATTATGAACCCCGATAAGTGCCCCATGGCTGGCCATTGCTCTGCCCAGGTGCCCCAAGCCTGGTGGTTCTCTGAGATGCTCTTTGGAACGGATTGCTTTTGCTTCCAGTGGTTTGGCCTGCGACTTCTTTGCTTTGTTTTTTCTGATCACACAATCTCATTTAAAACAAAATTATTTCCAGCGCTATTATTTCTATTCAATAGTCTCCCCCCTGCTCACCAATTTTTCTGACCTTTCAAAGAGCTGTGGGAGGGAAGAGGGTTATCACTGAAAGAAGTTTTTCCGGCATAATTGTGCATCTTCGGAGTTCACCATACAGGTGGCCAGAGGGACAGGACGCTGAGGTGCTGCCTTTCCCGGCGCCCTCTCTGCCAGGCGGCTGCATCCCTCTCTGGAAGGCATCGCCCTGTTTGCAGACCTCTCCATTCAGCTGCCAGCACCTGCTCCCTCCACTTTCCCTTTAGGCGCTGCCTAGTGAGGGCCACCCTCTGGGCTCCTGCTCCCTGCGGGTGAGTCCTTCTGGCTTTCCTGAATCCCCCTCACTCCCTCGTAAACAGTTCTTCACCAAACTCTCAAATTACCCCTCTTGAGAGTGCCTCATGCTTCCTGCCAAGCCCCAGACTGATACAGACTCTGTAGAAGGCAAAGAATTATAAGATTGTAACATTTGTAAGATTTTTGGTGCAAACGGTTTTCTTTAAAGCAAAGTCAGTTATATTACCCAGACTGCACAGGGTTGGAGGAAATATTTTATTTCTGTCTGGAAACCACGAGGTAGAGGTTAAAGAGATTCAAGGCCATTCGTTCACACATTTGTTGTGCAAAGCACTTCCTTGGCCCCTGTCATGCTATGAGCTCTGATTAGATCTCTGGGTATATAAAAGGAGTAACATTGCAAGGCGTCTGCCCACCATGTGTTTCCAAACTATTGGTGTAATCAAGGCAGAAAGAAAGAAAACAAGGCAATGTATGAGCTCATCTACAGATGAGATCCCCGTGGTGAACTAGTCCAGGCTGTCCGTGTATGATGCCATGAGGTTTATCTAAGGCAGGGCTATGGCTGATTGAAACTTTCCATAAATATACAAGAACTCATCGGCATTTGAATCATAAAAGCTTTCTGTGTTATTTTAACAAAACAGCAGCCACAGTCACTCTGTAATCACAGGTGTGACGTACAACGGAACGGGAGGGTCGGGAGCCACAAAGAGGGGGCTGACCTTCCACCACGCTGGAGAATCCCGCTGCGGTAGCTCCCGGCGTGGGGCAGCTCTTTTTCTGGCTCCAGTGGGGCACCTGGTGGCACGGCCTCTTAGAACTACACCTCCCTGTGTGGATGCATCACTGAGGGGATCTTCCTGTCCCCCCTCGGGGCTTCAGAAATATATGTCTCTCGACACCAGTCTAAGAGCTAGAGAGCAGAAGCAAGGACAAATGCCTTCCTGAAGGTCACAGTCGTGGCCAAACGCCCACGCTCCTTTGTGGCGGTCTTTCTAATTAGAATCCCGCTTATGGGCGCCTGGGTGGCTCGGTCGGTTAAGTGTCTGACTTCGGCGCAAGTCGTGATCTCGCGGTTTGTGAGTTCGAGTCCGGCGGCCGCCTCACCGCTGTCAGCACAGAGCCCCCTTCAGACCCTCTGTCTTCCCTCTCTCTCTGCCCCTCCATCACTTGCAGTCTCTGTCTTTCAAAAATAAATAAATAAATTAAAACATTAAAATTAAAAAAAAGAAGAATCCTGTTTGTTTTCTTCTGGGAGCTCTTCTCAAGACTGCAGAGAGCTCCTGTCATTTCCTCAGAGACTTTCTGAGGACTGTTGGCCTTTCAGATGTAACAACAACATCCAGGAGGAAAGCGGCATTCAGAGATCCCACAAATGGCTCCAGATGTGACTGACACCAGCCGAGCGGATGACAGTCAGTTCTTCGAGAACCTTCTCTGCCCGTGCGTATGTCCCTGAATCCATGTGTGACAGCTTTGGCCATTCTCCATGACCTCAACAGAGCCCCTCACGGCTTGGCTCACAAGATCTAATTGGAAGACAGAGTACCAAAAAACATTTACTGGGCGCCTCTGAAAGAGGGGCTATGTCTTCCTCCCATACATAAAATTGTAGGGTTTTAGAGCGATACCGTTATACAGGGACTGAAACTTCATTTGGCAGAAAGTTTAGGCTCAGAGAGGATAAGTCAGTGCTGACCAAATTTTTTTTTTTTAATGTTTATTTATTTTTGAAGGAGAGAGGGAGACAGAGTGTGAGCAGGGGAGGGGCAGAGAGAGAGGGAGACACAGAATCGGAAGCAGGCTCCAGGATCCGAGCTGACAGCACAGAACCCGACGCGGGGCTTGAACTCACAAACCGCGAGATCATGACCTGAGCCGAAGTCGGACGCTTAACCGACTGAGCCACCCGGGTGCCCCAGTGCTGACCAAATTTTAATGTGCACACCACTCACCTGCAGATTTGTTAAAATGCAGGATCTGATTCGTTGAGTCTGTGTCAAGGCCTGAGATTCTTCATTTCTAACAAGTCCCCAGATAATGGCCAGGCTGATGGTCAAGAGCCACGGTTGGATTAGCAAGGGGTTGCATTTCCTGCCTAAGGGAAAGAAGTGGACAGAAGTAGGACCACATTTCCTGACTCTCACTCTACATGGTCTTTCCCTCAAGGGGCAAGAGCTGGAGTTCTCCCCCTCACCCCCCACAAACAGGAACATGAACATTAAAATGGGGGGTGGGTGGAAAGAAAGAGAAGGTACAGCTGCCTTCGCAGTAACAGGCATGGCAGGTAAGAACTCTCTAGAAAAGAGATCTGAATAAGGAGGGAGAAGAGAATATGAAGAGATGAGTATGGAATTATTGAGGCTATTCTGGATTCAGCGCCCACCCAGCCCATTTAGTTTACTTTTGTTAGGGCCCAGAAAATCATGCCTCCAAGTTAGCTGGTCGACATTGTGCAATGCTGCCCTCAAACAGGAGGATAAAAATAAATTCCCATCTCATTTTTTGAAAAAAGAAATTGCTGCTTTAAAATTTAGACTGTTGGAGCTTCAGTAAAGCATCCGACTTCGGCTTAGGTCATGATCTCACAGTTCATGGGTTCGAGCCCTGCATCAGGGTCTGTGCTGACAGCTCAGAGCCTGGAGTCTGCTTCGGGTTCTGTCTCTCCTTCTGCCCCTTCCCCACTCGTGCTCTGTCTCTGTCTCTCAAAAATAAATAAACGTTAAAATTTTTTAACTTAGAATATGTATCTTATTTTTTTTTAATTTTTTTTTAATTTTTTTTCAACGTTTATTTATTTTTGGGACAGAGAGAGACAGAGCATGAACGGGGGAGGGGCAGAGAGAGAGGGAGACACAGCATCGGAAACAGGCTCCAGGCTCCGAGCCATCAGCCCAGAGCCTGACGCGGGGCTCAAACTCACGGACCGCGAGATCGTGACCTGGCTGAAGTCGGACGCTTAACCGACTGCGCCACCCAGGCGCCCCATAAATAACAAACATTTTAAAAAAAGAAATTGTTGTAAAAACTTCTATGTCAAGTAGAATCTTTGCAGTATCACTGATTAAATCATGATGCATACCAAAAAAATAAGGGCATAGAATGTGCCACGAAAAATGAAAAAATTGGAACAAGAACATGCTCTTGGGAACTAAAAAAATGTGGTTTCAGAAATTAAAATATCAGTGGAAAGAGATGGAAAAAAAGAGGATCAAGTAAGAATGTTCAACATCAGATTAATAGGAATTTAGTCAAAGTATTTAAGGAAGAAATATTTCCAGAGGAGAAATGAAGTATGAGCCTTCCAAATGCAAGAGTGTGCCCAGAGCTGAATAGGACATATGACTAGAGACTCACTTGATGCATCACTGGGCAATTTCACAGCACAAAGGATAAGGGAAAGATGGTAATAAACCGCTTTTGAGAAAAAAAAAAAGAGCTGAAAAATCAGATTAGTATCAGAATTTTTATCTGCAACTTCTTGTTAGCAGTAATCAATGTTAGAAAACCGTGGGTCCAAGTATCCAAAGCTCGGGGGGAAAATATATTTGTTGTTAGAATTTTATACCTAGTCAAACTATCAGTAAATGCAGGAGCAAAATTAAAATCGCTTTCAGACAGAAGAGGAGTTTCTGAGATAATTTCTGTCCAGAAGACAATATGGAATCCGAGAAATGGTGTCTCTCACTCAGGAGCTCAATAAAGAGATCCCAGGATGATTTTTGTGCAGCAGTATAAAATTAAACCTGTCAAATTAGAATCAAAGTCAGTGAGCTTTAAAAAGAAAGTCTTCAGGAAGAATGGAATCCAAGCAATGGATAAGAGCAGAGGTCAGCAAACTTCCTCTGTAAGGACCAGATTGTAAGTACTTTAGGTGGAATTGGGACTAGGGTGAGGCAGGCACCTTCTTTGGGTACAAAATTTGCCAAAAATCCCAGTCATCAAGATAAGTAATATTTATGCAATATTTTGTAAAAATCTGCATTAACACAAAAAAAACTATGATGAGCAAAATATTAAGATTTTATTTTTATTTTTTTATTTTTAGAGAGAGAGAGAGTGTGTGTGTGTGGAAGAAAGGCAGAGGGAAAGAGAGAGAGACTCTTAACCAGGCCCCACGCTCAGTGCAGAGCCTGAGGTGTGGCTCAATCCCATGACCCGGGATCATGACCTGAGCTGAAATTAAGAGTCAGACGCTCAACTAGGTGCCCCAAAATATTAAAATTTTAAATAAAGACAGGATCCAACCCTGCCTTTGCATGAGCCTGTCTCGTTCTAATCCTGACCCTGGTTCCAATAAAACTTTACAAAAACATGCCATAATTTGCCAATTTTATTTTTTATGTATTGTGTTAAAAAAAATAGCACAGAGCTTTCTCGCTTCTTTAAATTTTCTTTTTTTTAAAATTTTTTTTCAACGTTTTTTATTTATTTTTGGGACAGAGAGAGACAGAGCATGAATGGGGGAGGGGCAGAGAGAGAGGGAGACACAGAATCGGAAGCAGGCTCCAGGCTCTGAGCCATCAGCCCAGAGCCTGATGCGGAGCTCGAACTCACGGACCGCGAGATTGTGACCTGGCTGAAGTCGGACGCTTAACCGACTGCACCACCCAGGCGCCCCCCCTTCTTTAAATTTTCAAATGAGTACCTCATCTGTTTCACCCCGTATAGTCTCTACCCCTTTCCCTCCTCCTTCTACAACCCTTTAAAAATGTAAAAGCCACCATTAGCTCTTAGGTGTTGCAAAAAACGAGTTACAGGCTGAAGTTGGACTGTGGGTTGACCCCTGGGTAAGAGTATGAAACTGGAAAATGCTAGAGACGTAGTGACAAAGGTGTGGGTTTGTTCTCCCAACCAAGAAACAGAAAGAGATTTTAAAACATTAGAAAAACAAGACAAAACCCAAAACAAAACTATCCAAAGTGGTTGTGGTCTACCTGTGAAACAGACTAAACTGAGGCATGACTTTGAACCTTTGGTGAGTGTAAAAGAGAACAACCCATGTAAACAGGCCACCAGGAAGAGTCTTGTGTGTAACACAGGGATCGTATAGGATGCTTTAAAGATAGTAGAGGGAACCACAGCATCCCGTCTACACTTAGTATTTTACATAAGAAGTACTGATAAGGATTTTACAGAATTACGAAAAACATGTCTACTTAGACCCAGGAGATATAATGAGTCTTGAGAGGGATAAATCAAAATAAATCCTCAGAAAAACATACTATAGTAAAGGTACGGACCAAGGCTGATAGAGATAACATCTTAAAAGCATCAAGAGAAAAAGACATGTCTTGATCTCGGGGTCGTGAGTTCGAGCCCAATGTTGGGTGTAGAGATTACTTAAATAAAAATTTTTGGGACGCCTGGGGGGCTCAGTTAATTAAGCATCCAACTCTTGATTTCGGCTCAGGTCATGATCTCATGGTTCACAAGTTTGAGCCCCACATCAGGCTCTGCACTGACAGTGGTGGGCCTGCTTAGGATTCTCTGTCTTCTCTAAAGAGTTCTCTCTCTCTCTCTCTCTCTCTCTCTCTCTCTCTCTCTCTCAAAAATAAATAAATAAACTTTTAAAATATATTAAGCTTTAAAAAACTTTTTTTAAGGGGCGCCTGGGTGGCTCAGTCCGTTAAGCGGCCGACTTTGGCTCAGGTCACGATCTCGCGGTCCGTGAGTTCAAGCCCCGCGTCGGGCTCTGTGCTAACAGCTCAGAACCTGGAGCCTGTTTCGGATTCTGTGTCTCCCTCTCTCTCTGACCCTCCCCCATTCATGCTCTGTCTCTCTCTGTCTCAAAAATACATAAACGTTAAAAAAAAATTAAAAAAAAACCTTTTTTTAAAGTTAAAAAAAAGACATATCCTTTATGAAGAAATGAGAATTAGACCAACCGTAGACTTTTCAACAATAAAGGGAGAAGATGAATAATAAATCAACCAAGGAAAATACGTGTGAGTACAGAATTCTACACTCAAACTACCACCCAAGGTTCAGAGTAAATGAAGATGTTTCCAGAAAAATAAAGTGAGAGTGTTTACCCCTCCCAGAACCCTCTGAAAGAATTACTAAAGAGTGAACTCAGGAGAGAATTATATATAATTGGGAGATAAAAAGTGTAGAAGAAATGGTGAAAAATGATAAGCCATAATCATTTAAGAATCATATAAGATTATGTATCATATAAGGACACATAAGAATTGACTTCTTTAGAATAAATGAATTGACACCACGGCTATAAAAACAATCAAACTAGAACATTAGACAACAATAACGTGAATGTGTAAGGTGGGGAATGAAAGCATTCTAAAGTCCACGATCCTGCAATATATTACAAAAATAGCCTTGGTTTTCCAGCCGGAGCACCCCGTTGCCTTGACTAATCAGAAGGCAGAAGGCAGGGAACCCCAACGATGTAGCCCACACAGGTGAGGTCTTTGCTCACCACCACACCTGGCAGCGACATTGAATGAGAATAAAAAGGATGACAAAGGAAACAGACAGCATGATACCATGGAAATCTCAACCTGGCTGGGTGATCTAGGACGTCTCAATCACACATCTGGTGGTTGGTGCCGGCTGTTGGCAGGCTGATCGGGGTGGGGGTGGGGGCTCACTGGGGGACGGTCTCTGCTCTGCCCCATCTGCTATCCTCAAGCAGGTAGACCAGCCTTCTTTGCGTGGCGGTCTCAGGGCAGCTTTCCAAGGGAGTGGGAGAAAGAAGCAGCAAGGGCCCCTGAGTCTAGGCTTAGAAGTCACATGGTGTCACCTCTGCCACACTCTCTTGGTCACAAAGTCATTCTGGAGTCACGGGGTGGAGAAGTGGCCTTCACCCCTTGACAACAAGAGGGGCAGAGTCACAGTGCCAGGGGGCGTTGTGTAATAAGGATGTGTCTATTTTTTGTAGTCTCCCTCAATGTACACACTCAACGGATCTTCCCCCTAAAAATATACCCAGTCCATGGTCTTCTCCACCTAAATTGGTGATGATTTGAGCTTTCTGGTTGCTCAGGAGAAAAAAACGTGTATTCATCCTTGACTTCGCCCTTTCTTTCATATCCCACATCCTATCCATTATGAGATAACGTTGGCACTATATTAGAAATACACTCAGTATCTGACCCCCACCCCACCCGCCTCCCCAAGCCACCCGATGCGAGCCACCATCAACTCTCAACTGGATGATGAGGATAACTTCCCAATTGTTTTCAAAGAATTTGTATCTGTTTGCCCGCCTCCCAGTGTTCCAGTTGCTCACATCCTTGCAGGAACCTGATGTTGAAAGAATTTTAAATTTTTGCCAGTCTTGTAGGTGGGGAATCTCTCTCACTGCAGTTCAGATTTTCATTTCTCTGATTACTAACGAGGTGGATTATCTGTTTTCTTGCCTTTACTGGCTCTCTGGCTTTTCTCTTCATGAGGCGCCTGCTTGAGTCTTTTGCCGCCCCCTCCGCCACTTTTTTGGATTATTTTTACTTTTCTTTTTAACGGTTAGCAATTCCTTAAATATTCATGACGTAGATATTGAAACTGACGCGTGTGTTCAGTTTAAGTTTGCTTTTTTACTCTTTTAATGATGTTTTAATGTTTTAATGATGTTTTAATTAATAGAAGTGCTTCATTTTACCGTCGTCCTTTATAATTTACACTTTTGTTTTGGGGTAAGAAATCCTCTCCACCCCTAGGTATTAACTATATTCTCCTACATGGACTTCTGGAAGTGTTCTAGTTTTGTTCTTCACATTTAAGTCTTTAATCGGCCTGGAGTTGATTCTTGTGAATGGTGTGAGATAGGGTCCAATTTCAATGTTTCTATATGGGTATCCAATTTTCCCATCACCATCCATTCCCCGCTGATCTGTAGGGCCAGTTCTGTCATGAATCAGGTTTCCATAATTCTGTTCTCTTAGTTTGTGTATCCATTGCCTTAACTATTAGAGCTTTATATTAATTCTTGATATTCAGAAGCAGGTCCTTCCAGTTTGTTCTTCAAGACTGCCCTGGCTATCACGGGTCCTTTGATCTTCCATTTACATTTTAGGATCATTTTGTCAAACTTGACAACACTTTTAATGTATGAATTCTTTCTCTCCATGAATATAGTATGACTTTCTATGAATGTAGATATCCTTTAATGTCTTTCAATAAGATTTTTGTATTTGCCCTACAAAGGGATGGGCATCTCTTGTAGATTTATTCTTAGGTACATCTTTAAATTTTTTAGGGTATTGTACATGTCGCCTCTTAAAAATTTTTATTTTCTCTCTGATGGCTGCTGATGTCTAGAATGACAGTTTGTTTCTTGGAGTCCCAACTCAGATCCAAGATTTTGGAGTTATAATGGATTTTTTAAATCAACTATTTTTTAGAGCAGTTTTAGGTTCACAGCAAAATTTAATGGAATGTCCAGAGTTCCCATACATCCCCTGGCCCCACACATGCACAGCCTCCCTCACTGTCAATATCCCCCACCAGAGTGGTACATTTGTTACAGTTGATGAACCTACATCGGCACATAATAACCACCAGGGTCCACGGTTTACATTAGGGTTTACTCTTGGTTTTGTCCAATCTATGGATTTTGACCAATGAAAAATGACACTGCTCATCATTCTAGTATCATACAGGGTAGTTTCACTGCCCTTCTCTTTTTCTCTTTCTCTCCAACTACTTTCGGGGGGAGTGCTTTTCCTGTATTCCCCCCCCCCCCACATACATCTCTGTTCTCTCTCTGCAGAAACCGCTCCATACCCTCCATGGCTTCTCTGTCCCCCAGTTCACCTCTCCCTGCTGTGTACCTGCCGAGTTCCGCGGCTCAAGTTATGCAGACTGCTGTGTTAATCCTCAGATCAATTTTCTAGGTGTGCAAAATGGTTTGGTGCTGATCTGGCTGCATTTCAGGGATAAGAGAAGCAGAGAACTTCCATGCTGCTCCTCCAACTTGGTCTTACTGCCCTGAAAATCCATTTTGCTCTGCCTATTCATCTCCCCTCCTACCCCCACTGCTGCACCTCCAAATCTCTGGAGACCACTGACCATTTCCTTATCTCCATGGTTTCGCCTTTTCCAGAATGTCATATAGTTGGAATCCTACCACAAATAGCCTTTTGAGATTGACTTGTTTAAATCAGTAATATGCATTTAAGTTTCCTCTATGTCTTTTCATGACTTGGTAGCTCATTTCTTTTTAGCCCTGAATGCTATTTCCATTATCTGGGCGTACCAGTTTATCCATTCACCCACTGAAGGACATCTTGGTTGCTTCCAAGTTTTGGCAGTTATGAAACTGTACATTATGACCTATATGCAGGTTTTCATGTGGATGGGATAATTGAGTAAGTGTAATCTGTTGATAACTCATAATTAATTTGTTAATAATATTCCCTTAATATCTCTAGATTTTTGCTGTTTCTACAGTTACATCTCTCTCTCTCTTTTTTTCTTTCTTTCTCTCTTTTTTGGTGATTATATGTTGCCAGTGGTTTGCCAACTTTATTAGTTTTTCCAGGGAAACACCTTCTGGCGTTGTTGGTCTTCTCTATTATATGTTTATATTTGTTAATTTTTGTCATTATTATGTCTTTCTTCTACTTCCTTTGGGTGTATATTGTTTTACTTTTTCTATATTCTAGAGATGGCTTCTTAGATTCTTGTTTTCAACCTTTTCTCCTCCCTCGTATTTACTTTGAAAGCTCTACATAATTATCAGTCAATAGCTACACTCATAAATTCTGATGTTTAATATTTTTTATTGTTGAGTTCTTGCTATAGACTGAATCGTGCATGCCCAAAGTGACTGTGTTTTGAGACAAGGCCTATACGGAGGCAATTAAGGTTAAATGAAGTCATAAAAGTGGGGCCTTGATCTGATAGCATTAGTGTCCTTATAAGTAGAGACACCAGACCCAGCTCCCCTCCCCTCCACCCCCCAGCCATGTGAGGACACAGCAAGAAGGTGGCCATCAGCAAGCCGGGAAGAGAGCTCTCATCAGAAACCTAATACTGCCACACCTTGGTCTAAGACTTTCTAGTCTAAGAGAATTGGAAGGGAATATATTTCTGTTGTTTAAGCCATGTAGTTCATGGCATTTTGTTATGACAGCCCACAACAGATTAATACAGTTCCAATATTTTCTAATTTCTATTCTCTTCTTGGATCCATGAAATATTTGGAAGTATATCTTTTAATTTTCAAGCCCATCAAATGTTTATACTGTTCCTCTGTAATTTTTCCCCACTGAATTACACTATTGTCAAAGACGCAAATCTTTTGAAATTTGCTGAGACTTACCTTTATTTACATCTGCACCTATATCTATGTTGAGAGAGAGATTGTGATTTATTATAAGCAATGGTTCATGCAGTTATGAAGGCTGGCAAGTCCCCGGATCTGCAGGGTAAGTTGGTGAGCTGGAGACCCAGGGGAGCCAAGGCTTTAGTTCCAGTGTGAGCATGAAGACCTGAGAACCAAGAGAGGTCATGATGTAGTTTCAGTTCAAAGACCAACAAGCTTGAGATCCAGGGAGAGTCAATATTTCAGTTTAAATCCAAAGACAGGAAAAAAAAGTCAGTGTTTTAGTTCAAAGACTATTGGGCAGGAAGAATTATCTCTAGGGGGAGGATCAGCTTTTGTGTTCTATTTGGGTCTTCAACTGATTGGATGAGGCCCACCCACACTAGGGAGGGCATTTGGCTTTACTCAGTCTATCAACTTAAAGGTTAATCTATCCAAAAACACCCTCACAGAAACATCCAGAATAATGTTTAGCAATATTGAGGCATCCCGTGGACCAATCAAATTGACACATAAAATTGACATCACTATCTGTATGTGGTCAATTTTCATAAATACTCAATAGGTGCTTGAAATGAATGTGTCTTCTGCAGTGTTTTATTTTTATCCAGTAGATCAAGTTGATTAATTTTGTTATTCAGGAGTTCAATATCCTTTCTGATTACTTTTTGTCTGCTTGATCTGTCTACTGATGTATGTTAATTTACCCACTATTGTAATTGCTTGGAAATTATGTGCCATTTCTATTCTTTTAGATGTTACTCTATAAAATTAATATGTATAGGAGTGCCTGGATGGCTCAGTCAGTTGAGCATCTGATTTCAGCTCAGGTCTTGATCTCACAGTTTGAGTTAGAGCCCTGCATCGGACTCACTGCTGTCAGTGCAGTGACACTTTGGATCCACTGCCCCCCCCCGCCGCCCCTCCCCCACTCCTGCTCTCACTCTCAAAAATGAATAAACATTTTAAAAAATTAAGATGTATAATTTAACTCACAAATCTAAAGTTAATCAATATTTACCGTCTCCCAAATCTATATGAAAACCTTAGAACACGAATGTAGTAAACTTCTCTCCTGACTAACAAGCTATTATTTTTGTTTAAAACCCACTGACATGATTATTGTCATTTTAATCAATATTAAGATTTACTCACATATTGCTTTCTTTGCTTGTCATTCTTTTGGTATCTCAAAGCTTCTGTTTGGGATTTCTTTTTTCTGAGTTACGTAGGGGAGGGAGAAAGGCAGAGAGAGACACACACAGAGAGAGAGAGAGAGAGAGAGAGAGAGAGAGAATTTTAAGTAGTTTCCATGCTTAGCGGGAAGCCCCATGCAGGGCTCAATCTCATGACCTTAGGATCATGATCTGACCCGAAATCAAAAGTCAAAAGCTCAACCAAGCCACCCAGATGCCCTTTTAAAATTTTCTTTTTAAGTGTTGCCTTCCCTTAGGCATTTTAAAGAAATACTTTATTGGCTTTTTGGCTCATTTTAAGAAATTGGATGTCAACTTTATTATTATCCCTTTGAAGTTAATCTTCCTGAATTCTTTGGACTAGGGTCTTAATCTGTTCAAGTTGCTATAACAAAATACCCTGGACAGGGGGGGCTTACGCAACAGAAATTTATGCCTCACACCTCTGGAGGCTGGAGGTCCAAGATCAAGGTGCTGGCAGATTCAGTGTCTGGTGAGAACCCACTTTCTAGTGCATAGATGGTGCCTTCTCACTATGTCCTCACATGGTAGAAAGAACAAGAGAGTTGTCTAGTCTTTAACAAGGGCCTCTAATCCCATTCATAAGGGTTCTGTCCTTATTACCTAATCACTTTTAAGACCTCACCTCCCGCCATCACACTGGGCAATAGGTTTCAACATAGGAGTCTAGGGGGACAGAAACATTCAGAACATAGCAATCTGCTTTCTATTTTCTTTTAGTTTTTTAAAATTAAATGTTATTTTCTTTCTGGAGTTGTAATGATCTTGTCTTTTGTATTCTGCAATTTCCTCGTGATGCACCGGGGGGTGGGGGGTATAGATTTCTTTTTGTTTTTTTATGCATTTTTCTTTTTTTCTTCCTAAAGATTTCGGGCTACGGTCTTTTTATAAGTTCTGGAAAATTCTGAGAATTTATCCCTTCAGATACTGTCTCCTCTTCTTTTGGAACTCTGATTACACATCTGTTAAATCTTCACACCTCGTCTTCCATGTCTCTTAATCTCTCTTTTGTACGTCATGTCCCTTTATCCGTTTGTGATGCATTTGGAGAATTTTTAAGATCTAAGTTCACCAAATATTTCTTCAGTGGCTTTTGATATGCTACAAGTTTCTTCATTAAATTTTCATTTTAAACCTTTAAATGTTTTCACTCCTCAAAGTTGTACTTGGTTCTTTGTCAAAAGTGGTTAAAGCTTTTGGGTCTGATTTAGCTGTGCCTTGTTTGTGCTTGGTCTCGCTCATGGTGCCTTGTTTTCTCGTGTATTTTGAGACTTTTTTTTTTTTTTTTTGTCTGAGTCATACCCCCTGGAAGTTTAGCTTAGGGAATTCCGTGAAGATTGGGCTGAAGGTAAATTCCTTAAAGGAAGAAATTCAAATTTGTTTCGTCCAAGCATTTGGAAGATTCTACCAGGTCAAAAACATTCTAAAGAAACGTTTGGCTTGAGATATATTGGTCTATCCCAAGAATGTGCTTTCTGGCTGCAAAACAAACAAGCAAGCAAACAAACAAACACTTTCCTGAGGCTATTAATTCCCAAGGGGTATTTTCTTTTTCTTTTCCACTGAGCATTAAGTTTTGAGACGACTTTTCAAGTAGTTCCCTGTGGAAGCACTGGGAAAAGCAGGTCTCTTTCTTTTCTTTTCTTTTCTTTTTTCTTTTCTTTTTTTTAAATTTTTTTAAATGTTTGTTTTTGAGAGAGACAGAGAGAGAGAGAGAGCAAGCAGAAAAGAGGCAAAGAGAGGGAGACACAGTATCCAAAGCAGGGTCTAGGCTCTGAGCCGTCAGCACAGAGCCCTACGTGGGGCTCAAACCCACAAACCATGAGACCCCGGCCCGAGCTGAAGTCAGGCACTTAACTGACCAGCCACCCAGATGCCCCTGAAAGCAGGTTTATTTCTAATTCACCCTTAACTGAAGGTGGAACCCATCGGGGTCCTACTTTTATACAAGAATTATGCTTTTAGAGTTTCCAAATTGGGCTTTCTTTTCTGCCTTCCGTCAGCCTCAGGGCCACATCAACCAAAAGTCAACTAAACCAGGATCAGAAAATGGCAGAGTCCAGGTTCCGCACGTCTCTTACCTCCCCAGATCCCCACTCTCATTTAGCTTCTGGTACCTGACCATCCTTACTCATCTGACAATTCATCCACACACTTAGGAAAAAGGGATTTTTAGGCTTAGTTTTTATTTTCAATTGAGGTATAATTTATTTGTAGTAAAATCTACCTCTTACTGGTGTGCGGTTCTGGGTTTTGACAAATACATAAATTGAGAATCAACCGCAGTGAATCTAAAGAAGAGTTCTAGCACCCTCCAGAATTCCCTCATGTTGCCCCTTTGTAGTCAACCCCTCCCCTGGTGAACTTTTTACTGTCCCTGTAGTTTTGCTATTTCCAGAATGTCATATAAATGGAATCAGACAAGATGTAGCCTTGTGAGTCTGGCTTCTTTCACTTAACATGATACACTAGAGATTTACAGGAAAATATTTTTAAATATTTCTTAAATTTTATTTTATGTTAAGTTTTGAGAGAGCAAGCGGGGGAGGGGCAGAGAGAGAGGGAGACAGAATCCGAAGCAGGCTCCAGGCTCTGAACTGTCAGCACGGACCCCACCTCAGGGCTCGAACTCACAGACCGACCACGAGATCATGACCTGAGCCCAAGTCAGATGCTTAACCGACTGAGCCATCCAGGCGCCCCATTTGTTTATTTTTAATTGAAGTATAATTCACATACAATGTTTTATTCGTTTCAGGGTTAGGTTTTAAAATATTTTATCAAGCCCTTTTATTTATGTTCAGAGGGAGGATCTGTGAGGGTAGGAAGGTCCAGTGAGAAGGGCCAGGTGAGTGAGGTTTAACTGCCAGGTGAAGGCCCACTGTAGACTCTAGAAGTTTCTTTCTCACTTGAACGTCTGTTATACTTAACATCTCCAGCATATATATTGGGTGCTAATTGCTTTTCACATCAGTCTTATCTTACTAACTAGTAAGTTAGTTGAAGTCAGAGACCGTGTCTTTTGCCAGTGTATTCTCAAAACACTGCTTTGCTGAGTCAGTTCTCTGCTGAATATTTGTCAGTGGATATAAATTGCCCACATGGGAAAACTTTGTGTTGACTCATGTGATGGGTGATTAGGTTATTAAATTTCAGTGTATTTTTTCCATTGCTGTGATGGTCCTAATAAGTAGAAACTATTCAGGAGCCCTGTAATTTGAAAGTTGCCTCATGTTCCTTCTTTAATATTCCTTTCTGACTCGACTTTCAGATGTTTATAATTAGGGCACAAATCAAATGGCTTTGTATTGAGTTAAAAACCTGGTAGAGATAACACATAAAGCCATTATCAGTCTTTTATATATGATAGTAAATGAGTTTATCATTTCATGATCTTTTATTATCTTTATTCATTATCTTTTCATGAAGGAGAGTTTTGCTCAAAGGATTATGAGGGAACAACTGGGCATATGACGCTGAAAAAGCACCCGACCCCCCCACCCCCCCACAACAATTGGATCAAAAGCATGAACCTGAGGGAATTTGGGAGAAAAGCCATGACGGGGAGATGAAGAAAAGCACATTTTCCCCACCTCATAATTTTGCTAAGCTTGGCTTGGGTTTTGTTTAAGATACCTAAGCTTGTTGTCTTCTAGGTCATGCTTTCCTGCCTCAGTTTACTCACAGAAGAAGAACAAGGTTTAGAATAGAAACCATGAGCCCAGTTCATCAGCCGAACCAGTCTGAGGGAGCGGGAAGGAAGTACCTCTGTATTTTGGGGGAGGAGGTTGACTGTTTCAAAAGTGCACTGGGCTGGACTGGGGAAGTTAAGTAAGTTCGCTCAGGAAGTGGCTGAGAGGATAAATGGAGAGGATCAAGAGGACCTTCCTTCAGTGGGTCCAACCCTCTTTCCTGGACGTGCGTTCTTAGCAAAAGAAGGCGTGCTGGTGCTCAGCTTGGGAGGAGGCCCTCGCCAGGTGTTGGAGGGCTCTGCCTCTCCGCACCCTTTCCGTCTCGTCTGCCCTTGCCAGTCTCCCAAGCCTTGTGCTGAGGCAAACAAGCCCACTTCACCTCTGTCACTTCCTTGGTAGTCACCAGTCAGCCAGCTTGCTTGCGTTGAAAGACTATGAGTTTGGAGTTCTGAGGCCGACTTTGCCATTTGCCCATCTGCGGAGCAATATGGAAAAAATGGAAGAACTCTCTGAGTGAGTTTCTCGCTCTACAAAAATATGAGTAATTATGGTACGAGGGTACTCTGTCAATGTAATGGCGCTGGGACAAGTGAATGAGTCTTCCCAAGTGTTACGCACATGCTTAGAACATCGAATGTATCTTGTAAATGTTGGTTAAGAGTATTTCTTTCCTCTGCAGGCTTCTCTGTTCCCATGTGTCTAGGTAGAGGACCCCGAGACTCTACCTCTGGCTCCAGTCTTCCTACAGAGAACTAGAATCCCTAACTGCCCACTAGACATCTAGAACGTTCTGATACCCCGTCCAGCTCATTACACAGTAGTCCTGCCTCTCTGTGGGGGATGCATTCCAAAACCCCCAGTGGATTCCTGAAACCATGGATACTAGGCTTTTTCCTATACGTACATACCTAGAATAAAGTTTAACTTATACATTAAGTACAGTAAGAGATTAACAACGATTAATAATAAAATAGAACAATATACTCTAATAAAAGCTACGTGAATGTGGGCTCTGTCTCTCTTTCTCAAAAATATCTTCTTGACTGGACTCACCCTTCTTCTTGTGATGATGTGAGATGATAAAATGCCTCCCTGATGAGATGAAGTAGGGATGACACAGGCACGGTGACGTAGCGTTAGGCTATTATTGGCCTTCTGATGATACGCGACAGGGAGGGTCATCTGTCTCCAGACCACGGTTGACCACAGACAACTAAAGCCAGGGCACCAGCACTGTGGATAAGGGGGGGCCTCTGTCTCCCAAATCAAACTTCCAAATCTTCCCAACTTTATTTCGGGAGAAACCCCGGTGCTACTTTTTAGTCTAGAGCCGTTGGCCCTGTTGCCCACAACCAACAAGCCACTTTTGTTCGGTGCTTTTTCCCTGGCGTTCTGCCTTCCTTCTTTTATCCCCTCCCCTGCTCCTGCCCTCACTGTGTCCAGCAGAGACCATTGCCTAGCCTCCCAACAGACTTATTTTTAGTTCTTCTCTCCTTTTATCGGCTTATAATCCAGCCCTAGAACATCTCCCCGAAGACTTTCCGAAATGCTCCAGCTTCAAGAGATTGGTGTTGCTTTTGGACCCTTATGGTGTTTATTTTTGCACCCTCCCCCAAAATGCTAGCGCCTACTCTGTGCCACCTTTCCTTCTAGTTGCCACTTTGCGTGTAGGTGTCAGTCCCTAGCCAAGCTGCCAACGCGGACTGAGTCTTAGGTTTGTTCCATCCCTCCCAGTACCTACGTATTAGTTGCCTGATAAACATGTGTTGATTGATCGAAAGTGAGTTCTGTCAGGGTTCTTACCCTTGAGACTTAGAGAGAAGACTGTTCTGAGTGTAGGGGCTATGTATAGAGCTCTATTTGACCTGCAGATATGGGAAATGAGTTAATTTCCTTTTAGTTGAAGTATTAATATCAACTCAGAATTTTCAGTATTAAAAACACTGATTTTCTTCTGTATTAAGGGCACTCACCTACAACTTAGCCTGGACAACGGTCATTACAACAAACATCTCAGCACAGATTTATATTCTGTCCTTGGAATCAAGAGCTCCTTGGAGTGGAACAGAGAATAGTGGAAACAGTAAAGACCTTCAAACACTGGTCTTGACTACATGACTCATCAGTTTCTCTTTTTTTTTTTTTTTCTGTTTGGTAGGTGACTTTGGGCAAGTTACTTGACCTTTATGAATGTAAAATTTCAATTAGAATGCCTATTGCTAATTAAGCCAAGTAGGATATTGCAAAGTGCCATTACTGTGTCTAGCACATAGTAGGCGTTCAATAAACAGAGTTTGAATTTGAGCCGAACAGCAGCAGTCAGGGAGGCTATCAATTTATCTCCGAGATAAGCACCAAGAGTGACTTACAGGACTCAGGGACAGCTCCGCCTTACTTTTGTCCTCTGAGTATCTCCTCCATCAATGCCTGAAATTCCACATTGAATATTCATTCTTTTGGCCTAGCATGCCTTCGTCAAGCTGCTGTTTTTAAAAACTTTTCCTGAAGCGCTTTAAAAATGTGCAGACTTACGTATTAAGTCCTGATGCCATAATGTTATTCATTTACAGGGAAACAAAAGCAAATCACTTACAGGGAAACAAAAAGCATGATCGTAGGCCCTGGGCAGCTGCGAGAATTGGATATGGGGGGCACAAAAAGGAGGAGAGAGGAGTATGGGGTTGGAGCAGGCAATCCAGGCTACCTATACAAAATTTCCCTTCTCACCATTTAAAAAAACTAGACTTTTTTTTTTTTTGTAGCAGTTTCAGATCCACAGCGAAATTGAGCAATTTCCAATATACCACCCCACCTCCCACACAAGTCGTTGCCTTCCTATCCACACCCCCACCAGAGGGGCACATTGGTTACAACTGATGAACCTACCCTGACACATTACGGTCACTCCAAGTCCAGTTTACATTAGGGTTTTATTCTCGGTGCTGTGTGTTCTATAGGTTTGGACAAATGGCTAATGACATGCATCCGCCGGTATAGTATCATGCAGAGTAGTTTTTCACCGATCTAAAAATCCTGTGTGTTCTACTTATTTATGCCTCCCTCCCCCCCTCAACGCTGGCAACCACTGATCTTTTTACTGTCTCCAAAGTTTTGTCTTTTCTGAGATGTCATATTGTTGGAAGCATACAGTATGTAGTGGTGAGACTGTGATTTATAATCAGAAATATATATTGGGTCTTTGCCCCATTTCTGTCACAGAGCTCCTAAAATCCTTGGAATTTTCTAAGCGTTGAGAGCAGTAAAGGTGCCTTTTGTGATGTTGATGAGGCAACTTTTGGAAAAGTACCTAATGGAGGGGTCCGGTTCCCAGGCAACCAACCTCGAATGGAGGGCTGGAACTTTTAGTTTCACTCCCTTGACTTCCGGGGAGGAGAGAGGGGCTGGAAGGTGAATTAATCACCAATGGCCATAGATTTCATCAATCGGGCCTGTGTAATAAAGCCTCCATAAAAACCCCAAAGGCAGCGATTCCAAGAGCTTCCAGGTTGGCGATCCAGAACAATTCCACATGCCACTGTGGCCGGTTCCGAGCTCCACGGGGACAGAAGCTCCTTTGTTCAGAAACTCACCCTGCGTATCTCTTCCTCTGGCTGTTGATTTGTGTCTTTTAATACTATCCTTTGTAATAAATAGGTAACCTAGTCAGTAAACTGGTTTCCTGAGTCGTGTGAGCTGCTCTAACAAACGAATCAACCCGAAGGAAGGTGGAAACCTCCATGTCCGATGTGTAGCCTGCCAGAAGTACAGGTAACAACCTGGCATGTGAAACAGAGGGCCATCTTGTGGGACTGAGCCCTCCATCTGTGGAATCTGATGCTATCTTCAGCCAGATAGTAGTGTCAGAATTGAGCTGAATTGTGAAACACCCCGCTGGTATTAGAGAATTGCTTGGATCCCGTGGAGAAAAATCCCCACACACGGGGACTCTTGGTAGCTTCTTCAGACTGGCTTCTTTCATTTAGAAATATGCATTTAAAGGGTGGCTTGGTGGCTCGGTCGGTTGAGCGTCAGACTCGAGCATCAGATTCTTGATCTCAGCTCAGATCTTGATCTCACGGTCGTGAGTTGAGACTCCGTGTTGGGCTCCGTGTTGGACTCCACGTTGGGCGTGAAGCCTACTTAAAAAAAAAAAAAAAGTATGCGTTTAAGGTTTCTCTGTGTCTTTTCGTGGCTTGAGAGCTCATTTGTTTTAAGTGCTGAATAATACCCCATCGTCTGGACGCACCAGTTTATTCATTCACCTGTCGAAGGACACCTTGGTTGCTTCCAAGTTTGGGCACTTATGAATAATCACCATTTTTAAAGATGGTTCTCAAAAGAGGTCAGTTCGGTACACAGACAGGAAACTGGAATGGAGAAAGCACTGACGAGTCTGGATCTGTCCATCGGTATGAATCACGGCCAATCATGTGACCTTGTTTCTGCCCCAGGAGCTTCATGAGAAATGTGGATAGAAACCTTGAGCTCACGCAGCAGAGTGAAAAAAGCAGTTCAAAACCCATGCGACCCTTTCACTGAACATACACAGCATAAATACCTGCCACCCCGATTCATGTGTGAACTTCCCACCTCCAGAATAGCGCTCTTCAGTGTGGGATGAATCGTTTTATGTTGGGAACCGCTTTTGAGAATCCCCATGCCGTGGTGGGTAGGCGTGGGCTTTTGATGAACAAGGATGTTTGATAAAATTCATCATCGAGCCATCTTCCCGGTGCTTTTGAAGGGGGGCAGCGGTAGAACTGCTCTTCAGAAGTCAACAGCACAGAGTCTTGCTTGGACTTGGCTTGGGACAGGATGCCAGCACGGGAGAGGGTTAGTCTTCCTGTGCCTGGCGCCCAGCTTCCACTCAGCTCTGCCACAGCCAATGGGGTGACTTGGGGAGTCCCCCCCTACCGCCCCAGTCACTGAGGCCCCCAACCACGCCACCTGTAATATAAGTTGGGGGGTGGTTCTGTATTTTCCAAAGGCTTTCTCAGCTTTAACAGCCAGCTTCTCCCTCTAACGAAATGAAAGCCGTCGGGCACCTGATTAAATGAAGTAGATTAGGGGCGCCTGGGTGGCTTGGTCGGTTAAGCGTCCGACTTGGGCTCGGGTCATGATCTCACGGTCCGTGAGTTCGAGCCCCGTGTCGGGCTCTGTGCTGACAGCTCAGAGCCTGGAGCCTGTTTCAGATTCTGTGTCTCCCTCTCTCTCTGCCCCTCCCCTGTTCATGCTCTGTCTCTCTCTATCTCAAAAATAAATAAATGTTAAAGATTAAAAAAAAAAATTAAAAAAAAAATGAAGTAGATTACGTGAAAGTATCTACCACAGCACCTGGGCCCAGTGTGCCCTTGAGAGACACTGGTTACCATTTTCCCTCTCCAGGATAACTTTTGGTTTGAGCCGCTTAGGCGGTCCGTTATGTAATACGATTCTGAAGGGCCTTGAAGGTTGAGTGTCCCCAAATATCTCCCCAAAGCTTTGGCCTAGTGGGAGTTCCCTGCCTTGAGATCCCCACCATGCCCTCCAGTTGTGGAGGTGAAATCTTTAGGGCATCTTGGAGACATTTCACACTAAACCTTTCTCTCACCAGTACTTGCTGAGCAAGTGAGCGTCACCCAGAGCCCTGGGGACAGGCGATGCTTAATAAAAACAGTGGCATTAGGAGACAAAGGCTGAGAGCACCTATATCAGGAAGGCCAATTTGGGGAGTTCTTTAGAGGTTAAAGATACCCAAAATAAGAGAAGGGAGCCCAAGGTTAAATTGGCCCCCCTGACCATTTTGATTCTGCATTGTCTTAGGTTTGCACAAATTCTTTTTTATTTTAAGCATTTTAACATTTGTTGTAATGTTTTCTTAATTTCTTTGTGAGAGAGAGACAGAGACAGAGATGTTTTCACCCCATTTGTCAACTACCCTCCAAAACCCAGGTGACATGGGCAGGACACACAGTGGGAGACTGAATCCGGTGGGCTACTGGGCCAAGGCACCTTCCACTTTACCCCACTGACTCTCTTTAAATGAGATGCACCCCAGAGAGTGTCCCAACTGAGGGTGAACTGGAGGGAGCCATTAAGCCTGACCTGATTTTGATCCCCACAGAACTTTAGCCAAAAAGTCTGCCACAGGAAGCCTCTTAAATGAGCAAGTTCATACAGCGTTTCGAGCATGGCCTTCCTGAACACCTGCGCTTCAGCGTGTTGGAAGAAAGTCAAGGAGATGGTAATGATTTATGCGCAGTGATCCTTCATTGGCGTGTTTCATGCCTCCTACGGAGCCCAGCTTGCCGTTAACAAGAGGGCGGTGAGGCTTTCTTCAGATGATTGGCCCGTCTGGTGGAGTTTCCAAGGGCCACAGACCATCCCATTCTCCTGCCTTATCGGAAATGAAGCTCTCGGGGAGAGGTGTATCCCTAACGAAATAGCAAGAGCATTTTCTGTGCGGTTTATGGGTTCAAGCTCACGGGTTAGCCAACAACCTACTATTCAATGTAATCTCTCCACTTGGACTTGGCTTCGTTCTACCGAAAGCCTTCCTTTCCTGTGTGTCTTTGAAAAGGGGCTTATATGTACAGTGGCTTCTGCTTTCAGTGCCCGGGGGCTGGCGTGCAAATAAGACACTCCATCCCAGTATGTTCACCTGGAGAGAGATTTTATTAGGTAAACAGCAGTGAAGTCACCTTTTCATCAGAGTAGACACAAGGATGTTTGACCTTTTGTCATTTTTCCTCTTTTGCCAATGGAAACGATCTACTCCCCTCACTGAATTCTTCCTCCTGCGGCTTCACAGGAGGCAAGACGGTCTGAGCCTGGGGCAGGGGGGTGGGGTGGAAACGTGTCATTTGCTTACAAGGAAAACTCGTGGGTGGAGGTTTTTGGTTTTAACTTTGTTGGCTGGAGCAGGTAGCACTTCTCGGACTGTAAAACTAGGTAAATTTACAGACATGCTCCTCCGGGAATGAAAAACTGAATCAGTGCCCTCAGGCCTGATGTGGAGAGGTGGCCACTGAAGTGAGAAAGGCACCATCAGAAACCAAAGAAAAAAAAGATCTCAGACTCCGATGTAGGTAATGAACTTGTAACCACCTGAATACATCAGAGGTAAAGTGAATCGTCCTCTCAGGCTGTGTGTTTTGATTATTTTTCCCCTTTAAGCTTCTCTGGAAGCTCATTTAACGTGTTTCCCTTAAGTAAACATATTGTGGAGGTGAAGAATCAGATAGCGGCATGACGTAATTTGCTTCTGACCCTTGCAGCCTCTTGGGGCAGCTTGGGCCCTAGGGACATGGGACAAGGTGGAATGGGGAAGAAGGCAAATCCCTGCTCTTGCTACCTGCCCGTGGGGACAGGAGAGGGGACGGGAAAAATGGAGTCTCTTCTGGTGGTAGTTGCTGACACAGAAGACCTGTATTAAGACGACTTGTGGCTGATTATGTTTCCGAAGTGCTCTAACCGTCGAAAGAACAGTGGTCTAAGAGAAAGGGAAAGTGACGGAACAATCGACCAATTCTGCGGCCCTTGTCCCTTCCCAGTCCCAGCCAGCTGACCGCCCATTGGGCTGACTTTGCAGTCAGGGGTAAGAAGAATGTTTTGTCCACGGAACTGAACTCAAAACCTGACCGCCATTTCTCACAAAGGCGAAAGAACTCCAAGGAACACCTACAATTTCTAATAGCCAAGCCTTTGGCAGATAAATGTCATTACTGGTTTGCCTGGTTTTATTTTTTTCTTTCACTAAATGTTGCCGCTTTTTTGTTACAAAAGTGCCCACATAAGCAATCCTTGCTCTTGGTAGCCTGCAAAGGGATGGTGTTATTGGGAGGAACTCTTTGAGGAACCTCCATACTGTTTTCCAGAGTGGCTATGCCAATTTGCATTCCCACCAACAGTGCACAAGGGTTCCCCTTTCTCTGTGTCCTGGCCAACTGTCTGTGGCTTCCTGTGTAGTTCATGTTAGCCATCCTGACAGGTGTGAGGTCCTATCTCATCATAGCTTTGATTTGCATTTCCCTGATGATGAGTGATGTTGGACATCTTTTCATGTGTCTGTTAACTATCTGGATGTCTTCTCTGGAGAATGTCTATTCATGGCTTCTGCCCATTTTTTAACTGGGTGATTTGTTTTTTGGGTGTTGAGTTCGAGAAGTTCTTTATAGATTTTGGATACTAACCCTTTATCAGATATGTCATTTGCAAATATCTTCTCCCATTCTAAAGGTTGCATTTTAGGTTTGTCAGTTGTTTGCCTCATTGTGAAGAAGCTTTTTATCTTGATGAAGTCCCAATAGTTCATTTTTGCTTTTGTTTCCCTTGCCTCAGGAGACATGTGTAGTAAGAGGTTGCTACAGCCAGTGTCAAAGAGGTTACTGCTTGTGTTTTTTCCTAGGATTTTGATGGTTTTCTGTCTCACATTTTGAATTTATCTTTGTGTATGATGTAAGATATTTTTGTGTATAAGAGAATTTTGCATGTTGCTGTCCAGTTTTCCCAACACCACTTGTTGAAGAGACTGTCTTTTTTCCATTGGATATTCTCTCCTGCTCTGTTGCAGATTAGTTGACCATATTGTTGTGGGTCCATTTCTGGGTTTTCTATTCTGTTCCATTGATCTATGTGTCTATTTTTGTGCCTGTACCATACTGTTTTGATGATTACAGCTTTGTAATACAGCTTGAAGTCTGGAATTGTGATGCACGAGGTTTTGTTTTTCTTTTTCAGGACTGCTTTAACTCTTCAGGGTCTTTTGTGGTTCTATACAGATTTTAGGATCCTTTGTTCTAGCTCTGTGAAAAACGCTAATGGTATTTTTGATAGGGATTTCATTAAATGTGTAGATTGTTTTGGGTAGTGTAGACATTTTAACAATATTTGTTCTTCCAATCCCTGGAAAGTCAACATTCTTGAGTAAGAAAAACACTTTAAAAGTCAACTGTATTGAGATATATTTAGTATACCATCAAATGTACACATTAAACAAATCTTTGAGCAGTTTTAAGTTTACAACAAAACTGTGTAGAAAGTACAGAGATTGCTCAATTACCCCTGCCCCTCCCCCCATGCACAACCTCCCCACTCTCAGCATCCCGCACCAGATGGGCACATTTGTTACAACTAATGACCCTACACTGACACAAAGTCCACAGTTTATATTAGGGTTCACTCTTGGTGTTGTGCCTTCTGTGGGTCTGGGCAAACATGTGACACCATGTGTCCACCATGATACCACCACACAGCATTGTTTCACTGCCCTAAACTCCCCTGTGCTCCACATGTTCTTCTCTCCCTCCCTCTAAATGTACCCATTTTAAAGGTACAGTTTGGGGCTCGTGGGTGGCTCGGTCAGTTGAGCGTCTGACTTTGGCTCAGCTCATGATCTCGCAACTCATGAGTTCGAGCCCCGCATTGGGCTCTGAGCTGATAGGATTGCTCAGAGCCTGGAGCCTGCTTCAGATTCTGGTCTCCCTCTCTCTGTCCCTCCCCTGCTCGCACTCTGTCTCTCTCTCTCTCTCTCTCTCTCTCTCTCTCTCTGTCTCTCTCAAAAATAAATAAACATAAAAAAATGTTAAAGGTATGGTTCAATAAGTACTGGCAGTTAGTAAACTTACGTAACTACTGCCACAATGAAAAAACAGGATATTTCCATCACCCCATAAAGTTCCCTTGTGCCCCTTCTCAGTCAGCGCCCCACCCCCACCCCCAGATTCAGACAAGAAATGACCTGACTTTTGGCACTTAATAGATTAGACTTCTCTTCCTTTTGTTTTTCCCTGTTATGAATAAAGCTGCTATGAGTTTTCATGTATACGTCTTCGTGTGAACCTATGTCTTCATGTCTTGAGTCAATGCCTAACTGCGAAATTGCTGCATCGTCTGCTAAGTGTATATTTGACTTTAAGAAACTGCCAAATTTTCCAAAGCGGTTGTGCCGTTTTCTATTCTCACCAGCAATGTGCGGGTTCTGGTTGTGTCTCGCCCTCGCAAAAGCACCAGTGGGTATGTGGTCATATCTTATTGTGGTCTTACTTCCCATTTTTCTATGACTAGTAATGTGCATCTTTCCCTGAGTAATTTGTCCATTAGCATAGATTTTCTGTGAACTGTCTATTCACATTTTTGTCCATTTTTTTTTTCCATCGGGTTGTTTGTTGTCTTGTATTGAGCTCTAAGAGTTCTTTATATTTTCTTGTATGGAAGTCCTTTGCCGGATACATGTACAGCAAATATTGTCTCCCAGCCTATAGCTTGCCTTTTTATTTTCTCAATAGGGTTTTTTGATGTGCAGATATTTTGAATTTGATAAAATTCAATTTGCCATTTTTTATTGTATGACTTACATGAAAAAAAATCCTTCTAACATTAAAAAATCTCATGGATCCTTGTACAATGGTAGGTATACTTTAGAATCTATCAGTTCAGAAAAGCCCTAATACAAAGACCACTCTTATTTCTTCTTTTTTACACAGCTTTATGAAGATATAATTTACATACTATACAATCCACCGATTTAAAGTATACAAATTCAGTGGTTTTTACTATATTCACAGATATGTGCAACTATCACCATGGTCAACTTTAGGATATTTTCACCGTCTCCAAAAGAAACCCCATACATTTTGGCTATCACCCTCCCATTTTTTTATTCTCTTCCCCCAGGCTTATGCAACAACGAATCTATTTTCTGTCTCTATAGATTGCCCTATTCTCATCATTTCACATGGATGGGATAATATACTAGGTCTTTTACATACAGTGGAAGCCAATGTATCTTTTAATATAATAGAAACCAATAGACTGGTTTCTTTCAATTAGCATAATGTTTTTATAAGGCTCATCCATGTTGTAGCATGTATCAGAACTTCATTCCATTTTTATGATGGAATTATGTTGACGGACATCCACGTTTTGTGTATGCATTCATCAACTGATGAATATTTGGATTGTCTCCATCTTTTGGCTATTACTAACAACGCTGATCTAAATATTCATGTACAAGCTTTTGTGTGGACACATATTTTTATTTTTCTTGGGTACATGCCTAGGCGAAGAATTGTTGGGTTACATGGCAACTTTGTTTAATCATTTGGCGAACTGTCAGACTGCTTTCGAAAGTGTCTGCACCTGTTATTTTCCATCAGCGGTGTTCTGATTTCTCCACGTTTTTGCCAACGCTTATTATGATCTGACCTTTTAATTTTGGCCATTCTAGGGGATGTGAAGAGGTATCACATTGTGGCTTTGATTTGTATTTCCCTGAGGCCTAAAGATGTCAGGCCCATTTCTTTATATGCTTCTTGGCCATTTGTATCTCTATCTTGGAGAAATATCTATTCAGATTGTCTATTTTTTACAATGGGTTTTTTTATTAATGAGTTGTAAGGGTTTTTTAGTAGTATAGATGAAAATCGTTTATATATATAGGATTTGCAAGTATTTTCTCCCAGGTTGTGGGTTGTCTTTTCACTTTCTTGATGGTGTCCTTTGAAGAACAACAGCTTTTATTTGTGATGAGGTCCAATGTGTTTACTTATTTCTTTGTTTCTCATGCTTTCCGTGTTCTATCTGAGAATCCCATGCCAAATTCAAGGCCATGAAGATTTACCCCTGTATTTTCTTCTTAGAGTTTTATAGCTTTAGTTCTTACATTTAGAATTTTACTCCAATTTGAATCATTTTTGTTTATGGTGTTAAGTAAGGGTCTGATTTTGTTCTTCTGCATGTGGCTATTCAGTTGTCCCAGCACCAATTGTTGAAAAGACTATTCTTTTCCCATTGAACGGCCTTGGCACCCTTGTTGAAAATCAGTTGAACTGAGATGTATGGGCTTATTTCTGGACTCTCAGTTTTGTTCTATTAGTCTGTATGTCTATTTTCATGTTAGTACCGTACGGTCTTAGTTACTGTTGCTTTGTAGTGAGTTTTTAAATTGGGAAGCATGAGTCTTTTTCTATTTTGTTCTTTTTTTCAAGATTGTTTTGGCTATAGAGGATCTCTTGCAATTCTGTATAAATTTTGGAATCAGCCTGTCAACTTCAACAAAGAAGTCGGCCAGGGTTCTGGTAGGGATTGCATTAAATCTGCAAATTAATTTGGAAAGTATGGCCATCTTAACAACGTTAAGTCTTCTGATGCATGAACAGGGGATATTTTTCCATTTATTTAGAACTCCTTTCATCACTTTCAACAATGTTTTATAGTTTTACACTTGTTTTATTAAATTGATTTGTAGGCATTTCATTCTTTTTTATGGAATGTAAATGGAATTGTTTTTAGATTTTTATTCTCAGATTATTCATCTCAAGTATCTAGAAACACAATTGATTTTTTGTTCACTGATCTTGTATCCTGCAACTTTGTTAAACTTGTTTATTAGCTCTAATAGTTTTTAGTGGATTCTTTAGAGTTTTTAATATATAAGATAATAGCATCTGCAAATATAGATAGTTGTACTTCTTTTCCAGTCTGGATGACTTTTATTTCTTTTTCTTACCTGATTGCCCTGTATGGAACCCACGGTGCAATGTTGAATAGAAGTGACGAGAACCAATGGTCTTGTCTTATTCCTGATCTTAGGGGAAAAACATTCAGTCTTTCACAAGTAAGTATGGCCTTAGCCGTGTGGTTTTTTTGTACATGCCCTTTATTAGGTTGAAGAAATGCCATTGTATTCCTTGTTGTTCAGTGTTTTTGTTGTAAAAAAGTGCTGAATTTTGTCAAATGCCTTTCCTACGTATCTCTTCAGACGATCATATGCTTTTTGTTTTTCACTCTGAAACTTTTGGTAAATTTCTGTTGGTAATTACAAGGACATCTACCTGTTCAAGAAACATTATCTCCTCGGTGTGCAGACTATTTGGTTCACAATGGGATTCTCAGTTTGAAATCGTGATGCAAACCCCAAGTATCTGTAACTACAAGTTCAGAACCATTGATCAAACAACTGGCTGTCTGCATGATAACGTGGAATGCTCACTCTTTTATTTTGTGAACCGGGCACTATGTCAGCTTACAGGGTGTTATGGAATCCTAGAGTTGGAAGACCCTTAAATGTTTAAGTTATCCCGTCTTCTGTCTGTTGCAGAAACCTCCTCCACGGTATCAGCTTAGAACCCACTCTTGGGAATTAAAGCAGACCTTCTGGAAAAGCCTCTGGGCCACTCTGTTATAAACTGTTTTCCACAAAGACACAGGCTTGGTCTTCTGTATTTCCTTACTTGGTAGACTGAGTCAGGACTCCGCTTCCGTCTTGGCCTCCAACCTGATTTACTATGTAATCCTAGCCGAGTTCCAGCTCCGCTGAACCTCAGGTTCCCCCTCTGTTAAATAGCAATAATAATAATAATAATAATGATAATGATAGTTACAACATGTTATGTTGATGATGTCAGTTATATCTGTCCCAGCTTCTT
The DNA here is from genome assembly GCF_018350175.1 of Felis catus. Taxonomy (NCBI): domain Eukaryota; kingdom Metazoa; phylum Chordata; class Mammalia; order Carnivora; family Felidae; genus Felis; species Felis catus. The sequence continues at coordinate 34,584,279 of NC_058371.1, read as the reverse complement.
TACAGATACTGGAAGGGGGGCTCTAAAATAATTTATATGAAGACAATTAAAGAATATAAAATTCCCTTATACATTCCAAACATTAATAGCAGGCTACTTTGGTGCGATCTGGAGTACAAGGAACAGGAATTAATGCCTGAACGGGGTAGGCGCTCACTATTTATATTAGTTCCTTAAAAGTTCAGAAAAGCAGAGCACAGGGATTTCGTTTCCCTTGGCATACATGAAAAGCTCAGCAGATACCCGGGCTGGAGTTGAAACCGACCTGAGCAGTGTTCGCTGCAGAGTGGAAGAGAAGAATGGTCTGGAGGAGAACTGAGTCCCCCGACTCCGTTCTAGGGCAGAGCTCTTCTCTGAAATTCAGATCCTGCAGGCTCCGCTCCCAGTGTGTGGCCGTATCAGTACAAAGAAACCATCTCCACAAAACACTCATACTGGCAACATTACTTTGGCTGCCGCATTTAAAGTCTTGAAGGAGGATTTTAAATAACAATCTGACACTAACAGAGAGTGGTTTTGAAGACTAGCTTTGTAGCTACTTACTTTAGAGATTATTTATTTCTGTACTGACCTTCCCAAGAAGCCTCCTAGAGCCAGAGGCTTTGGGTTTCTCCTGCTCTTGTAGATCTGAGGGCTTCAAGTGTTGACATTTGCTCTGAAGGAAAAATGAGAGCTCTTGGCATATGTGTATTTCAGCAAAGAGGACTATAAACCTCCAGGACATTTGTTTCTCCAATTTTCCCTTTTCCCTTCTATTCAAAAGGCTCCCAAATCTAAGGATTCATATGCTCCCATCCAATTTAGACCTTAGGCATTTCTCTGAGGAGCCATGGAAATCCGTGAGCTAAAATCTTCCAGGTAGATCAATATCACCGTCAGAATTCACTTGGTTTCCCCTTTCGGGTACTAATAGCAGAGGAAGACAGATTTGAAAAGCCAGAAACCACTGTTCTTTCCCAGAGTTCCAGGAGGTTTTATGGCAACCTTTTCCTGTCCTGGCAGATTACTTTTTGGGGGGAGAAGAGGGCAGCAGAGAGCCCTGCTTCTTGACCCACAGCAGCAGGCTCTGGTTTGAAAAGAGCAAGTCGGTAGCACTTGCTGGGATGGTCCTGTCGGCTGGAACCCTCGCTCCCCTGAGGGGCTGAGGTTAGCAGTTTTGTTTGTTACTCTGTTGCTGTCCAGCTAGCTGGAGAACAGTCCAGTATTATAAGGACCCTGGCACGTGGGAGCTGAGAGCTCTCGATAGGCACTGTAATTAAAAGGGAGCACAAGTGGGCTGAAAGCAGAACACATCCCTGCCAGGGTCCTTTGCCAGGGATGAGAGATTGTATTGTCTGCACTTTGCTACTTTACTCTGATGGGAGAGTTGGCCTTCTCTGGGTCAGTAGGAGGCGTGGAGCCTTGCAAATGTAACCAGCCCAAGCCTCTGGGTCCTATTTCTGCATTGTCTTGGTTTAGGGACCAAACTGGAGTTGATTGCTTGGTTTCCTTTTCCAAACATTCAGGGTCCCGTGAAGAGTTTTCAAATTGGGCCTGCATTCCAAGTGGTTCCAGAATGTCCTGTCTCTGCCTGGGTAGCTCAGCTGGTTGGAGGCATTCATTTAAAGAGGCAGAGTGTGGGTCCTTGTCCTTGTAGGCCACTCAGCTTTGTTCTGTTTGGGGGCTGTAGGCTGCACCTCTAACTCCAATCTGGTAGAATGTCATGGATAAATTAATGCAAGTTAAATGCCAAACATCGTATACAACTTATAGAAGATATTTAATCTATGATTGGTCAGTGAATGAACTCAGACCCATCAGAGAATCAGAGAACGATAACGATAAATGTGACTTTAGAGACCACCTGTTCCATCCTTTTACAATATTATTTGTCAAAGGAAAACACAACCTACCGTCAATGTTGGACTTCTCATTTGGAGGGCAGGGATGGCCTCTTCTTCTCAACCCCAGGTGCCTGGCCTGGCAGCTAACTAGAACTCGAGTGGTGGTATTTAGTGACCTTCAGCCCTGAATGGCCCTTTCTAATGGCTTCCCCGTGCAAACACCGCACTGGGTACAAAGGCTATCAAGATTACAGGGTATTGAGTAGAGAAGCCTATAATCTAAGAAAGAATTCACCCAGAGCAGTCCTTCCTCTCCCGGGAAGAGAGCTCCCAGCGAGCATTGTGGCCATTTTGGAGCTCAGAGGAGGCCGGGCCTATAGGGTTGCTGCCTGAGAAGGTCCCTGCAGGTGAGGGTCTTGGGACCACCGGGGTGACGTGAGAGCAATGATCTTTCCAACGTCTTGGGGACCCATATAGCAAAGTGTTTCTTTTGAGAAGAGCCAGAGTCCCAGTGGCACCCTCCGCGCAGAGGGGCAAACCTGGGGGCTCTAACACAGTAGAGAAAGAGGCAAGTTCTAGGAGGGCTGGGGATTAAGGACACAAACTTACAGAAGGGCAGGACCGACTCTAATCACCCAGGCTGGGAGGGAGTCTCCTTACTTAGTAGACACCCTACTCAGGAAGCCCCAGCCAGGGCCAACAGCTCTGTTAGCAATTCCAGTTGTGGGGTGTGTGTGTGTGTGTGTGTTTAATCTCGATTTCTTGGAAGTATTTGTGGGTTTGCTGGTATGAGGCATATATTTCCACGTTGGTGTGTTTGTGTGATAGGAACATGTAGGCCTTACTCCTAAAGCAGCTGGATATAGTCGTGGCAGAAGCCGCCCAGGTCTAGACTGGATGATTCCTAGCAGCGTTGAGGAGAGGCGCATTATACGGGAGGCCAAGGATGAGGCCAGCCTCAGCGCTCTGGGGGCCTTGGCCGTATCAGCCCGCTTTTACTCACAGATATCTCTCTGCTTTAAATGATCTCCTTTCCTCCTTACTTATTTCAGCTCAGATCCCTATGCTGCCGTGTAAACCGCCTGGCTGTGGGGAGACATCTTCTAACCTTCTATACTGCTCCTCGCTGCACAAAGTAACTAAATATTCAACTTGGTCATCAGAATGGGTGAGTTCATATCCCGGCTCTGCCATTACCTGTATGACTTGACACATTACTTAAGCCCTCTGAGACTCAGCTTCCTTATGTATAAAACAGAAATATCACGGCAATAGTAATAGCACCTCCGGATGAGGCTATTGTGAGCATGAAATGAGACAATACAAGAGAACTATTATTAACATTTTTTTAATGTTTATTTTATCTTTGAGAGAGCGACACAGAGTGCCAGCTGGAAAGAGGTAGAGAGAGAGAGGGAGACACAGAATCCGAAGCAGGCTCCAGGCTCCGAGCTGTCAGCACAGAGCCCAACGTGGGGCTCGAACTCATAGACAGCGAGATCGTGACCTGAGCCGAAGTCGGACGCTCAACAGACTGAGCCAATCAGGTGCCTGTAGACTCTAATTTTTGAAACAGTTTTCTTCTTCAAGAAAACCGAGAAGCTAGTAGAGTTCATATATACCTCACTTCCAGTTCCCTCTATTATCAACATCTTATATTACTGTAGTACATTTGTTACAGTTAGGGAACGGACATTGACACGGAAGTCTCTATATTCTTTCAGGTTGCCTTAGTATTTTCCTAATGTCTTTTTTCTGTTCCAGATCCATCCAGGATACTACATTACATTGAGTCCTCATGTCTCCTTAGACGCCTCTTGGCTGTGAGTTTCTCAGACTTCTCCCCCTGTTTATGATGACCTTGACAGTTTTGAGAGTTTCTGATCAGGTATATTGTCGGATGCCCCTCTGTTGAAATTTGTCTGATGTTTTTCTCATAAGATTGGAATGTTGGGTTTTAGGGAAGTGGCAAAGTACCATTTTTTCACATCACATCCAGGATACAGTCAACACAACTTATGACTGTTGATGTTGACCTAGATCGTGTGCATGCAGTAGTGTTTGTTACGTTTCTCCAGTGCAGAATAACCCCGTTCCCCCTTTCCAAACTGCACTTCTTGAAAGAAGTCATTATTCATAGCTCATACTTAAGGAGTGGGGAGGTATGATGCTCCCTCCTTGAGGGCAAAGTATCTACATGGAATTCTCCTACACAGGAGATTTGTCTCTTCTCCCAATTTACTATTTTTATGATTTATTTTTATTTTTATAATTTATTTTTCAGAGAGAGAGAGAGAGAGAGAGCAAGGGAGGTGCAGAGAGAGAAGGGACAGAGGATCTGAAGCAGGCTCCATGCTGACAGCAGAGAGCCCAATGCACGGCTCGACCTCACCAACCATGAGATCATGATCTGAGCCAGAGTCAGATGCTTAACCCACGGAGCCACCTAGGTGCCCCTACGACCCCAATTGATTTATTTATTAAATCATTCACTGTTATCAGTATGGACTCCTACATACTTATTTCATACTTACTAATACAACCTATTAAAATACCTTATCTATTTCATTGCTTAAATTGGTCCAGCTTTGGCCATCGAGAGCTCTTTCAGTTGGATCCTGTGTCCTTTTGATGTACCCCCATCATCGTGGGGTTTTTTTTGTTTGTTTGCTTTTGTTTTTATTTTAGTGCTTCCTTACTTTCTGGTACTACAGGATGCTCCGGGCTCATCTTGTGTACTTCCTGTTCCGGTCCTAGAATTAGTCATTTCTCCAAGGGGCCCAGGTCTCTTGTAGTGAAGAATGGCATTAGAAACCAAGATCTGAACGCTAGGTGTGCACATTGCTAGGTGTGCACTGTCATTTCTTCAGGCCCTCTAAGCCAACACAGCAAAAAAAAAAAAAAAAAAAAAAAAATGTGTATATGCTAACCCATGCATATACATATCTAGGAATATTTCCATATATAACCTTGCATATGCACAGTAAGCTAAACGTGGGTCTTACTGAGGTTTCTGACTCCCGTAGGGTTGCACATAAAACATCTCAGCCTCCTCCCTGTGCTTATCTCTGTCAGTGGGGAATTCTTAACTCCTAGAGGGAGAGACCTGGCTCTCAGTAGCTGCCATTCATTTACCTAATTGTTTGGTTCTAGCACACTTGTACAGCAACATCAGAATTTTTTAACTGTACCCCCATGGAAACATTATTAATGGGAATGTAGTATTGGGGTGCCTGGGTGGCCCGGTCGGCTAAGCATAAGACTTCGGCTCAGGTCATGATCTCACAGTTCCTGAGTTTGAGCCCCACATTGGGCTCTGTGCTGCCCGCTCAGAGCCCGGAGCCGCCTTCAGATTCTGTGTCTCCCTCTCTCTCTGCCCCTCCCCCACTCGTGCTCTGTCTCTGTCTCAAAAATAAACAAACATGAAAAAATTGAAAAACTAAAAGAATATAGTATCTATGTGTAGTTCATTACCTTTCGTATGTTTTCAACTTTTTTATTGTGGTAAAATACACATAACAAATTTGCCACCTTAAGAATCTTGAAGCATACAGTTCAGTGGTATTAAGTATATTCATTCTGTTGGGCAGCGATCACTACCATTCATCTCCATAGCTCTTTTCATCCAATAAAACTGAAACTCTATACCCTTAAACAAGAACTCCCCACTCCTCCCTCCCCCAGCCCCTGGAAACCACCCTTCTACTCTTTCTATGATTTTAACTGTTCTGGTACCTCACGTAAGCGAAATCATACAGCATTCGTCTTTTTGTGCCTGGCTTCTTGCACTTAGCAGCATGTTCTCAAGGTTCATCCATGCTGTGGCCTGTGTCAGAACTTTCTTCCTTTTTAAGGCAGAATAATACTACATTGTATGCACATCCTACATTTTGCTTATTCCTTCGTCTGTTGTCAGACCCTTGGGTAGCTTCCACATCTTAGCTATTATGAATAAAGCTGTTATGAAGATGGGTGTACAAATATCTATTCAAGACCCCGCTTTTAATTCTTTTTGGTACTGACCCCTAGAATTGCTGGATCATATGGCAATTCTACTTTGAATTTTTTGAGGAAATCTCCTACTATTTTCCACAAAGGCCGTATACTTTACATCCCCATCAACGGTGCACAAGGATTCCAATTTCTCCACATCCTTACCAACACTCGTTTTCTGTTTTTTTTTTTTTTTTAATAGTAGCCATTCTTGGGGCGCCTGGGTGACACAGTCGGTTAAGCGACCGACTTCAGCCAGGTCACGATCTCGCGGTCCGTGAGTTCGAGCCCCGCGTCAGGCTCTGGGCTGATGGCTCAGAGCCTGGAGCCTGTTTCTGATTCTGTGTCTCCCTCTCTCTCTGCCCCTCCCCCGTTCATGCTCGCTCTCTCTCTCTCTCTCTCTGTCTCAAAAATAAATAAACGTTAAAAAAAAATTAAAAATATTTTCTTCCATTCTGTGAATTGCCTTTTTACTCTGCCTTTGATGCCCTAATTTTCATGAAGTCGAATTTGTCTTTTTTTTTTCTTTTGTTGCCCAATCTTTTTTTTTTTTTTAATTTTTTTTTCAACGTTTTTTATTTTATTTTTGGGACAGAGAGAGACAGAGCATGAACGGGGGAGGGGCAGAGAGAGAGGGAGACACAGAATCGGAAACAGGCTCCAGGCTCCGAGCCATCAGCCCAGAGCCTGACGCGGGGCTCGAACTCACGGACCGCGAGATCGTGACCTGGCTGAAGTCGGATGCTTAACGGACTGCGCCACCCAGGCGCCCCAACCCAATCTTAAATGTTGATATGCAAGCAATCATTTCAAAGTCAAGCGTCATGAAGATTTTGCTTTCTGTCTCCTTCCTAGAGTTTTATCGTTTTAGCTCTTCTGTTTAAGTCTTTGATCCATTTTGAGTTGATTTTCGTATTTGGTGTTAGGTACGGGCCAGCTTCCTTATTTTGCATGTGGATATTTAGTTCTCTCAAAACCGTTTGTTGAAAAGACTGCCCTTTCTCCATTGAATAGTCTTGGTACCTTTGTAAAAAATAATTTGACCTTAGATGCAAGGGTTCCTTTCTGAGCTCTTTTGTATTCCATTGTTCTATGTGTCTGTCTTTATGGCAATATCACACTGCTTTGATTACTGTAATTTTGTGTTAAGTTTTTATTTTATTTAAAAAAATTTTTTTAAATGTTTATTTATTTTTGAGCCAGTGTGAGAGACAGAGTGCAAGTGGTGGAGGGGCAGAGGGAGACACAAGATCCGAAGCAGGCTCCAGACTCAGAGCTGTCAGCACAGAGCCCGATGCGGGGCTCAAACTCACGAACTGTGAGATGGTGACCTGAGCCGAAGTTGGATGCTTAACCGACTGAGCCCCTCACACACCCCTGTGCTGTTTTTAAATAAAGAAGTGTGTGCTCTCTAACTTTGCTCTTCTTTTTCAAGATCATGTTGGCTATGGGTCCCTTGAGATTCTGCAGGGATTTTAGGATTAATTTTTTTTTAAGAAACCTTTGTTTGGATTTTGATTGGGATTGCATTGAATCTGTAGATCACTTTGGGTAGTATTAAATACATTTTAACAATATTAAGTGTTCCAATCCATAACATAGGACACCTTTCCATTTATTTATGTCTTCTTTAATTTCTTGTAACATTTTGTAGTTTTCATTGTAGAAGTCTTTTACTCCCTTGATTAAGCTAGTTCCTGAGTATTGTATTCCTTTCGATGCTATTGTAAATGGAATAATTTTCTTACGTCTCTTTCAGGTTATTTGTTGTCAGTGTATAGAAATATAACTTTTGGGCACCTGGGTGGCTCAGTCGGTTAAGTGTCTGACTCTGGCTTCAGCTCAGGTCATGATCTCACAGTTCGTGGGATTGAGCCCAGTGCTGACAGCATGGAGCCTGCTTGGGATTCTCTCTCTCCCTCTTTATTTGCCCCTCACCTGCTCATGTGCTCTCTCTCTCTTTCTCAAAATAAATAAATAAACATTAAAAAAAGAAATATAACTCTTTTCTGTGTGTGTTGATTTTGTATCTTGTTTGTGTGTGTGTGTGTGTGTGTGTGTGTAATCTTGTAGAGTTTTCTACATGTAAGAACATGTCATCTGTGAACAGAGATAATTTTACTTCTTCTTTTCCAATTTGGATGCTTTTATCTTTCTTTCTTTTTTTCTGAATTGCTCTGGCTCAGACTTCCAGTGTTTTGTTGAATACAATTGGTAAAAGCAGGAATCCCTGCTTTGTTTCTGGTATTAGAGGAAAAGTTTTCAGTCTTTCACCACTGAGTATATGTTCCCTATGAAATTTCACATATGGCTTTCATTATGTTGAGATTGCTTCCCTATTCCTGGTTTTTTGAGGGTATTGATCATGAAAGGGTATTGAATCTTGTAAGATGCTTTTTCTGCATTAATTGAGATGATCACGTGTTCTTTCTCCTTTAATTCTGTAATAATTCGTTGATTTTGGTATGTTGCATTCCAGGAATAAATCATATGTGGCCATAACGTCTAATCCTTTTAATATGATGCTGAATTCAGTTTGCTAATATTTTGTGAGGGTGTTTGCGTCAGTGTTCATGAGGGATATTGGTCTTTAGTTTTCTTATAATGTCTTTGGCTTTGGTATCAATGCAATGATGGCCTCACAGAATGATGTTAGGAAGTGTCCCTCCTCTTCAATTTTGGGGAAATTTTTGTAAAGGATTAGTGGTAATCCTTACTGAAATGTTTGATGGAATTCACCAGTGAAGTAGTCAGGTCCAGGGCTATTCTTTGTCAGGAGATTTTTGTTTACTGATTCAGTCTCCTTGCTAGTTATAAGTCTGTTGAGATTTCCTACTGCATGATTTGTCTTGGTAAGTTTTGCGTTTCTATGCATTTGTCCATTTCATCTAGGTTATCTGATTTGTTAGGGCACAGTTCTTATAGTAGTCATAATCCTTTTTATTTCTGTAGAATCAGTAGTGATGTTCCTATTCTCATTTGTGACGTTAGTAATTTAGGTCTTCTCTCTTTCTGGTCAATTTAGGTTAAGTTTTGTCAATTTTGTTGATCTTTTCGAGGGACCAACTTTTGATTTCATTGATTTTTACAATTGTTCTTCTCTTTTGATTTATTTCTCCTCTGCTTTTTATTATTTCCTTTCTTCTGCTAACTTTGAGTTTAGTTTGTTCTTCTTTTTCTAGCTCTTTAAGGTTGCTGATTTGCAATCTTCACATTAAAAAATATAAGCATTTATAGCTACAGTTCCCCCTTTGTGCTGCTTTCACTGCATCTGGTAAGTTTTGATTTTTTGCATTTTGTTTTCATTTGTCTAATTTTTCTTATAATTTCTTCTTTGATCTACTGGTTGTTTAAGAGTGTGTTGTTGGGGCGCCTGGGTGGCGCAGTCGGTTAAGCGTCCGACTTCAGCCAGGTCACGATCTCGCGGTCCGTGAGTTCGAGCCCTGCATCGAGCTCTGGGCTGATGGCTCAGAGCCTGGAGCCTGTTTCCGATTCTGTGTCTCCCTCTCTCTCTGCCCCTCCCCCGTTCATGCTCTGTCTCTCTGTCCCAAAAATAAATAAACGTTGAAAAAAAATTAAAAAAAAAAAAGAGTGTGCTGTTTAATTCCCCCAAATTTGTAGATTTTCCAGTTTTTTTTTTCTTATTGATTTCTAACTTCATTCAGTTGTGGTTAGAGAATACACATTGTGTAATATCTATCTTTTAAAATCTGTTTAGACTTAATCTGTGGTCCACAGATGGCCTATTCTGGAGAATGCCTCATGTGCATTTGAGAAGACTGTCTGTGTATTCTGTTGTTGAATGGACAACTCTGTATGTGTCTGTAAATCTATTTGGTTTATTGTATTATTTGAGTCCTCTATTTCCTCACTTATCTTCTGTCTGATTGTTCTATCCATTCTTGAGTGGGGAGTACAGAGTCTCCAATTATTGTTGAGCTGCATATTTCTGCCTTCAATTCCGTCCATTTTTGTTTTGTATATTTCTAGGGTCTGTCATTAGGTGTGTAAATCTTTAAAATGGTTATACCTTCTCTTCTTGCTCTATTGAAACCTATATTAATCTCTAATGTCCTTTGACTCTTGTTTGCTTTTTGGATTTACAGTCTATTGTGTCTGATATTAGTATAGCCACCTCTTTTCTCTTGGTTACTATTTGCATGGACTACCTTGTACTTTTACTTTTTGTAAAAAAAGTTTGTACCTTTTACTCTTACCTTTTAATCTATCTGTGCTTTTGGATATAAAGTGAATTTCTTATAGAGGGCATATCCTTGGATTATGTCTTTTATTTTTTTTATTTAAAAATTTTTTTAACATTAATTCATTTTTGAGAAACAGAGAGAGACAGAGCATGAGCGGGAAGGGGTCAGAGAGAGAGGGAGACCCAGAATCTGAAGCAGGCTCCAGGCTCTGAGCTGTCAGCACAGAGCCCGACGCGGGGCTCGAACTCACTGACCGCGAGATCGTGACCTGGCTGAAGTCGGACGCTTAACCGACTGCGCCACCCAGGCGCCCCTAGATATTTATTTATTTTTGAGAGAGAGAAAGAGAAAGAGAGAGAGACAGACAGAGCATGAGCAGGGGAGGGGCAGAGAGAGGGAGACACAGAAGTTGAAGCAGGCTCTAGGCTCTGAGCTGTCAGCACAGAGCCCGAGGAGGGGCTCGAACCCTTGGACCACGAACCACAAGATCATGACCTGAGCTGAAGTCAGACGCTTAACCGACTGCGCCACCCAGGCGCCCCATCCTGTTTCTTTTCTATGTGCCTTGCAGCTCTCGGTCTCTGGTTTCCTGCATTACTCTCTTTTTTTGAGGATCGTCGATTTTTGTGTGTATGTGGTGAAATAATGCTTCCCTTATTTTCTTTTGTGTATATTCTGTAAATGTTTTCTTTGTGGCTTACCGTGGGAATTACATTTAACACCCTAAAGTTATAACATTCTCATTTGAATTGATACCATCTTAAATAACATACAAAAACTCTGGTCCTTTACAACTTTGTCCACACCCTGTCTTTAACATCACAGTCTCCACTCATTTCCAAGCTACTTAGGTCAGCACCTCCCCTCCCCCTCCTCCTTTGGTGAGTTGTTTCATACACTCCTGACAGAGTTAGAATCTCTCACCACCCTCTGCATTCCTTCCTGGGGTCCCCTGACCTCCTAAGTACTTTTTGTTTTTAACTTACATCCATTAAGCATCTGTCTTAGTAAGGTGCGGTTCTGTGGGTTTTGATAAAACCATGTCATAATCCACTATTACGGTATCATATAGAACGCTCACTACCCTAAAAATTCCCCATGCTCCACCTATTCACTCTTTTGGTAATTAAATAAAATCCTGTTGTGTTGTATGAATTTTCTACACTTTACTTATTTACCTACTGGTCACTTCCACTCTTTGGCAATTATGAACCAAACTTCTGTAAGCATTCGTATGCAGGTTTTTGTGTGAACATGTATTTTCAAATCAATTGGGTCAATGCAGAGGAGCACAATGACTGGATCACGTGGTAAGACGTTTAACTTTGCAAGAAACTATCATACTGTTTCCCAAAGTAACTGTACCATTCCGCAGTGTCACCAACAGTGCTGGGAGGTCCTACTGCTTCTAATCCTTGTCAGCATTTGGTATGGTCGATTTTTTGGATTTTAGCAATTCTAATAGGTATGTAGTGGTACTTGATTTTAATGTGAAATTCCTTAATGACAAATTATGTTTAACACCTTTTATGTGTTTATTTGCCATCTATATACCTTTGGTGAGGTGCCTGTTCAAGTATTTTGCTCATTTTTATTTTTTTTTTAAATTTTTTTTTCTTTTTTCAACGTTTATTTATTTTTGGGACAGAGAGAGACAGAGCATGAACGGGGGAGGGGCAGAGAGAGAAGGAGACACAGAATGGGAAACAGGCTCCAGGCTCTGAGCCATCAGCCCAGAGCCTGACGCGGGGCTCGAACTCACGGACCGCGAGATCGTGACCTGGCTGAAGTCGGACGCTTAACCGACTGCGCCACCCAGGCGCCCCTATTTTGCTCATTTTTAAATTAAGTTGTTTCCTTATTAAGTTTTGAGGATTCTTTGCATGTTTTGGATACAAGTCCTTTATCAAATATATGAGTGGAAATATTTTCTCCAAGTCTGTAGCTTGTCTTTTCATTCTCTTAACAGTATTTTTCACAGAGCACACTTTTTAAATTTTTTTTAACGTTTATTTATTTTTGAGACAGAGAGAGACAGAGCATGAACAGGGGAGGGGCAGAGAGAGGGAGACACAGAATCCGAAACAGGGTCCAGGCTCTGAGCTGTCAGCACAGAGCCTGACGTGGGGCTCGAACTCACGGACCGCGAGATCATGACATGAGTCGAAGTCGGCCGCTTAACCGACTGAGCCACCCAGGCGCCCCCAGAGCACACTTTAAAAAAAAATTTTTAAATGTTTATTTTTGAGAGAGAGAAAGATAGAGAGAATGAGCAGGGGAGGGGAAGAGAGAGAGGGAGACAGAATCCAAAGCAGGCTCCGGGGTCCAGGCTGTCAGCACAGAGCCCAATGAGGGCTCGACCTCACGAGCCGTGAGATCATGACCTGAGCTGAAGTCAGATGGCCAACCAACTGAGCCACCCAGGCACCCCTACAGTAAGTCTTGAGGTCAGATAGTGTCAGTCTGTCCACTTTGTTCTTGTCAGTATTTTATTGGCTATCCTGGGTCTTTTGCCTTTATATTGTGTTTCAAATTTTTTTGACTCAAAAGGCCTAGCTTAGAGTCTTATGTAATCGGAGGTTCTAAATTAATTGTTCACTGCCTACCACTGGGTACAGCTAAAGCCATTGAAGATACTTGAAAAGATTCTTCTTTTTAGTTTTTTAATGTTTACTTTTGAGACAGAGAGAGAGAGAACACAAGTGGGAGAGGGGCAGAGAGAGAGGGAGACAAAGAATCTGAAGCAGGCTCCGGGCTCTAAGCTGTCAGCACAGAGCCCGACGCAGGGCTGGAACCCACAAACCGCAAGATCATGACCTGAGCCAAAGTTGGACACTTAACCGACTGAGCCACCCAGGCACCCCGAAAAGATTCTTCTTTTAAGTGGCCTTAACTTTTCTGTCTGAAACTTTCCCAACATTTTGAGTATTATATGTAATGCAAATGGACAGTTATCATTATTAGGCACCAGAATTTTTCTTAGGGAAAAATATGCCATTTTTTGGAAAAATACATGAAGGCATATGAGACAAAACATAAATTGTGGCTATATGCCCTGGTTGAGACAAGGAGAAGACTCTTCCAGTTTCCAAGAGGGAGGATCAAAGAAAGAGGAAAGGAAAGAGAAAGAAAGGAGGAATTAACAGATGGAATGAGGTCGCGGTCCACATTTGCTAAAGCAACCCCTAGAAATTCCACAATTTAAGATCAGGGATTTCTGATGTTTAATTTGAAAATCTTCATGTTGAAGACACAAAGAAATGGAAAAACATTCCATGCTCATGGATTGGAAGAATAAATACTGTTAAAATGTCAATACCATCCAAAGCAATCTACACATTCCTGCAATCCCAATCAAAGTTGCACGAGCATTCTTCTCAGAGCTACAACAAAGAATCCTAAAATTTGTATGCAAGCACAAAAGACCCCAAATAGCCAAAGTAATATTGAAGAAGAAAACCAAAGTGGGAGGCATCACAATCCCAGAATTTAGCCTCTGCTACAAAGCTGTAATCATCAAGACAGTATGGTACTGGCACAAAAACAGACACATAGACCAACGGAATAGAATAGAGATTCCAGAATTGGACCCACACATGTATGGCCAACTAATCTTTGACAAAGCAGGAAAGAGTATCCAATGGAAAAAAGACAGTCTCTTTAACAAATGGTGCTGGGAGAACTGGACAGCAACATGGAAAAGAATGAAACTAGACCATTTTCTTACACCATACACAAAAATAAACTCAAAATGGATGAAGGACCTGAATGTGAGACAGGAAACCATCAAAACCCTAGAGGAGAAAGCAAGAAAAGAACTCTTTGACCTCAGCCGCTGCAATTTCATGCTCAACGCATCTCCAAAGACAAGGGAATTAAAAGCAAAAATGAACTATTGGGACCTCATCAATATAAAAAGCTTCTGCATTACAAAGGAAACCATCAACAAAACTAAAAGGCGACCAACGGAATGAGAAAAGATATTTGCAAATGACATATCGGATAAAGGGCTAGTATCTAAAATCTATAAAGAAGTCACCAAACTCCACACCCGAAACACAAATAATCCAGTGAAGAAATGGGCAGAAGACATGAATAGACACTTTTCTAAAGAAGACATCCAGATGGCCAACAGGCACATGAAAAGATGCTCAACATCACTCCTCATCAGGGAAATACAAATCAAAACCACACTGAGATACCACATCATGCCAGTCAGAGTGGCTAAAATGAACAAATCAGGAGACTATAGATGCTGGCGAGGATGTGGGGAAATGGAACCCTCTTACACTGTTGGTGGGAAGGCAAACTGGTGCAGCCACTCTGGAAAACAGTGTGGCGGTTCCTCAAAAAATTAAAAATAGATCTACCCTATGACCCAGCAATAACACTGCTAGGAATTGACCCAAGGGATACAGGAGCGCTGATGCCTAGGGGCACTTGCACCCCAATGTTTATAGCAGCACTCTCAACAATAGCCAAATTATGGAAAGAGCCTAAATGTCCACAACTGATGAATGGATAAAGAGATGTGGTTTATATACACAATGGAATACTACTTGGCAACGAGAAAGAATGAAATCTGGCCATTTGCAGCAACATGGATGGAACTGGAGGGTAATATGCTAAGGGAAATAAGTCAGTCAGAGAAGACAGATACCATATGTTTTCACTCATATGTGGATCCTAAGAAACTTAACAGAAGACCGTGGGGGAGGGGAAGGGGAAAAAATTTACAGAGAGGGAGGGAGGCAAACCATAAGAGACTCTTAAACACTGAGAACAAACTGAAGGTTGTTGGGGGGTGGGGGAGAGGGGAAAGTGGGTGATGGGCATTGAGGAGGGCACCTGTTTGGATGAGCACTGGGTGTTGCATGGAAACCAATTTGACGATAAATTATATTCTTAAAAAAAGAAAACAATTAAACCATGATTTTACTGGTGATTTTATTAGGAAAAAAAGAAAATCTTCATGTTGCTGTGGAATAACATTCACTTTCGATCCCTCACCACCTCAACTATTTTCACTGCAGCCTAGCACACTTACAAATGCTTTGTGTGAAAGTTGTGTTTTGTTTTAGGAATTCAAGGACGAACTTGAGTTTCACTTCTGCAGAGAAGAGCAGACATAGCACCTGCGGAAACTGAGAATGAAATGAGCCCACTAGGAATTAGCAACCACGTTGTTGAAGGTTTGGGTTTTGACAGGGCATGAATGGGAGTTTGAGCTCAGCTTATCTGGCTCTCAAGGAGCCAGGAGATCCCAGCTCAGCCGGCATCTGCATTACACATATTACAGGAAGGATTCCTTTAGAGTTCTCGGATTACCCTAGCAGCATTCTTTTTTTCTTTTTTAATTTTTTTACATGTTTTTATTTTTTAAAATTTACATCCAAATGAGTTAGCGTATAGTGCCACAATGATTTCAGGGGTAGATTCCTTGATGCCCCTTACCCATTTAGCCCACCCCCCTTCCCACAATCCCTCTAGTAACCCTCAGTTTGTTCTCCATATTTAGGAGTCTCTTCTGTTCTGTCCCCCTCCCTGTTTTTATATTATTTTTGTTTCCCTTCCCTTATGTTCATCTGTTTTGTCTCTTAAAGTCCTCATATGAGTGAAGTCATATGATTTTTGTCTTTCTCTGACTGACTAATTTCACTTAGCAGAATACCCTCCAGTTCCATCCACGTAGTTGCAAATCACAAGATTTCATTCTTTTTGATTGCCGAGCAATACTCCATTGCATATATATATATATATATATATATATATATATACCACATTTTCTTTATCCATTCATCCATCGATGGACATTTGGGCTCTTTCCATACTTTGGCTATTGTTGATAGTGCTGCTATAAACATGGGGGTGCATGTGTCCCTTCGAAACAGCACACCTGTATCCCGTGGATAAATGCCTAGTAGTGCAATTGCTGGGTCGTAGGGTAGTTCTATTTTTAGTTTTTTGAGGAAACTCCAAACTTAGCAGCATTATTTTCTTTGATTCTATCAACAGTCATGTGAGATATATATATATATATATATATATATATATATTAGATTGTACAAATTTAACACAACCTACAATGGGCTGGGCACTGTGACATATTGCTGGGAATATGCTTGGATGACATCTTATATGCAAACTTCACTTTGACAATTTAATTTATTCAAACTGATGGTGATGGAAAGGGTTTGACATCGTCAAAAATGGAAGAGAAATCATTAAAAATAGACTGTCCTTAAAGACTATGGCATAGGTGAGGATTTCAAGGTAAAGGGAGGTGAATAACTTCCCTAAGGATACACAACCTTTGAGCAGTAGATTCATTCACTGGATCGATTCAAAGAGGAAGTCTTATTTTCCTAGTTAGTGGAGTTCTTACCTCTCAGTACTCAGAGATCTACCTTGGCCATGTAAGAAAACTTGGCTTTTCTCTCTTTTTCAAAAGAAATGAAAAGAAATGGGGGGGGGGGAACCACATCTCCATGGTCATAACACACTGAATTTTGGCTAGCTCAGAGGCTCTCTCCCTTGTCCAAATTTTGGAAGGCTTTAGTGAACGAGGCACTGGCAGAGAGCAAAGTGGCTAGGCGTAGGCTTTTTCCCACTCCATGCTCCTCCCAAGACTGGGGATAGTCAACTGCAAACCAATCAATAGAAGTTTCTTTTTTTTTTCTGTATAAATAGTTGTCTTATCTGAAATGACCTTTTCCAAGAGCTAATAGCCATAAATTTTTGCAGCTGGACATGTTTAGAAATGCCTCTTAGCTATTTTTGTTGATTTATTTGCTTTGTCTGTATTTGTGCAATCCAGCTTTGGACATGGAAGTGAGCAGTCCTGGTCTCTAGTCCTCCACCTCTAATGACATAAATTCAGGGAACATAGTTCTTCCCTGTGGGAAAACCTCCATATGGAATGGAATCCCATGGAACCATAATAGCTCCGTGTAGGAGGAATTACTACATCTTGGAGAATCGTCTTCAGTTCCTTTTGTGGTAACTTCAGTGAGTGTGCATTTTCCCTGGCCTGTTTTGAAATCTGTCTGCTTATCTGTCTATCTATCTGTCTATCAACTGTCTATCTATCTATCTATCTATCTATCTATCTATCTATCAGTCTATCTATCTATCTACCTACCTACCCTCCAATGCTCAATAATAAGGTGCTAATATAATACGGAGTAGTAACTCACTGGCATAGCAAAGGCCACAAAAATGCAAATGACTTGCTTAAGGTCATACAGCTAACAAAAGGATGTATCCAGTGTTACAGGTCAGTCCTAAAGCCAAAATCCATGCTATGTTTATTATACCTTGCTGCATTTATAGTTATGACATTTTTGGTTAAAAATAAAAATAAAAATAAATGTGGAGATGTTTTTGTTTCCCTCTGTATTCACTGGATCACTGATTTCTGGAGGGAAGGAAACATGAATGGCACAATAGAGAGAACTCGTCATTCCTCTGTCCTTTTGCTTTTAGAACAATGTTACCTCTTTCTGGACATCCATTTCCCAGGCAACAATATATATACCCTGAGGTCTAAAGTCAGAAGGCTTCCATGAAAAGAATGCAATGCTTTGAGCCTTAGATGTAGAGCAGAGCAATAAAGCAATCAGTGTGGGCAGGGCTAAACTTAGATGAAATTTAGAAATAGAAATTTTTTTTTTCTCTTCAAGCTTCCAGCGTTCTTTCTTGTGCTTTCCCCTCTGTTTTATAATGGCCCCTTTTCAGTATCACAAGTTGGTCTCTGTTGACATTAATAAACCTCTTCAGATGCAGAGATAAAGCGTTCACCAATTTTAAACTAATTCACTAGTTTTTCTTGGGAAGATGCATAGTTTAGCTGGAGATGGGTTCTTAAGCTTCAAGAATGAATCTTGAAGGGTGGGATCTCAGATATCAATTACAAGTATCAATCAGTTAACCTCCAATCTATCATCAGTCAATTGATCTTCGTTGGCCCTGAAGTCCCACCATTGTTTGTTTCCCTTCTGAATCAGAGATGGGACCTACAGAGCTGATTTGATTGAGTTTACCACCACGAGGACTAATTTCTCCATTCAATAGCTGAAACCAGAAGAGCTGGGAGACCTGCCCCTCACCTCACAGTTAGTAAGTGGTAGACAGTCTACAATCAATGCTTCTTCCTAGGATTGTAGAACCAGAGGGCTGGCATGGATCTTGAAGTTGCACCGTGCATGTCCAACCTCCTCATGACCTTGTTGCCAAACAGCTGTCACCTCCCCAGTGGCAGACAACCCCCATCAGCCCAGTGATTTTTCAGAAATTACTGATCTGAGCTCTGTGTCACTTTGATGATTCCACCTAGGACAGCACAGAAGTCTGTTCCTTCTCTCCTCTTCTCGGCTCCCCCCTGGCCCTGACTTTCCTCTTCCGGACTAAACATTCTTAGTTTCCTCAACTCTCTTCATGCGATGCTTCAAACCCCTGCGTCCTCTGAATTATGCTTTTCTGAACTTGCTATAGTTTTCCTCCAAGTATGGGGCTCAGGGCCAAGTGCAGTGCTCGCGGTGAGGTCTGGGCTCATTCATTCGTTCATCCACTCAGCAGACATATGTATTTGATTGGTATCAGACTTCTCTCAGTTCAGTGCAGGGGAGGGAGGGATGCTTAGCTCCATTGCCTGGGACACAATGTATTTTTGGTTGCTGCCCCAAATCAAATTAGTTCTGATTTTTAGGGGCTTATGGTCAGCTATCTCCTTAAGTCCTTTCCCATGGCCTCCTGTTGTAGCACGTACTTCATTCTCTACCAACCTACTTCTCTGTGTGGGAAGCCCATCCCGCTCCTCTGGGGTGTGTGCCTACACAAGCCTTTATAAAACCTACTTGGGTTGTAATGAGAACCTTTCCTTAGATCTAGGTCCAGGTATGTTCCTTCCTGATGCCAAAGTTGACATGCTCCCAGTCTGTCTCTGCAATAAAACCTCATCAGTAGGACACAGAGCCATCTCCCTGCTCTGGGGTCAATCAGGAGCCACCGAGAGGGGTGGTGAGCTCACATGTGCAGGAAGATGCTTCCATGGGTCATGGAAAACTACCCATCCGGTGCCTCCCCACCGCTTCCTCCGTGCAGTTGAGCTGACTCAGAAGGGAAAAAAGGCAACAGCTCCGTAACGGGGCACACAATTGAAGTCAAGGTCTCAGAGGCATTTATCTGGAGTCGGGATTCTGGAAATGAGGGGCTGCAGCACTTTGACATCTGTACCACTGGCGTCTCTCAGGTCTCTTTCCGCACCCACACCATCCCGCCTCACCCCTTCCTATTCCCTTCTCGACCCGAAGAGTTCCTTCCAGGGGAATTTCTTGATGCGATTTAAACATTGACAATAGGTCTCAACTACCTATTAATAAGGTAAGGAAAATTTAAACCCAGGGACATCACTTGTGTGAGTCATACTGAGGGGGACCTTCGTCCTAAGCCTCCATCATCAATTTAACCCCGTCAATTTGTACATTTCACAAAGGGAACAACAAAGGAAAAGTCTGCAGCCTCTGTGAGTGTCTTGCTGCTTTAATTTCATTCAGACGTCTCTCCTGCTGCCATGTCCTTTATGCTGGGCTTTGTGGCAGGAAGATGTGGTCCTTCCAACCAGAGTTCTGCTACCGGCAAATAAGCACCTCCCCTTTGCCCATGGCCGTCCTCAGGACCCACTCCACACCTCACTTTGCAGGGCGCAGGACCTGCGCGTATGAGCCTTTGATGAGTCAGATCTTCCTTGAAAGGGAAAAAAAAATCATCAAGGATCTAAGTATAAACAAACTCTCGGCATGGAGTGAAGGAGAGATTCCAAACTTTTCCATGAGAGAATGACTTCTCCTCCCCATCTCCCAAGTTCATGTTATGAATATTCCCTGCATTCTTCTCCATAAAAGAGCTCTACAGAGCGACCTCGCGTCCAAACTCCCATTTTCAGATGTTGTTTAGGGCCAGTTTAAGCCGTCCTGGCTTTGAGCGCGAGTTCTGACGCCAGCTCTGTGTTTACTGTATGCAAATTTTAGTCAGAAACTGCGTTGCCACCAGGCATGTTCCCTCCCTCACCCTTGAACCATCCTCTTGCCTTATGCACTTTGCACACACACTTAAAAAAAAAAAAAAAAAAGCTTTATATTACCAATTTGGCAGAAGGAAGTGTAAATGTTATGTCAGTGTTAAGACATGACTTAATCCTGATAGATGCGTTGTCAGGGAAGCGTGACGCTCATTGACAGATTTAAAGGACGCCCCTAAAAAAATAAATAAAAGACACCCCTGTCCCCGGCGGTGCACAAATAAGGCTCTGTCCTTCCAGGACAGGTGAGATCTCCTTGGCAAGAGGCGAGGATGGAATTTTCTTTCCTGTCTTCCGTGGGCAGCTGGAGTATGTTGTCAGTCTGGGTGGACCTGGGTTGGAGCCGGGGAATAAGTGTTTCTGGATTACCAGGTTAGCCAACCCCCCGTCCTTTTGGGTCCCTGCAGCTTTGAGTGAGGGATTAACCGGAATGAGCTGGGCTCTCCCGGATTGTGGAGGGCCTTTTGATGATGTCAGACATTCCAAGAGGAGGAGGTTTCAGAAGAAAGTAAGAAACAAAGCTAAACATCTGTTCCCTGTAAAGAGAGAGATCAAGAAAACAAAACAAAACAAAAAGCCCAAGCCACTCTTCCCTTCCCGGCACCTATGAGGCTGAGGAGGCAAACCAGCTGGAAAGGAGTTGAGCAAGGGGTTTATAACCTTGGGCATCGGTGTTCCAAAATATTGATGGCCAAGCCCTACTTCCAGAGATTACAGGGCAGCTGGCGTCGGGCTGGGCCGTTGAAGACTCCCGGGGTGTTCCAACACGCAGCCAATGCTGGCGACCACGGGCCCAAGGAGCAAATACAACTGAGACCACGAGGACGCCCATACTTGAGACTCAGTGCCGCCGGAGTCCTACCTTCACGACAGCAAAATCAGCGTTCACTTCCCACACACCACCAGGGATTTCCAGGCCTTTAAAAAACTTCTACAAGTGTCCTACAGTCACTCCAGGGAGAATATGGGACTCTCCTCTGTGTCACCCCTCCTCTGTACCCCGTTATCTCCCCAGTAAGGGTTATGCCTGCCCCTGGATTGGCCGGGAACAGGTGGTGACGACCCAGGTAGAAGAGGCCACACGGGGACCTATGTTAGACCTCTCCTAAATCCCATCTCAGGCCCAAAGCAAGCTCAGGGAATAAGTGAAGGTGGCCTTTGCAGAGGTGAGAGGAGGGCACGGTATGGAAGCTGAGAGATTCCCTCGCAGACTTTTTTTTTTTTTAATTTTTTTTCAACGTTTTTATTTATTTTTGGGACAGAGAGAGACAGAGCATGAACGGGGGAGGGGCAGAGAGAGAGGGAGACACAGAATCGGAAGCAGGCTCCAGGCTCCAAGCCATCAGCCCAGAGCCTGACGCGGGGCTCGAACTCACGGACCGCGAGATCGTGACCTGGCTGAAGTCGGACGCTTAACCGACTGCACCATCCAGGCGCCCTCCCTCGCAGACTTTTGACAGGGTAGTCTGTCTGGGAAAGTTCACATGAAGGTCAAGTCTATGACTAAACTAGGAGCTCTTCATATCCCAGGACTATTGGCCCTGCCCCTTTTCTTGGGCAGTAAATAACTCTTGACCTTGAAAAACAAGCCCTGGTGACACATTCGTGACGGCTGTGGGAGAAGCAGAGTCTGCATGTCTCAGTGCAGAACTCAGTGCTTCTAAACCTTGTCTGACCCTTTTGACTTAGCTTTCCTCATTGCAAAGAATGGCAGTGAGTACGGCCCTGAGAGCCACCAAGAAAGGGGTCCCATGTCTCAAGGTGAGTTCTGTAGTGCTCCATCAAGCCCCCAATACCGGGGAAACGCACCCTCCCAGCTGCTGGGGATATTGACGCTGACGACCCACACTGTGTCTCTCAGGGGCCACCACCTTACCCAGAAAGGAACTGCATTGCCCAAGGTTACTCCACTTTCAGGAGGTCGCTGATGCTGCGATACAAGTGCCCATCCCCTTTCCTCAACCCGGGACACATCAGCTTTAGAGCCTCTTAAAGTGTCGCGTGGGGCCTCAGTTGCACCTGCATTATGGGTCAGCTTCCTCAATGTGCCGTCCTCACTTCCTCTTGGGTGGATTTTCGGAGTGCACTCTCGGTAAACCTGCACGCAGCTCTCTATCCCAGGGCACCTGAGCTAAGTGACTTTCCCTTCGTGGCCCCCGGTCCCTCTGAGGTCAGCTTGAAGACGTGTGGCATGAACAGCACCCTGGAAAGACGCTTTGTTAGGAACGCGTTTTGTCACGTGTAGCTCTGGGCCGTTCATTTCCTCTTCTGGCGGCTCCGGCCTTCCTAACGAGGCCTGGGGAGGACAAACGGGGCCACCGGTGACAAAGCTGGTGACGCTAGCAATTTGCACCTGAAGTAACTTGAGAGATAGATTGCAAAGGAATTCCAGATACCAGAAGCATGTGGTATGCTCAGGAGAGCTGCTGGAAGTGGATGGGTGTGAGATTAGCAGAGATATTGAGGGAAAGTTGGAAAAGCAATGAAGAAGAGAAGGCAGAGAACCTTCTCTAGAGAGGAGAGATTTTTAATTTCCTGGATTACTTTTAATGGTTAAAAAAAAAAGTCCACATCTGTTAATTTACTGTGAGAGCCTTTGTAATTTGAGAGCTGATGGCCTTCTCGGGGAGGGGAGGATGGCTACGGATTTATGCAAAGAGTTAAGTCTCATGATTCGAACATGCTACGGGAGGCCCCACCTGTGTGTACAATGTACTTAAGGGATTAGAGCAAACTTTGAAATTATGATAGGTTTTACCTGGAGTAAGCACCTTACTCTTTAAGCTTCTATTTCCTTGAAGGAGGGAGGGGGGGGGAACCATCACTTTTCTCTGGTAATCAGGTGCATGAGACACTCTGCTTGTGGGATTTGATGAAGGCTTAAGTGCAGGCAGATGAAGGATGTGTTATGTATATATTTTATTTGAAACCTATTTTCAATACTTGGTGACTGCAGTTGAAAGGTTTTGCTTCCAAGGGGTCTACCTGCCCTGAATGGAGGTGACATTTCCAGGGAGAGGAATGTGCCAGAGAGCCCCGGGAGCCCCCTTGCAGTGGGGAGGGGCTGGTGGCAGATGAAAGGGCAATTTTAAAAGAAGTTTCGCTGTGCTCTTCATATTCCCTTCAGGGTCTTCCAGAAATGCGTGTAAGTACCCGAGGCTCTCTATTTAAACGAAAGGGCGGGGGCTGGAGCAGGTGATTTTTAAACCGAAGGCATCAATTTCTTCCCTTTCCACAGGATTTACCAGGGTGCGTGCGCGCGCGCGTGCGTGTGTGTGTGTGCATGTGCACGTTTATGTATGTGTGTGCGTGTGGATGGGCAGTGCGTTTACAAAAAACGCCCATCATCTGCCATTGGCTAAGCTACCGTCTTTGATTATTTGGTCTCCTTAGATTTGTCAGGTGGGCTGAGGGAGGGAGAACACGGTAACCCCAAGTGTGCAAGCTCAAATAGGTCAAACCTATTGACCTCAAATAGGTCAAGCTCAAACCACACGCAAATAGGTCTAATAAAGTCACAGTACTTTATTTTAAAAACACTCCTGTTGGAAAAAAAATACATAGAAAAATAAAGTTTGGCTGGGGTCCTTCACTAAATGTCAAGTCACAGGCTGTCCCATCACAGACTGCAGCAGGGTTTGATACGCATGTGGAGAATCCAAACTAACGTACGAAACGGAAAACAGGCTGTCTGGGTGAAGTGGTCAGGGGCGCCCTCGAGTTCACCCACCAGGTACCCAACGGGAGTTCTTCAAGTGCTTGTTCCGCCAGTTCAGATGTGGGTGAGTGCCTCGCTCCAGTGGAGGAAAAGCAAGACGGATTGACGGACCAAATGACCTTAAACAAAGACTTTTTTTTTTTTTTTTTGCAACACAGCACGCCATCATGGTACAATGTTCAATATTTGTAGAACAGCAGGTTAAAAGAAGTAAATGGAGAGGGTGGGCGAGAATGGGTACTGAGCAGGGAGTGAGCACTAAATGCTTCTCTTAAAAGACATGTGAACGGAGCAAGCAATCTAGGCCAGTCCGCTGGCTGTGCCCCGAGTACTTGTCAGCAGCCGAGCATTTAACAGTATTTCAACGTGGAGCCCAAACGGTAGAAAATGGGGTGAAACGGGCCAACTTTCTATCAACTCTGGCAGTTTTGCCACCAACAGTAAATCGGCCCTTTTAATAGGAGGAAATTGAATGGTTTCTCGCTAAACAGAATTAAGTAGTGGGATCAAGAGATTTCCAGGCCTCAGGGTACCTCATTAGTAACTGGCTTCTTTTACTCTGATGTCTCCCCTCTGCCAGGTCACCTTAAATAATCGAGTGGGAACAGAAGGGTGGCCCAATTTCTTCTTTGCCTTCTTCTCATTCTTGCTGAAGTCACTAGTTGTCTCTTTTGGGGGACCCGTTCTTTATAGGCATTAAACGCAGTTCCCGAAGTATTTGGACAGTTTCATTGTCTGGTGATGGACGCCACTATAATGTTTTGAAAACCGTTTCCTTTCTCTTAGCCCCTTCTGGCAAAGTGCCCCCTCAGCTTGTGGCTGGGGACCCAGCTCCCTAAGGTGCCAGCTGCCTTTTCTCTGCACCCTGCCCGTGAACCCTGTATTTCCACCGGACGGCTCAACGATGCCCGGTTCTTCATTTTGTTCTCTTTGTGTCTGAAAGCCCAACACCTCTTACCTTCTCTGCCTTCTCCTCTGGGGATCCCAGAGGGCTGTCAGACTTTGAACTGTAACAACAGAGCCACCAGAAAGTTTATAAAGGTAGCAGTGACCTTTTAGAGCTGTCAAGTCTTTAAATAGGATTTGGGATTTAATGTTGTATTTTTTTTTTTTAAATAATTGCTAGTTAAAAAAAAAAAAAAAAATGCATGTCTTTTAGCCGAATCAGAATCTCCAGCCCCCTCCACTAATTTTTTTTTTTTAACCCCAGGAGAGATAAAGCCTTGTCGGGGGGAGGGCAGGGGGGGATAAAGACCAGATCTCAGGCTAAATAAGGAAGGTGTATATGTTAGGTGCAGCCAGACTAAAAGTCTGGACTGAAAAGAAGCCCTTCAGCGGGTGATTGTTGTGGAGAAGGAACAAAAAATAAAAGAAGGGAGGGAGGACAGGAGTTTACAGGAAAAGGATTATGTGATCTGCCATGATGTAGTCTGAATTACAGCCCGAAAACTCCAGGAAATTTCTCGTTCGAATTCTCAGGTCCGGGGCAAAAAAGGTCCAGGGGAGGCTTTTATTGAACCTTTATTAATAAAAATGTAATGCCGCCCAGCAGCAGTGCCGAGGGCCCTCCTCAGGCTGCTGTCTCAGACATGTGGAGACTCTTCTGGCCCGGGCCCACCCCTTGCAGCAGAGTTCTGTTTATACAGCTTGTCCTAAAACCACGGTGAGTGCTTCCTGTTCTACTTGGGCCACCCTGTGAATACTTAAGGTTGGCGTGTTACTTAAAAAGGAATAATAAGAAGCTTATATTTTCACCTCCTCCTACCCATCTCCATATCCCATGCCGATCTGTGCTGAGCAGGACCGGTTTCTCTGTAAGAGCCTCTGGCTTCCACTCTCCCACAGGGACAGGGAGAAACCTTCGTTGTAAACCAAGGCCAACGAGAGGTTTTTGAACTTAGGTGTGATTCAGGATTCAGGAGGTGACACCTTCATCCTGGCCATCCTGTTTCCCTTCAGGTTTGCATCCCTCCAGGCTGATGCTCAGTTACACAAGAGGATGGAGTTGAAACAACATCCTCAGAAGTGATGGGGACTGCTCATACGGAAATAGAAAGTGCTAGAGACAGCACTAGACTTTGTCCCTCCCCACTTCACGCAGGTCTTTAAGAGCAAAAATGGCCCATTTTATGTGTTAGGGAGCCATCTGGATATTAGTCACTGTCCCAGATCTTTCACTAGCCCCCCAGTGAAGAACCTAGGATGTCCATGCAAACCTCCAACAATTTCGGCCTGCATACCTCTTGCTCCTCTGTCCTCCCTGAGCCTGGTCCCTTTTGCCATCCAGAGAGACACGCTGGGGAAGGCAGTGTTTTTTGATCATTCGTGATTGTCATCTGAGCTGGCATTACCAGAAAGCCGGGTTCCAGCCTCCCAAGCAGTACAGGTAGGGGTAGTAAGGGTAGCTGTTACACATGGAGATGAGGGAGGCTTGAGATAAACCCTCCTCTTTCAGAGCCGGCAGGGAGGAGTGCTTCTCCAGGCCTCCCAGGTCCGAAGTGAGCTGCTTTCGCTTGGTCTTATAGCGTCTGTTCTGGAACCATATTTTCACTTGGGTCTCAGTGAGCTTGAGGTTCTTGGCCAGGTGAGCCCTTTCAGGAGCTGACAGATACTTCTGGTGGCTGAACTTCCTCTCTAACTCAATGACCTGAGTGTGGGAGAAGGCGGCTCGAGAGCGCTTCTGTGGCTGCTTCGGGGTTTGGGGAAGGCTTGGCAAGGCGCCTGCACTGTTTTCATAGTCCAATAGATAAGCCTCAAAGTGTCCATCTGGAGAGGAGAAGGGAGAAGGAGGGATGGGAAGGAAAAGGTTACATGTTAGAGGGTAGAGAACGGAATTCAATACACCCTTATCTCCGTGGTAGTGAACAAACGGCCCAGTGTCATCTTGGATACATTTCGCTTTCTTCACATGACTAAGGAACTCTCCCTAGTAGGGAGTGACTGAATCCGTACATTATGTATTCGTTTTCTAATAGTCATCAAGAACCCAAAGTTAGGAGAGGTTAGTGGTGGAACTTCCTGCCATATCGTCCAGCAGAATTAAACAGGGTCCCGGATCAGTGTATTGAGGTGGGAGAAGGGACCCAGGCAAGACACAGAAATAAAACACCTGGTAAAGCAGGACCCAAAGACATCAGTGTTAACTTCCAGGTGGCAGGAGAGGGTCTGCGCTATAGGAGAGGTGGCGGGGGCTAAGGACAAGTTCATTCTCTGACTTGAGCCCCCTTTTTTCTAAACAAGCCTGTAGGATGCCTCATCCGAAGTGACAGGAAAGGAAATAAGAGTAGTCTAGAGGTGTCCAACGGTGTTATATTTCCTGAAGGCCCGAGGGGCCTTCCAAACTCAGTTTTATTGCCCATGGAATTGGGAAGCAGAGGGGGTCTTCCCTGGTCAAACCCTAATTTATTGATATTAATAAGTTGCGATCAGTTATTTGTTATATGGTAGTAATCGTAACTGCCAAGAGGCAGTGCGGGGCGGGCGCCGATCGAGGGTCGCGCGGTGGCTGGGAGCGGGTGGCGGGGTTTTCACCGGGGACTCTGGGGCTGGGGACGCGGTGCGCGCGCTCGCAGGGGAGCCCGGGGCGCCAGAGCCCGCGGGGCTGAGAGCGCCGTGCCCGGCGAGTCCAACCCATGCAAAAACCCTGCGCCGCTCGGACGGCCGGGCTCGGGGTTAATTTCCGAGGCGCGCCCGCGGCGGGAGTCGACGGGGTCCCTTGGCCTGTCGCCGCGGGGCCCCGCATCCCTGCAGCCCGGGCTGCGCCCGTCCCGCCTCGGACCCACCCTCGCGCCCTCGCGGCCCCCAGGCCGGCCCGCCCCTCCTGCGGGACCGCACCCTGGCCCAGCCCGGCCGCCTCACCTGGCTCGCTCGCCGCCGGCTTGTCGGCCTCCTGCGCAGCGCGCGGCCGGGCGCCCCACTCGTCCTCCGGCGCCCCAGCGCCGCCTCTTCCTCCCTCGGGCTCCGGCTCCAGCTCTCGTCGCGCGTCCGGCTGGCACGGGGGCTGCGGGCTGCCCGTGTGGCCGCCGCGCCGCTCCGCGCCGTCCCGCAGGATGTCCTGGATGAAGAAGGAGGTGAGCGGCTTGGACTGGCCGGCCGCCCCCGCCTCCCTGGGCCGCGGCTCCGGAACCCTGAGCATCCCGGCGGTTCGGCTGCAGCCCCGGCGGCGTCAGCTGCGTCCGCGGCGTCCGCACCACTTTCACTTTCCGCCGCCCCGGCGCACTTATAGCCCCGGGGGAGCGCGCCGCGCCGCCTTCCCATTGGCCGCGGCCAGCCGGGCCCAGCCGCGGATTGGCCGCCGGCGCTCCAGGTGAGGGGGGTGGAGAGGGGAGTCCCTCGCGGGGTCTCCGTCACCGCTGCCCTGGAGGATTCCTCCCCCAGTTCCTTCTCCTCGCCCCTGGCCTGCATCCCTCTGCCCTGCGATCTTTCCGCTGGCTCCGAATGAGCACCAAAGAGGGTCTGCTCTGCTCCGACCCACATCGGAAGTTTAGACCTTCTGGGGAAGGATGATGCAGAAGAGACAGACCCGATTTAGCTCTCATAGATTGTTTAAAGCGCCTTTGCTCACGAAGGGTGGTGAAATTACTACGACCCAGTTTACAGACGCAACTTCTGGGGGCCCGTGACAAGGAGAGATCGGTAGCAACACCGGATCTCCTAAGGCTTTCAAAGAGACAGGACAACTCAGTGCTGCACCCGACCCCCCAGGCTGGATTCTGTACTGGACGTTATTGGGGCCGTTGATGAAAGTGGAATAAGGACGATGGATTAAAGTATTGAATCAGTGTTAAATTTACTGAGATTCTCACATGTGGAATTTCAGAAACAAAACAGGTGAACATATGGGAGGTGAAAAAAAGAGGGAAATAAACCACGGGAGACAGGACTTAAAGACAGGACTAGCAGGGTTGCTGGAGGGAGGTGAGTGGGTGATGTGTATTAAGGAGGGCACTTGTGAGGAGCACTGGGTGTTGTATGTAAGTGATGAGTCACTGAAAAGTCTACTCCTGAAACCAATATTGCACTGTATGTTAACCAACTAAAACTTAAATTAAAAAAAAAAAAAAGAAAAGAAAAACAATTACTGAAATGAATAGTAAATACTGTGTGTAAGAGAATATTCTTGGGAAATAAACATGAAAGTGCTTAGGGGGAGGCCCACGGTGGAAGAAACAGCCTGAAAGGATTCAGAAACAATGATATAGGTTGATGGATAGATGCCATCTGATAAAGTGAATGAGTTAAATATTAACAGTTGATGAATCTGGTATGCTGGTGTTCTTTCGAACTATTTTTATGTATGCAAGTTTTCTGTACCTCCTGATCTAAGGCACCTAGCATTCCACTGGAAACTTCACAAGGGGGTCATGTGGAGTGTCTGGGGAGGAAAGAGAGGGAGTAGGCCATTGTGGATAAAGCAACCGCCAAAGAGAACCAGGCTGTCTGTATAAGGAGAACCACGCTGTCTTTGGCAAATGCGGTCTTCTTCTCTCATTTTTTTTCAATTCCAAAAAAAAAAGTGCAAACATTTTCTTTTGCAATATTACAGATTTACAGGAGTTTGCAAAATTAGTACTCCCAGGTCCACCCAATGACGTATTATGTAACTGCAGCATGATATCAAAACCAGGAAGTTGACATCAGTGCATTACCGTTAACTACAGACGTTATTTTATTTTCATCATTTTAAAACCTGCGTTCGTTTTTGTGTGTGTCTAGCTCTATGCAATTTTATCACATGTATAGATTCCTGTAATGCTACCATCAAGATCTAAAATTGTTCCATCACCACACAAGAACTTCCTGTGCTATCTCTTCGTGTTTGTGTATCCAAGCCCCTTCTGTCCATCTCTGACCCTCAGCAACCACTAATCTGTTCTTCATCTCTATAGGTTAACCATTCAGAGAATGTTACACGAGTGGAACCAAACATCATATCAATGTAACCTTTTGCAACTGGCTTTTATCATTAAGTGATGTCTCTGAGGCCCACTTGTCCCATATATTGTTGTTAATAGTTAATACTTTCTCATTGCTGGATAGTATTTCACTGTGTGGATCTCCCTGAGTTTGTTCGACCATCCACCCACTGAGGGACAGTCAATGTGTTTCCATTTTTTAGCTGGTATGAACGAAAGTGCTGTGAACAGTCATGCACGGCTTTTTGTGTCGAACATGAGTTTTCGTTTCTCTGCGATAAATACCCGGGGCGGCAACTGCTGGGTCACGTGTTAATTGCATGTCTAGTTTGTAAGAAACTACTAACCTGTTTTCCCCAGTGGTTATACCACTTTCAATTTCCACCAGCAATATATGAGAGCTTCTACATATCCTCATCAGCATTTGGCATTATCACTGTTTTTAATCTTAGCCATTTTAGGAGGTGTGAGGTGATATCTCACTACGGTTTTTAATGTTTAGCTTGCATTTCCCAAATGGCTAGTGATATTGAACATCTTTTCACGTGCTCCTTTGCCATCCATATCTCCTCTTTGGTGAAAAATTTGTTCAGTTCTTTGGGATTTTAATAATTCTTTTTTTTTAATTTTTTTAATGTTTATTTATTTTTGAGACAGAGACAGAGCATGAATGGGGGAGCGTCAGAGAGAGGGAGACACAGAATCTGAAACAGGCTCCAGGCTCTGAGCTGTCAGCACAGAGCCTGACGTGGGGCCCGAACCCATGGACTGCGAGATCATGACCTGGGCCGAAGTCAGACGCTTAACCGACTGAGCCACCCAGGCGCCCCTTAATAATTCTTTATATATTCTCTATGTGGGCCTTTGTTGACTCTGTGGTTTGCGAAGATTTTCTCCCCATTTCCGGCTTGTCTTTTCATCGCTTAAACAGAATATTTCACAGCACAGGAGGTTTTTTTTATGTTGGTAGAGTCCAACTTACTAATTTATTAATTTTACATATTTTGCTGTTGGTGTCATACCTGAGAATTACCTGCTTACCCGTACTACTGAAGACGCTCTCCTATGTTATCTTCTCTAAGTTTTATATTTTATTTTAAGATCCACAATCCATTCTGAGTTTATTTTTGCCTATGGTGTGAAATGGAGGTGGAGGTGAAATTGTTAAAATCTAGAGCTGGGTGGCATTTCAAATCAGTGGAGGAAATGTGAATTATTGAATAACTAGTCCTGCCATTTGGAAAAAAATAACATTCTCTTCTTATAACAAACTAAACCCCAGATGGCTCAAAAATTTAAAACATAAACAGGCGTATATTAAACTAAAAAGGTTTCCCCACATTCATCATTGGAGACATGCAAATTGAAACCACATTGATATACCCTCTTTCCACCTATCGGATTGGTAGAAGTTAAGAAGGCGGATAACGTGCAGTGTCGTTGGGGGGGGGGGGGTGGAGTGTGGAGGAAGTTGTTTCCATGCCAAGTTGGAGGAAAAGTGTATCAGCTTGTTATATTTGGATGACAACTTGTCAAAATCTGTCGGAATTAAAACTGGTCATATCTTTTGACACAGCCATTCCATGTTTAGACATTTACCCTAGAAATATACAAGTGTACATTGTACTACCTGGGAAAATCTCCTCGAGTTTGTCAGAGACTGATTCAAGCTTGCAAAATAATGTTATAGAACAAACCATTGTGTAAAGGAAAAAAAAAAGAATGGTTACAAGTTGTCCAAATGATATTTTACATTTGAGCATTTTTTGCATGTAGAATGCACCTAAAAGGA
This sequence comes from Felis catus, assembly GCF_018350175.1. Lineage (NCBI taxonomy): Eukaryota > Metazoa > Chordata > Mammalia > Carnivora > Felidae > Felis > Felis catus. The sequence continues at coordinate 34,552,755 of NC_058371.1, read as the reverse complement.
TGTGAATATCTCACTAGGGGGCATTTCCTTCTGCTAATGTACAATTTCAGAAATTAAAACTGTAGAATGGAAGCTGAGCTCACCACTTCCATCTCTGCCACCTCAGGTCTCAGATGTCCCTTTGGAATGGGGACACCGCTCACAGCACTCGCCCTCAAATCGCTTCACGGGGACTTCCTTTCGTGCTTTGTACTTGGGATGTTTATGTGGAGGGGTCCTCTCCTTTATTAGACGGTGAGCTCCTTGCCTAGGGACGATATCATCCTCATATCCGTACTGTCCCTAACACCTGGCTTAGATCAGACACACAGAAGGTGCTCAATAAATGTTTGCTGGCTGGATATCCAGCTTTAGGCACTGGGAGGCATCTCCCAGGCTGGCAGCATTATCCATAAGGGACGGCAAGGCCCCAAGGCAAATCAGTGTAAGGTCTGCCCTTCTCCCCTTGCCATGGCCGTGACACAGATGACAATGAGTAAGGGCAATCAGGAAGACACAAAAGAGTTGCATTAGGACTCTTTAGATGGAATAGAATTCAGAGACAAATAATACCTGCTCTCTGCATGTCCCCCTCCAAATCTCTGGAGCTTTTTTTTTTTTTTACGTTTATTTATTTTTGGTGGAATCTTTTGGGTTTTCCATATAGAGTATCATGTCATCTGCGAAGAGTGACAGTTTGACCTCCTCCTGGCCTATTTGGATGCTGTTTATTTCTTTGTGTTGTCTGACTGCAGAGGCTAAGACTTTCAATACTATGTTGAATAACAGTGGCGAGAGTGGACATCCCTGTCTTGTTCCTGACCATAGGGGGAAAGCTGTTAGTTTTTCCCCATTGAGGATGGTATTAGTGTTGGGTCGCTCGTGTGTGGCTTTTGTGATCTCGAGGTATACTCCTTCTATCCTTACTTTCTTGAGGGTTTTTATCAAGAAAGGGTGCTGTATTTTGTCAAATGCTTTCTCTGCATCTATTGAGAGGATCATATGGGTCTTGTCCTTTCTTTTATTGGTGTGAGGAACCATGTCGATTGTTTTGTGGATTTTGAACCAGCCGTGCATCCCAGGTATAAATCCCACTTGGTCGTGGTGAATAATTTTTTTAATGTATTGTTGGATCCGGTTGGCTAATATCTTATTGAGGATTTTTGCATCCATGTTCATCAACATTTATTTATTTTTGAGAGAGAGAGAGAGCACGAAAACAAGCGGGGGAAGGTCAGAGAGACAGGGAGAGAGAGAATCCCAAGTCGGCTCCGCACTGTCAGTGCAGAGCTCGATGCGGGGCTCACATTCACGAACTACAAGATCATGACCTGAGCCAAACGCAAGAGCCGGCCACTTAACCGACTGAGCCAGCCAGGCGCCCCCAGAACTTGTGAACGTGCCATACACGTAACAGAAGGGAGTTAAGGCTGCAGATAGCCATAAAATTGCTAATCAGCTGACCTTGAGATGGGAAGGTTATTCCGGATCTTCCCGGTGGGCCCAGTGTGATCACAGAGTTCTTACAAATCAAAGGAGGCAAGAAAATCTGAGCCAGAGAAGGAGATGTGACACCAAAGCAAGTTCACGTGACGGGAAGGGAGAAAGACTCACTTTGCTGACTTTGAAGATGGAAGGGGAGCCTGAGCCACTGAATGGAGGAGGCCTCTAGAAGCTGGAGAAGGCAAGAAACAGATTCTCCTCTGGAGCCTCTAGAAGAAACGCAGCTCTTCCGGCAGCTTGATTTTAGCCCAATTAGTCCCATTCTGGACTTCCGCCTTCTAGAAATGAATGCAGAGGCGTTTACGGAAGGACGCAGAAATGAAGAGAGGATTCCCAGCTCTGTTTTGTTTTGCTTTTTATGTATTTTGAGAGAGGGCACAAGCGGGGGAGAGGTAGAGAGAGAGAGGGAGAAAGAGGGAATCCCAAGTTGTCAGCACAGAGCCCGATGTGGGGCTCGAATTCAAGAGCTGTGAGGTCATGACCTGAGGTGAAACCAAGAGTCGGATGCGTAACCGACTTAGCCACCCAGGCACCCTGCCATCTGTTTTGATACGAACTTTGAGACCTTTATTTAAAAAATTGAAATATACATTTAGACCCATAATTTCATCCCTTCATTAAAATTGCCCTTTTTGTGGGGCTCAGCTGGTTAAGCATCTGATTCTAGATTTTGGCTGAGGTCCTGATCTCATGGTTTGTGAGTTTGAGCCCCGAGTTAGGCTCTGTGCAGACACAACGAGCCTGCTTGGGATCCTCTCTCTCCCCCACTCTCTGCCCCTCCCCTGCATGCCTCTCTCTCTCTCTCTCAAAAATAAACATTAAAAAAAAAGTCCTTCTTGTATATTTTCTTCAGCCAGATTCTGATTTAGGATAAGCGTGATTTTGTATCCTGTTTTTTCCTCCCAGCTTCATATTATAGTATAAGCATTCATATGTTGCTCCTTTAACAGATTTTAGAAGCCATCTAGATTTGGGGGGCCTGGGTGGCTCAGTCAGTTAAGCCTCTGACTTTGGCTCAGGTCATGATCTCGCAGTTTGTGAGTTCGAGCCCCGCATCAGGCTCTGTGCTGACAGCTCGGAGCCTGGAACCTGCTTCGGATTCTGTGTCTCCCTCTCTGTCTGCCCCTGCCCCACCCACGCTCTGTCTCTGTCTCTCCCTTTCTATCTCAAAAATTAACATTAGAAGCCGTCTAGATCCAAAGATGCTGAGAGTTTGGAATCATCTAATATAATTTTTTGGTTTTCTAGGGAGGAACCTGAGGTTTACAGAGACCATGGAACTATAACTGGAAGTCCAGGCTCATGAACTCCTGGCACCAACATTTCCATTGTATCACCTTCCACGCCTCTGCAGACCCCTTCCTGCCTCCAGTGCCACCTTCCAGAATGGAAAGTGGGAGCAGAGTTTATAGAATTGTCCTGTACAGGGGCGCCAGGTGGCTCAGTTAGTTAAGCAGCTGACTCTTGACTTTGTCTCAGGTCATGATCTTAAGGTTCGTGAGTCTGAGCCCCACACTGGGCTCTGCGCTGACAGTGTGGATTCTGCTTGGGATTCTCTTTCTCCCTCTCTCTCTGTCCCTTCTCCGTGCTCTTTCTCTCCAAGTTAATAAATAAAGTTAAGGAAAAAAAGAATTGTCCTGTATAAAATGTGTTTTAAAACGTCCCCGGGATTTGTTTTAGACGAGTATGTATGGTAACACATGCAGACACAGAAATGCCTGTCATGGGGCGCCTGGGTGGCTGGCTCAGTTGGTTAACCATCTGACTCTTGATTTCGGCTCAGGTCGTGATCTCATAGTTCGTGAGTTCGAGCCCCACGTCGGGCTCTGCGTGGACAGTGCAGAGCTTGCTTGCGATTCTTTCTCTCCCCCATCTCTGCTCCTCCCCTGCTCCCACCCTTTCTCTCAAAATAAATTAAATAAACATTAAAAGTCAAAATAAATAAATAAATAAATGACTGTCGTGAAGGGAGGGTTTATACTCACCGGTCCCTAATAACAGGAGGCGTGACACAGTGTAGGGCCACCTGGGAAATCACCGGGGTCGGGAGGCAGCAAGGGCAAGGGGACAGCATGGACTCAAGCCTTTATTGTGGTTTTTGTGGGATGGAATGGGAAAGGCTTAGGGTTGGATGGTTTCAGTAATTTCAGCAGGCCCTGGGCTCTAGGGATGGTCTCTACTTGTCTGGTACCTGGCCCTGGGGGGATTTGGGGCAGGAAGGATATTGGCTTGGTGGGCGACAGCTGGAGAACAGAGGGGGTTGGGGATATGGGCTCAGGATTGGTTGGTTTGCAATTCACGCTGGCAGGCAAGTTGTTTGCTACTCCTGGGAATTTGTTAACCCCGAGAGTGGCTGGCCCTCCCCAGGTCGTCAAGGCCCCAAGGTGTCCGACTATCAGAAAATACAAACAATAACAAACACGGTTAATACAAAATGCTTTGCTGGCACGCACCATTTTCACAGCGCCCATTTTTCTTTTAAAATCTGTTGTCGGGGCCCCTGGGTGGCGCAGTCGGTTAAGCGTCCGACTTCAGCCAGGTCACGATCTCGCGGTCCGTGAGTTCGAGCCCCGCGTCAGGCTCTGGGCTGATGGCTCGGAGCCTGGAGCCTGTTTCCGATTCTGTGTCTCCCTCTCTCTCTGCCCCTCCCCCGTTCATGCTCTGTCTCTCTCTGTCCCCAAAATAAATAAAAACGTTGAAAAAAAAATTAAAAAAAAAAATCTGTTGCAAGGCCTCTGGGAGTAGCCACACCCAGCGGATGCTCTGTCTCCATACATCATGATGTGTGTCTTCCGTGAAGACACTTGATGTTGGCTTTGCTAATTCTGGAAGACAAGAAGATCACGAAAGGAACAAGATGCGTCGACCGTAACCACCACCGCAACGCAAAGGACTATGCACCTTGCATCAGCCAACAAGGTTGATGAGACTTCGCAGAAGGTAGCAGTCCCAGTTAAGGTCCAGATGGAGGTGGGGAGGGTTGAGGAACAATCCCAGGGTCTAGCCTGGTTGGTGGCACAGCTTCAGGGGTAAATGTCTGGGTGCAGTGTTCGCTCCCGTAAGGCCACCTGCTCCTGACGGAAAGGAGATGGTTGGAGGTTGACCTTTCTCTTATTCCTTTTCCCTTTTATAGCCACCAGTCCCCACGTCTAACGGATCTAGATGTGCCTCAGTGAGAGAAGACTGTCTGAATTTCTCACGGTAAAGACTCTTACCATCCTCAGTATAAAATAGGCCTCCTTGGTATTGTGCCGACAGTGCTTTTTTTTTTTTTTTAATGTTTATTTATTTTGAGAGGGAGAGAGAGAGGTACAGCCACTCTGGAAAACAGTGTGGAGGTTCCTCAAAAAATTAAAAATAGACCTACCCTATGACCCAGCAGTAGCACTGCTAGGAATTGACCCAAGGGATAGAGGAGTGCTGATGCCTAGGGGCACTTGTACCCCAATGTTTATAGCAGCACTCTCAACGATAGCCAAAGTATGGAAAGAGCCTAAATGTCCATCAAGTGATGACTGGATAAAGAAGATGTGGTCTATGTATACCATGGAACACTACTTGGCAATGAGCAAGAATGAAATCCTGCCATTTGCAGCAACGTGGATGGAACTGGAGGGTATTATGCTAAGCGAAATAAGTCAGAGAAGGACAGATATCATGTTTTCCCCCATATGTGGATCCTGAGAAACTTAGCAGAAGACCAAGGGGGAGGGGAAGGGGGAAAAAAGTTACAAACAGAGAGGGAGGGAGGCAAACCGTGAAAGACTTTTAAATACAGAGAACAAACTGAAGGTTGATGGGGGATGGGGGAGAGGGGAAAGTGGGTGATGGGCATTGAGGAGGGCCTCTGTTGGGATGAGCACTGGGTGTTGTATGCAAGCCAATTTGACAATAAATTATATTTCCGAGAGAGAGCGAGAGAGTGAGCGAGAGAGAGAATCCCAAGCAGGCTCCATGCTGTCAGTGAAGAGCCCAACGTGGGGATCTGAAATCAAGAGTCAGGTGCTTAACTGAGCCATCCAGGCACCCCAGTGCCAGCTATTCTTAAACCTGCTTTCCTGGGTGTGGGGGTGGACGTGTGGGAAAACACTCTCCTCTATGTTCTTGGGAGATCAGTGATGTTGGAACTCGGGCTTTCCCCTTCCTTTTCCTTCCAGGCTGGGTGGGAACATTAAAATGCTGGGTCCGTATCTTACTGGACGGGCTCCTGTTTGTCGCCCCATCCTCATGCCCCCCCTGCAGAACTAAAGACTTTTTTGCCCACGGGGCGAAAAGAATCGTTTAGAAGCAGCTTCCAATGTGTCTTAGAACCCCAGAAGAGCTGGGGCGGGGGGGGGGGGGGGAGGACTGCCATTTTGGAAGAAGTCAGCGGCTTATGGAGTAGGCTCTAGCTGTGGGACCTTGGGCAAGTCACCTAACTTTTCTGAGCATGCCTGAGTTTCCTCATGCAAAATGGGTGCAAAAAACAGCATCCCCTTAAGCATCTTTGGGAGGAACATACTGAAAAGCCGTAGAGCCCCGCGTGCAGCCTGCCCAGGGCTGGCTCATTTACTTCTACTAGTCATGTTCAGCTCTCGCCCCACCTCTGCAGTGTATCAAATTTGCTTTTTTTTTTTTTTCCAGGCACACTGCAACGAGGCTGAGCAAATAGGAATTGTGGACCTAGGAGTCCCTCCTAAAACTGGGGAAGAGAGGGACAGGAGAGTGTGTTGAATAGATGACCATGCTTCGGGTCCCATCCTGCGGTTCTCTCCCACCACGCCGTCTACATCATAAAAACTCCATCTCCCAACTCTTCATCCTCGCCTTCCGACCGCTTCCACGTGGGCCTCAACGTCCTTGCCTCCTCTTGTCCCCCTTCCTCCCCGACATTCTCTTCTGCTTCCACTGACTGTTTCCAGCATGGTTTCCACCCGGGTCCCGCCCAGTCCTGTCTTCGAGCCTCTAGGCATGCTCCGGGTACATTTTCGTCTCTCGTTTACCTTCACCGGTTCAATTCCCACCCAAAAGGTTTTGTAGACCTCCCCAGTCTTCATCCGTGGTTCTGCTGCCTGTTTGGGCATTTAACCCTTTACTGCCTTGGAGAATTTAATCACTGCATGTTTACCAGTTCTGCCATTAGCCTCAATGAAGGTCAGGGCCATGTCTCGGCTCCTCCTTTTCCTGCACTGAGCCAGGAAAGCAGGGAGAAAACTGACATATATTGAATGCGCACTCTGGACTGACTCACTAGAGACATTTAATCTGCATATACAGCCCACTGAGGACCACTTTTTACAGATAAGGAGACTGAAGCTCCGAGATTGAGGGTGGCGTGCCCAGCTTCTCAGAGCTAATCCGGATTGTTCCGAGTCTAAAGCCGGTGCCTTCCCGGCCACGCCAGGCACTAGGCACACAGCAGGCGTTCAGTAGCCTCGTGTCCTCAGGTGGCAGCATCTCCCATGGGAGCATTATAGGCAGAGGGGCAAGGGAATGAATTAAGCCACCCTTCACAAGGTTAGCCTGGACGTAGGCACCTGCCCCCAGAGTGGTTCAAAGGCACTGCCAGCCCACTGATGGCACTCGGCACCCCACGTGTTTCTGTGTAGTGTTGGGGTTAACATGATGCGTGTGTGTTCACGTGAAAATGCTATGTTAGTTTGGCGACACTTGAAGTTACCCTCCGTGGCACAGTGGCATGAATGGGTCAGACTTTAATTTTCCAAGTGGTGGTTGTCAGAGTGCGGAGCTGCAGGATGTGAGAGACGTGGCCGGAGAGAACAGGTAAGGGGACCAGCCCAGGGCCCAGGAAAACCAGGCTCGGGGAAGGGTGGCAGGAGGGGATATGGTGCTCTGACCTCAGACTGTGAGGTGCACACAGACTCCCCAGGGGTCTTGCTAAACTCCAAGCTCTGCACCAGCGGGTCTGGGTGCACCCTGAGAGCAGATGTCTCCCCAGGTCCCAAGTGATGCCATTGCTGGTCCAAACCCCATCCTCGGGGCGCCCGGGTGGCTCTGTCGGTTACGTGTCCGGCTCTTGGCTTCAGCTCAGGTCATGTTCTCACGGTTCGTGAGTTCCAGCCCCGCATCTGGCTCTGTGCTGATAGTGGGGGGGCCTGCTTGGGCTTCTCTCTCCCTCCCTCTCTCTCTCTCTGTCCCTCCCCCACTCACACTGTCGCTGTCTTTCTCAAAATAAATAATTAACTTAGAAAAAAAAGAACTTCCAAAAATAAAATAAAATAAAATAAAATAATAAATAAAATAGACCCCGTCTTCATCCCTTGAGTAGCGAAGGGCTGGGGGCTCTGAGCCGCTCTAGGTGGGAAGGTAGAAGATACTATGAGGGGGCGTGAGAGCCACTGTGGACCTATGTGATCTGCTCCATTTTTCCTTTGAAAGACTCCAGACCTCCTGTGTGTCTGTGCCATTTATCCCACTCAGAAACCCACTCAGGTTTCAAATCCTGTCCCTGCAAAAGGCATCTCTCTCTCTCTCTCTCGATCCTAATACTTTTTTAAAAAAGTCTGTTCCTCCAACTTGTGGCTGTTAATGCCAGGTCCCCCCCAGGCCTCTCTGCATGGTGGCCACATGGGTTGGGATTTGGGGAAACCTGGCTAGTAGCTAACAACTCAACCTCATCACTGATGCCCCTCGCCAGTGCTGATCGCCCAAGAAGAGCCGCCGGGGAAGATTTATTGGGCAATGGGAACCCAGGAGTATTTTGCTAACGGTGACCTCGGTCACCTCCCCTGTCCCTGCATGGCTGCCGGCTTCTGGAGAGCCCGAGGCTGTGGGGCTGCGTCTGCAGAAGTTTCCCCATGCACTAACTGGGTGGCCATGATCCCTCTGTGCCTGGTCTGCTCAACAGCTTAACGGAGGCCCTCATGGGGAGACCCACCGGGGCTGTTTGTCTAGGGAAGGAGGCTCTGACCTTCCCACACTCCTTGCTGCTGGCAGCAATTTGAGACCTCCTCTCGCCCACTTCCCCAGCTCCCGATGCTCCCCATAAAACTGAGCAGGCTGTCATGGATGGTGCCCTGGTATCCCATGGTATCCAGGGAGGATGAGCGTCGGAGAAGGGGGCGGAGCCAACCTCTGGGGATGGGATAGGTGCATGGCCCTGTGGGATGAGGGGTGGGGGTAAGGCTATGCTTGGCTCTCCGGGGGGTTCTCCCGACCCCTGTGACTAGATAGGACCTGGGGACCCAGAGAGGCTGTCCCACAAAGAAAACTGCTTTCTTCCAGACCCGCTGACTAGAACTTCTCTGGCAGACGTTTTCTTGAGAATTATTTGGGACAATAAAGCCACAGATCACTGAAGAGGGATTGAGTCACTGAGTCAGGGGTTCATATGGCCTGAGGCAAGTCTTGCCCCTGTGGGAGGCAAGGCCGTCCTGGTGTTTTCACAGTCCACAGGGGAAATGGCCACCCTGGTTTGGCGGGGAAGGAAGGGCAGATCTTTCCAGACCACCTCATGGTACCCCATGGGCATCAGCAAAGCCATCCATCCCACTTATGTATTTATCCAGGTTTCTACCCCCTCTGGAGGGACTTGGGGAGAAGAGAGGAAATAGAGAATCATCTGGAAGGCAGGGAGATAGGTAGGCTAGAGACAGAGAAATGTCCAGAACCCGGAGATACTGTGGTATTCCATTTTAAAAATTCACAGAATTAAATGTTGAGAGAACTTAACCAACATTTAATTAATTAATTAATTTATTTATTTATTTATTTTTGAAGGAGAGAGAGAGAGAGAGAGAGAGAGAGACAGAGTGAGAGCAGGGGAGGGGCAAAGGGAGGGAGACACAGAATCCAAAGCAGGCTCCAGGCTCTGAGCTGTCAGCACAGAGCCCAATGTGGGGCTTGAAGCCACAAACCCTGAGGTCATGACCTGAGCCGAAGTCAGACGCTTAACTGACTGAGCCACCCAGGCGCCCAACTAAACAGCATTTTAGAAGTGGAGGAACGGAGGTGCTGAGAATCTAAACGGCTCGTCTCAAATTCTACATTAGCGACCACGTCAGAACTTGTCTGTCAGTGCGTAGGTCAGTTTTTGTTTCTGTCTCCTAACACATGTGAGGCTTTTCATTATAAAATGTTTAAAGCAATCAACACATGCAGAGAGAATTGCTATAATTTAATTCATTTCATACATTTTATAAAAAGAAATAACCGACGCCACTGTTTTGAATCTGTGATGTTAATGGACACGTTAAGGCATTAAAAAAAGAAACAGCAACAACTGTTCATGCACCTCTCGTCAGGGCTAGCCGGTAGCTGATTGGTGAGTAGAAAAACTGATAGGTCAAATCCAGCATGATACCCTTTCTTCCCCAGACCTCTGGGCAGGACCGGCCCCAGCTAGAGGAGACATGGTGGGGCCAGGGGGTGAAATGGGGTGACAGGAGCCCAGCCTAACCAGGTGTTCTGAGAGGAGCGGCTGGGTTTGCGGGACTGGCCTCTCCTTGCAGATTCCGGTTCCAGTCCCCTGAGAAACTAGGCTTGATGGGCACAGTGGGTCTGGCATATTCCTGATGGTTATCTCCTCACACAGGATGGAAGCCATTTGGTACTGAGTTCTGAGCAGGAGAAAAAGTGCGGAAAGAAAACAAGAGAGGAAGGAGGCCAGGGGAGATGCCTGCTCTTAGCAGATAGGGGAGCCCACTCCCTCCAGCGAGGGCCCAGGGCCAAGGGGGGAGGGGAGGTTGCCCCATTTAATGTCCAGGCATTTTAGGGTGACCTTGCACTGCATAGGGACTGAATGAAATAGAACTTTCTAAACTAGTGAGATTCAGCCATACAGAAATCGTTGGTTTAGCACCAAACAATGGTAGCTAACAGTTAACTGACACTTAAATTTTTTGTTTTCAATGTTTATTTATTTTTGGGACAGAGAGAGACAGAGCATGAACAGGGGAGGGGCAGAGAGAGAGGGAGACACAGAATCGGAAACAAAACTGACACTTAAAGAGTGCTCTTTGAAGTACTTTTCTTATATTAACCCACTTAGTCCTCCCAAGAACCCTAGGAATAGATACTATTATAAACAACCCCCACTTTACAGAAGAAGAAACCAGAGGCACAGAGAAGTTGACTAACTTTCCTGCAGGCACTCAGCTAAAAAGCGGCAAAGCCAAGATTCGTACCAAGCGAGACCGGGATCTCGAGTGTTTAACCAACAGGTGGTATTATCTTTTCTGGCAGCTCTCCCAGCCAGGGTCCCCACAGAGGAGACAATGTGACTTCCTCAAGGCACCCGTAGAAATTGTCCTTGGAGTCAGCGTGTGACATAAATTGAGGAGGGGAGTGTGTGTTGGAGGGGGGTTCTAGGACATGCTGTCTGCTAGAAGGCATGGGAAGCGGGGAGCACATGGTAAATCAGCCTTCGTCTCACTCCTGTCTCTGAGCGTACCCGCGAAACTCAGGAAATGACAGATCACATAACATAAGAATGCGTTTCTATATGATTTTAAAAACTCAGCGAAATGGTTCACACCAACTAAGGGAGTGGTTACCTCTGGGGAGGGAGTGAGAGGGAAGTATTAGGTGGGGCTTTAGTGGTAGCTGCAGTTTTATGTGTTCAGGGAAATTTCTCAAGCAGAAAATAGTCACGGTAAATAAACACGTCTTAAACCTTGTTAGTCCCTGGAGATAACCAAGCGGAAGGCCTGGTCCTGGCCCATGAGGAGTTTATATACTAGTTGAGGAGACAACCATCTATCGGAAAAGACAATTAAACTTGCAAGGGATAGTACGTACTAAGTGTCAAATCAATAGTGGACAGCAGGTGCGGTAGGAATTTCATATCTTTAAAATTAGAAGGTTGGGCTGGGTGCTGTTTATTATGCTATTATTACTATATTATTATAATATGTATGTTAGTACATAAGCAGCTGGACCCTTTTCAGATGACATTTTACATGGGCCCCAAATACATGACAGATAAAGGTGAACCTTTGGCTGCTCACCAGAGGCAGGGATCTGGAGACCTCTCCCCAGCCCATGCCCAGCATCTGTCTGTCCCAGTGCTGTCCCAAGAACTTCTGTAACGTTTCAGAACCCGGCTTCAAAACCACTAGACAAGGGGTCTCTTCAACTCACTTTCAAGCACTGGCAGCTTCAGGATGGAAGGCTTCATGGAGGAGGTGGGCCTTCAAAGGGACCTGGACACCTTGAGCTGTTTGGAGTAAGTGGAGAGGAGGGGGAGAAATCTGCTTGGTAAGAGAAGCAGCCTTGACTACCACACGGAAGGGTCTAGACACAATTGGTGACTCGGCAGCTAAGGAGGGTACTGGAATAGAGAGAAGTCATAGCATCAAAGCTGTGTTTCAGAAAGGCAGTGCTATCAATAAAACTCAAAGGCAACCTACAGAATGGGAGAAGATATTTGCAAATGACATATCTGGTAAAGGGTTATTACCCAAAATATATAAAGAACTTACAGAACTCGAAACCTAAAAAACTAATCATCCAACTAAAAAGGGGCAGAAGACATGAACAGACATTTCTCCAAAGAAGACATCCAGATGGCCAACACACATGGAAAGATGCTCAGCCTCACTGATCCTCAGGGAAATGCAAATCAAAATCACAATAAGATATCACCTCACGCCTGTCAGAATGGCTCAAATCAACAACACGAGAAACAACATGTTGGCAAGGAAGTGGAGAAAGGGGAACCCTCCCGCACTGTTGCTGGGAATGCACACTGGTGCAGTCACTCCGGAAAACAGTATAGAGGTTCTTCAAAAAGTTAAAAAATAGAACTACCCTAGACTCAGCAATTGCACTACTAGGTATTTACCCAAAGAATACAAAAATACTAATTCAAAGGGACACACGTGCCCCAATGTTTACTGCAGCGTATCTACAAGAGCCAAATTATGGAAACAGCCCTAGTGTCCATTGATTGAGGAACGGATAAAGAAGCGGTAATATATACATACAATGGAATATTATTCAGCCATAAAAAATGACTGAAATCTTGTCATTTGCAACAACATGGATGGAGCTAGAGGGTGTAATGCTAAGCAAAAAAAAAAAAAGTCAGAGAAAGACAAACATCATATGATTTCACTCATATGTGGAACTTGAGAAACAAAACAGATGAGGAGAGGGAAAAAAGAGACAAGAAAGAGACCCTTTAAAAAAAAATGTTTATTTATATTTGAGAGAGGGAGAGAGAGTGCAAGCAGGGGAGGGGCAGAGAGAGAGAGGGAAACCGAGAATCCTAAGCAGGCTCCTCACTGTCAGTACCAAGCCTGATGTGGGGCTCAAACCCACAAACCATGAGATCGTGGCCTGAGCCAAGGTCAGATGCTCAACTGACTGAGCCACCCAGGCGCCCCAACAGACTTCTTAACTATAGAAAACACATTTAAGCGTGCATCTGTTGCGATGAGCTCTGGGTGTTGTATGGATGTTCTGAATCATTCTTTGTACACCTGAAACTAATGTTACACTGTATGTTAACTAACGGGAATTTAAATAAAAACTTACCAAAAAAAAAAAGTGCGGTTGGAAACAATGACAGAGTGCGAGTCGATAATCAGGAGGCCAGTTCCAAGGCTGACCTAGTGAGGGAGGCAAGAGAAAGGGGCCCAAGCAGGAGGTATCACAAAGTAACAGCAGAATACGGGGCTACAGGGTGGGCTTTAGGCTCCAAGAGGCCGAGTTTAAATCCCAGTTTTCTGCTTTTGAGGTGCACATTCTTGGCCTCTCCTGGCCTAAGTTACTTCCTCTGGTAAATGGGAGTGGTAATAGTTGGACATCATGCAGAAATGCCCCACGGATCACATGGGGTCACGTTCGTGAAACACTCAGGTCAGGTCCCAGACCAAGGAGAGCTGTAGCCAACATGGTCCCTGACGCTCCAGGGGGTCATGTCACATCCCCCATCAGGATGGAGAAAGCAGAGAGCAGGCCAGGCCTCCCAGCGACTCGCCCCAGAAAAACGCTGTCAACAGTTCCCTTATCTGGCCTCGAGGCTGAGAGTGTTAAGGAGCAAGAAGGAATCGGTGTGAAGTCGCTTTCCACCTGGGTAGCATCATTGCATGAGTCACAGATGTACTGCTTCTGGATACACAGTTGTCCTGAAGGCTGGGGTCCTTTGGGGCTCAGAGGTGAGGGGAGCTGCTGAGGGGAAGCGAAGCAGGAGGCAAGGAACAGCTTTGTGTAGGCGGCGTGGAAGCGAAGCAAGTCCTGCTGTGTATCGGCCACTTGTACCCAGAGGGGTGGCCAGGTCAGAACAGAGGCTACAGCAGCCGGCAGAGGAGCACTGGAGACCTGGAGGCCGGGGTGGTTGGTACCAGGGAGTGTCCCGCTGTCCCAGGGACCGTGGGTGTGTGCACTCATCCAGGCTGATCCTTACTCCTGGTGTTTATGCACGTGAGCCCCTGACTTTTGTCCTTCCTGGGTGGAACACTGTGCTTCTCCTCCTACAGCCCTTCTGTGTCACTGCTCAGTTCCCACTGCCTGCAGCCTAGGGGCGAGCCGGGAGGTGCATCACAGCCTAACCCCCCGCCCTGGGGGGTCTCGGCCCGGCTCCGCGGGTAAGGCTACTTGTAGGTCAGGAAGACATTTCTCTGTCAGGTCTAGGAGAGCAGAGAGGTGCAAGAGTTGCATCGCCCCATTTCTTTTCCCCTAAGGATAAGAGCTGCTGCTTTTAAAGGGCCGTGATTGTCAGGATTCCTTGAGAGGGTGGCAGGTTACGAGATTCGTGGTCTGCAGGGACGTTGATAAGAGATGAACTCTACTTCTCCGGGAGAGGTCAAGCAACACCAAGGTGACATTAGTGGGGGGCCTTCGGCCGTGGGGGTGTCTCCACTGCCCCTGTTTTGCATTTGCTGCCTCAGAGATGATAATGTGGCCCCTCACAGACAGAATGAAATGATGCACCCTGTCTCGGGGTGACGGGTCTGGCTGGGTCACTTTCTTTAGATTTATGGAGTGTTAGACCCATGGAGGCACCCGCCTTACCCCACAGGCTGAGGCCTAGAAAGAGAGGATGCAAACACATCATACTGCCAGTCTACCCCCTCCCCTGTAAATCCGACTCTTACGGGGAACTGAGAGTCCCTCATATTCCTGATACGACCTAAGAGTTCCTGGTATTGACCTATATCAATTGAGGATGATCGGCACGTGAACTGCCCTGGGGCAGATAACTCAAGAAGAAGATATCCGGCAGGTGAGCTGGACTTTTCTAAAGCGCCCCCATCCTTGGGGTCTTGCCTGGTGCACCCTACCCCCCTGTGATGCAGAGGAGCTTAGCTCTTCAACTAGCACTTGGCAGGAGAATGCCGATTCCTCCTCGGTTTTGGAACCGTGAGGACGTGATTCAGAGGAGGCGGTAGCTGGGTGGCCGGCCATGGTTTCAGCCGGCCCAGGACGACAAAGCTGACCATGCAGAGCGAAGCAGAGATGAGAGGTGGATGGGGAGAGGCGGGATGAGTTCAAGTCCCTGCTGTTAGCCAGCTTCACCTTAAGCCTTCCTGCCATTTGGCTACGTGGGCCAGTCGGCAAGTTGCCTTGACTTTTGTTTTGTTTTATTTTTCTCATGCTGGTGTGAGTTGGGCTCCTATCCCTTACAACCCAGAGAGTCACAGATAACCGCTGGTTTAACCAGCCCCGTTTCACACAAGGTGAAGTTGAAGCCCAGAGAGATGAACCACCTCGCCCTCCATCGCTGAGGTGGTCAGTGGCAGAGCTAAGCCAGGATCCAGTAGATTCAATTATGTGGATTCTCAAAGCAGTTCTCACCTCAGGAGGAGTTAAGAACCCCTGCTCTGGGTCAGAGCAGTGCGTTTTGAAGGAGCCGATCAGACCACTTTCCCTTCTGGGTGTTTGAGTAAGAGCCTGGGGAGGAGAACCGGAGGCCGGAGTGGCTCATTTACCAGCAATAGTTGTATTCCAGAGCCCGACAGTTCTATTTTAGATACTCAAGTTCAAACCAAGACAGAGGATTTGTACACAGGAGCAGTGGGGTTATATTCGGACCCCTAACCTACAAGCTATGCGACCTTGGGTAAGTCCCTCACTTTCTCTAGTTTCTGTAGCTGTATGGGAATCGTACTGTCACACATGGGGATTAAATGAGGGACAGTATTTATAGAGGACATTTGTGCATGGAAAACACACATCTCACAACCACTGGCATCACCAGCATTGGTGTTCGTCACACACACTGAAGCCATGGCCAACAGCTGGTGTCTCTGGAGCCCTCAGTCTATTGATTCACTCCGTCTATTCCCAACTGTCAGTATCCAAACAGGAAGGCAAAGGGCTTGACCTGAAAAAGAAATCTGAAACATTGCTTACAGCCAAAAGCAAAGGCGTTGCGTGGAGTCCCAAGGAATTTGGGGAATTCCCTTTTTCCCCCCCCATGATGGGAAACTGGAGGCAATGGTGCCCCCTGGTGGGAAGTGTCAGTACTGCAAACCGTGGCTGTGGATTACTCCATCGGTGCCATTATCTC
The DNA here is from genome assembly GCF_018350175.1 of Felis catus. NCBI lineage: Eukaryota > Metazoa > Chordata > Mammalia > Carnivora > Felidae > Felis > Felis catus. The sequence continues at coordinate 34,536,818 of NC_058371.1, read as the reverse complement.
CAGATGTTCTTGGGTTATATGTAATGCTTTTAAGTAACGTGTTTACAGGACTTATTCTGAATGCCAATGTCCCTCAGTGGAGAACAGGATGCCATGGGAATCTCTGTGATCTCTTACGTCTCCAATATCTGAAGGTGCTCGTTAGGCCAGACCTTTTCCCCCTGGTGATGCTCTCTGAGGTTGGGATGGAAATAGCAGGTTCAGGAGACACCAAGATCAGTCAGAGAGCATGTGATGAGTGCTCAGTCATCAGCAACTACACCTGTCTGTTTAGGTAGTTAGAGCACAGTGAGGTGCAGCGGCTGAGAAAGCAGGTGAAATGGCAACAGTATAATGGAAAGTAAATGACCTTTGGAGGCTCAAGTTCTACCTCTATCATTGGTGGTGATTTGGGATAAGTTTCTTAGTCACTTTGAGGCTCAGTTTCCTAATTTGGAAGCTTACTGGACTCTTTGGGCGCTAGAATTTAGGGAGGGATTATGGTGATTAATTAATATAATGCATGTCAAGCATTTAGTGTGGGCACTTAGCGTGGGCTTAATAAGCATTTATTATTTTTCTCTGCCCACTGACTATGCCCCTCTTCAATTTTCCTTCCACTTCTCCAGTGAGTGGTTCCAGGCAACGACACCAGTGCACAAATATTCATGGGGCACACCTTACCGGCCTGCATTGGCATGTTCTGGACACGAAAGTAAAAGAAACGAGGAAACAAGTTGAGTACAAGGAAAATTGACGAGAGGTGTTGAGATGGAAGGACCCGAATTTTCAAACAGTCCTCGTGAAAAATGTAAATTAACACAACTACTTTGGATAAAGAGTAGACCCTACTAAACCCGACCCCATTCACACTTCAGGACCCAGAATTTCCACTTCTAGAACATAGCCAACAGAGGTGTATATTCACCAAAAGACATGTGCAAGAATGTTCACGGCAGCACTACTTACGGTACAGTTGAATCTTGAGCAACAGGGGCTTGAACTACGTGGGTCCACGAGATACACAGATTCTTCCCGGCACAGTACTGTTAATGTGCCAGTATAGTTAACATACATATAGATGTACGGTATAGCGATTCAACAATTCTACACCTTACGGTAAGTGTACTCTTAATCCCCATCATCTATTTCACCCATTCCCTCACCTTGCCTTATGATTTTTTTAAAAAACATTTTTAATGTTGATTTATTTTTGAGAGAAAGAGAGAGACAGAGCACAAGCAGGGGAGGGGCAGAGACAGAGGGAGACACAGAATCTGAAGCAGGCTCCAGGCTCCGAGCTGTCAGCCCAGAGCCCAACGTGGGGCTCGAACTCACGAACCATGAGACTACGGCCTGAGCCGAAGTCGGACGTTTAACCGACTGAGCCAACCAGGCACCCCAACCTTATGATTTTCTTAATAACATGTTCTTCTCTCTAGCTTACTTTCTTGTAAGAATACAGTGCATAATCCATATAACATACAAAATATATGCTCATCAGCTGTTTATGTTATTGGTAGGTTTCTGGTCAACAGTAGTCAAGTTTTATTAGTTTTATTATTAGTTTATTAGTTTTATTATTAGTTAAATTATTAGTTTATTAGTTTTATTATTTTATTATTAGTTTATTAGTTTTATTAGTTTTATTAGTTTTATTAGTAGTCAAGTTTTGGGGGAGTCAATGTTATACACAGATTTTTGACTATGCAGAAGGGCCAGTGCCTCTAACCCCCGTGTTGTTCAAGGGTCAGCTGTAGTTCCAAATTGGCAATAGCCCAAATGGCCACCCACAGTAGAATAAATAAATCCAGGTCGTATATCCAGATCATGGAAAACCGAACAGCAAATAGGAATGAACAAACAGCAACCACAACACCACAACACAAATGCATCTCACAAACATAATGTCGAGTGAAGGAAGCTGGACAAGAGAATATACACCATACGATCCCAAAACAGGCAAAATTAATCTATGAAGTTAGAAGCCAAGCTAGTAGTTGCCTTTGAGATCAGTGACACCAAGAGGATACGAGAGAGTTCCGGGCAGGGGTGTGAATGTTCTGTTTCATGACCTGGGTGCTGATTACATGGGGATTTCACTTCGTGACTGACATTTAGTTCAGGTGTATGTATGGTGTTCATGCACTTTTCTCTGTATATGTTATACTTCAATAACAATTTATAAAAATAAAATAAATTAGGTAAAATTTACTCAATCAAGAGGCTTATGCTCTCACTCATGAGCAATTAGAGAAACAACCAACTGAAATTCAATGTGTATTACAGCCAGGGATAAGCCATGAGCTGCAAGTGTCCAGAAAATCCTGACGAGAGACACCCTGAATTTCTCCAGGAGGTGGCTTTTGAGTAGGACCTCAGAGACTAAAAGGGGAGGCATGTCTCGTGTGCTTAGGAAAGCCAGAATAGTTGGCCGAACGCAAGAGAAGGCGTGTGGGAGAACCCAGCAGGACATGAAGCTGGAAATGTAGGTAAGAGTTTCATGAGTCGGGTTATAGAATGCGGACTGTGTCTTGAAAGTGAGTTCTTCACCAAGGAATACACAATATGTTGTTTTGTTTTGTTTTCAAATCCTGTAGCAGCCTGAAAAATGGCCAGGAGAAAAGAGAGTAGAGGCAGAGAAATGAGTTAGAGTGCAATCGCACGTGACAAGAGACAGATAATCTGAACTTAGGTGGGAGCAGTGGGAACCTAGAATAGGGCTGGGAGGAGACAGGAAAGGTGAAATGGGCCAATGGAGCGTCAGCCTGGGTCACAGGCAGGAGGAGGTGGAGAGAGATGGGCTCAGGAAACTTTCAAAGAGAAATGTCCAGGAGGGGACAGGCAACTCAGATCTGGAACTCTGGATGAGGGTAGAGCTGGAGATGTTGAGTGTGGGATTTGGCAGTTACCTGGCTTCAGAGTCGATGACATTGGCTGGAGAGAGGGCACACGAGCCGAACACTCTGACTGTGGGACATCCAGAGTGCTACCTTCCACGTCACCGCACACAGAGTCCTCGGTTCCCACGTACTTTACGTGGTATACCCCTCACTACTAAGTTCCTCCATGTGGATTCCCCAGCCTCTCTACTGCCCCCACTATCCAAATCTGTTCACCCTTTCAAGGGGCTTATCTCAAGCTCCTTCTCTTTCCTCAAGCTTTCCCAGATTACTTTGGCTTGATTTATTTCTCCTCTAAGAGATACCAGCTAAGAGATACCAACTAACATATCAGAAATTTTTCTAATTACCTGCCTGTGTCCTCTATTAATTGAGATGCCTATTCAGCCGCTACAAATAACAGTGGCTAAATGACAAGCCAACACAACTGGCTGGAACGAGACCGATGTTTTATTTTTCTCGTATAATAGCCAGTGTGTAAGCAGAGCAAAGCCCATAAGGTGCTGGGGACCTAGGCTGCTTCTGTCTTGTTGCTGTGTCATAATCTAAGATAGCCGCTGCTGTTTCCACCCCTCCATCCGGGGGCAGGAAGAGAAGGAAGTGAAGAAGAGAATGTCCCTTCCGTTTAAGGCTATGTCCTGGAAGGGGCACACGTCACTTCTGCTATAACATCCTTTTAGCCAGAACTCAGTTACTTGGCCACTCCTAGCTGCAAAGGAGTCTGGGAAATACAATCATTATCTGGAAGGCTGTGTGATTAATCCTCTGGGATTCTATTACTAAAGAAAAGGGTGGGGGGAGCGTGCCTGGGTGGCTCAGTCGGTGAAGCGTCCGACTTCAGCTCAGGTCATGATCTTGTGGTTCGTGGTCCAAGGGTTCGAGCCCCTCGTCGGTCTCTGTGCTGACAGCTCAGAGCCTAGAGCCTGCTTCAACTTCTGTGTCTCCCTCTCTCTGCCCCTCCCCTGCTCATGCTCTGTCTGTCTGTCTCTCTTTCTCTTTCTCTCTCTCAAAAATAAATAAATATTTAGGGGCGCCTGGGTGGCGCAGTTGGTTAAGCGTCCGACTTCAGCCAGGTCACGATCTCGCTGTCCGTGAGTTCGAGCCCCACGTCAGGCTCTGGGCTGATGGCTCAGAGCCTGGAGCCTGTTTCCAATTCTGTGTCTCCCTCTCTCTCTGCCCCTCCCCCGTTCATGCTCTGTCTCTCTCTGTCCCAAAAATAAATAAACGTTGAAAAAAAAATTAAAATAAATAAATAAATAAATATTTAAAAAATTTTTAAAAAGAAAAAGGGGGAATAGTTATTGGATGACAGCTAGAAATCCCTGCCACATGTCTCACCACTATAAGCATCTTTTGGGTAGCAATTGTAATAAAGGTAAATGTTCATTTAATTCATTGAATAATTCGTATATGTATAAGCACCCATTCTAGTTTTTTTCCTGTAGTATATTTGGCTTTATAGGTGCTTGTCTTACCCACAGTTTAATGTCCCTCTTGAAGACAAGGACTCCGTGTTATGCATCCTTGTGTGTTCTGATCCTGTAAATATTTTCTTTTAATGATACTGGCATTATATTCCCCCCGACTATGTTCAATCTAATTATCCTTAATATTTGCCAGTTAAGTTGGCCTACAGGAGGATGGCTAGAAGAATAAAATAGAGGAATTATTTTTCACCATGGCCGTAACCTGACTGATAGAAACTCTTAGAGTCCTTGTTATCAGGGCTCAATGACCCCTGCCAGGAACCAGATCCCTACTCACACACTGGACTTTCTTCCAACTACCAAGGAGTCGGATCAGAAGCTGGGTCTTTAATGCAGACTTTGTGGAATCATGCAAGGAAGCTAGACAGCAACCATTCACTCATTTGGTCAATCAGAAAATGGTATTGGGCCCCTACTCCATGACAGACACAGTGTGTGTTCAAAACACACTGGGGTCTGTCACCGACATGAGGCTGATTGTTGGGAAGGGACAAAATACACAGAGAGTAAATGCGTCGTGATGGAGAAGGCCAAGATGCTCCAGGAGCAGGTACCTGGGGACCTGACCCATGGGGAATGTCCAGGGGAGATATCAGAAGGCCCAGCATAGGACTGGAAACATGAGCCATCAAAGGAAAGTTCACCTTTGTCCCACTGAAGTCTTAACTTCAGATTCCAATTTCCTGGGCCTTAGGGTTTCAAGCAATTAAGCTGGGCTGGTGACAGGAGGAAGCAGGAATTATTGAGGCATGGATGGGAAGGAAGCAGGTTTGGCTGAGACCAACTTACAAAGAGAGCCCCGGAGGGACCAAGTAAGCAAGTGCTCTGAGATTCTGGCCAGGGCTGCTGGGCAAATTGGCTTTTCTTACAGTGGAATCTGGACTGTGTCAACTAAGCCCACATCCTTCTCTCTGGCGGACTCGCTGGAGTCTAAACAGACAGTCGGGGAGGAAGGCAGAGCGACTTTCCCGGAAGCTCTCCTCTGAGGCAGGGAGGTGGGCCTAAGGGGAAATGGCGTGGCTCGGGGCTGAATTGTTTTCACTCTCAAGAGCTGGCCATCTGAAAGTGTGAATCAGCATCTCTGGGGATTCAAAGTGCAGGGGGGAAATGCAGAAAAATGGGCAAGGGGACATGACAGCCAGACTCTTTAAATATCTGTTTGCGGGGCGCCTGGGTGGCTCAGTCGGTTGAGCGTCCGACTTCGGCTCAGGTCATGATCTCGCGGTCCCTGAGTTCGAGCCCCGCGTCGGGCTCTGTGCTGACAGCTCAGAGCCTGGAGCCTGTTTCAGATTCTGTCTCCCTCTCTCTGACCCTCCCCCGTTCATGCTCTGTCTCAAAAAAATAAATAAACGTTAAAAAAAAAAAGTTAAATAAATATCTGTTTGCTCACTAGTGACAGAGGGTGGTAACTCTCCCACCTGTTTCCCACTCTCTCTGGCATCTTGCCTCATATTTATCCCCTCACTCAGCTTTCCAAAGCCTTCCACCCTCTAATGCATTTGTCCTTCAGGGAATGAAGAAAGCAGTGTCACTCAATGGTCATTTGATTAGTGTCAGGACCTGAACTTCCCATTGAGTAGTCAGTGGGAGTAACCAATGGCCAGAGGGCAGGGGGTCGGGGTCTGGTCAGAGTTCTGTCTCTAATGCACCCTTCTGGCCCTCGGACTCTTCTTGAAAAAAAAAAAAGTTTATTTCTTTATTTTGAAAGGAGGGAGAGGGGAGGAGAGAGAGGGAGAGAGAAAGAATCCCAAGCAGGTTCTGCACTGTTAGGGCAGAGCCCAACCTGGGGCTCAAACTCACCAACCTCGAAATCATGACCTGAACTAAAATCAAGAGTCAGTTGCTCAACCGACTGAGCCATCCAGGCACCACTGGCCCTTGGACTCTCTCTGTGGATTTGGAACAGGAATGTTCTCTGCCCATACAGAGGTGATGAGTATGCAACGAAATCATACAGAAGGTGTATCGGTGTAAGGCTGATATGTTTATGAAACATACATAGAAATCTGTCCGATGATACATCCTTGTCCTGCAAGTCAATTCACAGGGGCCACGGGACACACTCCAGCCAGGGAATACAGCTGCACCAGTGGGAAAGGTGCTCCCACAGCAGCATTCTTTGTTTCCCCCCTGGAAACTCTACTTTTTTAGCAAATACATACAGTGAGGTACATGCATTCAGTGAGATTACAAAGTAGCAATGAAAATGAGCAAACTGAGGAGGCTGGCTGGCTCTGTCAGTAGAGCATGGGAATCAGGAAGACGTTGGGGACTCTTGATCTCGGGGTCGTGAGTTCGAGCCCCACATTGCGTAGAGCTTACTTAAAAAAAATAATAAAAAATAAAATTAGAAAAAAAATAAAAAGAAAGAGAGAAAATGAGCAGACTAAACCTCCCACACAACAGCATGGATAAATCTCGCGAACATCAAGCTGAATAAAAGAAGCAAATCCCAGAAGAATACTGGCAGTACGATTCTATTTATGTAACATCTAAAGTCAGGCAAAATTAAACCGCCTTGTTGAGGGATGTGTCCCCTTGGGTAAATCCAGAAACCGAAGCCTGTAAATTATCATCACAAAAGTCAGAATAGCTGGTGTCTCCTTTGGGGAAGGAGGGAGGAAAGGGCTTTGCATTCTGGAAGGGGCTTGGGGAGAAGGGCTGCCAGAGAACTGGCACTCCCTGTCTCTTGCCTGAAGGGGGGGCTACATCTGCGTTCATTTTACAATTATTCTCTCAATCGCATATATATGTTTTATGTACTTTTCTGGATATGATCTACCCTATGATTAAAAAAACATAAATGCATCGGGGCGCGCCTGAGTGGCTCAATCCGTTGAGTTGGTTAATTTATATGAAATAAATTAAGTTATAGCAATTCTCTCTCCATTTGTTGACTGCTTTAAACATTTTATGATAAAAAACCTCACATGTGTTAGGAGACAGAAATAAAACTGATCTATGCATTGAGAGACATGACCAAGTTCTGACGTGGTCACTAATGTAGAATTTGAGATGAGCCCTTTAGATTCTCTGCACCTGCGTTTCTCCACTTCTAAAATGCAGGTTAGTTGGGTGCCTGGGTGGCTCAGTCGGTTAAGCATTGGACTTCGGCTCAGGTCACGATCTCATGGTTGGTGGGTTCGAGCCCCACGTGGGGCTCTGTGCTGAAAATTTGGAGCCTGGAGCCTGCTTCGGATTCTGTGTTTCCCCTTCTCTCTCTCTGCCCCTCCCTTGCTTGCACTCTATCTCTCGCTGTCCCTCAAAAATAAATAAACATTAAAATATATAAATGCATCTGAAATCAACAGGAAGACACGCGACATAGGATAATAGCCTCAGAGACCCACTGCCTCCGTTTTATAAACAAGGAGACTGAAGCCCAGAGAGGTTACAGGCTTGCTCAAGGTCACAAAAATGTGCTTCCTGTCAAAGTGGGACTAGAACGAGGTCCAACAACTTTTCAAATTCAGTGTTCCTCCAACCACCTTCCATCTCTCTCTGAAGAGGCCTCTCTCTGGGGGGGAGTGGAAGGCACAGCTTTCCAGCCTGGAAGTTCCCTTGTTTTGTGAAAAAGAGAAAGGCGAGTCAGCAGGTCGATATCCCCAAGAGCTGGAATCAACTCTGAGGATTGTACCCACTTTTCAGATGGAATTTCAAAAGATTTAAATCCGTCCCTCCAAAGTTACCTCATTGTAATGATAAAATTACAAAAAACAAAATTCCAGAAATCTCTGGCAACTCAAATTGGAGTTCTACTCAGGCTGCATCCGATTTACAGATGGTATCGGAGAAAGGGCTGGAAGGCGCTGGGGAGGGAGGGGAGGAAGGACTGGGAGCCAGGAAGTCTGCAATTTTATTGACTTACCCACCTGGCCTAGGTGAGACCCTTAGCCCTGGGACAGTCAGGAAAGGAACCTCTGCTATCTCTCTGAGAGCTTTTTTGTTTTGTTTAGAGGTCAATTACTTCCCATTTGGGAAGCTTGTGAACATTAAGAGGTGCCTGAAGTGACGGGGCTGAACGATGCAGATAAGAGCTGATTGCTTGCAGAGCGCCTCCCTGGTGAAAGCCGGGCCGGCTAAGCTGGGGACGGTAAGACGCACACACAAAGGGGCAGCTCTCAGTGCAAAGGAGAGATTCCAGGACGGAAGATGGGCAGCTGGAGGTGGGCTTGATGAGCTGAGAGAGGGATGCGTTTTAAAGTGATCTTGACAGGCAGAAAGTGAGGAGACGGGAGAAGACAGTTGCCCTTCCCTCTGCTTTCCTTTTGGAAAGCCATCATTGGTGTCGGGAGAATCTCAAGCTTCCAGGATCTCCACCCAAGAGAAAACCACACGGATTGCCTACGGACAAGGTTTTGTTAGTTTTGTTTTTTGTTTGTTTGTTTGTTTAGAGCAGCAAAAACGGAGGCTGCAAAAATCTCGAGAGCAGAACAGAAAATGTCGTAAATCAACGGCATCTCTAAAGGATCTTGGGCATATATGACAGCAACATGCCATCCAGCCTCCCACGCCCCTTCAGCCAACTGAATGCAGTTCACGAATTCCCAGAAGCTAGCCTTGAACTGCATCTCAAACTACTGTAGAACACGAGCATGGCTTTGGCGTGTGCCCGCTTACTTTTCTCCACTCCTGAGGCTTCGACCTTTCCTGGAGCCTCTCCCAGTAAACAGTGTCATTCCCACACTAATCACCAGGCTTAATCCCCTCCTGCAAGCACCCACCTCCTCCCCCACCCCTTCTCTTTCTTTCCAGAGAGGGCGCACTGTCTATCCTCCTTGACACGCAGCATTGACCACCTTGTATTTTTAGATACCTTTCTCCTGTTAGTCTCTGGTATCCAGTGCGATAGTAAATTTCTTCAGGGCAGCAGCCCTTCCAGAAACGTCTGGGTGATGACTGAGTTGCTGATGACTGAACCAAGCTGCTTTTGCCTTCACTCACAGACTTGACCAAGCCATAGCTCATCCTCGAGGCTGTGCTTTTTCCGTGTGGTTCAAAATGTTGAGGCAGCATGGGAAGCAAGGCCTGTTCAGAACATCTGGGACCAGCCTTGGTGCTTACTTTTCCATGTGAGAAGGGGGCAAAGGGCGAAGAAACTAACATTTACTGATTTTCTACTCGGTGCCGACTACTCTGCTAGATCCCTGCAATGGTGACCTACGATTCCAGGGCGAGGACCTTACCCAAAGAAACGCAACAAAGGATTTTTAAAAATTAACATGCAGTACTTTAGAATCTGCTCTTGGGAAAACGTAATATGACTCACTTAACAACTGAGGGCTGGACAGATGGTCCCTCAGTGGAAGCATTGAACTTAAGCTCAACTGTCATGAATCTAAGGCCAGTGTCCACGTGCCCTTCCCTTTTGTAAGGAATGTCCCCCAAAGTGAAAGACGGGTAACGCCGTGTGACCATTTTCCCGCGATGGACGGTTTAACTCTAATCTCTATTTTTTTTTTTTATCTTAGCTGAATTGACCAAGGAATATTTATTGATCCCAAATTTAAAGTATACAAACTGCCCTCTTTAATCTCAGGAGCACAAGCACAAACTATAGTTGCAAGACACTGTGAAGTATGTCTAAATGTATTTTTATTAACAGCGAAAGTAGAGAAATAAAAAAGGATGAAAATCAAAAGGAGGGAAAACGTAAGGAAATGGTAGTAAGAAAAAAATAAGAATAATACTCTTGTTTTTAGCTTGAACACATAAGCTTCAAGAGATGTTAGCAATGAGTAGTCAGGTATAGTTTACATAGGACCAAAGAAGTCTGTTTCTCACGTTGGTGGAAACAATCAGGACACATTCAGAAATGAGAAAATGCAGGGCCAGTACATTTTGGTTAAATATTTGCATTTATTAAATAGAATTTAATTTTTGGCATGTTAGTGGTGGAGGGGTGAAGAACCAGACTTTTCATTGTCTACAAATGTTACCCAAGGGGAGAAAACAGGGGCCCAATTTTCCTGCCAGAGATAAATGTATCTGACCCCTTGTTCCCATTAATAGAATGAGTTTGTTTTCAGTCTTAAATTTGCAGAATTTCAAACATCTTTACGGAGGAGGGTCATGATTTCCCCCTAAAGTTCAGGCTTCCTACCCATCCCTAGGTGGACTTTCGGCCTCCTCTACGCCTCCTTTCCTGTTGCCTGGTTTAGAAAAGGGTTGTGGTTTGAAAGAACCCCACAGAGCGAAAGAGCGAAGTAATCAGGTAACCTATCTCCAGGACTCCAACCATTTTGTCTCCCTAGGAAATCTTGTCTGCACCGCGGACTCTGAACTTCTGGGTGTTGTTTTTTATTTTAATTCGAAGTTGCTTAGAGATAAGGAGAGGTGGGTGGATTCTAATGGCCCCCACACACGCAAACACACACAAATATATTTAGTGTATTCACTCAAGGTGCTGGGCTGAATACAGGGGATAAAATGCAGTGACCGTGAAGGGGAGAGCCAGAATACCTTCCCCGAGAGCAACCACGTCCCCACTGGATTAATGCAGTCCTCTGAGAACTGAGCAGCGAGGGGGGTGGGGGGAGGGCATTTTAAAGTCCCCTGAGGGGTTGGCTCACACAATAGTTCCTCACCAGGACCTCCTGCACACCCCCCCCCCCACCCCGCCGCGCTCTACACCCGGGTTCCCACATCTCACTGGACTCCTCATTCTTCCCCACCCCCCCTTGCCTTTAATGGAGGATCGAGGCCCTCTAGAGCCCCGTACCCCCCATTCACCACCCCCCCACCCCGCCCAGGCCCCAGGCTGCTGCGCACAAATTCAGGAGCCGATCAGCAAACCCTGGGTTTGAGGCTCCACAAGTCACCTGCTTCAGTACTGCTCCGAACGAGAAACTGCCAGCCACCCCGGGCTCTCCTCCCTCCCAGGGCTGCTTCGTGGGCGGCCGGCGCAGGCCCTGCGCGCTGTCTTTGGGGAGAAGACCGTCCCCGGGCCTTCAGCGGGATGGCTTGTCGGGGGCAATTCGCAGTCCCAGGGATTGCTCGGGGAGAAGTGCCATCCGGTCGCTCCGCCGGCGCCGCCCTCCATCCCGGCCGCCGAAAGCGGTGGGCGGCGAGGCTGGCACGGAACACCGGGACACGGCGGGCGTCTCGGAGCCACCACGCCTCACCAGGCCCTGACGCCCTGCAGCGCGGCGGGCAGGTGGCTCTGAGGGCCGGCGCCGGGGCCACCCCCGCCGAAACCCGCGCTGGCCAGGGGTGCGGGCGTCGCAGGACCCGGGGGCGCGCCCGCGTAGCCGCCGCCGTAGCCGGCGCCGTAAGGGGCGCCCGCGTAGCCGCCGTAACAGGAATAGGGCGCCGCGGCGGCGCCGTAGGGGCCCGAGAAAGCCGGCGCGCCGGGGCCCAGGCAGGGCTTGCCGTCCCGCACCAGCACGGGCACCGCCACCCGGCGCGGCGCCGGGGGGTGGCCCGCCAGTTCTAGGGACTTGTCCTGGCGCTGTCTTTTGCACTTGTAGCGCCGGTTCTGGAACCAGATCTTGACCTGCGTGGGCGTGAGCTGCAGCGCGCTGGCCAGGTGCTCGCGCTCGGGCGCCGACACGTACCGCTGCTGCTTGAAGCGCCGCTCCAGCGCCAGCACCTGCGCCTGCGAGAAGAGCACGCGGGGCTTCCGCCGCTGGCGCGCCTTGGGCTGCTCGGGGCCGGTCCCGCGCGCGCCGCTGCCGGGGTCGCCGACGCCGAGCTCTGGCCCCCTGGTCCCGCCGCGGAGGGGCGAGGCTGCGCTGAGGCCCGGCTCTAAAAGCACAGGAAGGAACAGCGTCAGCGCCCAGCCTCGGGCTCCCCGAAGCAATTACATGGTTTCCAAGAGACGCCCCTCTCCCCTGGCAGCCTTCACTCCGCGTCCCCTTCCGTCCCCTCTGCCGACCCCTCACCCCCGTCCCAGGACGGTCTGAAGGCTCCTTTCCCCCCACGCTCTGCCGCTGTCGTATCTGCAGGCACATACGTAAATGCTGCCACTCCAGGGTCCCCGGTGGACAGCCTTGTCCCAAAAGGTAGTTGATCAAGAATCTAAGACCACTTCATTTTCTTCTTAGAAGGTCTGTGGGTGGTTGGTGGGGTAGGGGGCGATTCGCTGTGGTTCGATTCTAGCGTGGTGGTGTTTGGGGAAGCTTTTGCCTCGAGGACCAAGTGTGAGTGTGGGGGCCTGTTAGATGGAGATTGACTTTGGACCGCCCTGGGTGGAAAGGGGGGGCAGAGAAAGGGAGAGAGAGAGAGAGAGAGAGAGAGAGAGAGAGAGAGAGAGAGAGATGATAGAGATAGAGTTAGGGACAGAGCGGAAACTTGGTGACGCGCTTGCCAGTGGGTTCCTGTCTGCCTGGTTATCCGTGGTGGTCCGGGGCGCATCGCAGGTTATTCAGATCCAAGTCAGGGGCGGGTGCCCCGAGAGTCTCGGACCTTCACCCCACCCTTGCCCATACCCTTGTCTTTTTGGTCATCAAGTGCTCCACCGGCACCAGGGACCCGTCCCATCTTTCTTGGATGTGATGCTCTTTAACCCAAATGAGCAAAATAGAATAAAACTGAACAAAATATTTCGGTTTCCTGATTCTTGGCTTGGAAACTGCGGTTCTCTTGGAGGAATATACAAAGTTTAGACCCACATTTGGCTTTTTAAAAAGCGACCTCTTTCTCCTTTGGGGTGTCTTTGGCAAGCAGGTGGCGTTGGTTTCGCCCTGCCTTCCTCTTCCCAGGGTTGGTGCCCTCGCGGATCACCCGGACTGAGGCGGCTGTGCCTAAAGCACGCAGAGATACAGCCTCTCCTCCCCTTCTCCCCACCTCTCTTCTGTCTTGGCTAAGCTCTGTTTTAACTCAAGGGTAGGTAGAGAGGAAACGCCGAGTTTTCACGGAAAATCACGCCAGGAGAAAACCAGGAATGCCGAGGGGCTGCGAGTTCTGGGTGAGGTAGAGCAGAACTTGCCTGATTAGGAAAGGTGAGGGTTGGAACCCGACTCCAAACCCCCACCCCTGTTGACACAGTCTTCTGGAGGAGGTGATGGGGCTGTTTGATAGCTGAAGTTTGTGGAAATAAAAACTTTCTTCGGCCTTCCTTCAGCTTGTGCTCAGAGAAACTGGGGACATCTCGCAAAGAGGGAAAATATTGATGGGGATTTTAATCTTAGCAAATTGAAAAGTAACAACTGACCTTAAGCAACTCTTTGGAACAAGCAGGATCCCATTTCAGAGTCGCTGACCACACAGGCCAAGGGGCTGCGTGACACCCTGGTGCGTGCCAGCAGCAAGCGCCCTTGGTCTGCAGCCCCTCTTGCCCTGGTCTCTGAAAGCAAGGTGATCTGGGGACAGGCGAGGTACGCAGACTCCACCAGGAACGTTCGGTCATTGCAGCGGCTCCGGGCTTAGTCCCTGGAGCTGGGCGCAGGCCCCTCCTCCAAGTTAGTCCACAGCAGCCTCATAAGAGATGCTGCTTAGGGGTTCCCCGGCTGAAGAGAAAGCGGTGCGCGTGCCTTCGGCTGCTAGGTAACAGCTGTGGTCCAAGTACCGCGATCCTTTCTCAACAAAGCCAGAGTGAGCAGCTCGGAGGGAATTAGTGTTTATAGAGTCTGCAGAAACCCACAGGCCTCTCTGAGAACACACAGCAAAGGTTAATGTTCTCCAGGTTCCTGGAGTGGGTGAGTAACCAGGCCACTAGTCAACAAACAACTCTGAACTAGTCCCTTTACTTATTCGTTTGAGTCTTGAATGGATGGGCCGTGGCACGGCCTGGCGGAAGAGGCCCGACGCGCCAGGCCTGGCCGGGCGGACCCCAGATGCACACGGAGGCTGCAGACAGAGGCGCAGAGAGAAGAGTGGCTTCTTCATCCCTTGGAATGTGGACGCTTTTCTGCGGAAGCTTCCCAGGTCTCAGGGGCCAAGGCAACACAATTCAATGCCCGCTCCTTCCCTTCCTGCGGCTAGGCGCAGGTGCCAGGGCCTGGCTTCCCTGCGCACGAGGTGGCACTTTCGGAGACCAGGCACGGAGACCCCCGGAGTCGTCTCCCAGAGCTTCGAAACCTGGAGCTGCCCTTACCACGCTCCCAGACGCGGAGGAGCACACGCCAGCTCCCGCAGGGCCGTTCAGGCCTAGGGACGCAGACACGACCTGATCTGGTCGCCACCTCTCTTTGTCCAGAGGAGGAACCTGGGCGGAGGATGACTGGGCTGGCCAGGCCACTCAGCAAGCCCCAAGCTGCGGCTTGCCCCAGAGCCGGCCGACTTTCCACTCCCAAAGCGCTCGGCTGCTTTGATGGCTGCACTTGGGGCAGACGCTTTAGGGTAGAGAGACGCGGAAATGGCAGGGGAGACCCGTGGTGTTGGAGCAGAGCTAAGACACCTAGAGGGTTTCGCTGTGAGAAAGGGAAGCTGGAGTTTCTGGGAAGTGTGGCTGTGACTGGGGGTGATGCGCTTGTGCGAAGCAGAGGGCAGGCTATGGAAATAATGAACCCCCTACGATTCAGGGGGCGCAGGAAGCACACCGGGTGTCTGAAGGGGATGGTAGAGGGGGCTGAGAGATCTGCCTTTTGGAATTCTCAAACAAGGGGAAATAGAAGCCCTCGGAGCGGGAAAGACCAGGAGATGCGCGTTAGCCCCACGCGCCAACTGGTCATGACCAACCCCACAGCCAGGATCCCCCTGTCGAAGCCGAGACCTGGGCGCGCGTACTTACGTGGCTCCTCCACGCGTTCTGAGTCCATCTCTGCGAGCGTCTCGGGGGGACCACCAGGACACCCCGACTCGTCGGTTCTGTCGCTGTTTCCGCCGCGGGCGCTGCAGGTGCTGCGAACCTCTGACTTTCGCGGTTCTGGGACCGGTCGCTGGCACTGAAAGCTTTCAGGGCTCCCCGGTGCCTCCCGGAGTTGCAAGAATTCGGGATCTATCTGCTCTGGCTCCAGCCTCAGGATATCATTGACCGAGAAGGGGGTGGAGGTGACAGGGTTCAGCGGCATCCCGAAGGCGGAGGAGGCGGGGCTGGGGTGTCCCCGGTCACCCTCTGGGTGTCGCCCTGAGCTTCCCCTCTTGTCGCTGCAAGCGCAGCGGGCAGACGCCCAGTGTCCTGTACTGCGCCTTCCTCTGGGCCATCCCTGCCGGCCGGGTGACCGAGGCCGAGATCGCTGACCCTCATTGGTTCCGGCAGGAACCACGTGCTAATCTGTACCTTCCTCCCCGGGAGCTTTCTTCCCGCGCCCTTCGAATTCCTCTCCACCCCCCAGCCACCTTCCGGAAAGGTTTGGTTTGTGTCGACGGTTCTCAAAAGCCAAGAAAATGGGAGAGGGTGCTGCGCGCGGCTCGTTTCTGGGTGAATACGGTAATAGAGGGAGCCGCAGAGGTCAGCCCCGTCCACGGGGCTCTCCTAGGGGACGTGAGAGGACGGGGGGTGGAACCCTTGCTCTGCAACCCGAGCCCGTCCTTCCGGCCCGGCCTTTGCTCAAGTCTCCACTCACGTGGCCGAGGAAAACTGAGGCGGAGACGGCTGGGCACCCGCGGGATTGGAGGAGCATGCTGGAGTATTAAGTGGGCGCAGGGTGGGGTCCCCCCGCGGCGGGGAGCTCGGTTCTGGGAGCAGAGGCTGGGCGCCGGAAGAGCGAGTCTTGACCCGTCTACGCCTAGCCTCAGCCGGAAACTTCTCGCTTTGAGCAGAGTCTGGGTCTGGGGAACCCAGATGGCCTCTTCGTAGGCGGAGCAGCTCAGCTACGGTCGCCAAGACTTGGCAAGGGAGCTATATTGGGGGAGCCCCTGGCCTCTTGGCGGGCTCCGCGAGTGAGTGGGGAGGAGGAAACGTACTAGCCCCAGCTCTCAAGGCCCCAGACAGGGGCTCCCTAGTTCCTTCTCTTCCTCCCCTTTAATGTCCCTAAAGTTGATTGTTTTCAGCGTTCCAACTTTCAGTGTGTCTGAACTCGGTGTCGTCCTTTCCCTCCTCACCCCCACCTCCAACCCCGCCCCCAGGGGGTGGGAAGCCCTGGGGAGCATTAGATTTTCAGAAAAACTCCTCTTGGACGCAGCTGGCAACAAGTGGAAGGAGACAGGGTGTGCAGTGGCCGGGAACGGGAAGGTGGAGTCAACACGTCCATGTCTAGCACTTGCTCTTGAACACAGCTGTGGGCTTTGATTAAAGTATTTACCTCTCTAAACTAAGGCTTACTTTTAAAGCGGAGATAACAATAGGATCATCGTAGGATGATTGTGAGAATTGAGATAATGTGTATGAAGCCATCAGTGAATGTCCACCGCTATCACTCATGCTACATTGGTTCAATTAAGAATACATGATTTAGCGTGAGCAGTCTCTGCAGACTCTGAGGAGTTTTAAAGTACCTTTTAATCAAAATGAGAGCTAGAGTTCTTTTTTGGGATTTCAGATCAACTGTTTCTTAGGTAAGCCTTCTAAGAGAATTCAATGTTACAAGAACCGTCTGGGCTTTATTACTGCCTGAAATTTAGATAAGTTGAACTCGCGTTCCTAGTCTAGTGGGCACAAAATTTTGGCACATTTGGTGGTTCAACCAAGTAATGCTTTCTTATACATCACATCATTTCATCTTTACATCAAAGCTACACTCCAGGTGTTTCCAGTTTCCCTTCCTTCCTTCCTCCCTCCCTTCCTTCCTTCCTTCCTTCCTTCCTTCCTTCCTTCCTTCCTTCCTTCTGTCTTTTTCAGCGATGAGTCAACCATCAGAGAGGTTAAGCGACTCCTGAGGCAGGGCTGGCTGAAACTCCCAGAGACATCAACATCTTGCAATGACATACATTTATTTAAGTTTTTTTTCAGTGATAAAAGTCACCATGCACCCTTTGGGGGTGGGGGTGGGGTAGAAACAAGAGAAAGTTGAAAAGAAAACAAGATTCATCCGGAAATGACTTTTAGCTCACTTCCTTCTTTACACCATCTTGGCATAGGGTATATGCGAGTTTGTGTATTTTAAATTCACATCATAAGCATGTCCAGCACTTCACTAGAGTTTTCACAAATGTATTCAAAAATTACAATATTCAAAAATTACAAATTACAACCACGTGGTCCATGTTATGGATGGTCCATAATAGACTGTGTTTATAGTTTTAGATTATATCTGTTTTTGTCACTGTAAACAAAGCTTCAGAGGATATCTTTGTGCTTTCAACCTTGTCAACATTTTGGGTTATTTCCTCAGGATAAATATGTAGGACAAATATTAATGAATCAAATCCCACGACTTCCTAGAAAAAAAGTTATCGTATTCTCCTCTCCGCAGCGGTGTAGGCAAACGTCTGATAGGCGGGTATTTACTACAAGCACCCTGACCTCCGAAAGTGGACGCATTTAGGACATTTTCATTAAGAGCCCTTTGAGCAGCCCTCCGCCCTCTCCCCCCCCCCCCCAGTAGCTCCGCTCAGTCCCCACTTTCCAAGCTGCGGCTCGAGGCCACCCGGGGTGAAGACGTCAAGCGCAAACCCGCTGCCAGCGCTTTATTCCACGCTGGAATTCTCTCCGTGGCCTACTGCGCTCGAGGAAGACCTAGAAAAAGGACACCTTGGGATGGTCTTGGCATCCAAAGCCCTGAGTACAAATCGTGCTCTCGGGTTTGGCTTTGCTTTTTCTTCCTTGGTTTGTTGGAGAGTTGGGACTGGAAAAGGCTTTCTGACCCCTCGCGATTGGTGTAAACACCAGTCAGCTTGACGGAAGGGACGCCTTTGGCTCAGGCTCCCGCACACCGGGAGCAACCCTGGAGACAGGTGTGCCGATCGCTCTCGCCCCAACCCTGCGGGGGAGACAGGCTGTCCTGCCTCCTGGAGGGCGCCGTGCAGCCGGGAGGGAGCGTACTTCGCGGTACTGGCCTCAGCTTTCCGTGGTCTCCGCTTGCTGGGGTCTCGCTCTCTCCCCAAGTCACCTCCAGGACCCCCGGGACCTGGACTTCGCGGCAAACAGGCCGGGCCTGGGTGACACCCCTTCCTCCTCCTCTAGAGCTAGGGAGCCCTGGAAACCGCCCCGCCCCGAGGCAAGGTGGAACCGATAACTTTGGTCTTACTCTCACCGCGTCAGTTGCAACCCTAATAACTGGGACACACGAGCGACCAGGCCAGGGTGGGTGGGTCATGGGGAGGGGCCAGGAGTAAGGCCGGCAGGCGTGGAGAGCAGAAAAGCTGGGGAGTTCTGAGGCTGTTAGGCAGAGCTGGGCACAGCCTAGACAGTGTGGTGCCAGGTGATGTGCTCCCTTGCTCAGGAGTGGAAACATCATCTCTCTCTCTCTTGTTTTATTTTAGAGAGAGAGCGGGAGGGAGAGCGAGGGATAGAAGCAGAGAGAGAGAATCTTAAGTAGGCTCCATACTCAGCACAAGCCCTCCGCGAGGCTCGATCTCACAACCCTGGGATCATGACCCTGGCAGAAATCCAGTCTGCTGCTCAAGGGACTGAGCCACACAGGTACCCCACCATCTCTATTCTTAAAATGAGATGGAGCTGGTCACGCCAGGGGTGTGAGTGGCCTTAGTCCACTTAGGTCACACGATAAATAAAACCTCAAACCAAACTAGGTCCACCAATGCGTTTGAAATGCCTACCCTGGGCCAGCTCTGTCCAAGCGCTTAACATACTAAGGAAACGAAAGGCCTCAGCCTTTTATCTTACCCCACTCTTGCACAGGAGACAGACTTTTAAATTATTCCCAAGCCGTGTGATACCATCATACAGAATCCGCGCATGAAGTATATTGAACTTCTTCCCATTCACGGTTAACAAAGGTCTTCCCGCCTGTACTGCACCCCCCCCCCAATTTTTTTCAGACTAAAACGAAGGGATTCCCTCTTTAAAACTCGATACCCAACAAGCAACTCCCAATGAAGTCTGGTGCTGGGGCGCCTTGGGCTTGTAGGAGATCAACTAAGGTCTTTTACACTGTAGCAGGATCCCCATTAGGCTAGACTAGGGCTCTGGGTCTGTTGTCCTAGTATATCTCCAGGGCCTAGGCTAGCAACTGGTACATAGTAGGTCTCTAGTAAACATTTGTTGGATAAAGAAATCTGTCTTGTTTGCCTGGGGATGGTCCCTAGGATACCCTGGGGACTGGTCTAGAAGTGTTTGGTCCACCCAGGGCTGGGCAAACTCTGAACTGCCCACCATGTCACTTTCTGCTTTGCCACTCTTTCGGTGGGAGCCATTTTTAAGTATTATGATAATGTGGGTTTTTTTTTTTTTGAGTATGTGAAACATTAACATAATTCTGAAAGCCAAAATCATGCACAAAGATATATTCAAAGACATGACCATGACACCTTTATCCTTTCTATGCTCATTCCCCATCTCCCACCCCCCTACCTTCCCCAGTTCCTACACACTCCCAGTCTCATCACTTTATTCTTTTTGTGCTCCCCCCCACACACATATGATCAGATACATGTATTTCTTAAAAAAAAAAAATGTTTCCCCTTCCTTACCTGACAAGGTAGCATAATATGGGTAGTCCTTGTTGCTGTAAATCAGTGACATTTATTAAGATTTTTTGTATTGATATTATGCTTCGAATTCTATCCATGGGTGGCTGTTGCTTTACAATACAGGATGTCCCTGCTGCAACAACAATGTCTGTGCACTTTCTACCTGTGTTTCCTTTGCTCAAAATAAGCTATTCCATGTCTACGATATAGTCAGGACACTGAAAATCTCTCACTATTCATGACTGTTGGCACAGATCTTTGGAACCTTATTTTCGCAGAATGCATGACTATGGTCTTAAAGCAAACCCTTTCAAAACATCTCACTGATTTTTTTCGTTTGTTTTTTACTTTATTTTTTAACTTTACTTATTTTGAGAGAGAGAGAGAGGGAGAGAGGGAATGGGTGAGAGCCTGAGCAAGGGAGGGGCAGAGAGAGAGGGAGAGAGAGAATCCTAAGCAGGCTCCATTCTGTCATCGTGGAGCCCCACGTGGGGCTCCGTCCCACCAACCATGAAATCAGGACCTGAGCAGAAATCAAGAGTCAGTGTGCTTAACCAACCGAGTCACCCAGGCGCCCCTGAATTTTCTCATTAAAAAAATGTTTTTTTCTCTTTTTTTCTTTTAACTTAATTGTCTCTGTATTACAGATAAAGAACACAGAGGTTACTTATGGTCCCAAACCATAAGTGACAGCTACCAAAGAGTGGAGGAAAATTACAATCCAGGTTTTCTTGACAGGGTTTCTGGTTCTTTCTATCATATGCCTGTGTCATAAGCAAAGGCTATTGCCCTCCACTCTCTTTGGTCACACTTTGAATCCCCAAGAGTAGAAATGGAGATTTGAAAAATAACTCAGAATATCCTCAAAATAATTTCTAGGTTACAAATGAGAAAACCAAGACAAAGAAGGTTAAGAAATCTGTTTGGGATCTCACACATTTCATTTTCAGTATGGTGCTCTTTCCTGTAGAGCACACAGACTAAGATTAATGCAGTTGCTTAGTAATCATATTTTTTTATGTTTCTCCCTACTCGTTTACTCAGTACTTCCTAGAACCCTTGTTTCTTTTTGCTTTAATTTTTTAATGTTTACTTATTTTTAAGAGAGAGAAACAGAACGAGAGCAGGGAGGGGCAGAGAGAGGGGGAGACACAGAATCTGAAACAGGCTCTAGGCTCTGAGCTGTCAGCACAGAGCCCGATATGGGGCTTGAACTCTGGTGCAGCAAGATCATGACCTGAGCCAAAGTCAGAGGCTTAACAGACTGAGCCACCCAGGCACCCTCTTTTCTAAGGAAAATTCACTACACACCACTACACATTTTAAAATTTCACTGAAACTATTACTTTAATATTTTCCAAATTATTTTGTTCAACTTAGTCGTTGTTTTCTGAGTGCCCACTCCATTACGGAGAGGTAATCAGATAATCCATCAGCCGAACCAGGACATTTTTAGAAGAAAGGAAACCGTAACTGGATGGGATGTCAGGCATAAACCACAACTCTCCCAGGCAAACCACAACATATGGTTACCATATACATATATATATATATATATATATATATATATATATATATATATAGCAGTTTACAAGGCTGTTAGTACACAAAGATAAATAGCGTACATTCCAAGACCCTCCAGAAGTATCCACTCCAGTAGGGGAGACGACAGGTGAATTTTTATATAAAATGTTGTCAGTACACTCTTAATCTGGTGGACTGACATTAATGTGCTTAACTTCACCTGTTTGATGAAGGAGAACATTTTTTACTTATAATATTTTCATCCTCAAAATCTATGGTGTGAATCTGATTGTCATATTTAAGAGGCTGGTTGATCACTGGTGCATCCTTTTCCATGCCTTCACAAGTCAGAATCACCTGCCGTCACACACGGAAGGGTCCCGGGCTAGCACGGGCTCCTCCCCAGAACAAGGGGTGCTCCCAGCTTCCATTCCTTCCCAGAGATACTCTTAACACTTTGCTCTTTCACTTAACAATATATCCTGGAAACCACACCCTCTCGGTTCAAAGAGATCTCCCTTATTCTTTTGTAGGGTTGCCTAGTGTTTCATTGTGCGAAAGTGCCATAGTTTATTCAGCCACTCTCCTGTGAATGAGTGTTTAGATTTTCCCAGTATTTTGTGGTTACAGATGATGTAATGAATGACATTGTTGCTAAGTGTTTTTGTATTGCTAGAAGGGTATCTTCAGAGCATATACCTGTGAGTAGGATTGTGGGTCAAGAGTAAACGCATATGTAATTTCTTTCCGCGTTGCCAAATTCCTGTTCAGAATGGTTGTACAGGCTTGCATTCCAGGAGCGATGTATGAGGGTCCGCCTCCCTGGTAGCAGTCTGGACAACGCAGTGTATTATACCTTCTAATTTTCACAAATCTGAGAGGTGAGAGATGGTTTCTCAGCGTTGTTTTAATTTGCATTTCTCTAATCATGAGTGAGAACACCTATTTATATTTTTAAAGGATACTTACATCTGTCTCTGTGTACATACGCGTGTATAATATACATACAGATGTAAAATCCACATACATCCATTCAAATTGTATTCCTCCCCCCCCCCATATTCTGTTAATTTTAAGGGTTTTCTATGGATCAGCGATTTGGGGTATCTGTGCTACATGGTGCAAACATTTTATTCCTGTTTGTCAGCCGTCTTTTGACCTCTTTTATAGTGTTTTTTGTCATGCATTTTGAAACGTGGTCACTTGCATCAATCTCTTTTATCGTCTCTGGATTTGAGTCAAAGTGAGAAAACTTTTCCCCACGCCAAGGTGAGGGAGGAATTCACCCTTGTTTTCTTCTTTCTAGTACTTGCACGGTTTCGTTGTTTAGGTTTAAATCTATCTGGAGTGTGTATTTCGAGTGTACAGTGGGAGCTAGGGATCGAATACCGTCTTTCCCCCGAACGGCTGTCGGGGGCCCTGTTAACGGTTTGCCTGAGATCGCTTTCAGGGGCGCTGTCTGCGGACCCCAGAAAACCAGCGCGAGAATCTCGGGGTTAGGGGAAGCGCACGGCTGGCGCGGAGAGGGCAGCGGGGCGAAGAGATTTCTGTTACCGCTGGTTTGTAAGACAGCCGGCCCCTCAGTTTCTCCCGGGCGTCGCCCAGCACCCCGCTGGCCGGCTTCCCGCCTTCGCTCAAGTTTAGCGTTCCCGCCAGAGCCGCCTCCCGCGCGCCCGCCACGCCTCGGGAGTAAAGCGGGGAACCATCCGGCCCTGGACGGCGGGGCTCCTCCGTGGGGCCTCCCGGGGCCGGGCGGCGCGGGCCCTGATTCGGGGGCCCTGGGCGCTGCTCCGCGAGCCTTATCTGCGCCGCGCTGCCGGTCCCATTTCAATGAACATTCCAGCGCCAGCCCGGCACGCCCCCCGCCCCGCCCCGCCGCCCGCCGGGCACATCCCCCCATCCCCTACCGTCCCCACCGCCGGCTTCTCGGCACGCTCCTCCCCTCGCGGCCTCCGCCAGCCCGGCACGCCCCTCCCCGCGAGCCCTCCCCCCCCCCCTCCAGCCCCGCACAAATACAGCCTCTCCCCTGCGGCGGCGGTGGGTGTGCACGCGCGCCTGTGCGCCGGGCCGGCGGAGACCCAGGTCAAATAAACAGCGCCGCCCGGAGCGAGCTCCGCTGAGACTCGGCGCGGACAACTGCGGGCGCGGATTCTGCAGGCTCGGGGTCGCTACTGAGAGGCCCGGGAGCCCGGGAGCCGCGCGGGCGGCCAAGACGCGCACCCGACCGCAGCTGCGTGTTGAGAAACTGGCTGTGCCCGCACCGTCTGGCTGAGCCCTGGCGATAGCCTCAAAGCCTGGGATGTGATCAGGTGCACCGCTGCGTCCCCAGAGGCCGGCAGAGGAGTTTCACAGGCACTGCCTGACCTGGGGGGTCAGACAGACCCTTTTCGGGGAGTTTTTAGTGTCTGGTGTCTGGTTCAGCTTGGGCATCTATGATCTCATTGATGTCCCTTTGAGAGAAGCAAGGCAGATGTCATGATCTCAGTTCCAGTGATGGGATGCGATGTTGAGGTGAAGAGTGGTCCCCTAATTTGTTTATAAAGCCATTCACCTAGTGTCGGGGCAGTGACAGGCCGCGCACTCGGTACTTTGGGGGCCAAAGACAGGGTTCCAAGCTGTACCTTCCTTAGGCGGTCACCAAGTACAAATTACCATAAATGGTGTTCTACTATCATTTATTGTTATTGTCTGCGAACGTGACAGATGTCAACACCTCTACACGCACCGACAGAATATAGGGCCACCTCTTAATGAGTGTATGTATGTGGGATGTCCAAAGTGGTAAACATTCCAAATGGAATCTTTCTACAGAGAAGTCACCTTAACAAAACATCTAAACCTCTTTATTTCTTTAAAATAGTTGCAAGTTGCTCAACCTTTGTTCCACAGCTCACCACCCAGGGGTGTTCTACTGCCTGCAAGAGCCAGCCCAGGCTTCTGGATTTTTAAAAAAAATTAATTTTGTATAATACAGATAAATGAATTATGTTTATGAGTTTAATTTTTGAAAGATGATTGAAGCACATTTTTAGGAAAACTAGAGACCTGCTAAGGTGTTGGTGGCTAACGACTAGACCAGAAGGAAATAATTGTGACGTGAGCTTGTAGAGAAACACCATCCGTCCCAGATTGTCCGGCTTCTGCTGGAATGGACATGTGTATGAGGTACCATGCCATCAGCCAGAATGTTTTGCCCTTATATAGAATTATTGAGTCCTAAGGCATTCAGAGTCTGTCTCTCCCTGGAGCAACAATCATGTCTCTAGGGCCACCCGGTCATAGTGGGTGCCTTGTATATAAGGAACTTAATTTGTAAAATTTGTAATACACTCACAGGTTTTCTTTCTTTCTTTCTTTCTTTCTTTCTTTCTTTCTTTCTTTCTTTCTTTCTTTTTCTTTCTTTCCTTATTTATTATATTTATTTTTGAGAGAGAGAGAGAGAGAGAGAGAGCCCGTGAGCAGGGGAGGGGTATGGAGAGAGGGAGACAGAGGATCCAAAGTGGGCTCTGCGCGGACAGCAAAACAGAGAGCCCAATGGGGGACTCGAACTCACGAACCTTGAGATCATGACCTGAGCCCAAGCCTGACGCTTAACCCACCGAGCCACCCAGGCGCCCCTCCATGCTTCTTAACCCTTGGTGGATGCTAAAGAAAATGGAAACTCTTTTGAGATCTCCCCCAAGGGAACTTATGCATGCCTCCCTCAGAACCTAGGAGAAGGGCACGTGGGCTAGTGTGCTGGGGGGGAGTCCAGGGCCTGGGGAGCTGCAGGAGCACGGCCCATTACCGTTTCCCCTGTGGGCATTCTCCATACACATGTGGCAGCTGAGGGACAGCTGCCTGGACAAAGACGGAGCACACAGACACAGTCAGCTTGTTGATATTTGGGGCCACGTAGATAAATTATCCCGATAACCAAGTGCATTTTCCCCTTCCACCTCTTCCCCAGACAGTCTGACGCTGGGTAGATGCATTAGAAAGTAGGATGGCTCATTTAAAAGCTGATTTAGGAGAGGTCTCATGTTTTCAGCAGGTCCACTTTATATAGGAGAATATGCTCAGAAACCTCTCTCTGTGACAGGAGCCCCTAACTCAGCTTTTGTTGGTTCTTTTTGGCCTCTGCTGTCATTTGGGATTCCCCCCAGGGCCTGGAGCCTGACTTGCTTGGAGCAGGGCTGGAGTGGATCTGTAGTGAGAGGGTTCTGGGCTTACTGGGGGTAGAGGATGTGTGGGAAACAAATGTGCCCCACGAGAAGCGGGTAA
The DNA here is from genome assembly GCF_018350175.1 of Felis catus. Classification (NCBI taxonomy): domain Eukaryota; kingdom Metazoa; phylum Chordata; class Mammalia; order Carnivora; family Felidae; genus Felis; species Felis catus. Next base: position 34,511,248 of record NC_058371.1, on the reverse strand, counting down.
TACACTCTCCTTTCTCAAGTCCTGGTAATTTGGAGAGATTGGAGAGCAAGGGATTATAAAAAAGGATTTCAAATGTTTGACTCAGATCGGCCATGCAGACTGTTTCAATATCCAAATCTGCGAAGTTCTGCTTTGCATTTCCTTTTGATCTCTCTGGGAGTCTGGGAACAGAGACAGGAGGGGTGTGTCAAAACTGTGCTTGTTATAATACACAGCAGAATGTGTCAAACCAAGTTAACCCAGAGAATGAAGCTGCCAGTCCCCATAATCACTGTTATTTTCTGTCCAAGTCCCAGGAGGGTCCCTGCATAAAAAACGAACTGGCCATTAATTAACTAAACTCTAGGAATTATTGTTTTTTTTTTTTATCAATCACCTCCCTCATTTTTATAGATAGGCCCAGAAAAACTGTGGCTGAGAGCATATGTTTGAGAAAGAGAGCAGGACTTGTGCTCAGCCTGGGAGAGCCAGACTCCTGATTGGATCCATGAGGCATGGTTAGGTGTCTGTAGACTATCAGCCTTTGACATTTGCCTCTTACCCAGTGTCTGCCTGCCAAGTAGCCTTTAATAAACATAGCTGGATTAATAACAAACCATTCATTAAATTCTTAGCACTACTTTTCCACCTGGAATGAGGGGCAGACTAAATATTAATGATGGCCAGGGGTCACTCAGTGCTTGTCAGGCACTGTGCTTTCCACAGGCTTTTCTTATGTATGCGTCCAGTGTATTACCCCTTCTCCTTGTCGTCTTCTTCTAGATCTCTTTACGGGTCCTCAGGTCTTTGCTCAGGACCTCAGGTCACCTCTATTCCTGCCGCCCAGGGAGCTACCAGCTATTCAGGGAGCAGCGGAGAAGATAAATAAATGTAACACATAGGTAAATTGTATAGCAGGTTAGAAGTGATATACACTATGGAGAAAACAAATAGGTGTGAAATAAACAAATACGTAAAGGGATCAGAAGTGTGCTTGTGTGTGTGCATTGGCACAACATGCAGGTGGACAATTGCAATTGTGAGAAGAGTGGTTGGACTAGACCTCTTTGACAAGATGACACTTGAGCAAGGGCCCAAGGCGAGGGAGAGTCACGTGGATCTGGAGGGAGTGTGCACAGCTAGTACAAAGGCCCTAAGTCAGGATCAGGCTTGGTGTGCTTGAGATTCAGTGTACTCAGAATAGACGGAGTGGCATGAATGAAAGGGAGGAGGCAGAGGAGTCATAGGAGATGAGGTCAGAGCGATAAGGGGGCCTTGCTAGGCTAGTGAAGAGCTTCGTCTTTTACTTTCGAGGACAACTGAGCACATTGGAAGGTTTTGAGTAGAGGGGTAATATAAAGGGACGTGAATTTGTAAAGGAGCTGTCGGGTTCTGTGTTCAGAATAGACTGCAGCAGAGCAGAGAGGGCAGGAGGGACTTGTTAGCAGGCAAGGGCAATAATCCAGACAACAGACCGAAGATAGCGAAGATGGCGGGCCCAGGGTGGAAGCAAAGGGGGTGGGGAAGAGTAGCCAGATTCCCAGCATATTCTGAAGGTTGAGTGAACAGGATTTCCAGACCCCATCGGATGTAGAATGTAAGACACGGTGAGACACAGAGTCCAGGATGATTCTAAGTTTCTCCGGCTTGGATAACTGGAAAGGTGGAGTTGCCATCAATTCAAAAGAGAAAGACCTGGAGTTGAGTTACAAAATTTGCAACGTCTGTGAGACCGCTCCTAAGCAGTTGGGAGTGTAGGAGACAGGCCTAGGCTGAAAACATATATTTGAGAGTCATTGGCATAGATAAGCCATCCGGAGCCACAATCCTGGATGACATCACCAAGAGCATGAGTATAAATAGAGAAGAAAGGAAGCCCAAAATCAAATTCTTGGGCAGCCCAAAGGGTAAGAGGTCAGGAATTCGGAACAGAAACAATGTACAAACCAACTGATTTGAAGGCTGCAAAAAAGTCAATGTCATTTTATTTTATTTTATTTTATTTTATTTTATTTTATTTTATTTTAAAGTCAGTGTCATTTTTAAAAGATGTGTTAGGCTATTTTATATTAAGAGAAATGAAAGAGACATTAGCACCGAATACATAAATATGTTTCATGGGGCGCCTGGGTGGCTCAGTCGGTTGAGTGTCGGACTCTTGGTTTCGGCTCAGGTCACGATCTCAGGGTCACAAGTTCCAGCCCCGCATCGGGTTCTGTGCTGCCAGTGCAGAGCCTACTTGGCATTCTCTCTCTCTGCCGCTCTTGAGCTCTCTCTCTGTCTCAAAATAAATAAACTTAAAAAAAAAGTACATTTCATGCACTTGGGTTGGATACTGGATAAAAAAGAAGTTACGCGAGACAGGTCTGGAACAATTGGGAACATTTGAATTTGCATAGGTATTGGATGAGATAGAAGTAATGTTAATTTGCTTAGATGCGATCACAGTAGAGTGGCTTTGTTGGAAGTGTATGCGATGAAGCATGGTCTAATAAACTTTGTGACAAAGTGGGAAGAGCGGGCGAGTGGTTAGTGGAATAGTTAGATGAAGGGCATGTGCATACTCACTGTACTGCTCTTTCAGCTTTTCTATAAATCTGAACATTAAAAAAAAAAATCACAGGAAAATAAGGTTGGAGGAAGTGGAGGAACTGGAAGGGAGAGATCCGAGAGGAGAGGCAGAAACACCAGAGAGGGCTTTGGCTTGGGAACCACCTGGAGCGGGTGGAAGAAGCAAGAAGGAACAGAAACGATGGAAATATCTACTCGTGGGTCAAATAAAATGACAAAAATGATTTTTGGATCTAAAACCAGAATCAGTGGTGACCTTGGTAGAGCAGTTGGGCAGAGCCTAGAGGTGACCGCTGCCTCTGGTGGCTAAGCCCAAAGGATGGGCCTTTCTGAGTAACTGAAGACTCGGTTTCCAGGAGGGAGGGGCGGGGAGGGCAAGGGGGACAGAAGAGAAAGAGCAGGACAAGGACGAGGATCTGGAGAAGGAGTGAGGAGGGAGAGTGGGAGGGAGAGACTGCTCCGTGCCGGACCAGCTGCGGGGAGTGCCTGGGAGGCTGGCCCCCCAGCGTGGGAGGACGATGGGGGAGTAGGGGGGGGATGGGAGAGTGTCCAGGAAAGGGGAGGATCCCCGCTCTGGCTGCCGTGCAGATTGGCGTTTTCTGTCGAGGGCGGCGGGCGCGTCAAACAACCTTTGATTACAGCAAATGTAACCATTGGGGTTGGTTTTTATTTCGTAGGGAGCGCGTTCATTGGGACGGAGGAAGATGAGCGGAAAAACGGAATAACTAGAATAGGAGGGCGCTTCTTTTATTCCTTGGTTTGGGCCGTTCTCAGGCAGCGCCGATCTAAGCGCCGCGTGGGGTTATTCGGACAAGAAGGAGCAGAAAAGCAAATTTTGGTCTTCTTGAAACAGGAAGCAGCAGTTTTTTGCTTTGTTTTGTTTTGGTTTTGAATCTGACGCTTGAATGACCCCAGTAGTTACCGCGACTTAGTTTTCTGGGGATGTAGCCCTGGCCGCGCGGTTGATTACTTAGATGCCAACCTCGATGACAGATCCGCCCCTACCCCCAACAAGCCAGGCAGGTTTGTCAACGTCTTGAATCCTTCTCTCTTCCCTTTCTTCTTCAAATGTAGCTAGATTCTTTTTTTTTTTAATTTTTAAAAAATGTTTAGTTTTGAGAGAGAGAGAGAGACAGAGTGTGAGCAGGGGAGGAGCAGAGAGAGAGAGGGAGACCCAGAATCCCAAGAAGGCTCCAGGCTCCAGCACAGAGCCCCATGCAGGGCCGAAACCACTAACTGTGAGATCATGACCTGAGCTAAAGCTGAACACGTAACCGACTGAGCCGCCCAGGCGCCCCCAAATGTAGCTAGATTCTTAAAGTAGCAAACAGTCATGGAAAGAAAACCAGGCAGGGGTGGGGGGAAGTATACACAACAATTAAGATCCCCTAATTCCACTCCTCAGAGAAAAATTTTGATATTCTCCATTTACTCTTTCTTAAAATTATATGAATAATAAACTCCTTTTAAAGAAATAGGGATTGGACATGCAATTTTCTAACTTGCTTTTTTTCTTAATGTAATATTATGAAAAACTTTGCAATGCATCGAGTGTTGTTCTATCACATGCTATGAGTGACTGTATATACTGCATATTGACTGTGTATTTTATCCTACGGATATATGCCAATTTTTAGAGCTACATTTCTTTTGTGGGATATTTAGCTTTTTTCCCCAAGTTTTGCGTTTAAGTAATGTTGGTAGCTGCATTCCTGTCATAAGTATGTTGCACGCCGCCTCTCGGGTTCTTTACTTGCTGTAAGGTGTGTGGAGGGAGGAGAGGGGGAGGAAGGCGTTAGTTCTTCCAGAAGGGCGGGGTGTGCTGGCAGACCCTGCTGGAAAAATGGAACTCACTCTGAGGTTTTCCTGTAGACCCTTCTCAGCGTTGTCTGCGGTGGCCCCCGCCCCCTCCACCCACACCCCCCACCAGGCCCTGGCCAAGGGGCGCTTGTCCCTTCCCAAGGCACTTGAAGGGCCTCTCACCCCTCCACTCCTTCTCTCCAGGGCTCCTCCGCGTGCTCCTCCTCCTGGTCTCCTGGGAGGCTTCAGTTTCTAGAGATGATCCTGTTGGGGACAACAGAGGCTAGAAGTGACGGCGGAGAGAGGTGGCCTCTGGATGTGCCACATTCCTGGTTCCCAGAGAGTTCCCAGGCCTGGACATAGCTGCTGGGGGCTGGAGGAGAACTGCCCGCGGGGACTCTGGGCGCAGTCGGCAGCTGGGATGGCCGCCCTGTCATTTCCACCCCCTCCCGGCTCCACCCCCGGGAGCCTGGCGGTGGGTGCGGGGCTGTGCCCCCCCCCCCCTTTTGTGAATTGCCCTGGGGACGCCAGGGGAAAAAGAGGAGCTCGAAAGTCTGCGTCATCTGCCTTTGAGAGCAGAGTTCTTCTTGGCCAGGCTAGAGCAGTTTGGAAAGTGAAACTTGCTCAGTGCCTGGGCCTTCCCCACTTCGGGCAGCCTGGGGCCCAGGAAAACCAGAGGTTACAGCGGCCACAACCAGAATCTTGAGGGTGTTTGTCTTGCGTTGCTAAGGACGTCTAGCAAGTATAGTTTTTTAAGGCACTAACTCAAAACCTCACCCCTATCCTTAACTGTGAAAAGCAAACCGTTAATACTTATTTAAAAAAAAATGACACGGAAGAATATTTTCAGGACTTGGAGCAGGGAGAGGTTTCTTACAATAGGAACAATCTATACAGTGAAAGACTGGGGAACTGGACTACGTCTTGTTCATCAAAAGCCGACTGTAGTTTAGCAAAAAGGCAAACCCTAGTGGGCGATTTTCACAGCACCTCAGGGCAAAGGGCTGGCACCCAAAATACAGGACAAGTTCCTCCAAATCAACAATAAGAGTAGAAAAATGGGCAAATGACTTTCTTTTAACAAAGAAGAAATCTAAATGGCCAGTAAATATAAGGAAAGGTGCTCATCCTCAAGAGTCTACATTCTCCAAAATTGAAAAGCTGGACAATACTAGGTGTGGCTGAGATGTGGAGCCAGGGGAATGAAAACTGGAAATATGTATGGCAATATCTCATAAAGCCGGAGGCCCAATCACTCCATGACTACAGTTCTGCTTTTGTGAATAAAGGCTGTTGAAGTGTGTGTAGGTATGTACCGTGAGACTGTACATCAAGGTTCATACAAATGTTATTTTAATAGGTCCAAAGTGGAAATGATCCTAATGTCCACTAATAGTAAAACAGACTGGTATAGTCACAGTCTGGAATAGCATAGAAGACTATGTACAGAATACCATAAGTATGGGATAATAAGTAAATGATAAGTATGGAATACTATACAACATTGAAAACCAATAAGCCCCAGATACAGCAGCGATGAATCTTAAAGACATAATACGGAGGGGCCACTGGACCGCTCAGCTGGTTAAGCTTCTCACTGTTGATTTCTACTCAGGTCATGATCTCACCGTTTGTGGGTTTGGCCCTGAGTAGGGCTCTGGGCTTCAGTGCTGATAGCATGGGGCCTGCTTGGCATTTTCTGTCTCTTTCTCTCTGCCCTCCCCTGCCTCTCAAAATAAATAAATAAGCTTAAAAAAAAGAGAGATACTATTGAACCAAAGAAGCCAGGGACAACAGAACACATACTAAGTGATCATTTGTATCAAGTTTTAAAAGCAGGCAAAATTTAACTAGGGTATATTGTTTAGGGATGCAGATGCATCCTTAGGTGATATCTATCTATCTATCTATCTATCTATCTATCTATCTATCTCCATTCATCCTTAGGTGATATATATATGTATATATATATCTATATCTATAGATCTATATATCTATATCTATCTATCCATCTATATAATATGTCATATATATATGTGTGTGTGTGTGTGTGTGTGTGTATACACACACACACACACACACACACACACACACACATATATATGGCACCTGGGTGGCTCAGTCTGTTAAGCGTCTGACTTTGGCTGGGGTCATGATCTCACGGTCATGATCTCACGGTTTGTGAGTTTGAGCCCTGTGTCAGGCTGTGTGCTGACAGCTCAGAGCCTGGAGTCTGTTTCAGATTCTGTGTCTCCCTCTCTGTCTGCCCCTTCCCTGCTCACACTCTATCTCTCAAAAATAAATAAACGTTAAAAAAATTAAAGAAATATATTTGTGTAACAGTGTAGGAGATAGAGGTCACTGCTAGGAGAGAGGGAAGGGGAAGGTGTATGATCCAGAGTGGCTGGCAAGAGTTTCACAGCCTGGGTGGCTGTGATCCTAGTGTTTTTTTCACAACAACTAATTAGTCTTGGGACTTATGTTTTACGTACTTTTGGGGGGTATGTTTTTATACTTCATCTCCCAAATTAAAAATGATAGATATGATCTGAGGCAGGATGTGGGGAGGACCCTCCCGAATTTCTGGTGAACGGAAGGGAGAGCGGGAAGGATAAAGTCTTGCTCTTTTCAGCTAGGCACAACAAAGCCAACTATCTAACACACTGTGGACATCACATGATTTCCTAGTGGTGATTCCTTACCTGTCACTTTAATTCTGTAGGGAAGACGAATAATTTAACTTAATCGCAATGAACATATCAAGGCTTGGCCTAAAACAGCACCTCAATTTTTTGAAAGCAGTCCACTGATTTTTTAAAAAGTTAATTATCTCCTTTGCATTAGCCGAATGAGTCCCTATCCTAAATGAGGTCCATTTGAGCTAGAAGGCCAGCTGTCTGCCTGGGTTGCAGCCTTTGACCCAGTGGAACCTTAGGTGGTGACTCCCCAGGCCATTTCTCCCTCTTCCCCAGGGAACCCCTCAGGGACAGAAGCTGCTTAGCAGCAGGCATGTTACTAGGAATGTACCAATTTGCTGGGAGAGAATTCTGCAGCAAAATTACAAAAGCACAGGGAGTTAGAAAATATAGAAGGTGTGCTCCCTGGCAAGGCAGAACTTACTGGATGATCTGATTGTTAAAATTGAAAAAGATAAGCGGTGGTTGTCACAACAAAAATATTTGTATAAACCTTAGCCACATTTTACATTTTATTATTTTAACAGGACAGCCATACCTCTAAGTATATATTTTGAAATACACCTTGAAGTAGACACGAATGCTCTGTAGAAAAATGACATGTTCACTTTGTAAGTCTTAGAGAAACTTGCTCTCCAACCTCTGCTAACAATAGTTCTTGCACTGTGCCAGACCTCTAGGGTCTTCATGGATGTGAACGTTAGCTTAGAAAGCACCCCGGGTGACTCAGTCTGTTAAGCCACAGGCTTTGGCTCAGGTCATGATGTCACTGTTTGTGAGTTCAAGCTGGTTTGTGAGTTCAAGACCCGCCTGGGGCACTCTGCTGTCAAGGAAGAGCCTGCTTCAGATCCTTGCTCTCCCTCTCCCTCTCCCTCTGCCCCTTCCCCGCTTGCTGTCTGTCTCTCAAAAACAAGTAAACCTTAAAAAAAAGTATTTTGTTAAACATATGTAAACATATGTGTTTTGCTAAAAAAAAAAAAAAAAATGAGAAGGTTAACTCTTTTAATTTTACTCCGGACCATTTGAGCTGGATGTTCCACGTTACAGCTGGGGAAACTGAGGCCCAAGAGCCTATTCAAAGCCTGGCAGAGTTCCAGAGGCTGAGTTCTTAACACCACGGTGCACTCACTACCTTGGAGCCGTCCGGAATGACGTCCAGAAGCCCACGGACCGGTGGACTCCGTGTGGAGTTTGCGAGGTCTCCTGGGCCCCCCACCGAGAGCTTTCCTCTCGTGACCGGTGGCGCCCACCCCACTCCCGGGCCGGGGCTTGCACAAATTAGCTTCCTCCGACCCAGGGGACAACAGGCACTTAACAGAAGCCCAGACAAACGTGCCCGCTCCTCCTCCCCTCCTCCCCCGAGCTCCGATGAGACCCAAGTTTTCTAGAAACAGGAGACCCTGAGAAAAGCCTGGTGGCCTGGATCTCGGTCTTAGACTTGCAGAGGGGAGGGCGCCGATGGCTTCACGGCGAAGTCCCTGCGACGCGGCGAACAGCAAGGATGCTGTCAGGAATGGTGCACAGAAAGTCAGGGACGCCTGTGAAATGAAGGCCACCTCACTAGGCCTTAATTCCAAGGGCGGGAGTGTGGCGGACCGCTTATCCCTGCCCCCGCTGTCCCCGACCGGGCAGGGGGCCGCGTCCCCGCGCTGCGCCCGCCTCCTCCCGCGTCCCGCTCAGCTCCCCGCCGCGCCGCAGGTGGGGGGCCGGGGGGCGTGGGGGAGTTGTTTTCCTCCGACCTGGGGGCCGTCATTGTCATTCCAGCAGCCTCCCGCTGTGGCCCAAGCCCCGGCCGTAACCCGACACCTCGCGCCGTTGACTGCGGCCGGCGCCGGGGCGGTGGCGGCGCGCGGCGCGGACGAGGGGCGGCGGCGGCGGCGGCGGCGGCGGCGGGGGGCGCGCGGGGCCCGACCCGGCCTCCGGCGCGTCATGTCCCTGCGGGGGGCCTGAGACCCGCACAACCCCTGGTGCGCTTTCCAGACTCCAGAAGGACAGAAGCTGGCAAGTACTGCGCCCCCTCCCGGGGCACGTAACGGCCGGCTTTGCCCGGATCCTGTTCCTTTTTTCCGACTGGTATCCGATTTCCCCTGGTACTCCTGTTCACTTAATAGCTTGTGTTAATTACACCCACTTTTAGAACACCTAAGTATTCATTTTAACCCGATTCTAGATAATAGAGCCCGTTAAAGCACAGGTGCGAAGGGTTATATATTTGCCAGTACACATTGCGTTGTAATCATAATTAAAAAAAAGTCCGTCCATGTATGACTTCGCATGGTCTTTTACACCATCTGTGATTTGGACACCACGCTCTGGAAGAGACAGCTTATTCTATTTCTCATACCGCCCTCCCTCCTCCAATTTAAAAACAGCCGCATTTTACAGATGAGGTGCGTAGGTACCTTTTCTGGGATAGAAACGCACACCAGTTCCACCAGCCTGGGGAGGGATAGGAGAGAGGCGCAGGAAGCTATCAATCTGCCGTCTGATCGCACACAAAAGATCGAATCTAGTGTTTTGTGGACAAATTTAGGAAGCAGTTCCTGGCCTGCTGGCTGTCTAGAGTCTCGTTCTATGCTGGTGTCCCACCTCCGCCCCAGGGCTACTCTGCGCATTCAAGAGCTTCCACACACTCCTCTGTGCCCCAGAGGGCTGCCCTGATGGAGCTGATCTTTCAGCAACCAGTTTCACCTGCCCAGTGAGTGTCTCTATTTCCTGCCGTAAGATGCCCTTTTGCAAAAGGAGGCAGCAAGCTAATTTGATGGCGTTGGCCGTCCGGCGCAATCTGCCTCTCCATTTCTCCACTTGATGAAGGGCAGTCCTGACGGGAGACCGTGCCTTACCCAAAGGGCTGAGTGTCTGCCCCAGAATTCTCAGACTTCAGAGTCCCTGTGAATTACCTGCGACCTCGTCAAAATGCAGGTTGTGGTTCAATAGTGTGCAGCCTGATTCAGTGATCTGCGTTTCCCACAAGCTCCCAGGGGGTGCTAATGTTACAGGTCCCCAGACCACACTTTGAGTAGTAAAGGCCCAAGGGATTTCTAATCTGCCAGGCAGGCTCCAGGGGCAGAGAATTGGGGCTTGGCAACATCTTGCTTTGGCCTGAGGCAGGCCTTTTGCTAAATAAGTGAGTTGATTAGAAAGATAGTGAGGTAGGTGGTGAAGACTAGAGTCTTATGAGACTAAGCCATAAATTTGTATTACACCATGAACTGTGGGAACTTGGCTAAGTCACATAACTTCTTTGAGCTTCTGTTTCCTCATCTGTAAATGGGCACAGTAACCTGCGTCCTGGGTTTATGCTTCGACACGGAAGGAAACACCCACGTAAATGTTCTTTTTTAAGATGTAAAGCAGTGACCACCAGTAAAGGATTAATGCTTTATTCTCCACGAAATTGTGGTAATTTCTCAAAAAGTACATTGTTGTATATGCATGTCCCAGAGCTATGTTATTCTAAAGCAAAAGCTACACTCTTTTCTCTGAAATGACTTAAGGATCACGGTTCATTTTTATGAGCTATCAAGCTTCTTAGAGAAAGGCATAAGAAAGAAAAATGACAATTTTTGAGGTCACTACTAGCTGTATCTCTCACATCGACCTTAGGAGAATGTGTCACATTGGGGGGAATGCCTCAGGGGCAAGATACGGTCTCTGGCTCTGGTCGTGGGAAGGCATTCTTGATCATTGTATTTCATGCCTTATTGGAATTTGTATCAGCTTCCTTTTTTTTTTTTTAATTAGAATTTGTATCAGCTTATTGTTAAGAGGTGGTGGCCATCCTTTCATGAAGAGGAGGTTTTCCCGTGGCCACATACAGCTCAGAACAAAAACAATCTCATGTAAGCCTCGCCTTAGCTAGGAAGAGGACCCAGATGTGGCAGCAAGGTGGGTTGGAAAGAACTTGGAAGAGGGGGCCTGGATTCTAGTCTTCACTCAGCCATTAACTACTGCGATGGCCACTTCTTACATCTGTCTCTTTTTCGGAAAATAGGAGTCGCTTGTACATCAGTGGTAGTTTCACTTCTCTTAGACAAGGGTTACCAAATGTTGGTCCTTCAGAGATGGGGTGTTTGACCCACACTGTTTATTTCAGATTGATAGGCTTTTTTTTAAGGGGGAATTTTAGGTTCACAGAAAAATTGAGAAGAAAGTACAGAGTTCTTATGTTAAGTTCCCCCCCCCCCAACAATTTCTTCTATTTTTAACCCCTTGCATCAGGGTGGTACATTTGTTGTAATTTATGAACCGATGTGGTTGCGTTATTATTAACAAAGGACACGATTTACATCCAGGCTCATCGTTGTGGAGTGTATTCCATAGGTCAGGACAATATGGATCCATCAGTATTGTATCGTACACAACAGTTCCACTGCCCTCAAAATCCCTGTGCTTCCCTCATTCATCCCTCCCTGCCCCTGAATCCCTGGCAACCACTCATCTTTTTATTGCCTCCACAGTCCTGCCTTTCCTAGGACGTCATAGAGTTGGAATCACAGAGGGTGTAGACTTTTCAGCCTAGCTCCCTTCACACTGACACACATTTAAGGTTCTTCCGTGTCTTTTCATGGCTTGATAGCTCATTTCTTTTATTGCTGAGTATTATTCCATTGTCTGCACGTGTGTACCACAGTTTAACCACTCACCTGTTGGAGTTCACCTTGGTTGCCTCTAGTTTGGGGCAGTTATGAACAAAACAGCTATAAACATCTGCGTGCGAGGTTGGCACACACCCAAGTTTTCAACTCATTGGGTGGATCATCTAGTAAGAGTATGTTTCGTTTTGTGGGAAACTGCCGCAATGTCTTCCCAAGGGGCTGTACCATTTTGCATTCCCCTGGCAATGAACGAGAGTTCCTCTTTGCTCCACATTCTCACCAGCATTTGGGGTTGCCAATATCTTGGGTTTTAGCCATGCTAATGGTGTCGCCTTTTCATCAGTTAGCCAGTCTATTGGTATTATTTATCATGATCGGTTTAACTTGCAATTCACAAATGGGACATAACGTAGAGCATCTTTTCATATACTTGTTTGCCGGATCTGCTTATCCTGGTTGGTGAGGCATCTGTTTAGATCTTTTGTCCATTTTTAAGTTTGGTTGTTTTCTTACTGTTGACATTTAAGAGTTCTTTGTGTATTTTGGATACAAGTGCTTTATCAGATGTGTCTTTTGCAAATATTTCTCCCTGTCTGTGGCTTGTCTTCTCATGCTCTGAACAGTGTCGCTCACACAGCTGTTTTCATTTTAATTAAGTCCATTCCAACTTAATTAGTTTTCCTTTTGTGGATTGTGTTTTTGGCATTCTATCTAAAAAGTCATTGCCTGGCCCATGCTGTATTTAATTTTTTTTTTCTTTTTTAAATCTTTATTTATTTTTGAGAGAGAGAGACAGAGTGTGAGCAGGGGAGGAGCAGAGAGAGAGGGAGACACAGAATCCGAAGCAGGCTCCAGGCCCTGAGCTGTGAGCACAGAGCCTGACGCGGGGCTCGAACACACACCCTGTGAGATCACGATCTGAGCCAAAGTTGGACGCTTAACTGACTAAGCCACCCAGGCGCCCCGCCCATGCTGTATTTTAAAATGTTTGAATCTGAGCTGATATTTAAAAAAATGGAAATATTAAAAACAAACCTGACATCGGCCAGCTACAAATTGAAGGTTTAAAAAAAATAATAACAGGCTTTGTTCTGGTTACGGTGGTTGTATAGCCAATGACCTCAACTTCAATAATCGTTTATTATGCTTATGGCTTCTGTGGGGCTGGAAATTCACAAAGGTCACAAAAGGGATGGTTTGTTTCTCTTCCATGATGTGTGGGTGTCAGCTAGGAGACTCCAGGCCTGAGGGCTGGAAATATCTAAAGACATTTTCCTGTCTGTGGTTGATGTCGGCTGTCAGCTGAGACCCTGACTGGGGCTGTTGGCAGAAACACTTATATGTGGTCTTCCCTTGTGGCTCCTTGGCTGGGTTCCCAGGGTAAGTGGGGAGAGAGATAGAGAAAAAATAGAGAAAAAAAAATATAGAGAGAGAGGGAGAACCAAGCAAAAACCATATCCTTTTTATGACTTAGCCTCAGAAGTCACATTGCATCATTTCTGCCGTACTCTAGTGGTTAAAGCAGGAATGATCCAATCAAGTTCAAGGAGAGAGGAAATAGACTGCACCTCTCAATGGAGAGTAGTAAGAATGTGCAGCTAGAAATATTGTCATCATTTTTGCAAAATGCAATCTACTGCAGACCTATAATCCTCAAGATTGTCACGATTGTGAAGGTCAAGGAAAGATTGAATAACTGTCCCAGATTAAATGAGGCTAAAAAGATATGAAAATTGAATGCAAACATGATCCAGGATTTCCTTTTGCTACCAAGGGTATTATTGGGAAAGTTGAAATCTGAATAAGATACCACTGTTAATTTCCTGGTTTTGATAGCTTCACTGTGGTTTTATTAGAGAATATATTTAGAAAATATATAGTTAAGTATTTATGTAGAAAGGGGAATCATGTCTTCAACTTCTTCTTGGTTTAGAAAAAATATCTATCTATCTATCTATCTATCTATCTATCTATCGTCTTCCTACCTATCTACACACACACACACACACACACACACACACACACACAGGTGGAGAAGAGAATAGAGCAAATGTGGTAAAATTTTAATGTTTGAGGAATCTTGGTGAAGGGTACATTCGAATTTTTGTACCTTCCTGCAGTTGTTCTGTATGTTTAAATTCTGTCATATTAAAATTTTAAAATATTTATGTATTTATAAACATTAAAAAATTAAAAAAAACAAAGTTTACTTGTACATGTATTTATTTAAAAATTCTTCAATGTTTATTTTTGAGAGAGAGAGAGAGAGAGAGAGAGAGCACGAGCAGGGGAGGTTCAGAGAGAGAGGGAGACACAGAATCTGAAGCAGGCTCCAGGCTCCGAGCTGTCAGCACAGAGCCTGATACGGGGCTCAAACTCATAACCGTGAGATCATGACCTGAGCTGAAGTCAGGCGCTCAATGGACTGAGCCACCCAGGCGCCCTGTGAACTTGAGTTTTTATGGCACAGGAACAGGAGATAAAAGTCTACGGCCCATCTATGGAGAATCTAGTAGAAGACTCACCACATAAATCCGGGACCCCCTGCAGTGACATTCTCTGTGCTGAGAGTGACTTAGAAAAAATCCATACCCTGGAGGACATAGCAAGTTAATTTGCCATAAAGGCAGAGAGTAAAAAACATAGTACCTGCAAACTCAAGCTTAAAGCTGTCGCTCACATAGGTTTGCAATACAAATTCACGTTATTGAGATGATCTGAACCTCAAGCTGATAATTAAGTTAAGTTTCAGGTTCCCGTTGGAAGCAAACATGAATGTCCACTGGAGGAACCCACCTTCAAGACTCAGAATTCATACAAGTAAAACTCCAAGAAATATGAAACCACGGCAAAAGTAAAACGCGCACACACACACACACACACGCACGCGCACCCATGGGCGCGGGAAACATACCCAGGACCATAAGCAAGAGCTGGTGGAAACAACAGATAGCAAAATTAGGTCCACGGAAAGTTTAGATATTGAAATGAGCTGGCTCAGAATGTCAAGTGACCATGTTTCATGTGTATGAAGACATATAAAGAAGGATGACAACTTAAGGAGTTAAGAGACCACTGGGAAAGTGAGAAACAGTCCCTGTCATCTAAGGGCTGGCCTAGCACTCACTGCTAGGCCATGGGGTTCTGTTGAATGTAAACCATTCCACAGAACACGAGCATCAGGTAAAGTCAATCTGTGACCAGGATAGATCCAGACAAAAGCAAGACCCCACCATAATCATGTATGACAGGATATGAAATTGCCCTAATAGAAAAATGACCCATCACCCCATCTTGGCTAATATGAGTGACTGCTATTATAACTGTAGTCTTGGCCTCATCTGTCTTCCTTCTAGATAAGATTTACTGATACCCAGAATTACCCCATTTCCTGACAGCATCCTCTGTTTCCTTAACCACCATCCCCAAACCACCCAAATACAGCCCAAATTTTATAATAGGCCTTTTTTTTTCCAAAAAAAAACTACCTTCTTACCCAGATGTCTCAAGGTTCCCCATGATGTGCATTTTCTTTTGCTTCCATGAGTAATAAACCCAAATTGTTCAACTACAGGTATGTTCTTGGCAGTCTTTGGCCTGGAGAGCATGAATAGTATAAAAAATAAGCTAATTTGAAGGATAACCAAATATTACTTGTAGAAATAAAAATATAGAGATAGAAACTCGATGGATGGGTTTAACACAGCAGCTTGGACACTAGAGAAAGAATTAGTGAGCTGGAAGATGCATCCAAAGAACTGACTGATTATGCACCCGGAATGACAAAGAGATAGAAATATGAAAGGGTGGCCAGAGCAAAAGGTGTAACATACATCTTATCTAAGTTCTAGAAGTCTTAAAAAGAGAGGAGCGTGAGAATGAGGTGAAGGCAACATTTGAGGAGCTATAGAGCTGACACTTTGCCAAAATGATAGACATCAATTCTCAAATTACAGAATTTTGGTGAACCCCAATCATGAAATATAAATAGAAATCCACACTTGGATACAACGGAGGAAGCTGAAAATGCAAAATTTGAGAAAATATTAAAAGCAGCCATACAGGAAAGATAGATTATCTCCAAGAGGGCAATGCTTGACCAATGGCTGACTTCTCAACAGCAGCAATGAAAGCCAGAAGGTGGAATGATATCTCCATTGTGCTAATAGCGAATGTTTGACAACCTAGAACTGTGTGTCTAACAAATATTGTATCCAATGAACGAAAACTAAGAACATATTTCATCAGCAAATCCTAATGGGTGTGCTCCAGAAGCAAGGAAAGTAATCCCAGAGAGGAAGTCTGAGAAAAAAAGAATGTGAACAACAACAACAACAATAACAACCAATGTTGACAAGGTGGCTACTAAGCAAATCAAAAACTAAGCAAATCATGAATATATATAACAATCATAAAAAGAATGTCTTACAGGGTTGGGAAAAAAACAAGATAGGAAAGAGGAACAAGAATAACAATTATGTTAAGAGGAAAGATCAACGTTGTTAAAAGATCCCATGGTCCTTGAGTTGGTTGGAAGAAGGGCAAAAATAATGGTTAACTGTTGACTTTGTCAAGTTGGGTGTGCATGTTATAATTTCTTGAGCATGTTGGTTTCCTAGATTCGCCATCACAAAGTGCCATGCACAACAGAAATGTATTTGCTCACTGTTCTGGAGACTAGAAGTCCAAGATGAAGGTGCCAACACGTTGGTTTCTTCCGAATGTTCTCAGAGGAGAATCTGTTCCAGGCTCTCTCCTATCTTATGATGACAGTCAGAAATCCATGGGGTTCCCTGTCTTGTGGATGCCTCACACCAATTTCTGCCTTCATCTTCACGGGCTGTTCTCTTTGTGTGTCTCTGTCTTATAAGGACATGAGCCCTATTGGATTAAGGACCCACCCTACTCTACTCTAACCTCATTTGAACTTAACAAATTATATCCACAATGGCTTTATTTCAATAAGGTCATATTCTGAGGTACTGAGGGTTAGAATTTTAATATATCTTTTTGGGGGGACCCGATACTTTACACGAAGGGTAGCTAATGAAAGAACAGAAATGGTAGAGGGGGAAAAACCGGAAGAAGTGAAAAAACCTCATTGCAAGAGAAGGCAAGAAAGGAAAGAAAGGAAAAAAAAAGGCAGGAAAGATAGAAAAACCAAAATAAAGTTGTAGAAATAAATGCAAATATGTCCATAATTACTATACATTTTAATAGACTAAGTTCTATAGGTCAAGGATAGACTTTTAAATTGCATGAAAACAAAAAAACCTCATTAGGTAATAAGTATATATGTGTGTATATATTTCCCCCGCCAAGAGATACATCTGAAACAGATGCACAGGAGCACCTGCGTAGCTCATGCAGTTTAGTAGCTGACTTTTGATCACATGCTTCGTCATGGTCTCACAGTGCATGAGTTCGAGCTCTGCATTGGGCTCTGTGCTGATGGTGTGGAACTGATGGCATTGGGATTCGGTTTCTCCTTTGTTTCTGCCCCTCCCCTGCTTGTGCATGCTCTCTCTTTCTCTCCCTCAATATAAATAAATAAACTTCAAAAAATAAAAATAAAAAAATAAAATAAATGCACACAAGTTCTTGAAATTAAAAGGATGGAAAAAGAGGAAGTGGGCATATACTAATTTAAAGCTATTAATTACTACAGAGAAAATAGACTTTGGGTCAAGGAGCATTATTATTAGTGAAAAAGAGAGTTTCATAAAGAGAGAAGATTAAATTCTCCAGGAAGAGACAATATTCTAGACGTGTATGTATCTAATAACATAGTTTCAAAACACCTGAAGCAAAAATTATCATATTTATAAAGTGAGTTGGATAAATGTTCAGAGTAAAAAAATTTGAACATAGCTCTTCTAGGAGTTGACTTCTTTAAATAAACATGTGCTCAATTTATTTAACTCATTAAATTAGTGAGAGAACCAGTAAGAAGTTACAACTGATTCAAAGGACAAAGTAGCATATGTCTCACACACACACACACACACACACACACACACAGACACACACTCATGCACAGAAGCAGTTAAGGAAGGTTGAAATGAATTTAAAATAGATGCAAAATAGATGCAAAATGGTGGCACAGCCGGGTGGCTCAGGAGGTTAGGCATTTGAGGACTTGGGCTCAGGTCATGATCTCACACGAGCCCCACATGGGGCTCTGGGCTGACAGCTCAGAGCTGGAGCCTGCTTCAGATTCTGTGTCTCCCTCTCTCCTGCCCCTTCCCCACTTACGCTCTGCCTCTGTCTCTCTCTCTCGAAAATAAATAAACATTAAAAAAAATAAAAATACGATAGATGCAAAATGGATCAATAATCCATTTCATTCAACTGGTCCTTACTAATTTGCATTTCTATGGATAAAATCTTTTGCATTATCATCAAATTTCTTTAACCTATGGAGTTATCAATAACTAATTCAAAGACAATGAAAGGCACAGATAAGTTGGAAAGATGTCCTGGACAGAACACTTGGTCATTTTTTTTTGTACGTTTAAAATTTTTTCAAAATTGTTCATAGCAGTAGTCCCTATTGTGATCATAATAATCTCAAAGGAAGATTCTTCTTTTTTTAAAAAAATATTTGTTTACTTAAGTAATCTTTACATGCAATATGGGGCTTGAACTTGTGACATTGAGATCAAGAGTCTTGTGTTCTACCTACTGAGCCAGCCAGATGCCCCAAAGAAAGATTACTCTTGAAGACAAAATAAGGCTGCTGTCACTAGATTCGGCTTGATTATTTAAAAAAGTGCTGCCAGACTGTTCCTTTACCGTGGAGTTTGCTTTGCAATCTGGAGCCATAGAGAATCAAATTAAGTCCACAGTTGTATTTCTCTGTCACTGCTATTTCCAGTGTAGTCTCAGCTGCTCAGATCATTTACAATGTTAAAAATAATAACTTATACCCTCATGGGTTAAAGAATACATCAAATAAAAATCAGAAAATATTCACAACTGACCTGTCATAAAATACTACTTTTGGAATTTGTGGAACATAGAAGAAAATCTGTGGCCCTAAATGTTTATAATAGAAAAGAAGAAAGGCTGAAAATAAATGAGCTAAGCATTCATCTTGAGAAATTAGAGAAAGGACAGAGAATAAAAAGTAGAGAAGAAATAGAAGAGTGAGCTACAGGGGCGCCTGGGTGGCTCAGTCAGTTGAGTGTCTGACTTCAGCTCAGGTCATGATCTCGCGGTTCGTGAGTTCAAGCCCCACATCGGGCTGGCTACTGTCCACGCAGAGCCCTCTTTGGATCCTCTGTCCTCCTCCCTCTCTGCTCCTTCCCAGCTGGCTCTCTCTCTCTCAAGAATAAATAAAACTTTCTAAAAAATTCAGAAAAGAAAACAAAGTTACAAAAGACAGCTTCAGCAAAGTCAAATGTTACATGTAAATATTAATACCATTGAAAAATCTGTGGCAGGATTGATTTAAAAAAAAAAAAAGGAGAGAAGGCACAAGTAAATAATATGAGGCATGAACCATGGGACCCTAAGCACTTATGCTGCATAGGTTAGTAAGGTAAGAAGAAGGTGTCCTCCGTTTGGAAACAGATAAAGTGGTTGAATTCCTAGAAGAACACAGTGTTTCCAAATTGATTCAAGATTAAAGGGAAAGTTTATGTCACAAAAGGCACAGCCAACAAATGAAAAAAACTAGACCATTGAGGGGTGCTTGGGTGGCTCCGATGGTTAAGCGGCCGACTTCAGCACAGGTCATGATCTCATGGTTCATGAGTTCAAGCCTCGTGCAGGGCTCTGTGCCGACAGCTCACAGCCTGGAGCCTGTTTCAGACTCTTGTGTCTCCCTCTCTCTCTGTTCCTCCCCTGCTCACGCTCTGTCTCTCTCTCAAAAATAAATAAAGATTAAAAAAAAAAATAGACAACTTGGACTTGTTGAAAATTAAACCATTTTTGTTTTGTTCCGGAAAAATAATTGTGTTGTTTCAGCCTGTAAACTAAACTAAAACTCAAGAACAAAGCAGACAAACAACGTGCTTAAAAAGTGGGCTAAGGACTTGAACAGACAATTTCTCCAAAGAAGCAATGGAAACAGTCTAGGTGCTGAACGTCACTCATCATGAGGGGCATGCAAGTCACATCCATTAGGGTGGCTACTATCAAAAAACAGAATGACACGTGTTGGGGAGGATGTGGAGAAACCGGAAGCTTGTGCACGGTTAGTAGAAATGTAAAATGGTACAGCCCGCTATGGAAAACGGTACTGTGGTTGCTCAAAAACTTAAAAATAGAACTACCAACCTGATCTGGCAAACTCACTTTCGGGTATGTCAACAAAAGAATTAAAAGCAGAGACTTGAAGAGGTATTTATTTATTTATTTGTTTACTTGTAAGGGTTTATTTTTAGCAGCGAGAGAAAGAGAGGATGTGCACGAGGGGCGGAAAGAGAGAGAGGGAGAGAGAGAGAAGCCTAAACAGGCTCTGCACTGTCAGCGCAGAGCCCGACGCGGGGCTTGAACCCACCAACCACGAGATCATGGCCTGAGCCGAAATCGAGAGTCAGAAGCTTAACCGATTGAACCACCCAGGCGCCCCTTGAAGAGGTATCTACACTCCCGTGTTCATAGGAGCATTATCCACAATAGCCAAGTAGTTGTGCAAACGGCTCAAACGTCCATCGATGCACCAATGGATAAACAAAACGTGATGTACACACACAGTGTGATATTATTCAGCCTTGCAAAGAAAGGAGGGTTCTGACACGCCCCAGAACATGGATGAACCATGAATATGTGGTGCTACCCGAAACAAGCCAGTCACAGAAAGATAAATACTTACGTAAGATTCCACTTACGTGAGGAACCCAGAGTAGCCAAATTCATAGAGACAGGAAGTAGAATGGTGGTTGCCAGCAGCTGAGCGGTGGGGGGAGGGGGGGGAGGGGGAAGAGCGGTGGGGGGGGGGAGGGCTGGCAGGGGAGAGGGGATGGGGGGCAGTTACCCTCAGCGGTTTTAGTTTTGCGAGATGAGAAGAGTTCTAGGGATGGAGTGTTGTTTGTTGCACAGTATGAAAATGCCACTGAACTTAAAAAATGGTTTACATGGCAAATTTTGTTATGTGTTTTTTGTGACAATTTTTAAAAAAGAAGAAAAGAATAAAGTGAAGCCTTGAGTAGCTTTATAATTATTAAAGAAATCTAGTCAGTGATAAAGACAGCCAATGCATAGCATAGTACTTGCTGTGGGTCAGGCAATACTCTAAATATTTTTTATATTTATGATCATCTCAGGTAGCTGATATTGTTATTCATGCCTATTTATGGATGAGAATACCAAGTCACAGATCCCGTAACTTGCCTAAAGTTGCAAAGTAAATAGGAGGCAAAGCCGGGATTAACATGCAGACACTTTAGCTTCAGATCTATGCCCTTACTCAGTAGTTTAAAAATCTTTCCTGCAAGAACACAACAGTCCCAAATCACTACAGCTGGGTCCTTCCAAACGTTTAGGGAATGAGTAATGCCAATCCCACAGAAACTTTGTAGAGAGTCAACACGAAATCCTGCATTTACCCAAAGAATGCAAGCTTGGTTTGCTTTTAGAATGTCAATGAATTTATCACTTAATGGATCATTTCAATAAATTCAGAAATACATTTGATTATAACTCAACATTCGTAATGGAATCCTTAGCAAACTTGGAATAGAAGGAAAATTTCATAAGCTGATAAAGTGTATTCATAAAAAACTTACAATGTTTTTTGTAAGTTTGTAACATTTTGTCTTTTACCTTTAGGTTGCAAAATGTAGAAAGCTTTCCCTTTGCTCTGGAGGCTAAGGCTAAGGCTGGCCTACACAGCTTTTAAGAACGCTGGTTGCGGGGCGCCTGGGTGGCACAGTCGGTTAAACGTTCGACTTCAGCCAGGTCACGATCTCGCGGTCCGTGAGTTCGAGCCCCGCGTCGGGCTCTGGGCTGATGGCTCAGAGCCTGGAGCCTGTTTCCGATTCTGTGTCTCCCTCTCTCTCTGCCCCTCCCCCGTTCATGCTCTGTCTCTCTCTCTGTCCCAAAAATAAATAAAACGTTGAAAAAAAAAAAAAAAAAAAGAACGCTGGCTGCGTTTTTCGAGTGCGTTCTTCAAGTGCGTGGTCAGAGCTCTGGGGGGGGGGGGGCCCACTGAGAACAAACTGGATGAACAAAGGCCTGGTGGTCAGTCTTACCTGGAAATGGGCTGAACACCTGGTGATAACTTCCACCATCCTAGAAAAATATCCACTGTCCAAAGCACCAAGATTGACCCTAAAAGAACGGAAATTTTATTACGTTTTAAAGAGAACTCACCTTACCAGTTAAAAAAATTTGGAGCGCCTGGGTGGCTCAGTCAGTTGAGGGTCCAACTTCGGCTTGGGTCTGTGAGTTCGAGCCCCGCGTTGGGCTCTGTGCTGACAGCTCGGAGCCTGGAGCCTGCTTCGGATTCTGTGTCTCCCTCTCTCTGTCCCTCCCTCCCTCGCTCGCGCTCTGTCTCTCTCTCTCTCTCAAATAAACATTAGAAGAAAAAAATTCAGTTACTCAAGCCACAGTGGCTCTTCACGGAGCTTCAGGTAGACAGACAGGTCAGCAAAATTCTCTCTGAGATCCAGCCGTGAAAAACCATTCTGTACTCATCCGCGAGGACAGTCATGCTGCTGGGTGGCGTGACCTTCGTCTCAGACTTCCTTGCTACCTGCCCCCGAGTGACCGATTTCTCTCCTCCTTCCAGTCATCTCTTCAGCCTTTGAGCTTTGGGTTTCATCTCATAGTATGTGTTTGTTGCAGTTGCAGACATGTATTTCTCCTCGACCAGATAGACGGTCTCTATTTCTGTGCGAGAGAATTTGCATGCAACTGGTGTGCAAGAGCAATGGTTAAAATTGACTTTCTAGAGCAAGACGATGGTGAAAGTGAATAGGCTACAGTCCAAATTTCCTCTCACTTCTTGTGAGTTACCCCTATATTCTGTATTCTGTTTTTGTTTTTGTTTTGTCCTTTTGGAATTAAACGACATGGTGGGGCAGGACTTTGGACGTCAGTGAGCAATTGGAAACCATGTTGCAGCCACGGGGCTGAACAGCGTGGGCTTGAGCTATTCGTTAAGTGCCTGTCGCTTCAGCAGCTGATCGGTGGAGAGAAGGGTGGTGCTTCTGTCCAGGAAAACTCAAACCCACATCTTTGCGGAAAAAAAGCAAGTCTGCTTCGGCTGCCTGTGACGTCTTCTGCCACACCCACTGCTCTGCCTCTGATGTTGTGCAAAATCCAGTATGCTTTTATACTTTTATGCACCTTTTAATCAGCTCAGATGTAAAACAGTATCTCTTACAGACGTCTGCGTGCTTTGTCTCCTCTCCAAATGGTGCAGCCAAGTTTAGTCTTTGTTCTGAGGCACCTGCCTTGAGTGCGGGGCGTTCACACGGGTCCGCAGAGCTTTCACGTCTCAATGTCTTGAATCCGCCCTCCCCACCTTCCGGTACGAATGGAGCTGAGGTCCTGGACCTGCCTTTTCTTGAGGCGGTGGCATGCCATTCTGCGTCACTTTTGAAGAAAATCTCCCAAACGGCTCTTGAAGCAGCGAGTCTCCCCCACAGACACTCACGATTACATTTTTGTCTCAAACTGGCCCCTCGCCTGACCCTGGGTCTGATTTGGCAGGAACCCAGCCTCCGTGTGTGTGGTGAGACTCAGGAGCAGGTGGGTGAAAAGACCCCTTTCTGCCCCGTTAGAACCGAAGGGCTCAGAGGGACCCACAAAGGCTGGACCTCGGCAAGCATGATGAAATCTTCGTCTTGAAATTCTTAACAGAAATAATTCCCAGCACCACCGTGGGACCAGGGGTCTGTGGATTGGGTTTCCTGATGTTGTATATAAGGAGTGTCACTAACAGAGATGCAAATATTTAAAGGTTTTAAATATCATTGGTAGCATAGAATGAGCCACACACGTTTTTTTTAGTGGTGAAATAGATGTGTAGCACATTTGCAACAAGATTTTTTTTTTTTTTAATGCTCATGGAATAAGGAAAAACTCCTGTCTCGGGCGCCTGGGTGGCTCAGTCGGTTAAGCGTCCGACTTCGGCTCAGGTCACAATCTCACGGTTTGTGGGTTCGAGCCCTGTGTTGGGCTCCCTGCTGACAGCTCAGACCTGGAGCCCGGTTCGGATTCTGTGTCTCCCTCTCTCTCTCTGCCCTTCCCCTGCTCGCGCTCTGTCTCTGTATCTCTCAAAAATAAATAAATGTTAAATTAAAAAAAATATATATATATAAAAGAAAAACTCCTGTCTCAAAATTGCTCATGATTGAGAAAATAAATTAATTAAAAAAATTTTAAAAATGTTTATTCATTTTTAAGAGATAGAGAGTATGTGTGAGGGGGCGGACAGAGAGAGGGAGACACAGAATCCGAATCAGGCTCCAGGCTCCGAGCTGGCAGCACAAAGCCCGATGCGGGGCTCAAACTCACCAACTGTGAGATCATCACCTGAGCCGAAGTCGGACATTCCAGCGACTGAGCCACCCAGGTGCCCCTTGAGAAAATAACCTCATTAAGCCAACTTTATAACAACAGCAGCAACAAAACCATACTAAATTAAAAAAAATGCTTCTGGGTATTTGGTATAACTTTTTAATGCTTAGTATTATCAAACTATATTTTAAAGCCGTCCATGTTTGATAAAACAGGGAATCAAAGAAAACTGCCAAAAGTAGACAAATGAATATATCTTTTCACTTAACAATTCTACATTTGTATTCTACAGAAAGAATACCCAGACTATATACAGGTTTGTCCTCCAGAATGGTAATTGGAGTGGTATTTATAACTGAAAAACTAAAAAAACCCTAGATATTCATTCATAGACATTTTGATGACCATCCAGTGGGATAGCACATGGCCATTTAAACATGCGTGGATTGGGGCGCCTGGGTGGCGCAGTCGGTTAAGTGTCCGACTTCAGCCAGGTCACGATCTCACGGTCTGTGAGTTCGAGCCCCGCGTCAGCCTCTGGGCTGATGGCTCAGAGCCTGGAGCCTGTTTCCGATTCTGTGTCTCCCTCTCTCTCTGCCCCTCCCCCGTTCATGCTCTGTCTCTCTCTGTCCCAAAAATAAATAAACGTTGAAAAAAAAAAATCTTTAAACATGCGTGGATTTAGAAGAAAGATGTGCATGATATTTCACATCTCTATGTGCTATATCTGTATGTGATCTATATGATATATGATATGTCACATGTATGTGATATATGATATGTCACATATATATGTGAAAATGTGAGTTGTGGATCAAAAAATATGAGTCCACATTTGAAAACAAAGGTTGTGTATATTTGCATGTGTACAGAGTCACCATGGATTTGTGTGTTTAAATTTAAGAGCAAGTTAGGAAGGATATAAATATCAAGAGTTACTGACTTTG
Source organism: Felis catus (assembly GCF_018350175.1). Lineage (NCBI taxonomy): Eukaryota > Metazoa > Chordata > Mammalia > Carnivora > Felidae > Felis > Felis catus. The sequence continues at coordinate 34,486,183 of NC_058371.1, read as the reverse complement.
AGAGGTGGGATAGGTAGGTGGGTGTATACTTTATACAATTCAAACAAGTGATGGGAGTATTGGTAATTTTTGGCACCGCTTAAAAAATTCTTCCGTATGTAAAAAAATCCTAAAACAATGCTGTAGGACGACAGTATGTAAACCTTAAGGCAGAGCGATGTGTGGAGAAACTTTGAGCCAACACTGCCCTCTGGTGGGAAAATTGTGTCATGCACCAGCTTGGTTTGCGTGGCGGCCCCGGAGACCCGGGTGTCAGAACGTGGTGAAACAGCGGAGGAAAGAGCCAGGGAAGCGGAGCGACCTTTAAACCTGGGCTGCAGAATTACCCGGCTGGACACACAGAGAAATGAAGTGGGCACGTTTGTTGTTGGGGCCAGGAATCTGTATTCATGAAGAGCCTCCAGGATGGTGCTGATAGTCAGATGTGGGTTCATGTGTACATCCTTTTATGTCGAAGTTAGTTGCAGCGTCAAGAACATCAAGAGTCTGATGTGGGGCGGAACTCACAAACTGTGAGACCATGACCCGAGGCGAAATCAAGAGAAATCCAGCGGCTTAACTGACTGAACCACCCAGGCACCCCTCTTGATTCCTAGTCTAGAAAATTCTTTTTTTTTTAATCAATGAATGAAACTTATGTAAACACAATCAAGGAAAAATACTATTTGACCGTCTCAGTTTGTATAGAAAAACCATTTGATAAACTTCAAGATTCATTCATAATAAAAACTCAAAAAACTAGCAATAGAAAGGAATTTCTTAATCTAATTAGGCACATCCACAAAAAACTAAAATAGCCAACATATGACTATTTCTTCCCAGTTTTATTGAGAAATAATTGACATACATCACTGTATAAGTTTTGTTTTTAAGTTCTTATCTAAATGCCAGTTAGTTAACATACAGACATTCCTGTATATGTTTAAGGGACACAGCTTGATGGTTTGATTTACATTATTGTGAACCGATTACCACCTTAGGTTCAGCTCAGGTAACATCCGTCTTTTCATATAGGGGCAATAAAAACAAACAAGAAAAGGGGCTCAGTCGGTTAAGCGTAGGACTCTTGATTTCGGCTCAGGTCATGATCCCACGGTAGTGGATTTGAGCCTTGTGTTGGGCTCTGTGCTGAGCAGGGAGCCTGCTTAAGATTTTTTACTCTCTCTCTCTCTCCCTCTCTCCCTCTGCCCCTCTCCCCTGCTTGTGCACTTTCTTTCTAAAATAAAAATTAAAAAAAAAGAGAGAGAAAAATTTCTCCTTGAGAACTGTTAGGATTTACTCTTTAACAACTGTCCCATCATACAGCAGTCTTAGCTGTAGTCATCATGCCGTGCATTACGTCCCTAGGACTTACTTATTTATCTTATAACCGGATGTTTGTACATTTTGACCAACTTCCTACAGTTCTGATCTCTTTCAATGAGGTGGGTTTTTTTGTTGTTTGTTTTGTTTTGTTTTTAAAGATTCCACACGTCCGTGAGATCAGACAGTATTTGTCTCTTTCTGTCTGACTTCTTTCTGCCTTCCAGCTCCATCCACGTCACAAATGGTAGGATTTCCTCATTTTTTTTTATGGCTGAAAAGTTCCGTTGTGTATATATACACCATCTTCTTCATCCAGTCATCCATGGACGGGCACTTAGGTTGTTTCCATGTGTTGGCTATTGTAAATAATGCTGCTGTGGGGGGCAGATATATTTTCCACTTAGTGTCTCCGTTTCTTTTGGATATATTCCCAGAAGTGGAATTGCTGGATCATGTGATAGTTCTAGTTTTAATTTTTAAAAACTTTTAAAAAATGTTTATTTATTTTTGAGACAGACAGAGACAGAGCATGAGCAGGGGAGGGGCAGAGAGAGAGAAGGAGACACAGCATCCGAAACTGGCTCCAGGCTCCGAGCTGTCAGCACAGAGCCCGACTCGGGGCTCGAACCCATGAACCACGAGATCATGACCTGAGCCGAAGTCAGACGCTTAACCGACGGAGCCACCAGGCGCCCCAGTTTTAATTTTTTGGAGGATATTTCATACTGTTTTCCACAGTGGCTGTGCCAATTTACATTCCCATCAACAGCACACGAGGATTCCTTTTTTCTCCAGATCCACACCAGCATTTGTTAGCTCTTGGTTTTTTTTGTCGACGATGGCCGTTCTAACTGGCATGAGGATATCTCATTGTGGCTTTTCTTTGGATTTCCCTCAATGACTAGTGATGTCGAGCATCTTTTCATGTACCTGTTGGCCTTTCATATGTCTTTGGAGAAATGCCTCTTCAGGTTGTTTGCCCATTTTAAAATTGGGTTATTTGTTTCCTTGTTAGTGAGTTGTAGGAGTTCTTAATACATTTTGGGTATTAGCCCCTTATCAGATACATGACTTGCAAATCTTTTTTTTCCATCTTGTAGGTTGTCTTTTTTTTTTTTTTTTTTTTTACTTTCTCAATGGCTTCTTTTGCTGCACAGAAACTTTTTAAAGTCTTACATTTAAGTCTTTAGTCTATTTTGAATACATTTTTCTGAGTGGTATAACATATGGGTCCAGTTTAATTCTTTTACCTGTTATCCAATTATACCGACACCATTTACTGAAGAGACTATTGGTTGAGTATTCTTGGCTCCCTTGTCAGCTATTAGTGGATCATAAGTGTTTGGGTTCACTTTTGGCCTCTTGATTCTGTTCCATTGGTCTGCTTCTCTGTTTATATGTCAATACCATACTCGTTGACTTCTTTAGCTTTATGTATAGCTTGAAAGGAGAGTGTGGAAGTGTGATGCCTCTGTTTGCTCTTTTCTCAGGATTCCTTTGGCGATTTAGGGTCTTCTGTGGTTTTATATAAATATGAGGTGTGTTTTTGTCTACTTCTCTAAAAAAATGCTGTTGGAATCTGGATAAGGATTGCGCTGAATCTATAGATAGCTTTCAGAAGTATTGGCGTTTTAACAACATTAATTTTTCCAATCCATGAATATAGGATACCTTTCCATTTATTTGTATCTTTTTACATCTCTCTCGTCAGTATCGTGACCTTTTTAGCATAGAGATATTTCACTTCCTGAGTTAAATTTATTCCTAAGTATTTTACTTTTTTGATGCTATGATAAATGGGACCTATTTATTTCTTTTTCAGAATTCTTGTTACATATAGCAATGCTACTGGTTTTTGTACATTAATTTTGTAACCTGCAACTTTACTGAATTCATTGGCTAGATCTAACAGTGTTTTTGGCTGAGTCTTTAGAATTTTCTCTCTATAAAATCATGTCATCTGCAGATAGAGACAGTTTAATGTCCATTGATAGATGGATGGGTAAAGAAAATGTGGTTCATACATATGCGACAGAATATTACTCAGTCCTAGAAAAAGATGAGATCTTGCCATTTGTGACAAGATAGATGGACCTGGGGGGTATTATGCTAAGTGAAATAGGTCAGATAGAGACAAATATCCTTTGATTTCACTTGTATGTGAACTCTAAAAAAAAAAAAACAACGAATGAACTAATAAAAAACTATCTACAGACACATAAATGCAGAGAACAAAGTGATGATCTCCGGGGGGGAGGGGCATGAGGGAAGAGCAAAATAAGTGAAAGGGTATGAGAGAGACAGGCTTCCAGTTATGGGATAACAAGTCACAGAGTTGAAAAGTACAGCATAGGGAATATACTCATGGTATTGTAAGAGTGTTATATAGTACCTAATTTAGCTACACTTGAGGTGAGCATAGCATAATATATAAAGGTGTTGAATTACAACCTTGTGCACCTGAAACGTATGTAACATTGTGTGCCGTCTATGCTTCAATTAAAAAAAAATACTTTGAATATGTCATCCCTTTTTTTAAAAGAAATTTTTTTTAATGTTTATTTATTTTTGAGACAGAGAGAGACACAGCATGAATGGGGGAGGGGCAGAGAGAATGGGAGACACAGAATCGGAAGCAGGCTCCAGGCTCTGAGCCATCAGCCCAGAGCCCGACGTGGGGCTCGAACTCACAGACCGCGAGATCGTGACCTGAGCTGAAGTCGGACGCTTAACCGACTGAGCCACCCAGGCACCCCTGTCATCCCTTTTCTTCCTGGCTTGAAAAGTTTTGGTTGAGAAATCCACTGATAGACTTATGGAGTTTCCTTTGTTTGTAACTGCTCTTTTCGTGCTGTTTTTAACATGTTTTGTCTTTGGCTTTTTGACAACTTAATTATAATGCGCCTTGGTTTAGCCTCATTTGGGTTCAACATATTTGGGCTTCTTTGGGCCTCATGGATCTGGAAGTCCATTTCCCTCCCCAGGTTTGGGATGTTTTCAGCCAATATTATTTAAATACACTTTGTATCCTTTCTCTTCTCTTCTTCTAGAATTGCTGTAATGCAAATATCATTTCTTTCATTGCGTCTCGTAATTCCTGCAGGCCTTCTTCACTCTTTTTCGTTCTTTTTTTCTTTTGCTTCTCTGGCTGTGTAACTTCTAATGTCCTATCCTCCAAGTCTCTGATTCTTTCTTCTGCATGGTTGAGTCTACTTCTGAAATACTCTATTTAATTCTTCAGTTCAGTTATCGTACTTCTGAACTCCAGGATTTCTGGCTTTCTTTTTTTTGGATGGGTGCTATTTCCTTGTCAGATTTCTCATTTTGTTCATGCTTTGTTTTCCTAATTTTGTTTCATTTAGTTGTCTGTCTGAGTTTTCCTGGAGTTCACTAAGCTTCCTTAAGAGGATTTTTCTGAATTCTTTGTCTGACAGTTCATAGAACTCCATGCTTTTGGAATCAGTTATTGAAGCCTTACTCGTTTCCGTGGCGGGGTCACATTTACTCGATTTTTTGTGATCCTTGATTCCTTACATTGGTTTCAGTGTATTTGAATAATCAGGCTTTGCTTCTAGATTTCACAGGTCTGCTCTGGCAGAGACCAATCTTCACTAGTCAGCTCAGTTTGGGTTTCTGGGTGTGTCTGCTTAAAATGGCTTTGGGCAGGTGGGACCTACTATTACGGTCTATTTTGGAGTGTGGCAACCATTCAATCTCTGAGGAGAAGGATAGGGGATGCGCCCTTGGCTTAGAACAGTCAGATAGGACTGCTGGCTTTGCTCCTTATCAATGTGAGGCCGTAGGACAGGCTCGGTGGTGTTCCGGATTCTCTGGCCAGGCTTATGAGATGGTTGGGACTGAATACATTCCGTAGTATTCGGGGCTATGAATTTGCTTCCTCGCCCTGGCAGGACGGCAAGCCAAGGCCCACGGCCAGCACGCCTCATTGTTTGGGGTCCTGAATCAGGTTAGAATGTGCACTGAACCCCCCGGTCAGGTGAGGCCACTGATCTTACTCTGCAGATAGGGAAGCCGTGGGCTGTGCTGTCTGTTCGGGTGCCATTGTGCATAGGGCCGTGGAATGGGCTCCAAAGCTTCCTATGAGCTCTGGTTAGGTGCCCTGGTTGGACAGGCCGACGGCTGTATTCCCTTTCCAGAAGCAGCTAGTAAAAGCTCTTGTTCTCTTGCTCAAGCCAAGTTCCTTGGCCAAATAGGGTCACTGGACTTGCTTTGCAGACTAGGAGCCGTTCTCTAAGCTCAAGCACCACGGGCCATGCAGCTTCCATGGATTGTCTCCAGCTCTTTTGGTGGGACGGGGCTGGAAGACACTCTCTACAGCGTGTGGGGCTGTATCCCAGCACCCTGGCCTGGGCAGGAGGGGGAAAGGCTGTCCAGGCTACTCTCAATTTCCCAAACAGGCTCTCTGGTCGGGAGGTGCCGGAAGCCTTGGCTATGAATTAATTCCCCTGCCCCTGTGCAGCCCGGGAAGACTCGATGCCCTCTACTGGCTTTGCTCTGGGGGCGATCAGCTCTGTCTGCTCCCCTCTGGGCTGGAGTGCTGCTGGGCCACACAGCTTCCAGGAGTTGCCACCTGCCTTTCTGGTCCGAGGGGGCCAGAAGAGAGTCTCCACGGTAGGTGGGGTTGTAACTCTGCTTCTTGACTGGGCGTGGGCAAACTGGGCTGCAGGGCTGGCAAAAGTCTTCTTTTGAGGAGCCCAGTCAGGCCAATCTGCGTTTCATCTCGCCAGGATCCTCAGTCAGAGTGTATCCCTGATTTGGTTCTGCAGAGAAGCAAACCGCTGACTGGGATTACGAGTTGGGCTGGTTCTCTTACCCTTCTATGGTGGCCCATCTTGGTCTCTGCGGCCCAGGGGGTACTGCCGCCTGGCCCCGTGTTTTTGAATAACGTGTCTCGTTCTTGAATAGTTATCAGTTGTTCTTGTGAGGGGCAGGAGGAACCTATGCCGCTGTCTCGCTGACTTCAGTTTTGTGCTCTGAAACCACGTTTCAGCAGCAATGACCTTGCCCACATGCTGTGGCCTTTCCTATTATGGTGGCCACCTGGGAGTTTCCTGGATTTTCTTCTCCTGCTCATCTCTTCAGTGCAGTCGTAAGCGGGTCTTGGAGATCCGAAACCAAGAAGTTAGAAATCCAGCCCCTTTACCTTCGTTTCACTGAGAGGCAGCCAAACACAGGACCCAGAACTGGAAGGCTTGGTGAGAATCAGACTCCACCACCCATCAGCTATGAGATCTTGGGAAGGTTACAGCGAATCTTTAAGCCTCAGTTTCCTCATCTGTAACATGGCAACATTGTCCCTCTCATGGTGGTTCAAGTGTCAAGGGAGAGAACCTATGGACAGTCTCCAGCCTCAGTGCGTGGCATCCGATACGTGTGATACATCTAATGCGGTGCGGTGGCATTGAGGGTGGCTAGAAGGCATAGCGGCAGGGTGCCTGGGTGGCTCAGTTGGTTAAGTGTCTGACTTCGGCTGAGGTCATGGTCTCGTGATTCGTGAGTTCGAGCCCTGGGTCAGGCTCTGTGCTGACAGCCAGGGGCCTGAAGCCTGCTTTACATTCTGTGTCTCCCTCTCTCGCTGCGCCTCTCCTGCTCACACTCTCTCTTTCTCTTTCTTTCTCAAAAGCAAATAACGTTAAAAAAAAAAATGGAAAAAAAATAAAGGCAGAGCGACAGTTGGAGCCTTGACCACCGATCCTGGCGGTGCCCCAGACGGACCCCCGTTCGTTTCAGAGAGGTTCTGTCAAGTGGCTGTTTAGTCCTCCAGATAGGGGAGGATGCCTTGAATGAAGGCACTAAAAATTCCAGAAAATAAAAGCTACTTTCTATTTCCAGAGTGAAAAAAATGTTTTTCTAAAAAAGTCTTGCCTGTTTTCCCCGTGTCTTCACATCATAAATTAGACTCTCCTCCACGAGGATTTTACGAGAAAAGTAATTGCTGCACAGTACATTTCTAGACTAACAAAGTGACTTTAGACCTTCAGGGAGCATCAACATGTCAGAAGGACTCAAATATTTCCCCACACCTCTTTTCTGCATGACTTCATAATCACGGGATATTTAAAATCCATGAGCAGGGCGCTTTTGGACGCACAGGAGTGGGAGTGAGATTTATTCTGTTTGGGGGGGTGGGCATGGGATGTGGGACACACAGTGTTTCGGGGAACCCAGAATGAGGTGGTGAGGTGTCTGTGCTGGGGATTTGGATGTTCTCGGGGCCTGGGGACTCAGAGCAGGGATGGGGCCTGGAAGTAGAAGACATAAGAGGAGGGAAAAACAGGTGTACCGGGGCTGGGCTGGGGCCTCATGGAGACCAGCTGCATGTTTCAGTGGTTTCCAACCTTTGCTGCACATGAAAAGCACTGTAGTGCAGGCTGGGAAATGGGCCCAGAGAGGTTAGGTCCTAATGTCTGGAACCTAAAAATGCTACTTTATTTGGAAAAAGGGTCATCGCAGATGTGATGAAATTAAAGATCTTGAGGTGTGGGGGCAATGCTACATCATCCCGGCTGGCCCTGAATGCCATCACACGTGTCATTAGATAGAGGTGGAAGGGGAGTTGACGCACACGGAGAGGACAAGGGGATACGCAGGAGCAGGCGGAGAACGGAGTGATGTGGCCACAGGTCACAGAATGCTGGCGGCCACCAGAAGCCAGAAGGCGCCAGGGACGGATTCTCGCCTGGAGCCTCCGGAGGGAGTGTGGCCCTGCCGATGCCTCGACTTTAGTGACACTGATGTCTGACTTCCGGCCTCTAGAACTGTGAGAGAAGAAATTCCTGTTTCTTAAACCACTCAACTTGCGCACATTTGCTACCGCGGCTCTAGGCCTCTGACAAAACCACCCCAGTTCCCGGGCCAATCAGATAATACCTGGGGGGGGGTGCCTGGGTGGCTCAGTCGGTTAAGCGTCCGACTTCGGCTCAGGTCATGATCTCGTGGTTTGTGGGTTCGAGCCCCGCGTCGGGCTCTGTGCTGACAGCTCAGGGTCTGGAACCCGCTTCGGATTCCGTCTCCTTCTCTCTCTGCTCCTCCCCCGCTCACACTTTGTCTCACTGTTTCTCAAAAATAAATAAATGTAAAAACAAAAAAACATAAAAAAACCCAAACCTGCTCCGTCTGCCTTGCCTGGATTCTGATTTTCCACCAGCTGGTGGATTTGTGCCTTTCAGTTTCTTTACCTGCGGCTTCGGCCAGACCCCCGTTGTACCTGGGGCAGAACTTGCTCCGGTTACATTCTGACTGCAAATGATAATTCGGAGATTTGCCACATCCGTTCAGACTCGTCATCCCAGAAGGTAGGGTAGGGATAGAGAGGGTGCCTTCAGATTCTGAAGAAGCGGCTTCATTTTATTAGCCCCCGAAGTAATTTGCACGAGTTCTCTTTGACTTCAGTTATCTAGCTTCTACTGAACTGCTGGATTCTAAACTCAAAACAACCGAGAGTTGCGTTTGGCCCTTGGGAGGATTTCAAAGGAAGTGCAATGAATCTGCTTTTGGGGATCCTTGTGGGGCCCGGTCTTCCCGATGAAACTCAAAGGGAGTGACATCCCTTTGCTTTCTCATGTGTCCCCCTTCCCTATTCGTGAATCACGACCCCTCCTCCAGAGGGGGATCACTCTGCCTCCCTCCACAGGAGGTCCTCTATGTCCATACCTGCAGAGTAAGGGCCCCTCCTCCATTGGTCAAAATCCAGAGTCTCCAGGGTTGTGCACGGAAGGAGAAGGTCCTCGTGAGGAGGGGTCACTGACAAAGCAGTCTCAATCTTGTTCTTTAAATTTTACAGTTATCCTAGATAGAACCACCAGCCCCAAGAACTGGCCTCTCCACATTTAACCCCCCCTTCCCAGAGCTAAGGGGAGCCGGGACACTAAAGGACTAGTGAATTTTACTACATAGACAGCACAGATTGTGAAGCAGAGAATGTCAGGAGTATAAAAGATGTGGCTTGCAAAGTAGATCCCACCCAAACTAGCTTGATGTCTGGGCCTTCCAGGCCCTGTCCTGCCTCGCACGGGACCTTTGCAGGACAAGAGGAGCCTTCTAAGAAATTCTCCCTTTTAGCTTTTGATATTTGCACATTCCTTTCGAGACAGGCTCATTCCCTGGGTCAGGGGCAGGAAGCAGCCCTGTGTTTAGTTTTGGTGCAACAGGATTCTGATTGCTTATACAGGAAAATAACCAGAGCCTTTGCGGAACGAAAGTCACCCATGCACAGTGAGGTGGGACGCTGGGGAATTGCAATGTTGTCCCTCACGTCTGTCCTCTGATAAGGTGACCTCTTGATGGCAAACAAGGACTTACTGCCGTCCCTTTTTGAATGCATCTCTACATTTTTACTACCTTTTAAATGCTTTTGTATGAAGGGATGACTGAGGCCTAGGGGAGCCTCCGGCTCGCACGTGTGAATGCCTGTGCATATGTGTGCTCCTGTGTCATTGTGGGAGGGCAAATGTCCCTCTGGTCACATAGAACTAAGCGCTTCATACATGTGCAGTGTCGTGGGTACTGTGGGCCCTCAAACACGGGTTGACTGAACATCGAATGTTTCTCTCGCTCTGGGGATGGTGGCATAGGGGTGAGAGACGGGAAGAAAGGGAGAGAGTTGCCTCTTCTTGCCGCAAAATGTAAGGGCGGGAAAAAGATAGCTTTGGGGAGCAGGGACTGGGTGAGTCCCAGAATACCCAAGCCTGAAGGTCCTGATGCTGTCCTTACACTTTCAGAAGTAAATGCCGCTGGAGTTTTTTGCTTACCACGCCAACTACGCTCGCTTTGCCCACCCTGATCCGAATCTTTTCCGGACCCAGCCCTGACGCTCGCAGTCTACCCCCGTGGTTGCTGCTTTGCAGGGCAAGGGTCACCTTCCACTGCAGGTTTGGTTCAGCACCCTTCTCATGCCAGCTCTGACTGCAGGTACGAATGCTCTACACCAGCTCGGCTCTGTAGCGGTCCCCCAACCCCAGACCCAAATCCTCACCCCCCCGCCCCACCCCCACACACTAGCATGGGGACACCGTATCCACCTACACCTCTTGTTCTTATAGCCACAGACCTCTGCCTTATTTCCTCCAGCTCCCTGTCCACCAAGATAGATGATATATAAACTTGGCCTTGAAATAGAAGTCTTTTTCCAAGTTCCAGAGCTTGAGTGTTTGCCATGCACCCGATATATTTTTGTCATTTGTCCCTTTATTCGTTCCGTTTTTTTTTAATGTTTATTTATTTGAGAGATAGAGAGAGACCAAGTGCAAGTGAGGGAGGGGTTAGAAAGAGAGAGGGAGACACAGAATCCGAAGCAGGCTCCAGGGTCTGAGCAGTCAGCACAGAGCCCGACGTGGGGCTCGACCCCACAAACCGCGAGATCATGATCTGAGCCGAGGTCGGACGCTTAACGGACTGAACCACCCAGGCACCCCAATAAGATCTTTAAGAAAGCATCGTCTTAAGCTTAAAAGAGAGAGGGGGTGGCAGATCAGGCATGGGGTGGGCTGGGGTGGCTGCTGGCTAATCTTAGTGAAAAGAGAGATTGAAAGTCTTGGGTCCTACATGTCTGTCTGCCATTAAACCCATTGTGTGATCATTAATCATATGTTTCCGCTGCTTTGATGTCTGGGGTCTCGCTGGCCCTGGAGCGAGTGCCCCTCCCAGGGCTAGCCGATCCTAGAGGGGGTAAAGGACCTGCCTGAGAACGCACATTTCCTACGCAAAGCAAGCCATCTGGAACCCACACTTCCAAATGCCTCCTCTCTCGGGCTCTGACATCCAGGCCACTATCCCCCTGCCCCAGCTACTCCAGTGCTGGGCTCCAGGCAACCAGGCACAGCTCCTATGGCCCTAAACTTTCCAAGCTGGCCCATCCTAAACCTGCTTATCCCTGCGTGTCCTTTCTTTCTTGGGAAACCACAAGAAAGGCTCTTGCCTGCAGTTACCCTGGCTCCCTCTGCCTCCTGACTGACCCTGGTGTTTCCCCGTGTGGCCCCCTCACGGCACTGCATGCTCCCTCTCCTTGGGAACTATGAATGGTAAAACCATCTTTTCAATGGCAGGTGTCTCTGGTCTGTTGCCTTTTAAAAATACACCGAGAAGTCTGAGCCTCAGTTTTTCTTATCGCTATAATGAGTGATTAAATGGGCTTTTTTTGAGGCTCCTTTTAGTGACCCAGATAAGCTTGGGAGGTAGTGGGTCTGTTGCTTGCCCCTTAACTCCTTCAGGACCCCAACCCTGGAGCTCCTCCCCTTTCCCTGCCACTCAGGGGGCTGAAGGAGGCCATGTCATGTCTGCCCTCTTCCTGGTCACCGCTAGTGGGCACACTTCCAGGGAATCCCAAATTAAAGGGTGGGATTGGAATCCTGAATAGAAGTCAGATAATGCTAAATGTTAGTGTCCTTTTGAAACTAAAAGGTTACAGCCCCAAGGAAAACACTGAATTCAACCGCTTAAATGTGGAGCTATTAATTATCCAAATTAAAAATCTTCACATGAAGACTCGGAAACATGGATTTTCAATTTTCTGCTTTCCCAGAATCACAGAAATGCCCTTAGGGGCATCGTTGTCCTATTTGTCCTTCTCCCCCCGCCATCCCCAAGCACGAATCTTGTCTTTCTTTTTCTTTTATTGTGGTAAGAACACTTAACGTGAGATCTTCTCTCTTAACAAACTTTTGGGTATAATCCAGTCTTGTTAACTTCAGTACAATGTGGCACAGCAGATCTCTAGAACTTTACTCATCTTGAATAACTGAAACTTTATACCTATTGAACAATCACTCCTCGTTCCCCCTCTCTCCAGCCTGTATACCCGTTGAACAATCATTTCCCATTCCCTCTCTCTCCAGCTTCTGGCGACTACCATTCTACTCTGATTCTAGGAATTTGACCATTTTAGGTACCTCACGTTAGTGGAATCGTGCAGTGTTTGTTCCATTATCTACTGTGTCTTACTGCAGGTTTCTCGATTCTGGGCTTGCTCCAACTTGTCACATGGATGCTAGACCCTGGGCACAGGACTAAAGGTGTAGCTGTCCAGCATGGGTCACACCTGCTAACGAGTGTCTTAGATCTGGGCTCCTGTTCATGTGGCCCAAGGCAAAGGTGGCGAGGGTGGGGGGTCAGCATTTAGCTCTCTCTATTGAGGAACATGGGGAGGGGGGCTGGATTTGCTAGAAGAATAGCTTTACCGTATATTTCCTCTAGATGGTGCTCCTTGTCAAGTGTGAATGGTTCTTTTCTTTTCTTTTTTTTTTTTTCCTTTCTTTCTTTCCTTCTTTTTTTTTTTTTTTTTTTTCCTCCTTTTTTTCTTTCTTTTGAAGCTGCTGGCATTTCGCTGTGGCCTCCCCGGCCTAAGTTAGCATCCATTGAATAAGTGGAAAGTTACGGTTGTCAGACTTGGTAAGTGACGTCTGAGATGATTTCGACTGGAAATAATCCTCACCTCTGGGTATTTCAAAATGGTTTAGAATAGGAATGCGTTGTATGACTTGTTTATGTGTATGGCACGTGGCTCTCATTCTTGGTCGCATGACTGTATGATCAGTAATTCCGTGTGCACGGAAGGTGGTTGATATTTACAGAGGAATGACGGGGGCGGCCTGGGAGGAGTCCATAACCTTTCCTCCCTCCTTTCTTTCCCTGCTTCAACTTTTCTTTGCATAAGAAAAATATCTGGAGGTCCCGATCCATTACAAGCCTCCAAATGTCTCCCTCGTCTGTTCTCCTCGCCGTCTGAAATGCCATATTCATGTCTTTGTATGATCAGGAGACTTCTCATCAAAAATGTATTCCTTCTCACCCAGATCTAGCCGGAATCACAGAGTTTTAACAGTGGAGGTGGGAAGACGATTTCAGAAAGTAGGGAAACTTTTGGTGACAGGGGCAGAAAATTTCCGTGGGAAGCCGTCCTGGTGAACATCTGTGGGCATCATGAGGGGGTGAGTGAAGACCTGGGGGGATGCCAGATGATGGAAGGAAGCACTGGGATGGGAAATAGGAGGAGGGTGAAGGCACATTTGGCCACGTAATGCTGAAGACTGTGGGCCACCTATGAGAATGGAATGCTCTTGATCCAACATGGATGTCCTGGGAGCAATCTCTTAGGAGAGCAGATGTTCACCATACTTTGTTAGGGTTCCCAACACATACCCACGTGTACTCTCACCAACTTACAGGCATCTCATTCGTCCCCAGGAATTGCTTTGTGTCGAGGAAGTCACTTTGTTGGGTTTATTGGCGGCGTGTTACGGCCTTGTTCTATCACGTGGGGCCGTAGGTGGTCATCTTCAGGGGAAGTAGGTCCTCAGAAGAACTGGGGAGCCAGAGCAGGCTCAGGCTTCCCGTCACTCTGGGTTTGAGGGGAGCGACATGCGAAGCGGGGAGAGAGATGGGCAGGAGAGGAACTGTAGTTATCCACGTCATTAGTTAAGAAGCATCAGTCGTTTTTAGTTTTCTCTTTCCTGTTTCTAGTTTCCGTGTTGCAGTCTAAAGTAACAATTCTCGCCCGACTGCCTTCGTTTTCCCCTTGTGTCCGTCTCTAAGCTGTGATTCCAGCTTCAGTATTTCATGGCCCACCGATGTGGCATGTGGCGAGGCCAACGGGATCTTGAGGAAGGACCGGTAGGAGAGCTAAAGAGAGAAAGAAGGCTGATGGGTGAGCAGAACTTGTCTTAGCACCTGTGGTGTGTGTCCTGACCCCTGGATGCAGGCAAGCAAAACTTACCTCCTATCCCACAGCCCCCTCTAAAGTGGTGGTGTCGTCTGACTTGGGTGATGGGAACGCACAGTCCTTACGATTTATCTGACTTCTTAGATGGAACCAGGGTTCTATTCTGTCTTACACACATGATCAATGTCTTCTAAGATGCTGGTTTATAAAGGCTTAAAATATCACCTCTCCTAGGGAGTTTTGCACTTTAATTAAGGACTCTAGAGTGGAATCTGAACTCCTTAAAGCCTTTGTATAAAGTGTCCTCTATGCTCTGTCCCCAGTCTTACATTCCTAGACATATTTGCCCTTTATTTTTATTTATTTATTTTTTTAAACATTTATTTAGTTATTTTGAGAGAGAGCCAGAGGGAGAGGGGCAATGAGAAAGCGAGACAGAGGATCCAAAGCAGGCTCTGTGCTGACAGCAGAGAGCCTGATGTGAGGCTTGAACTCACCAACAGTGAGATCATGACCTGACCCAAAGTCAGACGCTTAACTGACTGAGCCACCTAGGCGCCCCATATTTCCCCTTTAAATACCTTTCAGCCTAGTCAGGTCACTGGACAGTAAGCTCTTCTGAGGCAGGTGAATGACTTACTATTTGGTATTTGGGATAGACACCTAATGAATGCTTCTCTGAATACATTCCTTATGTAGTCTCCCCCCCCCCCAACTGAATCTAGATCAACCATATGATGTGTTTGGACAAATCAAATGCCGTGGATGTGATGTTGTGCAAGTTGTGGGCCTAGGCCATGAGGGTCCTTGTGGCTTTTGCTTTTGCTCTCTCGCCGTCTTAAGTGCCTTGCAAGAAGGCCTGGGCCAGCTTCCTCTAGGATGCAAATTATTGGGGGAAGGGAGGCCCTGGGATATGAAATATGAGGAGAGGGAGAGGGACATCCAGCCTCTGGCTAGCTGCAGTCATCTTGGCTGAAGGGTCACACTATGCATGAGGCCATCCTGAATTGTCCAGGCCTGGTGGAACCATGAGCTGATTGTAGAGTGGAGATAAGCCATGCTCCTGAGCCTGCAGAATTATGAACAATTAAATGGTTACTGTTGTCTTAGCTACTAAGTTCCGAGGTATTTATTACACAGCAATATATAGCTGATGCAGTCTTGCAGGTCGTGTGGTGTGTGTGTGTGTGTGCATGCGTGCGTGTGTGCATGCATTCGTGCGCACATCAAAGAGGATTTTATCAGTTGGCTCACCATTTCTAGACATGCTTCCATCCCATGTCTGCACCTTTCATGCCCCCATGCTCATGTTCCTCCAGTGTGGAAATCCAACGTGGAAAAATGGATTTTTCCCTTTTATCTATCACAATAGAGCCAATCTGCCTTCTCTGATACTACAACTAGAATTGATCTTTCCTCTGAACTCCGTTAGCGCCTCGTGCTGTTTGGCGTATCCCGTCTTCCTACATGTGTCTTCTCACTACAATTACATTTTAAACTCCCCCTGGCAGGTTCAATTTTTTTTTTTTTAAATATCTTTACTGAGATATACTTCATGTTTGACGAATGCAATTCAATGGGTTTTAGTATATTTGCAGAGTTGCACAACAATTCCCACAGTCTCAGTTTGGAATACTTTCATGACTCCCAAAAGAAACCCTACACTCATTAGCAGTCACTCCCCACTCCACCCAAACCCAGCCCGAGGCAACTACTAATCTACTTTTTTGGTCTTTACAGATTTAGGATTTTTTTTTTTTTTTTTGTCAAGTAACAGAAGCCCAATTACTCTGCAATGACTAATTGAGTGAAACCTATAAAATCTTCCTAAGACCACCAGGAATGACTATGCAGAGGTCCAATCTGAGGTCAGGTTCTGTGACAGGAGCTGAGAGAGGTTTTTGTCGCGGAAGGTGTCCATGGCACCTCCTATATTGCCCCGGATGTTCAGCTCTGTTCCTTTGTCTTCAGAGATAACAGATCATACATGCTGGGATCTTGGGTCAAGCCTTGCCTCTGTTGGTAACCAGTTCAGAGGTCTGAGGCTAGCTACGCAGCTTCCCTGAAACTTCAGTTTCCTAGTGGGGTTAGTGTGGGGACCACATGAGGTGACACGCAGGAGACACCTCCGATTGTGTCCACAAAGTTATTTCTCTTCTTCTAACGTTTGTCTCGTTGAGCCCCTTTCACTGCGCTGGGAGTCCCTCCGCCCCAGCTACGAGGGGACAATACGATACCCTGGGATCAGACTTTCCGAGACAGAAGCCTCACTGGACAGACTTTTCATCAATCCCTTGCAAAGGTTAAGACTTTGAACCATGACTCTTCCTTTTCCACATCCCTATACAGTGACTTTTGGGATGGCAGCCATGTAGTCGCCGATCCCTGGTCTTTCTTCTATAGACTGGCTACGTAGATTCGCTCACACAGAAGGCTGGCTAAGCATGATGGTGGTTTGATTTCCCTTAGAAGAGGCAGGAGAGAAAAACAAATGTGGGCAAACGCAGGGTGAGGCTCCTATGAACATGCTGGTGCACTCGATGTGCTCTGTCCCCTAGGTCTTGTCGACTCACACAGAATTTACAGTTGCCCACCTCCCCCCTGCTGCAGATTTCATCCTGAACTCCCATGGAGAGAACACATGAATGTCAATTACACTCCCCCTGCTTCCAGCTGGGCGGAGCACATCCCCTCTCTGCTGGGGCTCCCCCATGAAGGGCTTCCTGAGGGTGGGGGTGAGGAGGGGGAAGGGGGATTAAGACTACGTGTGCTGAGCAGCTTCTTTATAGAGTGAGGGCATTCTTGGGACAGTTGTCCACTGTCCTCACAAAAGCAAGGAAGGATGCATCCTGGCAAAGACTGAGAGGCAGGGCTGCTCCTTTGCCTGGTCTTCTGGGGCAGAACTAGCCCATCTACCTGGAACAGGGCTCTGATCTTTGTTTCCCACTTTGGGGAAAGAAGACCAAGAATGGACTTCTGGCCTGCGGCTTTCTCCTAGTCCCAAAGTCACATTAGACTTAGCTCTGCAGTCTGTCCCTTGCTCCACCCTCCCCCTCCAAACCCGCTGCATTTTCTGGTAAGTTATGGATACTTTGCTGCACCTTCTTCCGTCTCTCCATCTTTCTTCGGTACCAGGCTGCTGGCTGCTCTGTGTAGCACCTCCCTCCCCCAAGTGATAAAGTGTGGGCATGGGGGCTAGTGAGGAGTTAGGGGGTTTCAGATCATGGTTGCGCCCACCGCTAAGACAACTTCCATCACCAGCACGGTGGCTTCTGCAGGATGGAGAATCTAGTTCTGTCCTTGGTCAGAGGAACTCGAAATGAGTTCTGTTAGCTTCTTTCTTCTCAGTCAGAGCCTGAGGATAAAAGAGAGGAAGCTGGGGTGGCTGCTGACCCTGTGTCCCAAGTGTAGGAACAGGTGCTGGGGATATGAGGATGTGAGCAAAGACATGCAGGAGACCCACTGTCCTAGCCCTTGATGGTTGTTTCTCCCCCCCTTTTTCCCCCCTCTCCTGTACCCCACACTCATAAAAATAGGAAGCGATGTCATCACATATGTGCATGCCTCCCCTTCGTGTGACGCCTCTGGGTCACCACTTCCTGTTTCTGAGTCACCAGGAAGGTAATTTCCCCCTGATGCTCAGTATCCTCAGGGACACTCTGATCACTCAGCATCTACCTACCCGAGTTTCCTCTTCTTCTCTCCCTTCTTTTAAAACAACATCAACGTGCATGCCCCCCCTCCAAAAAAAAAAAAAAAAAAGGAAAAGAAAAAGAAAAAAACCTAAACACAATCCAGCTGCTGGTCCGAGCTGCGGCAAACTCACAAAATGCATGGTGGATTACAACCCTCAGCCCTAATTTGGATGGATGGCTGAGCGCCTGGATTTAATTGGATAGTTAATTACAAGCAAAGATGACTCTTGACTGCCTCTATTTCTGCAGCAAGATCTGTCCTAGATCTTGTCTGCTAAGAGAAGGGGGGAGGTACTGGGCTGTCCCTCGAAGTAAAGAATGAATCAAACTGCTGCAATAAGATACCCCAGGAGGCACGGGATGGCACTGGAAAGATTTGTTAGAGTCAACTGAAGCAAATCTTCAAGAAGCCAGTTCTACCGGACAAACCCTCACTGCATTTTCCCTCCCTTTTCCTCTGTTTCTCCCCTCCCTCCCTTTCTAGCCCCCCCTTTCCCTCCTTCCTCCTCTCCTTTCTTTTTCCTTCCTCTCTCCCTTTTCTCCTTCCTTCCTTCCTTCCTTCCTTCCTTCCTTCCTTCCTTCCTTCTTCCTTAAATCCTGCACCACACTTGCTCTCTATTTTTCTCCCTCTCTCTGACTTTCGCAGGAGGGAAGTGACTCGTGGGCCCATTTCTTTCCGGATGAGTATCTACTATGTGCCAGCCATGTAGGATGGCACCAGGCTCAGAGATGTTAAGATACCGTCCTGGCCTTCAAGAATCTCACCGTTAGTGGAGACATTTTGTTTATCCATTCGTCTGTTGATGGCCCACGAGGTCGTTAAATGATGTTTTAAGTAACTCACAGGCAAGGATAGAGGCTGGGAAGGTGAGGCAGAATTCAAAACTAGAAAAACGAAAGGAGACAAAGATCTTGAGTGCATTTTTGCTGCATTCGCCTGGATTAAGGAGGGGCGTGCATTCCGCAGCGGCGCGCTGCATGAAAGCCGGCGGCCGAGTTGCAAAGACCTAGGTAAGTTTCTAAGAGACCCCCCTCCCCCACCCAAGGGTCCCACCGAATACCCTCAATTTTCTTGGCAGACAGGGAGGCAGGGAGGCAGGCAGGCAGGTCTACGGAAGGGGTCTGGGGCAGGAGCAGCTGGGGTGAGAAGGCGGAAGAGCAGAAACTGGTCCCCCTCCACGCTTGCCCGGGGCCCTTGGGGTGCACAGATTGGCGATCAGCTACGAGGCGCGCGATTTCCTTCCGCTGCCCCCACGGGGGTTCCCGCCCTTGTTTCCCTTGCTTTTCCAGCTCTGAAATGATGGTTGCGACTAGAATGGAGTGCAGGGAAAACGTGGACCACAGAGAAATCTAGAGAACCTCTCTGTTGGTCCTTCCCCCCGCCCCCAGCCTCTGACCCCGTCCTGCCCCAAGCCCGGGCTGGGGGACACGGGACTGGCCCGTCCCGGCACCGCGTGGACGCGCGCAGGCCGCGGAACAGCCCCAAGCCTCGGTGTCTTCGTGCGTCAGGCAGAGGCGATCGTTGGGGCTGCGGCCTGGGTTTGTGTGACCCAGATAGATGGTGGCCACCCGACGTGTCCAGACCGTTGGCTGCTGGGCCGCGTCGCAGGGCGCGGCGCTTGGGGGGACCCTCTCGTCGCTTCCCGGTCACAGTCCCGCCTCGCGCACTCGAGTTGCCCCCTGCCCACCTAATCCTAATCCCTTTCTCGTCGCCCGTGGCGGTGAGACGATATCAGGTGTCGGCAGCTGGGACTGATGAGCATCCCTCCCATGCTGGGTGAGTCTTCTGGGCACGGCAGGCCCGATACAATTTCACGTATTATTTGGGCTCATTCACTGGGGTTATTTTGGAAGCATGGCTTTGTGAGCCTTCTGGCAGCCTAGCTGGGAGTTATGCAACCGCCTCAGTCTGGTGCGCTGAAGCCGCTGCCCGCTACGGCCAGTGCCTCTAAGCTGGTGCCGGGGAAACGGACTTCTTAAGTTCCCAGAGGAGAGAGAGAGAGAGAGAGAGAGCTTGGAGGCTCCCTTCTCTCCGGAGACTCATATATTGACTGACCTTGGCTGTGAGCCGAGTGATGAGGAAAGTAGGGTGGAGACTAGAGGGAAGGGGCCTTTCTTAGTCCCGAATCCCCATGCTGGGGACAGGCAGGTCTCCAGAGGCCACTGACTGTAAGGGAAAGTGGAAAGGAAGAGAGGGGAGGGGCAGAGGAGGAGAAAGAAAGAAAGGACAGCAGAAGGGGGGGGGGTGGTGTTGGTGGAAAGAAAAAATTACAAAGGGAACACTGAATGGTTTCTTTCCCTTTGGACCCTCCTGCCTCCCCAGACTTTCCCTCCTTTGAGGTCGCTCTGTTCCTCGTCCATCCAGTGCCCTTTTGGGGGCAGAACCGGCCCTCCTCTAGCTTCCGAAAAGCGTAAGTTTGTACAGCAGGGTTTCTGAGATAAGGAACTGAGGGAAGGGAAGGGTGACAAGGAAAGGTGTCTTTTGAGCTAGTGGGGTGGCCGCTTGTGTCCCCACTTACACTGTGCAGAGGCAAGTGTCGGGTCCTTGGCCCGCTGCAGGCCACAGCACACAGGCCGATCCTCCAGGCCTGAGGGTTTTCTCGCACATCGTCCTTCTTGCGCCCTGTTCTGCCCTTTGAGGTAGGTGTTATTATGCCCGTTTTACAGGTGAGTAGTCTGAGGCTCAGAGAGGCTACGTGGCATGTTCTAGTCACACAGCTCCCAAGGGGCAAATCTGCCTCTTAGCTCGGGGGCTCCCTGGCTCCAAAGCCATTCCTTAGGGTGCGTGACACAACCTACATGTTCTGTTGCTTCTGCCTCCAAAATACGTCCTGATTCTGTGTACCTCCTTCCACGGCCCCTGATACATCCGGGCCAGGTCACCAGGTCACCATCATCTCTTACCGGCCAACCTGCAATAGCTTTTTAACTGCTCTGCTTGCTGCTTCTGTCTCTTTCCAATGTGTTTTCCACAGGGCTGCCAGAGAAATAATCCTAAAAGATAACTTGGCTCGTCAGGCCTACACATAAAACTCTTCAAGCACTTCACAGTGCCGTGGAACTTCTTAGCCTGCAGGACCTGTAAAAATGCGCTCAGCCATCTTGGAGGGTCTAAAAGTCATTACCGTTTCACCAGTACCCCTCGCTTCTTTACTCGGCATGTGCCAGTCACACTGAACGTTGAGTTCTTTTCCACCCCAGGACCTTAGCACATGCTGCCTTTTCAGAATGGAATGATGTTTCCTTCAGTCTTCATCTGGCTAAGTTTTTTTTTTTTTCTTCTTCATCCTTTAGGTCTCAGCTTGCATATCACTTCCTGATAGAGTAAAGATCGTCCCCAGACTCCTAGCCTGAGTTAGACCATCCTTGTGCTTGGAGCTTCTCAGTAGGCAAAGAAGGAAACACGATGAGTTATAAAGATTTCATTGTCAGAAAAGAAAGAAAATGCTAGTTCTTTATGAGGGATTCCCTCTGGCTCTGAATTAAAACAAATTTTCCTTCACGGGGTCTTCCAAGGGAATCATGGACTAATGTAAATGGCAGGCTGTCCTCAACATAAATCATATGAATAAGGGCAGCTGGATGGACAGAAAATACTAGTAGGTCTCGGTCTCAGGGGGGAGCACTTGGCCAGGAGGAGGTAGGTAAGATCTTTCCTTTGTGGATGGGAAGGATTTGGAATGGTTTGAGAAGGTAGCCTAGGCAGGGCTTGATGAAATATGGGGATAAAAGCACGTGAAGGATCCTAACACGTTGCCCTGTGTCTAGTAGGCGCCTGGTATATCTTAGTTTGTAGTTGTGATTTTTGCAGCCCTGGAGGTCATGGTTTGTCTCAGGAATGCACACCTCTGCCGTGGTATCCGGTGCAGCTTTTAGGCTAATCCACAAAGAGGTTAATCCCCGCCTGCCCCCTGTACCCCCTTCCCCAAACCTTTTACCAACTCTGTACAGTAGGGCAGGGACTAGGGAGCGGTGAGTGAGGCACCCAGGGCACTTGGGGGGTGAGCTGAATGAAGGCCTGGCTAAAAGTTTCGCCCTGGGTGCCACTCAGTACTCGGGCACCAACGCCCATCGAGATCTGACCTAAGCCAATCGGGTTATCGTCCATTATGCTGAAAAAGGCAACAGAAACCCTTAGTTCAAGTGCGTGGGAAGGAAGTGTGAGAGTGGCAATAGAAAGAGACGAAGGGCCGGACGCAGTTATTCAGAAGTCTTTTCCAAAAACATCTGACTTCGTTTCTTTACATTGTCAAGAAGGCTTTTAAAGCCCAGCTGCCTCTTATTAATCCTGTTTGGGCTGATCCCCTTCCCGCCAACCTTGCTCTCGGGCTGTGCCAGCATAAACGGCCTGGTGGAAGAGAAGGGCATGGGGAGTGACGTCAGTGGCTGCCTCTGGGCTTCAGATCTCAGCCCAAGCAGCTGAGAACACAGCTCCTTGGGCCCCTTCCAGTGAGAATATAAAATACTCTGCCCACCACCCTAGGAGGCCCACGGGGCTTGGGGGGATCCAGAGGATGGACGGGAGAGCGGGAAGTGCCTCTGCCATGTGACTTGGGAGGTGGCCTGGAGACCCCAGGTCTTGGATACGTCTTAGCACGAAGTAGAGGAAAGGAACACGGGTCGGTGGTGGGGATCTCAGATCCCTGAGTTTGAATGCAGGCATTCACTCATGGTATGACCTTGGCCAAGGCAACTCAGCTCTGAACAGTGCTTCTTCGATGGTACGATGTGGATGACGGTACCAGTGCCCGCCTAAGAGGGTTGTTGTTGGGATTAAAGTATGTTCCTTTATGTAAAGGGCCCAGCGCAGACAGGTTCTGGTACATAATCGGTGTTCAGTGGACGTTTCTTTCTCTTCCCTCTCTCCCTTCTTTCCTTCCTTTCTCCCTCCTTCCCTTCCCTCTTCCTCTTTCTCTCCCACCCTGCCTTCTCCTTCAGAGAGAGCTAACACCGAACCGTAGGGGTGAAGTCTGTAAGGAACACCCCCTTTCTTGCTGAGCCAGCCCTGAAAACCTTAGGAGTTGGAGGAAACAGGTCTTTCTTAAAAGCCAGGGCACAAGGAAGGGACACAAGACGGAAGGCTGGTGGAAAGTTTGCGTAAAAAACCACGTGGACGCTCACGTTCACTCTGTCCTCAGGCAGCTGCCCCTCTACCTGCTTCTTCGTCCTCTACCCCCAAGACTGGAGATGTATTCTGGCCTTCAGCTGGTGTGCCGGAAGCGGGCACAAAGGGAAACTCTGCACACTTAATGGTGAGATTCTCACGGTCCCTTCTGCTGCTCAACCCAGTCCATGCAGACCAGAGATTGCATTCTGGGAAAATCGGCCTGCCCCAGACAAAGACCAAACAGAATATAGATCGAGTCCTCTTCTCAAACTCTGGTAAAGCTCATCAGGCAACTAGCCCTGGCCGTGCATGAGAAACCGCCAGTATTTAGTTCTTCGCCAGCCCGTATGAAAGGAAGAAGACGAGAATCACCAAAGGTTTGAGGCAAGATTAAAATGTGTAAGACAGAGGCCCGGACACATAAATGAATGGAAAAAAGAGGTAGAGACGCAATGTACAGGACATAATAAAAATTCAAAAGACAATGATCAATGTCATCAAGAGATAAGAAGAAATGTATCTATGAAATGAGAATGGAATGTTATATAAAAAAAGTTTAGAGAACAGAAAAGGGCCTTTGACAGTTAAAGGACAATAGCAGAGCTTGTCAAAGTCTGTGGATAATGTTGAGGAAACCTTCCAGAAGGTAGAACTAAAGGAGGAAGTTATGGAAAATAGAAAATATGGAAAAATTAGGGAATCAGTCCACAGTCAAATGTCTATTAGGAGCTACAGAAAGAGAGAAAAAAGAAAATAGAGGGGGTTAATTATTAAAAAAAAAAATGGGAACAAAATTTCCCAAACTTCTGAAGTCTTGCATTTCCAGTCCAAAAGGCCCCAGTGAATTCCTCGCCTAACTGATGGAAAACAGTCCTCACACAAGGCACATGATCGTGGAATATCAGGATATACCCTAAGGATAAAGATAGCTTTTCGAAAGCTATCAGGAACAAAGCCAGTTTCATACAAAGACCCAGGGATCAGAATGGCATGAGACTTCTCAACAGTTTGGAGATGGTGTGGCCATGCCGTCAACCTTCTGAGAGAAAAAGATTTCCAGTTGAGACCCGTAGTCCTGAGAAAATCACCCTCAAGAGTGAAGGCAGGTCTCAAAAATATGTGCCTTCCTTCTACCCTTCTACATGCTCCACCAAAATTAGGACGCAAACAAGAAATATGTAGGCTTGGAGTCTAGGAAGCAGGGACAATAAAACTGAAGGGGGTAAAGAAGATTAGTAGGGTGAGGGGGGTGGGAGGTCAGGGACAACAGGGCAGTGGTCTGGAGAACAGTCCTTCCATTTGAAAGCAGCGATGGAGGTTAGTTTTACTTTCTTTTGGAACATGTGGGGCTGAATTAGAGACAGATACGTAGAAAGGGTGAAGAAAAAGAGGCCATTTTGTAAAGCGAAATGTGTATGAGGAAGAAGATAATCATAGTTTACAACTGTGTGAAAATCTTGTAGACATATTAATGTCAATGTTGAATGATAATTTCCCCACTAATCATGATGTAACTGTCTGGGGACAGTGGAGGGAGGGGGAGCAAGGTTTGTGTGCCTCGTGAGGGATGGGGAGGGGTTGGTGAAGGGAAGTGAATCCTCATCTTCCATAGTAGGAAAGTGGATGATAATGTCGAAACTTAAAATGTTAAATGGAAAGTGTACATGCACGGGGTAACTGGGTGGCTCAGTTGGTTAAGCATCCGACTTTGGCTCAGGTCATGATCTCACAGTTTGTGGGTTCGAGCCCCGCGTCGGGCTCTGTGCTGACAGCTTGGAGCCTGGAGCCTGCTTCGGATTCTGTGTCTCCTTCTCTCTCTTCCCCTCCCCAACTTGTGCTCTGTCTCTCAAAAGTAAATAAATGTAAAAAAAAAAAAAAAAAAAAAAAATCCTAGTTCTGTCAAACAACAACAACAAACCTAGAATCCTTCTGGTAGAGACCAGGCCAGAGAGAATGGAAACCATACATTTGGGACGGCATATCTTCCCAGTTGTGAATGTTTCGTTATTTCTTTGGTCTTCCCGGGAACATGCCTGGTTGGGATGTTGGGGGTTTCCTGGATGAGCGTAGCCCATGGGCAGCAAGAAGGAGTGGAGGGGGATGGCGAGAGAGGTGGCTGTCGTCCTGCCACATGAAGGTAGATAATGTCAAGATATGAAAAGCTAAAATAGAGTATACCTGGCCTATTTAGAAACAATGGGGGTCTTAGGGGTGCCTGGGTGGCTCGGTCATCTAAGCCTCCCACTCTTGATCTCAGCTCAGGTCTTAAACTCAGGGTGGTGTCTTGGGCTCCACGCCGGGCATGAAACCTACTTAAGAAAAGGCAGGGGGGATTTTAGAAAAATATTGTAAATATTTGTTAAGCCTTATAGCATTGTTTGACTTCAGAGCTATGCTCATGCATCACTTCGTTAATGGCATAAAGAGACCAGAGAAGAGAAAGAGAGCAAAGGGTGCAGTGAGGACAGGCTGTTTTCACTGGAGGTGGACACACAGCCCCTGTGTGTAGGAGGCTAAGATTCTGGCCGTAGAGCAGTTGCAGTGGGCGATCAACCAACGCCAAGGTGCTGGGAAGGTAGTGCCCAGGAGGAGGGCAGTGCTTAAGGTGGGGAGAAGCTAGTGAAGCGGTTGCCAAAGCCTGATGAGGGTAGTGTATGGGATGTAGAAATATGTGCGCTCCACATTGTAGAGGGCTGTAAGGGAAGTGATGTTGTGGGGGGATGGTCAGTTTCAGATAGGGCACCTTGGTGGAGGGAGTGCCTTTAAGAGATGTAGGTGGGGTTTCCGGTGGGGGCAGTTTGCAAGTATTACACGGGGAGTTAGCCAGGGGGCGCCTGGGTGGCCGAGTCGGTTGAGCATCTGACTTGGGCTCAGATCTCACGGTTGGTGGGTTCGAGCCCCACGTCGGGCTCTGAGCCTGCTTCCGATTCTGTCTCTGCCTCTCCCCCGCTTATGCTCTGCCTCTTAATGTCTCAAAAATAAGGAAAAACGTTAATTTTTTTTTAAACCAACAACAACAAAAAATCCAAGGGGAGTTAGCCGGCAGCGGAGGAGTCATGCCGGAAGTAGAGAAGCCTGTGATGCGGCTCAAGGAGGATGGAACTAACTGGTTTGAAGAGTTTGATTTAAAACCTCTGAGGCAGAAACATTGTCTTTTACTGGAAGAGAAATAGACCTGCGGATGAGGTGGGGAGAGGGGCAGGCAAGGTGTAATGCGTTGGCTGAAACTGGCCCCTTGGAGCGCCCCAAATGGAAAACAAGCGAAGAAATCCTACACGTGCCAGAGAGGAGGGAGATTCCCGTGCCGTTGAGTTGGCCACAATCCTACCTGTGCTCTCGGTTTAATACTTTTAGGATGGATAACACAAAGCTAGCAGCTTCTGATTAGCATGATTAAGCTCAACGTATTGGAGGACGGGGTATTTCCAGGAATCTTGTCTTTCTCCAGCACTGGTAGCAGGGTGGGAATCGCCGGATGGTATTTTCTCGAGGGGGATGCTAGGAAAGTGGGTTTTGTCATCTCCCGGAACTGCCCCACGTAGAGATTCTTAAACTCACCCTTTGACTCCTAATATCTAGTATCTTCCAGGGTTTCTCAAGGCTACTTAACAGCATCCCACGCCCTCCCCACCCCCTTCCCTGCTTCCCGAGGGCTGTCGCAGCTAATCACACCATTGGGTGGTTAACATCACTTCAGATTCACGAGGGCTTCCTTCCTCCTTCAGCAAGAAAAACCGGGGCCAGAAGGCCTGTTGTCCTCAATATCTTTATTTTTCCTATAAACTTTTCTAACTGCCCCCAGCTATAGTTGCCCTGCTGTTCTGTGCAGTTTTAGAGCTCAGCTGTGCCTCAAGTTCACGGCCAACTGTTTTGCCAGTGCTTCCGGCCACATCTTCAGCCACACCGGGCACTGCCACATCAACCCACCCCTCTTGCTCCTCCCCATCTCGGCGAATATCCTCAGTCTTCCTCTCTCTTAACGGTTCCTTCCTCTCAGTCTGTGCACCTGGTTAATTCCTTCCCAGCCTGAAAACACGCCGGTCCCATGAACTTTTCCTTGATCTCTAACTCCTCAGGCCACCTCCTTCTCCTTCAGACTTGTACTGACATTGTTCTTTGGATGGCCCCAATGTCTCCCTAATGGCCGTATCTGGGGGATTTTTTTTTTAAAATCCTGAGTTTTCTGTAGCTTCCTTCTGAATCTGACACTATTTTTTTTTTTAAGTGTATTTGTTTATATTTGAAAGACAGAAAGAGAGAGAGAGCAGGGAAGGGGCAGAGAGAGAAGGAGAGAGAGAATCCTTAGCAGATTCCGCACTGTCAGCGCCAAGCCCGACATGGGGTTTGAACTCACGAGCTGTTAGATCATGACGTGAGCCGAAATCGAGAGTTGGATGCTTAACCTATTGACTCAACCAGGCGCCCCTGAATCTGACATTATTGGTAACTCTTGCTTTCTTAAAGTATGGTGCTTTTGGCTGCCACAGTCTTCTGATTATTTTTTTTTTTTTTATGCCTTTCCAATCACTTATTAAACGTCTCCTTCAGGACCTCCTCTTCTGTCTACTTTTCAGTGTCTGGGTCCCTTGGAGCCTGACCTTGGCCCACTGCCCTTCCGCCTAGAAGAGCTCATCCGTACATATGACTTCACTTACTACCTAGATGCCGATGACTTCCTTTGGGGAGTACCTGATGTGATGGCCCACAGACACCTCAGCTCAACATCTTCCACACTTGACTCATCGTCTCCTTAAACCCGCTCTACTCCTGGGGACTTGGATGCCACATGTGTCCCTTTCTCATACACATCGAAACAATCGGCCAAGATCCAACAAGTTTTCTTTCCAATTTATTTTTGAATTCGTCCCTTTGTCTCCATTCTTGCTATGAACATCCCAACTCGAGTCTTTATTAATTTTCAGCTTACTGGTGTAATGATTTCCTGACTTCTCTCTGCCTCTAATCTCGTCCCTGTTAAATACACCTTTCGCACGTCTGCCATGGGGATATGTTTAAAATGCTGATCTGGCCGTGTCCTTCCCCCTTTTAAAACTTTCTAATGGCTGCACACTGGCTGCAGGATGAAGTCTAAGCTTCTTAACCTAGCCTACAAGGCTCAGCGCAAACTAGCCTCTCCAGATCTTTCTGTCTCTTCTTCTTCCTTCCCGCCTGTCCCAGGATTATGCTCTAATAACACCGGTGACCTCAGCATGCACAGTCTACTGCAGGCTCCCACCTGCTTCATGCTTTTGCCTCAATTGTCATGTACCGTGGTGAAGATGGCCCCTTTCCTCTGCCTGCCCCTTCTTTGAATAATTCGTATTTGTCCTTTAAGATCCAGTTTGGGGGAAACCTTCTCCGGGAAGCCTTCCTTAAGCCCTCAGACTGCTTCTGTCTAGATTCCTCCGAAGTCTGGATACGTGTGAGCACTGGCTGTTAAAAAAGAATGAGGACTTTAGAGGAAGACTGGCCTGGATGTTAATTAGTAGCACTGAGGCCTTGGGCACGATTTTTTTTTTTTTGGTAAGTATTTTAGCCTTTTTTTTTTTAAATGTTTATCTATTTTTGAGAGAGAGAGAGAGAGAGAGAGAGAGAGAGAGAGTGTGGGTGTGTGTGCGCACACATGCATATGAGCAAGGGAGGGGCCGAGAGAGAGGGAGAGAGAGGATCCCAAGCCGGCTCTGCCTTGTCAGGCAGGTGGGCAAGATACTTTTAATTTTGAGCCTCAGTTTGTTGAATGGGGATGATAATATTGTTCAATTCATAGGAAGAGTGGAAGGATTACATTATATAATGTGTACGTAGTGCCAGCCATCTAGTAGGTTCTCAGTGGGAGCTGCTGTTCTTATCTGCATCTTTCTCATTGCGTCTACTGTCATGTTTTGTAAGATCAAGTGTGGGGCAGGGATCCTTTCTTTCATCCTTTTAAACTCTTATCATTTAACAATGAAGGATTACCTGGGAATTTAGTCTTACTGCCTCTGAGACTCAGGGCATCTAGACAGCTGATGCCAACGGTGACTTTGCCCTGTGGGGAGGGGGAATTTGAGGGGTGAGAAATGGTTGCCTCTCCAGCCTCGGCTCTGCAACACGACTGTTCCCGGAGTTTCTCCAACCTTCCGGGGCGAGACACTGTCACCGTGGAAGAAATAAGCATCTTTATTGAGGGATCGTACTGGAAGGGGCAGACGGTATGGAGATTCGACCTGTACCTAACTTGCCTACTTCCTCCTACGTGCCTGGGAAGGGTGTTACAAATGCAGGCCTCTGAAAAGAGGAGGTCCAGACTGGCTGCTCCCTGTCTTCCCACCTATTTTCTCCTCCTCTGCTCTTTCAGATCCCCTAAGCTGTGCTCTCATAGCCTTTCACAGCCCCGCCCTCCCCCCAGGAAGTGTAGGCCCTCACCCACTCCCGCGACTGACAAATTCGAGTGCCTCTTGCTTTGCTTGGATGGGGATGAAGTTGTCCCAATTTCTCAGTGCCACCTCTGGTTGGAGGGGAGATAGGCTCTAATGCTCAAAATAAGAATGGAAGCTGGTGCTCAAATTTTAGTGTGATCTCCCCACCGGTTTAAACTAAAGCCACGCTCACCCTTGTCAAGGTTAGCAGCGCAACTGAGGCTTGCTTGAGGAAAGTCGATTCCTTCTCCACTCTGTTGCAGAACAACAAAACCTACCATCAGTGTGTGAAGCGGTATTCTACTGTGGCCGCCACCAGTGCCCTTAAGTGTCGGCCAGTTGGCAATAGGTTTCATTAGATTTTTCTTAGTTTCCAAATACCCTCTGTATGGAACAGGGGAGGAGGATTTCCACTTGGCTTTGACACATACAATGATCCTCTAACGTGTCTGTGTCACGGAGTTAAGTTCTTTAACATTTATTTTTGAGCGAGAGACAGAGCATGGGCAGGGGAGGGGCAGAGAGAGGGAGGGAGTCACAGAATCGGAAGCAGGCTCCAGGCTCTGAGCCGTCAGCACAGAGCCCGATGTGGGGCTCCAACTTACGAGCCGTGAGATCGTGACCTGAGCCGAAGTCGGATGCTTAACCGACTGAGCCACCCGGGCGCCCCGAGATTGTGAGCTTCTTGAGAGTGGGGTCCCTACTTGGTACTCTCAGGCTTTGTCACAGTGCTGGCCTCGTGCAAAGCTTTCAGTACATGTGGACTGTGATGCATGAGTCCCATTGTTTAGTGAGCATTTTCTCACCTTTTTTTTTTTTCCTTTTGTCAGTGGTACAGGTCAAGTTTGGGGCATGGATTTACATGGATTTCCCTCTGCCTCAGGTCTCTCCTTCCTGGGAAGTTCAGCATCATCGTGATACAAGGCAGCTTTAGCGTTCCCTGGCAGGCCTATGGGACGTTTCGCAATGTGGCTGGCATTCGATGCTTGTTTATCTCTCAGCAGGTGTTTATTGAGGTCTTACTATGTGCTTGCCTAAAATGTAGGTGCTGGGACTCTGGGAAGTGAAGGAGAGACAGCCCTCCTAGAGCTTACAGTTGCTCTCAATTCTTAATCGTTAGGCAGTGTGACAAGTAAGTAAGTTTGCTATGATTTCAGAGGAATTCTCCCAGGCTTCAGCCTGATATGATCATTTCAGTCTCTTTCATGGACAACCTTCTGGACAGATAATATCTACGAGTATTTAACACCGTTGCATGAAAAGCACCTGAGAGCAGTCTTCAACTGGGGAGCTGGGAAGGCAGTGAAACTGCCAAGAAACTCCTTGGCCACTATGTTTGGAGAAAGGGGATGTTCTGATGAGGGTGGGCAGAGGCTGAAGGATCTGGAGGCTGAACCCGTGACTGACCGGGAGGGAAGGGCAATGCAGTGTAGAGTCAATCATTGGGACCTCTGCTCTTCACTCACAAGTGGGTTGGCCTCTGGCAACATCTCTAAAATTCTCATGGTCTAATTTGTAAGATCTGCCACATGGAGATGATAAGACTCAACTTCTTCAGAGTTATTTTTAATTTTTTTTCACCTAGGTCTGTGTGAGTTGTGGGTAAAGGTATTATTCTCGGTTAAAATGCAAATACTCTTGGGTCAGGGCATAGAAAGCTATTATTGACCACAGGCATGTGGGTAGGAATTGGGGTTTACTAAATAAGAGTGACCTCCTTGGAAAATAGAGCCCAACTCCAGGAAATGCATCTCTTGCTAGATCTGTTTGTTGAGAAGAGAGGAAGAAGCTTCTTATGGATGTGAGCCTGAGTGTGTTTTGGAGTGAGGGTTGCACATAGGCAGAAAGTCGGATGTGAAATCTATCTATCATCTATCTATCTATCTATCTATCTATCTATCATCTATCTTTTTATCTTTTACATTGTTTGAGATCCTTATATGAGGCGAGGCAAGGCAGAAAGAAAAGAAAAAGATATACCTGGTGGTCAATATTAGATCAAGAACAATATACTCTATCCCTGTCTTGAATATTTGATCCATTCATGGATGCCACATTTTAGAAAAGACATTGGTAAATCTGAGGGGAACTGGGCTGTGGGAAGGCACTTAAGAAATTGCCGATGGAACTGAGGATATTTAAGTTGGGGGAAAATCTCAGGGCCCAAAGGAAAGCTGTTTTCAGACATCTCAAGCAGAGTCTTGGGGAGAGGAAACGGGTTTGTCCTCTGCATCAGGGAACTTGGGGGAAGGGAAAGTTTCTGCTGGGGGGTGGGGGTGCGGTCCTGGAAGTCTGACCTGGGAGGGGTGCTCCTGTCGGCAGACAGAGAGTTAGGCTAAATTATCAGAAAGCTCCTTTCTGAGTCAAAACAGTTAACAACCAATTGCTTTGAGTGTAAGGAGACTTAGATCAACCTATTATTAAACACGACTTAAAAATCATGTTACAAAAGCTCTATGTGTACATTATGAAACCTTTGGGAAGTAAAAATGTAAAGATATTTGGGGCACCTGGATGGCTCAGTCCTTTAAGCGTCCAACTCTTGAAATCAGCTCAGGTCATGATCTCACGATTTGTGAGTTCAAGACCTACGTGGGGTTCTGTGCTGACAGCTCAGAGCCTGGAGCCTGCTTCGGATTCTCTCTCTCCCTCTCTCTCTGCCCCTCCACTGCTCACTCTCTCTCTCTCTCTCAAAATAAATAAATAAGCTTAAAAAAAAGATGTAAAAAAAAGTATTAAAATATTGCTCATAACCCTACCCTCCTGCATCCCCAGTCTTGTGTGGCTCTGACTGATCACGTGCCTATAGCTGTGTTGTAAGGCAGTCTTGGAAATGTAGTGTTTTTGATTCTATTTTAGGAAGGTATATAGGGTTTTGCAGAGAAATAGAATCCATAGGATTGATATATCTATATATTTCTTTCTCATGGCTGAATATACCCATTATATTGTATATATTCCATATATTATATATGTATGTTCCATATCTTCTTTATCCATTCATCTGTTGATGGACACTTAGGTTGTTTCAATATCTTGGCTACTGAGAATAAGACAGTAGTGAACACGGGGGTGCAGATAATGTCCCCGATACTCTGGTTTCATTTCCTTTGGCTATATATCCAGAAGTGGGATTACTGGATTATATGGTAATTATATTTAAATATTTTTTAAAGCCACGCCATACTGTTTCCCCCAGTGGCTGTACCAATTTACATTCCCACCAACCATGCACAAGGGTTCCCTTTTCCCCCACATCCTGGCCAACACTTTCTCTTGTCTTTTTTCGACAGCCATTCTAACAGGTGTGAAATGAAAGCTCATTGTGTTTTGACTTCATTGCCTTGATGATTGGTGATGTTGAGCACCAGCTCATGTGTCTGTTGGCCATCTGCATTGGTCTTCTTTGGAAAACCATCTACTCAGTTCCTCTGCCCATTTTTTAATTGGGTTGTTTGTTTTCTTGCTACTGAGTTGTATGAAGAGTCACTTTTCAATATGCAGAGTGAGGCCAAGGTTGACACCTCATTTAATTATAATCACAGACACTGACTGATCCCTGCCTGGGTCACTGTTTACAAGCATCATACAAGTTAGTTCCTGTTTATCTTAAGGCACAACTGTCCGTATTTGTTTCTGAGCTTCTTCAAGGCCTTTCTCCATTTCCTTTCTGCTCCCGTCTGTCCCTTCCCATCAGTCAACCCCCCCTCAAAAAAAAGCCCTACAAATACAGAAGGCATGCCCCTCCCCCTCTACAAACAAAAGAAGTACTTACAGATAAATTTGCATCTGCTTTCTAAAGTGATCTTCATCTTGAGGGGTCTGAGTGGTGCTGGGCTTTGAAGGTTTATGTAAAGGATGAAAGGAATGAGTTTGAAAGACAGAGTATTCCCCTCTCCGCCCCCATATCTCACTTTGGGTGAGTTGAGATTACCCTGGGCTGATATGGAAGGGTTAATGAGCTGCTACAAAGTTTGTTTTGGACTGGACTAACTGCTTCCTGCAGCCTTGGCTGGGCATCGGAGCATCGGTCCTTTGAGGAGGGTTAAAGCAGGGGCAAGGACACAGAGAACGTAGAGGTGGCTGGGAGTTGTTAGAACATCTGTAGGTGCCCTGGTCAACACGCTGTGTCAGGTTTAATAACAGCAAAGCAGAGTTCTGGAGTCCGCCAGCCCTGATGGAGGTCAGGCCAGTTAAAGGCGGGGCATACTTAGGTCTGTTTCCCCAGAAAATTCTGGCATGCCTCCAGACAAGCCATCACTGGAGGTCTGTTTCTCTGGGCTTATTTTGCTATCCAGAAAATTCTCCAAGCGTTGATTGGTGAATGTTGGAACACCTATGTGCATCTGTTTGAAATTGGCCGCTTCTTCAGTTTGGTGTTGTGCATTCATTCTTTCCTGGCGGTTGTGGTATAGCAGAAAGGTCACCAGATGAGGGGCTTTCTTACCAGCTATGTGACCTTAGGTAATTTGCCTATCCCTCACAGGACAGACTTAAACTAGTAAATGGCATTTAATGTGGGCTCTAAGATGCTCACAGATCCATGAGAGTTTTTCAATATTTAAACATGACGCCTAGAAATCATAATTTACCTGTTGCATGGCCACACAAGTGAAACAAAGCAAAAGATTACTTGCTGGTGGGGAAATCAGGTCACAACCATGCAGTTGTGCTATTATATACTGCCCAGAGGCGGTGTTTGGCCGTGAAGGACATCCTTTCGGGAGTATACTTGGGTCAAACCAAAATCATCACTTAGGTTATCATGCTATCTGCATTAAAGTACTACCACCGGTGTGCCTACTACAGCTGATAATAGTGTTTTTGATGGTCAAGTTCTGAAGCACCTTGTAGCTCTGATGTTCTATACATTTCTAGGTAGGAGAGAGGAAGACAAGACTGGAAGGAGAACCTTCTTGAATGATTATGGCTGTGTGGGTTGTCTAATTAATTATGAGGTAGGAAACCTTGCCTCCAGCAGCACAATGTCTCTCTACCCCTATTTGGTGTTTTATTTATTTTTTTTAAGTTTATTTATTTGAGAGAGAGAGAGAGAGAGAGAGAGAGAGAGAGAGAACCCCAAGCAGGCTCTGTGGGGATTTGAGCCCGATGTGGGGCTTGAACCCGCGAACTGTGAGATCATGACCTGAGCTGAAATCAAGATTTGGACACTTAACCAACAGAACCACCCAGGTGGCCCCCAACCCCCGTTTGATGTTTCAAACTGATAACCCTTCTTGGTCAGGATGTCGTCATAAATTGGCATGTTCCATGTTCCGGGAGAACCTACCTCTCCCTCTCTTCACCCTGTCCTGTGGACATTTATCCTTTTATCTGCCAAGTAACAGCGGGCTTCTTAAATCATTTGTCTGAATGTGCTCTGTGTAAACCAGCTAAAGAGAGCTATGTATATATCACGAAGACCAACAATGCATAAATCTGTTGCCTGCACAGATAACCTGAACGCTCAGTGAAAATGGGTTGAAATAAATGGTGTGAGTGTTTGCATTGTGAGTCAAAGCTAGTTAATTCCGCCTGCACCATGGGAAAGTTGTGATATTTAAAGGGGGCTAGTCTGCCCTGTTAGTTTTTTTAGCAAATCTATTCTTCAGGAAGAATCTGGACACATAGTATGAAAAAGACTGAAAAAGAAATACTTAAGACATCCAAACTAAAAAAAAAAAAATGTGCTGTCAGACTTACAGTCAAGCACTTTGGAAGCTTGCTTTCACTGCGAAGCTTCTGGATTACATTTTTAATCTTTAAAGGAGTATGGCGTTGTTCACCATGCAAACAAGAGAACAAAAGGAAGGAAGGAAGGAAGGAAGGAAGGAAGGAAGGAAGGAAGAAAGGAAGGGCTGAAATCTCAGACATAGTTATGGAATTCAAACAGAACAGTCACAGAAATATTTGAGAAAATGGCAAACTTGCTTTTCTTTTTTAAAAAATTTTTTTTTCAACGTTTATTTATTTTTGGGACAGAGAGAGACAGAGCATGAACGGGGGAGGGGCAGAGAGAGAGAGGGAGACACAGAATCGGAAACAGGCTCCAGGCTCTGAGCCATCAGCCCAGAGCCTGACGCGGGGCTCGAACTCACGGACCGCGAGATCGTGACCTGGCTGAAGTCGGACGCTTAACCAACTGCGCCACCCAGGCGCCCCGCAAACTTGCTTTTCTTTTAAAAAAATTTACAAAGGCATATTCAGCATGGCAATAGCTATATTTGTAGATAATATTTTATTGACACCTGTATTTAAACATTAATGTTATGAAGCGATTTTTTAAAAGCTATGTAACAGCTGCTTACTTATACTAAATGCTTACTGTGT
The DNA here is from genome assembly GCF_018350175.1 of Felis catus. Taxonomy (NCBI): domain Eukaryota; kingdom Metazoa; phylum Chordata; class Mammalia; order Carnivora; family Felidae; genus Felis; species Felis catus. The sequence continues at coordinate 34,450,672 of NC_058371.1, read as the reverse complement.
TCCAGGCACTGGGCTAAGCATCTTATATGCATTATTGTATTTAATCCACACAGTCTGAAAATGTGGCAGGTTTCTGCGTTATTTTTATAGATGAGAAGACCGAGGCTCAGTATGGTTTCTGTAGTCTTCTCCTCTTGTCTAAAGTTATACATCCCGATAGCTGTAGCCATAGAGCTTAAACCCAGGTCCCTGGGATTCTAAAGCTTACGTTCCTAATCGCCGTCACTATTGTTCATTGAACTTGAACTGGCGCTTCTTCATCAAAGCTTCCGCTTTCAGGCTTTTTATAATCTGCTGCACGAACTCGACTCTGCAGCTCCGCTTGGTTATCTTCTCTTGGAAGCAAAAGCTGCCTTCCCCTTTTAGGAGGGAATGTTGGATCCAAGGTTCCAGAGGATAAAGTGGGTTTGGGAGAACAACGGCAGAGAGTCTGAGGGAGAGAAACGACTGAGAAGTATAAAAAGAAATGCCCTCTCATATAAGATGAATAAATCCTGGGGGTGTAGTACAGCATGGCGACTACAGTAATGGTGCTGTATTGTGCATTTGAAAGTTGCTCAGAAAGTAGATCTTAGAGTGTGTGTGTGTGTGTGTGTGTGTGTGTGTGTGTATGTTTAGAATATGGTCTTTAAAAAAATTTTTTTTTATATTTTATATTTGACACAGACAGAGACAGAGACAGAGTGAGCAGGGGAGGTGGAGAGAGATGGAGACAGAGTCTGAAGCAGGCTCCAGGCTCCAAGCTCTGAACACAGAGCCCAACTGGGACTCGAACTCACAAATGGTGAGATCATGACCTGAGCTGAAGTCAGATGCTTAACTGACTGAGCCACCCAGGTGCCCCAAAGATAGATGTTTTTAAATTTTTTTTTTTCAGAGAGAGAGAGTGGGCAAGGAAGAGGGGCAGAGGGAGAGAGAGAGAGAGAGAGAGAGAGAGAGAGAGAGAATCTCCAGCATGGAGTCTGACTTGGGGCTTGATCTCATGACAATGAGATCAAGAGTCCGATGCTTAACTGACTGAACCACCCAGGCGCCCCAAAGATAGATGTTAGCTAAACTTATGGTGGTAATCATTTCACAATATATACATATATCAAATCATTGTGTTGTACACCTCAAATTAATACCATGTTGCATATCATTTATACCTCAATTAAAAAAATAAATTAAAAAATTACTGCCAAGGAGCAGTGAAGGCCCAATGTTTTTCTTGAGCAAGAAAGATATGTGTATAGTGTTCAGTCGTCAGATACTTCCAGCAGTTTCCCTCTTACCTGCTATGTGGCTTTGTTGAGATCTTCATCATGACCCTGGCCACCACCTTTTTGAAAGTTTGCACCTAGAGTAATCAATCACCCAAGAATCGTAGTTTCTGCTCTTCAGAACGACCTCTTTCTCTTTTTCTCTCCTTGTACATATCACACAAGAAAAGGAGGAAGATGTACAGTATGATGGTCTGATTGACACGTTCAGAGCTTCCTCGACTGGCGATGGGTTTATACCCCAATGAAACCATCATAAGTTGAAAATATTGTAAGTCAAAAATACAGTTAATAGACCTCACCTACCTTACATTATAGGTCAACCCAGCCTACCTTAAATGTGCTCAGAACACTTACGTTAGCCCACATTTGGGCAAAATCATTTAAGGCAAAGCCTATTGTATAATGAAATGCTGAATATCTCATGTAATTTATTGAATACTATACAGAAAGTTAAAAAAAAAAACAGAATGGTTGCACGGGTACAGAATGGCTGTCACTGGTCTCGGTTGTTGACTGTTGCGATTGTGTGGCTGATGGGGAGCTGTGGCTCGCTGCCACTACCCGGCCTCACGAGAGAGGATCTGACTGCATATTGCTAGACTGGGAGAAGATCCAAACTCAGAATGCAAAGTGCAGAATGCAAAGATCCAAACTCATGAACGCATGTCGCTTTTGCAACATCGTAAAGTCAAAAAATCGTATTTCAAACCATCATTAAGTTGGGGAACCTTCCATGTCATGAAATGATTACCACAATAGGTTCAGCTAACATCGTTCTTCTCATACAGAGTCAAAAAGAGGAAGAGAACAGTGGCTAGAAAGTAATGATGAGAAGCATGTACTTTCTGTCATGTATTCTTTTAAAATGTAGGTTTCTTGGTACCTTTATAAAGAAGTAAACTATTTCTGAATTCCTTTTCAGGTTGGGAATTGATGGGCATATTTTGGACATGACACTTAAGTAGTTAAGTAGCTTCAGCATTCCTTAGCAACCAAAAAATTTTATGTTTGATAGACATCTCAGGAAGTTTTTTGGGAGGTATTTCTTCATATGTGCGACACAGAACAGAATTTTGAACTGAATTTAAATAAGAATGAAAATTCAGATTCAAACTAGCACCAGGACATATGGTTTGCATATAAGTATAGAATGCTTTTAAAGCGTTCCACTGTATTTTTTTTTTAAAGCAGGTAGTCTAAAGACATCTTTTATTGCTTAATTTTTTTTAATGTTTATTTATTTTTGAGGGAGAGAGACAGAGCATGAGCGGGGAGGGTCAGAGACGGAAAGAGAGACACAGAATCCGAAACCGGCTCCAGGCTCTGAGCTGTCAGCACAGAGCCCAAAGCGGGGCTCAAACTTGGGAATGGCAAGATCATGACCTGAGCTAAAGTCGAACACTTAACTGATTGAGCCGCCCATTTGTTCTTTTTATAAGTCACATCCTCTACTATCATGCTTATCAGGAATAACAGTAATAAAGGTGATAATTTAGTGTCCCCTCAAGGACAGGTTTTCGTCTCATTTCTCAGTTGGATCAGAACCCCAGGCAAGTAGGGAGATGCTGTTTATTTGGTCTATCCAACCTGAGCGCTAGATGAACACAGTCCCCACTTGCCCTTTTCCCCATAGCCTTACCATGAACTGATTTGGCTGCCTTCCCAAGTAATGAACCCAGATCTGAAGTTGCACTTCTCCAAGATAAACATCCCCATGGGACTAGTAAGCATCATCTAGTTGAGGTCTAAGATCAGAGTTTATTTATCTGTTTGGCTTCTGTAGTGTAATTTTTCCAAAGCCCAGTGATGTTTGGATAACCAGACCCATGGTGATTAAGGGTGGGTCAGATCAAAGTAGGGGCAGTAGAGCAGGGGGGAGGATGTAAGTAAGGAGGGTGAGAAGGAGGGCATGTACTAGGACAGCTCCATCACCCTGAGGAGGGCCAGGTTGTGGGGCAAGTCAAAGAGCGAGTTTTGATTTCTTAGTAAATGAAATAGCCTTGCCCCAGTGGCTGGATTCGCTTCAAACATGGAGAATGGAAGGAAGCAGCCAGTATGCCAAGAGATTCACTCTGGGTTTTCAGACAGAAACATTGTCACATACGCTGCTTTCTTTTACTTTTCATAAATCACCAGATATTTCAGTCAAAGCAAGGATTAAAAGAAACAAAAGCTCCTTTGAACATCGCATAACCTCTTCTGCTCTGCATATCTGTCCTTTTTACAAATACAGACTCTGAAATATTTTTGAGATCTATTTTTGCTGGATATTCGGTTGGTGTTAATGTATCCATGCAGTGGTGATATATGCATGGCATCTAACAGCTGGGACAGCATGGCTCCTGCCAGTCACGACAAATAGGAGACAGAAACCATTGGGGGGCTGGTTTGGCTGGGTGTTCACGAAGGGGCATTCACGCTGAAGATCAGCCCGGTATACATATGAATATGTGAATCATCTTGTTAATACCTCTCTGCAGGTGACTCGGACGCCTAAATTCTCCGACTACTTTAGTGTTGTCCGTAATACCGAGCCTCCCAATCTTTGTATTTTTCCTTCCTTTAGCAGATAGCATTGGTTCTAGCCAAGCCGCGTTCTGGGGAGCTTATTAAAAAAGGCAGGTTTCAGAGCCTTCCTTCAGAGCCATTGAGTCAGAATCCCTGGGGTGGGGCCCGGTGTCTGTCTTTTAACAGGCTTCTCAGATTACTCAGATGCAGCTCACTGAGGTGCTAGGCTGTCTCCCCTAGTGGCTTTCTCCATTTCTAAAGGGACACTTGTAATGTCACTGCATTTACTTTCTGCCGTCCTTACCCCTCCCCCACCTTTCATTTTATGATTCGTTGTGTTAAAGGTAGGCTCATCTCATAATTGTTTGACATTGTGAGGTCATCAACTTCAACTTAACGTGGTCAGTCCTCCTTTTCATTGTCTCAGACTTGCTGAGAATGAACACAAGCCTTTCCCAAAGGGAAGGCACACAGGCAGTCTTTGGTCTCATCCTCTTGTCTACAGAGGAGACCTTCCCACTTCTGAGGCTCTATGGCTCAAAAAAAAAAAAAAAAAAAAAAAAAGGAAAGAAAAAAGAGAAAGTCAGCCTCCTCCGCTCCCTTCCCCCTTCTCAGTGGGAAGGTGGGAATGAGGTACTAATTATTTGTCGGGAGTGGAAAAGGCAGATCCTGTCTTTCTCCTCCAGACCAGTTATAGTCAGTGGGTTTATGCACATATTTATTCTATTTATTCCCCTTTAGGCAAAGACTGTCAACAGAGCTGGGGGGTTCTGTAGCCACTGGGTCTTTTAAAGCAGGTTTTAGGATCTTCCAGCAGTTTGTGAGGTTGGAGTGGGATTAACCAATGTGGATGAGCGTACTCTCAGATGTGGAAAATGCCCTCCGCGTCTTGCAAAATCCATCCCACTGTTGTGAAAGCATTTCAGCCAGGGCCCTCTGCAGACTGATGAAGACCCATGTTAGGCATTGCCTTAACGATCAATAGCAGTTACCATGTCATTTCTAAGTTGTTAGCTTTATACCGGTGCTCTGAGGGTCTAGAAGAAGGCCATGGGTTGGTTCTTGACCTTTTGAGGAGAAATGACCAACAGGCATAAAAATTAAAGAAAAACAGGACAAGGCAGTGTGAGCTTATTTTGTCCAAATTGTAGGTGCCCTAGGGACTCAAAGGAGAGAGGACCCACTGAGCACTGAGTGGCAGGGCAAAGCTTCGTGGAAAAGTTTCACATGAACTTCGCCTTGAATGCTTTGGGAGGACACTGCAGACCCAAGAAGGACATGAGCAAGGCTCAGCATGGGGCTGAGGGTGGCCAGTGTGGGAATGAGCCCGGCAACAGCAAGGGTTCAACCTAAGACCTGGGGGGGAGTAGGCTGAGGGGGCAGGCAAAGAAGCTAAAAACAAAACAAAACAAAACAAAACAAAACAAAACAGGAAATAGGGGATGGCCGAGTGTTTCTGAATGGGGGAAGTGACATGTTTAAAGAAAAGCTTTTGTGGTTTTGTGGAAATGACTTTATGACCCAGGGTTTTATTGCAGTTCAACAGTTTAGCAACCACCCTAAGCTGTGATTTGGCTCAGAGCTGCTGCTTCCTCTTAGACTTTATTTTTCTGATTTATCAAGTGATGATGATAATGATGATGATGGTGATGGTGGTGATGGTGATGATGGTGATGATGATGATGGTGATGGTGGTGATGGTGATGGTGATGATGGTGATGATGATGGTGATGATGATGGCAATGGTGATGATGGTGATGATGATGGTGATGATGATGATGGTGATGATGGTGATGATGGTGATGATGGTGATGTTGATGATGGTGATGGTGATGATGATGGTGATGATGATGATGGTGATGATGATGATGGTGATGATGATGATGGTGATGATGATGGTGATGGTGATGATGATGATAGTGATGGTGATGATGGTGATGTTGATGATGGTGATGGTGATGATGATGGTGATGATGATGATGGTGATGGTGATGATGGTGATGGTGATGGTGCCTTTTTTGTTGTAGCCCTGCTGTGTATCCTGGCATCAACCAGTCAGAAAGGATGTGGCTTTGTATTGAGCAGGTTCCTGAACCTCCTCGGGTCCAGCAGCTAACCCTTTCCATGGGAAGCTGGGGGATATTTGAGGGGAGGTCAGAGAAGTGGCAACTTACTAGGCTTCTCAAAAACTACCTTTGGGGCCAGGGTTGCCTGGCTAGCTTGGTTGGGGGTGCATGCAACTCTTGATCTTGGGGTCATGAGTTGGAGCCCCACATTGGGTGTAGCGATTACTTAAATAAATAAATAAATAAATAAATAAATAATCAATCTTTAAAAAATAACAACAGAAAACTATCTTTAGGGAAATATTTAAATATCTTCACAGCTAGTGCAGCTACACTAGGAAGGCTTGGCTGGATATCAGCTCCCCATTGATCTTTAGTTCTTGATGGTATGTTTTCCACGTCGCATGGCTAAAAGCAGGTAATGGAGAGGCGAATGGTATGTTCCGCATCATACAACAAGCAAAAAGAGTCGCTCTGTATTAGATGTATCTCTCGTTTGGGAACTCTTGTCTTTACCCTGGTCAAAAGATTTGCTGAATTTTAGACCTTTCTTAGAAAAAGGTTGAATGGCAGTGGGGGAGGGAAGTAGACATGGAAAGAAGAAAGTATTCCGGGGCAGTAGTGTAACTGAACATTCTCAGTTCACACCTAATGGCAAAGTGGGTGAGTCCCATCGGTGGGGAAGCCCACCCTGGGGAGGTATTTGTGCCAATGGAAAGCTCTTTGAGGGGTCTCAGCACCACGCCATTGAGTGGTACATGAACGTGAATGAGCGAAAGAAGAAAAGGGGGCTGAAGGGAGAGTTAAGACACTCAAGCTCTAACTCTAGCTCAACTAGGAGCCAGCTGTGGAGCCAGGGGCAAATCCATCTTTCTGGAACTCATGTTTCCCTGCACTCCGCAGATTGTTGTGGCATCTAACAGGATGATGCCTGGGCGTGTCCTTGTGAGCATGCAAAAAGAAGCCTTGTTTCTGTAACTTTCTGTGTGTTTTCCAGATAACCAGCTACTTCACTTTCAGTCAGCAGAGTTGCCTGTTTTTGCCTCAAGTGGGTCTTTCCTCCCGTGTAAGAGCAGTTGAAATGGGTGTCTGTGCACTTTTTGCTAGCTCTGTGACTGTTTCCTATTGAGGCCAATGGGCCGTTGTGGGGGGAGGGGAGCTCCAGGGCTTGAGAGGGCTTCTTGGGCAGTTGCCACCAGCCCAGTCCTGTGGTCTAATGCTTCCTGGGGTCTTAGTGTAGTAGAGACCTGGGTAAACAGACTGCTGACAGAGAGTCCTGGAGCATATGATTGCTGACAAGGAGCCCAGGTGCTCCCAGTCAAATGGCCCCCCATACCAGGACCATCCAGGTGGTGGGTTGGCTATCGGCGGGGCCTCCCACTAGGGTAGAGGCACTGAGTAGCCAGAACATCCTCCTGTCCAAGGGCTAGATGTGACCTGAGGGCCTGGATGGCTCTGTCTTCAGGTTCCTTCGCTCTCCTAATTATTTCCAGGTAGCCCCTCTCCCTGACATGGAAAGTACTGGCCTCTATTTATGGAACTTGTGGGCAGACTTTGATCTGGGGCTCAGGTTAATGATCCCCCCAAACCCAAGATCTCTGTGAATGCCAGACAAATGGCAGAGGAGCTTGGATCTGTAACTAGTCCATCCGAGCTCAAGACCTAGCTGCAGTACTCGGTACCTGGGAGCAACCTGGAAACAACGGGTGGGGCTGGCCGGCCACTCAAAACTTTGTTTGTTGCAGGTTTCTTGTCTGCAAATGCGAATGCTAATCTCTGTCCACCCACCTCCCTGCCCCCCCAAGGTTTGTTGTGATGATCAAACGAGATACGTTTGAGGAAGTGCTTTTAACTCATCAAGAGTGGGGTAACGTAGGGTCTTTTCCTTACTGCAACGTCAGGGCTCATTTGGGCAAAGGAAGAGCACTGATAGCTCAGATACTGCTATTATGAAACTTTTGGGATATTGTCAAGGCCCCTAAGGTACCACTGGGTCAGCTTGACTGTCCCCTCAAAGCTCTGGGAACTATGTTGTCCTGGATGGCAAGCAGTTACTTGGGGCAACAGAGAAAGCAGTGGCTTGAACAGCTTGCCCTTTAGACATGCCTAGGGGTATTCACGCTGCCAGGAAAGGGTGTGAGAGGCCTACTAATTTTCTTTCCCCCATTCCAGGATGTTTCTTTAGGGGCCTGCATGACAGGGTGGTGGTGAGAACACCATGGGGACACGGCATGGTATATGAGCTGTTCATCGTCCAGTCTAGAGATAGCCCATAGCCGATAGCTTTTAAGGAAAGGTTGCTGGCCAATGGGTAACTGTCCACTCCCTATACCTGCCCTCGATCCCATTTCCAGAAGAGGCAGAATTGCTGTATTCCCAGAAGGTGCCAGAGAGGAGCTGTCCCCTGGGTCGGATCAAGGTTGTGTCTCAGTTGGTGTTTTTTTTTTGTTTTGTTTTTTTTTTTTTTTATGTGCTGGATTGGGCCAAAATCGACTCTACCAAGGCTCCTTTTCTTCATGTGTTCAAAAGGATATGAAATCCATGTTTGGGACCTATTAACACCCATTCATCACCGACCATTTGGCAACAGTTTTTATCCAAGAATGGTTTCCTGCCTGGAGATGAGGCCCATCCAGGGGCAGCGGGTTTTACCCCTTCCTCTGCTCTTGTGGTGTGATGAGGCTAGCCTACATGTCCTTCCTGTTACCCACACCCCCAGCCTGAAAAGGTGATGCTCTTTTAATTTTAAAAACAAAAGCTAAATGTAAACCAAAACCCACTAACCTTCCAAAACAGGAAAAAAAAAAGGTACTTTTTGAAAGGAGGAAATTGCTTTTTATTAGGTGTAAAAACCAACAAAAAATCTCCCAACATCTTCAGAGGGTTGGGAGTTGCCATGAACCGCTGACCCCATTCCGTTAGGTTGGCAAACGGTCTCCCCAAGCCCGCCATCCAAGCAAAACGGTGAGCTTGACTTGTGCCACAGAACAGCTCTGTCTCACGTTGACAGACGTTTCCATATCCGCCCGAGGGTGCCAACGACGTCTTGGTACATGTCTCTTGTAAGAGACATTCACTGGTAGATTCAGAAAATATGCTGGAGCGGACCTTGAAGGATGATAGTGTCATCACACCATTTGAGAAACGAGGAAACTTCAGCTCAGAAAGGGAGTCATCTGCCCAAGTCACCTGGGGGTGGATGGAACTTGTTCAAAGTACCTGTCATGTCTCAGCAGCCAGTAACCCGGCAGCTAGAAGCGCATCCGTGTGAGACAAATCCCAATTTACAGGCATGGAAAATATGGGCCTTCTGGGTCCCATACTTGGAAGAATTGCACCAGGGAGCCCCGAGATCTGGGCCTGGAGCCTCATCCTTCAGAACAGTGTTCTTTCTACTAAGTCCCTGGAGACTTTAGAAGGACATTCCCGGTGGCCCTTCCAGTCAGAGCTCACCAAATGTTAGGTTGGGGCTACAGAGGTAGATCTGGCCAATGGGCTGTCAGAACAAGAGTCAACAAGAAGCGAACTTCCGTGGTGTCAGGCCACTGAGATTTTGGAAGCATTTCTGTTCTTGCGGCATAACCCAACCTATCCTGACCTACACACAAACCAACTTTGCAAAGCCCCGAGTACCACCCTCTCTCTGTGACATCATCACCCAAGGATCTGGAGCCTCTAGGAGGGTGTTGGTCTGTGCCTCGCAGAGGAACTAATTCAGTTTTAGTATTGATGGATATTTGCTTTTAGAAAAAGACTGGTATTTGAACTTAGGTTTTGTGACAGCCAATATGAGTGGAAGATTTCAAAATACCTAAGGGCTATGGTTGAGATTAATGAATACTCTTCTTTGGGGGAGAAAAGTCTTACAAGGGAAAACATAAGAAAACACCGCCTAAAACTCTGGTTCCGAGTAAATGGATCGCATACCCTGACTCTACTAAATGCCCAGAGAAATAGTTGTTTATGTCAAAACATCCACTGCTCTTCTACTGTGAGGCTGGCGTTGGTCTGGGAAGGGGGCAGGGATGCAGGGCTTAGGACAGCCAGTTTAGTGTCCCCTGCATGTCATTTGGGATGGCCTGTACTCTGTCTTCTAGCAGCGACCCTGGCCCCACATGTCTATCAGAATGCCTCTTAGGAGTCCTTACTTTTGGCTTTAGTTAATTTCTAGACTGAAAGGGAAAGCAAAAACAAAACATCATCAGACATACCCTGGGCCTTAATTTCTGGAGCGGAGGTTGTGACCGTCAGAGCACTTCCCTTTGTTTCTGTCATGTTCTATCACAAACATAGAAGAAGCTCGAGAATGAGGAATGAGTTTCCAGTTACTCTTGTATGTGGGATGCTTTTTCAAATAGGAAAGGCCCAGTTATGACTAATGATCCGCATGGAATAGCCCCTCTCCACACTCCTCAGCCATATCCTCAGTCCCGTGAACCAATTTGTTGTCAAATATATTCACAACTGGGGGATTGCCATCAGATAACAAACAACCTGTCTCTGAGATGAGCTCTGCTTGTGTTTTCCTGCCTCGTTTTTTTTTTTTTTTTTTTCGTTTTCCTTCCTGAGAGGCTACTTTTTCAAAAGCCGCATCAAAATCACTACCCTTTTTTGGGAGGTTGTTAGAAGATAAGGCTGAGATGGGAAATGTCTCGTAAAAACTAAAAAATGGTGCTTTCCACTTTTTAGAACACTTTCATTTTCGTGATGCCATTTGATTTTCCTAGCATCTCTGTGAGGTGTGTTGAGTAGAAATTTTAATCCCGGTTTCCCAGACAAAGGAAGTAAAGCACGGAGAGTCTCAGGAACACAGGAAATCAATCTCAGAGTCAGGACCAAAACCTAATGCGATGTTCCCAAGTGATAATAGGGAACAAACAGCTCTTTGTACAACCTCAGGAGACCCGAGGTTGATTTCTTAATCTGCTACCAAATAGGAGTGTGATCTTTAGCAGAGCCCTTAAAATCCCTGAACCCCAGTTCTCATTCGCACAACGATGGGGCTGAATGGAACGTCCTTTACAACTGCAACCCCTCCATGGTCCTTTCCGCTCTATATAAAGCGGTTGCCAGGGGGTGCACGAGCAGGGATCGGAGGTGCTCCTGGGGAATGGCAGGTGGGTCCTCCCAGGAGAATGGAAGGTTTCGTTATCATGCGTGCAGATGCCTGGCCTTTTCTAAGATCCTTCCAAGCGCTTGGCCTCTGATAGGTGCCCAGCACGGTAGGCGTGCACAAGAAGCGCTGACCACGAGTGCAAAGAGGACTAGCACCTTCGTCTGAGTCAGACCTTCCCCCCCCCCCCCCCAGAACACCAGAGCTGGCAGGGCGAACAGTGCCTTCAGGAGTAGAAGAAAAGAGAGGCAAATATGATGACTTGGCTGAGAAACCAAAGATAAACAAGACCTGCGTTCACTCGGAGGAAATTCAGAGTGAAAACAAGATTTCACTTCCACTGTCTTCCCACAGGGGCGGCAAACATTGAGGGACTGGATTTCCCCCTCCCCTTTAATAAATGCTAACATTTATCTTGTTGGCAGAGGTTTATCTTCTCCTGGATCTCCTTGAGTCTTTGGAAAATATCGAGATGATACAACAAAGGACACGGCCCTTGAAAGATAAGTGCCAGCTTTTTTTTTTTTTTAATTTTCTAAAAAATGTTTTTATTTATTTTTGAGACAGAGAGAGACGGAGCATGAGCAGGGGAGGGGCAGAGAGAGAGAGAGAGAGGGAGACACAGAATCTGAAGCAGGCTCCAGGCTCTGAGCCGTCAGCACAGAGCCCGACGTGGGGCTCGAACTCACGGACCGTGAGCTCATGACCTGAGCTGAAGTCAGACGCTCAACCGACCGAGCCACCCAGGTGCTCCTGTCTTCTGGCTTTTTGAGAACAAAGATGCTATTAACAGAGCCCCAGTGTTGTAGGGAGGAGGGCCGAGCCAAAATGTTGACCACCGCCGGGCCTCGCACACGTATCCTGCCTGGCTGCTCTCTTCTCAGGCCCCTCACGACAACTGTGCTCGCTCACCCCAGTCTGTGTTCATGCTTTCTACTCCACCTCCAAGGTCATTGCCTCTCCTCTTTCTAATGTCACCCATTTTTTTTTTTTGAGGCGCGGCACAAGTCCTTCTTCCTCCAAAATACTATCTCTGTTCAGCCAGCCCAGATTTATTGTCCTTATCCCCTCCCCCACCCCAAACTGATCCTGCAGCCATTCACACACTGTCTTGCGATATACCTTGCCGAGCTCAGGCATGTACGTTCCTGACTTTTAGAGTGTGGGCTACTAGAGGGCGGGTGGCCAGAGCAGATATATCTCTGGCATCCTCCTTGGTGCTGAACACAGTGCCTTTGAGAAGGAGAAACGTCCTGGGGGCCTCTGCTCTCAGGACCAGTGGGCCCAGCTCCAGGACCAGGGGTCAAGTTGTAGGGAGGCTGTTCACGGCTGGATAGGGCCGGGGCAGGGTGGGGGCGGGCAGGTGGACAGAGCTGACAAGGTGAGACATGTGCCTTTAGTGTTTCTAAAGACAGGCCTTCAGTGTCTGGAGGAGAGTGCAGGGTGGGCCTCCACTGTCTTCCTGGCAAACTGCCAATCATGCTTTTCCTTCACACTCCTTCAAGGCGCATGATGCCCCTCTTGCCCTTCAAGGATGATGTGGATGTTTATTTTAAGTTGGCTCCCCACTGATTAAAAGAAGGTGAGGGCTGATCCCACATGTTGGCGTCTAGTACTTAAGTACATTGGTTCCGAGTTGGTCTGGATCTGTGCTATCCAATATGGCAGCCACTGGCAACGCCACATTTGGTAACTGAAATTAAATAAAAGCTTCAAATTCAGTTCTTCAGTTGCACCCATCGCATCTCCAGTACTCAGTTACCGCTATGGCTAGGGGCTACCATATTGGATGGTGCGATAAAGAACATACGATCCTTGTAGAAAGTTCTCTTGGATAGCGCGGGTCTAGACCGTCTGGGTTGAAACCCTGGCTCCCCGGCTCACTTGCTGTGTGATTCTGGCTAAATTGCTTAAAGTTTTGGTGTCTCAGTTTCCTCACTAATGAAGTGGGGAAGTAATAGTACGTATCTCGGAAGATTGCGGAGGCTCAAAATAATCCACGTGAATAAAATGAGTGGCCCAACAGAACTCAGGGTCAGCTGTAACAACAGGGGCTTACATTATTGGCCCTCTTGTATCTGGATCCTCTGTCCCCACCACAAAGGATGGCTCTGGTGCCGAACAGTAGGTAGCCTCTCCGTAGAGGCTCATTACACGTACGAAGCGTTAACTCTTGGGAGAACAAAGAGCTCAGTTGAAAGGGAGTTACAAGGTTACTTGGCACAGCCCGCCCTGTGGAGCCAAGACTGCATTTTTCTCTGCGTACGTGCCGTGAGTTGGATCTGCCGTTGAACATTTTGATGCTTTCACCTTTTCTGAAAGGACAGAAATTTCCCTGAGTGTGGGCTTTCAGCCAAGGGTGAGCACGTATTGACCCTCTCTGGTTCTCTCTCTCTCTTTTTTTTCCCACACTGAAAGCATATTCCTTCTTAAGAGGAAGTTTGTTTTTTGTGTCCTGGAAATGTCAGGCTCCCCGGAGGGTTGAAGGGTGGACCTGTCTCAGTCAAATGTCTCTTCCTCTGATGCAGTGGGTGACCCCCCTGCTTTCTTGAATGACATCAGCTGAGCCGTAATCAAAGTACTCACGCCTGACTCACCATGCGCTGTGGAGAATTGACTTCCAGCGTAGCGGGGTGGGGGCCAGGTGGAGGAAATGGCTCTTGGCATGTGAATGACTTCTTGACGTTTGACTCAGACATTTTCGACTGTGGTCAGGCCTCGGCATTCCCCTGCTTTCTCTGAGCATCTGTTCATTCCCTTGCAGCTTCTGGACTTTAATTCCTTGCCAGTTTACGGTAAATAAACCCACCCGGGGCTTCATAGGTCACCATGGGAGGGTTCAGTAGGTTGCATCAGCGGGGAGCCCGAACACCAGGGTACTTGCAGAACGCGCCCAGATGCTAGTCTCTGCCTTGCAAATTCCCATCAACATACAGGAGCTGGAGCACACGAGTTGATACATTTTGGCGTTTGGTGATGACTTATGGGGGAAGAGAAGGCAGCATCTGAGGTTTCAGGAGCTAACCTTGAATTGCTTTCAGAAGCAAAGAGGTGTCAGCTGTTTCCCAGGCTCTCAGCCATCTCGTCTCCCTTGTAATTATAACTCATTGTTCCACTGACTTCCTTTTCCATAGGACAGTGTCTCAAGGGTGGACCTGTCTCAGGGCAGGGCTTCCAGAAGCAGTCCTAGAGAGTGTTCGAACATGTGCACTGAGATTTTCCCAGAGCTCCTTAAAGCCTGGCTGGTGAGTTTGTCTGAGAGCCAAACCCAGCCTCTCCAGAGTGAAAATTCACTTGCCATCGGGGCTCTTTCCCTACTGGAACAGCGGAGAACTTACCACCTCATCCATCATCTGGAACTCAGCACTCAAAAAAGTTTTCCCTCTTGCTTTCTAGTGCATAGCAATATAGGCCTTTTCATTCTAGGGTATACTTCTTTCTAGATATTGACTTTCTGGCATAACTTTATATTTTTATATAATTTCAAAGCTCCAGCAAAGTTGCGAGAACAGCACAGGGAACTTTTTCATACACCCTTCTCTACTGATTCACCAACTGTTGACAATGTTCCCCGTTTGCTTTTTGGCCTTCTCTCTTTATTCCCTGTGCTTTTGAGAGTAAATTGGAGAAATTGTGGCCTTTTCCCCCTAAATACTTCAGTGGGTGTTTTCTAAGAGTAAGAATATTCTCTTGCGTAACCATAGTGCAGTTATTAGAGAATGCATGAAGCTTTTTAAGAAAACAAATACATTCTCTAGACCTTTCTTGAGGAGTGCGTTACTGCAAACAAAACAAAACAGCCCCTGCTCCCTACCAACTCCACAAACACATGTACTAAGGACATGCTGTGTGTTCATCGTGATGTTGGCAATGGTGACCAATATGAGGAAAATTTAAGAGATGGTCCCTGTTCGTATGAGGTTTCTCCAAAAATTAAGAATAGAACCACCCTATGATTCAGTAATCACACTACTGGGTATTTACCCAAAGAATGCAAAACACTAATTCAAAGGGATACATGCACCCTGATGTCTACGGCAGCATAATTTACAATAGCCAAATGTTCATTGAGAGATGAATGGATAGAGAAGATGTATATATACACCATGGAATATTATAAGAATGAAATATTGCCATTTGCAACAACATGGATGGATATGGAAAATATAATGCTAAGCAAATTAAGCGAGTCAGAGAAAAACAAATAGCATATGATTTTACTCAGAATGAAACTAATGAAGAAACAAAGAAACAAACAAAAGAAACCAACCCCAAAAGAATCTTGTTTCTTTTTTAAAGTTTATTTATGGGGCGCCTGGGTGGCGCAGTCGGTTAAGCGTCCGACTTCAGCCAGGTCACGATCTCGCGGTCTGTGAGTTCGAGCCCCGCGTCGGGCTCTGGGCTGATGGCTCAGAAGCCTGGAACCTGTTTCTGATTCTGTGTCTCCCTCTCTCTCTGCCCTTCCCCCGTTCATGCTCTGTCTCTCTCTGTCCCAAAAATAAATAAACGTTAAAAAAAATTTTTTTTTAAAAAGTTTATTTATTTATTTTGAGAGGGAGGGGAGGGGCTGAGAGAGAAGGAGAGGGAGAAGAGAGAGGACCCCAAGCAGGCTCCACACTGTCATCAAGGAATCCGATGCCGGTCTTGAACTCATGAACCATGAGATCATGACCTGAGACGAAGTCAAACGCTCACCCGACTGAGCCACCAAAACCAGATTTTTGACTGGAGAGAACAAGCAGATGGTTAGCAGGTTAGAGGCGGGTGGGTGGGGGATGGATAAAATAGGTGAAGGGGATTAAGGGTACATCTTGATTAGCGCTGAGCAATATATAGATTGTTGAACCACTCTGTTATATACCTGAAACGAATAGAGCACTGTGTGTTAACTACACTGGAATTAAGAACAAAAAAAGAATAATTCCTGTCCTAGTTGGCGAAGTAAGGCAGGTGAAAAGTTAAAAATCAAGGCAGGTTTAAAAAGAGCATATTAGGGGCGCCTGAGTGGCTCAGTCAGTTAAGCGTCTGACTTCAGCTCAGGTCATGATCTCATAGTCTGTGAGTTCGAGCCCCGAGACGGGCTGTGTGCTGACAGCTCAGGGCCTGGAGCTTGTTTCAGATTCTGTGTCTCCCTCTATCTCTGCCCCTCCCCTGTTCATGCTCCATCTCCTTCTGTCTCCAAAAAAAAAAAAAAAAAAAAATTAAAAAGAGTCCATTAATTGGGCTGAATCCAGTGTCTTTGGGAAAAATAATTTAAAATACCGTTGAAATAGCCATCAGAAAAACTGTAAATTAAATATTAAAATAATTGCTTAAACTTTATTTTTAGGCTGTGTAAATTCCTTAGTTAATTAAAAGATTGTAGAAAGACTTGGAGGTAATTGACAGCAAAGCTTTGATTGCATTGAAGGTTTTAGGACTTCCATCAAATCAGGGTAGAGAGCAAAAAAAAAAAAAAAAATCATTCTTCGTTTTAGTGGACAAGGACTTCCGTTCCAAAAGCAAAGAAAATTTGTAGTAAAACTCGCTTGTGATATTGAGGTATTAAGGGATTAGTGGAAAGCTTGACTATGTCCTGGTTAGTTTTGTAACTCCCCCTTCCCTAGCACAGTGCCAGGCACATGCTGGGTGCCTGATGCGTGTGTTCTGATGGAAAGCAAAAGATTATCTTAGGGGCTGGCGACATGGTACAGGAATACCTATTCTGGTGGGGGGAGGTTTTGGATCATTCATATTTATCTTGATCTCCAGAAGATGCTGCCATGGGACTAAAATCCAGGGGGACTGTATATACCCCGTGATCATTTTTTCAACACGTGTCCCTTGTTTAATGAGGAAGCGAGACACAAGTGCCTGGAACAGGGTGTGTATGCACCCCCCCCCCCCCCCCCCGCCATGACTCACGTGCCAAATGCCCCGGCCCACCTGTGGGGCTGGGATGGGCTGTCAGAATGTATTATTTGAAGCCGAGAATGTCCCAAAATAGGAAAGGGTCACGGTTCAGGTTCAAAACCAAGGTAACTGGATGAAGAGTTACAAGACGTGGACTAGGTCCACCTCGAAATGGCAGTTAGGTTCTATAAAGTCTGGAGTCGAGGGATAGGAGAGCTGAGTATGGAAGGCAGGACTTGGCAGTAGGCTTTCATGTACTCACATTGGCTGGGTTTGATCCAGTTTGGGTACAGAATGGAGTGGACGCACGGTAGAACTCGATGAATGTCCCTTGAAATGGACAAAAGCTCCCAAACAAGTACCTTATTCTGTAGGACATTAAAGACCACCAAAGAACCTCTGAGCCGAAGACACTGTTGCAGCCATCTGCAGGGATTTTTTGTATACCCCGCCTCTTTCCCCTAGATGTGTACCCCAGAGCTTATTGTAGACTGAGTAAAACAACCCTTTCATCCGGAATTTATTTTTACTTATTAAAAAAAATTTTTTTTAACATTTATTTATTTTTGAGAGACAGAGAGAGACAGAGCACGAGCGGGGGAGGGGCAGAGAGAGAGGGAGACCCAGAATCCGAAGCTGGCTCCAGGCTCTGAGCCGTCAGCACAGAGCCCCATGCGGGGCTTGACCCCATGAACCGTGAGATCATAACCTGAGCCAAAGTTGGACGCTTAACCAACTGGGCTACCCAGGCGCCCCTATTTATTTATTTTTTCATGTTTATTTGTTTATTTTGAGAGAGAGAGGAGGAACACGAGCCAGGGAGGGTCAGAGAGAGAGAGAGGGAGAGAAAGAATCCCAAGCAGGCTTCACATTGCCAGTGCAGAGCCCAAGATGGGGCTCTATCTCATGAACCATGAGCTCACGACCTGAGCCGAAATCAAGAGTCAGACAGTTAACCGACTGAGCCACCCAGGCGCCCCTTCATCCTGAATTTATAAACTCAGGAGCCTTGGTATCACAGACTTGAAATATGAAGATGACACCTGTTGTTGGCATTGTGGGAGCCAAGAACTGTCCCCTCAGTTTTTCTTCCTATTATGTGTGGTCCTTTACCCAAAGTGAGTCTCATCCCCTCTCTTCCTTGAGCTCTTCTCTTTGTCTGGTCCTTCATCCATCCTCAGTCACTCACTCACCTGATTACATTTCATCCTCATCATCACGGATCACTGCCCTGTCTTCATAATCTCAGTCTCATGCCCCGCCCCCTCTGACCAACACCACCGTTCTTCTGTTTCACTCTTTTTGGCAGCCCAACATCAAGAACCTCATCCCCTCGAACCTCATTCCCTCTTCACCTGTCTTATATTCCATGCTCAGTTGTCATATTCCTTGCAAATATCTTTGATTCCCTTTCCACTGTTACTTTATCATAACCACTTGGGCAGATCACAGTTGATTAAATTCAACTCTTCGCTCTGCACCTGTCCGTAAGCCTGGAGAAGAGTAGCTGGAGGAAGACGTGTAATCACCCTGGCTAGCCTCATTTAAAAAGCGTGACCTTGGGGCGCCTGGGTGGCGCAGTCGGTTGAGCGTCCGACTTCAGCCAGGTCACGATCTCGCGGTCCGTGAGTTCGAGCCCCGCGTCGGGCTCTGGGCTGATGGCTCGGAGCCTGGAGCCTGTTCCCGATTCTGTGTCTCCCTCTCTCTCTGCCCCTCCCCCGTTCATGCTCTGTCTCTCTCTGTCCCAAAAATAAATAAACGTTGAAAAAAAATTAAAAAAAAAAAAAAGCGTGACCTTGAATCTAAAGTGGACTTTTTGAGGCCGAGAAGGACTTGCACTGTTCACTGCGGGTCATTTCACAATCTGCGACAGTCTCCTCCCACGCACTGCCTCCCACGCAGCCTAATCTTTCATTGAATTTTATTGCAGTAAAACATGTACATAGTTTAAGAAGTCAACAAATAATATTAGATACATAATGAAAAAATGGCATTTTTTGGGCCACATCTCCCACACTCTGGAGGTAATACTTTCAACTCTTTCCCCTGTTTCTTTTATTTCCCTCACCAATATAGTATTAGTATTTCTAATTTGTTCAATGACTTACCGCTTTTACACACACACACACACACACACACACACACACACACACGTGTGCATGGATACACACATATGTACACACGTTTCCTTTCCCATTCTTCTCCCAGTTTTCCAACATGGACTTCTCAAAACTTTTGGGTAAGTTATTCCTCAGTGTTTACTTTGTTCTTACTGTGTAACTCATCTTTGCAGCTGAGCGCCGTAGAATGCAAGGACACCATTCTTCTTTTTTAAATGTTTATTTATTTTGAGAGGGAGAGAGATACAGAGTGAGCAGGGGAGGAGCAGAGAAAGAGGGAGAGAGAGAATCCCAAGCAGGCTCTACACTGTCAGTGCAGAGCTCCACGTGGGGCTCGAACCCATGAACCGTGAGATCATGACCTGAGCTGAAACCAGGAGTTGGACACTTAACCAGCTGAGCCACCCACGTGCCCCCACCATTATTCTTTTTTTGAAAAATAGCTTTTAGTTTTTTCCCCCTGGAATTAATTATTGCCACTTTTTAATTTGCTAACTTTTATTGGCTGCGATCACTAAATCTCTCAAACTTTTCTCTGCAATAAATCAGCAAATCTCCTCTGAATATGTCAGATGTTCTTCTTGAGGACCTCCTTCCAGGAACCTTCACCTGTTTGGGTTTGGCTGGTTTCCTTGTAGCCTCCTGCAGAGTCATCATCCTGGGGTTTCTCTGTATCATCATTCCGTGGGTTCCTTCTCCTCTCTCCTGTGTTGGAGCCCTGTTACTGGCATCCCCTATTTTCTTTCTTGCTTAAGTCTTTACTGTGGAAGACTGGGTCAGTCTGGAAGACTGCCTGTGGAAGACAGGCAGTTTTGGGGGTACATTGAAGGTTTAAAATTTCTTTATTTTGCCTGCGTACCTGACTGATAGTTTTGGCTGGGCACATAATTCAAGATTAACATAGACTTTCTTTCGTATTTAATTTAATTTAATTTAATTTCGTATTTAATTTAATTTTTCGTATTTAATTTAATTTTTCTTTTGTAAATTTGGAGAGAGAGAGAGAGCACAAGCCGGGGAAAGGGGCAGAGGGAGAGAGGTAGAGAATGCTCAGTGTGGAGCTCGATGCAGTGTTCAATCCCACAACCTGAGCTGAAAGCAGGAGTCAGACGCTCAACTGACTGAGCCACCCAGGCGCCCCACATTTTGGTGGTATTTCACATTTTGATGGTATTGCTACATTGTTTTTTAGCTACGAGTATTACTAGCAAGAACTTTAATGACGATGCATCTTTTGTAAATGAACGCATATTTATCCTCCACGTAATTTTAGGTGCTAATCTTGTTCCTGGTATTCAGAAATGTCTGAGGTGCCTTTGTACGGAATGTTCCCCCATTCATTGTGCTGGTTCTGAAACGATCTTTTCAGTCTGAAAACTCACAGTTTTCAATTCTGGAAATTCATTATTCTCATATTGTTATTATTATTGTATAATTGTTACTCTCTTTCCTGTTGTCTTTTTCCAGAACTCCTATTGTTGGCCACCGTGTATCCTGGGTTAACCTTCTGATGTCCTTACTTACCTCACCAATTTTCTCTGTTTCTATTTGCTCCACTTTCTGTTCTACTTTCTTGATGTTTTCGCTGAATTTAAAATTCTTGCTACTATGCTTTTGCTTTTCTTTTCTTTTTTTTTTATTAAAAACAATTTTTTTTTCAACGTTTATTTATTTTTGGGACAGAGAGAGACAGAGCATGAACGGGGGAGGGGCAGAGAGAGAGGGAGACACAGAATCGGAAACAGTCTCCAGGCCCTGAGCCATCAGCCCAGAGCCCGACGTGGGGCTCGAACTCACGGACCGCAAGATTGTGACCTGGCTGAAGTCGGACGCTTAACCGACTGCGCCACCCAGGCGCCCCAAGAAGCACTTAATAAAACTCAACAGATGTTGATCATTAAAATTCTTACCAAACAGAAAATAGAAGGAAGCTTCATCAATCTGATAAAGAATTGAAAAACCTACAGTTAACATGTTAATGGCAAACTATTGAATGCTTTTCCTCTAAGAGCTAGAAAAAAGATATCATATCTACTGTCACTATTTCTATTCCACATTGTATTGAAAGACCTAGCCAGTGGAAAAGTACAAAAAGAAATTTAAGAATCAATGGTGGAAAAGGAAGATGGAAACATATCTCAATTCAGACCTAACATGACTGTATGTTGGGAAATCTCAAGGAATCTACAAACTACTTGAACTAATACATAAATTCAGCAACGCTGGGGGAGACACATCTAAAAATCCATTATTTCTCTACACTGGTAACAAAAAATTGAAAAATGAAATTTAAAAAACAGTATCACTTACAAAATCATCAAAAACTCCCCCCAATATCTGGGAATAAACTTAACAAAAGGTAGGCAAGACCTCTCTACTGAAAAGTATAAAACATTGTTGAGAGATATTAAGGAAGATGTCATAAATGGCGAGATTTAATCACTGACTAGAAAACTCAAATTATTAAGATGTTAATTCTTATCAAATTGATTCTTAGACACATGCTATTCCAGTTAAAATCCCAGCAGTCTTTTGTTTTCATAGACGTTGCTGAGCTGATTCCAAGATGCAGATTGAAATGCAAAGGACATAAAATATCCAGGACAATCTCTTTTTTTTTTTCAAGTTTATTTATTTATTTTGAGAGAGAGAGAGAGAAAGAGAGAGCACGAGTGGGGGAGGGGCAGAGAGAGAAGAAGACAGAATCCCAAGCAGGCTCCGCACCATCAGCGCAGAGCCCGACGCAGGGCTCGAACTCATGAACTGTGAGATCATGACCCAAGCTGAAGTTGGATGCTTAAACGACTGAGCCACCCGGGTGCCCCAATATCTGGGACAATCTTGAAGAACAGAGTTAGAGGTATGAAAATGAGTGTCACATGTGTCCTAGATCTAGAAGTGAAAGTCAAATTTATAAAGCTTTTAGAAAAGAACTCAGAAGAGTATCTTCATGTTCTTCGGGTGGCAAAGATTACTTAGGACACAAAAAGTACTAACCATAAAAAAAAAAAAAAACAAAAAAAAAAACGAACTACACTCTACCAGACTACGAAAACTTCTGCTTATCAAATATCTAAAAACAATGTCAGGAAAGTCAAATGACAAGCCACAGACTGGTAGAACATACTGAAATGCATATATTTGACAAAGGACTTATATTGAGAGCATATAAAGAATTCCTACAAGTCAAAAGATAAACAATTCAATCTAAAAATGAGCGAAACACTCGAAGAAAAATGCTCAACAAGTGAAGTCACCTGGAGGCATACTAAGCATATGAACAGATGTTGGCATTTGACATCAAGTAAATCTAAACGAAAACCACAGTGATGTACCTCACTTTCAGAACAGCTAAAATTAAAGGGGAGGAAAATATAAAAGTTGATGAGGACGATGAGCGAATGCAATACTTTTTTAATTTTTTTTTTAACATTTATTTATTTTTGAGACAGAGAGAGACAGAGCATGAACGGGGGAGGGTCAGAGAGAGAGGGAGACACAGAATCGGAAACAGGCTCCAGGCTCTGAGCCATCAGCCCAGAGCCTGACGCGGGGCTCGAACTCCCGGACCGCGAGATCGTGACCTGGCTGAAGTCGGACGCCTAACCAACTGCGCCACCCAGGCGCCCCTATGCTTTTGCTTTTCAAGAGCTCTTTCCTACATTCTGAATGTTTCCCCTCTTTATGTACCATTTTCTTATCGCGTGGACCCAGTATTTCTTATTTTTTTTGCATGACACCAATCAGAAAATACAGCTCTTAGTCTTGGGCGCGGGACATGCAAACAAATAAACACAAAATTTCCAAAGAAAACATGAATGCCTCTGTTTCTTGGATTTGGTACTCAGTGCTGGGCATAAGATGTAACTTCAACATTTATTCTCATGACCCCAGGAAAGTGTATCTTCATGTCTCCTGCTCAAAGTCTCAAAGCTGAAGGGCATTGTCCTTATTTAAAAAAATTTTTTTTAAAACATTTATTTATTGTTGAGAGACAGAGAGGGACAGAGCGTGAGCAGGGGAGGGGCAGAGAGAGAGAGGGAGACACAGAATCCGAAGCAGGCTCCAGGCTCCGAGCTGTCAGCACAGAGCCTGACGCGGGGCTCGAACTCACGAGCTGTGAGATGGTGACCTGAGCCGCAGTCGGATGCTGAACTGACTGGGCCACCCAGGCGCCCCGAAGAGCAGTGTCTTTAATGCTGCAGAAGTCTGTGGGCAGTGTCACTGGGATTTAGAGAAAGACACTGCTTAGGTTAGCGGGAGGATGTGAGCGACAGGAGCACTTACGTAAATGTAAAGACCCAAAATTAATTAATTTGTCAAATCCTTTTCTCAGGTAGTTTGAATGTAGTAGATGCTTGCATAATAAAGTATCACTTTCCAATCGTATTTAGTATCCATTTCTTGCTCCTCTTCAGGTTTAAATTGTGGTTTCAGAGTTATTCACGGATTAGCGTAATATTTGCAACATTTGCTCATAGCAGCTGAGGAACATCTTGCAATTTTAAACAAAAATACTCTTAAATTTGTGTATGTGTGGGTCTAGACGTAACATTGTGAGACGTGATACCAATTGTTCATTGGCAACTAGATGGACATTGAATTGGGAATAGGTTTATTTTTGTAAAATATGTCATGGTAAGATTTAATGATGTTAAAAAAATTAAATAAAATCCAGCTTCACTGAAATAATTTTGATTTAACCTTTGATATTTTTATTATAATTGGATATTTTGTCTTTTGATTTTAATAGATCATTTTGGATGCTTTAGACGAAAGGACTTTTGGAAACATATAGACGTCTAAAAGTTTCTTGACATTTTCTTTATACTTTTATTGAACATATATTAGAATTCCGTAAACTTTGAAACAATTATAGCTTGTTTTAAAATATCATGACCGTCAATAGAATCCACAACATGTAAAAATCTCTATAACAATGGTGGTTTTACTGAAGTGAAGGCCAAGGAAGGTAAAGTTTGTGGAATAAATAAATAATAATCACGAATCAGGTATGACTTTGTTACTGATCATAGCTAGCCCAGCATCAGAACATTACAGGCAAGAACAGTTGTCATGATATTCAGTCATTGTTGACATTTTTGACTTTGTCATTGAAAACTCTACCTTTATGCATACTTTTCCATTTTTTTTTGTTGTGATGGTATACTCATCAAGATAAGAGAGGAGAGAACATAACTGATTTAAAAGTTGGCTAGCTTGATTTAGAATTTTCAAATATTTCAACATATGTTACATGGGCTTCATTTGTACATCTGCCACAGGCCCGTTCATTTGAGGGGACTCGGGGTCCTCGTGGTTCTGTTAGGTTTAGGCCTAAAATTGAAGGGTGCTGTGATTGGTCCCTGGGCTCTTGTTTTCCCATTTCCTTCCACATCCACCCCTCCTCGGAACTGGCGGAGGCAGAGACTATGGGAGTGTAACGTGTAATTTCTGTTCTCACAACGTATTATTGAGGTAGGAATAACACAGGGCATTCTCTATATAATCAATTGCTTATAGTGAGATGAAATGTCCCAGTATCTTTGGGATGAGATCAGTGAAAATTACTGGGGGCTGGAGGTGATGTGGAATGAATCTTTTTCATTCACAGTGCTTGGCAGGGAAGTGTGCAAATTAGTGAGTGATTTTGGGAAAGCTGAAAAAGTTGCAAGGCCTGGAGGGTGGGTGGAACTTGCATATACTGAGCTTGGGAAGCGTCTAGCTGGGATTGCAGTTGTGAGCGAGGTGCAAAGGTATGTGTGTGTGTATTTGTGTCTATTTGCATGTGTGAGAGAGGTGTGGTAGGGTGGGAGAGAGGGCGAGAGAGGGAGAGAGATTTTAGCTTGGATGAACTGGAGACTGGAGGGTGTGCTGGAGAGAAGTGGTGGGGTAAAAGAGGGCCCTAGCTGATGCAAGATGCTGGGGAAAAAACATTGTTCTCAGGTTACATTGTGAGCATGTGGAACAGGGAGGATCGTGGTGCCATTGGAACAAGGTAATTTATGGGGAGCTGTGAATTATTGTAATTACTTCCAATCAAGCCAAACAAAAGGGCGTGATTGAGACAGTGCCCATTTATATGACATTTGGGTTTTTATATCTGGAGAGCTCCAGAAAAAGCAGGAAGCAAAGTGCATTACCAATTTCACAACCGGGCTCTTTTTCTAAAGACATTTTTAAGAGCCAACTTTTTGAGTGTCTTTGCTTAACTATAAAGAAAGCAAAGAGAAGCAGGAAGGGTGAGGGCCAGGAAAATTTGCGATGATTTTCCCCTTGTTATGTAATGAAACTTGAAAAAAAAAGTAGATAAGAGCATCAGTCAATCAGTTTCTTTTGATTTGGGGCCAAGTTGAAACGTCCTCTGTTCTGTTTGCTCATTTTAAAGAGCTTAATGTTCATAAAGGAATCCATTCGTTCTTTCGCGCTCATAGGAAAATGCAACACCTGTCAGAGAAAATCTTGTGGTTTGTTCTTACTAAAATGAATACAAAAGGAACTGGGGCCCAGTAATCTCAAGCACTGCTTCCCAGCCCCAAGAAGCGTCTTGGGGAAAGTTTAGGAGGAAGAGCTTGTCCAAAGCTCTCCTCTCTGATAAAATGCAACAAACACGCAACCCATAGTTGGTAAGGAAAATCACAATCTTGTAAATGCAAATCACTGGAGTAAAAGCAAGGAGTTTCAGTGCTGGCCCTACTATTAATTGGCTATATGACTTGGGAAAACTCATCTTTCTGAGATCCTATTATCTTATCTAAGAACAGAAGAAATTGGAATAGATTATCTCAAAGGTACACTTTAAGAGAGGAAGGTCAGAGGGAAGTAGGAAGGGGTCGTCCAGAGAAAGAGTCTGGGTGGTGCTGAATGTGTTACTACTGAAGTGTTGTTGCTCCTAAGCCTTTACAGCTGACAAAGCAAGAAAATATATGTGTGTGTACGAACTCATATCTCTACATGTTTTTGTATATAACCCTTTGTGTCTATGTTAAGCTAAGTTCATACTAACATCTCCATTTCTTTTTTTTTTTTTTAAATTTTTTTTTTCAACGTTTATTTATTTTTGGGACAGAGAGAGACAGAGCATGAACGGGGGAGGGGCAGAGAGAGAGGGAGACACAGAATCGGAAACAGGCTCCAGGCCCTGAGCCATCAGCCCAGAGCCTGACGCGGGCTCGAACTCACGGAGCGCGAGATCGTGACCTGGCTGAAGTCGGACGCTTAACCGACTGCACCACCCAGGCGCCCCTCCATTTCTTTTTTTAAAAAATGTTTATTTATTTTGAGAGAGAGAGAGAGCGATTAGGGGAGGGGGGGTGGAGAGAGAGAGAGAGAGAGAGAGAGAGAGAGGAAGAGAATCTCAAGCAGGCTCCAGACTGTCAGCACAGAGCCTGATGTGGGGGTTGCGCTCACGAACCGGGAGATCATGACCTGAGCCGAGATCAAGAGTTGGATGCTTAACCGACTGAGCTGCCCAGACCCACCAGACATTTGCACTTCTAATCTCTTTCCAGATGGATCATTCTAGCTGCCTCCCCTTGATTATCTGTAGCTTCCCACTCCAGCAATGGGAACCTGGCTTCCCTCACCTGCCATCTATTTATTTAATGGTTTTATTCTAGTATATATTTATAGCGGTATCAAGATAGTTAATTTATCTCCCACGGGAGACAACTTTATCAACTAAGGACAGTGCTTAGGTGCAGTTTCTTTTGCCTTTGACTTTGCACACTTCATTCACTTCCAAAATCTGTTAATATCAGCATCTTTTCCCCAACCCCCTCTGATGAGGCTGTTTCAGACATTTGTAATATAGGGTGTCTTTGTCATACTGTGCATTCAATTCGACTCTCTCCCAAACTCCGAAGCGATCTTTTCTTTTTTAAAGTTTGCGTGCGTCACTGTTCTGTGTTCTGTTCTATTGGTTTTGACAGAAGCAGTGTTATGTCTTCACCATTCGATATCATACAGAATAATTTCACCACCCTAAAAAATCCTGTGCTCCCCCTATTCTTTTGGTCCTCTCCCTCTCAGAATCCTGAAAAGCACTGATATTTTTACCTTTTCAAGAATGTCATAGACTGGCTTCTTTCACTTAGCATTTGAGATTCCTCCATGGTTTTGTTTTTTTTTTTTTTTTTTTTTTTTTTTTTTTTTAGCTCGATAGCTCATTTTTTAAAGTCACTGAATATTCCATTATGTGGATGTACAAGAGTGTGTTCACTCGTCTGCGGTGGGAAATCTTAGTTGTTTCCGGTTTTTGGTGATTGTGAACAAAGCTGCTCTAAATGTTCACGTGCAGGTTTTGTGTGGATGTAAGTTTTTGGATCAGCTGGGTAAGTACTTAGGGGCACGCGGCTGTAACCTATGGCAAGGAACTACCAAACTGTCTTCCCAAGGTGGCTGCCTCATTTTGCATGCCCATCAACAACAAATGAGATGAACATTACTTTTTAATTGATTGAAGAGATTTAAAAGTGAACATTTCTGACCGTTCTTGGAAGCTAAGAGTTTCTTCTTACAAGGGGGGAAGCAACTTCAACGGAGTGTTTACGATGTTTCGGACACTATGGTAATGTCAAAATACAAAGATGGTGTGGAGTTCAAACACTAGAGTGTCTATGGAGACCGAGAAGGTAATAAATGAAGACAAGAGCAGATAGATGGGGGGAAAAGTGATTTGGTCTGTAGCAAACCAAAGTATAAGGCTGGCTGCTCTCTGTCTGTAGCTACATGTTGCCGTGCAGGAACTCAGGTCCAGTGTTTCTGAATACTCTAATTTTTACAGAGAAGTTGGAGTTCTAGATTTTTATATAAACTCTTCCATGTGCATGGAATTGCATATATTATTGGTATATGATTTGATAAGTTTTTAAAAAGCAGTTTTTATTTATTCATTTATTTAAGTAATCTCTACACCCAGCATGAGACTCGAACTCATGACCCTGAGATCAAGAATTGCATGCTCCGAGGACTGAGCCAGCCAGGTGCCCCAGTTTGATAAGTTTTGACCTGTGTTTGCATCAGTAAAACCATCATCACATGTATCAATATAGTGAAAATACCCGTCACTCTAAACAATTTCCTTTTTTTAAATTTTAAACGTTTATTTTTGAGGCAGAGAGAGACAGTGCTGGTGGGGGAGGAGCAAAGAGAGAGGGGAACACAGAATCTGAAGCAGGCTCTAGGCTCTGAGTTGTCAGCACAGAGCCTGATGCGGGGCTCAAACTCACAAACTGTGAGATCATGACCTGAGCCAAAGTTGGATGCTTAACCGACTGAGCCATCCAGGGGCCCCTTCTTATTCCTTTTAGTAAGTCCTGCTTCCTGCCCCTCCCTGTCTTACCTCTCCAGGCAACCATTGATATCCTGTCACTATACATTAGTTTGCACTTTCTAGAGTTTTATATAAATGGAATCATACATTATGTACTCCTTTTTTTTTTTTTTTTTTGGTCTGCCTTCTTTCACTCAGCATAATTACTTTTGAGAATTTCCATGTTGTGAGATCTTTAGTTTACTCATTTTTATAGCTGCATAGTATTCTATTGCACATACCATACTTTGTTCTTTTTAAGGATTTCTGTCTCTCTGCTTACATTGTCTGTCTGTTCTTGCGTAATGTCTACTTTATCCACTAGAACCCTGGCATATTAATTCGTAGTTGGTTTCAATTCCCACTCTGATAATTGCAACAACCCTCTCATGTCTGATGCCTGTTCTGTCTCTTCAGATTGTCTTTTTTTGTCTTTTGTATGGCTTGTAAATTTCCCTTGCTAGTTGGGCATGATATATACCAGGACAAAGAACTCTAGAAAAGCTTTTGTTAACATGGTGGTGAGGTATGGAGAAGGGGAAGCATTCTATGATCAGGTCTGTCTTCCAGTGAGCCTGCCTCTGGTCTCTGAACTTCACAAGTGTTTCTTAGTTTTTCTCTCTCCACTTAGGTAAGGAGGGGATGGCTATAGCTGGCTAGAGTTGGCTATTTCTCTTCCTCTAGGCCAGTTAGGCTCTGATAATGCTCCAGCAGTTTAGGCTGCAGTTAATAATTTCTCCTGAGGGCAGGGCTTGTTAGGAAGTATACACGGGCATGTTTAAAAATGGTTCTTTTCCCCTCCCCACTGCTGGAAACCTGAGGGGATTTTTTTTTTTCTGGGTATTTACTGTGAGAACCTTGTGGTGCTTAGTATGGTCAGTGTTTTGAATTGTAGCTAATCTCGTGGCTGTATAGTGATATCTTACGTAGTTTTAATTTGCATTTCCTTAATCATTAATGATATTGAGCATCTTTTCATGTGTTCATTTGCCCTCTATATATCTACTTTGGTGAAATGTCTATTCAAATCTTTTGTCCACTGTTTTATTGAATTATTTTCTTACTGAGTTTGGAGAGTTGTAAGTGTGTGTGTGTGTGTGTGTGTGTGTGTGTGTATATACATACATATATATATATACCATATATATGTGTATATATATATATATACACATATATATGGTGTATACATATATACCATGTGAGTATATATACACACACATATATATGGTATACACATATACCGTGTATATATATATATATATATATATAGTAATAAGGTGATATACATTACATATTCTTATGTTCTTTTATCGATGTATTATTTTATTTTGAGAGTGAGTATGAGTGGGGGAGGGGCAGAGGGCGAGGAGAGAAAGAATCTTAAGCAGGCTCCACGCCCGGCATGGAACCTGCCTGAGGGGCTCCCTCTCACACCTGTGAGATCATGACATGAGCCAAAATCAAGAGTCAGACGCTTAACTGACTGAGCCACCCAGGAACCCCCTATTATCTATTTTTGATGCAAGCTTTTTTGTCCGTATACGCTTTGCAAATATTTCCTCACTGTGGTGGTTCTTTTCATTTTCTTAACAGGGTCTTTTGAAAAGCAGGTTGATTAATGCCCACGCCTTAATTTATAAAGCCAGAGTGACAACACGGAGAAGTCAATGCCATTGAAATAGAAGTTTAATATTACTCCCAGGCCCCCCGGAGACGAGAGGCACAGCACATGTGCAGGGTCCCATGGGGAAGCACTGGTGTTGGTGGGAGGCAGTAAGAAACAAGGGGGAGGCATAGGCCACAGCCTTTATTGGGGTTTCCATGGGAAAGCCGAGGCAGGGTAAACAGCTTACAGTTGGCTAGTTTGAATAATTCTGGCAGGCTTTGGGGCATGGCAAATGTCCTTACTTACCTGGTATCTGACTGTAGGTTGATTCAAGGCAGGAGAAATACTGGCTTGGTATTAAATATGGGAGGCAGTTGGGTTTGGGATTGATGGGTTTGTATATGAAAGATAGGTTCATTGACAAGTTTTCTATCTTAGAAATCCGCTAGCCCTGGGAGGGGGGTGGTCTCTTCTCAGCCAACAAGACTCCTCAAAATGTCAAAACATCATAACATATAGGAAATATGGATATATGCATTTTTAAAAATTTAGATGGAGTTTTCAGTTTTTTTCTTTTACATGTAATTTATCAATTTTCCCTTTTTTGTGTAATCTTCTTGTTGTAGATAAGAAATCTTTGCCTAACCTAATGTGCCAAAGATATTCTCCTATGGTCTCTTCTGGAAGTGTTATAACTGTAGGTTTTATATTTTAAATCTGTGATTCGTCTTTTGTATTGGTTTGAGATTATTTATTGAAGTTCTTTCTTCTTCTTTTTTTTGCATATGGATATATAATTGCTTCAGCACAATTTGGTGAAAAGGCTATTCTTCCCTAACGGAACTGTTGTTTGTGCCTTTGTCAAAATTTAATTGTCTGAAGATAATGTCGGCCTATTTCTAGACTCTTGTATTATAGATCTATTTGTCTATCTTTACCTCAGTGTTATACTATTTTATTTGCCTTGTACTGTCTTGAAATTATTTAGTTATAGTCCTTCAACTTTATTCTTAATTTCCAAAACTGGTTCTTTGAAAGGATAAAATTGATGAAACTTTAGTCAGACTGATAAGGGAAAAATGGAAGAGGTACAAAATTACCATGAAAAATGGAAGAGGTACAAAATTACCATTTTTTAAAAATGTTTATTTATTTTTGAGAGACAGAGTGCGATCAAGGGAGGGGCAGAGAGAGTTAGTTCTACAGGTAATAAATTTGACAACTTGAAATGGACAGATTCCTTAGAAGACACGGACTACCAAAGCTTATTCAAGAAGAAATCATGAACTTGATTAGCTCTGTCTAACAAAGAAATTTAATTTGTAATTAAAACCTGGTTCTCAAAAAGAAAACCCCAGGCTATTGTTTTGGCTCTTCTAGATCCTTTGCATTTCTGTAAGACTTTTTGAGTCATTCATCAATTTCAACAAAAATCCACTAAAATTTTGATTTGAGTTTCACTGATTCTACATATGAATTTGGGGGAGAAATCACATCCTAACAGTATTGAGTCTTCTGACCCATGGACAAAGTGTATCTCTCCTTTTATTTAGGTCTTCATCATCTGTCATCAAAATTTTATAGTTTTTAGTGTACAGGTCTTATGTATCTCATCAGATTTTCTCCAAGTATTTTAATAATTTTGATGCTATTCTTTTAACGATTTTATTTGTTTATATTTTTAAGTAAACTCTCCTCCCAGTGTGGGGCTTGGAATTACAAACCCGTGATCAAGGGTCACATGCTCTACTGACGGAGCCAGTGAGGCATCCCCCAAAATTTTGATGCTATCGTAAATGGCATTTGATAGTTTTTAAATCTCTAAGTATTCCATACTATATATAGTATATAGAAATACAGTGCATTTTTTTCAATTGATTTGTATCTTACATCCTTACTAAACTCACCTGTTAGGGGCGCCTGGGTGGCTCAGTCGGTTAAGCGTCCGACTTCGGCTCAGGTCATGATCTCGGGGTCTGTGAGTTCGAGCCCCGCGTCGGGCTCTGTGCTGACAGCTCAGAGCCTGGAGCCTGTTTCAGATTCTGTGTCTCCCTCTCTCTCTCTGACCCTCCCCCATTCATGCTCTGTCTCTCTCTGTCTCAAAAGTAAATAAACGTTAAAAAAAAAATTAAAAAAAAATAAACTCACCTGTTAGATCTAGTCACTTTTTATTTCATTTTGTTAGGATCCATAGGATTTTCTACGTAGATGATCATATTATCAACCAATAAAGGCAACTGTACCTTCTCCTCCACCCCAATCTAGATACCTTTTATTTCTCTTTTCTTTTTTAAAAAAAGTGTTTATTTATTTATTTATTTATGAGAGAGAGAGAGAGAGAGAGAGAGAGAGAGAGAGAGAGAGAGAGAGAGCACTCAAGCAGGGGAGAGGCAGAGGGAGAAAGAATCTTAAGCAGGCTCCATGCCAAGGTTGGAGCCCAGTGCAGGGGCTCAATCTCATGACCGTGACATCATGACCTGAGCCAAAATCAAGAGTTGGATGCCAACTAATTGAGCCACCCAAGTATCCATTATTTCTCTTTTCTTGCCTGGTTGCACTGGCTGGAATCTTGTATATAATAATGAGTAGACATAGTGAAAGCAGAAATCTTTGCCTTGATTTTTATCTTTAGGTATAAAGTGTTTAGTTTTTCATCCTTAAGTTAGATGTTAACTACGGGAATTTTTAGGTGCCCTTTATCAGGTTCCTGTAAACAGTGTTTTAAGAGTTTTTTTTTTCTTTTTGAGGAATTCATGTTAGATTTTGACAAATGCCTTTTATTTGTCTTTTGAGATAATCATGTGATCTGCATTTTTTATTTTGTTAATATGATGAATTGAATAGATTGATTTTTGAATTTTAAAAACTCCAGTTGGTCAAGATGTGTTATCATTTTTATATATTATTGGAGATGACTAAAGTTAGTATTAGAAGTTTGCATCTATGTTCATGAAGAATATTGGTCTGTAGATTTCTTTTTTTGTAATGTTTTTGCCCAGTTTTGTTATTAGGGTTATGTGGCCCCTTAGAATGCATTGGGAGTATTCGCTTCTCTTTCATTTGTTGGAAGAGTTTGTGTAGAATTGGTATTACTTCTTTATTAAATATTTGGGAGAATTAAGTAGTATCATTATCTAGGCCTGGAATTTTCTTTTTGAGAAGGTTTTTAATTAAAAATTATTTTTTTGTTAGACATAGAGGTAGTCAGGTTAACTATTTCTTCTTGAGTAAGCTTTAATAGTTTTGTCTTCAGAGATTCGTCCATTTTATCCACGTTTTCAAATTTCATATGTATAGAATCAACTCACTCATACCCGATATTGGTAATTTTGTATGGCCTCCATTTCACACCCCCCCCAACCCCCGATCATTTTGTCTAGAGTTTTATTATTTGTGCTGTTTCTTTCAAATAGCTAGCTTTTATTTATTGATTTGGTGCAATATTCTATTTCATTGTTGTCTGCTTTGATCTTTGTGATTTCTTTTGTTCTGCCTACTTTGAAGTCAATTTGCTCTTTTTTGTTGTGTTTTTGTTTCTTTAAATTCTTTCTTTCTTTTTTTTTTTTTAAATATTTATTTATTTTTGAGAGACAGAGTGCGACCAGGGGAGGGGCAGAGAGAGGGGGAGACACAGGATCTGAAGCAGGCTCCAGGCTCTGAGCTGTCAGCACAGAGCCCGACGCGGGGCTTGACCCCATGAACTGTGAGATCATGACCTGAGCCGAAGTTGGACACTTAGCCAACTGAGCCACACAGGTGCCCCTGTTGTTGTTTGTTTCTTAAGGTGGAAGCTAAAGTCATTAAGTTGAGACACTTCTCTTTTCCAGCCTAGGCACTTAGTGGTAGCAGTTTCCCTCTAGGAGTGATGTGAGGGAAGATAATGGAGTAGGAAGTACCAGGAATCTGTGTCTCCACCTGGACAACAATAGCAATGGCAGGATCTATCTGAAGTAAATATTTCAGAGCTCTAGGGTTTGTTTGAATATTTGCGACTTTTTAGGAAACAGTTTGGCTGGCAAATTGCAGTTAACTTTGGTACATTTCAGCCATCAGTACAGTGTGGCTACCTACTCCCTTACCCCCAACCATGTGGCAGGTAGTTGTGGGAATGGCAGCCTGTGCTTGTGGTGCTACTTGCTAGAGTAAGGTAATAAGGACCTTGTCTTCCAAGTGCTGGAGCTCTGTATTCTGGTTGTGGCTTGCTGCTCTGATCACTGAAGTATGAGTATGGAGATTGGCTGCCATTGTTCTGACCCCATGTGCTACGGTGACTTCCCAGGTATTTAAAGGGCTTCCCCTGTTCTTTCGGACATTCAAAAACAATTGCATTTAGAGAAACTTAGAAGCCATCACATATGCCCATGGAAATATACAAGCTCAGAAAAGACCTGAGAAGACCTTAAGCTTTCATCTCAGGCTTATCCTGGCATAGAGGCACCCTATAATAAACAGAAAAACAGCAAATGCTGGGAGAGGAGAATCAGATTATCAGAGTTACCACTTTATGACATTGAATTGTTCACTTTACAACAAAACATCGTAAGGCATACAAAGAAACAGGAAAGTATGATCCATTCAAAGGAACAAAACAAACTGACACACACACACACAAAATACCGAAGAAAGCCCAGATCTCAGAACTTACTAGATGAAGATGTTCAGATGACTCTTACAGGTGTTCAAAGAGCTAAAGGAAGGCATGGATGGAGATAGGAAAACAGTGTGTGAATAAAATGAGAATATTAATTAGGAGATAGAAGTTACAGACAAGGAACCAAAGGGAATTCTGGAGCTGAAAAGTACAATAACTGAAATGAAAAGTACAAGGGAGGAGTCAAAAAGAGGTATGAGCAGGCAAAAGAAAGAATCACTGCATTTAAAGACAGAGCAATTGAAATTACCAAGTTCTGAGGAACAAAAAGAAAAAAAGAATGAAGAAAAGTGAACAGAGCCTGAGGGTCCTATGGAACATCAGCGATGGATCGATAGCCCATTATGGGAATGGCAGGAAGAAAAGACAGAGAGAGAAAGTAGCAGAAAGAATATTTGAAGAACTAATGGCTGAAAACTCCCTAAATTTGACGCAAGACATAGTCTACAAATCCAAGAATCTTGTTAACACCAAGTAGAATAAACTCCAAGAGACACACTGTGGGAGACATTGTAATCCAACTGTCCAAAGTCAAAGACAAAAGGAGAACCTTCACATCACCAAGAGGGAAGTGATTCAGGAAATGCAATGGGTCCTCAATAAGGGTATCAGCCACATTCTTATCAGAAATGTTGGAAGCCAGAATGTAGTGGGCTGTTATGTACTAAAAAACTCAACTGAGAGGTCTATATCTGGTAAGGCTATCCTTCAGAAATGAGGGATGAATTTCCAGATAAAGACATTCCTGGCTAAACAAAATTTGAAGGAGTTCATTACCATTATGCCTGCCTGGCAAAAATGCCAAAGGGTCTTCTTCAGACTGAAATGAAAGGAAACCAGAGAGTAACTTGAAACCATGTGAAGAAATTAAGACCCATGGCAAAGGTAAACGCATGGGAAATTAGAAAATCTAGTATTATTATAGTTTTGTTTTGTGACCCCACTTTTCACTTGGAACATGATTTAAGAGACAAACCCGTGAAATTTTTAATTGTTGTTCTTGGGCACATAATGTATACGGATGCCATCTCTGACATCAATAACAAAAAGGTGGAGACAGAGCTGTACAGGAACACGGCTTTTGAATACTATTGAAGTGAAGTTGGTATAAATTTAAGTTACAGTGTTATAAGTCTAAGATATTAAATGGTAATCACAAAGAAAATATCTCTAGAATATGCATAAGAAAAGGAAGAGGGAACCCGAATGTTTCACTACAAAAAATGAACTAAACACAAAAGAAGGCAGTAATGGAGGAGATGAGGCACAAAAAAGCTCTAAGGCATATAGAAAGCATAGGCAAAATGGCAGAAGTATCTCTTTGTCAGTAATTTCAAGGTAAAGGGATTTAAATCCTCCAATCAAAATACAGTGATTGGCAGAATGGATAAAAAAATATGATTCAACTGCATGCTATCTGCAAGAGACTTACTTTCCATCCAAATTAAAAAGAAAAAAAAAACAGGTTGAAAATGAAAGGATGGTAAACATGTTCTATACAAAGGGTAACCAAGAGAGGGCTGGAGTGGTTATACTCGTATCAGAGAAAATAGATCTTAAGTGCAAAAAGGTTCAAGAGACAAAGAAGGATACTGTTCATTAAAAAACATTTCAGTATGACAATATAACAATTACAAACATTTACACGCCTAGTAACAGTCTCAAAATATGGGAAGGGAGAATTGGCAAAATTGAAAAGAGAAATAGGTAGTTCTACAATAAGAGCCAGAAGCTTTAATTCCCCGTTGTCAACAATGGACAAATCAACCAGACAAAAGATGGGTAAGAAAATAGAGAACTTGAACTACATAATAAAACAACGAGACCGTATCCCTAAATGACACACTCTTAAACAACCAATGTTTCAAAGAAGAGATCAAAAGGGAAATTAGAAAATACTTAAAGGTGAATGAAAATGAAAACATAGCATACAAACACATATGGCAGGCAGTATAGCAATGCTCACAGGGAAATTTTTATCTGTAAAGGCCTATGTTAAAGAAGAAGAAAGATCTCAAATCAATTGCTTAATTTTATACCTTAATGAGCTAGAAAAAGAAAGAGCAAATTGAACCTAAGCCTGGCAGAAGAAAGAAAATAATTTAAAAAATAGGGCAGAGATAAATAAATAGACAATAGAGAAAATCAATAAAGTCAGAAGATGGTTCTCTGAAAAGAGCAACAAAATTTACAAACTTTTAGCTAGACTGACAATGAAAAAAGAGAAGGCACAAATAACCCAAATACAAATGAAACTGGAAATGTTACAACTGCTCTGACAGAGGTTAGAGATTATAAGAGCATACTGTGAACAGTTGTATGCCAACAAATTAGATAACCTAGAAGAAACATGGACAGATTCCTTGAGTCACATAAATTAACTAACTCAAGAAGTAGCAAATTTCATCAGATGCATAACAGAGAGATTGAATCAGTAATCCAAAACCTCCCAAGAAAGAAAAGTTCTGGACCAGATGGCTTCACAAGTGAATTCTACCAAACATTGAAAGTATTAACACAGATCGTTCGGAAACTCTTCCAAAAAACTGAAGAAGCAAGAATACTTCCTGATTCATTCTGTGTGGTTAGCATTACTCTCATTGAATCCATTACCAGATGAATCCATTACCAGAAGAAAAGAAAATTACAGGTCCCTATTCATTATGAATATAGATGTAAATATCCTCAAGGAAATATTAGCAAATTGAATTTAGCAGCAATAATCATGACCAAGTGGGACCTTGCAGGAATGCAAGGGTGGTTCACCATAATTAATAAAACAATTAATTGGACAAAGGAAAACGAAATCCCCATTATCATCTCAACTGACACAGAAAAGGCATTTGACAAAATCCAACACCATTTTGTGATGAAAACTCTCAGAAAATTAAAAATAGAAACTTCCTCAGGATAATAAAGGGTATTTATAAATAGCCTTAGCTGAGATGATACCCAAAGGTGAAAGACTGAACCCTTTTCGTCAAATACTAGAAACAAAACAAGGATGTCCACTTTCCCTGTTGCCATTCGGCATTGGTTAGGCATTTGCTCGATTGATGCAGCTTCTTAACTGGCTTCTAGACAAAGCTACCTTGGTCTGTATGTTGTTGTTTATTTGATATTTCATGGGGGAATAAGGACCTGGAGATTCTTCATTCACCCGCTTGCTCACTTAGCTTTCAGCTTGTCCTTTTTCATCACTGGTATAGATGTAACAGTGTGTGTGTGTGTGTGTGTGTGTGTGTTTATAGTTTCTTTTTTATTTATTTTTTAAATTTTAGATCGAGAGAAAAGCGCGAGCTGGGGAGAGGGGCAGAGGCAGAGAGAAAGGAATCTCAAGCAGGCTCCATGCCCAGCTTGGAGCCCGATGTGAGGCTTGATCCCACCGCACTGGGACCAAGACCTGAGCTGAAATTGAGTGGGATGCTTAACCAACTGAGCCATCCAGGCGCCCCTAGATCTACCACAGTTTTAACCATTCATCTGTTAGAGGACATTTGGGTTATTTCCAGTTATTGGAGATCATAAATGAAGCTGCTATGGACATTTGTGTGCAGGTTTATATGTATACATACATTTTAATTTCTCTGGAGTATATCCAACAAGCTTTGATATGCTGTGTTTTCACTTTTGTTTAGTTCAAAATACAGTCTATTTTTTTAATTTATTCTATGACATGAGTTATTTAGAAGTACATTAATTGATTTCCAAATATCTAGAGATTTTTCCAGAGATAATTCTGTTATTGATTTCTAACTTAATTACATTGTTGTTAGAGACCAAAAATATGTGAGTTGAATCCTTTTGAATTTATTGGGCCTTGTTCTGTGGCCTAGAAGATTGTCTGTTTGGAAAATGTTTTCTGTGTCTTTGAAAAGAATGTGTTTCTACTGTCATTCAGTGGATTTTTCTAAAAATGGTGGGTAGATCAAATTTTTGATAATGTTGTACATGTTTTCACATACTGATTTTCTGTTTCTTGTCCTAACTTTCTCTTAATGTTCACAAAGTATATTTTTTTCCATTATTGTAATTTTAATATATTTGTGTCTTTAAAATTGCATTTATGTAGACAGCATATAGTTGAGCCATTTAAAAAATCAATTAGACACTGATTTTTAATTAGGGTGTTTAGACTATATTCAGTGTGATTGTGGATGTGTCTATAATTTTGTTGTATGCTTTGTATTTGCCCCATCTTTTCTTTCCCCACTTCTATATTTCCTTTCCCCACTTCTATGTTCTTTTGGATTAGTTGAGGACTTTTTATGATTTATTTTGATCTCCTTCGATAATTTATAGTTATAACTTGTTATTTTGTTACTTTTGTTTGCTCGAAGGCTTAAGTAAGCATCTTTAACTTATCACACTCTACCTCTGGGTGATACTATACCATTTCATGCATAAGAACCTTACATAGTACCTTTTTATCTCTCTTCTTCTAGCCCCTTTTGATTATGTATACATTCTAAACCCATAATACATTATCATGATTTTTATTTAAACACTGAATTACCTTTCAAGATATTTGAATAATAGAATAAACTCTTACACATTTATATATACAATTACTGTTTGTTATGCTCTTTAGTCATCTGTGAGATACACATTTC
This sequence comes from Felis catus, assembly GCF_018350175.1. NCBI lineage: Eukaryota > Metazoa > Chordata > Mammalia > Carnivora > Felidae > Felis > Felis catus. The sequence goes on along the minus strand of NC_058371.1, from coordinate 34,411,525 downwards.
CATGTAGTTATACCTTAGTTACACTTTTCTTCTGTCTGAACCTTTTTTTTTTTAATATTTCTTGTGGTATGGTCTTCTAATAAATCATTTCTCAACTTCACAGTGTCTGAAAGCATCTTTAGTTCACCTTTGTTTTTGAAAGAAATTTTGGCTGGGTATAAAATTCTAAGCGGATAATATTTTCCCTCCAGTTCTTTTTGTTTTAATAAGGACTTTTCTTTATCATGATAAGTATACTTTTTAATCCCCATCCCCTGTTTCCCCTTGCCCCTATCCACTTTCCCTCTGGTAACCATCAGTTTGTTTTCTATAGGTAAGAGTCTGTTTCTTGGTTGTATTTCTTTTTTTTCTTTGCTACTTTGTTATATTTCTTAAATTCCACATATGAGTGAGATCATATAGTATTTGTCTTTCTCTGACTGACTTATTTTGCTTAGCATTATAGTCTCTAGCTCTATCCAAGTTGTTGCAAATGGCAAGATTTCATTTGTTGCTGTGGCTGAATAATATTTCATTTTATATATATATATATATGTATGTATATACACACATACATATATATGTGTATATATATGTCATTATATTTTTGTGGCTGAATAAATACATATATATTTCCTATATATATATTCCCCCCCCCCAAAAAAAAACCCCTTCTTTATCCATTCACCTAACAGTGGACACTTGGGCTGCTTACATGATTTGGCTATTGTAGATAATGCTGCAATAAACACAGGGGTGCATGTATCCCTTTGAATTAGTGTTTTTGTGGTTTTTTATGTTGTTGTTAAATAGCATGATTACTGGATTTTAGGTAGTTTTATTTTTAACTGTTTGAGGAACCTCCATACTATTTTCCACAGTGGCTGCACTAGTTAGCATTCCCACTAGCAGTGCAAGAGGGTTCCTTTTTTCTACCCTTGCCAACACTTGTTGTTTCTGGTGTTTGATTTTAGCCATTCTGACAGGTATATGGTGATACCTCATTGTAGTTCTCATTTGCATTTCCCTGATGACAAGTGATGATGACCATATTTTCATGTGTCTGTTCGCCATCTGGATGTCTTCTTTGGAGACATGTCTGTTCATGTCTTCTGCCCATTTTAATTGGATTATTTGTGTTTTTTTGGGGGGGTGTTGAGTTGTGTAAGTTCTTTATATATTTTGGATACTAACTCTTTATAAGATATGTCATTTGCAAATATCTTCTCCCATTCTATAGGTTGTCTTTTAGTTTTGTTGGTAGTTTACTTCACTGTGCAGAAGCTTTTTATTTTGGTCTAGTTCCAACTGTTTATTTTTGTTTTTCTTTCCCTTGCCTCATGAGAAATATCTAGAAAAATGTTGCTGTGGCCAATGTCAGAGAGATTACAGTGTGTGCTCTCTTCAAGGATTTCTATGGTTTCAGGTCTTATATTTAGGTTTTAATCCATTTTGAATGTATTATTGTGTATGGTGTAAGAATGTGGTTCAGTTTCATTCTTTTGCAAGTTGCTGTCCAGTTTTCCCAACACCATTTATTAAATAGACTGTCTTTTTCCCATTGCATATTCATTCCTTCTTTGTTGAAGACTAATTGACCATATAATTGTGGGTTTATTTCCAGGTTTTCTATTCTGTTCTGTTGATCTGTGTGTCTTTTTTTGTTCCAGTACCATACTGTTTTAATTACTACTGCTTTGTAATGTAACTTGAAATCTTGGAATTTTGATACCTCCAGTTTTTTCTTTTTCATGATTGCTTTGGCTATTTGAGGTCTTTTGTGGTTCCATACAAATTTTAGGATTGTTTGTTCTAGTTCTGTGAAAAATACTGTTGGTATTTAGACAAAGATTGCACGAAATGTGTAGATTGCTTTAGGGGTTGTATAAACATTTTAACAATATTTGTTCTTCCAACCCATAAGTATGGAATGTCTTTCCATTTCTTTGTGTCATCTTCAGCTTCTTTCATCAGTGTTTTACAATTTTCAGAATATAGGTCTTTCATCTCTTTGGTTAAGTTTATTCCTAAATAAGCACCCCTGTGTTTATTGCAGCATTATCTACAATAGCCAAATTATGTAAGCAGCCCAAGTGTCCACTGTTAAATGAATGGATAAAGAAGTTTTTTTGCAGGGGGAATATATATATATATATATATATATACATAGTATATATATACTATACTATATACTATATATGTACTATATATATAGTATATAGTATAGTATATATATATGTACTATATATATAGGTATATATCTATATATATAGTATATATCTATATATATAGTATATAGATAGTATATATATATATAGTATATAGATAGTATATAGTATATAGATAGTATATAGTATATATATAGTATATATATACTATATATATAGATATATACTATATATACTATATATATATACACTACCTATATACTATATATATACTACACTATATATAGTGTATATAGTATATATACAGTATATATATACTGTGTATATATATACTGTATATATACTGTATATAGTATATATATAGTATATATATATACTATATATATACTATACTATATACTATATATACTGTATACAGTATATATAGTGTATATATAGTATATATATAGTATATATAGTATAATATATATATACTATATATAGTATAATATATATATATACTATATATATAGTATATAGTATATAGTATATACTATATACTATATACTATATACTATATATATAGTATATAGTATATACTATATACTATATACTATATAGTATATATATATAGTATATATATATAGTATAGTATACTATATTTACACTATATATATATACTATATATACTGTATACAGTATATATAGTATATATATATAGTATATATATATAGTATATATATATATATACTATATATACTATATACAGTATATATAGTATATATATAGTGTATATATATAGTATATATACTATATATACTATATATAGTATGTATACTATATATATACACTATATATATACACTATATATATATATATACTATATATACTATATATATTTTCTATACTATACTATTCTATACTATATATACTATATACTATACAGTATATATATAGTATATATATTATATATATATACTATATAGAATATATATATATAGTATATATATATAGTATTATATAGTATATATATAGTATATATATATAGGAAATATATATGTATTTATTCAGCCACATAAATATAATGGAATACATATACATATATACAAATATATATACATATATATTTATACATACATATATACATACATATGGTTGTTTTTGGTGCATTTGTAAATGGGAACATTTTCCTAATTTAACTCCCTGTTGCTTCATTATTTGTGTATAGGACTGCATATAGCGTATATAGACTTCTGTACAGAAGCACGAGTGGGGGAGGGGCAGAGGGGGAGGGAGACACAGAATCCGAAGCAGGTTCCAGCTGTAAGCACAGAGTCCAATGCGGGGCTTGAACCCGCAATCCCTGAGATCAATGACCTGAGCTGAAGTCGGACACTTAACAAACCGAGCCACCCAGGCACCCCTCATTTATCATTTCTGTAGTGTTTTGGTGGAGTCTTTGGGGTTTTCTATACTTGACAGTGTCAAGTCCTTTGCAAATAAAGTTTTACTTCTTCTTTGCCAATTTGGATGTCTTCTATTTCTTTACGTTGTCTAATCTCTGTGGCTAAGATTTCCAGTACTGTTATGTAAAAGTGGTGACAGTGCCCCTCCTTGCCTTATTCCTGACCTTGAGGGAAAAGCTTTCAGTTTTTCACCATTGAGTATAATGTTGGCTGTGGGTTTTTCATATAAGGCCTTTATTATGTTGAGGGATGTTCCCTGTAGACCTACTTTGCAGAGAAGTTTTATCATGAATGGATGCTGTGCTTTGCCAAATGATTTTTCTGCACCTATTGAGATGATCGTATGGTTTTTATTCTTTCTCTTGATGTGACATATCGTGTTGATTGTTTTGTGAATATTGAACCACGATTGCATCCCAGGAATAAATTCCACTTGATTGTGGTGTATGATTTTTTTTTATAAATGTATTGTTGGATTCAGTTTGCTGATATTTTGTTGAGGATTTTTTAATTTATATTCATGACAGATATTGGCCTGTACTTCTCTTTTTTTGTGGTGTGTTTATTTGGTTTTGGTATCAGGATGATGCTGGCCTCATAGGATGAACTTGGAAGTTTTCCTTCCTCTCGTATTTCTTGGAGTAGTTTAGGAAGAATAGGTATTGACTCTTCTTTCTACTTCTTTCTAGAAAGTAGAAATTCTTTCTTCTTTCTACTCTACTTCCTTCTACTTTATTTCTCTTCTTCTTTCATGGTAATTCTTCTTTCTACTCTACTTCTCTTCTTTCTACTTCTTTCTACTCTTCACAGGTAGAATTCACCTGTGAAGCCTGCTGGTCCTGGACTTTTGTTTTTTGAGAGATTTTTTGTTACTGATTCAATTTAGTTGCTGGTAATTTGTTCAAATTTTCTACTCCTTCCTGTTTTAGTTTTGGTAGGAATTTATCTAGGAATTCCTAAAACTGTTTCTAGGAATTATCCATTTCTTGGAAACTGTCCAATTTGTTGGCATATAGGTTTTCATAATATTCTGTTATAGTTGTTTGTATTTCTGTAGTGTTGGTTGTTATTTCTCCTCTTTCATTAGTGATTTTGTTTATTTGGGTACTCTCTCTCTCTCTCTCTTTATGAGTCCTGCCAGAGTTTTCTCAATTTTGTTGATCTTTTCAAAGATCCAGCTCCCGATTTCATTGATCAGTTCTATTTGTGCGTGTGCATGCATGTATGTGTGTCTATATCATTTATTTCTGCTCTGATCTTTAATATATCCTTCCATTTGCTTGGTTTGGGTTTTATTTGTTCTTCTTTTTCTAGCTCCTTTACATGTAAGGTTAGGTTGTTTATTTGAGATTTTACTTGCTTCTTGAGGTAGCCCTGTATTTCTATAAACTTCCCTCTTAGAACCAGTTTTGCTGCCTCCCAAAGATTTTGCACTGTTGTATTTTCATTTTCATTTGTTTTTGATTTGTGGTTACCATTAGATTTGTATGTAACATCTTCTGCATATAGCAGTTTATATTAAGTTGATCATTGTTAAGTTTAAACCCATTCTTTACTCCTCTCCCCTCTATATTTTAGGTATATGGTGTCATATTTTACATCCTTTTGTTTTATGAATGTTTTGACTGATTTCCAGAAATATTTATTTTTACTGCTTTTGTTGTTTTTACTTGTTATGCTGTCACTTATAGTCTTTCCTGTCGATTCAAAGAGTCCACTTTAAAATTTCTGTAGGATTGTTTTAGTGGCCATGAACTCCTTTAGTTTTCGTTTGAGAAGCTCTTTATCTTTCCTCATTCTGAATGATAGTCTTATTGGATAAGGTATTCTTGGCTGCAGATTTTTCCTTTTCAGCACTTTGAATATTTCGTGTCACTCCCTGTAAAGTTTCTGCTGAAAAATCCTCTGATAGTCTTATGGGGTTTCCCTCATGTGTAACTGACTTCTTTTCTCTTGATGCTTTAAAGTTTTTTCTTTATAGCTACTTTTTGCCATGTTAATTACTATGTGTCTTGGGGTGGACTTCCATGTGTTGAATTTTTGGGTAGATTCTGTGCCTACTGGATCTAGATATATGTTTCTTTCCCCAGATTAGAGAAGTTTTCAGCTATTATTTTTCAAACAAAGTTTCTGTCCCCTTTTTTCTCTCTTCTTCTGAGACCCCTATACTGCAAATATTATTATGCTTGATGGAATCACTGAGTTCCCTAAGAGTATTCTCAATTTGCATAATTTTTTTTTCCTCTCCTTTGCTCAGCTTGGTTACTTTCCATTCCTTTCTCTTCCAGACCATTAATTCATTCCTCTGATTCATCTGGCTTCCTATTTATTCCATTAAGTGTATTTGTAATTTCACTTATTGAGTTCTTGGTCTCTGATTGGTTCTTTTTTATCTCTGTGTTAAAGGTCTCAGTGATGTCCTCCACTCTTTTCTCAAGCCCAATGAGGATCATTCTGATCATTATATTAAATTCTCCAGCAGGCATATTACTTATACATATTTCTTTTTGGTCTCTTGCTGTGGTTTGTCCTGTTCTTTCATTTGGGAGATATTTCTCTGTCTCATCATTTTGTTTGACTTTCTGTGTTTCTCTGTGTTAGGAAAGTCAACTATTTCTCTTGCTTTTAACAGTAATAGCATTATGAAGATGGGGTCCAGGAGTGCCCTGCAGTTCAGTGTACCCCGTTCTTCAGGGCCTGGTGCTTTACAGAGTATCTCCTATGTGTGTAGCATGTGCCCTGATATTGATTCTTGGCCTCTTTTTTCTTCAGTCTGGTTATCTACAGAGGCTCTTTTTGCCTATTGTAAGCAGTGTTTTGTCCCCAGCAGGGGTGGGGTGCATTTTATCAAGGTGTGTAGGTGGTCTGCTTGTCATATGACGCCTGCCCTTTGCCCCCACTGCTAAAGGAGCTGAGGTCTTGCAAAATGTGCGGGTCAGATGTGCTGTTGGTAGGGCTCAGGCTGGTTTTCAGTGGGAGAGGCCCACAGTGCAACGACTCAAGTGAGTGTGGCTGAGAAGGGTGGTTTAGCTGAAGCGCAGGGGTGTGGGGCTTGGTGTAAGCAGGGTGGGTAATGGGTGTAGGTGCTGTGCTGGTTCCCGCAGGTGGCCATTGCTTATATTAGTGGGTGGGGGAGGGAAATGGGACTTTCCAGCTCCTCTGTTCATGGAGAGGGTCTCCCAGTGATCCCTGTCTCCCTGGTCTGTGCTCTGAGATGAGCAAACCACTCTCCCTCCCGTCTGTCCCTGGTGTTTTTCAAACTGCTGGTTTTGTGCTATATCTGCATGAGGTATTTGTCGTGCTATCTCTTTAAGGGTGAGGACCCAGCTTCCTAGCACCCTGTGGGCTCTCCCAGGGGTGAACCTACCAATTTTTAAAATGCCAGTCTTTCAGACTCACTGGTGGTAAGAACTCACAAAATTCAGCCCCTCTCACTTTCAAAGGCAAATATTGCAAGGATTCATCCTCCCTGTTCATGGGCTCCCTGGTGTGGAAGTCTGTTTTCCGTCCTTCTTCATGCTACTGACTCCCTCCCCACTGCGAATGGCCCCAGTGCCATATCACCCTTATTACCTTCTTCCATGTGGCCTCTTCTCTACCTTGTGGAGTTTGTTCTGCCAGCCTTTGGGTCATTTTCTGGACGATATACACTGATGTGAGTGTTATCTTGTTGTATCCATGGGACAAAGTGACCTTAGGGTCCTTCTGCTCTGCCATCTTCCCAGGCACCCTTTATTCCATTTCTTTCTTTCTTTCTTTCTTTCTTTCTTTCTTTTTTTGAAATTTATTGTCAAATTGGTTTCCATACAACACCCAGTGCTCATCCCAAAAGGTGCCCTTCTTATTCCATTTCTTTAAAGAGGTGCCTCTGCTGTGTTCCTGCCTGCTTTTTTTTCCTAAGAGAAATCTGCTGATATCTGTTTATTTTAGAAGAGTTTTAGATTTACAGAAAAATTACAAATATAGTACAGAGTTCCCATGTGTGCCACACCCGTTTTTCCCTATTATTAATACCTACTGTGAGCATGGTACAGGAATCATAATGAACAAATATTGACATGCTGTTGGCTAAAATCCATATTTAATTCACATTTTCTTAGGTTTTTTTTTTTAATGTTTAGTTATTTTTGAGAGAGAGAGGAGGGGGAGGAGTTATCTCACCAGGCTGGGATAGCATTTGTCAGGTTTCTCCGCTATAAAGTTAGATGCCTACCCACCCCTTCAGAGCAGAATATCTCCATAAATAATTTGGAGCTCTTCTGTGATTTATCGATTGTCTCCCATTTATCTACTCATTTATTTATTAATTCAGTACAGATTCATGCATATCTTGGTTATAACTCAATGCTTCCTCATTTATTTTCTTGCTCAAAATAACGAACAAACAATTGTCGGCCATTATTTTTTCAAAAATTTTTTTATCCCCTTTCCTTCCTTGGAAATTCCCACAGTATGTGTATTCACCCCATTAAATTTGTCCGGCTGATGATCTTTTCCCTTTTCCTCTTTGTGTTTCTTTTTTGTATAGTTCCTATTACTTAGTCTTTAAATTCTTTATTTTTCTGTAATGTCTGATCTGCCATCAATCCCATATATTGTATTTTACCATTTCTGACATTGTAGTTTTAATCTCTAAACACTACATTTGTGTCATTTTTGTAACTTACCTATCTTTACTGAACTTTTGAACATATGGAATACTGTTACATTTTATGTTTGTTTTAATGGCCTTGTCAACCAATTCTAACATTTGTATTAGTTCTGGGCTGTTTTTTTTCTCTTCTTTTTTTTTTGACTTTTTTCCCCCAACATTTATTCATTTTTAAGAGACAGAGACAGAGTGTGAGTGGGATAGGAGCAGAGAGAGGGAGATACAGAATCCGAAGCAGGCTCCAGGCTCTGAGCTGTCAGCACAGAGCCCAACGCAGGGCTCAAATGTAGGGACCGTGAGATCATGACCTGAGCTGAAGTTGGACGCTTAACCAACTGAGCCACCCAGGCGCCCCAGTTCTGGATTGTTTTTCCACCTTACAAGGCATCATGTCTTTGGTGTCTTTGAATGCCTGGTAATTTTGATCCATTCGGTGTCTTCCTTTTCAAGTTTGTTAAATGATACCAGAGCAGTACTTGGTTCTAGGGCTTATTATTTCACACTACTGAGTTAACATGCGAGTACTCTTACCCAGTGCTCTGTGAATATGAGGTTTTCTGGTATGGTTGTTGGAAATAGGCAATATTTCTGGACTTATGTAAGTCCTGGGAACTTTCCCCCCTGCGCTTTCTGGACTGTTCTCTCCTTGGACTCAAGTAGTCTTTTCACAAGCATGTGTTGGTTGGTATTCTGTTGAATGCTCAATGGGGACCTTCTACAGATATCCAGAGTTCCTTGCCAGTATACCTCTCTCTTTGCAGATATTCTGCACTGTGAATTCTCACTACCCTGGTCAGCTCAGTTTTCTCAGTTCAAGGAGTCATCTGGCCTGAGTACAGGTCCCCCTTCTATGTCGTGGTCTGGAAATTCTCTCAAGGCAATGTACTGAGGCAACGGTAGGGCTTACCTCCTTTGTTTCCCATCTTTTAGGGATCACTAAAAGATCTTTTAGGGATCATCTTTTAGGGATTCATTACCTGATGTCCAATTTCTTGAAAACTTCTTTTCCTATCTTTTTTTTTTTTTTTTTTTTTTTTTTTTGGTGCTGTTTGTTTCAGGTGGGAGGTTAAATCTGGTCTTTGTTACTCTATCTGGGATTAAAGTTGAACATCATTTTGCTCATTTGTTAAATGTTGGCATATGCCACAGAACTTAAAAAAGATATACTGCAAGCAAACAAAAAACATCTGATGTTGCATTTAGCCTTCAGGTTACTAGTTTGTGGTCTCTAAGGGAGATCACGTGGACAGGCAAAAATGGCACTTTTTATACAGTGTAATAAGAACCATAATAGAAGTTGCCATGGGAACTCAAAAATGAGGCTCTTCACCCATGCTGGGTATTGAATTAAGCCTTCTTGGAGGAAATGACACTTGAGTGAGCCTTGAAGACTGGGAAGATGTTATACAATAAATAAATCACGGTAGGAGGGGAGAGGAGGGTTCAGGTCAGAGATCCACTATGAGTAAAGGCATATTGGTGTGGGATCCCATGACATAAGGTGGAACCACGGGCAGTTTGGTTTTACCAAAGCATAATAGGCAAGGTAGGAAGTGATAGAGTGAGGCTGGAGAAATAGGCAGGCAGCTGATAAAAAGCTTCGTACATCATGCAAACGTGTCAGTAGTGGGAGAAGCACTGAAGAGTTTTAAACGGGAGGGATACATCACATTAGCATCTTAGAGCAATTACCCTGGTGGCTGTGGGGGGCATGAAGTCGAAGTGCAAAGACTGACTTCAGAGACCACTTGGGAGATCGTTCCATCAGCTCAGGGAACAGACAGTCGGACCAAACTGTGATGTGCGGTCAGGGCTGGACATTCAGGGAGAGATAGGAGCATTCTTTAGGGTGTGAAATGTCAGGACATCTTGACTTACTATGTGTGAGGGAGTGAGGGAATGGGTGTGGGTATAAAATAAGTTCCAGGCGTTTGGCTAGAATTGCCACAGTGAAAATGCTGAGATGAAATGTTAGGAGCTGCTATGAGGGAGGAACAGAACTCGAGTAGGGAGAATTTGGACAATGCTGGGCATGAAGCAGCCATGGGAGGTTGCTCTTTGTCTTTGACCCTTGCTCTCCCTGCCTCTCCTGTTCCCCCATTCATCCTTTTTGGTGGGGCCAGAAAAACGTGTGGATCTTCTACCTGGTTCAAGGAGACTGTTCCCAAACCAAGTTCCTTTTTGTAGACCTCTAATCATTGGTGCTTGCATCAGTGGTTTCTGATAACTTGGGGGGAGCAGCAGTTTTTGGCGACATATTAGATTGTCTTTGGTTTTATTTCAGAGACACCATTCGTATCATAGTACAGTGAATGATGCTCCTTGGAATTGGTCAGTGCACACCCTAAGCAGCTGTATGTGGTGATACAATGTTGTGTCATAGAAACAGCCTGACCTTGGCTCTAACTGGATCACTGACACAATGGGTGACCTTGGTTCAGCCACTCAGACTTCATGAGCCTCCGTTTTCCTGTCTGTACTGTGGGGGTGACCTTACGGGCCTGACTGTGAGGATAAAACGTGTCATAAATTCTAAAAGCGTTTGTTATTATTCGCATTTTCATCTCATCTTTTAAATCTAATCGCTAATATTGGTAAGAGGCTTCGGGTGGTGTATTTGCTCCCGGGCAAAGGTGGCCGCAGGCAAAGTAAAACAGAAGCAAAGACCAACTCCAGATTCAGCACTTGAGGACAGAGTACAGCCAGATCTTATTTCTGTTTGCTGCCTTACTCTCCTTCCTCAACCACCCGATTCCTATAGCTTCCTAAAGCTTCCTAAGGGGATTGCACTGGGCGTAAAAATGAGATAGAACGGCTGAGGCAGTGGTTTTCTGTGGTAGGTCCTCATTAGAATCACATGAGGAGCTTTGGAAAATACCAATTTGTGAGCACCATCCCAAGTGACTGTGGTATAATTGTGACCTCAGCATCTGAAGTTTTTGATGTTTCCATGATTCTGACGTGCATCTGAGGTGGAGCACCAGTATCTCGGCCTTTAAGTCTCCCTGATCTAATGTGAGGCCAGGACTGAAGTTGGTGCTGGTGACAGGGGAGGGTTTCTTTCGTTTTCCTTTTACTTTGAGATTAGTCTCCTGTTATTTTTTAAAAGTTCATTTAGTTTTTAGAGGGCGCAAGCAAGGGAGGGGCAGAGAGAGGGCGCTAGAGGATGCAAAGTGGGCTTCGTGCTGAGAGCAGTGAGCCTGAGGTGGGGCTTGAACTCAGGAACCGTGAGATCATGCTCTGAGTTGAAGTTGGGTGCTCAACTGACTAAGCCAGCCAGGTGCCCCTGTTATTTATTTATTTATTTATTTATTTATTTATTTATTTATTTATTTTACATCTAAGCTAATGAACACATAGTATAGTAATGGTTTCAGGAGTAGAATTTAGTGATTCATCACTTGCGTATAACACCCAGCGCTCATCCCAACAAGTGCCCTCCTTAGTGCCCATCACCCATTTAAACCATCCCTCCCCCACCTCCTGTCCAGCAACCCTCAGTGTGCTCTCTGTATTTAAGAGTCTCTTATTTACAAATCAAAACCACACTGAGATACCACCTCACGCCAGTTAGAGTGGCCAAAATGAACAAATCAGAAGACTATAGGTGCTGGAGAGGATGTGGAAAAACGGGAAGCCTCTTGCATTGTTGGTGGGAATGCAAACTGGTACAGCCACTCTGGAAAACAGCATGGAGGTTCCTCAAAAAATTAAAAATAAACCTACCCTATGACCCAGCAGTAGCACTGCTAGGAATTTACCCAAGGAATACAGGAGTACTGATGCATAGGGGCACTTGTACCCCAATGTTTATAGCAGCACTTTTAACAATAGCCAAACTATGGAAAGAGCCTAAATGTCCATCAACTGATGACTGGATAAAGAAGTTGTGGTTTATATATACACTGGAATACTACTTGGCAATGAGAAAGAATGAAATATGGCCTTTGGTAGCAACGTGGATGGAACTGGAGAGTCTTATGCTAAGTGAAATAAGTCATACAGAGAAAGACAGATACCACATGTTTTCACTCTTATGTGGATCCTGAGAAACTTAACAGAAGAAACTTAACAGAAACTTAAGAGGGGAGGGGAAGGAAAAAAAAAAAGTTAGAGAGGGAAGGAGCCAAGCCATAAGAGACTCTTGAAAACTGAGAATAAACTGAGAGTTGATGGGGGGTGGGAGAGAGGGGAAAGTGGCTGATGGGCATTGAGGAGGCACCTGTTGGGATGAGCCCTGGGTGTTGTATGGAAACCAATTTGACAATAAATTTCATATTAAGAAAAAGAGTCTCTTATGTTTAGTCTTCTGTTGTTTAGAGAGGCCAGGCTGCAACATGGGTACGAGGAAGAGAAAGGGACTGGGGAGCTAAGCATTCTAATCTCTGACCTTTTTGCTTTTACAGACTTTTTATGAAAAAAAGGTTGAAATGTAGTTATAAAATAAATACATAAATAAAAAGATACCCGGTGTTTTCAAGAAGAATGAAATTGGCAACTAATGTCTCACTTCTGTCGTAAGGTTGGCCAACATCATTACTATATTGAATAATACTGTTGGGTTCAGGAGGAGATAAGATGTCGGTATATGAAAAAAAATAGGGTTGTCAGATCCAGCAAATAAAAATATAGAGTGCATTTAAGCTTGAGATTAAGATAAACAAGGGATACATTTTTAGTATAAGTATGTCCCATGCGTGATTTAGGATCTACTAAAAAGTTATTTGGTGTTTATCTTAAATTCACATTAACTGGATGTCTTGCATTCTTTTCTGGCAACTCTAGGATAAAACTACTTAGGTTGGGAGAAGGACTTGAAGCAAGTCAGGGTGAGCTGATCTAGGAATCATCAAAAGTCATGTTTTGACTATAATCATAAATGAGCTGTCACTGGCTTTGGTCTTGGGATAAGTCTGGCTTTGAAAGAAAACTAAAAACTAAGTAGCCTGCAAAGCTGTTTTAATAATAGGATCTCTTACATTGATATAACACATATGCTTTTCCAAAGCACTGTCACAACTCATTCCCTCACTTTCTCCTCCAAACCACCAGAAGTTTAGCTCACATAAGGCGTAGTTTGACCGCGGGACATAACCAAGGGCTAGAGAAAAGAGACTATTCTAGAGTCCCCAAATGGGTGGGTATTAAGTCAAGACCTAGGGCCTATGTTTTCCCACTTGTAGCCCAGAGTCATCTCTAGATGAGGAGATGACAGTCTTAAGAGAGAGGTGCCAAGTTGCAGATTGTGTGTGCGCGTGTGTGTACATGGACAGATAGATGTGAATGTGTTGACGTTCCTAGCAAGGGAGGAAGAGGTTAATCTGCTTAATATGCGCCTAAGCTTATGAGTTGACACTTGGCTGCTCTTCCCACCTCCCATTTCATAGTTGAAACTGGATCACAAGCAGCCCGGGCACTTGCAGTCCTGGTGGGGACAGTTCTTTAGGTCAGGGGTACTTCACTTCTGTTTTTGCTTCTCCCTCTGCTACTGATGTTCTTTGCCTCTGAGCTCTTGGCTTTATCACTCGTATCTGGCACCATGAAGACAGATTTCAGGTTCTTGAGTTTCATTGCCACCATCTTCTGGCTGCAATCAGAACTTGCTGTTACTCTCCGGAATTTTCTGTCCCTGCCATTTTGATTGGGTTTTAGCCCCCAGGACCCTAGCCCGCTGTTGACTTCGTGAACTGACGTTCTAGCCAGGGTGGGGCTTTTGAAAGAAGCAGTTGCCTAGTGATCTTGAGTTGTGTGTGTGTGGGGGGGGGGGAGGGGGTGTGCTTTGGCAGCAGCTGATAGCTAGAGATCCCTGCACGCTGTTCCCCTGGCCATCTCTGAGACTGGTGGTTGTCACCCCCAGACTCCACTGTGCTGCTAGTCTACCTGCCTCTCGGCCTGGAGTGCTGCAACACCCTACCCTTGCAGGCAGGAACCTTCATGGCGACTGGCTCGAAGTGTCAGCTTAATGCAGGTTCATGAGCATAAGACCCCTAGGGTCTATTTATGTCTTAAGCTGCCAGCAAATGTTTATGCAACACTTTGACTTTATTTTGTTTTCCTTCTCTTTCTCTCCTGTTCTTTTTCTGTCCTCTCTTTCCCTAACCACCCCCCTCCCCTATCTTTACCTCTCTTTCCAATCTAGAGCCATTTGAATGGAAATAAGGAACATATGGAAGGCAGAGCTCCATCTAGTAATATTTTTTACTTTTTTCCAGCTCATAGCGATTGTGCCAAAAACTCAGTACTAAGCCAAACCAAGAGGTGTCCCCGGTAACAGGGCATTCTTATCAACTGCTTTGAGGTACGAATGGAATTCTCAAGTGGCTGCTGGAATTGGAAATTTTTAATGACCTAAAGGAGAAACTACGAAAGAAAAACACAACAAATGTGGTGATTGTGGTTGATCATTGGTGCACTAGTCCAAGAACTCCCTGTGTGGACCTCCAAATCTAAAAATTTTAAGGGAGAAAGATACACAGGAACCCAAATTCTCTATCTTAATATCAAATAGCTTTGGAGCTGGCAAAGGCCTTGGAAACTCTGAGCTGTTGAATGAGGTAGAGTCAGGACAAAATTCAAAGCCTCTGGACTTTATGATAATCTGTGGTTATAGTATATTTCCCTTTATTTTCCGAATTTTTCATTTCACTCTCTGAGGTTTTAGAATGATATGGTGTGGTTAGATTAGTGGGAATATCCTAGCTAAGAGTCTAGCCCTTCATCCCATTTAGGATAAGCCTGGTTCTGTGTTGGAGGGCAAAGTCCAAACTAGCTTGGCCATTTAAGGTCCTTGGCCCATTGGTCCCTCCCTGCTTTTCCATTTTTGTTCCTGATGAATATGATCTAGTTGCCCAAACTAGTGTCCTTCCTGTCCACTGAACCCACTTCATGCTTTGCCTCCTTTGAGTCTCCCTGTTTCTGGAAGGACTCCTCCCTCTGTGTTAGCTATATCATATTCCACATTCAAAGCCTAGTTCCGATATCACTTTCTCTATGAAACTTTTCTGAGTCCTCTGATCTCCTAAGCCATTGTAGCACCGTTCTTTGAAGATTTAGCATATACTAGGAAGGGTACTGAAAACAGTGGGCACTAATTGATCAAATGGTTCCTGGCCGTAATGTTAGCACAGGGCCTCAAAGGCCCCCCCCCCACTTTGGTTCCATTAATTGCTAGATGATGAGGATATCTTTAGGGTCTGGGGCAGGAACCAGAAGGTCCAGACTAGCAGGGACACAGAGGTGGGAGGGCTTTGGGACAGATGCCATTTACTACCCAGAATAGAAGTATTTCAAGATTTTAACAGTCAGCATGGATGTAACTGCATATCAGATGAAAGCCATGTCTCTCTATATTATCTTATTTTCTTAACCTGCTTCCTATATGTCAGAAATCATCTGGCCCAGGGCTTCTTAATCCAGGGCCTGTACTACAGATTCAAAGGGAGTTTTCACCAGATTTTTAACTGTCATATAATGCAGAAAGCTTAGGAACCAGAAAGGTTTTCCCCAACAGTCGCATTTATACATCAGGAAACTATACGCAAGTGAGGTTGAGCATAAATGCTCTGCACAAGTTTCTAGGGGAACATTTGCTGCCTACTGTCCAATTTACA
The DNA here is from genome assembly GCF_018350175.1 of Felis catus. Lineage (NCBI taxonomy): Eukaryota > Metazoa > Chordata > Mammalia > Carnivora > Felidae > Felis > Felis catus. Next base: position 34,395,672 of record NC_058371.1, on the reverse strand, counting down.
TTCCCTTATTGAAGGCACTATTATTATTAATCTTATTGAAGATGCTCCGTGACACCACACTGATTGATTGTCTGCATCTTTTCTTGTGTGGAGTTTGCTTGCCAGGCAGGGGTGCTTGCTTGGAAGGGTGGGAGTGGGGAGCTGGTGGGAGCAGTGGTTCTCACCTAAATAGCAATGATTGGTGCTTACACTGAAGTGATGTATTGCTCAAGCAATCTGCTGGGGAGGTGAGTTGAGACACTCAGAGCAGAGTCTAAAATGAGTTGTCAGACCCTGGAGAAGGGTTGAAAGATATTAATAATTTATACATTTTTTATTATATTAATCGAGCACTTAGTATCAGGTAGGCACTCTGCACGTGTTAAGCTATTTAACTTTCACGCAACCTTATGAGGTAGGAATTACAATCCCGTCTTAAAGGTAAAGAGCTCAAGGCTCCGAGAGGATTGGTAACTTGCCCAAATCCCAAACTAGAGCTAAGCATTGAACTGACATAGGCCCGTTCCAGTGCCTGCGCTTCCAACCACTATCCCAACTCTTGCCTCTTAAGAGTTTGGGTGCGGAGTCAGGGAATGGAAAGCGAGGAAGGGCAGGTGTAGGTGGGCAGTGCGCGTGGGGGAGGCCGACAGACGTCTCCATCAGGTGCCGCTGCCCTGGGCTGGCTTTCATGCGGTGGTGCTGGGATGCTGGTCATGAATAAAGGGCAGCAGCGGGGTGGGCAGAATCTCTTGAGAGGTCCAAAGGCAGCTTGTGTTATGAGATTTGTTTATTCACCCGTGTAGGCCCCGTGCTTGGTACTGAGGACACAAGCTACATCTACTGCCTGGTGCTGAAGAACCTTGCAGGTCTTTCCAGAGGAAAAGGAAACCAAGAATTAAGTTATCTTTGGGGTACCTCCTCCCTTCTCTGAGCCTATCCTGCCCCTCGATGTCTTTCTCCTGTCTCCCCTCCAGGTCTAGTGCCCTCATCCTTGCTTCTTCTCCGTCAAGAATTCCGCGCTCTGGAGAGGAAGGGAAACGCTTTCAGCCCGAGGTGTACATCACGGAGGTGGGGCATAAACACTTACCCTTCTGGCTGTTATTTTAAGCATGCTCTGGCCAGCTCCTCGCTTTGCAACCCTGTGCCTCCCTGAAGAACCAGATAGTCAGCATCACCACTGCTAAGTTCCAGACACTGCTGCCTCATACCCAACCCTGGCCATGGACACTCACCCAGCACTGGCCTCTGGCGTTTCCTCCCCTTTTGGTGCCTATGCTCCTCTGGGATCTGATGACAGTATTTGCCTCTCCCCTGGCCCTGCCTGGCGGCTCTCCTCGTGCCTCTAGCTCTCAGCTGTGTCAGGAGGAGCCTGGCTGGGAAGAGGGCTGGGCTGGGTTGGCTTTGCTTGGGCAGCTGTTCGGGACTGGGGACAGCCAGGGGATGAGTGTGACCATTCCTGAGGTCCTACCAGCCTCTGGACTTTACATCCTTTATCTGATTTAATCATCCCTATGACCTTACATGGCTGCTATTAGTGACCTCATCTTATAGGTAAAGAAACCAAAGCTAAGGGAGTCTAAAATAACTTGCTTAAGCTCATATGGCTAACGAATGGCGGAGCGGGCGCCGGACCCTGGCCTGTCTGACTGCAAAGCCTCTTTGTGATGATTCCCCGCCCTAGCGCCATGGAAGCGGAATCTCATTGTCGATTCAAGGCAGCAAGGAAGGTACTAGAAATGAAAAAGAAAAGTACAAGGGCTACAGGTTGATTGGGCATTGAAATAGAGCAGCCAGAAGAAGCCCAGAAAGGGTGGAAAGAACTAGAAAGCGAGACAATCACAGTGAGTGAAGCAGCCGGAGTACCTGAAGTGGTTTATATTTTGGCTCTAGGTCCTGTGGTTTGTGGGAGGGGTGGCCTGGCACAAGGGCACAGGGCTGGGTGGGCAACCCTCAGCCATGCCGCGACCCTCATTCCTGGACCTGGCCTGCTTATCCTGAGTGACCAGGTCATCTGAGCCAGCTGTCCAGCCCCCAGGACAGCACCCCAGCCTCGGCCAGCATCTCAGGGCTTATCTCAGGCTCAGAGGACATGGGAACAAAGACGATAAGCCCATGAGCTGAGCTGGCAGCCTGGGGGTTCAGGCATTAGCAAGGTTGGGGGGGAAGGCAGTCTTTTTCATTCAGGGGGTGCTGTCTGGGTATCCCTAAAATTCTACCAGCCGGTCGGCATCTGCCTATTTTCCATAAGCCCGAGGCTGACCTCGGATAGTTATGTGGGTGTTACCGGCCCCAGGGATGTACACAATTGGCTTTCTGACCTTTCCTGCAGTTCCGTTCTAGGGAGAAGGGTATGCCTCCTCCCCCCACCCCCAATCATTATATGCTTCCTGGCCGAGGCGTCAAATAGAGTCCGCAGGTGGTGTAGAGGAGCCCCAGTGGTCTCGGGCTTGCCTCTCGAGACTGGAAAGGGAAGATTCCAGCACCGTTCTCAATGGCTGACTAAACTCAGCCTCACTCACAGGGCTCCGGGTTGCATTCGTCTCTGCTTCTGGGCTTTAGGCAGTGTCTTGAGAACTGCACGAGGGAGAAGGAGGAAACAGGTGGACACCACGTGGGCTGGAGGAAGCCCAGGGTCACCAACTCCCCCCGGGGCCGGGAGGTGATTGCTCCCTTTGCAGGAAGACGTGTTAATCATCAGATGGCTGGGATGTCAGGCTGCAGAGGGAGGGAAGGTAGAGCCGGGGCTTGCTAGGTTTGCGACGAGGGGCCAACTGAGGATCGCCTGGAGTCCCTTTCACCTCTCCTTCTCAGCAATAAGTGAGGCATTGGGAAGGATTGAACATTGTAGTTTCTGCAGGCAAGTGCACCGTTAATCGTCACTTGAGAGGGTGGAACCTGAGAGCTGGAAGAGGCTGTCGGGCAGGTGCCCGGTGCTTGACGGGTCCTCTGTCAGTGTTGATGGAGTCGTACTAGATTTTCTGGAGAGGGGCACTGACCGGCCCACAGCTGTAGGGGTATAGGGTCGGAGGAGGCTGGACTCCCAGGCAAGAGATGCCCTTCTCCATGGGGGCAGCATTCTGCACCCCTAGAAACCCCTGTCACAAATACGACTACCAGAATTAACTGAGTGGAAGGGCAAAGGCAAATAAGAATTTCGTACATTGTGTGTTACTTATTCTCTTACGGATTTACATAATTTTAGAGATAATTTATCGTATGTGTAGTCTCCAGCTTTGATGAGCATTTGGATTTCTAAGCTTTGTCCCTTAGCTGCTCTGCCAAGTTTCGTTTTTTTTTTTTTTTTTTTTTTTTGTATTTTTGCCGTTGGATACTCTATGAACGCTACATGTTCTACGGGGTCTATACATTCGTTGGGGATGAGGTTGGTTTAATGGAAAGAGAAGTGAGTGAAAAACAGAGCAGTTCTGGGGTTTGAATCTTGCCTCCATTACTGGTTAGATCTGTGACCTCTGGCTGATTATTTAATCTCTCAGAATTTCTGTTTTCTTATCTGTGAAATGGGAGATAGTGAGAACCTTTTCCGTGGATTACCCTGGGCATTAAATGAGATCATATATGCTTAGTATGGCACCTGGCACATAGTAAGAGTCCAATAAAGGTTACTGATTTCAAATCTTAAACTAAGTGCCCAACGTCAATTTTCTTCCACTTCTAGGATATTCTGTTTTCTGTGTAGGACCCTCCCTGCCCCCCACCCCCTTTCAAAAATAAGCAAATAGCCATTGCTTTGTAAATTGAATGTTCTTATATTGGCTCACATAAATGGAAATTCACATCTGTATTTTAAATTAGATCACCTGGTGTTTATAGCATCTCTAGGGTATCCAGAGGACTTTTGCATCAGTTTTGTTTAGTTTTTTATAAGCTCATTAATTTTCACAGCATTCTTATGAGACAGGGATTAGACATCTTGCTCATGAATTAATGAAAATACAAGAGAGGTTCTGGCACTTGTCCAACATTACAGAGCAAAATCAGCGACAGCAGGAATAGCGTGGCCACCTCCAGGCTGCAAACTCAGGGTGAGCTTGTTCTCAGTTCTGCATATGTTCCATCCTCTGGAGTGGCATGAGGGGGCTGGGGGTGCCCACGGAGCCTCCATCAGATATTGGTCACTGACCATTCCCTCCCATCCTTCTCCAGGACCAGTTTCAATTGGATGAGAAGTAAGAGACATCTGGAGCTGTTAATAAGGGTCAAACGGAGCCTATGAAATGCCCAGCCGCCTTTTTCCACTGGCCACGCCGCTTTGCCTTCCATGATGTCCGTGTCTTCTGACTTTTCTGGAGCCAAGTTCTTCCTCGCACACTCTGATCCTGGGGAAGGAATTCTTGATTCCTCTCTTCCAGTTGATAGCACCTTAAGTCTCATCCTTCATAGAAGCCATTATGTTCTGTTTTACAACCAAAGTCATTTCAGGCATTGGCATGGTGGTGGTGGTAAATATCGGGGAGACCAGCGGTGCCATTGCTCATGTCCCTAAAATGGACCTTCCACCTCTGGGTGAGGGGTGCTGGTTGAAATCATGGTGTCAGATTCTGGGTTTCCATTGCTTTGCTCTGAAGGTGGACACAAGCCCCCCCCCCCCCCCCACCCGTGGCAAAAGAGGTCTGGTCCTTAAGGCAACTTGGGGACTCACTCTGGAATGACCAGGTCACCACCTGCTCCCGTACTTGGTCTCCTTGTTACCTCCGGCCATCTCATACCCTGGGGTTGACTCCTGGACTCTTCCCCCTCAATATTTTCTGCAAAGCTTTATGACTTTTGCTGCCTTGCCTGCTGGTTAGACTTGGGACCAGCCCTAGCTGTATTTTGGCTGCTTTCACTATGTTTTGATTCGCTTTTTCTAGTGTCCTAGCAGCCTAGCCTTGTACCATCTCTGATTTTTGTCCTCAAAATCAGCACCTGTGTTGGTGCTGACTCCTTAGCCTGTCCCTTCTTGCCATAAGGTGAGAAGAAAGGGGTAGCACTGACTGATGGCTCACCCAAGATTTTCTGTAGGAGGTAGGAATTTGAACTGGGTCCCGATGAGTGGCGGGAACTGGGGAAAGAGCTTCAGAGGGAACAGGAATGCAGAAGTGCAGCACGGTATCAGCAACTGCATTACTGGGTATTTAGCCAAAGGATAAAAAGATGCTGATTCATAGGGGCACACGGATCCCAATGTTTATAGCAGCGTTATCAACAATAGCCGACTTACGGAAAGAGTGCAAAGGTCCATCAACTGATGAATGGATTAGGAAGATGTGGCCTATACATTATACATACAATGGAATACCACTTGGTGGTGAAAAAGAATGAAATCTTGCCATTTGCAACAACATGGGTGGAACTAGAGTGTGTTATGCTAAGCAAAAGAAATCAGAGAAAGACGGATACCACTTGATTTCACTTATATGTGGAATTTGATAAACACAACAAATGAAGATAGGGGAAGGCGAGGAAAGATAAGATAAAAACAGAGAGGGAGGCAAACCGTAAGCGACTCTTAACTAGAGAGACTAAACTGAGGGTTGCTGAGGGTGGAGGGGGATATGGGTTAAATGTGTAACGGGCATTAAGGAGGGCACTTTTTGGGATGAGCACTGGGTGTCCTGTGTAAGAGAGGAGTCACTGGGTTCTACTCCTGAAGCCAAGACTACACTGTATGTTAATAACTTGTCTTTAAATTAAAAAAAAAAAAAAAAAAAACCAGAAAAACAGAAGCAGAGTTTGGCATTGGACAGAACTGGGTTCAGAGTGTGAGTGGATGAACACTTCTGCAGGCTTTCTGCAGGCTTTAATCACAGTGGTTTTCTTGCAGAACTTGGGCCAAACAAGAGAGGTGCACTTAAAAGAATCCACAGGAACTTCTTTTCTCTTTCCCCAAACTAAATACAAGATTGAGACTGCGGTGTTCATGTTTATATATGCATGTGCGTATCCAACTTCTAAAGCCTTTTTCATCGTAAAAGTAGTGAAGTTGCCGTATAATTTGTTTTTTACTGGAAAAGAAGCAGCTTCTGCAAAATGTCTGACCAGTGTTCTGAGCATGAAAAATTGTCAGAAAGGTTGTTGGGCAGATCCCTTATCTTCTCTGTACCTTGGCCTTCTTATCTGTAAAATGGGGCCAACACAACTCGTTTCCCAGCGTTACTGGGGCTATTAAATGGTACGTGTGAGAGCAGGTAGGACAGTGCCCCCAGTAGGTTCTCAGAGAATGTGAATTTTATGTTATTTCATGCCACCGGCAGTGCTGGTTTACTTAGTAGGCTGGAGAAGTCCAGAGAGAGGGAAAACTCCTGCTTCTGCTCTAACCCCTTGCCTGGCCGATTGCTCAACACTGAACAATGAGAGTACTTCCTCTACAGATGCGCCTGTTCCCCTGGGCCTGGGCTTGAGTGTTTTGATTGCTGGAACTTGCACACTGGGCTAATGATGAGTTACCTTGCCCTTGTTAAAACTCAGCCTGGGGATATAATGTGATGTCAGCTCCTTCCCCTCCCAAGTGCCTGTGTCCCTCTCCTCTTTCCCTGTGATGATGAACTGTAGCCATTGGTGGCATTGTACGTTTAACACGAGGCATTATTATGGAAACTCCTGTATTTCGCTGAGTTCAGGGAGACTTGGGGTTGGGAGTAGCTTGGGCTCTTAATTAGTATGTGTCTGTTCTTCTTAATCAGATGTACTTATGCGCTTATGTGGACTCGTCCCAGCTCAAGAACCAAGATGCCTTGGACAAGCCCCGTCCTCAGAAGACCTTAGCACACCGCCATGTCTATTTTGCTGCTAACTGTAGCTCTTTGTATATTTCTTGATTGACTGCTTTGCCACTGGGTTCTGATCTTTGTTCTAGGATTTCTGTCTTTGGGATCTTGAACCTCTTGCTAACAAGATGCAGCCATTGTCTCTGGTCCTTAATTCCTGATTTCTTCCCTTACATTCGATCTAGAAACCTTCTTGAGCTCTGTATTTTCTCTTTAATAATTGAAGGCGCTGTTGGTCATTGTCCAAGCATCAATACTTGGGTCTCTAGTACTAGATGTCTTCAATTCTGTCTCTAGCTGAATTCTTATATACAAGACTTCTATAGGTCAAATTCTGCCCGACCACACATATCCATCCATGCTGCCAGAAGTGCCTTGCAGGAAAGGGCTTCTAGACTCCAAACTCAATCCTCGAGTAGGTTCTGATTCACAAGGTCAGGAAAGGGGCTGAGGTGATGGAGAGCTAAGGGTGAGTGGAGCCTACATCTACCTAGAACTCCAGGTGGTTCATGGATCATTCACTGTGAACAACACTGACAAATGCTGACGTTTCTGGAAGTCTGGCTTTCCCATACGTGGAAATGTTGCCATGTTGGCTAAGAGAGGCTTGAAGCCACAAGCTTAAAGACTAGGTATGAATGACTTGTTTTAAATCAGAGCTTCTTTGGAGACTGAAAACAATTTAATTTTCTAAGTAAGTTAAATGTTCTCTCCCTAAGTTTGTCAGTCTTAAGCATTTTCTTGATTAGCTCTTTCTTCAGAGGAAACTCAGAGGTGAATCTCAAGCCATGCTTTGTGCAAATAACTTTAATATTTGAATTTGTTCAAGTCTGTGTTTATAAAATGATGCCTGACCTTACAGCGTATAAAGTGTGTTCTCATCAGGTGCCATTGTCACTTTCCCCACTCCAATCCTTACCAGTCATCTGCCCCATACTCCAGCTGGCTCTCACAAACGTTAGTTAATGGCTTTCTGATAAGTGCTTCATGGGCGATCTTTCTTTCAGCCATATTTTTAGAGGAAGAGATGACAGGAGACTGAAAAATTAAAATCAAGATAAGCGTTCTCTGCCTTGGAATGTTATTAAGAGGATGTGGTCATTTGAAAGTACTTTTCCCTCTTCTCCCCAGTGTTTGACATCTGAAGTCATGGAAGATGCTATCACACCTTGCTTTATTTAACATAGCCAGAGTCACCTGTTTTGAAAAGCCTAGCAACATTAACCTTAAATGAAAAGAAAATGGAACAAAAAGAGAGATAAAGGGAAACTAGGTTTTGGCAACGGGAGATACCAGCTCTCGGCCAGGCCCCCACAGCTACTCTGTTAAATGGCTCCATGAATTTATTTTACAGGGAGATCATTTCTGCTATCTGAGTATGCTGAGTCTGCCATTGTCCAGACAAGATTCAGAACCCAGTTAAGTTATATAATGTGTTGATCTGTAGGAGAACAAAGAAGGGGGCAGAAAAGTTAGGGAAGGGACTCGACAGTGGAGATGGTGAGGACTGACCTTTTTTGGAGCCCAGTGGGACTTGCTGAGAAGGTCAGAGGGTTCAAGAGAAATTGGGCTGAAGATTATACACTAACGCCACAGCCATTGCACCCGAGGCCAAGGGCATGTGCTGGCAATGCTGGGCTCTCGCAGGAGAGGCGAGGTGAAGCAGAGCTGGGGACGTGGGTTGTACTGCCGCTGGCACAAGCTTTAGAGCAAGCCGCTGTCGCTAATTCCATTTCTTTGTGCTGAACCCCCGCTTTCCATTTTATTTCTTGTTGTCAGAGATGAAAGGTCCCTAAAAGACAGATGGGGTGGGGCAGCATAGGAGTAGTTTTGTTGGATGCGGCCGCCTTCTAGCCCAGATTTCACGAGATAGGCTGACTCCCGATGTCCTTCCTCACTGACTTGGTAAGCCGCTGTTCAAAGCATTTGTCCTGATTGGCGGGTTGAAGACCTCCATACTTTGTTTCGCTGATGGTTTGGCACCAACTTGACTTTGGGTCTTGTAGAACTTCACTTACTTCCAGGTCTGCTACTTCCCTTCGGGAGCCTGACAGGGCAAGTGATTTTAGTTCATGCGAGTGTTAAGATAGTTTGTTATTCAAGGGAATAAGGAGGACTGAGGAATGGGTTTGATCAAAAGCGCGACAGCTGGGTTTGTTCCGGTTCCTGAGCGCAAGTGGTACCTCTCCCGGACAGCACGCTACCTCGCAAATGTTCACCTCCATTCATACAGCCAAGAGGGTGAGGAGGGGGCAAAGATCAGGTGTGATTTACTTTTCTGCTGGGGAAAACAGCTCAAAGAATTTGCCATCCCAGTGGCTTCCTCATGGTATAGGAGGGAACGATAAATCTGTAACCCGATAAGGAGTGGTTTTTACTCATTAAAAAAAAAATAAGAAAAAAATGTTGAACTGTTATTATTTTGTAGGGGTGGAGGGGGCTATTAGTCCTAGACTGTGATGAATACAGAGTCTGGAACTTAGTAGGAACTGGATCATGATGTTTGGTGATATATGAATTGCCTTGACCTGGAGTTGTGGGATTCAGCAGTTTTCTTGGAACAGACACATATCTCTTAAATATCAAAACCATTAGAGGTATATATGAACAGCTGTCAGTCAAATATGATGAGGGAGTTTGCTCTTTTAAAGAGGCCATTTATATAAATATATATGGTGAGACCATGGTATCTACATTTCGGATCTCTTAAGGGCAAAATAGAATCGTTTTAGGGTAATAAGTGACTGATTTAAGGTCTGCTTTTTGATTTTGATTTTAAAAAATTTTATTTTTGTTTCATAAAAATAGCATATGGTAGGGTGCCTGGGTGACTCAGTTGGTTAAGCAACTGACTCTTGATTTCAGTTCAGGTCAGAGTCGTGGGATCGAGCCCCATGTTGCGCTGTATGCTGAGTGTGGAGCCTGCTTAAGATTCTCTCTCTCCCTGTCTCCTGCCCCATCCCCTGCTTGCACTCTCTTTCTCAAAATAAATAAATAAACATTAAAAAAGTAAAACAACGCGGGGCGCCCGGGTGGCGCAGTCGGTTAAGCGTCCGACTTCAGCCAGGTCACGACCTCGCGGTCCGTGAGTTCGAGCCCCGCGTCGGGCTCTGGGCTGATGGCTCAGAGCCTGGAGCCTGTTTCCGATTCTGTGTTTCCCTCTCTCTCTCTGCCCCTCCCCCGTTCATGCTCTGTCTCTCTCTGTCCCAAAAATAAATAAACGTTGAAAAAAAAATAAAACAACAAAATAGCACATTGTAAACATACCAAAAAATCCCACCAAAACCAAAACCCGAAAAATACTGCAAAAAGCAAAGCCAAAATGGCAAGTAACTCTTTAAACAAAAAAATCACTATCAACATTTTATTATGTAATCTTCTAGCCTTATGTATTCATATAATTATGAATTATATATAATTCAATATACATATTCATATATATATATTTGGGTACACATACAAACAGGAGATCATAATGTACATATATTTTGCTAAGTGTTTTATCACTTATATATTTTGAACCTTTTCCTATGTCTGTAAATATGTTTTTTATCTTTTTTAATGACTAAATATTATTTCATTACAGTTCCCTTAATCACTTATTGCATATAGAGATTATTTTTATTGGGTAACACAAACTTTTGGGTTAAAAATTTCCAGAGTAAAGTGTTACATGTGTCTATTTCCTTATACTACATTTCTATCTGTGGGATCTCTAGTTTAAAGGCATAAACTTTAAGACCCTGTACAGGTACTTACAGGATATCCCCAAAAAGGTATTGTGTTTTGCATTCCTGTCAGTAGTGTTTGAAAGTTTTGTTTTTTTTCCCCAAACACTAATCGACATTGGAAATTATTATTAACAAAATCTTTTCTCGTTATACAGGTGAAAAGGTACAGATCTTGAATTTCTTCATTTTCAAAGTCCAGTTGTATTTGTTCTTTTGGAATTTTCTTTCATTTCCTTCGCCACTTTTCCCACCTGAGTGTTTATGATTATAGATGCTAAGAGCAGTATGTGTGTCTCACATGTGTCTTGCTATTGTCTAAAAACAAAATCTGGGGCGCCTGGGTGGCTCGGTCGGTTAAGCGTCCGACTTCGGCTCAGGTCACGATCTCGCGGTCCGTGAGTTCGAGCCCCGCGTCGGGCTCTGTGCTGACAGCTCAGAGCCTGGAGCCTGTTTCGGATTCTGTGTCTCCCTCTCTCTCTGCCCCTCCCCTGTTCATGCTGTCTCTCTCTGTCTCAAAAATAAATAAACGTTAAATGTTTAAAACTAAATAAATAAAAACAGAATCTTCTGGAAAGAGAATGATCACTTTTTAATTAATGTAGCTATGCCACATTCTCATTTAATTAAATTCAGCCAGAGTACCTATTATATGCCAGACACTAGGCATACAATTTTGAAAAAAGATACTGACCTGGCTCTCAAATAACATACAGCTCACGAAGGAAGAAAAACAAGTCCACAGGCAATTCAGATCCAGTAAGGGGGGCGGGGTGTGCCTGGCTGGCTCAGTCAGTTAAGCATCTGGCTCTTGATTTCAGCTTCAGGTCATGATCTCGTGGTTTTCGAGATTGACCCCTACATTGGACTCTGTGCTGACAGTTCGGAGCCTGCTTCAGTCTCTCTCTCCTTCTCTCTCTGCCCCTCCCCTGCCTGTGCTCTGTCTCTCCCTCTCTCAAAATACATAAAACACGAAAAAAAAAATCAAATTCTCCGTTAAGGAAGTAAGCATGAGAAGCTTTGGAAGCAACGGAAAGAGTACCTAACTCGGTCTTAGGTAGTCATATAAGGCTTCTTGGAGCAAAGGATGATTTCACTGAGTTCCAGAGGGTGAATAGTAGTTAGCCAGATGTGAGTGTGTGTGTGTGTGTGTGTGTGTGTGTGCGCGTGTGTGTGTGTATAGATGGAACAAAGTGTAATTGTATTGCTAATATGAAGTATTAACAAAGGTCAAGGAAAGCAAGGTAAATGCATGAAATTGCACATACTAAGTACTTGGCTGGAGCTCCCAGCAAGAGAAGTAGGATGGATTTGAATAGGTTGGCAGGAGATTGAAAAGTAAGAAGGGGCCGGATCATGCAGCATTTTATATGATATTCAGTGTGTGGTGTTCATCTTTTTCTGGTATTTTACGGTTGCCGTTGATGGTTTTAAGCAGTGGGGTGACAATCAGATTTACTCTCTGGGAAGAGTCTCTTGTCCCTAAAGTAGGGAACTTGTTTGGGGACAAAGGCAGGGCATTCCTGAAATCTGAGAGAGAATTTAGGAGACTCTTGAGAATGAGGCCTAAGTCAAGGTAGCAGCCATGTGAACGTGGATAAATGGACAGAGTAGGGAGACAATTAGAAGGAGAAATCCGTGGTTCCTATTTGCTAAGAGCAGTCAGGAGACAAGCGTCAAAGATGGTATTCAGGCGGATGGAGATGCTGTTTGGTGAGTTTGGGAAGGCTCTGACAATGAAGGATGTTTGGAGAATTCAGTTTTGGGTATGTTATGTTTTCGGTGGCTATTGTACATCGGAGAGGAAGTATCCAGTTGGCCAAGTGTTGGATATGTGGGTCATTTTCAAGGGAAATATAGTTTTGGAGTTCTTAATATATAAACAGGAATTGAAACATGTCAGTAGATACAGTACTGAAAGAGAGGACACAGAATGAAAAGAAGGACCAGAACACAAGGCTGAACAACTCCGTCCTTTCGGGGACGGGAAGAGGAAGAGGCTGAGGAGTGTTGTCACGGTGGCCTTTTACAGAGGACAGAATGTTTATCAGTGCCAAATGGGGCACATTAATCCCGTAAGATAAGGATTTTGGATTTAGCAACAAGAGATGTTTTGACCTAGTTTAGAGTCATTTCAGTGGAGGTGGATGCCAGATTCTAAAGAACTAAAGAGTGAATGGGAGGTGAGGAAATGAAAAGGAGTGCAGACGTCTCTGTAAAGAAGATGGTGCAATTGTGAGAGAGGTGGTGGCAGCTGAAAGAGAGACAGCTCTGGGAGGAGGCAGAAGGGAGGGGCTGCCAAGGGATGCGAGACAGGGGCCTCTGAAGGCCAGGGATCTTGCATGAGGGGGACATGGTTGGGATCTAGACCTGAGGTGGATTCATTATTCTGAGCCAGGAAGAGAGATGCCGTACTTTTTTGGCAGGAAGCGTAAAAGAATAGGTGTGGATGGCTATGGTGGCAGGGAATTGAGGGATTTCCATTTTGCCTGTGCGGTGAGAAGCAAGATTTTCTGCTAAGCGTTAGTAGAAAGGTGGTTGGGTGGGAGTAGAGAAGGTTTTAATCCTTGCTGTGGAGAGTGGAAGACAGAGCGGAACAGGGATGGGTGGGAAGATTCCCAGGCCGCGCCGAGGGTCCTGTTAAGCTGGAAGCTGATCAGTTTTAAGTGACACCAAATCTGTGCATGCTTTAGGATTTTCTTCTCTGGCTGAGGGTTGGGGTTTTTCCAGTTGAGCGTGGCAGAGATCGATGGGGCAAGCTAGTTGATGGGCAATGTAATTGCATGGCTGAAGCGATTAACCACGCGTAGAAGGCAGAGCAGGGAGAGGATGATGATAGGATAGGGGTTGAAAGATCAGGAGAATGTAGAAAGGTCAAGGGCTGGGGAGTCAGGGTAAGGTTAAAGAACTGATGTAGTGCAAATAAATGAATAGGAGAGCCATAAGGGAAAGATGTTGCCACCAGAAAGGGAGCTTCCGGGTTTAAGATTTCTGAATTATACCAGTATCACAAAAGGGTGACAGTCAATATATTTAACCGGTCTGATAATGACCAATCAGAGTAAAACACTGCCATACTGGTGTGTAACTCCTGGATCCAGGGCGTGGAGCTGAGGAAGGACTAAGGGTTTGAGCACGGGATGAAGCGTTCTCACGAAGTTGAACTTGTCCAGACTGCTGATGTGACTTGAGAGTGAAAAGGACAATCGTGAACCTGGTACCCATGTCATCAGTAAACGAGAGGCAATTCCTCTTAATATCATCCAAAGTACACTTAGGCTGGAGAACAGTGACAAAGAGGAGGAGAGTGGTATAGCCAGATGGCCTATCTTTGTTCTTTGGGCCTGCTGTAACAGAATACCACAGACTGGGTGGCTCATAAATATCAGGAATTTATTTCTCCTAGTTCCGGAGGCTGGAAGTCCAAGATCAAAGTGATGGCGGATTCGATGTCTCGTGAGGAGACGCTTCCTGTGCATGGATGACTGTCTTCTCACTTTTATAAGGACACTAATCCCATTCGTGAGGGCTCTACCCTCATATCCTGGTCATCTCTCAAAGGCACCACCTCCTAATTCCATCACCCTAGGGGTTAGGATTTCAGCATATGAATTCCGGGGGAGAAACAAACATTCAGAACACAACAGCCTGAGCCTCAGTGGGTCAGAAGTTTTGTGGAACAGTGGCAGAATCAGTCTGGAACAGTGTTGGGAGTAAGTGGCCTTTGGGCCCCGCTCATCAGTCTAGAGATTTGGAGGAATAAGTAAGTATTTGGGAAGATGGCAGGGGACAGTGTTTTTTGAGGAATCAGGTTTTAGATGAGAAGCTAGAGGTGATACTAAAAGAGAAGGTGAAGATATTTACCTTGGAATGGGCAGAGTTTGGAAGGAGGATAATAATAGGAGGTTCATTCAGGGAGGACAGACATGAAACAATAAGAAAATGTGCAGACATTCAAGGAAAAAGTCAAACGTATTCTGAAAAGTTGATTTATTTTTTAAACCTGAAATTAATCTGTATTCTACACTATTAAACAATCTGACAATCAAAGCAAAACAAAACAGAACATGCAGACAGAGGGGCTAGATGTTGGGGTGCTTAGACTGTGAGTGGTGACTTTGGATGACCAGGTGTAAGGCGTGAAGGGATTAACAACTGCAGCCTTTCCAGATAGCCCTAGAAGTCTCCTGATGGATAGGGGATGGGGAGGAGAGGAGCTCAGGCCAGTGTGGAGGGAGTGAGGCATGGCCTGGAGTGATTGTATTTCCAAGAAATCCCAAGATAGATGAGGAGGCTGTCGTTGGAATGGGTGCCAAGATTTTGGCCAAATGTTGGAAACACTGACAGTCTCTGTGGGACATAGACTATATCTGGTTTTTCCTGAAGCACAGTACACTTGCAGTGTGACTTAATTGTGCTAGAGTTGAGAATAGCATTCTGTCCTCAACTGGAAGCCACAAATCCCTTATTACAGAGTGGGGAGCAGAGATGCATTTCACTGGCAAGCAAGGGTCTGAATTAGTGCGTTCTCATTTTTAGCTCAGCCTGCTGCATGCAGCTTCCGGGTACAATGTCAAGTAGCACATAGGTACTCTGCTGATTACTTCGGTGGTCAGGCTTCAATTAGTTATTTGAAAAATGGGGTGATATGCATTACTCTTCAGACTTTATGGTGGAGAGGTGGGGTGGGCTTAGCCAATGTCTCACTCTGGCACTCAAGTTCTTCCTTGGGGTAAGATATCAAAGGACTGTGGGAAATTTGGTTCATGGCAGAGCTTGAGTGTCAGGAAGAAAAATTAGTGACCTGAGGGGTATTATGAAAATAACTACGTGACAAAAGAGCCAAAGATATAAGAAATCTTGATGTAATTTGACTTGCAGACGGCCGTATTCCTTCTGGCTCTTTAGTATGATGTCTTGCACAAACTTAGCAAATCTCTAAACATGTTTGTGGATGAGTCTTTTGTTGCTCAGGTTACCAGGAGAAAGGAACAGCAAGTGTAAACTTTTATCAGGGCTAGTGCTGGAAAGAAATATAGTCATGTGGTGTTGTGATAAGCTGACCTAAAGATGCCCAAATGGCACCTGGAATTAACGTCTCTACTCACCATGGTGATATGCACTCCATGCCCTGTTATCCATACGCTGTTATGGCTGCTAAGGCCCAGCATTCTACTGGAGGAAAAGCCCTGGATTAGTTGGTGGGTAATAGAAAGATTTCCTTCCTTCCTTCCTTCCTTCCTTCCTTCCTTCCTTCCTTCCTTCCTTCTTTCCTTCCTTCCTTCTTCTGCTCACAAATGCTTAGTGCATGCCAGCTTTGTGTTAAGCATCAGAATACAAGGATGACTAAGTTCTCTCTCTTTGCAAGCCCTCTCCAGTGCACTTGGCTATAAGCTTGGCTCTGCTGGGGAAGGCTTCCCAGGTGACATGAACTTTGGCCAATGAAAAGGAGTTTGGGGAGAAGAATATTCATGAGAAGGAATGATATGAGTGAAGGTAATAAGGCAGAAAAGGTAATGGTGTCTTTGGGGGAAGACTGAGAAGTTAGCATTAGGAGAGCCTAGGGTGTGTGTTGAAAAGAAGGGCCCAGATTTTGAGGGTTTCAATTTGAAGTCAAGATGCTCGATTTTTGTCGTCTAGGCAAGGGGGGGCTACTAAAGCAAGGGAGTGAAATGATCATGCTTGCGCTTCAGCAACATCCTTGCAGTGGCTGTGTGGAGGGTTCTAGAATGGAGGAACTGACACAGTTATATGGAAACAGTCGGGACCTTGCTACTCCAAGCATCCTTCTTGGAGCATCTGCATCACCTGGGAGCATGTTAGAAATGCAGCCTCTTGGGCATCACCCAGAAATACTGAATCACTTTAATGAGATTCCCAGGTGATGTGTATATACAGTAAATCTAGAAACACTGATTCAGAAGCAATGCTAATAGCTCTTATGGCATTCATGTAGGTCCCATGGGAGGGGCAACCTGACCTGTTCTTTCTCTTATTCTACAGATTCACAGACAGTTCCAAAAACTCCATTTTTGAAAGGCTGATAGAAATTTAAGAAATTTTTGTGTGTATTTCAATAATTGGAAAAATTCTTTTAAGCCATGGCTTTTCAAAAACATTTTAGTCATGGACTCTCTTTTCTTTTTTTTTTAAGATTTTTTTTTTTTAAGTAATCTCTGCACCCAGTGTGGGCCTCGAACTTACAACCCCAAGATCTAGAGTCTCATGCTCTTCTGACTGAGCCAGCCAAATGCTCCATGGACTCTTATAACTGTGTGAATGGGTTCCGGAGGGCAAACATAAGAGAATATCTTATCTATGCTATTTTCTTTTCTTTTCTTTTTTCTCTTTTCTTTCTTTCTCTTTCTTTCTTCTTTTCTTTCCTCCCTTCCTCCCTCCCCTCCCCTTTCCTTCCTTCCTTCCTTTCTTTTTCTTCCTTCCTTTTTCTTCCTTCCTCTTTCTTTCTTTCTTTCTTTCTTTTTTTCTTTCTTTCTTTCTTTCTCTTTCTTTTTCTCCTTCTCCTTTAAAAGTAGGCTTCATGCCCAGTGCAGAGCCCAACATGGGGCTTGAACTCATGACCCTGAGATCAAGACCTGAGCTGAGATCAGGAGTCAGATGCTTACCCGACTGAGCCACCAAGGCACCCTAAGGCAATTTTATTTCTCAAGCTTGGTGACGGTATACGGATGTTCATGTATTATAATCTGCCATTTTTGGTTAGTTGTAATATTTTATATTCAAATTCATAAAGTCTTGATTAAACAGTCATGTTTAGTGATCTACAAAAGAAACAGAAAAAGAACCAAGGAGGTACCTCAAGACTCATGTGAGGAGTGGGAGTAGAATCGAAATGATGGTGATAGCATTCACGTACAGAGCAATACTTACATTAGTTGAGGGCATAATAAATACTATTTGTGGGGAAACTTGCTATGTGCTGGACACTTTCAGTATTTTATACGCAACTCATTTAATGCTCATGACTCCAGGAGGTAGGACTGATTACTTATCTCTATTTCAAAGGGATATTTTCACAGCTGAAAAAACACAGATATGAAGGTGTCAGCTACTCGGTGCAAAGCCACAGAGGAACTAGGATTTGAACTCAGTTTGGGGAGATCTCAGGTCTTTTTAATTTTTTTAATTTTTTTTTTTAAGTTTATTATCCTTGAGACATAGAGAGAGACAGAGCATGAGCAGGGGAGGGGGAGAGAGAGGGGGAGACACAGTATACGAAGCAGGCTCCGGGCTCCGAGCCGTCAGCACAGAGCCCGACCCGGGGCTCGACCCCCGAACCGCGAGATCACGACCTGACCCGAAACCGGATGCTTAACCGACTGAGCCACCGAGGCGCCCCAGGTCTCAGCTCTTAAATAGCACGCTAAAGTGTAGTGTGGACATCCTCTCTGCCTGGACAGGTGTGACAGAAGAAGACGGAGGAGGCAGGATCATAATGAAATCAATATAGTCTGTCCTGGGCCCGGTCAGAGAACAGCAAGTGCCATACGTTTGTGGCCTTAGAGTGGTGACTCTTGCAGTATTTGTTAGCTGTCCTGTGTGCACCTGAACTTGGAAAAATGCAGTCTGGAGGCAGAAATGAATGATAGTGAGAAAAAAGTCCGTGTTTGAATTTCAAATGTAGAGAAAATCCACGAATTGAAACAAACGGACAAACGAACGATGTAAGAACTTTCCTTGGAAACACTACACTACAGTAGCCCTCCCCCACTTTTTTGTGACTGAACTCGTAACCATCCTTCAAGACTCAGGTAAATGTCATCCTGCTGCGAATCCCGTCCCCGATTTTTGACATGGGAAGTTCCCTCCTTTTATCCCCATCCCCTCTCCTCGGATGCTAATCGCTGCGATTTAGTGAGCAATACCACGTACTGGCCACATAAGCACTTCACTTATTTTATGTTCTTTTAATAGTGCTATGGATAGTTACCACTCTCCTCATTTTATAGAGGAGGAAACCGATGTCTTTCGGGATGAAGTCATCTGACATCATGCAGTTAACGAGTGGCAGAGCCAGAACTGAAACCCCAGAAGTCTGACCCCGGAGCTGGATCCCTCCTCACCACAGAGCCATCTGCCTCTCGTCACCTTGATTTGTCTTTTTTTCCCCTCTCTCCTGAAGTCCTTCTAAGCCATTCATTTAAAGCATTGAAGGTATCCTGCACCTGGGTGCTTTTTCCGATGCTGGGACCACATCAGTGGCTACACAAAGGGGCTTCCAGTCTGAGCACAAGGTGGAGGGCAAGGTCTTCTAGAAAGTGAGGACGGCACAAATAAAGGCCCGGAAGGGAGACCGAGCACAGCCTTAGCAGAACTCCCGCACTGCGGGAGCACAGGGTTCATTGCTGTGAAGGAAGGGGGAGTCTTGAGGCTGGAGAGCTGAGTGGTGTCCAGACCATCCAGCTTCTCTGACGTCTGGAAGGACTCTGGGGTGCAGTTTTATTCTGAGGGGAATGGGAGCCACCAAACGGTCTTAAGGAAATTTGGCAAGTGTTGATTTAAACTACATTCGTTTACATATCGGCACTTAATTCGTGACTTTAAAGAAATCAACCGGCCGTTAACTTCACGTTCAGAAAGTCTCATTCCAGAAGTTTTTAAAGAATAACAATGAAAGACATTGGGGAAAAAAAACAATAAAATGTAACACTTTATTTTTATTATTATTATTTTTTTATCTTAGAAGGAATTCACCAAAGGCTTCATATTATGCTATGGCATCTTTAATTATAAAAATAAGCAAATAAAATAACTTGCATCTGTCATTACCATGATATGTTTCATAACCTTTATATGCACATGGAGCTTAAAAATGTAATTTAACAATAAATAATGACATATACCAGATATGCTCACTGTTTATTCCAGTACTCAGCCAAAAACCTAAATATCATTTAAATTATAAATACATAATGCAAATATAATGGCACAAAAATGTCTAAAGTGCAACCAAATCACGATAGAAGAATCATGCAAGCTGGTCTAGGTCAGCCCCCGAATCACTCTGTGCAGCAAACACAAGACGAAGCTTTGGAAGTTTAAAGGGGAGTCGGAAGGAGTGGGGTCGGATGGGGACAAGAGAAGCAAAAAACTAGCAACATCGTGAGAACTGCTTCTTTCCATACGTGTGGATATATGTATTATAGATACATATAGAAGTATCGCTGTGGGGAGAAAAGGGGGGTACCACGGTTTGAAGAGGTCACAGCAAACAAAGAGAACCTACTGGACTGAAGTAAGAGAGAATTTGGCTAGGAATCCTCGTGAACTACTTGTCGCATTGGGGTCCTGGCTTAGTGGGTTTGCGAAATGGACACAACACACATACTTGGGTAGCTTTTCTGGTTCAGAGAAGTCAGCCTTGCCTGGGGGGTGGGGGCTGGGGAGGGCGGGAGGGGGAGAGTCAACTTAGCGTGTGGTCTACCTGATTTCCAAGAGGCTAAGGCAGTGTCCATATGTTTGGGGACCTGGGGATGGGACAGTTCTGAGTATAAAAATGCTCTTAACAATCCGATGTCAGCACGCTTAGAGGCTGTGTGGGGACAAAGGCAGCAACGCCGTGCTGCTCTTGCTGCTGGGTCTGCTGCGATTGCCCTTGGTCCTTGAGCAGCGCGTTACTGCTTTTAAAGGCTTTATGGTAAAGTTGTATTGCTTTTCATTTTTCTGGAGATGTGCCCTCCCTCCTCCCACCAGGAACCCTATCACTCGATTTGGTCAAATCTTGAGTTCAACCTAGTGAGAGTCAAGCACCAATGGTTTCTACCTAAGCGAGTTTGGAGTGGCCCCTGCAGTCCTACCCCTCCTCCCTCTTTCTCCCTCAACATTGACCTTTGGTGGGCAGTGACGCTCTTAAGGGACTGTTGGGTTCAAGGACAGTGACCCTGAGAAACTACTGTTGTTCATAGATAGGTTAGTCATTTGGCTTTGGTGGTTGCCATCTTGTAAACATCACGGCAGAAATAATCAAACCACCAGCTCTTTTTTCCCTCTCTTTTTTTTTCTTTTTTTTTCTTTTTTCTTTTTTTTTCTTTTTTTTTTGTTTTTTTTGTTTTTTTTTTTTTACATTTTTTATTTTTTTATTTTTATTTTTTTTGCGATCCTACAGAGATGGCCCAGCTGCCAGGACTACTTTGGCAGGCAGCGTGCTACAGGACAAAAATGTAAGAGGAGTCTATTAAGGCTGGACAGCCCAGGGTTATTTATACCCCCTCAGCCCCAAGTCCCCGGAACTGAAGACCCAAAGGCTGATTGACTCGTTCCTGATCGATTTAATGGAAAGTCTCCCATGCCTTCATCGGTTTGCCAGAGCTATCAGGCACGGATGAGAGGCGGTGAGACAAGAATTGCCACTTCCCAAGATAGAGTAGGCCTTATGACGCTGTAAGTGGTCCAAGCCCAAAGGGATGCTCTTTTTGGTTCCCGTAATTCCCAGTTGGATGTGACAGAGCCGTTTCAGGATAGATCTAAGTCAAGAGTAGCCTCTGGGTTGAGGTGGGCTGGGAGATTAACATTTTACCTGGGGTCCTTCAGATAAACCTGTTGGTTTTTCCTATCTCGTACAGGCCCATCTTAAGTTTTGATGTTGAGTAAAACTACTTCTACCCCCTTAAGTTATAAAAAAGGCCACAAGGAGCATTTATGTGGATATCTGGAAGTGAGATAGTTATTCCATTCCCAGGAAAAGAAAAATAAAGCTAAGTTACAAAACTAAATCTATATGCAATAAAGTTATTATATACTGCTTTGTTTAAGCAGAGTCCTCTGGAATTTATGTACAGTACATTAGTTTTCAGCTATTTATATTCCACAGTTCGACCTTAAGATTCTCTGGTTTTAAGACAATTGTTAAAGGTACTTTTAAAGCTCTGAGCAGTTACAGTACATAAAGATGTTAGCTTTTTGTTTTTCGTTAGATGCAAGAAGATGCGGGCTCAAACTCTGGTTGAAGAGCCAGGCTTGAGCAATTTGGTAAATGTGTTGGAAAGGAAATTACACACTAGAGGATCAAGACCATAAGATACTAGCTCATGAGAGATCAAGAATTCAAACACGACATTCATATTCGTCCATGGCCAGCACAGATTCATCACACGAATTCCATTTAACATCTTTATGAGCGTTTAAGACATGCATTTAAGTTAAGTTGCTTCTCATCAGCTAACTCTACTGGGGCAACCATCCTAAAAGGCCTCCACATCTTCCAATTACAAGGACTGGGCCTTACGCGAATGCTCTGTGTTTGAGAGTAGTTTGAGGGGACCCGGGAGAAGACATGGTAGAGGGAAGTGATCAAAAGGGTACTCTCTCCTGCCGAGAGGCAGAAAGATCACACGTATTCTGTCTGTGGGAACGCTGCCATCGCAGAATGTTGGGATATTGATTACAGAAGCCTAGTTTCATGCAGTTTTCTGTCAGGGGAATAGAAAATAGAAACTACTTAAAAAAAAAAAAAAAACCAAACCAGGCACAGTACACTCAAAGTTGGTGCGCGAACACCTTTAAAATGATACTAGTTGGGCGAGGTTGGGAACACCTCTCCCCGCTTACGCACTCTCTTGTGAGGTGCGTTTGATGTGGGAGGGAGAGGCCACCTCACCTCGGAGGTTCCTGAGGAGGACTTTCAGCTTCTGTGGCTCGCTCGTGCGCCTCCTGTTGAAGTCAGCTCGCGGGTATGTTTGGGCACAGTGATCTGTCTGCAGGATGTGAAAGAGGCTGGCCATGTTGGGCCCAATTTTCTCCATCAGGCTGTCTCTGATGGTGCTGACTGTGTCTTCGTCGCATTCCAGGAGGCTTCGGACAAGTCTGTTATAGTATCTGCAAGGCAGATATATAGGCAACAGTCAGTCAGCGAGAGCCAGGCAAGACCCGGTCTTTCATCCGGGCTGCAGCCAACGCCATCCGCCGTGGCCAGACCATGCGTGACAGCACAAATGGTTGACAGCTGGCAGCCATGTCTGCAAATCTTAAAAACGTAGAAACGCATAGCTAGATGGGCTCACAAAGAGCGTGCAGTGGCTACGTCATCATCTCACAGAGAAGGAACAAACGTGGGAGGAGCTAAAGCGACTCGTCTGAGGTCGTACAATGGGTTAGTGGTAGTAACGAGACTTAGTCCAACGTAAGGAGGTGCGCCCAGCCCCGGCCACTTACATGAAGAGTCACTGGCACAGGAATTGGCAGGTATTTTGATGCCCCTTTGCAATTTTCCTTTTGTTTCGTGGTGTGTGTGCAGGTGCATGTGCACCTGAGCGCATACTCAGACTTCACTTCTATTTTCAAAGGAGGCCCCTGCCTTCGAGTGTCTCACGCGTTTTACTCCCCAACCTAATTTCCCCATCACGCGCTCAGCTCGCCTTGCTAGAGGCCATCGGCTGCTCTCATTCTCAGTCTTCCTTCAGAGGCGCATTGCGGTCAGAAGGCCGAATGCCAGGCAGTGAGGACACTTACATGGCAACATTGGTGGTCCTTGACGTTTCCTGCTTCAATAACTCCCCCCAAGTCTTCTCCTACTGCTCTAGCTTTTGCGGGCCTCTTCCTTTTTTTGGACATTTTGCAGATCCCTGCTTAGCATCACACGGGGCAGCAGTGCATGGTCTAGGGATGGTTCTGTTTCCCCTACTAGGCAGTGAACTTATTGAAGGCAGGATTCGTGGCTTTATTTTTGGTAACCCTCATGTGCCGGGGTCCCGGGGCCACACTGCCTGCTTCCTGTCAATTTGTTAATTTATTTCGTGGTCACTGAGGAAATGGGGAGTTTTAGACATAACAGTTCTTTCCAATAAGTCACGGTTCCAGGAAGAAAAATTAGAGGTTAGGTGTGGTTAAGTTCAAACAAACAAAAAAACCCCTTTGGGTTTGGTATAAATCACCTTCATTTTAGATGCAAGTTGTTTAGGTATACCAAACCCTGAAGCTAAGTGTTATGGCTCAGGAACAAGCTGTCTAATATTTACAGCGTATGAATTACTTGTCCTGTTCATTGGGAAGACAGTTCAGGTAATTTTCCAATGCGAGGTGGGACGTGTTTGCTCCACTTGGAGGTGGCACTTGTCAAAACCCATTAGCTCTGTGTGCACTAATAAGAGACTCTCCCGATGACAGTGACCTCCAGTATTTATGTGGGGAGACTCTTTCCTCAGAGGAGCCTGCGGGTCACTGGGGCCACAAGATCTTCCATGAAAAGAAACCTGTTTATTTTTAACTCACCTCGCAGAGCACAGGATCAAACATCCTTCCAGAATAACTTAACCCCCCAGAGAGGTCCTTTCAAGGATGTACGGTAAACAGAGTGGAACACGGGTAATGAAGCAGAGCGGTCACCCTTCCGTGGGCGAGCAGATGAAGCTGGGGGCCGAACGAAAGAGAAATCCTGCTGCCTGGGTCTCAGACACAGTCCTGGCTCTACCCCTCCCACGAGGGAGGATTATATCCAGCTGTTGTTAAAATTGGGATTCTCTGGCACAGAAACACATTTTCCAGCCCTTCGGAATTATAAAGCACATGAGTCAAAGCAGATCTCACTTGGATGGGGACATGGGGAGAAAGATGGTTTTGGAAAAACTGAGAATAAACTACTTTGCACCAATGGCTTCAGATACCTACGTACCCACATAGATCCCCAGGCACCCCTTTACTCTTGGGCTCTGCAAGGACATGGGTCCCCGTGATCTCTGGGTCCATTTCACAGGGCGATTAGATCTTAGAGAATAAGGTTTCTGACCTCTCACCCTCCTGGCCCCCAATCAGGACTTTGTAACTTAAAGCGAACCCTTTCACTTCTAGAAAGAACTGTTCACAACAGATGACCCCCCCCCCCCTCACTGCCCCTGCCAAATGAGCTACAGAAGAAGGCCTTTCCTTAGACTGACATTGAAGGCTTTTGCCCGGATGACGAAGTCTCACCCCAGTAAGGAAACCAAGCTTCTGTCATTAGCCTCGCCTCTTTAAGGCCAGATGTGCCTCTTGTGTTCCACTTTGTTAAAGCACTTACTCTCCCTCTTTGAGGGTGCCTACCTTTACTGCTACTTTTGCTGCTCACCAAGATAAGACACCTGTTTTTGGTGTTTCTGGATGAGGACCTCACCAGCCTGACCACCCTAGTGACACCCTCCGAATCTACCCTTAGTTTCTCTTGTGGAGCTTTGTTAACGCAACAAGGGCAGGCTAACAGGGCTCCCTGTAAAATGTCCATGGCTCCATTACCGCTCCTCCAAGTCTGCAAAACGTGTCAACCTGTCAGGCTGCCTTGAGGCCAACATCATTTGCCAGAGTGAGCCACAGTTTAGGTCCGTGCCTCTCCATTAAGGGCTAGAATACACAGGAATGGCACTGACCTCTGGGATTGTGTGGATGAATGAGACAGACCCTCCCCATCTAGAAGTCACTAAGTGAGATTATTTAAGAGATCGTGTCTCCAGCACAAGTTGAATTAGCGATTGCCACATACTTGTCGTGCACCATCGTGTACCCACGGTTTATGTTACTACAGCTGTTGGTAAGATGTGCCTTCTCTTTGAGGAGATAACTTACCAAATTTAATCGTTGATCACCATGGGGCACATTTATTCATTTCTCCTTGGTAATCCATTTTTTTCCTCCTTTTATTCTACTTGGACTGTGGAGATTTCCTACAAGTTTTACTGGTTGCCATTTTTGAAGCAGAAATCAAATAGCTTGGCTCAAGGCCACATGCATTCTAGGCCCTACTCTGTCAATTCGCTAGCTGTGTGACTTGCAGCCGGTCACTTCCCTCTCTGGGCCTCTGTGTTTTCAATCAGTAAAATGAGGCATTTACAGTCTATGCCCGTCTCCAGCTATGGCATTCTATGTTTCTAGGGATTTGATACATAATTTCCTTCTTAATTGAACAAGGATGGTGCAGGTCTGTTTTAGGTTCATCCTCTGCAAGAGCAGTTAGAACTATTTCAGAAGGGTCCTTTCTTCACCTTTATAGGGGTTGGCAGGATGTGCTGCAGGGACTTGATGGGCTAAGTGTTCTGATCACCCAGCCTGGAAGGACCTTCTAAAGCATGTTTCTTTCCTCCCACTTTGAAAATTCCATCCCTGACCTTTTTTTTTTTTTTCTTGGTAAAGAATAACATCAGATAT
This sequence comes from Felis catus, assembly GCF_018350175.1. Lineage (NCBI taxonomy): Eukaryota > Metazoa > Chordata > Mammalia > Carnivora > Felidae > Felis > Felis catus. The sequence goes on along the minus strand of NC_058371.1, from coordinate 34,370,072 downwards.
TCTCCATAGCTACTGTTTCAGCCATGCTTTACCCAAATACACACATACTGCCTAGGAACGTTCTGTGTGAGGGTTTATAAATAGTCCTTTGTTTCCCTTGATCAATATTATTCTTCTGTTTCCTGTTCCCTATCCATGCCCTAGAGAGCTGGAAGCTTTGTCAGTTTTCCCACCCTGGATCTGGATTGGTCTGATTTCTTCCCAAGCCTCACGCCTCCCAGCTTGCCTGATCAATTTTGTCTGCGTCCCTCATGGCTAAGAGAGCAGTTTGCAAATTCAGCCAGGGGGACAGCCAACTCTCCTTTGTCTTCTGAGCGCATTTCTCCCGTGGAAAACGTCCCTGTTCTGGCTCCTGGTCCGGTCACAGGCTTTTGGATTCTCCCAGGCCCAAATCTCATGCTAGATAAGTCACAGGAAGGTGGAATGAACCTGTAACTACTTCCCTTTGCAATTCGGTGCCAACTGGCACAACTTAATGTGTCTCTGTGGTGGGACAGAGGCTGGGAAAGCAGGATGTTTCAGGAGAGTGAGGAGCTTAAATAGAGCAAACCAAGCCCAGCATGGAACCGGAAATCTCTACAGTTCGGAGCAGGAATAATATCAACCAGTTGAAGTGAAATAATGGGAGAAAGGGCTGCATGAAGATTCTGGTCTTCAAGAGATGGCCACTTTCCCCCACTGTCCGAATAAGCGTGATTTCCCGAGATGAAAAAGGGACATGACCAGGCTCCTGTGGCCATCTGATAGAAGTGGTGTAAAAGAAAGCCCATTGAAAGCAATAGTGGCCTGATTAAAAACTCCTATTCCTAGTTGCTTCTTAGATATTTAGGATCACCAGTCCAGAGTCTACATCATCCTTTCTATACGACCTCTCCCTTTATAAATGGAAGATATGACCTCAGTTGAAATCGAGAGGTTCGCATCGCCTCAAAGTTGGTCACATGCCATATTGTAAGTCACAAATTGTCACAGGATCCTTAACGGTCTAGACTTACAACGATGGCTTTGCCAACATACCCCTGCCCCCGCCAGCTGCCCCGCAAACACATACTTTGTCCTTAGCCCCTGTCTACTAAAAATTCTTTTCTTTTCTTTTCTTTTCTTTTCTTTTCTTTTTTTTTTTTCCTTTGTGGTGAAGGGAGACTCCAACAATTAGCCAGCGATTTTATTTTATTTTTTCCTTCTTCTCTTCAGATGTCACAAGAATCTTTTTGGGAGAATTTTAAGACCAAGATCAATATAAAGAGATAGGCCATTTGAGATAAATGTGGGATTTGATTTTCTTGTTCTGAGGAAATCAGCTCGGACCCAAGGACAGGGTCGCTTCTCAGTACCGAACAAACGATTTTATAAGTTGACATGAGGTTCTGGAGAGCCTTTACCGTGTGCTTCAGTGTGAATCAGAAATTTTACAGAGTTTTAATGTCAGGGGCCTTTAGCAGTTCCCTAAGGAAGACCTACCTTTCCCGTCTTCTACTTGCATACATGTGTGTGACTAAATCACTGGTAAGCCCCTGGAGGAGCAGGCTGTTGGTGCTACCCGAAGAAGGGACAGCACCTGGCTAGGAGATTAAGCAGGGAGGCTCGTGTTAGCTCTCTGGTGGTCCGGGCAATAGGTAAGACTGATCTTTGTCAGTGTGTGCAGATTTGGCTGGGGAGTCAAAGGATCATAGTGCTTCAGGACTAGGCGGCGAGTTTCAGGCCGTGTGGCATCACAGTAGGGCTCAACGCGTCCCAGCCTCACTGTCCCTGCCATACCTCCATGCCAGCCCCACCGGCACCTCTCCTAACTTGATCGCAGATGGGGAAGCCCAGGTCTTGCTGGGCAACTTTGTAGGCCGTGGAATGAGGATGTCAGCCCTCTCGTGTCTTGGGTGTCCACTCCCGGCTGGTAAAGACAGTGAGTCGGCAGCACCGAAAGGCCGGTGCTCAGCTATGATTACTTCCGGGGTTTTGGGTCACGTTAGAACACTCAGATGAGAATACGAGCACTCGCCAGAAACATCGTTCCAGGAAATTCTGGACTAGAGAAAGAACTAACATGGGCCTGGGAGGGGGAATCATCTAGTCCAGCCATCTCACTTTTCACAAAGGAAATCTGAGTCCCCAACGAAGTGACCTGGCTTATTCTGGGCTACCTACTGGAATATGTGCTTGGGCTTGGGACTGCTCAGAACACATGCGGATTTAAAAGTCTGCATTATGCTCTCTGTCTCTCAAAAACAAATAAACATTAAAAAATTTTTTTGAAAAAAGGGCTCCTGGGTGGCTCAGTCAGTGAAGCGTCTGATTTCAGCTCAGGTCATGATCTCGTGGTTTGTGAGTTCGAACCCCACATCAGGCTCTGTGCTGACAGCTCAGAGCCTGGAGCCGGCTTCGGACTCTGTGCCTCCCTCTCTCTGCCCCTGCCCTGTTCGTGCTCTGTCTCTCAAAAATAAACATTAAAAAAATTTTTTTTAAAGTCTGCATTATGACATTATGCATTATGGCCAACTGTACCGTGCATAGTCATAATTTCAGCCAAATGTGATATCTCAAAAGCTTGTGTCCATAAACTTCACAATGCCCTTCAGGCTTATTGTGAGAAACTGACAATGAAAATGCACTCAGGGATGCCACAGATGGAGCTTTCTATTAGCTGCATGGAAAGACTTTTCCTATAACAGTGAGGAAAAAAAAAAATCCAGGCTGCTTAAGCTGTCACAACCAATCACAAACATATTTTCCCTGCAAAAGCTGGGAAGGCTGCAAGCTAAAATAAGATCATGACTGTGGCAATTAACCCCCTTCTGTGTCTGGCTCTGCCACCGCCCTCCCCCCCGTCCCTCCCCAGCGCAAAAAAGCGGACTCATTCTGTACCTGTTGGAGAAGTGATTGGGGAGCTGGACCACCTCGGTGATGGCTTCGGGGTTCCGCTTGGCGACGCTGCACACGTTCAGCTTGCTGTAGCACTCCTCTTGCACCTCAGCAATCATCCTCTGGAAAGTGGAGCATCTCCGAATGGCGAGGAAGACCTTGGAGGTGACCCCATTGGCGATGCACTTTAAGCTCTCTTTGACAAATGCTTTTCCCTGCCAGGCAAGGGGTAGGAGGAGAAGCTTTAGCTCGAGCTGCCCAGAAAGGACGGGGCATACAATATGTGGAACTTAAGGGGGCTTGCCTTGGCGCGGTCCCCTGGCCGTCTGTCTGTATGTCTTCGCATGACGCGACCAGGATTAAAAAAAAAAAAATGTCCCTACTCTCGTAGACTACCTTCAGATTTGAGCTCCGTAGAGATAATGAGACAGGAGAAAGAAAGAGACAGACCCACAATCAGCCACCCTGCAGCTTGAACGTAGCCATGATGCGGTTTTGTCTTGGGATCGAGACTTTGATAACTCACAAGCCAGGATGCTGGGTCCTACAGTGAGAACTTCTTTGTTGGAAGAACATTTTTATTTCCTCTTGAAGAGGCGAGGATTTTCTGGTCATCACCCCTCCCTTATAAGATAACCTGTGTCAGTGTGTGATAATCGTGCATTAGAGGGTGGGGAGCGTCTCGTACAGAACCGGCTTCCTGGCCGAAAGTGTGTGTGTGTGTGTGTGTGTGTGTGTGCATGTGTGTGCACACGTGCACGCGCACACGCGGGAGTGTGCGTGCACACGCCGGAGCTGGGGATTTCGGTTGAGGAGGCTGAGAAGCACAGCTGCTTCCCTACAAGACGAGTTCCTAAGAACAATAGTCTAGCACACTGTTAACGACAAGCAGCCAGTGGAAGGCAGGGGTCAAGGTCTGCTTACCTGAGTGTCAAATTTAGCAGCGCTGTACAAGAAGGATTTACAGATGTCGTACATCCCATCTGTATCACAGGTGGAGTTCTCCAGGCAGGCAAAAGCCCCGCAGCCAACCTGCAGAGCACTGTTGAGGCAGCGAACCACTTCAGCTGAAAGAGACAAATCCATCCAATCTGGGTCAAGCAGTGAGGGTGATTCGGAAGGGTCGGGGGGGCGCCATTCAAGGACAAGGGGTCAGAAGAACTTCTCTTCAGACGTCTGCGAGGGGGCCAGTAGATAGACCCGTTCAGAGGGGGTGGGGTCGGGGGCAGGCCAGGCAGATCCCTCCTGCACGTGGAAGGAGAGGGCAGGAGCTTTCCCTGTTGGTCTCACCATCACCTACAATTTGGGTGGCCGGAGGAGTAAGGTGCGAGTCTGTGGAATGCACAGTGCTTGAAACAGCTCTCCAGCATCAGAGGGTATCACTTAGAGCCCGAAAGCCCGGGAAGGCAGGAGGCAATGGCTGGTGGTCAGGTTTAGGAAGTAGAAGGGCCAGGGAGTCCATTTGGCTTCTGAAAAACGCACTCCGGAGTAATAAGAATGGAATTTTAGTCTAAACGGCAGAGGACCATTTGCCAAGGAGTGCGCTTGGAGACCCTTCCAATTTAGGGCTGCTAACTTACCTTCATATTGGCAGAAAAGAATCTGGTCCGTTCATGTTTCACCCCAGCCCCCACCATAGGACAGTGCTTAGAGGTATGCATAATCTCTCTCATATTAAAAGCCATTTCTCCTTCTTTTTTTTTTTTTTTTAAAGAAACACAGGTGTGGAATAACAAGGCCAAGGCACCCCTTGTGCAAGACTGGAAGAAAACCGCAAAGAACTTGCATGAGGCTTTCTACATTCTGGATAAGATCTCCCATAAAAGTAATTTCTCTCCTACAGAAAGGGGGGGGGGGTGTTCTGGCAGGCAGCTCGGCAAGAAATGATCTGCAGCCTTCATACCATAGGATTCTCCTCTGAGATCAAAAGCCTGGTTCGGTTAGGCTTCCCCTCCCCCTCCCACCACCCGCAGCCTCTGGGATGTTACAAGTCATTTCCCTAATTATATATTTCCACGGGTTCAAATTATAACTTTGCTTTAAGCAGTTTTAATATGCATTAGGGTTGCTATTGTTTTAGGCAAGCTCGAATTGTGAATCACTGCATTTCTATAGCAACTAAGTACAAAAGGAAGTGAAGCAAAGCCCTCCTCTGGGCAGGGACCTGTGCTCTTCGGAGAGGAGCGTTGTCTGCAGCATTTGGACACCTGCGATCCCATCTTTGCTGACAGTCAGGGGAGTGGGGGCAGTAATGTCAGAGGGGCAAGCTGGACAAGTGAAGTCAAAAGGCAGAGGTGTTAATACCGGCTTCCTAAGGACTCTTTTCCTTTAGAGACCAAGATAATACACAATTAACTGCTCTGGGAGTCAGCACGAGAGCGAGACCTTCCCCTTGAAGAAACAGCTGCTACATTTCACAAATACTCTTTTTCAAGGGGGCCCTCTGGCCACGGGCTGCACTGCACGGGCAGCTGAATGAAGGCGCGAGAAAGCCGGGAGGAAGAGAAGGAGCAGTGTCAGGGGTGGGATGTGTAGGGTTTTCTCTGCATCTGCCCGGGATTTGTCAGCCTTGAGGGCTATGGTTCGGTAAATCTGTCTGCAGAGGGAGCTTTCTGTGTGTTCTCTGAAGGGGCAGGGAAGTCCAGTTATGGGGACTTAAGGGTGAAGAAAGGGGGACAGCATCAGACAAACCGTGTCTCACCTTAAGATCCGCTTCAGCTTCTGGAAAGTATAGAGAGCGCTTTGAAGCATGCCAACATTCAGGCCTTTCCCCCGCCCCCTCCCCCCCCTCCCCCAAGAGGGTACGTGCCAGATTTCAGGCAATCAGGCTAGTAGGCTTATGCAATGAAATACCCTCAGCAGAGCGCCCGGCTTCTTCGTTAGTTGCATGCAATTTATTAAACAAAGGAGCTCCACTTCCTAAGGCTATTGGATTACACTGGCAGTTTATTGCCATCAGGCATGAAGCACATTTATTATCAAGATCAGCCGTCACAGACACAGTTGCAAAAGCGAGAGGCAAATGAGGACAGCTCTTTGGGGGAGAAACCGGTCCTGGGTTTGCCGCTTACCTGAGTTCTGAGCTGCCACCCGGGATTTCCTGGGGCTCACAGAATCATTCTGCTCCGCCTCATGGGTTGCAGAAGCACTGATCACCAGCACCAGAAGCACTGCTGAGTTTTGGAGCATTCTCTGAGAAGTTTCCGCTAAGTTGTTGGGTTTTTTTTTTTCCTCCCCCCCTTTCCTCTTTCCCTCTCCCGGCTTGCGTGAAGATGTGGATCTGGATACACTGAAAGCCTAGGTGAGGATTTGATGAGGATTTTTTGTTGCTGCTGATGCTGTTCCTGCTGACGCTTTTGCTGCTGCTGTGGCTGCTGCTGCTGCTGCTGTTGTTGCTGTTGTTGGCTGCTGCTGCTGCTGCTACTGCTGCTGCTGCTGCTGCTGCAGTGGCTGCTTCTTGCACCTCTGGCTTTTGCAAACTGGGGGCCCAAGAGCTGCACCCAGGGATTTTATAGCCGTTCTTATCGGTCCTTAGGATCAGGGACCAATCAGGTCCTTCAACTGGTCTGGCTAGCCAATCGGAGGGCACTCTCATTGGGCTGGAGCTGTTTGACTTCTTAGAAATATTTTCCAGCAAATTAAAAGTACCTGCTGCCAATGTTTTACGTGTGTGTGTGTGTGTGTGTGTGTGTGTGTGTGTGTGACGGTGTGTGCATGGATGTGTGAAAAGCTATTTTCATGGCGTTAAGGGATGACTGTGTATTGATCGAACTGAGGGAAAATCATGAAAATCTCAACAAGGTGCTTTTGGAAATACATTTTTTTTTTCAAATGATCTACAGGGGGTGGGGAATGGGCAGCATCAGCAGGATGTGAAGTGTGGTCTCTTTGGATTCGAACTGAACCTCATTACAGCCGTTTCAGTCCGATTTTACTGCATACTGTCTACCTTGTAAGCTACATGCACGGCACTGTCCCCATCTTGTTGGCACATACATATTCACAGGTCTGTGATGCACTTTGGTTGCACGTGGGCATCCTGAGTTCTCACTCACGTATATGAACCCCTGAGGAGGGACGCATCTGAGTGGAAGGGCCCTGACAGACTGGGATAGGACAGCTCTGAGTGGTGGCCCCTGTTCTCGTACTGATTAGCTCTGTGACCTTGGTCAAGTCCTTTTACCTTGTTCTGCCTCTGTTTTCCAATCTGTGAAATGCCAACATCGAAGTCTAGCATCACTTACATCTCTAAAAACTATGATTCTCCAGTCACACAAATTTACCGTGATTCCATCTTGTTAGTCACCAGCAAGATTGCACGCCCAGGAGTGTTAGTTACCACAGGTATACACATGCACACCTCCACACACTAAACTCAGCAGGGAGACATCGTGAATGCCTGGAAATTAACAAACTGTGTTTTCAAGCCAGGGGACTTCATAATCACGTTGAAACAATAAGCTGGCCGAAGCAAGATGAAACCTGCTAGGTAAGCCAGTTCATTTCTTGGGGGCGGGGAGAGAGTAAGGGGGCAGGCAAGACTGGGAAGGGGTAGGAAAAGAGCAGAATGTGTAGGAGAGAGGGCTGCTAAGCTCTAGACTTAATGGGGAAATTACAGTGGCATCACAAATCATGCCTGGTATAGAAGCTCATATTTTCTTATAAGTAGGCAGCACTGAGGCATGTCCTTAACTTGCGAAGGAGGCTGATGATCCAGGAGAGGACTTATCAGGGTAAAAAAAAAAAAAAGTGGGCATTACATTAAGGGCTGGGGTGCAGTGAAGGGATTAAGCAAGACAACCTTCAGACATTTTCGGGATGTAAATGCAAAAGGGCCATTGGAGATTCATGCAGGCAGGAACAAGATGATCTTGCAAAGGCAGTGGTTTCAGTTTAAATCCTAACACCTTCAAAGGTGGAAGAAACAACGCCACCTCTCCTAACCACAGACCAAGACTCCGCTCTGTGTGTGTGAGGGGAGTGGGCTTGCTGAGTGGTTACGGCCCCGCCCTCCCTTGCAAAAAGGGTTTTTTGGGAAGGACCAAGTTTGCTAGAAAAAAGGATAGAGGAAATAAAGGAAAACGGAAATTTCTAAAGGAAAGAAAGGGAATTTTCACATTTTCACTAAATAATACGTACATTTCCATTTAGGTTGAGTGACAGTGTTGGTATTTCTCAAGTACCTCCTGGGCTGCGTGCTGGGGGCTGAGACACAGAAGAAGATACAGGAGAAGGAAACGTCAGGATTCTTGTTGTCGAGATTGCAGTCAAGTTGGGGAGATGGTCAACCTCAGTCGTGTTTCCTAAAGGGTCAGGATGGGAGGACCTTGTGTGGTAAGGGAAGGGCGTGGTCAACGCTGGGTGGCGACGCGGGGAAGGCTTCATGAAGGGGTCTTCAAGGAAGGGTCAGTGTGGGAAAGATGTAAACTGCTGTTTTTGCTTTTTACGAATTTAGGAAAAAGCTATGATTATTTCATTTTTCAAAGAGTTCGTATCTGGAAAGCTCAGAAATTGTTTTCACTGCTTTAGGCAGGAGTGGTCGATGTATGGTAATGCAATATAATGGTTCAGTGTTCTCTCCTAGAGGGAGGACAAGAGAACAGATGCATGCATCTTTTCCCCGAGGATCTTGCTTTCTGTTCCTCAGCATTCTCCACCTCCTTAGCCATTTCTCTTCGTTAAAGGCAGCGCTGTTTGTTTCTCTTGCTGCACTTTCCCCTTGTTGGCTACTGGCTTTGTAGGGTGTAGAGTGATGATTTCTCCCATCTATATTCTTTTTCCCATTATCTGGTGCGGCCACCAGAACAGAATGTCCTACAAGTGTCTGGATGTGTTTTGTGATTCCTCTGATGTTGATTTATTGTTCCTTCTTATTTCACTCATTGATTATCACATGCCTGGAGGTTCATTGCCGGCTGTGTGAAGTGTTTCACAAGGACAGATAAGCTATCCTCTGAAGAAATCCAACAGCAGCCCTCTGCACTGGTGCGAATGTAACCGGGGCGGGGGGCCGGGTGGGGGCGGGGGGCATCAGGTCATTCCCATCTCTGACGTTCTTGAATGTCAAAGGAGGGAACTGGAGTCTAAGTGGAACCGCCCAAGGTAAAGTCTCTTTCCAAAGAGGAAAAGTTGTGAAGTTGACACTGGGCCTTTCTACTTAGATTTCAGTTCAAGGATACCTGAGGGTCCACAGTCATCGTGTTCTCGTCTTGGATTTGGATATAGCAGTGATGTAAGAGTCTGGAAGTGTAAGAGTCTGGAACTCTGGAGGTGATGTCTGGTTCTTTTGTAACTTCTCCGGGGTGGTAGGAGACAATAGGGGGAGTCTGAATAGCAGATTTCAGAGCTCAAATTTTGTCCTGCAAGCAACAGGGCGTCAGCAAGCCTTCTTGAGGAGGAATTGTTAAAGAATGTGTTGAAGTCAGTGTTTGGGGAAGATCTTTTGATCATACTTACGACGATTGGAAGGAAGAAATGAATGGAGGTTATAAGACAAGTTAGTAATATGTTCGTGTTGATAAGGCCCTGGACAGTGATGGTAGCAGTAGGAAAGGACAAGCTATTTTAAATAAAATGGAAATTATCAATTATTCCACAAACTTCTCTTGGGGGGGAAAACCTGTCTTCTACTTTAATGGTAATGGGGGCAATATACATCAGGGTGTTTCCTTCCCCTTTCACTGGTTATGATGTTTATAGTTGACAAGATATATGGAGCACGTCTGTTGGCCAGGCACTTTCTGGCTTCTGTTAAAGCAGTAGGCTTACCTAACAGAGGACTTGACTATATTTCCAGTAGATGAGACATCTTCCCCAGCCCGGCCTTTGTGAGCTGGAGGCGCCCCAGGTGCAGTGGGGGGAGGAGAGGGGCGCTTTGCCATTGCCCCTGAGCAGGGAAAGTGCAAAGAGGTGGGTGGGAGAATCTGCCAACACCTAAGGCTGGGTGATGATGCCCTGGCTGTGCCCGTGCAAGGCTGGCGTGAGTTCAGTGAGAAGATAAAGCCAAAAATCTCTGGAGCTTTGCTGGATTTGGCTAGCTTAAAGCTAAGTGGTGAATGGCTAATGGTGAATTGGTGAGAGGAACCCGGGAGCATGGTTTCTTGATAAATCTTTCTTTTGTTGTTAACAGAGTGCTAGACCCATCAAGGCGGGTCTGCCATAGTGACCAAGGTTGGGGCATCATTGTTATTCTGCTTTGGGAATTCTGGGCCTGACTGTATGGTTGGAATGTTGAGTCATGCCTTCCGAACCTTAAGGAAAAGAAGGAGAAGGAAAAGGAAGACAAAGCGGCAAGGTGTGTGTGAGAGTTTGTAGGTTTGCATTCAATTAACATTTACTGGGTGCCTGTCTACTCTCTGCCAGGCATTTCTGCAGATGCTTCTTATCTGTGAGAAATGAACCACTATCCTCTCTTCCCAGAGGAAGAGCCCAAGACCCAGAGAGAAGAATGGCTTAGCCCTTGGTCATAGAGTGGAAGATGGAGCTAGGTCTCCTGAGATTTGCTTATTATAGAGGCAGCCCTGGGTTCTTCAGTTGTGCGAGCCCCGCATCGGAGGAGGGGGTATGCAGGCTTAGAGCTCTGCCCCTCGGTCTGGGTTGGGGGGAGGAGAAAGAAATAAGCAGGATGACCTAACATGTTTAAACCAGAACAGGCAAGAAGTTGAAATTAGCCTCCGCTTCTGTGAACCTCGGCTTCCCGTTCTTCCAGGTACAAGTTATAATGTCACTTTACATCAGGGAGGACAAATTCATAGTCCTAGGGGCAATCTGAAAATCTTTCTTTTCACAAGAGGTGCCTGAAACGGGATGAAGAGGTTACTGTGTGTCATTGAATCTGCCGTTACCTCTAGCCCTCCAGAAGGCCTAAAGTGACGTTACTCTGTTGAGACACATGAGGGCGCTCGAACCAACCAGCAAGGCGATGGCTCTTAAATTAAAAAAAAGAAAGAAAAAAAAAGTTGTGACTCCTGGCTCTGTTAGCTTGGTCATTGTTTCAGGCCATCAGGATGCTTTTTAAGGGGAGAATTTTATTTTCGTGACATGCACACGGCCTACTAGGGAGATAAGTGGCAGGGAAGTTTTTTTAAATTATCCTACCCCAGTGCTAAGGGGAGGGCAATGTCTGTACCTAACTGTTTAGGGCAGGTGGTAACACGTGTGACTTAGGGTTCTTTGTTTTCAAGAAGGAATTTTATTTCCAGGTGGTGGTGAGCATTGCACCTCATCAGTGAAGAAAACGAAATTTCTTTGACCCCGTTTTCCACTTAGCATTCTTTCTTCCAGTGGTCTTCGGACCAAAGTCAAGGCTGAATAGCTTTTCGCTCTGTATCTGACATGTTTTTTTGTGCCTGTTCTGTATTGGAAATCTTCCAGGGGAGTGTGGGAGGTCGACGTGGGGGCACGAGCGCACCCCTGCTTCTTGGTCCTGCCCCCAAACACCTTGGCGAAGAGGACATTGACACTCTGTTAGGTGCAGGCACTGGGGCAGACCTGTCACACGACACGTGTCTGAGGAAGTCCTCCACTCAGTGCTTAATGTAGACCCCTCCAGTGAGAGATCAGGGCTTACCGCTTCTAACCAACCAATCCATCTGTCGGTGTGGATTCTTTAAGGTCTCTGTGCCTGGAAGAGTGTTAGCACTGTGAAAGAACAGACAGTGCGGGGCGGGGCGAGGCAAGCCATGGAGACACAGATCTGGACGCAAGGCAGTAAATACACAGTGTTAAACTGTGAGCCCTAATGAGTGAGACCGATGGGTGATGCCAACGAGTTTGTGAAATAGAAATTAAGAAAATCCACGTCAACAACCTGTGCTGAAGCCTCATTCTGACATATTTAGCCTAAAGCCAGCTTGTCGTTTGCAAAATGCCATCCTGGTATAAAGAAGTGTCTTGCAGCCGTTCCTGAGTGCTAGACAAATCTATTATTACTAGTTTATTGGCTGAGAAAAGAGGATGTCGAGAGGGAGCAGCCTTTAGACAAAGTTTCCTGGCAAGTCAGCAAAGGGGCCAGACTAGGAGATTATAGATTTCTTTACTTGATGTTTGGAAACCTGGCCAAGAAATTTATTGTGGCAATTCAAATGCATTTAATAATCAAGTTGCATTTAATATGCTTTAGGCTAAAGTGCAATTAAGATAAACCAGTTCCTGGCTCTGAGTGGGTATCATGGGAGTATCAACATATTCCAATGACTATATCAGAGTCGTAAAGTGCAGAATGCAGAGTCAGAGTTTATACTGTAAGGGTTTTATAATGGTAGCAAAAATGGTCACCAAGTGCCATTTCGTTTGGTTTCATGGAACACGGTTTTTGTCAGCTGTTGGGGAAATGAACTCTCTCAGCCCATTTAAAAATTAATTGTAAGGAAATTCAGTGGAATAAATGGAAATCCAAGTGCAAAGGAAACACGTTCTGGCCTCAAGGCAAGCATTTTCTTGAACTTGTCATTCCCCACTCTCTAGTGACAATAATAGGAAGGGGGAGGGAGAGAGAGAGAAAAAAAGTTACAGCTTTGGAGGAAGTGGTGAAATCCTTAAGGGCAAAAATGTCATCAGGGGAGTCGCTGTGCTAAGACAGGGAAATTTAGCTCACAGTAGTGTGGAGCAGTGGATTATTCTTCTTTTCATACAGCAAATTTTAATGATATTCTCATTCCTTATTCTCCTATTTGTGTTTATAATGATTTCTTCCCATGGTCGTAACTTATTGTCTTCAGTGGTCTCTTGTAGATTAACAAAGGAAAGGCAGTTTCCTCTGTGTGTGTGTGTGTGTGTGTGTGTGTGTGTGTGTGTCTGGGGGGGGGGCATTTTGCCCTTCGTTTGGTGTTTAAATCACTCACAGCAGACTTCAGGCTGACTGAGCAGGAAGTGAGAAGCTGCCTTCCATGGGGTGACAAGACTGAGACTTTGTACCTCTCCTTGTGTGTCTTCTTTCAAACAAATGCAGTCTCTTTAGACACTGGGATTGTCTTTCAGCCCCTCTCAAACCCCTTTCCCTCTCACTCCCTAGAATGTGGCCTTTGCCGTGAATTGGGAAGAACCACGGAAAGCACCACGCTCCTCTAGAAGCCGTGAAGGCAAAGCCATCCGCTGTAAAATCGGTGTCCTGAATGGCTTTTCACAGGGAGGGGTTGATTTCCTGACAAGGAGCTGTGCCTTGCTGCAGGGTTCCGCGGCGGTTGCCAGAAGGGATTTGCTACAGGGTGAAGGATCCAAACTCTACTAAGTGCTTGGGCATGAAGGCTTGTGGAAGGTTGGGAGGGGGAACCCCCAACCTATCTCACTGTTAAGTGACTGAATCTGACTGCAGATGTCATGCTGGGGGCTTGGTTTATAACTTTGATTTTTAATCGATTGGAACATCTCCAGCTCCAGTGTGTGTGTGTGTGTGTGTGTGTGTGTGTGTGTGTGTGTGTGATACACTGTAATATCTATTTAAAGGTGTGGCTCTTATTTTTTTTAAATTCATTTTGAGAGAGAGACAGAGAGGCAGAGACAGAGAAGAGAGTGGGAGAGGAGCAGAGAGAGAGGGAGAGAGAATCCCAAGCACAGTGCGGAGCCTGATGTGGGGCTCGAACCCACAAACCATGAGATCGTGACCTGAGCCGAAATGAAGAGTCGGACGCTTAAGCAACTGAGCCACCCAGGCGCCCTTAAAGGTGTGGCCCTTATTAAGGTAACTAACGGCCTTTTAAACTTTAGGCTCTAATGGAGCCCCTGAATCACAATATGGCAAATATGTTATGATGCATTCATATTCCATCAAAAGTATATTTTTATGTAATTATATATGCAGTGTTAAATAGCAATTGGCTAGGGGTATAGTGTTGCATTTTGTAGACGTTTACTTAAATATCTGTTGCAAATTTTTTGCAGTGTGCTTATTGTATTTTTTTTTCTTTTGGAACCGGCAAGGTTTCTCCCCGTTCTCGGTGATCTTTAAGCCCTGATGAGCTCAGAGACACAGGGTAGCATCCTATAGTGTCTAATGAATAGGTTGCTCCTATGGCTTTGGTTTATGAAGGAGTTATCAGACAGGATGCAGGCACCCGTTAGTGTAAATCGACATTTCCTAGAGCGTATTCCAAGAGGTAAAATAGTCCTACGATATGCACCAGGGTTTCGCCATGAGCATCAACATGTTGAAGTCACCCAAAAATCCTGCAGTAAGAGAGCTTTTACATTGTTTAGTCCAATGTACCCCAAAGATATTATTCAGAAAGCTTTTTTTTTTTTTTTTTAATGAGTAGTACTTATCGACATCCTGCAGGACTGGTGTTCCTTGGAACCCACTCTGGGGAATGTTGATTTTAAGCCAATTAGCTCCTTACCTTCTCGGAGTTTACCTTGGTTCTGCTGTGGACCAGCTTTTATCCCTGGAGCCTCAAGCTCCTTCTTTACAGCTATCTTCCTATTTAGACCTACCTTTCCTTGAGGGCCTACAGGACTTGAATACCTCATATCTCATTGAATTTTCTAAACAATGGGAGAAGTCAGGTGTTATGATGCATATTTTACCTAGCAGGAAAGGGAAGTTCAAAGAGGCAGGGTTATTAAGAAGGCGTGTCTTGATTCAACATTGGGTCTGACTCCAGAGGGCATGATTCCGACCGGTGGTATTCTACAGAGGAACGCTTAAACGCTCAATTTCAGATATAAATATACTTAGGAAGATAGTACAGCGTGTTTCTCTTTAGGTTCCCGAAAACTGTGCGTTCAACTGTACAAAACTCTTCTAAAACTGCCTGGTGGAGCACAGCAGGGGAGGAAGGGGCAGGGGCCCTCCAGAATGGTCTTTCTCTTCCAGCTTAGACAATTCTCTGCTGCTACCCATGATTCAGGGTCGTCGGGCCCGGCTGCACCCAGATGTGTAGGAGTGCTGCTACTTTTGGAATTTCCCTGCTGGGTTCGGCTCCCCACTGGCTGTCTCCCCACACTGCTCCTTCTAGCACTCACAGCCGAGGGCTGCTGGCTGCCCAAAATACTGCAGCAGAACAAGGCTATCTGGGTTACCCTTGTCTGTGTTTCTCTCACTGCCCCCTTGCAATTGTTCTTGCCTCGTGCTTAGGGAATGGCTCGATCTGATTGAGGGTTATTTTCTTGCCTGGAGAAAAGGGGAGGAGGAGCACAATGGCCGCATTGATGAGTCTGGGAGAGTGTGGTGGTTTCTTGGCTTGCTCTCTGTGTAAAGAAAAGACCTTTAGAGTGACGGCCATTACTGCTTGAGGGGTTCCAAGCTCTCGCTCCTTCAAACTGCTGGGGAAGCTCTGAGCTTACACCTTTCCCCATTCATATGTAGTATGGTGGGTGTTCACCTGATAGAGTTTCCAAAGTCTAGTTTTCTAAAGCACCTCTTTTGTAGAAGGGCATCTGTGTGCCATCCAAATAGTTGATTCTCCGTTGGTGAGGTCTTTTGCCCATGCTTGTTTTGGAAGAATGAGTAGAGAGGGGACAGAAATTTGTACATGTATATTCTCTCGGCTTCCTAACTGTATGAAATGACAAGTTTAAAAGGCAAATTATTGGCAGAGACAGGATTATCCATGTTATTTTACTTTTTCTTTCGCACTGTTTCTAAGCCAAGAACATCAGCAGGGATAGGAAGAAAATAGGGGTTGTTAAATATTACTTTGGCATTTGCCATGTTATGAGGGGGAAAATCCAACCTACATTCTTATGTACAACATTATGTTCAGTCCTTCATTAATGTCACTAGTTGGGCTAAGTGGCAGCCACAGGCTAACATAAACAAATAGTCACAAATGTACCGGGTGTCACAGTTCAAACATTCAAGGCAATAATCGGACTGAACGTGGGTGGGTGGTCAGAGGAGATTCCTGAAGAGGAGGGTGTTTGAGCTGAAGTCGGGACAATAACAAGAAGCAGTTAGGCAACAGTGGGGGCCAGGCGGTTGGGTCGCTGAGTCCTCGGGATCACCGACGACGGCCCGCATTCTCTATGAGTAGGATGCCATCTAGTTATTCACCCGCGTTGTGGAAGTGGGAGAGGTTTATAGTGAGAAGGAAGCAGAATGCATGGTCATCCTGAGATGCTGTATGGGGAGTCCAAGGAACTGAAAGAGGTAAGAAGGGGAAGAATGATACTGGATGAGACCAAAGAGGTTGGGTGGGGCTGGATCAAGCATGGGTTTGTGGTCCATGTTAAGATTTTTCAACTCTTTCCTACAGGCAACGAGAGACCATTAAAGAGTTTAGGCAAACAAGTGTCACTGGAAAGACTGGCATTTAAACATTTTTTAAAATGTTTATTTATTTTTGAGAGAGAGAGACAGAGCATGAGTGGGGGAGGAGCAGACAGAGAGGGAGACACAGAATCCGAAGCAGGCTCCGGGCTCCGAGCTGTCGGCACAGAGCCCGACACGGGGCTTGAACTCACGAACTGCGAGGTCATGACCTGAGCTGAATTCGGACGTTTAACCGACTGAGCCACCCAGGTGCCCCCGGTAAGATTTGCATTTAAAAAGTGTGTATTTCATACTACACGATGAAGACTGGATTTGTTGAGAGCCAAGATAGAACAGGTACACTCATAGGACATGAGTGAGGATGAACGGCATTTGAACCGAAGGGATAGTGGGGTTGGAGAAAAATGAGTGGCTCCAAGAGACATAGGTTAGTGGATCAGTGGGATCAGGTGATTGACGTACAGGGTGGGGAACAGGGAGGAGAGAAAGAGCGCACATTCAAAGATAATTTCTGGGTTTCTCTCTCGAACTGGATGAATGGGGGGGGCATTCGCTGAGATATAGAACACCATTGGGAGAGAGTTTTTGTGTGTTTAGATGCAAAAAGATGACCCCAGTTTTGGATTGAGTTAAGATGCTGAGGTGCTTAATAGGAGATGTTGAGTAGGTGGTTGGGTGTCTAGATCTACTGGTCAAGAGGGGCATTTGAGCTGGAGTTATAAACTGGGTGGTGGTTGTCAGGGCTTAGAAACCGTGGAAGTGGTTGAGATTATCGAAGGAGAAAGTATTGGGTGAGAATTGAAGAAGGCCATAAAAGGAAGAGGTTTGTGGCAGTCAGACATGAAATGGTTGGGTAGAGGAAGAGGAGGGTGCAAGGAGATCTAAAAGGCAAGTCCAGTGAGACGAGAGGGGGCAATCACCAAATTAGGAGAAGACAGTGTTTCACCAAAAAGGAAATATAGTTAGCTGTTAAATGCTAGTGAGTCATCGAGGGTATAAAGTAGATCCCCTCAGCTGCAAATAACGGAATCAAACTTGCTTAAACAACCAGGGTATTGACCCTTCTAACTGAAGTTAAGGCTTCAGGTTCACCTTATCTTAATAGCTCTGTCTTTGTTACTCCGGATCCCCTCAGGCGCACCCTCCTCTGTGGCTTTTATCTTGAGACGATTTCCCTCATGCAGACAAAATAGTTGTATTTGCTTCTGGTTTCACATCAGTACTTCCTGGGGTTCTGAAGTGATAGCCTGTCTTCCACTTGCTCACGGTTGAGAGTCAACTTATTTTACAGAAGCCCTCACCATGCTCCTTCTGGCTTGTTATATTGCACGGACCTGAGTCACATGCTTATGCCTGAACTAAACCCTGACCTGAAAAACATCTTGCATTTAATGACTTAAATGTGATTTCCTGATGCTATTACTGCTAAGGGGGACGGGGATAAATAGAGCAATAAGGCTCATTTCAGGAAACGGGGATGGAGGTATCTTCTCTTGAGGCACAAAACTGGAGTTCTTTGGGGAATGATAAAGAAGAGGTCGGGCAACCAGAAACGCCCGATATATTAACACAAGTAAGAGCCGAGAACTATTCTTAACAGTTTGGTGAATATTCTGCTAGATACAGTGTACTATACAATGTTCTCATTGTTTTAAAATTTAAGTGGGATTGCATTGCACACAGCCCTCCCTAATTTGCTTTTTTCCCCTTTAAAAACACTTTTACATGACACGTTTACTGACGTATAACAAAGATAGACATTATTTTAAAACTGTTATATGAAACATGTAGCCAATCCCATAATGGGGGACATTTAGCTTGTTCCAATATTTTCAATATTACAAATTATTCTACATCATTGTAAATGCCTTTTGGGGCATGTGTAAGCTTTCTGTATTCTGTAGAATACATCCTTCATGGTGAAATTTCTGGGCCAAAGGCTAAGCACGTAATATTTTATAGAGGCTGAAAAGGCATCCCTCTTTATATTACTATGTAAAAAAATTTTTTTTAAGTTTATTTATTTTATTTTTTTAACGTTTATTTATTTTTGAGACAGAAAGAGACAGAGCATGAACAGGGGAGGGGCAGAGAGAGAGAGGGAGACACAGAATCTGAAACAGGCTCCAGGCTCTGAGCTGTCAGCACAGAACCCGACGTGGGGCTCGAACTCACGGACCGTGAGATCATGACCTGAGCCGGTCGGATGCTTAACTGACTGAGCCACCCAGGCACCCCAAAAGTTTATTTATTTTTGAGAGAACTAGAGACAGAGCACGAGCAGGGGAGAGGTCGAGAGAGGGGGAGACACAGAATCCAAAGCAAGCTCCAGGCTCTGAGCTGTCAGCACAGAGCCCGACGTGGGGCTCGAACTCACGGACGGTGAGATCATGACCTGAACCAAAGTCTGACAGTCAACTGACTGAGCCACCCGGGCGCCCCTATGCTATTTCTTTGAGCAGTCTATGAGAATGAACATTTCATCCATACACTCACCAATGCTGAATAGCAGTAATTGGAAAATATTTGGTGAAATCAAATTGTCATTTTAATTTCCTAGATTAATATAATGTCTTTCTAAACTTTTAAAAATATTTATTTATTTATTTTGAGAGAGAGAGCAAGCACTGGGGAGGGCAGAGAGGCAGGGAGAGTGGGAGAATCCCAAACAGGCTCCCCACTACCAGCACAGAGCCACGTGTGTGGGTGGAACTTATCAATCTCGAGATCGTGACCTGAGCCGAACTGGGACACTCAACCGACTGAGCCACACAGGTGCCCCTATTTTTCATTTATTTTCATCTCATTGCTCTATTTGGATATTCTACTCTTTTTTGAGTAATATGGCAATTTATATTTTTCCAAGAAAAAAATTTTTCATCTGTATTTGCATTACATTGGTATAAATTTCTCCATGGTATTCCCTTTGAATTAGTAAAGTTTCTTCTGTACCTGCAATTAAGACCATTTGTTGGCATTTGATGTTATTTATTTGTATCTTTTCTCTGTTTTTTTTTTTTGTTAATCAGACTTGATAAAGATTTGTTTATTATAGTGTTCTTTTAAAAATGTTTATTTTTGACAGAGAGAGAGAGACAGAGCATGAGTGGGGGAGGGGCAGAGAGAGAGGAAGACACAGAATCCGAAGCAGGCTCCAGGCTCTGAGCTGTCAGCACAGAGCCTGATGTGGGGCTCGAACTCACGGACCGCTAGATCATGACCTGAGCCGAAGTGGGACGCTCAACCGACTGAGCCACTCAGGCGCCCCTATTATAGTGTTTTCAAAGCACCGTCTTTTTGGTTTTATCAAGTCTTCTAGTATTTTGTTCTAGATAATTAATTTCTACTTTTACCTTTATTAACTTATTCTAATTTTGCTGTTAGTTTTATAGCTTTTTCAATCGGAAGTTTAGTTAATTTATTTGAAACACTTCTTGTTATATAATACACTAAGCATACATATTTTCATGAAAGCTGTTTTGACCATGTTGTAAACATTTTGTCATCTGGTACACTCACTTATCATTTTTTTCTCAATAATTTGTAATTTCATTTCAGATTCCCTTTAACAATTAATGATTGTTTAGATCCATTCTAGTTTCCGAACGGTCCCACTAATATTATTTAAATTGTTTTTGAGAGGGAAGCAGGGAGAGAGAGAGTCAGAGACAGAGACAGAGACAGAGACAGAGACAGAGGGAATACATGATCAGAGGAGGGGTAGAGGGAGAGAGAGAGAATCTGGGATCAGGACCTGAACCGAAATCAAGAGTCAGACGCTCAACTGACTGAGGCAGCCAGGCACTCCAGCACCTGGATATATTTAAACGTGTATTTTAAACATATATTTAAACATATTTGGACTCATGGTTTTTCTAGTGATGGCTCATGTTTATGTTCTTCCTCACAAATATTAGCACGCTACAATGTTCACTTTTTCCACTTTCACCGTGTTCCAATTTTATAATAATCTTCCTAACATTGGTTCTTTTCATACTACCCTGTTTAGAGTTTACTGAGCTTCTTGGATCTCCAAGTCAGTGTTATTCATCAAATTTGGGAAAATCTCAGCCTTTATTTCTCCAAATATTTTTTCAAAACAATTTTTTTTTCTATTTTCCTCCTGAAACTCTTATTACTCATATGGTAGAACATTTTACATTTTCCGCCCCGAAGCACGTGCGCGTTTTTCTCCAGTCTTTTTTTCTCTTCCGTCCCATAGACTGAATAATTTCTATTACTTAAGTCTTCAGACAGACTGGGCTAAACATCCGTATGACACATTCAGAGGACTAGTAGCAGATGTGGGCGGTCAGCTAGAAACTCCCTTGGAGTTGTCACAGACAGCACCTACAGGTGGCCTGTCCATGTAGCTTGAACTCATACGATAGCAGCTGCATGAGTGTTCCCACAGACACAGATGGAAGAGCTGGAGGGTTTCTTATGACCTAGCCTAAGAAGTCCTATAATGTTACTTCTACTGCCTTCTATTGGTCACATGGGTCTCAAGTCAGATCATGGGAGAGTTACTTTGAAGAAGACCAGGTAGGACGGGAGACATTATTGTAGCCATCCTTAGAAAATACAGTCTGTTCCAACTTCTTTAGAGTCTTTGTCTGCTAAATGTACCATATATATGGGCCATCTTGGGGTTGGTTTCTGTTGATTACCTGTTTCCTTGGTGATAGGTCACATTTTCTAGCTGCATTGCCTGTTCAGTGGTTTTCAACTGGATATTAGACATTTGGAACAATACACTTCAGAGACTCTGTATTCTGTTATCTTTCTCTGAAAATTATTAAGGCATGTTTTAGCGGGCAGGGAGCTTACTGGATGATCGTTTTGAATTTGTGTTAGCTTGCTTTTATGCTTTATCTAGGTGGATATTTTCCAAAGCCCCAATATGTCTTGGCAGTCCCCTATAACAGGAGGGATCTCAGCTTCCAAACTCTTCCATAAAGATCTTGTCAGGGCGTGGCTTTAGGCACTGTTGGTTCTCAGAAGGTCTGGAGTATGTCTTACACGAGGGCATCATCGTAACTTCTAAGGAAAGCTTTTGTGGTCATTCAGCCTGATGTCGGGCTATTAATGAGGTCTCTCCACTCCAGCAGGGTCAGAACTTTCTGCTACTGCTCATCACGGAGCACAGCCCAGCCTCTAGAATCTTGGTTCCAATATCACTTTGTGGTACTTGCTCTCTGGTAAGCCTCGAATGGAATTGTCCGGTGGAGGTACAGCCTCGCCCTCACCATGGAGGTACCCAGCACAGATTATTGGAGTCCCCCACTTTGCACATCTTGCCCTCTGTCCTGTGCTTTACCCCAAACAATCCGTCATTTCTGCTGCTCTGAACTCTGCTATCTGCCTCCCCAGCTCAGCAGCTCTGCAGGTTTCTGTTCACCTCCCGAGTCTCCGTTCACTTAGAAATGGCAGTCTTGTCCTGCTTGTTATCCGAAGCCTGAAAAGACTTGCTTCTTCTATCTTGCCCGGCTTTATAGTGGTTTATGGTGAAGAGACTAATGTAGTACCAGAGTACCAGTACTCTGCTTCATGGCCTGAAGCAGAGGTTCTATCTGTCTTATTTACGACTTCTCAGTTTTACGTTATATTTAGAAAAGCTGTCTTTATTCTGAGATTACAATAAAACACCCTGTCATAATTTTTTCTAGTGCTATTTATGGTTTTAATTTTTAAGGATTTAAATCTCTGGTCTAGGATTTATTTTGATGAGGTATGCTATGAAATATGGAGCCAATTTCATTTTTCCCCTCAAGATGGTAGTCCCAAAGCCATTATTTAAAAAATCCTTAATTTTTAACCACTTCCTTGAAATACTTATAATTTGTTGTATTTTAATTCTTATTTCAGTACACTTCTTGACTTTTTGGTCTGTTCTGTCTGCTCGCAGGCTGGTATATCATTGTTTAATTGTAACTTTATGATGCATTTTGACTCATGACAAAGCTGTTTCCCCCTCATTCATCTTTTTCTGCTCAATTGTGATAACTCTTCTTGATTAGCTTTTCATATCAACCTTGGAGCCAACTTGTATTGTTGAAAAACCTCACTGGTGTTCCTTCAGTTTGTAACTTAATTTAGGGACGGTTGTTATTGGCTAATGCCATTTGATTCTCGAATGCATGTTGCCATTTATGTAGCTAAGTGTTCTTTTGCATCCCATAGTAGGGACGTTTCTCGTTAAATTCACACCTGGGTACATATTTGTTGTCATGTTTTTCATGTAGGTCATTTTTCCACTGTAATTTCTAGTCACTTGTTGTTCATGTATAAGAGAGCCTTTGGCTAAATAATATTCCATTGTATGCATCTACCACTTTCTTTACCCATTCATCTGTTGAAGGGTATTTAGATTATTTCCACATCACGGCTATTGTGAACAGTTCTACAATGAACATGGGAGTGCTAGTATCTCTTTGAGGCTTTGATTTCAATTCCTTTTTTTTTTTAATTTTAACGTTTATTTATTTTTGAGAGAGACAGAGACAGTGTGAGCGGGGGAGGGGCAGAGAGAGGGAGACACAGAATCCGAAGCAGGCTTCAGGCTCCGAGCTGTCAGCAGAGAGCGCGATGCGGGGCTCAAACTCACGAACCGTGAGATCATGACCTGAGCTGAAGTCGGACGCTTAACCGACTGAGCCACCCAGGTGCCCCTGATTTCAATTCTTCTGGATAAATAACCAGAAGTGGGGTTTCTGGATCATATGGTAGTTTTATTTTTAATTTCTTGAGGATCCTCCACACTGTTTTTTGTCACAGCTGTACCATTTTGCATTTCTGCCAGCAGAGCACAAAGGTTAGAGCGTCTCCGTATCCTTGCCGATACTTGTATGAAGTTTCAGTTAAGCAAGATGAATAAGTTCTAGAGACTGGCATTGTAGCTAAAGCCAACATATTACATTATACAATTAAAATTCTGTTAGGGGGGTAGATCTCATGTGAAGTGTTTCTTACAATCATAAAATACAATTAAAAGAAAAAGAGGAAGACTTAAAAGATAAAATATGGGTATTGGTTTTTCATGGTCAAACAGTTTTTAAGAACTTCCTGTGATGTTGTAGACGTTACCCTTTTAATCTATCTGATCTCACATTTGCAAAACTTCGGAAGAAATCCCCAAACAATAACACATGATATTAATCGTGATGCAATCTCCCCACCTACGAATCCCCTCTTAGCTCTCGAGGCAGTGAGAATTCATGGATGCTTTTTACTCTGTATTCTCAGTTGATGAGATTGCTGTCATTTGGTCTTTCACCTTTTCTTTCTGTTTAGTTTCAAGCCAAGAACTTGCTTTTTGAAACTCCAGTGACACGAACAGGTCCTCAGGCGTCCCCGGATCACGGTGATCACTCCAGACATCCAGAAGGGCCAGTGCGTTTCTCCCATCACATCCGGATCTCTGGAAAACAGCCTATTTGCCTTCATCCTCCCCCATTCTTTCAGTGGAATTTGGACCCGTTGACCCTTTGGGTGTTTGTGTTTACCTCTAGCTACTTGGCCAACTCAGTGGTGGGCACGGCAGCTTTAGCTGGGGGTCTGGTTTCCTGGGGCTTCTGCCACTTTCGTGTCTATCCAGGTGAGGCTAAGAACCTGGTTGCTAGCGTTTCTGGAAATATTGAGGAAAAAAGGGCTTCCTTGCCTTTGAGGGAAGTTCCTCTCTAGAACCCTGTGTGCCTACACAGTCCGTGTGCGGAGAAAAAAAGATGATGGAAGGTTCTCACGTGGAGCACTGAGGGTGGTTGGCTGTAGCAGTATTATTGCAGGGGACAAGTTCCTTATCTCTGATGCCAATGATATCAGTGACACCACCTTCTCTAATTACTGCTGCTGTTACTGTCACTCTTTTGTCTTCAGACCTGAGAATGTAGTGGGTGTTAGGCAGAAGGTTCAGGACCTGGAATAATTCATGTCCCTGAAGGGAGGGAGTCATCCTGACGCCGTTCTGGATGCCCTGTTTTTCTCCGTGTGACTGTGGGTCATGCCTCTCTGCTGCCACTGCCATGCCACACCGTGGGCTGTCACGACTTGGAATGGTGCTCTCTTTCTCCTGTGCTTTCAAAATGATTTGTGAATAATTCAAGTCTGAGACATGGTGGAGTAAAAGCATTGTCTCTCTGGACAAGTTCTGGTGAACATGCTAATATGTTCCTTGGAGGGATCAAAGGTTAATATTACTCCCTCCCGCCTGGGTGGCTCAGTCGGTTGAGCGTCTGACTTCGGCTCAGGTCATGATCTCACAGTCCGTGAGTTTGAGCCCCGTGTCGGGCTCTGTGCTGACAGCTCGGAGCCTGGAGCCTGCTTCGGATTCTGTGTCTCCCTCTCTCTCTGCCCCTCCCCTGCTCACGCTCTGTCTCTGTCTCAAAAATAAATAAACATTAAAAAAATTTTAAAAAAATACTACTCCCTCCAACATTCACCAACGAATCTGTAGATTGTATCAGATTAGCTAGTTGTTGTACATTGTGGTATAATACTGGATTCACACGGGGGCGGCTGCATGGTGATGGAGAAGAAGTTTGAGGATATATTTAGAATTATCTAATCCTAATGAAGAGGTGCTTGTCTGAGTCCATTTGGTTGCTGTAACACAGTACACAGAGTGGGTGGCCTATCGACAAGAGAAATTTATGTCTCATAGTTCTGGAGGCTGGAAGAGTGAGTTGCCAGCATGGCTATTTTTTCATAAGACACCTCTTTCTGGTTCATAGCTGGCTCCTTCCCACTGTGTCTTTACCTGGTGGCAGGGGCTAGGGGTTTATCTGGAGTCTCTTTTATGAGACACTAATCCCATTTGTGAGGATTCCACGCTCACGACTTAAGTACCTCTGAACGTCCTACCTACCAATACCATCACTTGGGCATTAGGAACTCAACAGTTGAATTTGGGTCATATATAAACAGTCAGACCCTACCAGTGTTCAAGAAGACAAGTAGAATAGGAAGAAAATACTAGGAGGTAGAGAGCAGTCGTCTCTTAATCTACATTTTGCCTTTGAACGGGCCTCCTTTGACAATGATTTAATGAATGTAAGAGTTTACCAAGACTGTAGACAGCCCTTTGCTGGTGAGGCCGGGTTTTTGTCTCCTCTTCTCCACTCGCTGCCCCGCCTGGTGTCAGGTGACCATGGTCAGCCTCAGTTTCACTCACTCCTTTTTGTTCTTCACAGTAGAGCGTTGAGCACACTAATCGGGTTCTACCCCATCATTTTATATTTGAGGAAACTGAGCTCTCTGTGTCTCAAAGTGACTTTACCAAGACCTCTTCTCTTGCAGTATGTGATAGTCACAGCCTCCCTCAAAAGCGTTCAACTTCAGCCCCCAAGCGCGGCCTTGGAGGACAAGGATCCCGTGTGAGGCGCCTCCTTCGGAGAGACCAACCTCTGGGAATCGAAGCACAGTTTTACAAAAGCGGCTGGTGGGCTTCCTTCCATGCAGTTTGTTTTTCTTGAGCTCTTGGAATTAACTTGAAGTAGAACCATGGTAACCATGACAGCTTTTGACAGTGACGACCTTGGGTTTCAGTGGACTGGTAAAACGAGAGTGATTAAAGGAAAATGTGAGAAACTGGTACATAGAGTCCATGAGTCGATGTCCATAAATGCAGGGAATAGAGGTATTCATTTACCTGATATTTCAGAGTGGATGTTGTCTGGAGAAGACTAGGAAGGAGGGAAACATATCGGGGAAGGAAAAGTAGATCTCTGGAGACTGCCACTAAAGAAAAAAACTGGAGGTCGGAGTCCTGAGTTGTTTGCTTCCTTGTGGCTATTTCTTTTTTCTTCTCTCCTTAGCAGAAGTTCGTTTAATTTTATTGTTTATCAGATTCTCTCTCTCTCTCTCTCTCTCTCTCTCTCTCTCATCCTCTCTCTCATTAACAGAGATACTTTCCAAAGAATTTGTGTATGTGTCTATTCACCTCTCCATCTATCCATCATCCACTATCACGCTTTGAGTTGCCATAGAGTTTTTTTATGGGTTTGCTTATTTCTCACTTTTTTTTCAATATATGAAGTTTATTGTCAAATTGGTTTCCATACAACACCCAGTGCTCATCCCAAAAGGTGCCCTTCTCAATACCCATCACCCACCCTCCTCTCCCTCCCACCCCCCATCAACCCTCAGTTTGTTCTCAGTTTTTAAGAGTCTCTTATGCTTTGGCTCTCTCCCACTCTAACCTCTTTTTTTTTTTTCCTTCCCCTCCCCTATGGGTTTCTGTTAAGTTTCTCAGGATCCACATAAGAGTGAAACCATATGGTATCTGTCTTTCTCTGTATGGCTTATTTCACTTAGCATCACACTCTCCAGTTCCATCCATGTTTTTACAAAGGGCCATATTTCATTCTTTCTCATTGCCACGTAGTACTCCATTGTGTATATAAACCACAATTTCTTTATCCATTCATCAGTGGATGGACATTTAGGCTCTTTCCATAATTTGGCTATTGTTGAGAGTGCTGCTATAAACATTGGGGTACAAGTGGCCCTATGCATCAGTACTCCTGTATCCCTTGGGTAAATGCCTAGCAGTGCTATTGCTGGGTCATAGGGTAGGTCTATTTTTAATTTTTTGAGGAACCTCCACACTGTTTTCCAGAGTGGCTGCACCAATTTGCATTCCCACCAACAGTGCAAGAGGGTTCCCATTTCTCCACATCCTCTCCAGCATCTATAGTCTCCTGATTTGTTCATTTTGGCCACTCTGACTGGCGTGAGGTGATATCTGAGTGTGGTTTTAATTTGTATTTCCCTGATTAGGAGCGACGTTGAGCATCTTTTCATGTGCCTGTTGGCAATCCGGATGTCTTCTTTAGGGAAGTGTCTATTCATGTTTTCTGCCCCTTTCTTCCCTGGTTATTTGTTTTTTGGGTGTGGAGTTTGGTGAGCTCTTTATAGATTTTGGATACTAGCCCTTTGTCTGATTTGTCATTTGCAAATATCTTTTCCCATTACATTGGTTGCCTCTTAGTTTTGTTGGTTGTTTCCTTTGCTGTGCAGAAGCTTTTTATCTTCATAAGGTCCCAGTAGTTCATTTTTGCTTTTAATTCCCTTGCCTTTGGGGATGTGTCAAATAAGAAATTGCTACGGCTGAGGTCAGAGAGGTCTTTTCCTGCTTTCTCCTCTAGGGTTTTGATGGTTTCCTGTCTCACATTCAGGTCCTTTATCCATTTTGAGTTTATTTTTGTGAATGGTGTGAGAAAGTGGTCTAGTTTCAATCTTCTGCATGTTGCTGTCCAGTTCTCCCAGCACCATTTGTTAAAGAGACTGTCTTTTTCCATTGGATATTCTTTCCTGCTTTGTCAAAGATGAGTTGGCCATACGTTTGTGGGTCTAGTTCTGGGGTTTCTATTCTATTCCATTGGTCTATGTGTCTGTTTTTGTGCCAATACCATGCTGTCTTGATGATTACAGCTTTGTAGTAGAGGCTAAAGTCTGGGGTTGTGATGCCTCCCGCTTTGGTCTTCTTCTTCAAAATTACTTTGGCTATTTGGGGCCTTTTGTGGTTCCATATGAATTTTAGGATTGCTTGTTCTAGCTTCGAGAAGAATGCTGGTGCAATTTTGATTGGGATTGCATTGAATGTGTAGATAGCTTTGGGTAGTATTGACATTTTGACAATACTTATTCTTCCAATCCATGAGCGTGGAATGTTCTTCCATTTCTTTATATCTTCTTCAATTTCCTTCATTACTTATTTCTCACTTTGTACTGCAATTGTCTCATTGTATGTATTTTTTTAAACACCAGACTGAATTCTTTGAAGAGAGGGTCCATGTCTTATTTGAAATCTGTATCCCTGGGGTCTATCCCATGGGTCCATCCCATGCCATGGGATGAATGAATGAGCTCGTAATATAGCGAACAGACACTAGACATGATGCCTTTATTTTAAATTAGTGTACATGTCTGTGTGTGCACATGTGTGTGTCTGTGTGAGCTAAGTAACTAACAAGTGGCACCAATATAAACCGAAAGAAGAATTGAAAAGAGCAAGAGGGTAAGAAGGCATTAGAAGAATTAGGCACTCAGCTAGTCCTTGAAGGATGCAGAGGAACTGGACCAACAAATAGGATGTCAGAGGAGTTTGAGGAAGGAAAAAATGAGCTAAAAAGAGGAGGAGTCAGGAAAGCATGAGGTGTGTTTGGGGAACAGTTGGGATCAGCATGTCTAAGGTAAGGTTGATGATTTGTGTTGGGAAATGGTGGGCAGAAGGTCCAAACTTGGGTCTGGTTTGTGAGCATCTTGACTCGCTCTAAGAAATTTGTGTTTTCACCTTTAAACATGGATGAGAATGTTGGGGTATAAAGTGGGATGGAAGGGCCCAGCAGCCTTCATGAGAGAGCCACAGTGGAAGCAGAGGGGTAGGAAATAGTTTAAAGGCACTTTATTCATTTCATATATTCCTATATGTCAGGCGCAATGCTAGCTGCTAGGGGAACAATACTGAATGGGAGTCTGTAAGGATACACCATCAAGAGCTGTAGAAGAGACAAATAGACATTCACAGTACCCAACATAAGTTTTACGGGATCCATATGAGATAATTAGAGGGAGCATCTGACACCTCCTTGGAGGATGGACAGGGAAGATTTCTCAGAAGTGACATCTTGGGGCGCCTGGGTGCCTCAGTCGGTTAAGCGTCAGACTCTTGGTTTCAGCTCAGGTCGTGATCTCACAGTTCATGGGTTCGAGCCCCACGTCGGGCTCTGCTCTGATTGCACAAAGCCTGCTTGAGATTCCCTCTCTCCCTCTCTCTCTGCCCCTGCCCTGCTTTCACACACACACACACACACACACACACACACTCTCTCTCTCTCTCTCTCTCAAAATAAATGAACTTAAAAAAAAAAAAAGAAGAAGTGATATCTCAACAGTCGTAAAGGATAAGTGCCAAGTGGCCAAGTAGAGGAGGGTTTTTGAAAAAGAAGATCCAGCATGCCATGGAAAGAGCATGGCAATTTTAGGGCATTCCAAGTAGTTTTAGACTAGTATGAGTATGGAGAAAATGAGGATGCATGGGAGATACAGTGACCAGGAAGTGGTGACTCAGGGACTGAAAAGGTGAGCACGAAGGACCTGGTTTGCAACCCTAACCTCATTAGAGATTGCATTATTCATATTTATTTTTTATTTAAAAATTTTTTAAAAGTTTATTTACTTATATTGAGAGACAGAGAGAGAGAGAGAGAGAGAGAAAGCATAAGCAGGGGAGAGGCAGAGAGAGAAGGAGAGAGAGAATCCCAAGCAAGCCTCCTCACTGTCAGCGCAGAAACTGACGGGGGGCTCAAACCCATGAACCGTGAGATCATGACCTGAGCCGCAACCAAGAGTCCGATGCTTGGCCGACTGAACCACCCAGGCACCCGTGCAATATTCACATTTAAAGTAGTATTCTTCCTCATAGCCCCTCTGAAATGTTTATCAGGTCCCTCTTCTTTTTCATACTTGTCCCCTAATTCATTGCCCTAAGAGAGAGGGCTTTATTTACAGGTACCCGAGTCCGAATCAGAGGACTTCTGTCCAAAATGTGGAGACTCTAGTGTTCTTCATTGACAGTCTGAATTCTATTAGTAGATTTCTAATAGTCTTCTTCTTCTTCTTCTTCTTCTTCTTCTTCTTCTTCTTCTCCTTCTTCTCCTAGAATAGACCTTATTTGATTAAAAACACATTGTTTCCTGATAATTGGTGGATTCATTGACTAGAATCTATTCCAGATCTTTGCTTTTGTGTTTTGCTAAAAAGGTTGCTTTGCAGCCCTGTTTTTGAGGGGCCGGATGTCAGAGAGGGTAAGTGAAACTTGGTGAAATGAATCACCAAGTAACTTTATTGTGTTCTATGGTCTAGTAAATTTTAAACAGCACAGGTGTGCTTTTTCTCTGAAATTTTGAAAGCTTAGTAAGAAAAGGTCCTGATGAAGTATGTAGGGTTTTTTAATGTATAAATTCATGTCCTGTGCAGTAGAGACGATTGTACTTCTTCCTTTCCAACTCCAGTTCCAAACCTCTGCATCTGTTGAGATGATAATATGATTTTTAGGTTTTATTCTATTAATGTGATGTATCACATTTATTAATTTGGGTAAGCGTCGTGTAAGTGCCTGACAGTTGGCTTTTTTTTTTTTATTGTAATACAAGTTCATAATATTAAGGCTTTTCCTTCGTCAGTTTTATTAAAAAATCTTTGACATACATCATTGTATAAATTTAAGGCAGGCAGCATGATGCTTTGATTTGCATATATTGTGAAATGCTTACCATAATAGGTTCAGCTAACATCCATCTTCTCATACAGATACAGTAAAAATAAAGAAAACAAAGGGAAAAAGAAAAAAAAATGTCCTGGTGATGAGAACTTTTAGGAGTTACTCTCTTAACCTTTCTATAGAGATGGTCCCTGACTTAGCGATGATTCAGTTTAGGATCTTTACCCACGGTGCAAAAACGATGCACATTCAGTAGAAACCACGTTTTGAATTTTGATCTTTTCCTAGGCTAGCGATACTCAGTATGGCCCTCTCTTGTGATACAGGGAAGTAGGCTGCACGGTATTCAGTACATGACATGAGATATTCAACACCTGGTTATAAAACAGGCTTTGTGTTAGTTACGTGATTTGTCCAGCTCTGGGCTGACGTAAGTGTTCTGAGCATGTGTAAGCTAGGCTAGGCCAAGCTATGATGTGTGGTAGGTTAGGCATATTAAATGCCTTTTGCTTTATGCCACATTTATTGGTATTTAACCCCATCGTAAGTTGAGGAAGATCTGTGTATCATACAACGCTGTTAGCTCTAGTCGTCATGTTGTCCGCATGGATGGCATCATCCCTAGCACTTAGAACCGGAAGTTTGTACCTTTTGACTGCCTTCCTCCGATTCCTTCTTCCCCTACCCTGACATGAAGCTTTCGCTCTTTGAGGCATCATCTTCAAAGACAGCTACCTTGAATAAGGATGTGGCCAGCCACAGGAGTAGACGAAGAGCTAGCCGCCCCAGCCCTCGAAGCTTCCTTTTACAGACTTGTTTTACAGACTTCTGGGTGACTTAAATAAATGACCATTTGACTGATTGTTTTCCCTGCCTGCCCCTGAATTCCTGCTTTCCTGTGTTAAATTCATGAATAAAGAGTGAACCTGCAAAAGCAAGGCACCCCACCCTTGGGTCCTAATAGAAGCATAACCACAAGCACATCCTCTCTCTATCTGCAGTCTCAATTGTGTGGGCCCCACGCATGCCATGTTCCTTCCAACGACATGCGAATAATACACCTAATTTTTTCCCCAGAGTTCTGTGATGGTTACTGCTGAAGTGTGTCTTACAATCAGGAAGTATCGCAAAGGCTGGTCGAGCCACAACATTGGTTGTGAAAAGAGAAATGTCTGTGTGGGCGTACCGCAGACCCAGATGAGTGCCCCCAGGCATTTCTATCCCAACCATCACTCCTGTTAGGCTGAGACCAGCACAAATTAGTATGTAGAACCATTCTTGCAATCCCACGGTAAATCCCAGTTGATCATGGTGAATGATCCTGCTCATGGGCTGCTGAATTTGATTTGCTAGCATCTTACTAAGAATTTTTGCATCTATATTCATTAGGGATATGGCCGGTAGTTTTCTTTTCTTGCAATATCTGTGTCTGGCTTTTGTATCAGGGTAATGCTAGTCTTGCAAAATGAGTTTGGGAGTGTGCCCTTCTCTTTGAGTTTTTGGAAGAGTTTGAGAATGGTCAATGTTCATTCCCCTTTTAAATGTTTGGTAAAATTCACCAGTGAGGCCACCTATTCCTGAGATTTTCTTTGTTGGGAGATTTTTGATCACTAATTCAGTCTCCTTACTGGCAATTGGTCTGTTCAGATGTTCAATTTCTTCCCGATTCAGTCTTGATAGGTTGTGTGTTTCCAAGAGTTTATTCATTTCTTTTAGGTTGTCCAGTTTGCTGGTATACAATTAATTGTTTGTAATAGTCTCTTACGATCCTTTGTATTTCTGTGGTTATCAGGCATAATGCTTCCTCCTTCATTCATAACTTTGTTGATTTGGGCCCTTTCAGAAAAATGTCTAATGGGATCATTTCTCCTCTGAGAACCACCCTGGCCCCCAAGTTTTGTTGTGTTACATGCTACTTGTATCTTATGAATTTTCCAAATAATTTCAGACTGTGATTTGTATTTCCAATAATAAAAAATCGCTTAAATCTGTTCTCTAGTTTTTAAATTGGTTTCCTGCCATGATTTGAAATGGTTGGTATAATTATCTTTCTCTTTTAGAAATCATGTTGTGATAATAGATTTTGGTCTTGATTGGAGGTCAGCAAATTTCTGTAAAGGGCCACATAGTATGGCCCTACAGGTATATAGTTTGTGTTTCAACTACTACTCTGTCACTGGCAGAGTTTCTACTTGGCAGAAAGTAGCCATTTTGACAGTATTAAAAAGAAAAAAGAAAAAGAAAAAAAGCTGTGTTCCAAATGGTTATGTTCCAGTAAAACTTTACTTATGAAAGCAGATGGTGGGTTGAATTTTGCCTGTTGGTCATAGTTTGCTGACCCCTGGTCTAGACAACTTTTGATTTCTGTAATTTAGTAACTTAAAAAAAATCTTAACGTGTGATTAACTTTGATAAATACTTTCTGATCCCTAGACAAGAGGGCATATTCTATATACGTATGGTAAAATTTTAGTCTCTTAAATCTCATTTACGTATAATTCAGGCCATTTTAACTTTTTGGGGCGTCAGGTTTCTTAGTCTTTGACAAAGCAGCTCATTTCTATCAATGACAACAATTTTATGTGGCACCAAGAAAACTTTTTCCAGTTGTCTTTGCAAAACTCCCGGGAGTGAGCCAAAATATCTTTGTACGAAAGACTTTGAACTGTTAGCTCATCTCTCGAGCCCACAGGTATTTCTGATTGGCCTCCACAGTGTGATTGAGCGCGTCATTGATTGACCTAGCTTGAATTAGTTACCAATGTCTTGCTATCTGGAGATTTTACATCCCACACTCCATAAAATCCAAGATGTCAGGACTGATTTTAAGATGTGCCAGTATTTTCTATAGCACCGAGGAAGAAAAAAATTGCTGCTAATTATAATTGTCAGCCATCCCTGATTGCAAGACGTATCTCGGTTTTAAAAATACTAAAATGTGAAAAAAATGTGTATCTTAGACTTAATGAATTAGCGTAAAAATCTGCATTTGTGGCTTTATACACAGGACGATCTAACAGCATTGGGACTACACTGTCATTTCACAGTAATGAGGCTGGGGTTGAGTACTAGCTGCTCCTTTTGAAGGTTTGAGGTTTGCGTGTTCCAGAATCCGCAACCCACCCACTAATTTGTCTAAGTTGCATTCAGGTGTGACCCCTGCTATATGGTGATAGACCCAAGCCAGATGCACATTTTCTATTCCCCGTGGAAATAGATGACCCCTTGCAACCTTGAGAGAATATTTGACGTCTCATTCTGCTGTGTTTGCACTGCAATGACTTCACAGCATCTGGAGCTTCCTTGACTAAATAATGAGCACTTTAATAAAGTATATCTGCATGATGGAAGAGACTCTACTTGCGCTATGTCCCAGAGCAAAAAGTGTCTTCCCTTTATCTTTAGATAGATCCAAGCTTTCAAACTAAGAATCATGGAAAACGTAGTCCTTGGTGTCCTAGAACAGTCACTTTGTCCCTCTTTCTTGCTACCAAATGATAAGAAACATTGAGGGTTTTTTTTCTGTGGAAGGCTGGAATATTTCCGTAAGTGATTTGTGTCCAGTAGGCTTTATTTTTCACATAAAGACATGAGGCTAAAATATTTTACTGTTCACTTTAATACAAACACTTTGCAATCCAGGTCTTTTTCCCATTGCATATTGCCTCCTTTGTTGAAGATTAATCGACCACGTAATCGCGGGTTTATTTTTGGGCTCTTTATTCTGTTCCGTTGATCTATGTGTCAGTTTTTGTTTCAGTACCATACTGTTTTGATTACTACAGTTTTGTAGGGCATCTTGATGTCAGGGCTGGTGATACTCCCAGTTTTGTTATTTTTCAGGATTGCTTTGTCTATTTAGGGTCTTTTGTGGTTCCACGCCAGTTCTAGGATTATTTGTTCTAGTTCTGTGAAAAATGCCGTTGGCATTTCGATAGGGACTGCATCAAATCTGTAGATTGCTTTGGGTAGTATGGACATTTTAACAGTATTTGTTCTTCCAATTCATGAGTATGGGATGTCTTTCCATTTGTGTCATCTTCAATTTCAGAGTACAGGTCTTCTGGAGTACAGTTTTATATTTATAGTTTTCAGAGTACAGGTCTTTCACCTCCTCGGTTAAGTTTATTCCTAGGTATTTTACTATTTTTTGGCGCAATTGTAAATGGGATTGTTTTCTTCACTTCTCTTCCTGCTGTTTCATTATTAGTGTCGCAGCCCTCTTTGGAATGTTCTATGCTTTTGGCTACAAATCCTAATTTGTCTATCATAAATATAACTACCCCTAGTTTATTTATTGCCACTTACCTGGCCTATCTTTGCTTATTCTTTTATTTTAGAACTTTTTGGATCACTGTGTTTTGAGTTTGTGCCAGGAACTGACAGAGGGTCGGAGGGAACGTGACATTTCCCGACTTGCACTGCATATAGGGTTTCTCTTTCTCCAGCATACGGTGCTTTAGGCTCACCCCTGGAAGGCTACCTTCCTTCTTTCCCACTTATTTCTGTAAGATCTCTTTTCCTACTTGTTTCAAAGACAGGCCTGGTTTTGGCATGAAGAGAGGTCTTGATTGGGTGTTTCCTCTCTTTCCTGGAAATTACTAACAGAGAGTGATATTACAGTGTCCTTGGGCTTTAAGTTTTAGTGTAGTAAGTTTTTATATTTCTCTGTACCCTCAGTGATGTTTTAGTGTAAATTTGGTGGAGACCAAATTTTAATCAAGAAGTTCTAAGGGTTGTTTTTCATCGCAGATCCTTCTTCAACTAGAAAGGGAGTTAACCAGCTGTGGGTTAATGTATCTGACTTCAGTGTTCTTAATTTTTTTTTTTCCGTTCAGCTTGAATAATTTGGGGGAAAACAATTTTTTATTTATTTATTTATTTTTTTTCTTCGTATTTCCCTTTCAAGAAACATCAAGTATGTTATGACCATTACTTGGAAACAATGCATAGTTTGGGTCTTGTGTGTTTGGTGTGTGTGTGTTTTTTCTAAACAGATGTTAAATAAAATCTTCAGGTCATGTGTGAGGCAGAATACTTAGAAGAATGTTTCAGAGCCCGGCCGACTTTAAACAAATTGTTAAATCCATTGTTTATTAAAGTGAAACAATGGAAAAGAGGAAGTGGTGGAGAGCTGCTTGGTTAATATTAAATGAAATTCATCCCTCTCCCCCACATCAGACATGTCAAACCACAGTGAATTATAAGCTAAGTGAAGTTTTGAGAGCCAGTTTAGAAATCTTTGAACCAAACCAAAGCAAAACACAGCCCTACCGGCATGAGTTTCGTGTGCAATGTTTTGCCAGGTTGTTTTGCACAGACTGGCTGGGAGTCTTTGCGAGAGGTGGATTCTCAGGGTCAACGTCGGGGCTGCTCAGCCAAAGAGAAGAGGGGAAGTCATATGCGCCTCAGAAAAAGTGGATGTAGGAAGACAGAGAAGATTTTCCTGCCGAGGCAGAAGAAGATCTGGCTCCCCTTTTCATTGACTGGCTGCTTGTTGTTTATGTTTCTTCAAGTAAGCTCAATCATCCCCTCCAGAAAGACTGCAGATTCCCCCAGGAAGCTGAGCCAGCAGGCAGAGGAGGCAGCAATGGAGGGATAAGAACGATTCCTGGTTTCCCTACGGTGATGGTTAATTTTGTGTGTCAACTTCTTTAGGCCGCAGTCCGTGGGTACCAGTCTAAATGTCACTGCTAAGGGGATTTTTTTAAAGATGAGATTAGCATTTAAATTAGTCGCCCTTGAGTAAAACAGATTATCCTCCATGATATGGGTGGGGATCAACTAGTCAGTTGAAGGTCTGACCTAACTGAAAAAAATTGAGGTTTTCTGAGGAAGAGACAATTCTGTCTTTCAGACTGCCTTTGGACTCCAACTTTGGCGTGAACTTTTCTCTGGGTCTGCAGCCTACAGTTTTGCCTTGCAGAGCCCCCACAATTGGCATGAGGTAGTTCCTTAAAATCTGTCTAATCTATCTATCTATCTATCTATCTATCTATCTATCTATCTATCACCTATTGGGTCTGTTTCTTTAGAGAATCCTAATTAGTACACTGACCAGAGTATAAAGAAGATACATTACTCCATAGGCCACCTAGGCAAATGCCAGCTTCTCCTTTCTTTGGTAATAATTCAGTCATCTTTCTCAGGCTATCTGTAGTTCACACCCAAATCAGAGAAGTCCTTAGGGTGGCTCCCCAGGGTCTACAAAGTCAAGTCCAGACGTCTCTGGCTGTGAGTTAGTACCTGTTAAATTCTGGCCTCCTGTTCACTATCTTACCCATCACTGTCCAACACAAAACCTCTGCTCGAGGTCAATGGTTTCTCCTACTCTACCTGCACTTTCCAGAAGAATTTCTTTTTCTGCCCTGACATAGTCTGTGTCTCATGCATAGAATGTCCTTCTGTTTTTCTTTCTTTAATGCTTCCACCCCTTCAAAGAACAGCTCAAATGCTACCTTTTCTATGCAATGTCTCCTGACATTTCCTGTTGGGCTGTTCCACTTGTATCCCTAGTCTGCCTCACTTGGCGATTATTCATTCTCCAATATCGATTCAAATATGTGCGTTAACTCAACTGTAGGATCCTGGGAAGAAGACACCCAGTGTTTTTACTCATTCTGCTTATCCCGTTATGCCCACTAGACCGCTCAGCACATGAAGGCATCATATAGTACTTGATAATCAATGACTGAGAGAAGGTCATCTGGGGTTATGCAACTTACGTTCTGTCTTCTAGACCCCTAGCTACACGTTTAATTGTAGCTGCCACGTATTTTTTTTTTTAATGTTTATTTATTTTCAGAGAGAGAGAGAGAGAGAGAGAGAGAGAGAAAGGACATGTGTGGGGGAGAGGGGTAGAGAGAGAGAGAGAGAGAGAGAGGGAGAGAGTCCCAAGAAGGCTCCACATTCAGAGCAGAGCCCAAGGTGGGGCTTGGTCCCACGACCCCGGGATCATGACTGAGCCGAAATTGAGAGTCGGATGCTTAGCTGACTAAGCTACCCAGATGCTCCTGCCACATACTTTCTATTAGGACAAAATGATCCTGTTTTGATGTGCTTTCGTTGCAAACAATGCCAATGACTTCCTAGAAGTTATTGTCCCTCTCACCCATTAATAAATTGCCATGTACTGCCTTGTGATAACTTAGCCTGGTATAATGATCTTTTAAGGTGTTGTTTGCTTATCCTGTGCTGTAATATCTCATCAGTTTATATCTCAGAGTTAGGATTTAGTATGCCCCACAGTGCCTGACACATGGTAGGCTCTCCATGAACCCAACTGTGGTATGAAGAGCATGGGGAGATGTTCCACGCTTTGCTGCAGTGTTCTCCCATTTTATACCTTTATGCTTTTGTTCACGTAGCTTTCCTTTGCCTGGAATGCTTTTCTGTCTCGTCTACCTCCAGATAATTCATCGTGTCCCTCAAAGCTCAGCTTGAATTTCACTCTTCTGTGATGCTTTTTTCACTCAGGCCATGTTAGTTGCTCCTTTCTGGAGGTTCACAGTTAGAACTCTGTTGTAGAACTTGAATTGTGGTCATCTGCTTCTTTGTAGTTCTGTGTCTCAGCCCTGCGTAGGACATGAGGTTCTTGAGGGCAGAACCTGTGTTTTATTAACCTCTGAATTCCCAGTCCTTGGCACATAATAGGTAATAAATTCTTGATGAATGAATGAAGAATGAATGCTAGTTAAAGTAGTTGAATATGCATGTTTTTGGAGTCTTGTGCCTAAAGTAAAAGTTCAGATGATACAGTATAAGGGGGGTGGGGTCTTAAACTTTTCCAACTGCCCTCCAATTCTTTTCTCGCTGGTGGAAGATTATACTTGCCTTTAGTAGGAGGGTGTGCAATGACCTTCACTTTGCTATTATAAGAAGACAATATAGAATTACCCTCGGAAAAGGTCACTGTTTCTCACCATGAATGGTTATATAATTAATACCAGAACGCTTCTGAGAGGAGACTTTGGTGAATGACAGTGGAGGAATTGGGGTGCAGCATCAGGGTCCTGGGTGCTTGATGATTTGGGTGGGACATCATGGAAAAGGATGCTGGGGATTCCAAGATGGCCTCTGGTTACTCTGAGATTCTTGGCGCGAGAACTCTGTCGCTTGCAGGTACGTGTTGACTTCTCTTAGTTACACCAGCTCTGCTACCTTATGTTCATATAATCTCATCTTGAGTTTGGGAGCTTCACTTTATGTATAAAGGGGGATTACAAGGTATGACTCAGAAATCAGTTGTAGGGACTAACGGAGATTGTGTATTTAAGAAATGATACGGTTCTTTGCAAATGGAACAGATTAGTGTGCTATTTTGTATTTCTTTCCAGTAACCCGGTACCATGCCTGGCATATAATAAGCATAGTTTTTAAATGTCACATACTTCACATATACAGTGCACAGCTGTGGCCACGGTTGGGATTCCTGCAGACCTGTTTCAGGATTGAACCAAGAAAAACGTTTGCAAGCAGAATACCTGAGCCACCTTTTTTTTTTCTTTTTTCTACCCATCAGTATCGTATTTTCCACTTCCGATGACCAGCCCGACGCAGTGACCTCCTTTTTCCCTTTTGCCCATTCATGTACACGCCTTCTTTTTTAGGACCTTCTATTGTTACCTGTTGGATGCAGGAAACTTGGCGATTCTTTTCTCAAGGCCTCTCTGCCCGGTGAGAACACGGACTAGAGCGGGCCATGGCCAAGGAGGGCTTCTGGGAGCATGTCCAGCATATATTTTCAACAGTCTTTAGGGACTGGACGTCATGTGACCTCTTAGCACACGGGAGATGCCCCTGACCTGAGGCTATGCCTCCTATAGCAGCTCCTTTCTAGTTCAGAGGCCGCTCCACTACTCCTGAGCCCATATTATTCATGTTTAAATACATATCTGATTTTTGAGGAACTGTCCCTCATTTCCTGAGCTATACCCGAAGAGGACAGAGTTGAGTTTAAGGAAGAGGGGCTAGGATTCAAGGATAACAGTGGATTGGAGATAAGGTCAGCATCTATCCTTCTGCGTGAGCTCTTGGACACCATAGAAGGGATCCCACACTGAAATCATCCATCCTGCTGTGGGTGTGGCCCATTCTGCCCCACCTCGCTTGCTGGTCACTCGGAGCTAGTATCTCCTGAATGCGCCTTGGGCAGTGATCGCAAACAGGTCCGCAGTCTGTGGCTGTATCATGTGGAGAAAATTTCTCTGGGGAGGAGGGGATCCTACAAAACAGGAAATGCATAGTGGCATAGGTCAGAGTGTGTTGGAGTTGGGGTACTTTTTCCTCTGTAATTGGACAGTGAGTGAATGTGGTTGGTGCCCCTGGCGTGATGGTTAATTTTACACGTGAACTTTACTGGGCCTTGGGGTGCCTACATATTTGGCCAAACATGATTCTGGGTGTTCCTGGAAGAGTGTTGACACTAACATTTAGGGGCGCCTGGGTGGCTCATTTGGCTAAGCGTCTGACTCTTGGTTTCTGCTCAGGTCATGAGGTCATGGTTCCTGGGATCAAGCACCGTGTCAGGCTCCATGCTGATGATGTGGAGGCTTGGGATTCTCTCTTTCCCTCTCTCTCTGCCCCTCTCCTGCTCTCTCTCTCTCTCTCTCTCTCTCTCAAAATAAATAAATAAACTTCAACACAAACCACAAGAAAACCCACTGACGTTTAAATTAGTAGTCCAGGCAAGACTGCCCTCCTTAATGTGGGTGGGCCTTATCCAATCAGTTGAGGGCCTACCCAGAACAAAAGGGCCGAGCCTCCTCTGAATCAGAAAGAATTCTTTTTGCCTGACTGCTTTCAAACTGGTGTCGCAGTTTTTCCTGCCTTTGGACTCAGACGGAGACATCAGCTCTCATGGATCTGGAGCCTGCTGGCCTTTAGACTGGAACTTCATTGTCAACTCTCCTGGTTCTCAGGTTTTCTAACTCAGACTAGAACGGAATCATTGGCTCTCCCAGTCTCTAGCTTGCCAACTCACCCTGCAGATTTTGAGACTTACCAGCTTCCAGAATCGTGTAAGCTAGATCCTTATAATAGATCTCTATCTTTCTATATGTACATCTTATTGGTTCTATTTCTCTGCAGAACTCTGACTAATATACCTGGTCTCTGCACAGCCCTGAGCTCTGCCTAAGATCTGCTGATTGGCCAGAATGACTGATAACGACATAAAGTTCACGGAGAGGTTATGGAACCAGCGCTTGTGGCCCTCTCCGGTGCCTAGTTACTAATTCCTGTCTTGTGTTTCCAGTTTGGCAAGATCAGAATTTCTGGTACTCGAGCATGGCCTGACCTAGGGCCTGACCCTTCTCTGTCTATGTCCTTCCAGAAGGGGATTTCCTAGACCACTAGGGAATCTGGAGCCTCTCTGACAACAGAGGTGGAGAGAATCTCTTTGCCCTCAAAAAGTGGCCCTCCTAGCAACTCTGAAGTATATAATACAGTATTGTTAAGTACAGTCACCATGCTGTACCTTAGATCCCCAGAAGGTATTCATCTTACAGGAACCTTATTGTGGTAATCATTTCACAGTGCATACGAATATCAAGTCATCATGTTGTACACTTTAAACTTACAGGATGTTATATGGTAATTATATCGCACTAAAACTGGGGGAGGAAAGCGGAAAAAAAAAAAAGGGAACAAAAGCTAAAAAAGAAAAAAAGTGGTCCTTGAACCAGCAGTCTCTATATCGCCTAGCAGTTAAATTTCTAAATTTGAAATTTAGAATCTCATGCCCTACCCCAGACCTACTGAATCCAGTTTGCGTTTTAACAAGATTTCCAAATAATCTATTCACGCCTTAAGTTTGGCAAGCACTGGTGTGCAGGCAAGAGCATAGCATTTTGGGCTTATTTAGAAACTACCGTTCTCTTGGCCTGGACACTTGTACGTGACTTTGTTCCTGTCGCTGAAACCCCGAGCCTCGATTTCCCTATTTGATGCCTGGGTATGAACATATTTGCCTACAGACCTAAGGCAGTTTTCATGAGGATAAAACTAATTTAAAAGGTCATACACATGTATGGAGTGACTGCTGCGTGCCTGGGTCTCTGCTAACCACTGCAGGGTAAGGAAGTGAGTAAGGCACAGTTCTGGTGTCCAGGAACTCAGCCTCCGGCACAATGGGAAAATATGTAGGAAAGCACTTTGTAAATGCAAAGGGCCACCTAAATGTTAGCTATTATTAGTATTAATGGGGATAATAATACTTGCCCTACTTATGCTGCATGGTTATTATTAAGCTCAGGTGAGATAAAGCATGTCAAAGCCATTTGAAAAGCTGAAAAGTACTGACGTAAGAGCTTATTATTAGTATTATTATTGCCATCATGGAGTGAGTGACAATTAAGTCTAGTAGGGGAAAACCTAGATTTAATTACATTTACTCAGGCCTCCGAAGATCCTGGAGTTTAAATACCAAACCTGGGACTCTTAGTTGGACATACAAGGAGATTCTTGCTTGCTTTTGCTTCCGTAGGGGACCTGCATTGAGAAATAAGAGTCTGTTAATACTTCTGCTATTTCGGACTATCTGATCCTGTACTTCTGCTATTTCGGACTATCTGATCCTGGAAGCAAGGATTTCTTTGCAGTTTATTGGCGACTCACTGAAATGCATCGACCTGTGAGGTGGAATGTTCTATCTGATGGGCAGCCTGAAATAGCACCACCCCTGCCGATTAGGATGTGGTCAGGTGGAAAAAATAGGGGAGGCTTATGTTCCGCGAGGTCCTCTATCTTGGGCACATGCTTAGGGGCGAGCTTCTGCTCTGTGTATGACTGTCCACAGAGCCCAGGGCATCCTGCTGTAACCCTGGGTGCTCGGTGGCAGGCGACCGAACCTGGAAATCACCCAGTCTTCTTCAGATGAAGACACAGGCCTAGAAGTTGACCTGTCATGTGTACCTTGCTCTGGACCACACTTTGTGTTGATGGAGAAGGAACTCGACAGCTCATTTCTCCCAACTTCCGGTCTAGTGGCCTCTCATCACATCTTAATGCGCTGGAGACGCTTTGTGGTGACGGTTCTTGTCGCTTTCAGTAATGACTGTCCCAGCGGGCAGATGGGTCTCATTGCAGTGTTGCTGCGGAGGTGTCTACCCTTTGATTTTTGCTCTTGATGGTGTAGACGCAGTCCCTGCTTTTCTTCCTTACTGGCTGTAGATCTCTCTCTCTCTTTTTAAATTTATTTATTATTGAGAGACAGAGACAGAGCACGAACGGTGGGGCGGGGGGTGGGGGGGCAGAGAGAGAGGGAGACACAGAATCCGAAGCAGGCTCCAGGCTCTGAGCTGTCAGCACAGAGCCCGATGCGGGGCTCGAACTCACTAACAGGGAGCTCATGACCTGAGCCGACGCTCAACCGACTGAGCCCCCCAGGTGCCCCCCCCGTAGGTCTTCTCTCTTAATGCTACTTGTGACGTGGCCAGCGGAAATTTTAAAGAGGCAGAGAAGGGGCAAGACTAACCTTCCCTTCCCTGTAGTCGTCCTGAACGTTGCTTATTCTTTCGTTACAAACTTACAAGGGTCAGCTTTGCTTTTGTGTGATTTCCTGTGTGTGTCTACCTTCTCCATCATTTTATGAAGCTCTGGGGCTCTGGAAGTGGCAGCTTCCCTATTGAAATCCCATTTTGTCGCTTGGTGGCCCTGTGATCTTGAGCAGGTGACATCCTCGCTCCGAGCCTCTGTAAATTGAGACACAATCATACCATCCTTACAGACAGTGAGAATAAAGCAATGCACATAAAGTCATTGATCTGTGGTAGTCGGTGCTAACTCCATCTTTGCTGCTGTCAAGTGTGTTTTGGCGGGGGGGGGGGGGACCGTATCTGATTAACCTCAGCCGCCCCCGGCCCGCCCCCTCCTCCCCCTACACTATACTCATCCAAATAGACTCCCAAAGTAACAATGGCCTGAGCTCCCAGCATTACAGACCTTTCAATCACCAATGGGGTCACATATTCTGGTTATTGGTACTTTTCCAAGGAGGCGAGGTCAGCTTCTTCGCTAAGGCACCCCCCCACCCCCAAGCACCTTGCATCTGGTAGAAACTCAGTACGGAGTGGCTTGGTCCCTGCTTCTTAAACTTGACACTCCTTAATTCAAAGATGTTTCCCCTTCGCAGCAGACTTCTGAGGATATCTGAGCTCCTTTCCGAGGAAAAGGCCTTCTTAGCCCACTTGGGGTAGACATTGAGCCCCCAGGGCCTGGAAGAGCTGTGGGGGCTGAGGTTTCTGAAGGAGAAAAATACTTTCATAACAGAAGGAAGAGCGACTGTGCAGGAGGATGCGGTATTCAGGAGGAAGGTGGTGAAGAACGCGGAGAGAGAGATTTCGCGGACAGGGTGAGCACCATTGGCCGAAGACTGTGTCTTTGATGGGATGACCTTTACCCAGATCCCAAATAACTGGAGGAGCCCCCTGTGGCTGGCTCTCCTGTGGCCACTGGTGAAAGGCTGATTCTGCCCGTGGGTAGAGGGGACGGCAGACCTCGAGACTGTACAGCTCTGGGGTTTCACAGAAACCTGGGGAGGACCTCTCCAGACCTTAGAACCTGCGGTCTGATGCACGGTGTGTGGCATATAACAATTCAAGTAATCGAAGTCTAGAATGCAAGGGGCAGATGGCCCTCAGCTGACCTCTGGATCAGACTCACGGAGAGCCTGACACAAAGTCACGCATTTCAGAAGATATCCTGCCAGGGTTATTGTTTCTTTAGAAAGGGAGATGTCACAATTTCAAGGGGGAAACTGTTGATTCCACAAGGCCGCTTTGGGTCACCTCATCCAGGAGTCTGTGCAAGCTCCCGTTAGACCCAGCCACGAAGCCGGCTTTAGGCACTGAGGCCTCGGCCATGATCCTTGCTGCCCTCTATTTCAATATATACCACGGCAGCTCCCACTGGCTGTCAGGCATCCGGGACCTCTTAATCTTGCTTGCGCCAAAGGTAACTGTTACTTGCTCAGAACACCACCGCCCTCTCTGCCGTTGAGAGCTGGGGAGTGAGGCTGGCAGCAGGTCCTGCAGAACCATAAAGGGCGGTCACTAGAGGGTAGGGGTCACTGGAGCCTAGACTCCCTGTTCACTCTCCTTGCCTGCATGATCAGAAAGAAAAGCGACCAAACCCACGTGCATATTTCAAGAATGAACGGGAGCGCCTGGTGGCTCCATTGGTTCAGCGGCCGACTTCAGCTCAGGTCATGATCTCGCGGTTCATGGGTTTGAGCCCCGCGTCGGGCTCTGTGCTGACCGCTCAGAGCCTGGAGCCTGTTTCGGATTCTGTGTCTCCCTCTGACCCTCCCCTGTTCATGCTTTGTCTCTCTGTCTCAAAAATAAATAAAACGTTAAATTTTTTTTTAAATATGAGTTTTTAAATATTCTTGGATTGACAGAGAAATCAA
Source organism: Felis catus (assembly GCF_018350175.1). Classification (NCBI taxonomy): domain Eukaryota; kingdom Metazoa; phylum Chordata; class Mammalia; order Carnivora; family Felidae; genus Felis; species Felis catus. Next base: position 34,325,381 of record NC_058371.1, on the reverse strand, counting down.
AGCTGCAATCATAGGTCACTGAGAAAAGAACTCGCAAGGAGAATACCGTTTACAAAACTTAACACCAGTGTTGTTCTCAAAGGACATGTCACTGTGCTGAATGTTTTCAGAAATAAACACCAAAATGTGGGAAGACTTAAATTAAGAGATGCAAGAAATTAGAAAAAAATATATACCTGAAGGGAGTAAGAAGAAACATTTGAAAGTTGATATTATTAAATTAGAATTTAATTCAGGGGGCACCTGAGTCGGTTAAGTGTCCAGCTCTCGATTTCAGCTCAGGTCATGATCTCATGGTTTGTGAGATGGAGCCCTGCATTAGGCTCCATACTGACAGCACAGAGCCTGCTTGGGATTCTCTCTCTCCCTCTGTCTCTCTCTGCCCCTCCCCGACGTGCTCGCTCTCTCTCTCAGAAGAAATAAATAAACATTAAAAAAATAGATTACCTGGGGTGCCTGGGTGGCTCACTTGGTTACGTGTCGGAATTCAGCTCAGGTCATGATCTCATGGTTTGTGAGTTCGAGCCCCATGTCAGGCTCTGTGCTGACAGCTCAGAGCCTGGAACCTGCTTTGGATTCTGTCTCCCTCTCTCTCTGTCTCTCCCCAACTTGTGCTCTGTCTCTCTCTGTCTCTCTCTGTCTCTCTCTGTCTCTCTCTCTCAAAAATAAATAAGCATTAAAAAAAAATAGAATACCTAAAGGTAATATAATGGATTAATAAACCTTACAGATGGCACTTTTAATATAATACAATTGAACAAACCCTGGTTAATGTACCTTACAAAGGTAGTAGGGATACAAATATTTAATATCAAAAATAAGTAGGATATATACCCTACAGAAAGAGGTGACTGAAAGAGTGAAAGAAATATTATGGATTACTTTAAGTCAGTAATTCTGAAAATACTACATAAATGAATTATTTCCTTATACCTTGTATATAAATCACCAAGTTGATTCAAGAAAAAATACAAAAACAAAATGGAACAGTAGCTGTAAAATAACTACAAAAAAAAAAAAAAGAAATTTAAAGCACTACTACTAAAAACAGATCCTGGTATGCATCTTTCTACTATGTTCTTCTTTTAAATGTGTAAGGAAAATCCTGTGATCATAAAGTAAAAATGGACAGATTTGATTTTATAAAATCTAAAATTGTATTATGGCACAAGCTAAAAATATATTTCTAAGTAAAATGATAAATGAAAGGAAACACATTCGATATATATATATATATATACACACACATACATATATATGTATATATGTATGTGTGTGTATATATATATATGACACACATATATATACATATACATATATATGTATGTATATATATATGACACACATATATATACATATATATGTATATATATGTATATACATATATATGTACATATATATGTATATATGTATATATATACATATATGTACATATATATGTATGTATATACATATATATATATACACACACACATATATATGTATATATGTATATATATACATATATATGTATGTGTGTATATATATATATGTATATATTTATAGTCAATATAATTATTTGTCAATAATAAGCAAAAAGATACACATCCCTACTAGGAGCCAGGGAAAAACAAAACGAGACTGAAATACTGTGTTTCACCCATCAGATTGGCAAACTGAAAGACGTCTTCAAGCCATTAAACTGTCCTTTGCTGAGGGGGAAGTGACTGGTACTCTCACACGCAGTTGTGGAGATTATAGACTGTTAACAACCTTTCTCGAAAGTACTTGCCCGTCCTTCTTAACAATGCAAAACATGCCTCCCTGTTGACCCCAAAGCCTACCCTAGGAACCTATTCCTCAGAAATAGTTACTAGTTTTTAAAGATAAACGGATCAGGATATTTATTGCCTCATTGTCTTAAAACACCAAATGTCCTGGAAACGATCTGAATGTTCAGTATGGGGGGATGATTGTATAAATTACAAAGGTAGTAATACCCAAGTAATTTCTCGGGCCCAAATCTCTGGAGCCGTTCCTTACTTCAATTTTTATGTATACGCCGTATCCAGTCTACCAACCAGTTTTGTTGGTTTTCCCCTAAAACTGATTCCAAATCTGAATGTCCCGCTCACTTCCGTGGCTACTCCTTGGTCCAAGCCCCTACCGTCTCTGCCCTGAGACTCAATAGTCCACCCGGTACCCCTGCTTCCACCCGGCTCATCCTGCTGTCAGTTATGCGCACGGGCACCGGAGCGAGGAATTGAAAATGTAAAATAGGTGTCCCCTCTTGCTCAGCTCTCTGGTGTGTGTCCCCCATTTTGCACTTACGCCGATATCTACAGTCTGACCAGGGCTCACGAGGTGTCACTTGATCCTTTACCTGGCCATTGCTCAACCTGATTTCCTCCCTGTTTTTTCCCTTTGCTCACTCCTCACCCTTTGCTCAACAACGGCTACTTGCTGTTCCTTGAACACGTAATAAGGACCACTGAATTTGATGTTCTGTCCACTTGGAACCATTCCCCCCCCCAAGGTTATTGGTATAACCTTTCCCTTCACCTCCTTTGTGTCTTTGCTTGATTTTACCCTTCTCAGACCATCCAGTTGAAAATAGCAGCTCTCCTGTGATCCTATCTACATGATGACACATTCTGAGGAAACTCAAGTCCCAAATCTAAGAGAGCACTGAACTATAGTTGAAATCGTTGCTAAATTCCTCCAAATAGCTCCTAAAGGTGGGTGACAGCAGTATCCCCCATACCAATTTAAGTGTTTAAATGCCAAGCACTTTACACAGATTGTCTCATTTATTTTCTGTGTATTCGCTTTACTTATTCGCAGGTCATGAGTCCAAGGTTGACTGAGGTTATACAACTAGCTCATGATCTCCTGGAAGTTTAAGGGGTGGGAGGCAGGATCTGAGTCCCCAGCAGTGAGGCTGTCCCATCTCACAGGGCACTAGGCATTTCTTCGCTTCTCACTCTTGTGCTGTCTCCCAAAGCACAGCAGCTGTCTTTAATTTCATATTTCACTCTCCAAATTTCCCCAGACTTCTTCCTAAAAGCCAGCCCACACTGGCTAGTGGCTCTCCCATATACTGTGCTCCCTCTGTGCCTGGTTTCTTCCTCCTTGGCCATGTCACGTGTAAAACACTTCGGAATCCTGGCTTCCTGAGCTCTGGAACACTCCCCACTTTGTCCTCATTTGCACAAAAAAACCCCAGGAGGCTGCCCAGGCACGCCACAGCCTCTTACAAGCAAGGAAGGGATGGTAGAGGATCCTTGTTCCACTTACTCTTAGGAGATACTTCTGTAGTGCGGAAATACTGAGCACATATTTGTTGAACTACTCCAAGGGGACACGATTTCACCTCCTTCTCAATTTCTTTTTTTTTAAGTCGATTTATTTATTTTGAGAGAGAGAGAGAGAGAGAGAGAAGCAGAGAGAGAAGGACAGAGAATCCCAAGCAGGCTCCACACTGTCAGCGCAGAGCCTGATGTGGGGCTCAAACTTACCAACTCTGAGATCATGACCTGAGCCAAAACCAAGAGTCAGATGCTTAATGGACTCAGTCACCTAGTCATCCCCTACCGTCTTCTCAATTTCTGTAAGACCTATTACCATTTCCATTCATTTCACCCTTGTATTCGACTACACAAGGCAACTGGTAGCTGTGTTGCCTCGAACAAGTTATTTTATTACTTTGCATCTGTTTCCTCCTCTGTGAAATGGGAGGAGTAATATCCACATTTCAAGTTCACTGTAGGGATCAAAGAACAAAAGATACCTATTAATACCTGACAAATGGCTGACACCTATTCTATGTGAGTGATTTGGAGTCAAAATCTGAGGGCAGAATATACATCTTTTCTCATTCTGCAATGCTTTGTCATTATATTAGCCCTGAGGAAATCTCTGGAAAATTAGCCAAATTTCACAGCAAAGAAACTGGTTTGATGAAGATTACATGGTGTGTAAAAAAAACAAAAAAAGCAAACAAAATGCATATAAACATGCTTCCAACTCCCCTGTACGTGACTTCCGGTCAGACATCTCTAAATATAGCTCCTGTGGATTCATTTAATCATTGGATGCATACATAGTGATGGGGAAAGAAATGGACTGAGAGAGGGGGTTTGAGTTCTGGTCCCACCTGCCTCTAACTAGCTGTGTGATCCTATTCAAGGCACTCACTTTCCTTAGGGCTATTTCTTTTTGTTCGTTTGTTTGTTATTGTTGTTTTTGTCTTTGATAAGAAATACCCCGAAACTCAATAGTCTGAAAACAACAGAAATCTTTGCTTGCTTCACAGGGTGGCTGGGTCAAAAAAGGTAACCTGTATTAAGATATCTTATCTATCATAAAATATTATCAACTATGAGAGGTCATTACAATAAGTTAAAAGTCTTCTCTTCAATTGAGGACAGCTGTAAATTCCCTCCAGTGTCAGATTGCCAGGCACAGAAGGTGTTGAGAAGCTTCTACTCCCTCTTCTGGGACGATGGTGCTCCAGAGTAACTGTACCAGCATCAGGATTAGGAAGGGCACAATCAACAACTGGATCTTGAACTTCACAGGCCATTGGATGGCTCCCTCCACCTCTGATAGCACTGTGACTCAGCTTTGGGGGTAGGGAGGGGGATAATGGCCTGTTGGCCATGGAATGATCTCTCTCTCTTCTATCTATCTGCCTGTCTATCTATCTAATCTTTTTTTTTTCAATCATGTCAGAGTTTCTTGATCCAAATTCCTCTTTTTGCTGTAAAAGCTAAGTTTACTCATTGCCATAAAATACGAATGCTCCAGAATGGCTGCCTGCCGCACCAATAAAGATACACATGCACCTATTATGTCTGTTTCTGTCTGTCTCTCTGTGCATCCTCCATCCATCTGCCGATCTGTCCACCATTCCAAACTTTTGTTCAACCCCTCCATTCGATCCTACCTGCTAGAGTTTATCCTTTTTTGTTATCTTTTGCCTGCCTCTCAGTCTCACCTGGAATGAGAACCTTGGCTTCCATCCAGACAAGCTTCATTCAACTTGTTCTCAGCCAAGTGATGGTCTAAATTTGGAACCTCGCAAAGTTTTGAGAATGTCTTTCAACCTTTGGGTGATTATCTGAACTCGATCCAAACCTTCATGCTTGAAGACTCTGCTATTGTTAATCACGGCTCCTGTTCACTGCTGGTCACTCACCTGGCTATTTTCCTTTTGCCTGGGAACTGACCTTGCATAAATTCCCTGGATTGTTTAAAACCAGCTGCATGGCAGCGGCTGGTTGATGATGGGTGAACCAAAGAAGGTTGATAGCTTTCAGCTCAGCCTTCCCTGGACGAGGGCCCAAATCTCTAGGCTTCGTATAAACAAATGCAATTCACCTGAAGAGCAGCTTTCCCTAACAATTGTTTATGGTGCAGTCTGAGCTCAAAAGCTTCATGAGAACTCTTGACCAGAAAGCATGGGCATAGATGAGGCCAAGGTGGTGGGGGTGGGGGGGGGGAGGGTGGCAGGGTAGGGGGAGAAGGGTAGCTGATTACAGGGTGCAACCCACGCACCCCCACCATTGGTGTAACTTTGGTTTGGCGGCTTGATTTTAGTACGTCCCAACTTAGTCCCCTCCACAATGAATTCTAGTTGAGGACTTGAGAAAGAGCTTTTATTTCATTCTTGGCTTAAAAAAAGAAAATAAAGGCAACATGTTCTTTTAAAAGAGAAAACAGCAAAACAGGTTTTACAAGGGCTGGATTTTTCAGTTCTGGAGTTTCCCACACTATCTATGAAAGGCCTTGGCAAGGGCTATTTAGGGTGAAAAAGATAAAAATAATATCTTACAGTCATGGAAAGCTTTATACTTTAAATGTCTTTGCAACTATCATTGATTGCAGGCATAATCTCTCCTAGGCCCTGGGCTAGGGGAACAAAGAAATAAAGCAAGGTCCTAACTTATAAGGAGTTTTACAGCTTAGTAGAGGGAGAGCAGCTCTGAGGTCAGCAGACGGAACACCCACTGTTCCTGCTACCACACCTGGCATCCCTGCAGGGGAGAGGAGGGAGGAGACGGTTGGTTCTGTTGTGTCCAGCGTAGTGCTGTCTGAAGAGTAAGAGAAAAACACTGTAAAATACCGAAGGTCGAAGGGAACTTAGATGTTAAATAATCTTACCCACTCATTTTAGTGATGAAAGAACTTCATCCAGCCACGAGGTGACCCGCCCGAGGCCAGGAAGCCAGGTTTGCAGGGCAGAGGGACTAGGACCTCTTCCTTCAGTTCCCGGGCAGTACTGGTGTTCTCCCCCAAATACCGTGCATCCTCCGGAAGGGACTGGCGCGCTCTGGTGGGACATTGCACTCTGCTGGTGGGGACCCGCTTCTCCTCTTCCACCACGCAGGGCCCATTCAAGGCCAACGGCGCCTCCGGGCCCTGCTCTCTGCCTGGAACCCTCCGCACTCTGCTGGACGACCAGTGCTTCGGCGCTCAGGGTCTCCCCAGGAATCATATTCTCAGGCACTCTAAGATGTTACTGATTTCATTTTGGAATCTCTCCGAGTATAGCATTCAGTAGTAGGTCTCAGGAAGAGCGGCTAATAGTGGACTTTCAGGAATTTCCTACAGATAAATGTGGGGGGCAGGGGAGTTCGCCTGTGTCCTCTCCGTCCCACCTCAGCTACGACCACTTTAGTTTTAGGGGCAGTGAAATTGTGTGTGTGTGTGTGTGTGTGGTGGGAGGGCGCAGAAACCCTCTGTTGTTACAATCATTCCTTACCTCGCGGGGGTATGCCAGGAAGCCATACGGTCGCTCACAGAGGAACTGGGCAGAGAAGTTACAGTAGTTTACAGGAGAAGATAGAAGTGAAGTGAAAGTCAAGGTCACAGCTGGTACGGGACCTCAGTGCGCACGCTTCTGGATGGAATGACACTTCCTGCTTCCCAGCCCCTGGCTCAGTGCAGACACCCTCGGGTGCAGGGGAACGGTGGCCGGAAAACCAGGTTTGGAGGCGACCATGTGAATCCTTCACCCTCGGTGCACTTCCTGTTGCCTCAGCCTACTCCCCTGCACTGGTCTCGAAAAGATAGTAGTTTATTTCGCCTGGTATTTGACAAGCACTTTATTTTGTGGGCCTATTTTGTTGCTTAATTCCTGGTTGCTTTCTGGCTCTATGTGCAGAATATTAGCTCCTGGGACAGTGGTGTGTGTATGTGTGTGTTAATCTCTATTTGTCAACATATTAAAACAATAAAGTTCCACAGTTTCCAGAGTTTCATCTGGGCAGCTGAGTTTGGTGCTATTTGGATTCTGAAGGCCTGGATCCCAGAGTATCTAGGCTAAAAGTTTTCAATTTGTTTAAAGTCATCGAATTTTCAGGTCAAAGAAAAATCCCAGAGTTGTGGCTAAGAATTATATCTAGATCTAGATCTGTATCTTTATCTGTATCTCTATCACTGGATCTATTTCTAATTTTTATTTTATTTATTTATTTTGAGAGACAGAGAGCATGTGAGCTAAGGAGGGACAGGGTTGTGGGGTGGGGGGGGTGGCGTGGAATCCCAAGCAGGCTCTCTGTTGTCAGCACATAGTCTGACTTGGGGCTCAGTCTCACAGACCCTGAGATGATGACCTGAGCTGAAATCAAGAGTCGGATGCTTAACCAGCTGAGCCACCCAGGCGCCCCTGGATCTATTTATATTTATCTCTCTCTATCTTGTATATTGTGACTGGCCCTTATTACATCGAGTATAATGCTAGAAAGGAGCCAAGGATGGGAGTAGGTATAGGAAGAAGGTATATGTTATAATTTTTCAGTGTAGCATGACTGAGTTTTTATTTTTTCTAAATAAAAATATTTATCACATCCAACACAAAAGGGAACCTATCCATATTTGCACATATTTAAAATATCAGCTAATAAGGCAGAATTGATATCAGTTTATAGCAAAGATCCCTGTAAAGGCTACAGGTCTCTAATGATCAGATGCTTCAAAGAAGCCTGATGTTTTGCACAAGAGACCGGTTTCCTGCTAAGGCTTCAAGCCAAGTTCTCTGCTTTCCAGCTCTGTCAGTTTGGGAATATTACTTCCTATGGGCCTCAGTTTCCTGCTCTGAGAAACCAGGGGAAATGCTGTTATCTCAGACAATTATGAGAATTAAACAGAATATTAAATTGCTTGGCACATGGCCAGCATTCGATAAACATTAGTGTCTTCATAATCTTCTAACCCTTTCTGTTTATAAAGCACCTGCACCTTATTATGGACTGAGTGTTTCTGTCCCCCCTAGAAGTCGTATGTTGAAGCCCTAAGTCCTCATGTGATGGGATTTGGAGGTGGAGCCTTGGGATACAATTAGGTTTATATGAGGTCATGAGGGGTGGGCCCCATGATGAGATTAGTGCCCTTGCAAGAACAGATTTCAAAGCTCTCTCTATGATGTGAGTATAAAGCAAGAAGGTGGCCGTCTGCAAGCCAGGAAAAGAGCTCTTGCCAAGCACCAAATCAGCGGGCACTTTGATCTTGAAACTCCCAGCCTCCAGAACTGTGAGAAATAAACAATGAGTAACTAGAGCTAGAACAAGAAGGCTCAGACAAGTCATGAAGCCCCACCTTAACAAGGTGGAGGCTGATTCAGGATTAGAGCCCGTGTCTCTAGCGGCTAATGTAGCATTCTTCAGTGATCTCGAGCTGCCTCTCTCTCTATGACGATAAGGGCTGTAATGTCAGACCCGGAGAGGGAATGGGGCTTAATCTTATTTTCTTGTTTCTGACTCAATTCCTTACTTGGATGGCAGCAGTGCCTCTCGACCTGGGGCGATTTTATCCCCCAGGCAATGTTTGATTGCCTCCTTTTCGATTGGACTCAAGGTGCCACTAGCGTCTAGTGGTTAGAGATCAGGGATGCTGTTGACCCTCCCACGGTGCCTTGGACAGACCTCATGGTTGTGAAACCCTGGGTTATGGTAGTATAACGGAATGTGTCCTTCACCCATAGATGACCTTCCTTGGATTGTTTGTCTTCTGCTATGGACTCTGCCGAGTCTGGGGATAAAATGTCTGGCCGTAAAGTAGAGTATAAAAGCTACAAGAGAAAAATAACGAGTCTCAGAAATAAGAGTCCTTGAACACTTTTAAAGAACATAACGGCCTTGACAAACTCATATTAGAATAATAGGAAATACCTCGGATAAATGATTTCTCAGTCCCATTATCAATTAAATCATCCTTATACATACTAAAAATATGAGACATCTAAATCTTAAACCTTATTAGTAAATATTCACAAGATTCTAGAAAATCGCTGTAGATCCTGAACAACTGACAAACCATATTCTAGAACACTCCTCACAAGTCTCTTATTAAAGAAACAAGCTGAAACTTGGATTAATTGGGTCCCTGGCTAACTAGAACTGCTATAATCTTGTTTCTCGGAAAAGATAGTAGTAGCAGGGAAAATAATTCATGAAGGGATTTAATTGTGTCATTTTCTAGGATTGGTACAAATTCCCACACCCCCTGATGGTGCTGGAAAAAATTGGTATATGATATAAATGATACTAGAGCCTTGAGACACTCCGTTTTCCTGGACAGATTTTGCATGACTTTGCCGAGGCAAGAAAGTAAACCTTTACATAAGCATAGACGATTGGGGGGAGAAATGTTTCAAAATGTTTTCCAAGGGTTCCACATTGATTGCCTGGAAAAATCAATACCCCAGGTGCTCTGGTTAATAGGGTTTTATTGCAAAACCCTGCCCATGTGCAGGATTGAGCCGGGGCTTGACAAGGGTGCAATGGATACACGCTTCACTGCACACATTTTACTAGAGTAAAATGTTTTGCAAGTGTTTCTGCAAGACACTCAAAGAATGCATCCCCAGAAGAGCATCCTGGGAGGTATTAAGTTGAGGGATGTTTCATGACAGTGACCTTCACAATTCTTCCCCCGAAGCACACTCAGATTGTGGCAAAGGAATTCTTCCTTTTGAGGAGGAGGTCCAAGGAGCTCATGGAAAGATCTGAGGGGTGGCTTGGCAAACCTCTTCTTTTAAGTGACTTTTTATTTTTGAAAAATTTGAAATTCACAGGGGGAAAAGCAACTACAGTGTTTTTGAAAACTGTCATGAATGTTACGTACTTTTTAACCGAGGTTTTCCAACTGATGCGATCTTGCAACACCGCCTCCATATCACTTTCTCTATAGAAACACGCTAGCTTCGTGCCAAGGCATTCGAATAAGTAGGCTACATATATCGTCACTCCTAAATACTTCAGCATGTGTCTCCCAGGGGAAAGATAACTGTCATGCACAATCCCACCCTTAACAAACCTAAGGAAATTAGCACAAATTTAATATTATCACCCAACAGTCCGTACTCAAACATTCCCTATTGTCCCAACAATGCCCTCTCTAACTTTTCACTCTTCCGTTGCATGTTGTGCCCCTTTGGTTTCTTCTAATTTAGAACAACTCCCCAGTGTTCCTCTGTTCGACATGACATTGACACTTTTGAAGGGTCTGAGATTGGTTTCCTCGTGATTAGATTCAGGTCAAACAAATTCTGGCAAGAACATCGTGTACGTGATGTTGTGTATACTCACTGCATCACACAAGAAGGCATAGGGATCTCAGCTGTCTCACTACTGGGGGATGTGAAGCTTGACTGTTTGGATAAGGTGGTCTCTCCACTGAAAAGCAAATTTACTGTCCCGCCCCCCCCCCCCAATTAATCAGTAATCTGTGGGATGATACCTTGGGATTTTGTTTTTCACAAACATTGATGATCTTTGCTTGAATCCATTATTACATTGGAGGATTTTTTACTTTTATTAGTTTTTTTACATATACTAGTTGGCATTCTTGTTCAAAAAGAGATTTCACTTTTGTCCCTATTTCTCTTCCCTCCCCTCCCTTCTCCTCTCCTCGCCTCCCTATTCCCCTGTTTCTCCCTCCGTGTCTCTCTCTGTTTCTCAAGTATCAGTATTAACTTATGCATTTTTTTCAATGATTTAATTTACTGCCATTGTGATTCTTTTCCCTGCTGTCCCCAATTTGGACAACGAGAGCCACTTAAGACAGTTCTTGTGTTCCTTTGAACCGTCTTCATTGGTCTTTAAACACTTGCTTACCTTCTTGCTTATACCCCTTTGGCTTATTTTGTCCTTTCCCTGTCCAGGCCTGAAATCAGTGTTTTTCAAAGAATTCTGGTTCCTGTTAGTGGGGAGTGATATTCAGAAATATACACAACATTTCATACTTATGCACCTGATTCACGTAGAACATCACAGAATTTTTCCTCAGCTTCTCTCATTCCGTACTTATATTCTCCTCCCCTGACTCCCTACGACATCAATTTATTGACACATTTACTCTCTATTACATCACAAACAAAATAGTTTTAAAATTATAGTGCAGGGCGCCTGGCTGGCTCAGCCCAAAGAGTGTGTGACTCTTGATCTTGAGGTGGTGGGTTCGAGCTCCAGGTTGAGTGGAGAGATTACTAAAAAAAAAAAAAAGAAAAAAAAAAGCAAACTTGAAAAATAAAATTATAACACTAATACCACTAAGAAAATCAAGAAATTTAACAATTTCTTTGTAACCCCTCTTAAACTGTATTCCTTTATGTTTACATGACTTGAAATGATTATTTTTCTCTGTCTACATATGTTTTCGATTTCATATACAGGTAAGGTCATTTGTTACTGTTTCTAGAGTTTGTTTTTTTACATCATTTGTGATTTTTATTTTTATTTATTTCTTTTTTAAATTTTATTTATTTATTTTGAGAGAGAGAGAGAGAGAGAACATGAGCAGGGGAGGGTCAGAGATGGAGAGAGAGAAAATCCTAAGAAAGCTCCATGCTCTCAGTGTAAAACCCTATGTGGGGCTCGAACTCATGAATTGTAAGATCATGACCTGGGCCAGAATCAAGAGTCAGATGCCTAACCAGCTGAGCCACCCAGGTGCCCTTGTGACGTTTATTTTTTGACTATGTAAATCTTGGTATGGTTCAAAAGTCAGAGCTATATAAAAAGATACTCAAAGAAATTTCATTCCTTTCTATAGTCCCTCTACCCAATTCTCATCACCTATAGGTAAGCATTTTTATTAGTTTCTGGTTTCTCAGACCTATTTTACCTGTTCAAAAAAGTAAATGGCTATGTAGGTATATTCTTGTTTTCTCACATTTCTCTTACAGAAGGCAGCATACTCTATAACCTCCTAAACAGGCTAACACGTAGCATGAGAAATGCAGGTTACCTCTCTCTTCCCTACCCACAGTGCTCCCACTTTCCCTGAGCTCCTCACTGCTCCCAGTTTGCCGTCTGTCCTCCTCGAAGAGTTCTAAATGTGATGGGCTCTGTTTGGAGAGCATCTCTGAGCACCGCATTGGAAGCCCTGTGATCTAACCCCACTGCTGCCCTGTGATGCTTACAGCGTTTTCAGTATGGTCCATATTAGTCTCAAGCTTCTTGTGCCTGCAGTGGTTCCTCATTCAGAAGCCTAGGTTGCCCCTTAATCTTGACACAGATTTCATTACCTTGCAAATTTCAAGACTCTCCTGTTAGGAGTTAAAATACTAACACAGTATTTTCACTTAGGATGTTTTATATATTGTTCCTTCTAGCATGATGGTGGGGAAGCGGGGGGGGGGGGGAGGCACACATCATGTTTCTTTTTTAACAATGCATGGCTTCCAAGGGAGTATGTGAGGATTAATTTTCTGAGCTAATTTAACTGGGGCAAATGGTGCCCAGATTCAGTATTGTATTTGGGTGTGTTTGGGAGAGCGGCTCTGGATGGGATTAGCATTGGAATCGGTGCACTCAGTAAGGTAGATGGCCCTCCTGGGTAGCCTCATGCACTCCACTGAGGAGATGAATGGAACAAAAGGGAGAGGAAAGAGGGATTCACCCCTGTTTTGCTTTCTACCTGCCTGATTGAGCTGGGACTTCAGTCTTCTGCCCATGAACTGGGATTTAAACCTTTGGCTCTCTTGAATCTCAAGCCTTTGGACTCTTTTCAGCAGAGCTGTGGCAAGAGTGGCTTCCTTAAGGGATGGTTTGCTAATGCCTTGGAGAGAAGTACAGGGTCAGGATGACCGCAGAAAGAAGGGGATGCTTTGTTAGGCTGGAAAATGCCACATGAAAACATGGCCCTTTCCCCAAGGATCTCTTAGAGAGGAAATCATAAACACAAGCCTTTGAAGCAGACTCTCCTGGAAAACCATTTATTGCTATAGCTTCATGGGCTTGGCTTTGGAATCCCATCTCAAGCACAGGCTCCAGTTTCAATTTGTTCTGCCCTGCCCAAGCAATTGGGTCATGTCCCCAGCAGCGTTTTGGCCACTCAGATAACTTTTAGAGACCAAAACAAGTTATGAGCACACGTGTCTGCTGGTGTCCTACATATAGAATACATGTCCTTTTGTTAACACATCTGGACGTCTGCCAGAGTCACCATATGCCCCTTTCAAAAGTGCTGCATTTTGTTCAACAAGGAACCAGTTTAACTCTGGGTCCCAGGGTGAATGAAAGCCAGAGGAGCTTTTACTCATAGCATGAAAGTTGATCTGAACACTGAGGATCAACACTGAAGATCTCCCTGCGCATCACTTTTGTATCATCTTCTGCCTCCAAGAAAAAAATAATAATAAATAAATAAAAGCAGAATTACCTGATGAATATGAAGGATATGACCTAGGGAAAGAGTTTGTCTTTTCCCAAGCTCCCTGGTACAGAAGCTGAAGTTGGTGGTAAGAATTATAATCTCCATTCCAGATGGGGGTTTGGATGTTCTGTGGACCACAGCCCTACCTTTGCCCAGATCTCTTTGACTTTGTCAGTGCCCTGGAAAGTGGAGACACGATTCAAGAACGTGAATGGTGGGAGAAAGAGGGAGAGGAACTAAAATTTGTTGAGGGCCTCCTACAATATACTTTCCTTGGGAAAACTTAGCAATAACCCTGTAGGTTAACTACTCCCATCTATGTTCTATAGAAGAGTAACTGAGTCCCAAAGATGGTGAAGGCTGGAGCCAGAACTTGAACCCGGGCTTGCCAGCCCTTTCCAGTAAACCACACTGACTCTCCACACTGGTGTTACAATAAAAGATCCCCATAGAAGTGAAAACGTTGGGAAACTATAAAACAATGCCCAAGTTGGAAGCAGAGGCAAAACATTGCTTTCTTGTCCATTCTTTCCATTATCCCAGGACTAGAGGTGGAGAGTGGGTGGCAGAGGGTGGGACTTGTGAGGTGAGAGGTGAAAAGAATGCAAACAAAGGACCGCTGAAGGACACTCCTGAGAATCTGGGGAAAAAGACAAAAACGAATGGTCTTTTCCTCTCTCTTCTTTATCTTTTATTGTTTTTTTTTTAAAATGTTTATTTATTTTGGGAGAGACAGAGAGAGAGTACGTGAGCAGGGGAGGGGCAGAGAGAGAGAGAGAGAGAGAGAGAATCCTAAGCAGGCTTTGCACTGTCAGCATAGAGCCTAATGCAGGGCTAGAACTCATGAACCATGAGATCCTGACCTGAGCCGAGATTAAGAGTCGGACTCTTAACCCACTGAGCCACCCTGGCGCCTCTTTTATTGTTAAGACTTAAGTCCAGGGTGCATTAAAGACACTTTAAAAGGGTGCTTAAAAGACGCTTTTGACAACTGGTAGCTAAGAATAGTGGTTCTCAAACTTTTTGGTCTCAAGGTCATCTCACTTCATAAAAATTATGGAGGGACCCTCAGTGGATTTGTTTATGCAAGTTACATTACTGATATTTACTAAGGCAGAAATTAAAGAAGAGAAAAGTTTATGCCATTTAACTAACTCATTTACTAGGAACAGTAATACAGCTATCACATGTTAACTTAAATAACACAAATAAAAAAGCCTATATTTAAAAAAATAATGGGGCTTTTTTTAGAGTGGCTTTTTTCTCTTTTTGCAAATCTTCACGCATGGCTTGGAAGGTAGTGACATTCTCATATTTTCTCTTGTATTCAATCTGTTGCCACACACTTGAAGTTTATGAAGTAGTACTTGGTAGGAGCTTCATACAGATACGTAGTTGGGAAAAAAAGAGCATTTTATTATTAAAAAAATTTTTTTAATGTTTATTTTGGGGGGGGGAGGGGCAGAGACAGAGGGAGACACAGAATCCGAAGCAGGTTCCAGGCTCTGAGCTGTCAGCACAGAACTTGTGAACTTGTAAACCATGAGATCATGACCTGAGCCGAAACTGGATGCTCAACTGAATGAGCCACCCAGGCTCCCCTCTTGCACTTTCAAAGTATCTTTATCCATGCATGATTTTGTAATTTTTCTACATTGGTTATTTGGAAGATATGAGCTCACTGAGTCATACAAATCTTATAAATGTTGATTGGTTTCACTTAAAATCACATTCATTAACCAGTACATCAGAAAAGTCTCTAAGTATTGGAAAGCTATCAAGCTGATAGTAGCAGATACAAGTTTCTCAATATTCTTAGCTTCTCTTGAAAGTTCACATTTCACCATTGGCAACAAATACTGATGACTTTTCAAAGTCTCATTTTGTTCATGCTCAAGAAAATGTCTGCCAAACGCACAAATCTAAATAACCGTAGTATAGTGGCTAGGCATTCTTTCAAGTAAAAACGGGGCTCCGTGAAACAAGCGGGTGGTTCAGCTCAAGCTCAAGCAATCACACAAATGCCTTTTCTGGAGACCACCATTGTACCTTGGTTTGTGCCAGAAGTGCTTTCCATATACTCCTGATTTTGTCACATTGACTATGAAAAAGGCACGCACCCCGAGGGCAAAATTTAATAACATTACTGCTTTTCTCACGCCTCTTCAAGGACATCTTAAAGAGAAACTGCCATTTTTGTGTATGAGGTTGAAGAATATGACTACCAGCTGAGTTTGGTGCCACTTCCTTGATTTATGTTAGTCGTTAGGAGATTTATTCACCGCGGCTCTCGTGCCATCACAGTTGGTCCAGGAGAAAACACGAGATGTTTAAAAACTATTCAACACTTGGAGCATTTCAGTACCACTTGTGTTTGCCACCAAGCACTCAGATAAAACATCTTTGGGGACACCTGGGTGGCTCAGTCGATTGAACATCCCACTCTTTAAAAATTTTTTTTTTCAACGTTTATTTATTTTTGGGACAGAGAAAGACAGAGCATGAACAGGGGAAGGGCAGAGAGAGGGAGACACAGAATCGGAAACAGGCTCCAGGCTCTGAGCCATCAGCCCAGAGCCCGACGCGGGGCTCGAACTCACAGACCGCGAGATCATGACCTGGCTGAAGTCGGGGCTCGAACTCACAGACCGCGAGATCATGACCTGGCTGAAGTCGGACGCTTAACCGACTGCGCTACCCAGGTGCCCCTGAACATCCCACTCTTGGTTTTGGCTCCGGTCATGATCTCACGGTTGCGAGATCATCTAGCTCTGCATTGAGAGTGGAGCCTACTTGGGATTCTCTCTCTCCGTCTCTCTCTCTCTGCCCCTCCCCAGCTTGGACATGCCTGCACATGCGTGTATTCTCTCTCTCTCTCAAAGAAAAATCTTCGATCATTAATTGGTGCTAATATCAGACACATTCAAGCAAAACGGCAAGTCTAGCTATATCTATAGGTTCATCAGTAACAAAACAAAAATGCAATTTTGCAAATGAGATACGAATCCAGTTTTCATATTTATAGCTAACCAGTGTGTCAAGTGACTATATTTTTGGAAAGTGGCAGGGGTCATGATTTCTTCACCCAACTTTTAATCCAGCAGGCGTTCAGCGAGTGTCGAATGTGGAAACTTTGTTAAAGTTTTAGTTATTACGTCCCCTTCTCCAACCAATGCTTTAGACACATTTAGAATCTCAAAGTGACCCTGCCGTTTAACTGACACCCAAATGCTGCTCAGCAATGTTCTGCTTTGTAAGGCACACAATTTAAATGGTAAAATATGACCATCTATCACACTGAAGAAAAGGTGGCTGTCATTATACTTTTATTTTTTAGGTGCAACTTTCCCCGGTTTCTTTGGAGTAGTTTCTTTTCTTCCTTGCATCAAAGAACTCTCTGAGATGAAGCATTATCTTTTTTAGCATTTTAGAAATAGATCGTATGTACAGCTGTGGGTCGATAAATAAGTCTCCAGTCCCTCTTTTTAGCCAGCAATCTATCTTAAAATAAGAGGAAAACATATTTTAGAAACATTTGACTAAATTTTATTATATTCCAACGTAATACTGAGATAGAACTTAGAAAGTTAAAAAAAATTGTTTAAAGTTTATGCAAAAGAAGGCAAAAATTAAATTCCTTTGGTTGTTGTGCTTCCATATACGTATGCAGAAATGTTGGGGATTTTAAAGTACAATGTATTGGATGGGAAGGAGATAACATAGATTTTAGATGGCTTAACTGAAAGTAGCCGGGAACATTTCAGTAGAAGTTTCGAGAATAAATGGAGCTAATCTCAAATGTTTATGTACTAAAACTTCAACTTAAAAAAAATTCTGAGGGGCGCCTGGGTGGTGCAGTCGGTTAAGCGTCCGACTTCAGCCAGGTCACGATCTCACGGTCCGTGAGTTCGAGCCCCGCGTCAGGCTCTGGGCTGATGGCTCAGAGCCTGGAGCCTGTTTCCGATTCTGTGTCTCTCTCTCTCTCTGCCCCTCCCCCGTTCATGCTCTGTCTCTCTCTGTCCCAAAAATAAATAAACAAACAAACAAACAAAAAATTCTGAAACGCCCAAGAATATACAAACACAGATTCATTAGTCATCAGAGCAATGACATCATCACACACCATGTGGCTTCAGGAAAATACGGCTCTATGTTTGCGACAGAATAAACGTAAAACGGGTGAAGAACGTCTTAGTGAGACAACGAAGATAATTTTGACATTGTGGACCCCCTGAAACAACAAGAGCAGCTGCTTGTTTGAGAACTGCGGCATAAGAGGGAACTCAAGGATAGGAGGAAAGAAAGAACCAGTTAACCATTTAGGACCCTGTTTGTGATCTTTAAAAGAGAAAGATGAGGGGACCTGGGCTTCTACATGATTGGCCTAAGTAGGCAATCAGAGAGGAGCTTGGAGGCAATGGTCCTATCAGGAGTAAAGTGTCGTTCAGCTGGAATATATTTTGTTGTGTGATTCTAACTTGACTCTTTGGAGAAGATTGCTGCCTGGGTGCCAGTTTCATGGAGCGTTGGGAACTCGTAATAGTCATAAATCAGTGTGGGGCCTTTTAAAGGTAAAAAGGGGAGAAAGAACGGAAAAAACCCTGCATTTGAAAGAATTACCTTCCCCCTCCTGACCCTTCAAATCTCTAGTTCTGACTTGTCTTTTTGAGATCATACTCTAATAAAAACCTTGACTGTTTGTTTCTTTATCAGTGTTCTTCCATTTTAGTTTCTGATTCTCATCTCAACATGGCCATTTCGTTGTTTAGGATTTGGATGAGGATTGTCAAGTGTTAGAGAAACCATGCTGGCTCAAAGTTCAATAGGGGTATCCTAGTCCATTCAGGCTGTAAAAAAATACCATAAATAAGGTGAGTAACAAACATTTCTCATGGTTCTGGACACTGGGACGTCCAGGATCACGGAGCCAGAATAGTCAGTGTTTGGTGAGGGTGTCCTGGTTTATAAACAACTGTCCTTTTGCTGTGTCCTCATATGATAGAACGGGCAAATTGGCTCTCTGGGGTCTCCTTTGTAAGGGCCCTAATTCTATTCATGAAGGCTTCAACCTCACGACCTATTCATCTCCCAAAGACCCCACCTCCTAACACCATCATTTTGGGTCTTAGGATTTCAACACGTGAATTTGGTTGGAGACACAAAGCATTTCATCCCTGGTCCCTCCAAATCTGTATCCTTTTCACATGCAAAGTACATTCATTCTATCCAACAGCCCCCAAAATCTTAACTGGATCTAGCATCAACTTTAAAGCCTAAATTCACAGTCTCATCTAAATATCATCTAAATCAGATATGGGTAAGCTGATTCATCCTGAGGCAGTTTGCTGTCCAACTGTGAACATGTGAAGTCAAACATGTTTATGTGCTTCCAAAATATAATAGTGGGATGGTGTGTGACAGGCATTCCCTTCCAAAAAACAGACAATGCCAAGAAGGAAGGAGTAACGGGTTCTGAGCAAGTCCAAAAACTTAAGACCCACTGGGGTGGAGTCTACCCCCACGGCTGCACTGGACATTGCCCTAGTGGCGGCCCCCTGCTTGGATGGTGCCTCCTGGCCTCCAGGGTTTCCATCCTTTGAAATCTAGCTGGAAGGAGTCCTGCTCCCTTGGTTTCTGCACTCTTAGTGCGGTGGAGATGTCACCATGAGGAAGCTGCTGAGGCTGCTGCCACAGTTTACCACCTGTGCCCTCTGGAGGGGGTGGCACCCCAGCCCTCATTGCACCTAGGGCAGCCTATGAGCAAGACACCAGAATGCGGGGAGCAGAGCCTTGAAATTGTTTCTTCCCGTGGGGCTCTTACATTCTGGGTGAGTGGAGCCACAGCCCTGGGAAGATGCTTTCAGGGCCATTCTTCCATTGTCTTGAACAAGAGGTCCTGTTTCGATGTCCCCATTGTCTTGATGAATAACGTCTCGCTTCAGAGCAAGAGATCAAACCATACTACTTTATTAAATTTGGCCACACCCTTTATGTTCTTTCCTGAACAAACTTTCTCATTTTTAACAGTATGGATAAGCTGAGAATTTTTCCAATTTTTAATTCTGCTTCCCATTTGATGAACAATTACACCTTTAAGTCATTTCTCTCTTCATGTTTTTTTATGATAGGTATTCATGAGAAGCCAGGCCCCTCCTTCAATACTTTGCTTAGAAGATTGCTCAAACACTAGACTTTATCGCTCAAAACTTCTACCTTCCACAGAACACTAGGACATGAACACTATTTGGCCAAGTTCCTTGTCACTTTGTAGTAAGGATCGCCTTCCTCCAGGTTTTAGTAACATATTCCTCGTTTCCATCCAAGAACTCTCAGAATGGCCTTTAACATCCATATTTCTACCAACATTCTGTTCATGACCACTGAGGTATTCCTTAAGAAGATTGAAACTCTCCCTATAGCTCTCTTCATCTTCTGAGCCCTCACCAGATTTGCCTTTGATGGTCTTTTCATGGCAGTGCAGGCTTTTTCTGACATGTACCTCAAGGCTCTTCCAGACTGTGCCATTATCCAGTTCCAAAAGTCTTCCATATTTTTAGATATTTATCACAGCAGAACCCCCATTTCTCAGCACCAAGTTTTTGTCTTAGTCCATTTGGGTTGCTATAACAAAATACCATGGACTGGATAGCTTATAAATAGCAAAAACTGATTCCTCACAACTCTGGAGGCTACAGTTCAAGGTCAAGGATGGCAGCATGGCTGGGTTCTTAGTGAAGACGCTTCTTTGGGTTTCAGATGGTCTTCTCTCTGTGTCCTTACATGGTTGAAGGGGTGAGCCAGCTCTCTAGGGTCTCTCTTATAAAGGCATTAATCCCAATTATGAAAGATCTGCCCTCTGATCTAATCATATCCCATATTAGGGCCTGCTTCCTAATACCATCCCCTTGGGGATTAGATTTCAATATATAAATATTACGGGCACACAACATTCAGACCATAGCAAGGTATATGATGTTGGGTTTTCATTGCCAATGATACTGTCTGGAAAGGAATAGTGTTGCTGAGAAAGCACAGGTGCCCTTCTGATTCATCCTCACTCCATCAAATTCTAACTGACCTATTCATAATTTCTGCTGTGTTATACTTTTTTCCCGACCCCCCTTCATTCCGTAAGAGAATATAAGATGAATTAAAAATAAAACAAAAATATAAACAAACAACAACGAAGCTCTACAGCAGCACACACTTCATTAGAATTTTATGCAGTGATGGAATTTATTTATTTATTTATTTATTTATTAACATTTATTTATTTTTGAGACAGAGAGAGACACAGCATGAATGGGAGAGGGGCAGAGAGAGAGGGAGACACAGAATCGGAAGCAGGCTCCAGGCTCTGAGCCATCAGCCCAGAGCCCGATGCGGGGCTCGAACTCACGGGACCGCGAGATCGTGACCTGAGCTGAAGTTGGACGCTTAACCGACTGAGCCACCCAGGCGCCCCTATGGAAATTATTTATATCTGCGCTGTCCAATATGGTAGCCACTAGCCACACTGACGGTTGAATCCATGAAATGGCTGGCACAACTGATAAATTGAATATTTTAATTTAGTTTAACTTAAATAGTCATGTGTTGCTAATGCCTACCATATTTGATAGCACATGTCTGGAAATCTTTGGCCTCAGCCAATATTTCCAGTTTCATTTCTTATCTTCGTACTTCTAAGCTCCTTGGGTTTTGTGATATTGTGATTTAAAATGGGGATGAGGAAAGTGCTGGAATTTCTTTCTCACAGCATCTTAACTTTTCCACTCCTTACCTGATGCAGTGGTCATATGACCAGGGATGCAACCAAAGGGTCTGGTAGCAGGGAGGATTCCTAAGGGCCTGATGGGGGCAGAGTGTGCCTTTACCTTCTCTGACAAAATTGAGATTAACAATGGATGCAGCCATATTGCCTGGTAATAAAGATATCCTACCAGGTCTGTGCCTGGGTAAGCTTACCCTATGTGAACACGAGTGGACTGAGGGGGAGAGCCTTTCTAGACTAGTATTGCTGCCTGCAATCTAGGCCAGCAGAGTCGTCTAACCTAATGGCCCATCCAAAGGTAGGAAAGTTTGGGTATAAATGGAGACAAGGAAACACAGTAGCTGGATAAGTGGCTCATGTAATAGGCAAATCCAGTATTTCATGAACATCTTGAAAGAGGCTCAGAGCAAGAGATGATGGTGTCTTAGTTTGAGTATATCAGGTGCCTGAAACGGTGAAGCCCTATATTGCTGACGGTACTTCTGCTTTTGGAACCTGATAAGATTGAATGGAAGCTTACAAATCCAAGTGATCTTGCAGTGGGAGACCTTTTGAGAGGATATGATGATGGAGTGAATAGTTATTAATGACTGAGTGGGATTCTCATAATGTGGCAATATATATATTTTTACTTTTATGGTGATTTTGCTATAAAAGATTATGTTCAAAGACCAGGGGATACATGGTGATATTGTGACTTATGATGTTAAAAAAAAAGAAACAGCAGTCCCCAAATAGAGTCCCCTGTGCTAAGTCCCATGTCCTCAAACTGACTTCATACATAACCTAATTGAAGTTTCAACTTCTCCCAGGATTGTAATCTTAAACCAGTCTGGAATTTCCTGGTTAGCAGTAGTAAGGTAATCCACCTGTAGATCCCTTCTATCCCCCAAAGAAAGAGGAAGTAATCTGCTCTTTCTTTGCCCCTGCCCCCTTCTGCCTATGAAAGTCTCCCATTTTATATGGCTCTTTGGAGGTCTTTTCTATTTGCTAGATGGGATGCTGTTCAATTCATGAATTGTTGAATAAAGCCAATTGGATCTTCAAATTTACTCAGTTGATTTTTTTCATAACAATAAGAAATATATGTATATATATAGCTTTTACTATATATATAATATATATAGTATAGTGTATATAGTATATTTCTATAGTATAGAATACATATATATGTATATACATATATATGTGTATGTACATATATGTATGTACATATGTACATGTATGTACATATATGTATGTATATATACTCCAGAAACAGGAGTAAAAGTATATATGTATACGTATATATATATATATATATATGTATACACATATATATGTATATATATGTATATACTTTATATATATACATATATGTATATACTATATATATGTATATACTATATGTATATATATACATGTATATGTATGTATATACTATATGTATATATTACATATATGTATATACTGTATATATTATATACATATATATATGTATATAATATATACATATATATATGTATATACTTTAAGACACAAATCTCTCAAAACACATGGAATTTCCTAAGTGATAAAGATGTGTTGTTAGTGAAAGGACTTTTGGATTACACCTAAGGATGGGGCTGGTTGCCAGTATAGCCAGCCATGTTATTAAAGAATTGGGTAGAACTTTCACCCCAACCTCCACCCCTGACCTCTGTGGGGGGTGGAGCTGAAGATTGAGCTCAGTCCCCAATGGCCAATGATTTAATCAGTCATGGTTATGTAATGAAGTTTCCATAAACACCCTAAAGGACTCGGTTTGGAAAGCTTCTGGTTTGATGAACATTTGTAGATTTGGGAAGAGTGGTACCCTCAGAGAGGGCATGGAAGCCTGTGCCCTTTCCCCATACCTTGCCCTATGCATTTCTTCAATCTAGCTTTTCTTGAGTTATATCCTTTTACAAAAAATCAGTAATCTAGTAAGTAAATGTTTTTCTGAGTTCTATCCACCACTTTAGCAAATTAATTGAACCCAAGAAGGAAGTGGTGGGAGCCTCCCATCTGTAGCCAGTAGGTGAGAAACACAGTAGTGGAGGGGACAGTCTTGAGGAACTGAAACCTTAAGCTGTGGGATCTGATGCTGTCTCCAGGTAGAAAGTGTCAGAATTGTTTTGAGTTGTAGGATACCCACCTGCTGTCACAGAATTGCTTGATGCTGTGGGAACCCGTTCCCCAACACACACATTAGAATTGGGCATTAGAATCATATATATATATTATATATGTATATATATATACATATATATATGTATATGTATATGTATATGTATATGTATATATATATATATACATATATATATATGTATATGTATATATGTATATATATACATATATATGTATATATGTATATGTATATGTATATGTATATATATACATATATATAAATATATATATATTATATATATATATATTTATATATATATAAATATATATTTATAATATATATAAAATATATATTAATATATATATTAATATATATAATATATATTATATAATATATATTATATATTATATATGTATTATATTATATATGTATATATATTATATATGTATTATATAAAATATACATTATATATAAATAATATATTATATATAATATATATAATATATATGTTATATATTATATATATTAATATATATGTATGTGTATATATATAAAACTTATCTTTCCTCTGGCATTTATTCATGTTGTTTCCTCCACCTGAAATGCCTTTCTGATTTGTTTTTTGTTTTTTGTTTGGTGAAATCTTATTTGTGGCTTAGATGACAATTTCAATGCCATATATTTTGCTAAATTTCCCCATCCTTTCGTACCATAATTAATGGTTCCTTACTCTGTCCCCACGGAGTATTTTGTTCATGCTACCAATATAGCATCTATCAAGTTGTCTTTTTTTGCAGTTGTAATGTGTTTCTCTCTCCCAATCAGTCCACTGCAGAGGTCAGTGTCTATTTGTGACTACTTACGTTTTTTCCTAATGTTTCAAGATTTTATTCAAATTTTAGTTAGTTAACATATAGTGTAATATTAGTTTCAGGAGTAGAATTTAGTGATTCATCACTTACATACAATACCCAGTGCTCATCACAACACACGCTCTCATAACATCACCCATTTAGCCCATCCCCCCCCACCCCCCCTCCAGCAACTCTCAGTTTGTTCTTCATAGCTAAGAGTCTCTTATGGTTTGTCTTCCTCTCTTTCTACTTCTTCTTTTTATATTTTCCCCTATGTCCATCTGTTTTGTCTCTTAAATTCCACATAGGAGTGAAATCGTATGGTATTTGTCTTTCTCTGACTTATTTCACTTAGCGTAATATACTCTAACTCCATCCATATTGTGGCAAATGGCAAGATTTCATTCTTTCTGATGGCTGAGTAATATTCCCTATTATATATATATATATATATATATATATATGTGCATATATATATGTATATATATATATGATTTCTGGATACATATGGAATATATATATATACACACACACATATATATATAACATCTTTATCCATTCATCAGTGGATGGACAGTTGGATTCTTCCCGTAATTTGGCTATTGTTGATAATGTTGCTATAAACATCAACTTAAATTTAAGTTAACTAAAATGGAATGAAATTAAGAATTGATTTCATTAGTTGTACCTGCCATTCCAGGGATTCCGTAGCCACATGTTGCTACCATATTGGATAGGACAGATAGATTTGCATCATTGCTGAGATATGTGTGGTTCTCTTCCCCAGATAGTTTAGAATTTGAACATGAATAATGCACTTAAAAAATTGCCACCAAACTAATAGGGTGTAAGTTAAGTATCAGATGACGTTAATGTGTAGATATCAAGTACCGGTAAAGAACCAGTGATAGTGAATGATAATAAAGATGCTCGTCTTTGTGTCGCTAGGGTTTTCACAGTGTTTGAAAGAGAATAAACACTCATCCTGTCATGGCCACATCAAGGTGGTAGGGCTTATGGCACATTCAATGCTAGTATGTGAAAGGTACAACCACAGACCAGTTGGTGGGTTGGAGAATCAGGATGTTGGGAAGAGACTGTAAAACACTACAGCCTCTTGGGATGGTAATAATGAGGGGAATGACTAAGGGGTTAGATACCGGACGAATTAGCAATTCTGAGCCAGGAATTAGACAAAGAAGATTTGTCAGATAAAATGTGGGCACTAAGGATTTTCCCAGACAGGTGTCTGCACCTCTGTGAAATGACTGGGAATCTTAGAACTGCCCTAAAGACACGATTTCTATCAGATGGAAGACACTGCTCACTAATTATTTATGAAATAAAACTAGACAAAATGTAAATGTATGTTATATATACATATATACTCAGGTACAAAATGTATGTTATGAACCACATAGACACTAAAGATCCATATACATATGGATCTAGAGTGAATACGTTCTGCCGACAGGAAGTTCACATTATTGATAGCGGAATAAACACATAGACAACTAGATAGAGCGATACAATAATGCTGTATTAATGTGAGCAGAAGACGGAGCCCACCCGTGAGAGCGCAGAGATGAGCCGTGAGCCGATAGTTTAATTCTGCTGTTCTTTTGTGGCCACATTCTTCCAAATAAGAACCCACCATTTGCATCGTGCTGTGCAGGTGCAGAGATGTTTGTCAGATAGGGGGATGGATGAACGTGCTTTACTTCTGGGTTTGGTAATCTGAGCCTCGCCTCACGATAGCATGGGAAGACCCTCCCAAACTGCTAACTCTAGACCAGTGTCACCCCTGAATGCTCAGACGACTTTCCTTTCGTCAGCAGGTAACTCATTCCACCAATGTTCATGGAGCATCTCTTGGGCACCCTGCAAACTGTTGGGTGCTTTGGAAGACAACGTGTAGGTAGGTCCTCGTCCTCAAGTAGCTTAGAACTTGAAGAAGAAGAATGCGCTTAAAACATTGTCACCAATCTGATAGAGCGTACGTTAAATATCAGCTGAATGGTATAGTTATTAAGGACTAGGCCAATTCAGAGGAGGAAGGGATATTTTCCAGCTGGTGTGATCCAGCTGTTGTGATTAATCAGCATGAGGATGCCCAGGGGGATGGTAGCTGGGTCTGTTTTCTGAGGCCTTTTCTGCTGACTTAGCCATTCCATTTCCAGTGGAAAAGTAGCAGTCTGGCTTCTTTTCTAGAAAAGTGTTGGCAAGTGGGCTCTCCATTGTAATTCAATGACCAGCAGCTTGATACAACTGTCACAGATTGTCTTTTTTTTTGAGCTTCTCCTGAACGTGAATTAGATCCTTTGGGAAGCCGCAAAAATTCCTTAAGGTCACAAAAGAGCCATTCTGCTGCCTGGTTCCTGCATATTACAAAAGGTCCTCTTATTAATTGCACACTTGGGAAAAACACGGATTCTTATCACTTATTTGTAATTCGTGGCCATGTGAAGCAAGATCTGAATTTGAACTGCAGTTTTGTCATTTGCCAGCTGTATGACTTTGGAGAAGTCAATCTTTCTGGTCTTTTCTCATTGTTCTCCCCACAGGTTTCTGCTTTTAATCCTGAGTATGTCAGTGTTACGTGACATCAGACCTGATCTGCTTATCCGATAGTTACCGTTTGGCTTAATAAGGTCCAGATTCTCTAGGTTAGACATGTAATCTTTCTTTTTTTTCTTTTTTCTTTTTTTTTTTTTTTTATCAGGGAATTCTTTCTGTTTCTAGCTTCTCTTTGGATATGGATTTCATTAGATCTCCAATATCATTACCTCAAGAAGGGAGACAGTCAAACCTCTATCAGGAGCACCGCAAATAGGGGCTTTAACTCTTAAACACTGAGAGGGAGACGCGTCCCTAAGTTCAATATCTACTATGACTGTGCTTTTGTATACAGATGCTGATATGGTATAGAGAACCTGAAAGGTTATCCAAATGAGGGTGGGACTCTCCATTTCTTTCTTCTCCAACACTCTTCCTTTAGTTGCATAGATCTTAGTGTCTGACTTGTGTTGTTTCTCTTCTTCCTGAAGAACTTTTTTTTTTTAAGACTTTTTTTTTTTTTTTAGAGCAGATTTAGGTTTGCAGCAAAATTGAAGGGAGGGTACAGAGATTTCCCCTACCCTCACACATGCACGGCCTCCCTCATTATGAACACCCCTCGCCCGAGGGATACATTTGTTAGACTTGATGAACCCACACTGACACACCATGATCACAGAAAGTCCATAGTTTGCATCGCTAGAGTTTTCTGTTGGTGTTGGACATTCTGTGGCTTTGGACAAGTGTATGATGTCATGAGTCCATTGTTACAGTACCATAGAGAATAGTTTCACTGCTTTAAAATCCTCTGTGCTCTACCTGTTGATCCCCCCCGCCCCCCCGCCCCCCCGGCACCCACTGGTCTTTCTATTGGCTCCATATATGGCTTTGCCTTTTTCGGAATGGCAGAGAGTTGGAATCATACAGGTGTAACCTTTCCAGATGGTCTTCTTTCACTTAGACATATGTCTAAGTCTCTCCATGTCTTTTCGTGACTTGGTAGCTCATTTCTTTTTAGCACTGAGTAATATTTCACTGTGTGGGTGTACCACCATCTATTCATTCACTGACTGGAGGACATTTCGGTTGGCAAACGTGAATACAGTTTGCCATAAACGTTTGCGCGCAAGCTTTTGTGTGTCCATAAGAGTTCCACTTTTCCGGATACATGTCGAGGAGTGTGCCTGCTGGATCATACGGTAAGAGTCTTTTAGGTTTGGAAGAAATTGCCAAACCGCCTTCCGAAGTGGCTGTACCATTTTGTGTTCCCATACATTTGTGTTGCCGCACATCCTACCCTATATCTGATGTCAGTGTTCTGGATTTTGGTCATTCGAATAGGTGTGTAGTGATATCTTCTTGTTTCTTTAATTTACATTTCCCTGAGGGCAAACGATGTACAGAATTTCCTTTAGTACTTCTTGGAGTGCCGTTTGCTAGCAATACATTTCCTCAGTTATTTATTTACTTATTTATTTATTTACTTACTTATTTATTTATTTTTAAAGTTTATTTATTTTTGACACAGACAGAGAGAGACAGAGCATGAGCGGGGGAGGGCCAGAGAGAGAGGGAGACACAGAATCGGAAGCAGGCTCCAGGCTCTGAGCCATCAGCCCAGAGCCCGATGCGGGGCTTGAACTCACAGGCCGTGACATTGTGACATGAGTCGAAGTCGGACGCTCAACCGACTGAGCCACCCAGCTGCCCCTCCTCAGTTTTTGTTTGAGAAAGTCTTTATTTCTCCTTCACTTTTGAAGAGAATTTTGCTGAACATAGAATGTGAGGTTGCTGGGATTTTTCTTTCAACACTGAAATATTTTTACCCCACTTTCTTCTTGCTTGTGTGGTTTCCGATGAGAATTTTCAGTCCATTGTAATTCTTATCCTGGTTCCTTTATAGGTAAGGTGTTTTCCTTTACTCTGCTTCTTTAAAGATTTTGGTTTTGTCTTTGATTTTCTGCAGTTTGAATATAGTACACCTAGGTATAAATATTATTGCCGTTTATTCTGCTTGATGTTTTCCGAGCTTCCTGGAGCGGTGATTTGATATATAGCATCAATTTTGGAAAACTTTTAGCCAGTATTACTTCAAATATTTCTTCTACTCCAGTCTCTATTTTCTCTCTCTGGTATTCTAAATTGTCTGTATATTACACTTAAAAATTTTTTTCTTTTAATCTTTACTTACTTTTGAGAGAGAGAGAGAGAGACAGAGTACAAGTGGGGGAGGGGCAGAGAGAGAGGGGGACACAGACTCTGAAGCAGGCTCCAGGCTCTGTGCTGTCGGCACAGAGCCCGATGTGGGGCTCAAACTCACGAACCGTGAGATCATGACCCGAGCAGAAGTCAGATGCTTAACCGATTGAGCCACCCAGGAGCCCCTGTATGTTACACTTTTGATATTGTCTCACAGTTTTTAGATGTTCTATTGTTATGTTTTCAATCCTTTATTTCTCTTGGGTGATGAGAAAGTCTGGGAAGTTTCTATTTGACCTATGTTCAGGTTCACAGATTCTTTTCCTGGTCATGTCCAACTACCAATGAACCTACTAAAGGCCTTCTTTATTTCTGTTAATAGTTATTTTTGATTTCTAGCATTTTCTTTATTTAAAATGTTTAAAATGTTTACTTATTTATTTATATTGAGAGAGAGAGAGAGAGAGAGAGAGAGAATGAGCAGGGGAAGGGCAGAGAGGGGGAAAGAATCCCAATCAGGCTCCATGCTGCCAGTGCAGAGCCCAATGTGGGGTTCAAACTCTCAAACCATGAGATCATGACCTGAGCTGAAATCAAGAGTCGGACACTTAACTGACTGAGCCACCCAGGCGCCTAACATTTTCTTTAGTTACTTCTTTAGAGTTTCCATCTCTCTGTTTATATTATCCATCTGTTCTTGTATTTTTTTTCAAAAATTTTTTTCACTGGAGTCCTTAACATATTAATTATAGTTGTTTTAAATTCCGTGCCTGGTAACTCCAAGATTGAGGTCATATCTGAGTTGAATTCTGATGCTTAATTTGTCTCTTCTGATGGTTTTTTTTTTCCTCGCTGTTTAGCCTGACCTCTAATTATTTTGTTGAAGGCTGGACATGGTTTCTGGAGGCTTTGAACTCCTCGGAGGCCCTTATTTTTGTCAGCGGGCTTCCCTAAGAACTCCTCCTCAGATAGTCTCCATCTAGAAGTTCTCACAGCAATATCCTATTGTCATTCTAATGGAGCCCTAGGGTGGCCTGGTAAGGTATGGGGGAGGAGAAGCCTTCTATGATTTTAGGATTAAAATTCAGTCTCTTAGTAGACCTATGTTTCTGGGCTGTGACATCCACAAGTGTTTATTAGACTTTTTTTTTCTCTTTCACTCCTTATGTGAGACAGGTGGGCGTGAGCGTGGGTGGGGGGAGTGGCGCAAGGTATGAGAAAAGCAGTTCACCTCTGTGGGATAAAGCTGTAAAAAAAGGATCTCCCCCCATCCCCTGCCCCGAGTAGGTCTTTGTTATGAAGATTGGTCCAAGCGTATTTCATAATGGTTACTTTCTGTCTCCTCCATTTGGAGCCAGGAGGGGATCTTTCTTGGCCCTTCATCTTAGGAATCTAGCGGAATCCCTAGAGATGAAGCCCACAAAAGTGTACGGGTCCCTCCCAGGTTACACTCCCGAGAGTTTCTCACTCTCCAGACAGTGCACAGCCAGCCTCGGGCAAGTCTTTCACACGATCATATCACAAGTTCATGGCTCCAGCGGCGTCTGCTCCAGAGAAGCAGGTCTTGACCACCGGAATTTGCCTGTCTTTTCCGATTTCAGGTGTTAAAGATTCACACTTTGACTTTTGTATTCGAATGGACTCTTGAGATTAGCCAGAATTTGCAGATGTGTCCTTCTCACATGAAAATCAACCTTGGCTCTAAAATTGCACTGGGTTTTTTCACGCCTTTTGTTTAGGTTTATTCTGGGGAGGCATTGGGAACAGAAGGAAGGATGAGCTTTGCATTGTAATTTGCATCTGATGAATCCTTCCATTTCTGTTTTATTTCTTAGGCATATGGCAACAAGCTTTTGGAATTGCAAAGGGATGCCCTGAAAAATCTTACAATTCCTTGTACCCGTAATTCTTCGTTTATGTTCGAGATTAAGAAAATCGAAAGAAAGCTTATGTAGCTCCTTTTCCAGTAAGAACATTGGGTAGTTCTCCATTTATTCTGCTACTTTCCCCATTTTTTCCCCTGGGGTGGACTTATTCCAGGGACAGGTAAGTGACTGACCTATTATCGAATCAGAGTGGAAGGACGAGAATTGGCTCTCTCTGTTCGGGTCAGTGCTGGTTCCTGACACTTGCAGGATTTCCTGTTCCTTCCCTCAGGCCATGCAGATGTGCGGGTTGTAGATATGTGTGCCCCAGTTGCTTTTGTTAAACTGGCTGGCTGTCCTAAAGGATTGGTACCTACCACCAGCTACAGCTGGGTATGGTGTATCTCAGAAGGTAACTCATTTAAGAATACTTTAAAGGTACAAGTGATGTTTTATGACTTTATAGTATAAAAAGAGAACAATAACAAGTCAACTTATTTTTCAATTCCCCTTTTTTCATCATATTCATTATATTATCTTCCTTCCTTCTTTCTTTATTTTTCAAACAACTGCAAAATGTAGCTAATGTAACTGTTAACATAGTAAAATTCTGGTCACAGTTTTGACATGTGGATTTCTTCCCTGCACCAGCAAAAATTCTCTAACGCCAACACCGACCGGGTATCCTACCATTCAGTTCAATTCTGACGCTATCTTCCTGGAGATAGTATCAGATTCCACAAGTTGAGGGCTCGGTTCCACAAGACTGCCCTCTGCTTCAGAAGCCAGTCACGAGTCCAGATTGTTACCTATGCATCTAAAAGTCTGGGTATAAATCAGAGGCCCCCGCAACCTTGAGCTTGGGTTTGACTGATTTGCCAGAGTGGCTCACAGAACTCAGGAAAGTAGCTGACTCATTAGATTATTGGTTTATTACAAAGGATATTAAAGGATATGAATCAACAGCTGGATGAATAAATACAAAGACGAGGTCCCAAACAAAGGAGCTACTGTTCCCACGGAGTTTGGGGACCCAACATAGTAGCACATGGAAGAGTTGTTTCAGCAACCTGGAAGCTCTGAACCCCCTCCTTTTGAGTTGTTATGGATGCTTCATTCCTAAGGTATGATTGATTAAATAATTGGCCATTGGTGATTGGTTCAACCTGAAGCCCCTCTCCTCTGCTTGGAAATCAGAGGGTGGGACTCTAACCCTCTATCCGTGGTTGGTTCCCCTGGCAATCAGCATCCCCATCTGTAGAAAATTTCCAAAAGTCCTTTCCTTAACATAAACTCAGTTGTGGTTGTATTCCCCACAAATTCATATGTTGAAGCCCTAATCCCCAATGTGACTATATTTGGAGAGAAGACCTTTAAGAACGTAATTAAGGCACAATGAGGTTATAAGGGTGAGCCCTGATCCATTAAGACCGGTATCCTTATGGAAGAGCAAGTGAAACCAAAGTGCTCTCTCTCTCTCTCTCTCTCTCTCTCTCTGTGTGTGTGTGTGTGTGTGTGTATGTTTCAGCATGTGCAGGGGAACGGCCAAATGAGAACACAGTGAGAATATGGCCATCTGCAAGCTAGGAAGAGAGGCCTCATCATAAACCAAGTCTGATTTTGGACTTCCTAGAACCACGAGAAAATAAATGTCTGTTACTTAAGCCATCTCATCTATGGCATTTTGTTATGGCTGACTAATACATCTACACTGGTACATAGCCTTTATAATCAATATTTCAATGGCTGCAATATTGGTCACTATACCAGAGTTTCCCAAGAGATTATTATATAGAATGCTAATCGTGGGAGATGAGACCATACAGTAAACACATAAACAAACAGAACATTTGTGTTCTGCGGCCTGAGTTTGGGAATCACTGGGCTAAGAAAAAAAAATTAAGAAGTCTTCATTTTCTTATGGCATCTTGGAGCCTTTCCTATGCTAATATTCATCGTCAATCTTCAAAGGTCTGCACCGCATGCAGGATGTTTTTCTGAACTGGTGTTCTAAAATTTTGCATTTTGTACATATTTTCTGAATTATTTTCCCATTTGGCATCCAAACCACTCTCGTTAATACATTGGTAAGGGAATGAATGAATACATTACTTTGCAGCATAAATTTGGGTTGGGCCTCCACTTGCAATACGTAAGGAAACTATATGGAGCCCATCTACAGGTATTCACCCTCAACTGAGCTTTCTAAGATTATCATCCACTGAACTCTTGTTTGTTTGTTTGTTCTTCTAATTCTCCACGAGTTTAAGAAAGGACCCGAGCAGGGTGAGAACTAGATTCTTTAAGATTTCCACGAGGTAATTTAAATGCTGGACCGTGTGCTTTCCATATGCTGTTGGGGCACCGTAAGCGAGTGTAATATGGGTGTGGCACTAGATGGAGAAACGTAGAATTACTCAACAGTCTGAATCCCAGAATATATTTGTGTGTGTATTTTTCTGAGAAATTTTGAGGGTTTGCAGGTAGGTGATGAGGGGTAGAGAAAGGGTTGATGTGAAGTGTGTTGCGGGGGTGGGGAAAGTGTTACAGACTCGTCTTCCTCTTCCTTAATCCTCTGTTAGATGATGGGGACTTAATAATATCTGTACCTGTGAAACTAGGAGCACGCATGGACCCCAAAAGTCTGGTAAAGTCAGGAGTGCACAAGTTGCTCTGCTTTCCTAGTTCACCACGGTAGAGTTTTGATCGCAGGAGGTGAGTCAGACATCTATACCATCTGTATCTGTATCATCTGTATCACTTATGTCTGTATCTACAGCTATGTCTATGTCTGTATCTAGTACTTTCCTTGGGGAGATTTTAGAGGAAGCAATGCAATTAAGATGATTTCAGCCATACCGTGAAATTAGAACTATACATATTCTGGGATACAATTAGCTGAAGCATCACAACGCTGTATACCTACTAACAATGAGGGGAATGGGGTTCTGGAACTTTTACTCGCAAGTGGCTAAAACGTAGTTTCTGTTTTTGTTCTACCCAGTTTCTTTTCTGGCATTGCTAGGATTTTGATCATCTCATCAATGGGAAGAATATGATCAATAACCAATTGCACAATCAGTCAAGTTTTACTTTCACTGCCAAGTGTTTTTAATGGACTCCTTCGAGAACATTCTCCATACACCTGGGCTCACTTGTTCATTACTGTGGGACAGCTCCTTTATGTTTCTCTCTGACATGGTCTACAATGAGTGCTCTGTGCTTTGTATTGGGATGCATTTGTGCTCTTCTCCATTCGTTTTATTTCACTGTCTTTGGCAGGAAGACTAACTTCTTCATGGAGATTCTAGCAGGGCAGAAATATGAATCCCATGTTTCCTGGCCATATTTTGTAATGCCTGTCCACCAACACTCCATTCTAAAGGATGCTCATCCCAGGCCCGAGGTGCAAAAGTCATGTTTTGTCCCATATCCTTCACCCCTGCAACCATGACTGATTGGGAACACGGTCCAAAGCAACCTGGTGTTTTGTTAGTATAGAGAAATAATGTTTCTTGAAAGTAATTTAAATATGGTAACTTACTGAATATATTTTTATAATGAGCTGCCACCCAAGAGGAAAACGGAGGAGGCTCATGTGGGCTGCAGTCTCAATGCAGTAGGATTTTGACAGAATTCTTGGTTAGGTATGTTACTTTCATAACAGTATTTGATATTGTCTGATAATAATTTCCTTAAACAATACCTGAATACTCTTTATTTTTTGACTTAGGTCTTTATTATGACATCATAAAAGGGTTTATTGAGACTGACCGAACCTACATTAAATAACAATTAACATAGCATATAGAGATGTAGATACAACCACAAACAATGTAATGTGTTCCTACTTTAACAACCATCTCCTGCCTTTCTGCATGAGAATGAAGAAAACTTTAAGTGTGCCCTCCCCTTCCCCCCCCCCCCAGCCAAAAAAAAAGTCTTGATCCTGGTTCTATATGTATATCTTCTTTTTTCTTTCTTTGTTTCTAGGACATTCTCTTTTCCTTTTCTGGAGCCCATGATAGTGTGGGTCCCAGGTTTGCCGGGTGTGTTTGTTGCTCTAAATTAGAATTTTTAAATAAACGTTTGTTTATTTGGAAAGAGAAAGAGAGCATGAGTGGGGAAGAGGCAGAGAGAGGGGGAGAGAGAGAATCTCAAGCAGTTTCTGTGCTGTCAGCTCAGCACAGAGTCCGATGTGGGGCTTGATCCCATGAACTGTGAAATCATGACCTAAGCCGAAGTCAAGTCAGATGCTTAACTGACTGAGCCACCCAGGTGCCCCTAAATTGGAATTTTTATTCAAATCACCTCTTGATATGCAATTGTTCTAAATTCAGAATTTAAGTACAAAGGTAATTTAAATTACAACCTTGAAATCGGACAACCTGGGTTTGAATTTTGGACTCTGTCATATACAACAAACCCCATGACCTTGGGCAAGTGTATATCTTGACATACGAAAAGCTAAACATTTTTAATGTATACAACTTAAAGAGGTTCGAGATAAGTATACATCCATGAAACCATGACCACAATGTATCCCATAAACATATCCACCACTTCCAAAAGTTTCTTTCTGCCTACTTTACTATTATTATTATTATTATTGTTTTATTTTTTGTGATAAGAACACTTAACTCTTGGGCAAGGTCATCAAGAGGACATGACCACTGGTTGACCCTTGAGCTAGAAACAAGGCCATTGGAGGCTCCCCACCCCTTCCCCCGTCCTTGGAGCGTACATTTTGCCCACTGTTCCCACAGTGAAAGCAGTTTCAAGGACATAGCCTTGAAGAGTGTCAAGTGATGCTAAAACCCAGTTAAGGCCTGTATATAAACATTCAAGATTCTGATGGCGGGGTGGGGGGGGGGAGGACGGGGTATGGAAATCTACTCATCTTGCAGCCACCTTCGACAAGCCTTGTGTGTGCATTCCCTTGCTTATTCAACTTGCCACCTACCAATCTGAAGTGGCCTGCCTATATCGCTGGTCTCTCCTTGCCTTTTGTGTATGGGGGCCTGTGGTTTCAGATTTCACCCGGGAGGTCTGGGGTTTCCAGCCAGCATTAACACAGGATGGATCCATCAGAATGCTGGTGGCCAGCGGTTGGGGGAGGGGAAAATGAGGAGGTATTAATCAAAGGGCACACATTTTAATTACAGACACTGAGTCAGTCCTGGAGATCAACAGTATCGCACAGTGCCTGTAGCTAACAGTCCCGCGCTGTATGCCTAGAAATACCCTGAGTGGACACGCGTTCTCCGTTTCTTCATTTCTGAAAGGAACACAGGCAGGAATGGTCTAGGAGTGACGATTCAATGAGACAGTCCCATGTTCACATGCAGTATGATCTCAATAAATGCTAGCTCTGAATCCTAATAACGCTAACAGTAGGTGTAGACACCGCAGCTGCTATAAGGCAGGTATGCTGGTCTGTGCCACGCTGCGCTCGGGGCCATGTTCATTTCTTCTCTAATCTCTGTCAAACACCTGCTGCCTACGCCAAGGAGAGACTTCTTTCTGCATTGCTTTGCATTCTGCGGCATCTCAGCAGAATTCTCTTCTTCGTCTTACTTTTGGTAGAAAGAAGACGTTTTCCAGGTTGAGCAGGGAATGGCAAAGGTCTTTTCTCTCCCATTTCTGCCCCACACCACGCACTGCAGTAGGTTACTGGCTGCTCCCCCCCCCCCCCCCGCCCCGGGGTCCCGCTGTCACAAACTCCCGTTTGGATGAGGTAGTGGGGGATTTAGTTGCCTTGCTGCCTCTTGCTGCATCCGGTCTGCAAACAACTATTCATTTTTTTTTTTAACGTTTATTTATTTTTGAAACAGAGAGAGACACAGCATGAACGGGGGGCGGGCAGAGAGAGAGGGAAACACAGAATCGGAAGCAGGATCCAGGCTCTGAGCCATCAGCCCAGAGCCTGACGCGGGGCTCGAACTCGCGGACCGCGAGATCGGGACCTGAGCTGAAGTCGGACGCTTAACCTACTGAGCCACCCAGGCGCCCCCAACTATTCATTTTTAAAAATAAAACAGTCAACGTGTCTGTTGAATTACTGGACTTCTAGCTACCTGCCCCGGGGTTTTTGCCACTAGTTGTATCCAGGCGAAGTTATGGCGATGATAAAGCTTGTCTTTGTCCTTTGCCAGATCCGTTGTCTGCCTTTTCCTCTCTTTTGCCGCATCTCTCCTCCACGAGTTCCAATACCCGCGTGTCATTAACATCATGCACATTTATTCTGGGAGGTATTTTCTTGTTCACGTAACATCCTCAAGACATGTGATATTCTGACCAAGGAGAGGAGCTGAGTGGCAGGATCCTTTACACCCAGGAGTTAACAGGTTCCTCTTCTTGTTTTAGGCAAAATTCCCACAAAAACAAAAGAAAATGGCAACGCTTAATCCGAATAGGAAAGTGAACAAGGAAGAAAGAAAACAGGTGTGCAGCCGAGGGCCTCCTATGTGATGATCAAAGTGCTGGGTAGGCCACCTACCTGGTCTCCTTAAGTCTCGACAGGGAGAAGTGTGATCTGACTGCTTCATGCATGATCGACTAGACTTGGAGAGATGGGGAGACTTTTCCAAGGTTACCCAGCGAGTGAGTGGTAGAGTTAGGATTGTAGACCCAGCTCACCTTTTCAGAGAGGTTTGGCTGCACCTGACATCCTACCAGCTGGGCAACCGGTCCACTCTGCATATGCACTTGCATTGGTGCTGGCCGCTTCAGGGGATGTGATCAAAAGGGACTTCTTTGATGGGGAGCTGTATTTTCTGATGGCGGTGATGAGAGATGAGACTGGAAAGGGTTAACAGATGGTTTGCAGTTCCTTCAGGAACCCCGCTGACTTTTGTACAGTAAAATAATAAAGTTCCAATTTGGGAGCGAGTTCGCTACTGAGACACCAGCGCAGCTCCAGGCTATTAGAGGACTCGATGAGCACAAAGCTTTATGAGCCGTCAGCTGTGGCTCTGGAGGGTGATTCAGCATGTCGGTTGCTGGGAGCATAGCTGTTAATTGGAATGGGAGAGAGAGAAGGAGCCCTGGTTTGGCAGATCGAGTTTAAATGGGTGGATTGTCTGATGGAGACTTTTTCTGTTCCCTTTTGGCTCTGGTTCAATGCTTATAGCCAGACTGTTTTGCTCCCAGCTGGACTTTGCTTGTCTTGAAATGCCTTTTTTTTTTTTTTTTTTTTTTTTTTTTTTTTTTGTCAGTTCGTAGCTCTCGATTTTTATAAGGGCTTGGGTAAGTGAGAGGCAATGGCAGTATAGCCAACTTTCATCATGACTCTGAATTCTCTGGAGCCCTACTTGACTTTCCAGCTCGCTGCCTTCTCTGTTGTCCTAGGCTCCTTCCCCGCTCACCATAGAGCGGGTATTGCTGGCAGGCTTATTTGCAGTGTAGTTCAGTTCAGTCAGTGTTTATTAGGTGCCAGGGAGATGGGAGGAGCAGAGGATGCGGGGGCTGAAGACCCGAGTTCGAGAACTGCTGTTATCGTTCAGATGCATAACTTGATTGCTCAAAGCCTTAACTTTCTCTTTTGTAAACAGGAGATGATGAAAGTAACGTTCACCCATCAGGTTGAGCATTTAAGAGACGCTATGAAAGCAAGTAGTGAAAGCTCAAAGGCACCAATATGCTCTCAATATTTGTGAATCTCAGCCACTTTTTATATTCCTTTTGTATTCCTCGGGCAGAAAGAGTCTCCTCTTCTCCTAAAATCCTTTACCAAGCGATCTGTCCTGTCTGCATGGTGCAGATAGATGGAGAACAGAGTAAAAGGCTTTGGGGAAAATAGACCAAGAAGTGTGCTCTTGCTGAAAGTTACTTTATCTCCCCGAGACTCAGTGTCTTTATCTCTAAACTCATGTCTGTCTCACAGGTTATCATGAGGAGTAGAGGCGTTAGTTTTGTACGGTGCCTTCTACAGAGCTTTGCACATAGAATGGGCCATAATACTGGGGTACCTGGGTGGCTCAGTCGGCTGAGCACCTGACTTCGACTCAGGTCATGATCTCACGGTTTGTGAGTTCGAGCCCCAAGGCGGGCTCTGTGCTGACAGCTCGGAACCCGGAGCCTGCTTCGGATCCTGTGTCTCCCTCTCTCTCTGCCCCTCCTCCACTTATGCTCTGTCTCTCTCTCAAAAATAAATACACATTAAAAAAAACAAAAGAATAAATGGCTTTCTGTCTCTTCCACTCCCTGATTTGTACTCTCACAGCATTCCTCTCGGCTATGTCCAGAAAGAGGGGTTGACAAAAATACTTCTTGAAAAGAGGATGAATTGATCAAGTTTCCTCCCCTTGAGTTTTTCAAAATAAGTTAATACAGTTTAAATGTCATATGGTATACAAAACCAGATAGCCCTAGATGTCCTTTGACAAAAAACAGCCCTCTCTCCCTCATTTCCAGTCTCTAGATCGATTATAGTAACTCTGTCTTCTGACGGTCACCTCTTGCATTCATTACAATTTTCTGATTTTTTCCATGTTGGACTAAGTCTATTGACTTCCGACTATAGCATATGTAAATGTATCCCTATCTTTTATTCTACACCACCCCCCACCCCCGTATCTGTTCCCTGTAACAAATTACCACAAACTTAGTGGCTTGAAGAACAGAAGAAATGTTTTCTTTCACAGTTCTGGAGGCAAAAAAAAAAAAAAACCCAAAAAACAAAAAACAAAAAACCCTAAAATCAGTATTGCTGGGCCAAAATCTAGGTGTTGCCAGCTGAAAAAGTGAAAAAGGGACACTGGAAGCCTCGCGAGGGCAACAAAGAGAAGGGGTTAGGGTAACTAGAACCCGGAAGCTCCAGGGAGGAGTTTCGTGGGTCTCCGGCACCAGACCCCGAAGGAGGAAGTGTTGCAGATCGATGCTAAGATCGCCGAAGCAGGCGGTTGGCTCTGGAGTTCTAGAAAAATAAAATACCCAGAGCCTGGAGACTGATGGGCTGCCACAGCCAGGGAAAAGGCTGTGACAGAGATGATGCGGACAGGCCTAGAAGGAGGCAGGAGCCAGGGTGTCCTCGTTCCTCATCCGGGCTTCCAGCCCCCTCTGTGCCACCTACTGATAGCCGGAAGCCTACGAGCCCAGGAGAAATATGGTTGGCAGAGGCCCCGCTGTCCCACTCTAGATGGACTGGCGCTGAGGGGCGATAGCTTAAGACCCGGCACGGAGGTCTTCCGACTACCGGCGTTGCTGGGAGTTTTGCAATCTTCTCTGTAAGCTTGGTATCCTAACATTTCCCATGAAGTACCAGGGGTGGGCCTTCCTTTCGGTGATGAAGGTAGGCATCATTGGGTCCTTTAGATCTGGAAACTATTCAGCTTTAGGAAAATGTCTTCATCTGAACTCCCCCGTTTTCTGGAACTTTCTAGGATTCCTACAGTCCGTCTCGTTTACCTCTGGGATTGACTGTCCAATTTTCTTCTAGTTTCGCCGTGTGTCGCTTATCTCCTTCTCTTCTTGTGACGCTTCCTCAAAGTTTTCTCAACTTTTTGTTCTAACCCTTTCAAATGTTTATGTTTCTGTCGGCATATTTTTAAATTTCCAAGACTTTTTTTGGGGGGGGGGGGAGAGTTCTTTCTTAAATGGCACTCTGTTCCGCAATCATCAGTACTCAGTTTGTTTCATAGGCCTTAATCTTGTTTCAGCCTTGCTTGCATCTCTTATGTTAAATTCGGTAGGTTTTAAAATGTTTTCTTCGACTACGTTCTTTGTCTTTCTTCCTCTGTCTTTTGTGTGCTAGGTTTTCCTCCAATCTCAGATACCTGTTAGCCACCTAATGTAGGCAAATTACGCAAAGGCGGAATGTGTATGGCTTCCTCACTTTGGTCGCTGGGTCTTACTATAGGGTAGTCAAGTGAGAATCTGGATAATTCGTTGGCCATGAAATGCCAATACCTGTAGGTATTTGGGGTCCTCCCCTCCTTGGGCCTGTCACGTTCCTCAGAGAGGAGCATTTTAGTTCCAGGCTGTAAGCCTGCCTGCCATTTTCTGAGAGTTAGCTAGGGCAAGATGGGGGTGTGGTGCCCCCCACTCGTTAACGCAGACTTTCGTCAAGTGACCCGGGGTTCCGTACAGTGGCCTGCTCTTGCCTGCGACTCTGCTGTTCCTGTTTCTAGAGCTGGCTTGCTTATTGTGTTCTCTCTCATCTTCTGCTTGATGGGGAGGAGACAGCCAAATGTTG
Source organism: Felis catus (assembly GCF_018350175.1). NCBI lineage: Eukaryota > Metazoa > Chordata > Mammalia > Carnivora > Felidae > Felis > Felis catus. The sequence continues at coordinate 34,284,169 of NC_058371.1, read as the reverse complement.
GCTGGGGAGGCTGGGAGAGTGTCTCCGTTTCTCACAGATCCCCAACCAGCTCTTTTCTCTTCCTCCCCGACCTTCATTTTGGCCTTCAGAGGGTCCGGCTGCTACTGATACACTGGAGCATCCTTGTCACCCAAGCAGGGAAGTGTGACAGCTCACCTCTTTCTGGCTGTGTGTATTGCCCAGTCAGGGCTGAAAATCAGCAGGCATAGTGACATGACACAGGCCTTTTTTGATCAGAAAAGAGCACAGCGGGGGGGTGGGGGGGTGGGGGGTGGGGTGCTATGGGACCTGGGAAAGCCTGCTTCAGATTCTCTCTCTCCTTCTTTCTCTCTGCCCCTCCCCTGCTCTCTCTCTCTCTCTCTATCTCTCAAAAATAAATAAACATTAAAAAGAGAGAGAGAGCAAGGGCGCCTGGGTGGCTCAGTTGGTTAAGCGTCCAACTTTGGCTCTGGTCATGATCTTGCAATGCGTGCGTTTGAGCCCTGCATCTGGCTGTGTGCTGACAACTCAGAGCCTGGAGACTGCTTTGGATTCTGTGACTCCCTCTGTCTCCCCCCCTGCTTGCACTCTGTCTCTGTCTCTCTCTGTCAAAAATAAATAAACATTAAAAAAAAAAAAAACGTGGGAAGTTTGCTAAGTACCAACCCTGTTGCAGTGAGAAGGGTTTATGCTATAAGCACTTCAAGGGCCTGCTTTTGCCTCCGTTTTCTTCACTCACTCAGGACAATAGGCTGCGGGCAGATCCTTGAGCGAGTATGTGTTACTTACCATGTCCTCCCTGCCTTGCTTTAAAGTCTGGATCTCCCATCCTCTAGGAAGATCCCCTGACTACTGTGGTTCATGCTTCTATCTTGCTTTCTGGTTGTCACTGTCCAGGGTGAAGATCCCTGTGTTCTCGGGGGACATCTTTCCACCTTGCTGTCTAGTGTGATTTATTCATCTTTTTAGGTGCTCACTGATTTTGCCCCACGTAAATGGTGGGTGCTGACTGTGGGGGATAGGGCACTGATTTGCACTTATTTGTGTTGCCCGGTTCTATGCAGAGTGTGTTCTTATACACGCACACACTTGCTTGCACACTCACGCTCAGACACACAGCAAAATTTCTCCCATTACCTTTGGCCAGTAGCGCCTGAGTATGAGTGAATAATTACTGATGGGAAAATTAATATCACATATAGATCTTTTTTTAAATGTTTTTTAAATTTATTTTTGAAGGAGAAAGAGAGAGCATGCGCAGGGGAGGAGCAGAGAGAGAGGGAGACACAGAATTCGAAGCAGGCTCCAGGCTCTGAGCCATCAGCACAGAGCCCGATGCAGGGCTCGAACCCACAAACTGTGAGATCATGACCTGAGCCAAAGCCGGACGCTCAACCGACTGAGCCACCCAGGTGCCCCTCACATATAGATCTTTATAGAAACCCTTGCCATGCTTTATGCCACTTAATTTTTGCAACAGTTGTGGGGGGAGGATGTATTGCACCTTTTTGAGAGCTGAGGACACTGAGGCTGAGAGGTGAGACAGCACCCAAGACTTGCATTCAGATCTTCTTTCGAAAGCCAAACACTCTTTTTTTTTTTTTTTAAATTTTATGCACAGATATTCATAGCAGCTTTATTTGTAACAGACTCAAACTGGAGGCAACCAAAGTGTCCACCCCTGTCCAGGTGAGTGGACAAGCACACTGTGCAATCTACCCTTACGACGCAGCACTACCCGGCAGTGAAAAGAAGCAGGCTATTGATACATGCAGGGAATACATCTCGAAATTATTATACTGAATGCAAAAATTCCAGACCAAACAACAACAACAACAAAAAGAGTATAAGAGAGTACACAGGGTAGGACTCCGTTTACACACAATTCTAGGAGATGCGAACTCACTCTGCAGTGAGGACAGATCATTCGGTTGCCTGGGGACGGCAATGAAAGTCAAACGCTCTTTGGGACAGACTGTAGCTGACTCTGTCACCAGGAGGCTGGTGGGGCGCACACTGTGACCCACTCCTAAAGCAGCCTCGTCCCCGGCAGCGTGTCCCCCAGTAAGTGAGCGGGGCCATGACGGGCTGGCCTGGCAGAGCCCAGGCTACTGAGACCCCACTTCCTGTCAGACGAATGTGGGATTGTTTTGTCATAAAAATACAAGTGTAGTCATAAAACATGTCTTTGTGGGGGAAAAAAGTTCCCAGGCCTGAGAATGTGTGTGTGTACATGTGAGACAAGCTAAGACAGGTGTCCCTCCCCTCCCCCGTCCCCGGCCCCGAGGCCGGCACGGCCAGGTGTGATCTCGTGCTAACCTACAACATGGGGGGAGCCCTGAAAGGCCAGCGGCATCTGATACCCTCCATATCAGGCTTAGAAGAGTTTTCCAAAAAGCTTTGCATGCTCTGGGTCAAGAGCTCATTTTTTTCCCCCAAGAAACATGTGTATTTCAGCAGAAATTTAATCCCTGGGGTTCTAACTCCTTCACACTTACATCAGTTAAAATGGCATTTCTGAAGAGACATGTGATCCTGCAGAAGCCTCTGGAGACTAAGCCCAGCTTGGTATCCCTTCTCATTGCTTGACCTTAAACAAAAAACAAAAAACAAAAAAAAAAGAGGAAGTCACGTTTCGTTTTTAAAATGATCTTGACAAAGTCTTTCTCTTCAAATTGGCCTGGATGGAATCTTTTTCTCTCACGGGTTCTTTTGCCACATTGTCCTATCACTTTGCATGATGGAAGCAGCTGTCAGAGCTCAGGCTGCGGCCTGCGGGCCATGTCCCTGAGTTCAAGCTGCCCGGCCCCACGAGAGAGCTGACCGAAGCGAGGCTGGGCCTCTGCACGAGAATCAAACAAGTTTTTGTTCTAGAAGGGCCCTAGAAGTCCTCTCTTAATCCCTTTCTCCCCCTTCTAGCGATGAGGAAACTAATGTCCAGCAACAAGGTGCCTTTCTAGAACCGCACAGCTAGTTAATAGACATTCCCAATTTTTGAGGACCTAAATTGCCAGGCATCATGCTAAATGTGCTATGTCTATTATCCTATTTACCTGTTCGGCAATTCGTGAGTAAGTCATTGTTGTCCCCAATTTACGGAGGTGAGAAACGAGGCCAATTTGTCTCGGGTCTGCCAACTTCCACGGCAGGATGGGAGCTAGAACCATGTGCCCATGTTCGTCGCTGTTAATGAGTATGCTCTTCCGCTCCTGCAGGATGTGGAGGGGGTGGTTGGGGGCAAGGGCCTGGGGCTCCCAACACCTGTCCTCTAATGTCTTTTGTGATTTTGACCTGAAGGTTATTTTATAGAATCGCTAGACTTTAGTATGTGTGTCTAGCTCCTAAAAATGTGAATGTTCTCACCCAATTTTGGTGTTCTGAGAACTAATACTAGGTGACGTTGCCACCTTAGCTTTCAGTCCACTGTTTTCTTTCTAGGCCGTTCTAGCCCCTCCATAGTTTCTCCGTCTTTGTCTTCTGTCTCCTGCTGGCACCCACTTCTCCCTTCCTTTTAGAAGCGGGTCTTAAGAAAGGGTCTACGGGGGCGCCTGGGTGGCGCAGTCGGTTGAGCGTCCGACTTCAGTCAGGTCACGATCTCGCGGTCCGTGAGTTCGAGCCCCGTGTCAGGCTCTGGGCTGATGGCTCGGAGCCTAGAGCCTGTTTCCGATTCTGTGTCTCCCTCTCTCTCTGCCCCTCCCCCGTTCATGCTCTGTCTCTCTCTGTCCCAAAATAAATAAAAAACGTTGAAAAAAAATAAAAAAAAAATAAAAAAAAAAGAAAGGATCTACGATTGGTGATTGATAGCTCAGTGTGAAGTCAAGCCCGTGAGCCTTATCTCCGAAGAAGGAATGGAGAGATTTTTAATGAGGAAAGAAAAAGGCAGGAAACCGCATTCACCAGCATGCGTTTTGTGCCTGATGCTGTGCTGGATTCTGTTACATAACTTCACTTATAAAACGCTGCCCCCTTCTTCTCCTCCGTTTTACAGATAAAGACGCTGCAGTTTAGAAAGTTTAAATAACTTGCCCTCAGCCATCATGTAATGACTTTAATTGGTGGGATTCTTTCTACTGTACCATCAACTAGAAAGGGAGGATTTTGAGGGTGATAAGGTCGGGAGGGAGGGGCTTCTCCATGTCCTTGAATCGATTGTGAGAGACTGACCTCTACTGGAGCGTATAGCACTTGAACACCAAAAAGAAGGAGTCATTTTCTTAGCTTCAAATGATCTTTTTTCACATTTCGGAGAGGTATCTATTTAACATAGGTACGTCGAGGGCCGGCTACTTATCAAATACCGGACCGAATGCACAAGTAAAGTGAATATATATCCATTCTTCCGTGTATGTCACAGTAGGGACACAGTGCAAGTATTCGACACCCAGTGTGGTCAGCTTCACCTGGGCGGTATTTCCAAATAGCACGGGACAACGTTCCTTCCAGAAGGACTGGAAGGCTCTCGTCAAGGAGCAGCCCTCCTCCAGGTATTTTCTCCTCATATCATATTCCATGTTTTACAATATGCGTATCTGGGGCGCCTGGGTGGCCCCGTAGGTCCGACTTCGGCTCAGGTCACGATCTCATTGTTCACGGGTTCGAGCCCCGCATTGCGCTCCGTGAGGACAGCTCAGAGCCTGGAGCCTGCTTCATTCAGGTTCTCTGTCTGCCCCTCCCCCACTCATGTTCTGTCTCTCAAAAATGAATAGATGTTAAAAAATTTTACCATGTGCGTATCTGCATCCTGTGTCATTATCTTGTCCCAGGGTCCATTTTTTTTCCCACGTGACATTGATTCTTTGAACGTTCACTGAGAGTCACATAAAATGGGTCTGAGACATAGAGAACTGACTCTTATGAATGTTTTATTTACTTATCTATCATTCTTATCAGCAAGTAGCCTTCTTCCCTGTCTCTGGTTACCTTTTGCACTTAGCTGGCCAAATGACAATTAGATGAAGGATGGAAATAAATTGGCAGATTGCCTTTAGCTGCTAGACAAGGGCTCTTTCTTTCTTTCTTTCTATGGTGTAGTTTCACAAAGGGATTTGCAGGCATTGGAAGTTTTGGTACAAAGCAGCTTGGTGTAAAGGTTGCAGCCCAAGAGGGCGAATGAAGAGGTCAGTGTCCTTGTCTTCATGCCGCCCGATTTTGACACGATGAAGTCCCTTACACTGCGTGTTGCCCCTTTCCTGTACTTGGAAAAATTATTTTGAAATATAAGATTATTATTTTACATTTTATTTGGAAATAAAGCCCGACTGCCCAGAGAATATGCCTACCGGAATCATACAATACACAGCCTGGATGGCATCATTAAGCAGCTTGGAATCATTGTGCAAAATCACTCTGCATAGAACAGAAGCAATTTTCTATTAATTTATAATGTTTTTATTGTGCTTTTCTTATTACAAAAGTATTTCATGCAGAAAATTTGAAAAGTATAGATAAGCAAGAAAGAAATGCATAAAAACCACTCAAATCTTGTCACTCCAAGATATCCACTGATAACATTCTATATTATTCTTTAGCCTTTTAAAATGCATATTTTAACATAAGCAGTATTGCCCTACTCACAACATTTTTTAATTTTCTTTTTCTTTTAACTGTATGTTTGAATATCTTTGCATGGCAAAGCAATCTTTTAGAATATCATGGCAATTTATGGTTGCCTCGTATTTTGTTATATAGTTATATCATAATTGAACCATTTTCTTTTTAGGGAGATTTAATTTATATCCAAGTACTTGGTCATTTTTAGGCTCTTCTGTCCTAAACATCTTTGTTGATACATCTTTGTGCACATTCGTAATTTATTCGTTAGGATCAAAGTCTAAGGGTGCAAAAAATTTAAGGATGTTGATATTTGTTGCCCAAACGACTCTAAGAAAGTTATATTAGTGTATGCTTCTGTCCATTGACTCATAGTCAATAGGACAATAGTAGGGTGATGGATTATATTAAAACTTTGCCGGGGCGCCTGGGTGGCGCAGTCGGTTAAGCGTCCGACTTCAGCCAGGTCACGATCTCGCGGTCCGTGAGTTCGAGCCCCGCGTCAGGCTCTGGGCTGATGGCTTGGAGCCTGGAGCCTGTTTCCGATTCTGTGTCTCCCTCTCTCTCTGCCCCTCCCCTGTTCATGCTCTGTCTCTCCCTGTCCTAAAAATAAATAAACGTTGAAAAAAAATTAAAAAAAAAAAAACAACTTTGCCAATATGATAGTTTACAATACTGTCACAGATGCGTTTCAATTTATTACTAAAATTAAATAGGTTTTGGATTTTTACCACATACTTATTGATGTTTTAACCTTTTAAGATCTTTTGTTTTCATTTGTATATATTTCTGTACACAAATATGTAAAGCACATGCTCTGGAGACAAACTGCCTGGGGTCCAGCCCAAACTCTGCCACTTTAGGAAGGCCGACCCCAAGACTAAGAATATTACCTCTTTATTTTTTTCGGGTACCTTGGGTGCGATTTTCTGCGTTTCTACATTTAAAAAGTGACATTTTCGCCGGGAAAAAAAAAAAAGACCGAAAAAAAGGAAAAAGGAAAAGTGACGTTTGTGGCTGTGTTGATGCCTCTCTGTTTTCTGCATCCAGTCCCTCTCCTTTCCCAGCTGCTCTGGGCCACAAGAGGCTGTGGGAAGAGGCTACATCACCGGGCCGCCTTGCCTTCTGGGTTTTGGTTGGGTCAAGCCTATGGCGGCAGTGAAAGGGAAGAGGGGGAGACTGGAACAGGAGATTGTAGAGAGCAGCATGTGCGAGGCCAAAGTTTGGACTGAATTCCATACCTAGTGGGACACTGAGCGGGATTTTAAGCGGGGGAGGAAGATGGTCAAAGATCAAAGTGGCCAATTAAGACAGTTAATTTGATGGCCCTCGACAGGCTAGAGGAAGGCTGAAGGCAGGCAGCCCCATGGGGGCTGGGATCGCAGCAGTTCCACTGAACTTGTGTTTGTTGACCACGACGGGGTAAAAGGATAGCTGATTGAGAGACATTTCCAAAGCAAGTGGACCAATCCCGGGGGTGGATATGTTAAGGAATTGTGTAGCGACATTGCTACACGGACATTGCTATAACGGACAGGCAGCTGCCTTTCTAGAGTGACATCCACAGGGCTCTTTGCAGGGATGTGCTACCTGGTAGCTAAAGTCATCTTGTTACTAAAGCCAAACACGACCGCTGCGTTTTCTCTTTTGTTTGACTTCCAGGTCTTAGAATATTATGGTGTCTTTTTTTAAAATTTTTTTTAACGTTTTTATTTATTTTTGAGACAGAGAGAGACAGAGCATGAACGGGGGAGGGGCAGAGAGAGAGGGAGACCCTGAATCGGAAGCAGACTCCAGGCTCTGAGCTGTCAACCCAGAGCCCGACGCGGGGCTCGAACTCACAGACCGCGAGATCATGACCTGAGCCGAAGTCGGACGCTCAACCGACTGAGCCACCCAGGTGCCCCTATAGTGTCTTAAAAACATATATTTAGGGGCTCCTGGGTGGCTCAGTCAGTTAAGCGTCCGACTCGTGGTTTCGGCTCAGGTCATGATCTCATGGCTCATGAGATGGAACCCAGCATTGGACTCTAGTTGTGTGCAGACAACATAGAGCCTGCTTGGGATTCTCTCTCTCTCTCTTTCTCTGTCCCTCCTCTGCTCATGCACATGTTCTCTCTCTCTCTCTCTCTCTTAAAATAAATAAATTAAAAAAAACCCCTAAAACACATATACTTAAAATAACAATCACTGATTTCTTTCTTAGCAGTTACATATTACTTCATTTAATATTTTTATTACCACTTGGCCTAAATGTTATCACATGATCAGTGGAAAATCCCAGTGGGAAGCAGTCTGGAATAGTGGCAAACATGGGCCGGAGGGTAGGGGGGTGGGACAGGGAAGCTGGTTCCAAGCAAAGTAGGGCAGCTAGGTATGTTTTTCCTCTTATAGACTCTCCAGTGTGCTTGTGTGTTGTCCTTTGGGAACTTCTTTATCCCCTAAATGGTTTCCTTGGAAATACGATTTCAACTGGGTGAAGCACATAAGAAGAAGGAAAGGAGAGAGAATTAAGTTGCTTTGAGATACAGGGTAGATTCAGCCTTCTTTACCATTGGTGCTACTTTTTCTTAGGCAGTTACCAGGATAATAGCTTTGGGCTAATAATTTAGCAATGGTAACTGCTCACTTTGGAGGTGACTTTAGATATTGGGTAATCCAGTCTCTTTATTTTGCCACAAGGAAAACAAAACTCAGATCCCCCTTCTCTATCCCCTTGGTCTCCTCCGACCAGAAATCTTTTGGCTTCTGTGATTCAGCTCCCTTAAATATGAATTGGATAACTTGGAAGTATGTGGTAAAGCGTGACAACCCTCACCATGAGCTCTGGGGCTCTCCTCCAGCCGGTTGGTGATTTCTCCACGTTGACAGAGCCTATTCAGATTTTATATTTGCTACTATTTCTGAGGGTGTTGATTTTGGTGAGGACTAGAGCATGTTGGTGTTACACAGGAGGCAAGGGATCGTCACTCAGCAGGATTCAATAGGCGAAATGGAGGAGGAAGTTCAACGGTGCTGGGTGGGACAAAAAGGCAATTTTATCTGGGAAGGCCCCTTGGAGTGGCAGAAAGTCTGCAGGATTAACTCGTTTTCGAGAGAAAATACTTGCAGGACTGGAGTGCTGCTCACTTTGCCATGGTTTCAGATTTTCTTATTTGTGTGTTTCTTCATTCTCCAAATTTTCTGTCATGAATGTCTTACTTCGGTATTCAGGGAGATTTATTTTATCGGTGTGTATCAATATCTTTATCACAATTTCGAAAAGACAAAATGCCTGGGAGAAGTAGCTCTGAAGCCCTTGTGGGCAATTTTCAAGAAGGTTGGAAGGAAAGCCCTAAACAGCATTTCCTAAAGTGTTCTGTGGGAAGCAATCTTGGAAAAACCATTCCCGGGCCAAGTACATTTGGAGCGATGTGCTCCAGCCTCCTCTTGGAGACTTATACTGCCCGTTGAGAGCTCTGGAACTTTCTGCAGGAAAATAAAACACGACAAAACACAAAATTCTGTCTCAATTCTTTTAACTCGGTGTTTCTAAACATATTTGACTGGCAACTACCTTTTGGGTCTTAATATTCCAGCAAAACCACTATTTTGTGAAACGTATTTTGGGAGAGTGCCCTTAAGAGAGTGCCACAGAAACTCTGTTTGAAGCTCTGCATCTCAGGGTAAGCCTAAGGCAAACCAACCCGTGATGTCTCCTCTTCTGTTGGGGTCCTGGTGAACACCAACCAGTTCAAGGGGATATTAAGGCTTGCCTTGAAGGAGAAAAAAAAAAACAAACCACTGAAAGCATGCGGCATGGAGGAGGGCAGGTGTATTAATGAGGAAGGTCAGACTCATGGCCTCTTAGCAGGGGCTGCACTTAGCCTTAGCAGAGCTGGGAGGACCTCCTCTTTGACTTCCTTGGCCGACTTCTGAAGTCACCGCCCAGGAGCCTGGCTGCCGTCGCTTCCCCAGCCAGCAGGGGGCGCCCCCTGTCTCTGCTGGAGGCCCAGAGAGCTGGCTCTCCAGACTCAGCTGTGCTGAATCCATCCTGTCTGTTCAGCCCTCTTCTGGGTGCCGTGGGGCTGCCAAAGAGACAGCTTCACTCCTCCCTTACCAAACTGATGATCTAGTTGAGGAGATGAGGCACATACGTATGAGGTGTCTGAAAATATGAGCTGACCACTGTGTGCTTTGTCACGTAATACAGACTCTCAGGTATATCTTATGCACTTAGAGAGGAGGACATCAGTGAGCCTGAAGTAGGGTGGAAAGTAGGGCCAGAGGAATGACTAGAACTTGAAAAGGTAGAGATGAGAGGGGAAGGCAATCACGCAGGGGAAAGGCCTGCAAGAACCTTGATTTGTCCAGAGGCCGCATTATCAAGTCCACTAGGAAGCCTCGGGCCGCTCTGACAGGTGCTATGCTCAGCGGTGTTTTTCAGATAGGCTATCGGGGTGACTGTAGACCTGCGTCTACACTGAGTCTCCGTGAGTTCTTCAGTGATCACCCTAGTCTCTTCTCTGGTGTGGCAGTTATGGCCAAGTAGCCCATTCATTATTCACAGTTCTTAGGTACTGTGAGCATGTCTCGATTCCTAGGGGGCTCGTGAGCTCTCTGAAGGCATGAGCAAAAGGCTCACACAATACTTTCCCTTTCCCTCCTACCCGTTTGCCCTAAGCATGTCACATAATACTCGACATAAAGTATATCCTCAGTAAATGTCTGCTGATAGACCAGTTGGATTCTGAATGAAACTTGTTGCGGGGCACCTGGGTGGCTCAGTCGGTTGAGCGTCGGACTTTGGCTCAGGTCACGGTCTCGTGGTTTGTGAGTTCGAGCCCCGCGTCGGGCTCTGCGCTGACAGCTCGGAGCCTGGAGCCTGCTTCCGATCCTGGGTCTCCCTCTCTCTCTGCCCCTCCCCTGCTCACGCTCTGTCTCTCTATCTCTCTCAAAAATAAATACACGTTAAAAAGAATTTTTAAAACGAGTTGCTTAGATGTACATCTATGACCTCGTTGGGTTATCACTGAGTGTCAGTGTCCCCATTTCCCTGGGGGTGGGGAGGGAGGAAGGGGAATGAAGACACGCTCCAATGTTGCACAGCGTCAGGCGGCATATAGAGCCTCATTTAAAAGCCAATTCTCTTTTAAGGCCCTTGTCTGCTCGAGTCAGTGTGACCGAGTCCTGTCCTCAGTCTCGTTTGGGTGTGTCTGTTTGTGCGTGTGTGTAGAGGCAGGAATGGAAGGGGAAGGAGAAGGTGCAGAAACAATTAAGACGTAGTGCTCCCCTCAGGAGGCTTACACTCTGGTAAGAAGAACCAGGGTAAGCACCGTCATCTATGAAGGAGACGCCAGCCAGCCTTTTAGGGGTGTGAGGGTAGGAGGGGCCGCTTCAGCTACTTGTAGGTCGTTACATATTGTTCAAGAAAGATGAGCGGGGAGTCTGTTCTGTTGCCTTCTGTAGAACCTCTTTTCTCATTGATGCCGACGAGACTGCAGCCACCGGGGGCCTCATCCTTCCTTTCCCTCCGACCCCGGGGCAGTGACAGACACGTTCTGCAGCTGTGTGGCAATTCCAGAACGGACGCTGTACCTCCAGGCGCAGTCCACCAGATGGTGCAAAACAAATGAAACACCGGTCCTTGTGGTCTCTTCAGCTTATCGAACCCGAAATTGGACAGCTGTGGGGAGGACTTTCTGGGAATTTTCCACTTCTGAGTTCAGCCAGAATGGTATGAAAATGCACCCTTTGAGGCCTAAATAGAAAGTTTGGAGTAGTTTCAGGGATTCAACACTCCCGTGTGTGTGTGTGTGTGTGTGTGTGTGTGTGTCTTATATAGGCAAAACGGAGGCACTTGACTACACGTGGAGTCTAGGAAACTTCCTGCTCTCATCCCAAATAGTCTTGTACTTCCTGTTTCAGGCTAAACTGCCAGGCCACAAAATCGTTAAGGTGTTCAGGCGGTAATGTCCTAGGGACAAATAATACTGACTCATATTTGTTTAGAGCCTTGCATGTACTGTCATATTTCTGATTTCTTTCCCTCCCTCCCTTCTTTCTTTCCTTCCTTCCTTCTTTCCTTCCTTCCTTCCTTCCTTCCTTCCTTCCTTCCTTCCTTCCTTCTTCATTTTTAATTTTAATTCCAGTGTGGTTAACATACAGCATTATATTAATTTCAGGTGTACAATGTAATGATTCAGTAATTCTATATGTTATTCAGTGCTCATCATGAGAAGTGTATTTTTTAATCCCCTTCATCTATTTCACCCATCCCCCACCCACCTCCCCTCTGGTAAGCCTCTGTTTGTTCTCTATAGTTAAGAGTCTGTTTTTTTTTTTTTTTGGTTTATCTCTCTTTTTATTCCTTTCCTTTGTTCATTTGTTTTGTTTCTTAAATCCCACGTATGAGTGAAATCGTATGGTATTTGTCTTTCTCTGACTGACTTATTTCACTTAGCATTATATTTTCTAGCTCCATCCATGTTGCTGCAAATGGCCAGATTTCATTCATTTTTATGGCTGCGTAATATCACATCTTTATCCATTCATCTATCGATGGATACTGGGTTGCCCTCGTAGTCTGGCTATTGTAAATCATGCTGCAATAAACTCAGGGGTGCATATGTCTTTCAAATTAGTGTTTTCATATTCTTTGGGTAAAGACCCAGTAGTGGAATAACCGGATCACGTGGTGATTCTTTTTTTAACTTTTTGAGCAACTTCCATTCTATTTCCCATAGTGGGCTGCACCAGTTTGTATTCCTACCAAGAGTGCATAGCGTCCCTTTTTCTCCACATCCTCGCCAATGCTTGTTTTTTCTTGTGTTTTTGATTTTAGCCATTCTGCCAGGTGTGAGGTGATATCTCGTTGTGGTTTTGATTTGCACTTTCCCTGATGATCAGTGATATTGAGCACCTTTTCATGGGTCTGGGGCCATCTGTGTGTATTTTGGACACTAACCCTTTATCAGATATGTCATTTGCAAATATCTTCTCCCATTCCGTAGGTTGCCTTTTGGTTTTGTTGATAGTTGCCTTTGCTGTGCAGAAGCTTTTATTTTGATGTAGTCCCAACTTACCTCTGATTTCATTAGAACTTCATAACAACCCCGTGAAGCAAGTGATGTTGTTACAGTCATTTTATGGATGAGAAAACTGAGGGTCACAGCTAGAAGAGAGTCCCAAGGTTATATACTTGGTTAGTGATGGGGCTGCTGGCCAATATTGAGATCTTCAGGTGTTGAATCTCTGTTTCCCTGGACTGAATTCTCTCTTTAAGTGATTGGAATCCAATTTTCTTAAAAAGTAGATGGTGAGAGGGAGAAGGAAGAGAAGATCGGAGGGGACCAAGCTCTTGCTAGAGGAGAGAAGGGGCAGTGGAAAGGGAACGCTAGGGGCCCAGAAGACAAATGTGCTTCTTCAGGTTTTCTTGGAGTGATTGTGTGTGTGCATGTGTGTGTTAGTGATTGTGTGTGTGCATGTGTGCGCTATATGGAAATATATTAGAAAACCAAATTCCAAACAAAAAACAATGGAAAATAAACAAATAAAAGCCCCTTCCTTGTTAAATCAAAGTTGCATCAATTTCCCGGCACAGTACAGGAAACGTGATTCCTTGTGCCCTTTGCCCTTTCCTGTTCTCCCTGAGTTGTCTGTCCCTTTCCCCTTCCAGTGTCCACATAGGGAGTCTGTCGTAAGCCATTCATCATATATGCTCTGCACTAGTCACTCTTGCCCTCCCCTCACCAGTACCTGCAAGACTGTCCTGCCTCAGAGCTAGTCAAGTGACCAACAGATTCTTCAGAATCATCTGTGCTAAGTACGTTAGTGAATGGTAATGGTTTAACGCACCGCTCCTTTTGAGTAACACAGAAGTGAAGAGTTGATTTCATTCAAAGCTTCATGCACAATTTAAAACAAAGCACTATGGAGGTTTCAGGCACTGATATTGAACAGGTCTTTAGGGCTCCTGGAGGCTTCTCAGAATCGTTCACACCACCCCGGTTGTATGTGCAGCCTGTCCATGGAGTCAGCCTGTGGCCTGCCTGTAGAGATGTTTTCTGGTAGCGGTTGTATTTAACCAGGCAGATTCACCCTTGTGTTCTTCCTTCTTTCTCATTTTAGTGAAAACTAAAGTTAAGACTTTGGTTAAGACTCCCAGGACATTCAACCTGGATTTTTGCAATAATCTCTGTAGTTCCTATTTTGTCTTCTTGTACTTTTATTGGAGAGGTGGCTTCCAGAAAATTTAGCATAAAACAGATAGGATCATTTTACTTTCCTTCCTGAAAATTTTAAATGCCTCCTCATTTTCCTTTTTAAACAAAAGACTTATTGAGATATAATTCACAAAGCCATTAAAATCTACCCAATTTGAATTAGACAACTCAGTGGGTTTTAGTATATTCAAAAAGTCATTGAGGCACCAGGGTGGTTCAGTCGGTGAAGCATTTGACTTTGGCTCAGGTCACGATCCCACAGTTTGTGGGTTCAAGCCCCACGTCAGGCTCTGTGCTGACAGCTCAGAGCCGGAAGCCTGCTTCAGATTCTGTGTCTCCCTCTCTCTCTCTGCCCCTCGCCTGCTCACACTCTGTCTCTTTCTCTCAAAAATAAATAAAAATTAAAAAAAATTTTTTTAAAAGTCATGCAACCATTATTGCCATTAGGGACTGAATTGTGTACCCCTAAAACTCATATGTTGAAGTCTCAACCTCAGTGACTGTGGCTTTAGATAGCTAATTAAGATAAAATGAGTTCATATGGATGAGCCCTAATCCAATATGACTGGTGTCCTTATAGGAAGAGGAAATTAGAACACAGACAACCCACAGACTGAGGGGGCAATGAAGGAAGACACAGAGGCCAAAGAAAGTCCTCAGAATAAGCCAAACCTGCTGACACCTTGAATTTGGACTTCCAGCCTTCAGAACTGCAAGCAAATGAATATCTGTTGCCCCCCTGGCTGTGTATTTTGTTACAGCAGCCCCAACAGACTCATACATCCACATTTAAACTTAGAGCATTTTCATCACCCCCAAAAGGAAACATCTATCCATTGTAGTCATTTCTTGCTTTTCTCTATCTCTATTAGGCCTAGGTAACCCCAAATCTACTCTGTGTTCTATGTCGATTCTGGATGTTTCATAGAAAGAAAACCATACAATATGTGGTTTTTTAAAAAAAACTGGTTTCTTTCACTTACCATAACGTTTTCATGGTTCATCCATGCTGTAGCGTGTATCTTCACTTGATATTTGTTCCTGAATGACATTTCATTATGTGGACATACCACGGCTTATCTATTCCACTCATCAATTGATAGGTATCTGGATTGCTTCTACTTTTTGGCTATGAACAAATCTGTTATGAACATTCATGTACAAATTTTTTTGTTGTGGACATATGTTTTTAGTTTTCTTGTGAATATATCTTGGAGTGGAAATGTGGAGTCATATGGTAACTTTGTGTTAACATTTTAAGAAACCACCAAGCTGTTTCTTGAAGTGGCTGTACTATTTTGCATTCTTATCAGCCACAGATGAGGTTTCTAATTTCTCCATGTCCCTGACAATACTTGTTATGATTTGTCTTTTTTTTTTTTTTTGAGAGAGAGAGAGAGAGAGAGACAGAGAGAGAGGGAATCTTAAGCAGGCTCCATATGGAGCCTGACATGGGGCTCGATCCCAGGAACTGTGAGATCAATACCTGAGCTGAAATTGAGTTGGACTTTACTGAGCCACCCAGACGCCCTTGTCTTTTTGATAACAGTTATCCCAGTGAGTATGAAGTGCTCTCTCTTGGGATTTTGTTTTACATTTGCCTAATGGCTAACTTATGTTTTGCTTTGAACATCTTTTCATATGTTCATTGGCCATTCTTGTATCTTCTTTGGAGTCTATTCAGATCTTATATGCCTCTTTTAATTGGTTTGTCATTTTATTAATGAGTAGTAAAGGTTTGTTATATATTCTGGAAATAAGTCCCTTACCAGATATATTGATTTACAAATGTTTTTTTTCCCATCTCCAATCCCGAGTGGATTGTCTTTTCACTTTCTTGATGGTATCATTTGCAGCACAAAGGTTTTTAATTTTGATTAGGTTAAATTTGTTAATTTATTTTCTTTTTATTTCTTGTGTTTTTGGTGTTCTGTCTTCTAAGAAACCATTGCCTGATTCAAGGTCATGAAGATTTACTCCCAAGCTTTCTTCTAAAAGTTTTATAGTTTTAGTTCCTACATTCAGGTTTATGACTTATTTTGAGTTAATTTTTCTGTATGGTTTTAGGTAAAGCATTCTACTTCATTTTGTTGCTTTTGTATATCTAGTTATTCCAGCATCATTTGTTGAAGACTTTTCTTTCTCTATTGAATTATTTTGGCATACTTAATGAAAATAAATTGACCATTAATGTCAATATTTATTTTTGGATTCTCAATTCTATTCTGTTGATCTATATGTTTTTCTTTATGTCAGGAGCACACTGTCTTGATTACTGTTACTTTAGAAATCAGGAAGCATAAGTCTTTTGAACTTTTGAAATAAGGAAGCATAAGTCTTCCAACTTTATTCTTATCTTTAAATACAGTTTTGGCTATTCTAGGTTCTTGCATTTCCACATAAATTTTAGGATCTGCTTGTCACTTTCTACAATGGAGCAGCTGGAATTTTAATAGATTTATATTGAATCTGTGTATCAGTCTGGGCAGTATTGCCATCCTAACAATATTAAATCTTCTGATCCATGAACATGGGATACCTTTGCACTTATTTAGATCTTTAGGTTTTTTTTCCAGCAGTAATCTATAGTTTTTAGTGTACAGGACTTCCATTTCTTTTGTTATTTTTTTCCCTAAATGTTTTCCTTTTTATTCTATTGTATAGGGGATTTTTTTTTTAAAAAATATTTTTGGATTGTTTATTGTTAGCTCAGAGATACAACTGATTTTTTGTATATTAATTTTGTATCCTACAGTTTTGCTGCACTTCTTTATTCATATAGTGTTTCTAGTGGATTCCTTAGTGTACAAGATCATGCTATCTGTGAATAGAAATAGTTTTACTTCTTTTCTAATTGGGATACTTTGTATTCTTTCCTTCTTCCTTCTTTTCTTTCCTTTATTTCTCTAAATGCCCTGTCTAGACTTCTGGGCCTCTGGAAAAATGAATATGGGTAAGATAAAGCCCAAAGGAAAAGGAGAGGTAGCTATTTAAAATTGTCTTGGAAAATGGCCTTTAAGAGATGAGGCCTTTGAGTTTTCCTTCTAAATCACCTAGGAAGGCACTTTTTAAAGAGTAAAATCCCTACTCATCAGGAAAATTTTGAATTTGACTAGATTGTGTCTATGTGCTAGTCTGCCAACTTCTTTTATTTTCTAATATAAGTACCGCTTTCATTTGGGGGAATATCTCCTTCATTTCTCATGTTCAAGAGTAGCAGATAATTATAGTACTTACCCACCCATCTTCCTAGATGTGGGCCTGTTCAGCTCTTCCTTCATATGCTGTGAATTTTACTGTGTTTATATGATAAACATCTTTTTTCCTTCATTAGGTCAAAGTTTGTTCCTGTTGACTGCAATAAAAAAAATATGTAGATATGCGTAGTAGATGTCTCTTTACTTGAAAACATTATCATAGATGGTGGGCCCCCCCAACATGTGATAGCATAACTAGCCAAACAACATTGATAATAAAGCCAACTCTATTTTGTATTCAAAGATCGTAAAAAAGAGAAAGATTTTAAGTTGAATTTGTTTAAGAGAGCTTGATACTACTGATTCTTTCAATGCTAGTATAGAGGAAATATTAAAAGGCTACCTGGATGCTCGAATGGCTAAATTTAGAATTTGAATAGGGGACTGGAAGCAGAATGGAAAGAGGCTAAACTATTTTTTTAAATCACCCTAAATAGGAAAACAGAATGCTAACTGCAATGCAGAAAGCAGTATAAGAAAATCCTGCACACACCATCAAAGCAAGTTCTGTGCCTCATCGTTTCCTCCTTAAGTCCTACCCTGCTGGGATTACCCCCTCCCTGCCACCTTCCCAATCTGCGCTGAACTTTGTTTACATCAGGGCAGCGCGGGGTGAAGTGGGGGGGATGTCTGCGAGTCGGAGCCCCCCCTGGTGGCAGGTCTCCCTGTGCACCACCCTTCCCCCTAGCGCATCTCCTCCTCTGACTTTTCTCCTGACCCGTCATGGCTACCCAGCCTCTCTCTCAGCCATTGTCTGTCCTCTGTGCTCTGTTTTGGGCCCTCTGCTGATATGTTGGAGGCTCTTATGTTACTCTCCCCTTTCTGTTCTGCCCCAATCTAGTCTCCCAGAGACGGCAGGACTCCGTATTCTCCTCTGGCAGAAAAGGTAAGTCTTTCAGTACCTCACTCCACAACCCTCCCTCCAAGCAAAACCAATTTGACCTCTGTTTACAAACATGATTTCTGTTGGCTAGCTTTTTCATTCATTGCTTCTCAGGGCTCAGAAAGCAGAGGATCTCTGGATCAAAACAGGGTCTAATTTTATTATTTATTTATTTATTTATTTATTTATTTATTTATTTTCTTTTTAATCTGTATCCAAGTTACTTAACATACGATGCATTCTTGGCTTCAGGAGTAGAACCCAGTGATTCATCTCTTACATATGGCACCCTCCTTAATGCCCATCATCCATTTAACCCATCCCCCTACCCCCCCTCCAGCAACCCTCAGTTTGTTCTCTGTATTTAAGAGCCTCCCTCTCTGCTTTTATCTTACTTTTCCTTCCCTTCTACTATGCTCATCCGTTGAGTTTCTCAAATTCCACATGAGTGAAATCATATGATATCTGTCTTTCTCTGACTGACTTTCTTCGCTTAGCATAACCTTCACTTCCATCCATGTTGTTGCAAACGGTAAGATTTCATTCTTTTTCAACACTGAGTAATATTCCATTGTATATATATACACCACAACTTCTTTAACCATTTGGAATTTATCCACAGGATACAAAAACGCTGATTCAGAGGGGCACATGCACCCCAGTGCTTATAGTAGTGCTATCAACAGGAACCAAATTATGGAAACAGGGTCTAATTTTATAATGTCAGGATGACAAGGGACATACTGAGTAGTCTGACCCTCCATGCAAAGCACTGAATGAAGTCCCATACACTTTCTGATCCCCGGATTTCTCAATGGGTGTCTCCAGTTGACTTCATGCTAGTATAGTATAGCTCCATAATGTGCTACCACCACCAGAGAGAGGATGTGCCCTTTCACCCTCTCCCCCTACTGGGGAGAGAGGAATGTCTTTAGGAGAAACACCCTCCTTACTCCTTCAGTGAGCCCTGTGTCTCCTCTCTCACTGCCCCCAGACACGTGTAGTAACTTGAAGCTACATTGCGATGGTCTTTCTCCTGAGCAATTCTAGACCCTCAGGCTTCCATGTGGCAGTATATGTGTTGGGATTTCACACAACTGAGAAGACCTGTCGACCCTTTCGTGCAGAGCAAGTTTGACACATCCGCAACAAGCATATCTATTCATCTCAGCAGATTCCTCCAGCTCCAAAGGTAAGCGCACATGGCAACGCAGGAAGGATTCCCCTCACCCTTCCTCTGAACATCTAGTGAACATTGAGAGACTGTAGCCTTCACCTTCCCTTCTGTTTTTCAGAGACATTTGTTGACTTGCACATGAAAGTCTGCACACTTCACAGATTCCTCGGAGAAAAAGGGAGGGAGAGGAAGAGCACACGAGTGAGAGAATTTAGAGAGGCATTCCAGAGCTTGGAAAATGAGCCCTAGTACTTCATTTCGTTACTTTTATTTATTTATTTATTTTTTAATTTTTTTTTCAACATTTATTTATTTTTGGGACAGAGAGAGACAGAGCATGAACGGGGGAGGGGCAGAGAGAGAGGGAGACACAGAATCGGAAACAGGCTCCAGGCTCTGAGCCATCAGCCCAGAGCCCGACGCGGGGCTCGAACTCACGGACCGCGAGATCGTGACCTGGCTGAAGTCGGGCGCTTAACCGACTGCGCCACCCAGGCGCCCCTCGTTACTTTTAAACAAATACAGAATTCAAGAAAATGGGGGCGAGGTGATGATGGAAGGAGATGGACAAAATATGACCAATTTTAAGGAAGCATTTTGAGTATTATAAGGCTGTATAATGAGCCTTTTGATAATGAGGGAACATTGTGTGTATGTGTGTGCGTGTGTGTGCGTGTGTGTGTGTGTTTTGTGAAAAAGCAGCATCTTTAAAAACAAATCAGAATGATTTGACACCTGTATCTCACATAAGACAAACCAATTCAGTGTTGGAAAGGTTCAGAATACTTCAGATTGAGGTTCAGTTGGTATTTACTAAAGACTCTTATACAAAAAAGTTTATGTGTGAGGATTTCACATATATAATCTCCCTGAACACCCAAAATCATCTTATAATTGTCATTATCGTTATTATTCCCATTTGACCAATGAGCAATTTGAAACCTGGACCAATTAAGTTCTTTCTCCAAGGTCAAACTGGAGTCAGATGAGACCCTTTCTAATGTTCTCTGCCTCTCCCCACTCCTCCCCACCCCACCAGCTTTATTTAGGCAAAATTGACAAATAAAATTGGAAGATATTTAAAGTTTACAACATGATGATTTGATGTACATGTACATTGTGACAGAATTCCCTCAAGTTATTTAACACATCCATCACCCCACATATTATTATTATTATTATTATTATTATTATTTTGGTGAGAACATTAGGTTCTACTCTCTGAGTCAATTTCAATGACAAATAGTGTTTCAATTACAAATACAAAATACAATACAGTGTTCTTGGTTATAGTCACCATGTTACACATGAGATCCTCAGACCTGACGCATCTTATTACTGAAATCTGTATCCTTTTCCCAATCTTTCC